>NC_064632.1:249466497-250819354 GCF_023864275.1 Schistocerca cancellata
CATGTCAACATATTTTAATTCATTTCTTCAGCTTCCATCATTATCGTAAATGTTATGCAGTTAGAATTTGTCGTCATTTAAGCAGCTGTTCTTTATATGTAAACGTGCAAGATTCTGTTGATTGGGAATAGCGCCCCTATTCACACTGACATACCGGCAGCACCTCAGGGTTTGATGTCAGCGTACAACTGAAGTTACAACGGAGACGAAGACCGGGTAGGGGCAGTTATCATCGCGACTGCGCCGCTAGTAGCACCACATTAAAAACTAATATACCGTAGACCGTGTAGAGCTGCTCGCAGTCGGATAGCAATTACAATTAGTCGCGAGCGCAGCAGGAGAGGCGTCCCGGAGCGCACGTGACACGTACCGCGACTCTCGCGCGCGCTTGCTCGTTAATCGGCGAACCACCAGCTCTGCCAGCCACCTATTAGCAGCCGCTGCTCTCCCCCCCCCCTCCCACTTTATTAATAGGAGTGCGCGCACCTCCCCCGCCCCTCCCCGCCCATTGATGTAATTCCTGATTGGTTTAGCGGCTCGCTCAATCACGCTCGTCGTGTCCTCGCCGTTCCGTCGCTGGCGCCTAACTGTCGGCCCAGCTTCCTCCACCGCGCCGCCGAAGCCTTTTTAAGACATCATGACGCTTCACTTTGCCTAAAAGGTAAGTGTCTCACCGCCGAGAAACGTTTTCGACAGTAATTACATCTCCTTGCTTCCATAGAGCTGGAAATTGGGGACGTCAGTCACGTCACATATTTTTTAGTGGAGAACAAAGACTAATCTCTAAACAGCTTTCATTCTATTCAGCTGTGTTCATTACTTTAATTTATGGGCAACCGATTTTGAAGAAATTACGGTTACATTTTCAGGCACATCGATAACAGTGCTGAAGAGCCTGAAGAGGAACCTGCATTGGCTTTGAAATCGACTGTAAATAAGTTATAACAATAAACACAACTGACGAAATAGAAATAATACGATAACAACCTCTATTCTCACAGCTGTGTGGACGTCCTTCTCGTTTGCTGCTCTGGCTCCAAAACTGCTGAAAGACGTTAGTTCCACTAATGATCTACAGCAATACTCTGGTCGACACAAGAGGTAAACTTACAGCACTTTAATTACACCTTTGGTGTAAAGTATTTCAGTCGCAGTTTCGAATCCTGCCTCGGGCATGGATGTGTGTGATGTCCTTAGGTTAGTTAGGTTCAAGTAGTTCTAAGTTCTAGGGGACTGATGACCGCAGCTGTTAAGTCCCATAGTGCTCAGAGCCATTTGAACCATTTTGTAAAGTATTCACTGATATTGCCAGCTTCCGGTCTCATCTATAGTTCGAATTAAAGGGAATCAGTGTGGTTCCCAGCACCGGATTTACGATATTTCCGAACAGGGACAAAAACTTCATAGTGGTAACCCTTCCTCGCCCCCCCCCCCCCCCCATGAGCGTTAGAGACAGGACGTAAATGATTTAAAAAAACGATCTTTCAAAAATATTTCCATTTTGTAGCGGACATCTTTCAGAAGAGTTTGATATATAAAGCGTATGTGTTCCGGGGAAATATAAGACATGCTCTTTAGTCTTAATTGTGCCAAAGTGCGGTGCAAAGCCTCTTCACACAGCATTCGTCTATCACACGTCACTGTATTTCGCTTTGTAGAATTGAAACGCGTATATTTTGTAATGGAAGACATCAAACCTATACTCAGAAGATTGGAAATTAAAATGTCTTTGTGGTGCCTCTCCTTCTCCAAGTCAGCCGGTTTGACGTCCTATCCCCCCTTAAAAAAAACTCACAATTAATACTGGGTGGGATTATTTGTGACTTGGAGAATAAGAACTCCTCAGAAAATTTGCACTCTTTATTGCCTATTAGCTAATAACTTTCTCTTTTGCGCGATATAAAATTAAATATAGGAAACATAAAACAAGTAAAGACATGAGACAATACACATTTCTTCGATCCTCAGGTCCCAGCATTTTTTTCTCTCTACTCTTGCTGCAGCTTTACACGGTGTGCTTTCCTTCCTGCGAAAGAATATCTTACCTCAAACATTTCGTCCAACGTTTTGCAACATGAAAAATCAAAATCCAAGACCGGTGTGGTTCCTCGATTTGATTACGTCTATTTTGTCACTGTCTGCTGGATAAAACGAAGCAGGCCTTTCTAATATTGCAGCAGTTGTAATACACAGCGAATAAGCGAGCCTGTTTCGGCACAAACGGTCATTCTTATCTACCTCATTAACAAAATAACGCGACAAAATATAATTGACTGAGTACCAAAATCAAATTCCTATTAGGCCTACTACATGCAAAAAGTTTTATGTTCGGACATAGTTTCACATATCATTCATATGCTACAGTTTCTCAAGCATGAGATCAAGAAGTAGTAGTAAGAAATTTTTGTAAAAATTTGGAGTCGTCATATTCTTCTACATAATTTGTGAGGTGTCCTCGTTTCTTCTCCTTCGTTCTGACAATCTTGTCATCACTGATTCAGTAACTATTCTGACATTGTCAGAACTTATTATCCAGTTAACTTATCCAACCCTGCCAGAACCACTGGTTTATTCTGCGGTCCCTCGGGCATGGGTGCGTGTGTGTTGTCCTTAGCGTAAGTTAGTTTAAGTTAGATTAAGTAGTGTTTAAGCCTAGGAATCGACGATCTCAGCAGTTTGGTCCCATAGGAATTTACAACAAATTATTCTCTGGATACGCGTCATTAAGTGTTCGTACAACTCGTTTTCCTCGCTATTCCGAGAATAGAACTTAAGCGACTGCTAACTGTGGACTGTGAAACTGGCCCTTAATAGTGTAGCCTTCTGGTAAAAATTTTATGCCAAAATTAATATGTAATCTTTCTTACCCGTAATTCCTGTTACTCATTTATTTCCACCTGACAGTCTGAATCTATGGATTTCGCTAATAATTATAACAACGTTGATCATTCGCACACCCAATCACCTGTGTGTGTGTGGTTTCCTCAGGGACCAAACTGCTGACTTACTCAAACTGCTAGACTTACTCTACTCTAACTTAACCTAATAACGACACACACACACTCATGCCCGAGGGAGGACTCGAACATCCGGTGGGAGGGGCCGCGCAATCCGTGACATGGCGCCTCCAACCACGCGGCCACTACACGCGGCCATTCCGCGCCGCCCCAATCAACCACATAAACAAACAGCGATTGGCATTCATCTGTTCTGGTTTATTCAGCTCAGCTGGTATAGCCCCGTCTCCTTTTGTCAGCGGGAATGTTTTGTACTTCTAGATCAACGGGGATTCCCCTGGCAGAGGCATCACATACACTATGCACACACTCAAAAATGAACTTATGATTTGTCCAGAAGTCAACTTAAAATATGTTCAAAAATTTTCGAAAACAAACTGAGATGCTTTTCAAAATCATGTGAGTATTCGATATGCCAACGTGCGCTGAGTGCTAGACGCTTTGTCAAACAAGGTTTTTTTCTCTTCAAGAGTATGAATTTGGCACCCCTTGAAATTGCCGTCCGGGGCAGATTCCCCTGTTTTCCCCTCACCTCCCCCCCTCCCCCCTTCCTCTCAATAGATCCGGGCCTGGTGTTACCTAATACACTAATTCACGCAGTACTCTCACAACGTAGTCCAGTGGTTCAAAACGATTCACATGTGGCAAAAATTTTACATATGAGTTCAGCATATCACTGTCCTTATATACATTTAAGAAACTCGAAACAATTAAGATACAGCACAAAAATAATCAGTAATGCCGTCAGCACTGCCCTGCTAACCAGTCGTTGTACATAGGAGTCAAGAATCACTATGGTCCTCTAATAAGTACACGCTCGGGATTAACTGGTAATTACTGTCACAGAAGTCATGCATTAAACGAAGAAAACGAACTGTATGCAGTATATGCGAATATTTCAGAATGTTAGTTTTCGGACAACGGAACATTGCTCACGACAAGAGATACAGGTGTCCCCCTCTCAGCCGCAGACTGTCTGACCTCAGATGTGACAGGTCTGTTGCCAATGAACTTAATGTTTTACACTCCTCGTTATTGACGCCAACTATATTAAATATTTTGTCACCCTCAAAATATAAGGGTTGAACTTCAATAGTGGCAAGTATTTATTTACAGCTCGTACAAAATAGATACGTGTTTAAAGGTCTTACTGTCCTTAATAGTAGTCACCAGCATTGTGTATAACCCGTTGCCAGCGATGTGGAAGTCGTAGGATGCTCTTAGCAGTGCCAGCTGTGTTAACAGTTCGAGCGGCGCGGTCTATTGCCCGACGAACGAATTTGTAGCAGTTCTGAAACGAATGCCGCGACTGTTTCTTTCAGTTTAGAAATCGAGTTGAACTCACGAGAGCTTAAGTCAGGTGAGTGCAGTAGGTGGTATAGCACAATGCTTGAGCATTGTCCGGCAAAATGATGATCAGATCCTGCAGAAAGTGCCATCACTTCTGTCTCTACGCTGTTCATTTTTGGAACACACCCTACATTCAGCTTAGAGACAGAAGTGATGACACATTCTGCAGGACCTCAAGATCATTTTGCAGGACAATGCTCAAGCACGTACGGTGCAAGCTGTTACTGATTTGTTTGACTGACGGGGCTGCTAAGTGCTATACCACCTACTGCACTCCCCTGACTTGAGCCATCGTGAGATCAACTCGATTTCTAAACTGAAAGAAACAGTCGCGACATTCACTTCAGAAATGCTGCAAATACGTTGAGCAGTAGACCGCACCGCTCGAACTGTCAACACAACTGGCACTGCTAAGAGTATCCTACGACTTACACATCGCTGGTAATGCGTTATACACAATGCTGGTGACTACTTTGAAGGTCGGTAAAACCTTGAAACACGTATCTATTTTGTACGAGCTGTAAATAAATATTTGCCACTATTAAAGTCCCAACCCTCTTATTTAACTTTCTAATTAGTTAGTTAATTAACAAATGCTGCACGTGAAATGGAACATAAAAAGTATACAATACAATAATAATGTCGAGGTGCAGAATGTAACAGTAATTTTGGCATAATATGTAATTGGAGCTAGCAATGGTCTAAAGCTTTAATGTTAATTAATTCGGAAGATAATTAGTTTCAGTCAGTTTTAGATTACCTTACGGAAAAAAATGGGGATACGTACTTTCAAATGACAGGCGTAAATATGACTAAATATGTTTCCTGCCGCTCACTAAATATGAATCATCGTAGTGTATTGACCTTTT
The DNA here is from genome assembly GCF_023864275.1 of Schistocerca cancellata. Lineage (NCBI taxonomy): Eukaryota > Metazoa > Arthropoda > Insecta > Orthoptera > Acrididae > Schistocerca > Schistocerca cancellata. The sequence continues at coordinate 249,471,734 of NC_064632.1, forward strand.
CAGTTAACAATATTTCATAATTAAGAAAGTTTCTGAGTTAACTAATTAGATCAGTGCAACTACATTAAGTACATAGAAGAGCCAAAGAAACTGGTACATCTGCCCAATATCGTGTAGAGCCCCCGCGAGCACGCAAAAGTGCCGCAACACGACGTTGCATGGACTCGACTATTGTCCGAAGTAGTGCTGGAGGGAACTGACACCATGAATCCTGCAGGGCTGTCCATAAATCCGTAAGAGTACGAGGAGGTAGAGATCTCTTCTGAATAGCACGTTGCAAGACATCCCAGTTATGCTCAATAATGTCCATGTCTGGGGAGTTTGGTGACCAGCGGAAGTGTTTAAACTCAGAAAAGTGTTCCGCTCTTGCACCACTCTCTTCATCTCAGAGAAGCATATGGAACCAACGTTCTCAATAAGGAGAAACTCCTCGCTTTGTTATCATACCAGTTAATTTTCAACACTGCTCATCTGAAACGCAACGTTTTTCTTCTTTCCCATTTTTCCCACTATCCATGTTTCACTATCATACAATGCTGTGCTTCGAACGTACATTCTCAGAAATTTCTTCCTCAAATTGAGGCCCATGTTTGAGACCAGCAGTCTTCTTTTAGCTAGGAATGCCCTCTTTGCCTGTGCTGGTCTTTGCTATTATTTTGTATCCTCCTTTGATTTGTCCGTCATGTCTTGGTCTTGGCGTACGCCTGAGTGCCTGGGTGTTCGTCAAACCAGGTACTGTGCACGCAGTCCTGCAGATGTGGCTGCTGTCATTTTGGAACGTGAGACTATCCACTGCACACTCATCATGGCGATTTACAGGAAGAACATTAATAAAACTGATAATCTGGAGTGATGGATTCCTGAGTGGAAAAGGATGAAAAGAGCTCCTATGCTTTCCAGAGATGGACGGTGTGCTGCAATAAGTCGACGCGGCACACAGTACAGAGCTCCATCGCATCCACGTCACAAGAGATGTTCTAAGTGTCCTCCATGGGATGCAGCGCACGCGTTCACACGTTGCCTCATGGATTGCCGCACTCTTTCGCATGTTCCGGCCTCTCTTCGTATAGCGTCACAGGCGTCATGAGTACGCTGTTTCAGGGTCTGCATATCAGGAACTGGTTCAGCATACACAACGCTTTTCAGACGTTCTCAGGGGTAAAAATCCAGTGAGTTTCAGTCCTGTGATCTAGCAGGCCATGCTACAGGGCCTCTGCGTCCTACCTCAAAAATGTTTCAAATGGCTCTGAGCACTACGGGACTTAATATCTGAGGTCATCGGTCCCCTAGACTTAGAACTACTTAAAGCTAACTAATGTAAGGACATCACACACATCCATGCCAGAGGCAGGATTCGAACCTGCGACCGTAGCAGCAGCGCTGTTCCGGACTGAAGCGCCTAGAACCGCACGGCCGCAACGGCCGGCTCCTATCCCACGTATGGGGAAGATGTTGTTGAGGTGTCGGCGAACTGTAAAGCGGAAGTGGGGTGATGCTCCGTCATACAGGAACCACATAAAATGTGGTAAGCCAAAGGCACTTCTCAAGCAGCCCAGGTAGAGTACTCCACAGGGAGTCTAGGTACGTTTCTCCGTCAAGATGTTGTGGAAGAATACCTGGTCCAATTATATGGTCACCAAGAATCGCTGCCCACTCATTGATGTTCAGCCGATGGTGCCGGGACACCTGAATCATTCTCCGAGGATTGTCTGTAATCCACAGATGACGATTATGCAGATTCATGTTGCTAGTTCTGGTAAAGACTGATTCATTAGTAACGAGGACCCATGACAGAAATCCCATAATTGTGAGGGTCTAGTGCAAAAACCATCTACAAAATCATTTCTGTAGAGGGAAATCCGCTGCTGATAATCCTTGCACTCGTTTCAGATGACATACAGAATACACATAATCGTACTTTGGCTCACACCATGTTGGCGGGCCACTTGCCTGGGGCATGTAGTACGGTTCGTGTACAATATCCTGTAGAACCTGGTCCTCCACCTCTGGTGTACGCACAGTGCGCCACCTCACTGCATGTTCGTTTGTCTGAAAGGCATGAAATGTTGTGATTGATGTCTGAGAGAGTTCTTGTTTTGGTATAGCCTTTTTGCCTTTCCACCGCTTCGGGCTGCTTGGTCGTACACAAACACCATCTCGGTTTCTTCCCGACATGAATACCGGTCCATTCTGCTGCTTACAGACGCTGCGTCAATCTCGCATCCTGCAGCACACAAGGAACACACGGCACGTGGCCAGAGATATGATTATTCTTCAACGCCATCTACGTGGCAACGATGCATTTCCGTCCACATGCTTATAAGACCTTTTTCCCTCCATTTCCAGTCAGGGATCCGTCCCTGCAGTCTGTCGGTTTTATTAATGTTCACCCTGTAGAAGAAAGAACAACCAGGTATATTGAAATTTACTTCGTGGTAACCAGAATGAGTGGGCCCACGTGATGGTGCGAAAAAAACACCTCCAAACCATCAAGTCTGACCTGAACTACACCTTCCACACACTGCTGTTTAAAAGCCTCATCGAGACTTTGATGCACTCGACGCTTTGCATCATTTGAAAAGGGGCAAAATCGCGATTCGTCACACCACACAAATACTTCTTACTTTTCGTGTAGTTCGACTCTTATAAGAGCAGCAGCCTGGTTTCTGCTGGACCCAGGATCACAGGTAACGAAGGGTGCGCTGACAGCTACGCAGTAACGTAAGCTTTTGGAGCCTGCAGAAAAGGCGCATGGGCAGTTTCCTGGATCGTCTCATAGAATGAAGACGTATGAATCGGTGCTTGGCCGGGAGCCCTCAAGTCTAAGTTGTATCGCAACAACCATTATCGTCTTCAAGAACTGCAGCAGAACATTTAGGATGAGACTTCAGCAATTCCAGCAGTCCAGCTTCGATCCGCCTTCAGCAACTTGCTGACCAGGGCCCAAAAGTGCCAAGACATGAATAGTGGTCACTTTCAACATATGCTATAGTCTGGTTAGTACTGTATTACCTTTATTCTGCTGTGCTTCTTCGTAGCCTGGAACTCTGTTCTCCGGGCCACTTTTATTTGCCCCACCTCGTATAATTACTATGTTCTTTAGCAACGTAAATATTCTGTGTGACTCATGGATATATGTGTGTATGATTGGATATGACATTTAAGATATAAGTATCAAAGGCTCGGTGAGTGGATCACGTCCACATATTTAATGATTATTATAGGACAGTTTGGCACAGAACATTTTAGTTTACGATAACCGAACGGAATCGAAAAGAGCAACAGGGAAGTAGCTTACTCAAGTAAAAATATCGATATTGTGAGTGTGTATCTACGCTGAGTGGGCTTTATATCGACGCAGAGACCTTCTTCATGACCACAGTAAATTATCAATCCCTTGTTAATAGTAAAGTATTTAATTTCAACAGGCGTTTCTCACCATTGTGTGTTTATTGACTTAATTATATTGAAGAGTGGATGTAGCAGAAGAAACGTATCGCATACGCTCACACGCTCACGGTTACGGAAGTTACTACTGTGCTACGAATATCTCGGCAGTACGTTTCCCGGAAATGTAGTCTACAAACATCCCGACGCCGAATCAATACGACAGAATACAAAAAAGAAAAAAAAACAGATGAGAAGAGCTAATGAGTGATGAAGAGCTGAAGAGTTTAATAAAATCGTCAAATGACCGGACAGCTGAAGAGTTTTACTATCTGGGAACCAAAATCGGTGACGATGGCCGAAGCAGAGAGTATATAAAACGCATACTGGCAATAACAAGAAAAGAAATTCTGAAAAACAGGTATTTGTGAACTCTAAACACAAATTTAAGAGTTAAACGTTGGCGGCAAACAGAGGGCAAAAAGATGTGACGCTGCAAAAGAATGCTAAAAGATTATATGAGTAGAGCGGATAACTAATGCGGAGGTACTGGATCGGATTTGGGATAAAAGAAATTTATGGCACAAAAAAAAAATTATCGGTTGGTTGGAAACACGTCTTGGCATCAGGAATCCGTCACTTTGGTAATAGAAGGGAGTGTGGGTGTAAAATATAGAAGGGAACCAAGACTTTGCAACATCTGTATTGTATCATCTGTGATGTAGCATTTTCAGCACTTGATGTCACACACACACATACACAAACACACACATACACACAGATATTTCATTGTTTCCTTAATTATGTATATTTTCGCATTTGTGTGTTTCTTCTTAATATTATTACGGAGTAATGTTCCTTTACACATTAAGTGTACCAACAGAGTATGGAATGTAGCTGGTTCATGGTTAGTGCTTTGATAATTGTAAATGACAGGAAAAGTTGGAGGGGAGTCACCTCATACCTGGCATGTAAGACGCACAATTGAAAAAACAAGCAGAGTGTGAATCTAGTGCACCAATACTAGAACGAAGACTATTCTGTGGTCAGTCAGTGACGTGGAAGCAACTGGAGTGAAGAGCGAGGGAAAAATTACAGCTAAATTACGGTGAGTTAGCCTCGAATGGAGTTTTTCATTTGTTTATCGCAACCTGGTGCTGGGCAGGAATAAAAGACAGCCAACCAGTTGCAATAAATGATGGTTTTCGAATGATCTTGACCACGGTTTCGACGGATTTAAACCTGTCTTCTTCAGAAGGAGAAATCTGCACAAAATGCAGTAACTTATAACAAAAACGGCATGGACCAATATTACGTGTCTAACAGAAGGTACTCTCTAAAACACGTGTAAGAATATCACAAACACCGTGGTATATATCAACATAGTGCAAGTAGCACTTACAAACTTCAGATTAGCAATTGGTTCAAATGGCTCTGAGCACTATGGGACTTAACAGCTGTGGTCATCAGTCCCCTAGAACTTAGAACTACTTAAACCTAACTAACCTAAGGACATCACACATATCCATGCCCGAGGCAGGATTCGAACCTGCGACCGTAGCAGTCGCACGGTTCCGGACTGCGCGCCTAGAACCGCGAGACCACCGCGGCCGGCTCAGATTAGCAATTCATTCAGTAAAAACTCTCTCCACATGACATGTATCGGCAACAGTCTGCATGTCCAGATGTAAAATTTAAAGTACACTAGGTGGTCTAAATAGCCAATAAATGTAATTTCATTGAAATTACTAACAGAAATTCACCGCGCAAATCAACGACTATAGAATAAGATGTAGAAAAAGACAAACACATAAAGTATACTGGCACAAACCAAGTTCCTTATAGGACTGTCACTAAATTATCATACGGAACAGTGATATCTGTGCATAAGTACGTTACTGCAAGCACAAGGACAGCAGTGAAAATAATATTACCTACAGTTCTCCATCGTACGGGAAGTTTAGACCGTTTTGCGTACATGTTTATCAGCGCGTGCGCCTCAGGATTTGTTTTCCTGCTATCGGCGCTCTCAGTCTCCCTCAGTCGGCATGTAGCTATTAACATGGACTGTTATTCTAAGTGTTTGGTTTTACTAATGGGACAAGCCCTTGATTCTAGGGGCCTAAGTTTTACATTTGCATACAGACCGTTACCGAAACAAGTCATGTGGAGGCAGCATTTACTAAATGGATTGATAATGTCAAGTTTGTAAGTACTACTTGCCCTGTGGTGATACGTACCATGTTGTCTTTGATATTCTTACACTTGCTGTAGAGAGCAGCTTCTGTTAGGCACGTCACACAGATACGTGCCGTTTTTGTTACAAGTTATTGCATTGTATGCATGTTTGTCCTTCTAAAGGAGACGGTTTTAAATCCAGAGAAACTGTGGTCAATCTCATTTGAAAACTTCCATTTATTGCAACTGGTCGGCTGTCTTTTATTCCTGCTCTTCTGTAACCGTTGCTGTAGCGCAGCCATGGTCAAAGTATTGAAGGTGGTGATTTATAATTCGGCGGCCAAGAAGAGGCTTTGCACAGTATGTCGTATGAAAAGCCACTGTTTCTTAAGTCTGATCAAAGCCACCTCCAGGTACCGTAAATCATTACAATTGTAACATTACACTTGAATCAGTTTTTCGTAAAATGTACGCAGCATACGTGCCTACTGAAATAACATGGGTGGGGTTTATATGTTTCACCTGTATCACTTCACCTATCTTAGGATCCGATTCCTAATCCCAATTCCAAACGCTCCCGAAAGTGTTTAAGTGTATTTAATAGCAAATCATACTTGATTAGCTTTCCTTAAAGAAGTGGTACCTTGTATGATTGCATGGAATTGCTGGCCGGGAGGCCCATCCGGGGAAGTTCGGCGGCCCAGAGCGAGTCTTACTTCAGACGACGACACATTGGGTGACTCGTGTGCCGGTGATGAGGATGAAATGATGATGAGGACAACACAACACCCAGTCCACGAGCGGAGAAAATCTCCAAACCGGCAGGGAATCGAACCCAGGCACACTGCATGGGAGGCAAGCATGTTACCATCCGGTTAAGCTGGCGGACTAGTACTGTGTATATTTTATTAGCTATACATATTTGTACCTGAATTGTATTTTACAAAGAGGGTTGTGGGACATATTAGTTTAAAGACCTTCCTCATGTTCTAAGCATAAAGCAGGTTTATAATGAATGAAATTTACTACAAAATTGTGTATATAATGAAACTTCCTGACAGATTAAAACTGTATGCCGGGCCAGGAGGCGAATCTGAGACCTTTGTATTTGGCGGGCAAGTGCTCTGTCGACTGAACCACCCAAGTACGATGCATCACCCGTCCTCGCAGCCTTACTTCAGCTAGTGCCCCATCTCCCATCCTGCAAACTTCTCACGAGTTCTTCTGGATAATTTGCAGGACTAACACTCCTAGACGAAAGGATACTGTAGAGACCTGTCGTACCCACAGCCTGGGGCACTGATTCCAGGATGAAGTTTCACTCTGCAGCGGAGTGTGCACTCATATGAAAGTAGAGTACTTGGCTGCGAAAGTCAAACCTTCCAGGTTCGACTATCCGTCCAGCAAACATTTTTAATCTGCCAGGAAGTTTCGTACTCTATGTGATCAAACGTATACGGACTCGTCCTGCGCCTGAAAGAGAGGACATGAAATTTTAGGTAAGAAATACAGAAAGCCCGCGCGATGGGAGTGTACTCACCAGCAGCGTGGCGCGCTCCTCGTCGCGCGGGCAGACGGGCGACGGCGAGTTGCGGGGGTTCTTGTAGACGCGGCCGTCGTCATCCGCCTCCTCGCTGGACGCCGACGAGTCGGCCAGGTCCTCCGGGCGCGCGCGCCGCGGGTGCCGGCTCTCTGGAACACGACACGCGGGCCGCCGCGCTCAGCTTCACGTGTCCCAAGGAGCGAGCCAACCGCTCGTGGGAGCCGCCGTCCAAAACTGACACTGATTTCTTGTACGGAGGACGTGGATGTTGCCTATTACGTTCACATCTTAAAATGTTCACGATAATGAATTAAGGATGAGCCCGCCTTTTAGCAAATGGACAAATTACACTACTGGTGATTAAAATTTCTACACCAAGAAGAAATGCAGATGATAAACGGGTATTCATTGGACAAATATATTACACTATAACTGACATGTGATTACATTTTCACGCAATTTGGGTGCATAGAACTTGAGAAATCAGTACCCAGAACAACCAACTGTGGCCCTAATAACGGCCTTGATACGTCTGGGCATTGAGTCAAACAGAGCTCGGATGGCGTGCCCATGTATCTTCAACACGATACCACAGTTCATCAAGACTAGTGACTGGCGTATTGTGGCGAGCCAGTTGCTCGGCCACCATTGACCAGACGTTTTCAATTGGTGAGAGATCTTGAGAATGTGATGGCCAGGGCAGCAGTCGAACATTTTCTGTACCCAGAAAGGCCCGCACAGGACCTGCAACATGCGGTCGTGCATTATCCTGCTGAAATGTAGGGTTTCGCACGGATCGAATGAAGGGTAGAGCCACGGGTCGTAACACATCTGAAATGTAACTTCCACTGTTCAAAGTGCCGTCAATGCGAACAACAGGTGACCGAGACGTCTAATCAATGGCACCCCATACCATCACGCCGCGTGATACGCCAGTATGGCGATGACGAATACATGCTTCCAATGTGCACTCACCGCGATGTCGCCAAACACGGATGCGACCATCATGATGCTGTAAACAGAATCTGGATTCATCCGAAAAAATGACGTTTTGCCATTCGTGCACCCAGGTCCTTTATTGAGTACACCATCGCAGGCGCTCCTGTCTGTGATGCAGCGTCAAGGGTAACCGCAGTCATGGTCTCCGAGCTGATAGTCCATGCTGCTGCAAACGTCGTCGAACTGTTCGTGCAGATGGTTATTGTCTTGCAAAAGTTCCCATCTGTTGACTCAGGGATAGAGACGTGGCTACACGATCCGTTACACCCATGCGGATAAGATGCTTGTCGTCTCGACTGCTAGTGATACGAGGCCGTTGGGATCCAGCACGGCGTTCCGTATTACCCTCCTGAACCCACCGACTCCATATTCTGCTAACAGTCATTGGATCTCGACCAACTCGAGCAGCAATGTCGCGATATGATAAACCGCAATCGCGATAGGCTACGATCTGACCTTTATCAAAGTCGGAAACGTGATGGTACGCATTTCTCCTTCTTACACGAGGCATCACAACAACGTTTCACCAGGCAACTGCTGTCTGTGTATGAGAAATCGGTTAGAGACTTTCGTCATGTCAGCACGTTGTAGGTGTGGCCACCGGCGCCAACCTTGTGTGAATGCTGTGAAAAGCCAATTTTTTGCATATCACAGCATCTTCTTCCTGACGGTTAAATTTCGCGTCTGTAGCACGTCATCTTCGTGATGTAGCAATTTTACTGACGAGTAGTGTATTATTTTGTTTTTCACCCAAACATGTTGCACCATTGTGCCCCTTTCAGTGAGTTTTTTATTATTATTTTCCTGAAACACATACATGCAAGTTATTTATAGGTTAAGGGAAACGATGCATCAGATTCCGTCGTCATTTAAATTGTATGTGCACTTTATTTTTTATTTTGCATTGTGTGTTCTTGTGGCTGCCAACGAAATTCGGCCACAGGTCTAAAGTAGTACACCATCTGATTTACAAACATGAGAGATGTTAGAAAACTGTCTGGATCGATTTTTTGTCTATTATCCAATCTTTGAAATGTATATACTGGCAAAAATTCATAGCATATGCTCGTTTCTGTTCTTACCATTGTAGTATTTTTCTATTCTTTTGCTTTGACAAGTTTGCTGTATGTATCTTACGAGATATTGTGCAGCTGAGTTGAGCCTGTGGACATCGAATAAAGTTTTGTGAAGCTTAGATATACAGAAATATTTCGTGTAGTTTGTGTGTACATTGAACTGTGTTTTGTACTTTTCCTGTTCGTTTGTAAATACCGCTTCCTGTTATGTTGCTGTGGCTTGGACACACGTTTCACTTCAATAATTTACGTCTTTCATGCGCTTTCGACTGTTGTTTCTTTCCTGTTTCGGTTTAGTTTAACGTCCGAAACTTTGAATCTGCCCTTTTATGTGTGTATGTGTGTGCGGGGAAGGGGGGGGGGGATAAGTTTACGGCGTTGAATAGTGTTTTGTTACATAGTACTGTTCGGTCATTAATAACATTTTTGCACTGTGTGGTAGCTTTCTCGATGTAGTAACTTTCTTCTATTGCTAAGTTTGCAGCCAGAGGACACACACAATCTAAAATACAAAGTAAAGTGCACATACAATTTAAATTACAACGAAATCTCATGTCTCATATTCCTTAACCTTAAAATAACCTGTCTTTATGTATTCCGGGAAATTTATAATAGAAACACCAATGAGAATGCCACAAATTTGGTGAAATATGTTCGGGTGATAAAACTAAACAATAATTTGTGTACCTGCAAAAAAAGGCACACCCATCCTTAATTCATTATTTTCATTCTGTAAGCACAGGAACTGAGCTCAAAACTCCAATATGAGACCTCAACTATTTAATTTACAACGTTCACTGTTCGATTATTTTGCTTTTCAATGAACGCAGGTGTCCTATGAAGGTACAATTCTGTACCTAGTCATCGACTGCGAACAACATAGTTAATTTTTAGGTCAGTCTGCGAGGGGATCAGAAAGTATTTTTTAACTTCCAGCTGAGGTGATCTATCATATCACAGTCCATCTAATGACGAATAGCAATAAGGATGTTGCACGGTTGTTGTTGTGGTGTTCAGTCCTGAGACTGGTTTGATGCAGCTCTCCATGCTACTCTATCCTGTGCTAGCTTCTTCATCTCCCAGTACCTACTGCAACCTACATCCTTCTGAATCTGCTTAGTGTATTCATCTCTTGGTCTCCCTCTACGATTTTTACCCTCCACGCTGCTCTCCAATGTTAAATTTGTGATCCCCTGATGCCTCAGAACATGTCCTACCAACCGGTCCCTTCTTCTTGTCAAGTTGTGCCACAAACTACGCTTCTCCCCAATTCTATTCAATACCTCCTCATTAGTTATGTGATCTACCCATCTAATCTTCAGCATTCTTCTGTAGCACCACAATTCGAAAGCTTCTATTCTCTCCTTGTCCATACTACTTATCGTCCATGTTTCACTTCCATACATGGTTACACTCCATACAAATACTTTCAGAAACGACTTCCTGACACTTAAATCTATACTCGATGTTTTCTCTTCTTCAGAAACGCTTTCCTTACCATTGTCACTCGACATTTTATATCCTCTCTACTTCGGCCATCATCAGTTATTTTGCTCCCCAAATAGCAAAACTCCTTTACTTCTTTAAGTGTCTCTTTTCCTAATCTAATTCCCTCAGCATCACCCGACTTAATTCGATTACATTCCATTATCCTCGATTTGCTTTTGTTGATGTTCATCTTATATCCTCCTTTCAAGACACTGTCCATTCCGTTCAACTGCTCTTCCAAGTCCTTTGCTGTCTCTGACAGAATTACAATGTCATCGGAGAACCTCGAAGTTTTTATTTCTTCTCCATGGATTTTAATACCTATTCCGAATTTTTCTTTTGTTTCCTTTACTGCTTGCTCAATATACAGACTGAATAACATCGGGGATAGGCTACAACCCTGTCTCACTCCCTTCCCAACCACTGCTTCCCTTTCGTGCCCCTCGACTCTTATAACTGCCATCTGGTTTCTGTACAAATTGTAAATAGCCTTTCGCTCCCTGTATTTTACCCTTGCCACCTTCAGAATTTGAAAGAGAGTATTCTAGTCAACATTTTCAAAAGCTTTCTCTAAGTCTACAAATGCTAGAAATGTAGGTTTGCCTTTCCTTAATCTTTCTTCTAAGATAAGTCGTAAGGTCAGTATTGCCTCACGTGTGCCAACGTTTCTACGGAATCCAAACTGATCTTCCCCGAGGACGGATTCTACCAGTTTCTCCATCCATCTGTAAAGAATTCGCGTTTGTATTTTCAGCTGTGACTTATTAAACTGATAGTTCGGTAATTTTCACATTTGTCAACACCTGCTTTCTTTGGGATTTGAATTACTATATTCTTCTTGAAGTCTGAGGGTATTTCGCCTGTCTCATACATCTTGCTCACCAGTTGGTAGAGTTTTGTCAGGACTGGCTCTCTCAAGGCCGTCAGTAGATCTAGTGGTATGTTGTCTACTCCAAGGGCCTTGTTTCGACTCAGGTCTTTCAGTGCTCTGTCAAACTCTCCTCGCATTATCGTATCTCCAATTTCATCTTCATCTACATCCTCTTCCATTTCCATAATATTGTCCTCAAGTACATCGCCCTTGTATATACCATCTATATACTCCTTCCACCTTTCTGCTTTCCCCTCTTTGCTTAGAACTGGGTTTCCGTCTGCGCTCTTGATATTCATACAAGTGGCTCTCTTTTCTCCAAAGGTTTCTTTAATTTTCCTGTAGGCAGTATCTATCTTGCCTCTAGTGAGATAAGCCTCTACATCCTTATATCTCTCCGCTAGCCATCCCTGCGTAGCCATTTTGCACTTCCTGTCGATCTCATTTTTGAGACGTATGTATTCCGTTTTGCCCGCTTCTTTTACTGCACTTTTATATTTTCTCCTTTCATCAATTAAATTCAATATTTCTTCTGTTACCCAAGGATTTCTACCAGCCCTCGTCATTTTACCTACTTGATTCTCTGCTGCCTTCACTATTTCATCCCTCAGAGCTACCCATTCTTCTTCTACTGTATTTCTTTCCCCCATTCCTGTCAATCGTTCCCTTATGCTCTCCCTGAAACTCTGTACAACCACTGGTTCTTTCAGTTTATCCAGGTCCCACCTCCTTAAATTCCCACTTTTTGCAGTTTCTTCAGTTTTAATCTACAGTTCATAACCAATAGATTGTGGTCAGAGTCCACATCTGCCCCTTGAAATGTCTTACAATTTAAAACCTGGTTCCTAAATCTCCGTCTTACCATTATATATTCTATCTGATATCTTCTAGTATCTCCAGGATTGATTCTTCCATGTATACAACCTTCTATCATGATCCTTGAACTATGTGTTAGCTATGATTAAGTTATGCTCTGTGCATAATTCTACCAGACGGCTTCCTCCTTCATTTCTTTCTCCCAATCCATATTCACCTACTATGTTTCCTTCTCTCCCTTTTCCTACTCTTGCATTCCAGTCACCCATGACTATTAAATTTCCATCTTCCTTCACTACCTGAATAATTTCTTTTATCTCATCGTACATTTCTTCAATTTCTGCATCATCTGCAGAGCTAGTTGGCATATAAACTTTTACTACTGTAGTAGGCATGGGCTTCGTGTCTATCTTGGCCACAATAATGCGTTCACTGTGCTGTTTGTAGTAGCTTACCCGCACTCCTATTTTTTTATTTATTATTAAACCTAGTCCTGCATTACCCCTATTAGATTTTGTATTTATAACCCTGTATTCAACTGACCAAAAGTCTTGTTCCTCCTGCCACCGAACTTAACTAATTCGCACTACGTTTCTAGCATTTGTAGACTTAGAGAAAGCTTTTGACAATGTTAACTGGAATACTCTCTTTCAAATTCTGAAGGTGGCAGGGGTAAAATACAGGGAGCGAAAGGCTATTTACAGTTTGTACAGAAACCAGATGGCAGTTATAAGAGTCGAGGGGCATGAAAGGGAAGCAGTGGTTGGGAAAGGAGTAAGACAGGGTTGTAGCCTCTCCCCGATGTTATTCAATCTGTATATTGAGCAAGCAGTAAAGGAAACAAAAGAAGAATTCGGAGTAGGTATTAAAATTCATGGAGAAGAAGTAAAAACTTTGAGGTTCGCCGATGACATTTTAATTCTGTCAGAGACAGCGAAGGACTTGGAAGAGCAGTTGAACGGAATGGACAGTGTCTTGAAAGGAGGATATAAGATGAACATCAACAAAAGTAAAACGAGGATAATGGAATGTAGTCAAATTAAGTCGGGTGATGCTGAGGGAATTAGATTAGGAAATGAGACACTTAAAGTAGTAAAGGAGTTTTGCTATTTAGGGAGTAAAATAACCGATGATGGTCGAAGTAGAGAGGATATAAAATGTAGACTGGCAATGGCAAGGAAAGCGTTTCTCAAGAAGAGGAATTTGTTAACATCGAGTATAGATTTAAGTGTCAGGAAGTCGTTTCTGAAAGTATTTGTATGGAGTGTAGCCATGTATGGAAGTGAAACATGGACGATAACTAGTTTGGACAAGAAGAGAATAGAAGCTTTCGAAATGTGGTGCTACAGAAGAATGCTGAAGATAAGGTGGGTAGATCACGTAACCTATGAGGAGGTATTGAATAGGATTGGGGAGAAGAGAAGTTTGTGGCACAACTTGACTAGAAGAAGGGATCGATTGGTAGGACATGTTTTGAGGCATCAAGGGATCACAAATTTAGCATTGGAGGGCAGTGTGGAGGGTAATAATCGTAGAGGGAGACCAAGAGATGAATACACTAAGCAGATTCAGAAGGATGTAGGTTGCAGTAGATACTGGGAGATGAAGAAGCTTGCACAGGATAGAGTAGCATGGAGAGCTGCATCAAACCAGTCTCAGGACTGAAGACCCCAACAACAACAACAACCTACCTGCTCGATTAAGGGATCTGACATTCCACGCTCCGCTCCGTAGAACGCCAGTTTTCTTTCTCCTGATAACGACGTCCTCTTGAGTAGTCCCCGCCCGGAGATCCGAATGGGGGACTATTTTACCTCCGGAATGTTTTACCCAAGAGGACGCCATCTTCATTTAACCATACAGCAAAGCTGTATGCCCTCGGGAAAAATGACGGCTGTAGTATCCCCTTGCTTTCAACCGTTCGCTGTACCAGCACAGCAAGGCCGTTTTGGTTATTGTTACAAGGCCAGATCAATCAATCATCCAGACTGTTGCCACTGCAACTACTGAAAAGGGTTCTGCCCCTCCTCAGGAACCACACGTTTATCTGGCCTCTCAACAGATACCCCTCCGTTGTGGTTGCACCTGCGATACGGCGTTCTGTATCGCTGAGGCATTCAAGCCTCCCCACCAACGGCACGGTTCATGGGGGGGGGGGGGGGGGAGGTACGTTGTGCTAAGAAATAATTGAACAGGTTACTTCGTTTCCGACTAAACTGGCATTGAAAATAGTGCTCGAATTCGAGCGGCCCGGCAGAGATGGAGTTGCCAAACGTGTTCTTCTTTTGGTTTCCTAAAATAGAACAAGAAAGCGATACAAAAATAGGACGTGGGACGGCAGTAAGGATCGAACCCGAGACACAGGCTGAGCAGTCTCACGTGCCATCATCTACGCTATGAGAACAACCTAAGTTCTAGGGGACTGATGACCTCATATGTTAAGTCCCAAAGAGCCATTTTTGCACCATTGCGTGTCTTAAGTCAAATGTATAAACGCATAACGCGTATCTGGCGGACACCTTTAATTTTCTCGCGCAACGGCCTTCTTGACTAACTTCGATGTTAATTAACTCGGAAACTGCGAAAAGTATCGAATTTCTTCTCTTAACAATGATTTGTTAGCACAACCTATCATGCAACAGCCTTACAAGCTTTTCAGGCCGTTTCTGACCACCGTGATTATAGCTTAACTTCCAAAACAGTATTACAAGTCTAATTTCCGTCACATTACAAACGTGTAACATTTGGTTCAAATGGTTCAAATGGCTCTGAGCCCTATGGGACTTAACATCTGAGGTCATCAGTCCCCTAGACCTGAGAACTACTTAAACGTAACTAACCTAAGGACATCGCACACATCCATGCCCAAGGCTGGATTCGAGCCTGCGACCGTAGCAGTCGCGCGGTTCCGGACTGAAGCGCCTAGAACCGCTCGCCCACCGCGGCCGGCGTATAACATTTCATTGCTTAGTTGTGTATTCTGTGTACCATAGCCTTTCAGCTATATGTGTATATTTACGTTTCATTGCCACTCATTTCTATACAGGAGTGGCTTTACCCCATGTTTTTATAATAAATGAGATGTTATCAAGACTTAATAATGTTTTAGACAGATCAATAAACAAAAACACGCTAAAGATAGCACACATGTGCAGATACGTGTGGATAAAATATAACAAACAACTCATGCCTTATATAAGGCGGAATTATCTCCGTTCTATTTTTGCAAGCACGGAAAGTAAAAAGAGCTTCACCGTCCAAAACATGAAAGAAAAAGTTAATTTGCGCGATGAAGAAAAGTGTAGAATCAAAAATACCAACTCTTCAACCCATCGATTGGTTTAGGCTGCAATAATTATGCGGAGAGGAAGAGACTTGCACGAGATAGACTACCACGGAAAGTTTCATCAAACTAGTCTCTGAACTGAAAACCACAACAAACTTCAGCGCATATGCGAGTTATCTCTCTTTCCAATAAAGCGCTAAAATGCTTAACTCTATCAATGAAACAAAAGTTAAAACAAAGTGAAAAGAATGTTGCTTTTGTCTCGTGTTTGTTGGTCCAATGCCACAGCCGGAGCGTAATTAGCATCACCTACAGCACCCCGTATTTCACTGCGCACTTAGTCTACTGGCTGATACAAAACTAACAGGGAACATGAATATGAAACATAAACATGGGTATGAAACATATTTACAGCGTTGCAGTGACGTTTTCACAGTGAAATGCAGTAACTTTCTTAGTGATTAAAGAAGAAAATCTTATGATAACTTGCATCCATATCCTCTAAGAAACCTGAGATACTTTAGGGTTATATATCGACCAGATATCGTACTCTACATTAATACCAGTACTTGTTCTTATCGTAAATGTTGCCACTGTTACTGATCTAATGACTAACATAGCTCTCCTTACACCAAACCGTTACTCCATTGTTTCCGATATTGCCTTTTGATCCAAAAAAGACGACGCAGTCTCGTCTTATTTATAGTGGCAATGATTTCGTAGTCTTTATTTAACTTGGCTACGTAGAAAAAAGCCTAGATTTTGTTAGACTTTTATTGAAGCTACATTTGTTGTCCATTCCAAACCTGTGTTTGTCATTCATAGGGACATTAAAAAACTATAGTTACATATTTCATCGTCAGTGGCATTTTAGTTCAGTCAATAGCTTTCTTCTGTGAACGCTTATACTTTAGTTCAGTGATAGGTCTCTGTCGTTTGCTCGCAGGAAATTTTACAGCCTATTGCACTAGTTTCCATTTGTAGCGGCCATAAACTCAGCTTAAATAACGACGGATAGTAATTCTGTGACCGCTACAACACCTGTAGGACAAATGTGTATGGTTAAAATTAAGTCTTCGCTAAAATGTAAACGTACCTTGTCTTTCCACTATTTCTGTATCTCGCTATTGCCGGTACTTTACTACTTACTGACATTTCACTACACTCACATTGCTTATTATAATGCTACGATCTGAATGACTAATTACTTTTTTTCCTGCAATATTAAGTTATTGACAGTAAGGGCACACTACGTTATAAGACCAGGATAGATCTAAATAATACGTTAACACTTAGTAAGATATGTCTGTCACAAGTGCACAATTGTTTTTAAATGATTATTTAGGCGCCCGCATCTCGTGGTCGTGCGGTAGCGTTCTCGCTTCCCACGCCCGGGTTCCCGGGTTCGATTCCCGGCGGGGTCAGGGATTTTCTCTGCCTCGTGATGGCTGGGTGTTGTGTGCTGTCCTTAGGTTAGTTAGGTTTAAGTAGTTCTAAGTTCTAGGGGACTGATGATCATAGATGTTAAGTCCCATAGTGCTCAGAGCCATTTGAACCATTTTTTGATTATTTAGGCGTTATGCGTTTATACATTTGACTTAAGACACGCAATGGTGCAAAAATGGCTCTTTGGGACTTAACATCTGAGGTCATCAGTCCGCTAGAACTTAGAACGACTTAAACCTAACTTAACCTAAGGACATCACACACATCCATGCCCGAGGCAGGATTCGAACCTGCTGCCGTAGCAGCAGCGCGGTTCCAGACTGAAGCGCCTAGAACGCAATGGTGCAATCTGTAGCGAGCATACCGTGCGATGCAGGGGCCCGAAACTTGCGTCAAGACACTCAACACGTGAGCAGAGCAGCCTCGGATGCCGAGAGAAGTGAAACTAAATACGAACATCGGCAAGAGAAATGGGATTGCTGTAGAAATACTGGGATGATTAACTAGGTTTCGACAGAATACTGAGGTAAAAGGACAAGAGTGATGACTGAATAGGAGAATTATCGAACAATTATTAATTTAATTAAGTGGCGAACGCATTAAAGTAATGTTGTGCAATCAGTGGCAATGTTGTATAGCCGGCCGGAGTGGCCGAGAGTTTCTAGGCGCTTCAATCCGGACCCTCTTGACCGATACGGTTGCAGGTTCGAATCCTGCCTCGGGCATGGACGTGTGTTATGTGCTTAGGTCGGTTAGTTTTAAGTAGTTCTAAGTTATAGCTGTTAAGTCCCATAGTGCTCAGAGCCATTTGAACCATTTGAACCAATGTTGTTTAATAACAGCTGATGCCGTAAAACTAACTGGAAATAGTAAGTGACATCTCAAAAGGAGTAATTGTGTATAATTTATTTCATACTAGCTGTTACCTGCTGTTTCACTCACTTATCAGTAGTTTTGTTATTATGAGTGATTATGAGTAATTTTACGAGATGTGTCTGTATATAGTGGTGTAAATACGTATTTATAAAAAGTGCACGCAGTACCGATATGTAAGTACAAAATGAATGTCTTTCTATTATTTTTGCTGAATGTTGAATCTGAAAGCATGCAGTATATTTTCTAGTTATATTTTTTAAAAATGCCTCGATTCATTAGGTTCGTGGAGAAGTAGAATTTTTAGGGGTTTCTCTGGCTCACTTAGTACTGGATGTGAGATATTACCACCACAGCAACACATACCAACCGTTTCGCCCTTCCATTTTAATGCGTTATGTGCCTAAATACTTGACGCATTCCCCTATGATGACTAATGTATGATTAACATAGTCAATTAGTACATCGCAATCAAATGCAGCCTCAACAAAAGCCTTCTACGTTCCATATGTAAAGGTACGACTCTCCGTTTGTAGCACAGACTTTAAATGTCGCCGACCTTGTGGGTCTTCAAGCGTCTTGGAAGCTGTAAGAGACGCTTGAAGCTCGGCGTCTAAAATGCGACGGACTTATGTGACTGTTCTGATGACTCTGTAGCTCTTAAGGCCACCTGATGTTCTGCTTCCAGGTTTTGGCGGGCAAGAGGTTGCTCTGAGGTTTGTTGGATTCGAGTAATTTGTCGTAGATCGAGTTTTCTTGGAACTAAATCAGATTTACGTCTGTGAGACTTATAATAATAGTTCTAAATATGAGTCTCGGGCTTACCGTCCGATTTTATTGTTGTATCAGCTCCGAAACTCTCTAGCAATGCCAGGTGGTATAGAAACTCAAATTCATAAACCATGCACACAATAACACTGCAGTGCCATGGAGTAACCTACACACACTAAGAGTCGCCTACCATCGCGCTAATGATACCATATCCAAATATGTTCATAATACTCGAAGAGATACAACTTTCTAAAGTATTCTGCTGACTTCCTGAGGGTTCAAGCGGCCTTTATACTAATTCTCATCTGTACAATCATGAAAACGTAACAGGGTGTATTACTTTTGCACTTAATAATACAGCTATTAGTATGAAAGTATGGAATAAACAAGCCCTCCCGGTTAGCCGTGCGGTCTAACGCACAGCTTTCCGGGCGGGAAGGCGTGCCGGTCCCCGGCACGAATCCGCCCGGCGGATTGGTGTCGAGGTCCGGTGTGCCGGCCAGTCTTTGGATGGTTTTTAAAGCGGTTTTCCATCTGCCTCGGCGAATGCATGCTGGTTCCCCTTATTCCCCCTCAGTTGCTGCGCAGACACTTTCTCCACGTACGCATACACCATAATTATTCTACCACGCAAACGTAATCCGTTTACGCGCGAAAACGGCTACCAATAGCATGTAAACAGTAATCTGCCGCTGCAGTTTAGTGCATAAGTGACTAGTGATGAGATAACGAACATAAATGTCTACAGACTATGTTGTTTTATGACATGGATATGTGTGATCGCAATATGTAACATCGTCAGGAATGTATTTAATAGTAATGACAACGATATATAAATGTGTCAGCTCAGTTGACATGGCTTAAAGCCACAGAAATCTGCACTTGATAGTGCCTACGGCCGAAATTGCAATCATGAAATAAAGAAAGCGTTACAGTCACTGGCGTAAATTGATGTCTTTTACAAAAAGTTAATTTATTGGGGTTACACTCGTCTGGTGTGAGACGTTCCCGGGATGAGGGGGGGGGGGGTCCACTGGGGGCCGAGCCGCACAATAATACTGGGTTCGGTGTGGGGCGGCGGTGGGGTGAGTGGACTGCTGTAGCCTGTTGTGGGATTGTGAACCACTGAGGGCTACGGCGGGGACGAAGTCTCTCCGTCGTTTCTAGGTCCCCAGTTCCATACAATACAATACAATAGATTAAACACGTAGAGGAATGTATAAACATTATATTCATTACGTTTAGTCGTGTTATGCTGAACATATAAAGAAACAAAGCATTTTCACAAATATGATAAATTTCAAGTCAGACAGTAAATAGCTTTTATAAAGAGTATTTAGTTTTGTTTCCAAATTTTTGGCGTTATATTCTTCAGATCAATAAATATGTACTACTGCACACTTTGTAAATTATCCTATGTTCTTCCTCAGCTTTAGAGCTTTCTTCATACCAAATTTTATCAAAACGTGTTCAGGGGTTTAGTCGTGAAAGCGGAACAGACACAGTTACTTTCGCATTTATATTATTTGTATGAAAAGTCGTTAACCTACGAATGAACATTAAGAAAAGATCGACACACTCAAACGGGGCACACAGTCATCTTGAAGGTAACACACTCCAGATTATAAGCACGTGTAGCAGAGTACTTCACCAAAGTAGAGGCTACACAGAACGCGATTTCATGAGAAAGATGCGGGAATTTCAGCGATCATTGTCGCACATTCTCACTAATATTTTGTAGCAGTCAGGTTACACCATGTCAATAAATGTAAAAATTCGTTGCGCCAATAAAAACTGAAATATTTACTCTTAAAATTTCAAAGAAAGTATCAACAAAAGAATAGACACGATTTACTCGGCTGCCAAAGTCAGGATTTTAACAGACAGAAACAGTATGAAGAGGTATCACCAAAAGGTTACTTTCTAGTGTATAAGACGCTAGTTTCACCAATTTGAGTCCTTATCAAATAGGTATCGAACAAATTCAATGGCGCGTAACAGGTCGGTGCGACACATACGAACGTGTAACAGTGACACTAGCACAATTCAAATAGAAGTTTCTGGCAGATATTTCTCTCGCAAAACCGGTGTTCGAGAAAGAATATACAATTCTTCATCCTGCATCTTACGTGTCTTTTAGATGCCGTGAAAATAAGAGAGGTTAGTGCACATACAGAGGTATATAAACACTTTCCCCTCCATCAGTGTAGAAATAGAGAACGACAGAAAATAGTTAATGTTGGTATACCGTGGCCTGTGGAGGATGTAAGTATGTGGCTGTAGATCTGTCCCCGTGTGACTGATTTCCGCTTCTTACTTTCTTTAACAGTTTGCAAGATTACTAAGTTTTCTGGAGTTGTTTTTGAGTAATTTTCTTGAGTTATTTTCTACAATCATTATATCCATTGTAGCTGGCGAACTGCAGCTATGATTTAAATTGGCGGTTTATGGGGTAACGTAAGGTATGATATACAACCAGTTCCTCTAAACTGGAATATATATACAGGGCTATTACAAATGATTGAAGCGATTTCATAAATTCACTGTAGCTCCGTTCATTGACGTATGGTCACGACACACTACAGATACGTAGAAAAACTCATAAAGTTTTGTTCGGCTGAAGCCGCACTTCAGGTTTCTGCCGCCAGGCCAGGAAGTGGGAGAATACAAGGTCTACCTGTCAGGAGTCAAAGCAGGAATAGCACAATTGGGTGTAGGGCTTTACATGGCCTCCACGCTCTCCCGACTTAACCCCATGCGATTTCTTTCTGTGGGGTTATGTGAAAGATTCAGTGTTTAAACCTCCTCTACCAAGAAACGAGCCAGAACTGCGAGCTCGCATCGACGATGCTTTCGAACTCACTGATGGGGACATGCTGCGCCGAGTGTGAGAGGAACTTGATTATTGGCTTGATGTCTGCCGAATCACTAAAGGGGCACATATCGAACATTTGTGAATGCCTAAAAAAACTTTTTGAGTTTTTGTATGTGTGTGCAAAGCATTGTGAAAATATCTCAAATAATAAAGTTATTGTAGAGCTGTGAAATCGCTTCAATGATTTGTAATAACCCTGTATATATATATATATAAAATTGACCGGTATATTTGAAACGGCAATACAAACTAAACGAGCAGCGATAGAAATACACCGTTTGTTGCAATATGCTTGGGACAACAGTACATTTTCAGGCAGACAAACTTTCGAAATTACAGTAGTTACAATTGTCAACAACAGATGGCGCTGCGGTCTGGGAAACTCTATAGTACGATATTTTCCACATATCCACCACGCGTAGCAATAATATGGCGTAGTCTCTGAATGAAATTACCCGAAACCTTTGACAACGTGTCTGGCGGAATGGCTTCACATGCAGATGAGATGTACTGCTTCAGCTGTTCAATTGTTTCTGGATTCTGGCGGTACACCTGGTCTTTCACGTGTCCCCACAGAAAGAAGTCACAGGGGTTCATGTCTTGGCGAATAGGGAGGCCAATCCACGCCGCCTCCTGTATGTTTCGGATAGCCCAAAGCAATCACACGATCATCGAAATATTCATTCAGGAAATTAAAGACGTCGGCCGTGCGATGTGGCCGGGCACCATCTTGCATAAACCACGAGGTGTTCGCAGTGTCGTCTAAGGCAGTTTGTACCGCCACAAATTCACGAAGAATGTCCAGATAGCGTGATGCAGTAATCGTTTCGGATCTGAAAAATGGGCCAATGATTCCTTTGGAAGAAATGGCGGCGCAGACCAGTACTTTTTGAGGATGCAGGGACGATGAGACTGCAACATGGGGCTTTTCGGTTCCCCATATGCGCCAGTTCTGTTTATTGACGAAGCCGTCCAGGTAAAAATAAGCTTCGTCAGTAAACCAAATGCTGCCCACATGCATATCGCCGTCATCAATCCTGTGCACTATATCGTTAGCGAATGTCTCTCATGCAGCAATGGTAGCGGCGCTGAGGGGTTGCCGCGTTTGAATTTTGTATGGATAGAGGTGTAAACTCTGGCGCATGAGACGATACGTGGACGTTGGCGTCATTTGGACCGCAGCTGCAACACGGCGAACGGAAACCCGAGGCCACTGTTGGATCACCTGCTGCACTAGCTGCGCGTTGCCCTCTGTAGTTGCCGTACGCGGTCGCCCTACCTTTCCAGCACGTTCATCTGTCACGTTACCAGTCCGTTGAAATTTTTCAAACAGATCCTTTATTGTATCGCTTTTCGGTCCTTTGGTTACATTAAACCTCCGTTGAAAACTTCGTCTTGTTGCAACAACACTGTGTTCTAGGTGGTGGAATTCCAACACCAGAAAAATCCTCTGTTCTAAGGAATAAACCATGTTGTCCACAGCACACTTGCACGTTGTGAACAGCACACGCTTACAGCAGAAAGACGACGTACAGAATGGCGCACCCACAGACTGCGTTGTCTTCTGTATCTTTCACATCACTTGCAGCGCCATCTGTTGTTGAAAATTGTAACTACTGTAATTGCGAAAGTTTGTCCGCCTGAAAATGTACTGTTGTCCCAAGCATATTGCAACAAACGGTGTATTTCTATCGCTGCTCGTTTAGTTTTTATTGACGTTTCAAATATACCGGTCATTTTTGAAACACCCTGTATATATATATATATATATATATATATATATATATATATATATATATATATATATATATATATATATATATTTGTGTGTGTGTGTTTCAGCTGGTTGCTAAAGTATACATCATATACATTATTTGGATGAAGTTGTCATGGATACCAAGGTGCAATGCAGTCACCAAACCCGTAATATCTAGCTTCTGTAGTATCTGTTTCCCACCTCCAGCGTGGCTAAGAATCAAATCAGTAATTTTGAAATAAATAAAGCTGTTAGTAACGGGTAGATACAACCTACGATTGTGTAGATCACAGATAAAAATAATAATAATAATAATCTGCAGGTTCCTTTTGTCCCCTCTTTCGGTAGATGTAGACAATGAACAAGACAATTCTAGTATGCCACTCCTCCAACAGATATGGCACATTCGCATCCTCGTTCGCCATTATCAGTAATTTAATGAATGGAATATTTAATTTGTCAGTACGTCAAGGTTGCTGATACGACGGGGTATATAATTACTAATATTTGGAAGAAATTACTTTTAATAAGCTGTGGCTTACCTCTGTGGAAAGATAAATTGTAAACAAAGAGGTAACAATTAAAATCTTCGACTGTGTAAATTTGTTATTAATATTCCTTGTCACAAACCAGAGAAAGGCTATGTAGCCATAAAAAGATAAAACTGTTAAGGGACAGAAAAAAAGAACCATATAATTATAAGCATAGACAGAAATATGGCATTGTATGCTGCCCACGGTCCAGAGAATAATGTTCCTGTAACATCTTCATCTGATGCTGACCCTGCAGTGGCTCGAAACCTAACTAATGGCACAAGAAATCGCATCAAACTGAAAAAGCAACTGCTTGCTTATCGTGCCTACATAAGTCGCCAAGTTACGAGCGAACTTACGAGTAAATTAGTAAGTTGGACATTATTTTATCCATTTTGGTTTTCGTAAATTACCCTGTAGTAAATTTGCAACCAGCCACAAGTTTTCTTGAAATGATTTTATTATGCCATTTTTAGTTACGGGCCTGGGCCCACCGTCAGATGGTAGCGTTAGCTTCTTTGCAGGTTTTAGATTTGTGTCCTAAAATATAACAAACTTTTTCTGATGGATAGTTTACAAAAGATTTTACAATATCTTCCTAAAATTTTTGTGACGCTCTATACAGGATGTAAGTACAACGTATAAAGCAAGTGTAAGTGTAAAACGTTGTAATTACAAACATTTAGTTAAATTTTAGGACGAATATGTAAAATCTTTTGTTATATTTCAGGACACAAATGTAAAACTTGTAAAGAAGTCAACGCTACAAACTGATAATGCGTTTAGGCCCGAAGATAGTAATGGTATAATAAAATCATTTCATAAAAGTTATGGCTGGTTGCAGTATTTACTGCAGTGTACGTTATGCATTATTATGATAGACCAAGTAAGGTTTATTGAATGCTTCAATATACTTCAAAGTGAAACAGATACTTGACATTATTTTTCATCAGAGTCTCCAAGTGTCTGTGGCGCTCGGTACGTTGTACCAATCGTTCAGTTCCTCTACCATACAAATCCGCTCATTGGTCAAGGAGGCATTCGAGAAGCGCCGAGTGAACGTCGTCACGTTGGAAAATCTATGACTGCTGCGAAACAGTGCCTCGGTTGTCTGGACACGTTCGTCTGTGTACGGTCTCGATGGCCTTCCTCCCTGATCAACACCAGCCACGTCTGAGATGGCCTCGTCAAATTGTTGACTACGGCTCGACGCGACATTGCCTTTTTGGTTCGTGATGATGATGATGATCATCGCGGTGAATCCGTGTGCAATTTGCAGCCTCCGTCTCGTCCGCCTGCGACATAAGCATGACATCATAGCGAGTGAAACCAAAGAGTGCGACCGAGGCCGATGCCGGAGACGAAAACACAGCCTCGGGTCTCAGCGAACAGCCGCTAGAGCCCGCTATCGGAGCACCGCGGATCGACAGCAGCGCCAGAGGTCGCGGTCAACCAGTGGACTATTTTCCTACGCCACTCACGTGATCGAAAATAGTCCCAGAAGATCCATCCGCCAACCGGCCTTAGCCGGCGCACCACCGAGCAGAATGAATTTCGACACGCCGCCCGGACTTGTAGGAATCCGCAATACCAGTCGCAACAGCCGCGCACCTCGTCTACGTGTAGTCCTGGATCGTCAGGAGTGGTAGCTTTGGACTGAGACGCAAGAGGGTCGTGTAACGCTGGTCTGGCTTCCCTGGACAAGTCTGTGGTAATGCTCTGTTGACCACTCTCCAGTAGTTTTGTTTCCGTCTTTTCTTTGGTGGACTTTCTCGAGGGACAACATTTTAATTTATTATTCTTATGATACAAGATCCGAAGTGGGATCCATACTTTGTTTCTTACATAAATTGTGTTTTGTTTCGACTACTTCGTCGAATCAGCAATGGTCTTGTTTATTGCTTTTTGCCCACTAAAAACACATTGAGTAATATCGCTCGCGTTTTGTCTCTGCTACCGCTGATTCAGCGGAATTTAAACATTTTTTCCGACAAAAATTATACTGGAATGCCTGCCGGTCTGGCCGAGTGGTTCTAGGTGCTTCAGTCTGGAACCGCGCGACCGCTTCGGTCGCAGGTTCGAATCTTGCCTCGGGCTTGGATGTGTGTGATGTCCTTAGGTTAGTTAGATTTAAGTAATTCTAAGTTCTAGGGAACTGATGACCTCAGATGTTAAGTCCCATAGTGCTCAGAGCCATTTGAACATTTTTTTTGTACTGGAATGACATTTTTACTCTGCAGTGGAGTGTGCGCTGATGTGAAACTTCGTGGCCGATTGCCTGCGAAACACTGAGGTCCCGAGTTCGAGTCTCTGTCCGGCACATAGTTTTAATGCCATGGAGTTTCAAGAACTGAACTGTCCCAAGCACTTCAACTTGGGAGTACGTTTTCAGTTGCCACGCCGTTTCATTCGCATACTGGGACGCATCTGTTATCCGAACCACTGCAAACCTGTGTCTGCCATAACGTTTACCCTCTCTTCTCCTAGTGTGCTACTCTTGTCAAGCAATGGTCTTAGCCTGGGACGACATGTACCACTTCCTTTAGGACTTCTCGTGTGAAAGTCCAAACAGCAATACTAACTCGTAGCGAGGTTTAGCATTATCCTTAAAGATTCAACAACAGCCGTATAGAAGGTAGCTTCACTGCAGCAAGCATTCTGTCCGCAAATATAACAGTACTGATACTTGTCGGAAAATGGCGGTGGAGCAACGAGGCAATATGAAACTTTTTGAGTCCTTTATCGTTTGTGGGCGAGAATTCAATTGATTTAGACACGAATACCGAGAGGCACGTTCCTGGTCATTCCTCCACGAAAATGACCCAGCCCATAAATTGGAGATTGTGTGCTCGTTTTGACCCGCAAATGGATCGCAGTCCTGAATCACCGGCCGTACTCACCAGATTTGGCCCCAGCCGACATCTTCTTCCGCAGATGGAAGTTGGCAGTGAAATAACACAATTAATATGCGAGGACATCCTAGAGAATTGTACGGCAGTACTACATGCAATCCCCCCCCCCCCCCCCAAAAAAAAAAAAGAGACTGAAGTGTCTGGTTCAAAACTTTTAAAATGATTTCACTGTGTTTTGATTCACGGAGATACTATTCTGAATGAATACAGCGACTTTGGGACATAATCCATTGCTTTTGTTTTTCATAGCCACTGTCCTAAAGGATCTGAGTCATATTGTGTATAGCTTACTTTTCGAAGTCCGCTCTTGTTTACTACGAGGGAAGATCGGAAAGTAACGGACAATAATTTTATTACCAAAAAGTTTAATAAGTAACAAAACAATAAAACACATATCAGCTTACGTCATTTTCCTACTTTTCTCCATAGTCACCAACGTTGTCAACACATTTCTCCCATCGTGGTACCAGTTTCAATATTCCCTGTTTGTAGAAATCGGTTTGCTTGGAGTATAGCCATCTGTGGACTGCTAATTTCACTTCCGCATTTGTCGCAAAGCGGTGGCCGGCCAGGAATTTCTTCATGGAACTAAACAGATGAAATTCCGGCTGTGCAAGGCACTGTGTGGTGGATGCTGGAGCGCCTCCCACACAATTTTCTCAACGTGGGGGCGAGTTTTGTCATGAAAGAGTTTGACGCCGTCAGCATTAATGTTGTGGCGTTTGTAATGAAGGGTACTCGGAACTTAACCAAAGTTTTAATGTAGGCTGCAGTATTCACAGTGGTCCAGTGTTCAGCAGAGGCCACCAATAACACACCGTGCATATCCCAGAACACTGTCACAAGCATTTTCCTAGCAGACTGAGTCACTTTGAATATTTTTCGTAGTGGGAAACCAGCGGGTTTCGACTCCCTAGAGACCTGCGTGATTTCGCGAGTGTAGTGGTACGCCCACAACTCATCACCATTGACGATTCTTTTCAGAAAGTCGTGCCCTTCTGCGGTCTAACGCTTTGAGTGACCCAAGCTTGTCATCATTCGCTGGCCGTTGGGGTTGCCTGTCGGTTGTTGGGCATCCAGAGTGCACTCTCTTAACGAAATTTCAACGTGTCGTACACCACACCAAAGAAATGTTCTACTGTTGCGATAAGGTTTGCAGCTGCAGACGCGACTTGTTCAAACTTTCTGCGTCAATGACTCTGACATCTGCGGGGTAGCAGCTGTTACCGGCCGCCCGGAGCGTGGCGAATCACTAAGGTTCACACGGTCCACTTGGAAGAATAAACACCACCAGACGGCATTCCTACGGTCCATACCGTCGTCGCCATACATGCCAAGTATATCCCTGTGAATTTGACTCGGTCTGTGCTGTCTGGCCCACAAGTACCGGACTAAACTTGGCTGCTCTTCACAAGTTGACGACAGTAACATGCGCGCCATGTTTGTTTCGTAGTTTAAGCTTTTCACGCTACAGTTGCACTTGAAAACAAAGCATCCTCTGTAGTAAAAATTTCAAACTACACTCAAGAGCCAAAGAAACTGGTACACCTGCCTAATAATGTGTTAAGCCCCCGCGAGCACGCAGAAGTGTCGCAACATGATGTGCCATGGAGTAGACTAATACTGGAGGGAATAGACACCATGAATCCTACAGGGCTGTCCATCAATTCGTACATGGGGGGGGGGGTGGGGATCTCTTATGAACAGCACGTTCGAAGGCATCCCAGATATGGTCAATAATGGTGAAGCCTGGGGAGTCTTGTGGCCAGCGAATGTGTTTAACCTCAGAAGAGTGTTCCTGGAGCCACTCTGTAGCAATTTTGCCCGTGTGGGGTGTCGCATTGTCCTGATGGAACTGCCTAAGTCCGTCGGAATGCACAATGGACATGAATGAACGCAGATGGTCAGATGGTCAGATAGGAGCCACCTGTCAGAGTCGTATCTAGAGTTATCAGGGGTCGCATATCACTCCATGTACACACGCCCCACACCATTACAGAACCTCCACCAGATTGAACAGTCCCCTGTTCACATGCAGGGTCCATGGATTCATGAGTTTCTCTCCACAACCGTACACGTCCATCCGCCCGATAAAATTTGAAATGAGACTCGTCCGGCCAGGGAACAGGTTTCCAGTGATCAACAGTCCAATGTCGGTGTTGACGGACCCAGGCGGGGCGTAAATCTTTCTGTCGTAGTCATCAAGGGTACACAAAAAAATGTTCAAATGTGTGTGAAATCTTATGGGACTCAACTGCTAAGGTCATCAGTCGCTAAGCTTACACACGACTTAACCTAAATTATCCTAAGGACAAACACACACTCCCATGTCCGAGGGACTCGAACCTCCGCCGGGACGAACCGCAAGGGTACACGAGTAGGCCTTCAACTCCCAAAGCCCATATGGATGGTTCGCACGCTGATACTTGCTGATGGCCCAGCATTGAAATCTGGATCAATTTGCGGAGCGGCTGCACTTGGAGATTTGATGTTATACCGGATTCCTAATATTCACAATACACTCGTGAAATGGTCGCACGGGAAAATCCACACTTCATCGCCACCTTGGAGATGTGTCCATCGTTCATGTGCTGACTATTACACCAATTTCAAACTCAGTTAAATATTGATAACCAGCCATTGTAGCAGCAGTAACCGATCCCACAACTGCGCCAGACACTTGTTGTCTTATATAGGCGTTGACAAACGCAGCGACGTATTCTGCCTGTTTACATATCTCTGTATTTGAATACGCATGTCTATACCAGTTCCTCTGGCGGTTCAGTGTATGCCTTCGTGAAATTTCAACATTCCAGCTGCAATACCAGTGGAAAAAGAAATTACTGTGCATCACTTTACGATCCTCCGTCGTACTTTGTTGTCAAAAGCAAACACATCACCGTGAATATAAAGTAGTATAGGATACAGGAGAGAGCTTGCAGACTATGGTAAAGACATCAGCGAGAACGACAAGTGAGCGTGGCTGGCTAGCGAAAGTGAGAACAAGTGTCCGGCGCCGCAGCGGCGTGCGTATTTGCGGTCGCGGAGCGCCCACCGCCTGCCGCCAGCCGAGCCAAGGAATGCGCGAAATGCTTTTTGGAGCGCTGTTTGTGCCAGAGTCAATTGCCGGCCCCAGCAGCGGCCGTTCCACTCGTTCCCAGTTCTTCGCCCCCGCGCTCTTCTCTTTGTACAGCCCAAAACTGCGGACGGAACGCCTAACCACTGCGCCTTGGAACAAAAACTTGTCGGCTCTTGTATTTCTGCTCGATGTGCAAAGAAAGTTGTCAGTAGCCGCATTCGCTCAACGTTTAGAAAAAGAGTTCGCACAACACCGCTTCCGCGTTGTCCTAACACGACATGATCTACGTCTACGTCTACATTTATACTCCGCAAGCCATCCAATGGTGTGTGTCGGAGAGCACTTTACGTGCCACTGTCATTACCTCCATTTCCTGTTCCAGTCGCGTATGGTTCGCGGGAATAACGACTGTCTGAAAGCCTCCGTGCGCGCTCTAATCTCTCTAGTTTTACATTCGTGATCTCCTCGGGAGGTATAAGTAGGGGGAAGCAATATATTCGATACCTCATCCAGAAACGCACCCTCTCGAAACCTGGCGAGCAAGCTACACCGCGATGCAGAGCGCCTCTCTTGCAGAGTCTGCCACTTGAGTTTGTTAAACATCTCCGTAACGCTATCACGGTTACCAAATAACCCTGTGACGAAACGCGCCGCTCTTCTTTGGATCTTCTCTATCTCCTCCGTCAACACGATCTGGTACGGATCCCAGTTGACGCAGTATTCAAATCTACACGAAATACGAGTTTACCAAGTGTCGGGCCAGGTTTGTGACTGGACCCGGGACTTTCTTTTAGACAGAAGTCGACACGCCGCTCTTAACGGAAGAAGACAGACAGAAGTAATATCAGGAACACAGCATATTAATGTAGTACGAACGTCACTCGTTATACTGAGGTGACAAAACCGATGTGCACATGTACAGACAGCTGTAGCATCACGTACACAAGTTACAAAAGGGCAGTGCATCGGCGGGGCTGTCATTTGTACTCAGCTGATCCATGAAAAAGTTTCCGACCTGATTATGATCACACGACGGTAATTAACAGATTCTGAACGTAGAATATTAGTTGGAGCTAGATGCATTGGGAGATTCCATTTCGGTAATCGTTAGGGAATTAGATATTCCAAGAGTCACAATCAAGAGTGTGCCGAGAATACCAAGTTTGAGGCATTACCTCTCACCACGGACAACGCAGTCGCCGGCGATCTTTACTTAACGACCGAGAGCAGTAGCGGCGTCTACGTATAGAGTTGTCAGTGCTAATAGACAAGCAATACTGCATAAAATTACTGCAGTAATCAACGTGGGTCTCAGAGTTAACCAATTGGTTTGGTGACAATATATACAGATAGTAATAATAACAGTATTCAGTAACAGTATTCATGCATCTATACATCGCTAACTTCATTAAGGTGAGTTCTGATACTTCAGTTAATGTTTCCACCACATACTTGAGCAATGTATGTTTCAGAATAACAGCAGAATTCCTAAGATTAATAAGACAAGATTTTCACTTGTCAGATTCATTATGCAAGTAGTTGGATAACGCCGATCTTAATCCAACATATATGACGTTAAGATTTTAATGTTCTGTTTAGATCAACGCTTCACAACGATTAATTGCAATGATGTTGCTTCTTTGTCGTTACCACATAATGAGGTTTAATTTAACATGATAGATTCACAGCATTGTTTCTTATGATAAAGGTGTTGTGGTTTGATGTTCCTTACATTTCAGGTTCTCATAATTAATAGCAGATTTATTTCATACTTATCACATTTGATAATGGTGACTGAGCTTCACCGAAACTAGTCATGTAAACTTTCTGTAATTTACTGAGACTACGGTTTGATTAGTGTACTGAAGTCATATATATTTGAAAAAAAAACTTACATTTATTCACGCTTCTTAAGACAATCAAGTTTAATTACACTGTGAGAATTGTTGCTGTGGTTCAAAATCAGGCTGTCCTATTGTTTCATTTGGGTAATCACGGAATGGATGTAGGTGCATACTGTGCAAAAGCCACCACACACTCATGTGATCTATGTGCTACAGATAACCGAGTGGAGACATCTCAGCTTGGAATCAGGTTAGCTGTTGGAAACCTATGAAGCGTCGACAACGCTAGTTAAACATTATTGCAGTTCAGCCTTTTACTCTCAATGGTTACAAATCGTCGTTTCTCCACACTAGACGCGACTGTTGCTCATTCAGCCGAGTGCTGCATTCTAACTGACGTCTTCTTAGCAGTTGCACACCCAACAGAAGATCTCAGCGACCCTGGCGCCAAGGCGGACTGAACCGAGCGAGGTGGCGCAGTGGTTAGCACAATGGACTCGCATTCTAGAGAACGATGGCTCAAACCTGTGTCTGGCCATCCAGATTTAGGTTTCCAGTGATCTCCCTAAGTCACTCCAGGCACATGTCGGGATGGTTCCTTTAAAGGGTCATGGCCGACTTCCTTCTCCATCCTTGACCAAATCCGAGGTTGTGCTCTGTCTCTGATGACACCGATGTAGACGGGACTTTAAGCCCAATCTTCTTCCCTTCCTTTCACAGTGGACTGCTAGAGAGCAGGAGCTGCGGTTACTCAGCATGAAGTGTATCTCGCGCTGGCTGCTGATGTGTACTCAGTCCCAATACAAATTCTTCAATGACCCTTGATGACCCATCCTCGACATACCTGTCATCGATAGTCGTATGGTCAGTTGATCTCCTCCCTACTCCTGGTAGGTGTCACCAACTGAAGAATCATGAGTGTTGAACAGGAACGTGGACCCCAGGAGGTCAAGTTAACGGTTTCTGTGTTGAAATCCAATACTGCCATCATCATGTGATGCGGTGTTGTCGAAAGACAGTCAGTTCCTCCATGAGTAGATGCTAGGCAGTGAGCAGCACGAAGTTCATCAGGTAAATGCCATTATCTTGTACACATATTTGGCCAATTCCCTGTGCTGGAGCATTTAGGACATATGTTCACAGGACTATCGTAATCATGAAATTGAGTGCTATTACTGTGAATGTCACCTATCCCAACGGTCAACTCATCACTGTAGCTGGAGTATTTAAAGACAGCTGACCTGAGGCTGTGACACAAGGCTCAGTTCATAATGACCGCATGTGTCCTCCTTATTCTGCTAAATTCATTTAATAGGCTGTCAGGCCGGCCGCGGTGGTCTAGCGGTTCTGGCGCTGCAGTTCGGAACCGCGGGACTGCTGCGGTCGCAGGTTCGAATCCTGCCTCGGGCATGGGTGTGTGTAGTGTCCTTAGGTTAGTTAGGTTTAAGTAGTTCTAAGTTCTAGGGGACTTATGACCTAAGATGTTGAGTCCCATAGTGCTCAGAGCCATTTGAACCAATAGGCTGTTAACTGCAGTGTCAGTTCCTCATCATGTGACCTTGAGAGAGAGAGATCTCCTTTCTGCTGAATGCATATCCTCGTTCTATAGACAATGTCGTAATGTGACCTTATGTGACATACTGGATCACTTCCTGCTTCCTCCTGTGTCTCTGGAAAGGCTTGAGTTTGTCTGTGGTAATGTGAATTAGTTTTATTAATTTTTTTTTCTAATTTCTATCCTTTACTCTTCTGTGCTCCAACAATGTATTGCTTGGGCAAGTGTATGTGTGCTTGTTCGTAGATTAGCAGTTACATGTTCCATAACGTCTTATTCAAAGTCCTTCTCTTTGCACCATCCATTGTGTATCTCTCCCTCAGTTGATGAGTATCACTGATGAACAGTGGGACGCCAGGAAGTCGTCTGGGTTCCTTCCTGCAGACAACCGACCAGATGCACTGACATTTCTGATTCCACTGAGATATAGTCTATTGGTTTAGAATTAGAAATGATGATGATGAGCGTTTGGCGTCATTGGCCGGGAGGCCCCTCGCGGGGCAGGTCCGGCCGCCTTGGCGCAGGTCTTATTACAATCGGCGCCACATTGGGCGACCTGCACGCCGGATGGGGATGAAATGATGATGAACACAACACAACACCCAGTCCCAGAGCGGAGAAAATCTCCGACCCAGCCGGGAATCGAACCCGGGCCCGGAGGACGGCAATCCGTCACGCTGACCACTCAGCTACTGGGGCGGACAGAATTAGAAATGACCAGTATAGACTACATTTAGAATTACGTTATTGTGCACCTTCATGTTCTTTTTTATTCAGTTAAGGAAAACTGTTACAATTTCTCAAAACAACTGGAAATATTTTGCTTCCAGCGGTTCTGTTCGGGATATATTGTGTATATTGGTAAGACTTCTGCTTTTAAGGATGAGTAAATGATCGTCTTTGCTCCTGTCTATTTTCGTTTAGTTTATGTTCTATTGGAAATTTATTGCTCAAGTGCTACAGATTTTTGTGGGTGTAGATATTAGTCTACAACAAATACTAACAATGCCACACACCAAGATATTCGATAAAAAATGTTCGATGGTAACCAGTTTACAGACAAAGCAGTCCATACTATCGAGAAAAAGCAATATATCCGTCTTCAAGGAAGAAACTCCCACGTAGCTCTCCTTCAGGCGATTCAAATCTTAATGTTAACAGCGATGCTGTTTATAGTGGATGCTTAACCCTTCCTACTACTTTGTTGTTCCGTTACTTCTGGACGGTCTCCACCATCACATTGTTCGCATCTCGCCACTTCCTTTACCCAAGAAGATGCTTCAATAACCGATATTCGACTACGAAATTATATCGCAAGAACCCTGTATTTTACAGATAATGGAGAATTAAGTGTAGAATTCTACTGTTATGTATATATAATTTCTTTTAAGGAATTATGTATTTAATTACGCGACAAGTATTTTCTTCCCTAATAATCTCAGGGCTCAAAAAGGAATGTCATAGCTATTTTTGTTCAATTACGTGGCCATAGATATAACTAATACAAATTCGCCAAACAAACGAGAAGTGCTATATGAAATACCAGCAGCAAGCTTGAAGACATATAAATGCAGCATGGTGACTACCATGCTTCAGGAATATTCAGAGATTCAATTTCATACAAATCAAATTTTCACTCGCAATTCCCTGCAAATTGTATACTTCAGAATTTAGGTATACGTATCTTCTGAAGTTTATAAAACTGTGCGCAAAATTTTTTGCTGTGACTTGCAATTGTCTGCATCTGACTATTAGACCTAAAATTTATGCAGATTCAATTAGGGTGTAGAGGAATAAACTTTTTATTTAGGAAAACTATCTAACAATTAAAACACGGAATATTTTTATCAAGTTAACATAATTGATGTTTGGAATTAAATACATCTTGCATCTCAACTAACTTGTCTTACACATAAGGCAAAAATGTGGTCTCCTTCACATATGTGTCGTTGGGTTAAATGGTACCTCAATTTGAAGAAGCATTTTAGCAACTCTTGTACATCAAGTTAATTGTTTTTCATAAGCATCTAGACACCCTAAATTGTTCGAAATACTTGTAAATTGTTTATAAAATATTCTGCATTGCCTGTGATAAACTACAGAACTGTAAAACAAATATGAAAGAGATAGTGTATGAAAGAAATAAGTGCCCTTTTCACATAATATGGAACGGGAAAACTACTGAATGTCCTTACTAGAAGACATAGACGATCCAACGATGAACGACACGTTTCGTCACGTGATTGTTTACTCGGCGCCAGAGCGTTACATATATGCTTAACAAACTTCTGTGGCAGACGCCACGAGAGAGGCGCTGAGCATCACGAAACCGCGAGAGCGTATGTTCAAAGAACAATCGGACAACATACTAGTTTGTAAGATGGGCGAAATACAGCGGAAAAGTCGGCCACGTTTAAGTTTGAGATGTTAAAGTTGAGATGTAGCCTCCAAGCACTCCGACAAAGGGACAGCCACAGAGGCAGGTAACCGATGGTTTTTCCCAGCTGGCGACCAGGATGCGCTGCTGGCAGGCGGCGCTAAAGGAGCAATGTAGGAAAAGTGTACAATGGCAGTGTTAGCCACTTTTTGGAATACAGCGACATTCAAACATTCTTAATTCTGTAATAATTCGGTGGTTTGTCATACCACAAACATAATCATACCAGCGTAATCATGACACTAAGATGAATCTATATAAATATTGCATACATGTTAAACATTAGTGAAATCGAAAAAAATGCAGCGATGGATTCCTGATTGGAAATGGAGGAAAAAAGGTCCTACGAACATGTTTCTGTAAATGTATAGTGTGTGTGCAACGACAACAAACCGCCCCAGAACACAGTGCAGAGCTGCATCGTGTCCATGTCACAACAGATGTTCAATGTGGCCTCCATGGGATGCGATGCATGTGTTCACAGGTGCATCATGCACTGCTGCGCACTTTTGCATGTTCTGGTCTCTCTCCAAATAGTGTCACAGTCATCTTAAACACCCTGTTGAAGGGTCTGCAATCAGGAACTGGTTAAGCAGAAACAACGATTTTCAGATGCCGCTAGAGGTAAAAATCCATGGGGCTTATGTCCGGCGATCTAGCCGGCCGAGCTACAGGGTCTCCGCATACTATCTAACATGGTGGGAAGGTGTTGTTGAGGTGTTGGCGAACTGCAATGCTCAAGTTGGGCGGTATTCCGCCATGCGGAAACAACGTAACCTGTCGTATTTCCAAAGGTATATTCTCAAGTATCCCAGGCAGAGTATTCCGCAGAAAGCCCAGGTACGTTCCCCAGTTGAGGCGTTCTAGAATAATAATCGGTTCAAGTATGTGGTAGCCAAGAGTCGCTGCCCACACATGGATGCTGAACCGATGCTGCTGAGGTGCCTCAGCTATTCCCTGAGGATCGTCTGTAGCCCACAGGTGACGATTATGCAGATTGATGATGATAGTCCTAATAATGTAAATAACGGGTCGCTGATTTACGTACGCGGTGATGCCGTCCGATAGCGAACTAGATGAGTTCTATACGATTTACAGCAGGCGAATTTGTCACCGAGACGTCAACGTGAGTTCACTATAATGCTCCTCAAACCTCTGTAGCACGGTTCTGGTTCCGAGACACGGACTATTATACTGCTGAAACAAGACATCGACGTTGGGTAAGACATCAAGCATGAAGGGATGTAGGTGGTTCGCAACTGTCAGTGTGTCTTCAAGTACTGCCAAAGGCTGTATGCAAGCGCAGGAGAATGTCTCCCGTAACACAACACTGCTTCCACCAGCTTGCGTCTGTGGCGCGACGCCGCACGTTTCGAGCCGCCGTTCACGTAGATGACACCGTTTGTGTAAATGACCAGCGACCTTGTGTAGCAAAATATGATTCACCCGAAAATCTGATTCTTTCCATTGGTCGATAGTCGAATCCCTGTGGTCCCGTGCCCACTGAAATCATAGTGACGATGTCCTTGGGTCAACATGTGAACACGTAAGGGTGGTCTGCTGCGGAGCTACATGTTCAACAATGTACGTTTAACGGTGTTATACAAAACAGTTGTGCATGTACCAGCATTGTGCTTTTTGCCAGAGATGCCACAAATAACGGTTATCCTACACTACTGGCCATTAAAATTGCTACACCAAGAAGAAATGCAGATGATAAACGAGTATTCATTGGCCAAATCTATTATACTAAAACTGACATGTGATTACATTTTCACGCAATTTGGGTGCATAGATCCTGAGAAATCAGTACACGGAACAACCACCTCTGGCCGTAATAACGGCCTTGATACGCCGTGGCATTGAGTCAAACAGAGCTTGGATGGCGTGTAACGTACAGCTGCTCATGCAGCTTCAACATCATACCACAGTTCATCAAGAGTAGTGACTGGCGCATTGTGACGAGCCAGATGCTCAGCCACCATTGACCAGACGTTTTCAATTGGTGAGACATCCGGAGAATGTGCTAGCCAGGGCAGCAGTCGAACATTTTCTGTATCCAGAAAGGCCCGTACAGGACCTGCAACATGCGGTCGTGCATTATCCTGCTGAAATGTAATAATGTTTTGGCTGATCAGTGTATTTTTGGCTCTTATCAAATTACAATGCAATTAATTTGAAAATACGACTAGTACAGTATTAACAAGCATCAAAGCCTCTTCCAAACGTCCCTTAATGAGTCTACGTTAATCGGCACCGATCACAGGGAGTGAAATAGGAACTGGCCAGCTCACAATAAACGATAAAATATATAATGCAGAGGAGTGGTTTCTGATTTCAGTAGCGTCTCCCAACTGTTCATATTTAACAATAAGGTTACAAATAGAAAGCTGGAAAACGATTTACGAGAATTTAAACCACTGCATTTCACGTCAGTTTTCATCAGCTTCCGTTTCACGGCAACAATTAGCAGCTCTGAGCCCACATGTTTGCGGAATTCAAATGTATTCCCGGTTTATTTGCAGCAGTTCGGCAATTTTACGCTACATAAACGAATTAACTGTGATTCACTTTGGCCAGCAGGCGTTTGGAGATGAAGCGCGTAGCGTTTGCAATGCAGCGGATTATCGCCGCGAATCGTAATTTGAAACAGCGCCACACGTGCCGCCGAATTCCCGGCGTATTTTGCATAATTTTCAAATCATGTTCCGTAATTCCCATTTCACGCGTGATACGCGAACAAATTCGAGCAGCTATGCAAACTGAATTCGTTCCGAAGTCAGACCAGATATTTTCTCTATATAAAAAAAAAGCTGCGGTGAGGTTTATGCGGACAATTTACTCCGGCAGTATTTTAGGAATTTAACGATAACTGTGTCAAATTCGTGCTCTGCATTGCTATCAGTTTAGTGTCCTTACATCAAAACTATTCAGTGCATAGAACAAGAAGTGGGGGAGACCAATGAGAAATTAATTTCATAAAGGAGTTATTGTTTAGAGGGACGAAATGAATGTTTTAAGTTGTGAAATGTATTTGCTAATTGAGAATACGGGACCATCACAACTATATAATTTACTAGAAACAAATTAAAATTTGTGCCGGACCAGGATTCGAACCCGGATTTCTCGCTTTACGTGAGCGGCCGCCTTGGCGGCTTCAAGAACCTGATCACTCTTTGCGGACAGGCCCAGACTTCTATATGTCCCGCTGTCTGCTTCCATAGCGCTCGTGCAGTGATGTGGTTCCGGCACAGGGCGATATTTACTTAGTTTTTCTCGTCTGATTGCTTTGGCGTTGGCATGAAATACAGTACTGCAGTGTCTGTAAAGTGTTCCTTCTGACATGCAAGCATGTCAAATACAGACACTGCACTAATGAATACTTTAAGGTCTGCCGAAGTCACTGCAATTCTGTCAGAGATAACAAAAGACTTGGATCATTAGCTGAACGGAATAGGAAGTGTCTTGAAAGGAGGTTATAAAATAATCATCCCCCCCACAAACCATGCACATGGCCACTGTGACAGATTTTATTTTGGTTTACCCGTAAAGTATACAGGGTGTTTCCGTAAGAACGTGCAAAAATTTTACAGGGCATAGAAGATGCTCCATTGAACAATTTCAGGTAGGGAACCTGGGGTCCGAGAAGCCAGCTTAAGAAAATAATAGGAACAGGAAATTTGGAGATTTGTCGGAAGTTCCTATGGGACCTAACTGCTAAGGTCATCTTTCCCTAGGCTTACACACTACTTAAACTAACTTACGCTAAGGACAACACACACACACACACACACACACACACACACACACACACACACACACACACACACACACCTATGCCCGATAGAGGACTCGAACCTCCGACGGGAAGAGCCGCGCTAAACGTGCAAAAGCACCTCAGACCGCGCAGCTGCCCCGGGCGGCAATAATATGAATATAATCACGTTACTGTGTATTTATTTATTTACATTTGTTACAGTTAACTGCACATGTCGTAATTGACATGAACGTACCATTTGTACTGTATCTTACAAAATGTGCTGACACTGACGGCCAACAACCTCAATGCAAGCTTGACATCAGCGAACAAGACTCTTACGCACCCTGACAAATATGCTTGGTGTGTTTCGAATCACATTCCAAGCAGCTACAACTCTGGCAACTAATTCCATCTCCGTATACAATGCGGTCTGATGCAGAAGTGACTTTAGATATCCCCATAGGAAATAATAAAGGGGATTCAGGTCAGGTGACCTCACATGCCATGGGATAGTACTTCCCCTTCCAATCCATCGACCAGCAAATACAGCATTGAGATGGTTGCGGCCATCCACACCGAAGTGAGACGTTGCACCGTCATGTTGTATTCCACACCCTCGCATGAACAGCGAAGGGTACGTTCTCCAGCAACTCAGGCAGAACTCTTTGCACGAGCCGCAAGTACAGGTGGCCATTCAGACGGCCACTTCCTAGCAAAGTTTACTTCCGTATCACCTTCAGCTGGCTTCTCCGACACCAGGTTCCCTACCTCAAATTGTTCAATGGAGCCTTTTCTATGTCCTCTTACGTTTCTGTACGCTCTTACGGAAACTCCCTGCATGTCATGTAATAAGTATCAAAACACCGTGTACGCCAAAGATGCGACATAAAATTTCCTGCGCCAAAGAGAGATAAGTACAAAAATAAAGATGAAGTTATATCTATATTCTAATGTTTCCCTAGGCCGACATCAAATTTTTCACTCTTGAACTATCTGTCTCTTCCCGTCCGTCATTCTAGGTGGACGTATTGCGTGCATGTCAGACAACAATATATATTTGTGTAAAAGTTTTTACAATATATCTTCTGGAAAGTGAGGCACTTCTTCCACTTCTAAATTCCTTCATACTGAAAATGACAACTGGATGCACGGTAGCTTGCAAATTTCGGAGAACAGGGCGACATTATTTATCATTTTATTATAATCTATTCTGTATCACGAAGGTGGACGCGCATTCGTTACTTCGAGATCCTTCTTTCCACGAACAATACGAGACTGGAATAGAAGGGAGAACCGATAGAGGTACTGAAGGTACCCTCCGCCACACACCGTCAGGTGGCTTGCGGAGTATGGATGTAGATGTAGATGTAGATGTAGATATGAAAGGTAATAGATATCACTCTGGTCAAAGGAGTGTTAAAATATATCAATCAGTCAGTGGTAGTCATAGCTAGAGACTGTGGAGGTGCGAACTTAGACGGGTGAACTGCTGCTGTATCCGCCAGGCATACACCACGAAATAATCCACAGTATTCGCACCTCCTTACGGCGCCAGTATTTAAATACCAGTACACCGTGGTGCTGCGGCTTGCGTACCTCAATGACACCGACAACGGTACCGTCTACACCAAAAAAGGAGGCATATCTGTGGAGAGGCCAGACTAAGAAATGGCTCCTGAAGATGGCAGCAGCGTTTTCACTAGTTGCAGGGGCAACAATTTGGATAGCTTACTCCTATGGACTTATTAATCGGTGTTATACAGGGAGAACCAGTACCCCACAGAAAAAATTTCGGAGCTCGTTGAGGGATATTTTCTGGGCATTTTTGTATAATAGACCCGTGCTCTCGAGTTTCTCATTACAGAGTAGCAATATAGTTATGATTTCTTATGTTTCTTACCCTAATTAAGTATGTGGCTGTGAAAATACCTTCAAAACAGTGAAGAAACTTGTAATATTCAATTACCAAAACTTACGACGCAGAGCACAGACTAATGGAAAAATTCTCAGTGCTGTGAGATGGCCGCTGTCGTGAGGGAACGGCTCAGCATACTGTTAAAGTGCGACCAACACTGCTGCAAAAACGAATACTAGAAGGTACCGAGCAGCACTGAATGCAAGCTCGAGGACGAAGGGTAAAGTGGTCCAAGCACCGTGAACGGATGGAACAAGTTTGTTTTCAGACAAGACATACCGCGCATGCCGTCGCCAGTTGCGTTGTTGTGCAGGTATCT
This sequence comes from Schistocerca cancellata, assembly GCF_023864275.1. NCBI lineage: Eukaryota > Metazoa > Arthropoda > Insecta > Orthoptera > Acrididae > Schistocerca > Schistocerca cancellata. The sequence continues at coordinate 249,513,453 of NC_064632.1, forward strand.
TCAGTGCAAAACAGATGCGAAGATAAGTGGGATAAGAATGTGTAACGGGCCACGGGAGACCGTGTGTCCCTTATATTAAGATACTCAGCAGATGTTCCTGAACAATCTCTCAATTTATTGTCGTTGGTGTTATGGTTTGCCTTATATTTCCCTGAACACTTTGAGCTCTGTTGGATAACGTTGGCAGCGGCATCGAACCAGATTTCGGGAAGAAAACTGCAGCCGCCGCCGCCAGCGGCAGCGTCACCACCACCATCACCACCAACACCAACATCACCACCACAAAAACAACAACAACGGCAAAACTAAGGAAATTGGGTGATTTTTTAATTCATCAGCCTCAGTTGCATTGGTATTGGCTCTGAGCACTATGGGACTCAACTGCTGAGGTCATTAGTCCCTTAGAACTTAGAACTAGTTAAACATAACTAACCTAAGGACATCACAAACATCCATGCCCGAGGCAGGATTCGAACCTCCGACCGTAGGGGTCTTGCGGTTCCAGACTGCAGCGCCTTTAACCGCACGGCCACTTCGGCCGGCTGCATTGGTATAAAATTCAGCTTTATTGGTAACAAGTTTCCGGCTGCCACGCCCATTCTCAGACTACACACCTTGCTATTAACCACAATTATTCGTAAAGCTGCGGGCCTATGGGGTATCATCTCAGGTGTGCGACTGGATTCGTGATTTCCTGTCAGGAAGGTCGCAGTTCGTAGTAATAGACGGCAAATCATCGAGTAAAACTGAAGTGATATCAGGTGTTCCCCAGGGAAGCGTCCTGGGACCTCTGCTGTTCCTGATCTATATAAATGACCTGGGTGACAATCTGAGCAGTTCTCTTAGGTTGTTCGCAGATGATGCTGTAATTTACCGTCTAGTAAAGTCATCCGAAGACCAGTATCAGTTGCAAAGTGATTTAGAAAAGATTGCTGTATGGTGTGGCAGGTGGCTGTTGATGCTAAATAACGAAAAGGTGATCCACATGAGTTCCAAAAGAAATCCCTTGGAATTAGATTACTCGATAAATAGTACAATTCTCAAGGCTGTCAATTCAACTAAGTACCTGGGTGTTAAAATTACGAACAACTTCAGTTGGAAAGACCACATAGATAATATTGTGGGGAAGGCGAGCCAAAGGTTGCGTTTCATTGGCAGGACACTTAGAAGATGCAACAAGTCCACTAAAGAGACAGCTTACACTACACTCGTTCGTCCTCTGTTAGAATATTGCTGCGCGGTGTGGGATCCTTACCAGGTGGGATTGACGGAGGACATCGAAAGGGTGCCAAAAAAGGCAGCTCGTTTTGTATTATCACGTAATAGGGGAGAGAGTGTGGCAGATATGATACGCGAGTTGGGATGGAAGTCATTAAAGCAAAGACGTTTTTCGTCGCGGCGAGATCTATTTACGAAATTTCAGTCACCAACTTTCTCTTCCGAATGCGAAAATATTTTTTTGAGCCCAACCTACATAGGGAGGAATGATCATCAAAATAAAATAAGAGAAATCAGAGCTCGAACAGAAAGGTTTAGGTGTTCGTTTTTCCCGCGCGCTGTTCGGGAGTGGAATGGTAGAGAGATAATATGATTGTGGTTCGGTGAACCCTCTGCCAAGCACTTAAATGTGAATTGCAGAGTAGTCACGTAGATGTAGAAGTACCAAAAGGCGTGAAAGCTTCTGTCCAGTGACAACAAGTACCCTCATGATGTTAGCCTATACGCCTGTTGCAGCAGATGACACAAGCAAACTCAGTCAGCTGAAACAGACACATCGGGTAAGACCAGTGAGGATAATTGTACAGACAGGGGTGAATGACGGCTGTGAAGATGTATACGGTCCATTTGACGTGCAACTGCTGAGCAACTAACTATCCAAATGGAGCAAAGGGCTTTTGCCGCCTATGGGCCTCCGCAAAAGGCACAAGATTCAGTAACCCATGCAGATTGCTGTTCATCGTCTGCTGGAATTTGCACGTCAATACCGGAACTGGGCGTCCACTAAGTGGCGGTAGGAAGCCTTACGCTCCATCAGACAAATGGCCGTTGGCTTGTACGGCGTGAAACGTCTGAAAGTAAACATCCCGCAACAATCATCGAAAGAGTCCATGGCAGAGGAGAGAACGGTATGGTATGGGAAATGGTTTCGTGGGATTCCTTGTCTGGATCAACACAAATATGCATCCACCCTTGGAGATCACGACCACCTCTAGATGCAGTTTGTTTTTCCTCAGCACGATTGCATATACCAGCAGGACAATGCAAGGTTCAAAATGGTTCAAATGGCTCTGAGCGTTATGGGACTTAACTGCTGAGGTCATCAGTCTCCTAGAACTTAGAACTGCTTAAACATAACTAACCTAAGGACATCACACACATCCATGTCCGAGGCAGGATTCGAACCTGCGTCCGTAGCGGTCGCGCGGTTCCACACTGTAGCGCCTAGAACCGCTCGGCCACCCCGGCCGGCGACAATGCAAGTGTACATGCGTAGTTCTGGGAGTACCAAGATGCGTTTGCCTTACTCCTCTGGCGCCAAACTCCCCAGGTTTAGACCCAATCGAGAATCTGTGAAACGATATCGACTGCACATTTCACACCACGGATCCTCAACCAAGAAACACAGCGCAGCTGGTCAAGGCTCCGCATCATCGAACGTACCTTTCAGAACCTCACTAGATCTTTTCCTGCACGTTGAAGCTGCAAAAGGTGGTTATTCAGGCTTCTGACAGGCGGTGACATTAATGTTAGTGAACATGGGCCTTGGGCTAGCGACAGTGGATCGCCTGGTGACTTAGGCTGGAGCTGCAGCCAGCTAGCTGTGAGGGACCTGCGTGTCGGCGGCTGCGGCAGCGCGCCGCGGTTCTCCGCATTGATTCCGACCCCTGTGGAGTCGCCAGATAGCGACCCGTCTTTCGCGCGGCGGCCACAGCTGTGCCAGGCCGTCCGTCACCGCCTGAATGCCCGCTACCCGCTACACGCACCCAGGAGCCGGCGACACAACTGTGCGGCCGGCTGGCACGTGAGGAACGCGTCACATGTTTACTGTCAGGGGACGCGTAGTCAGTGCACTTGCGACATTTGTCACTGCAGTAAGTTTACTTCTCTATTTCGCGCCGTATACAGTTTATTCAGACTTACATAACTGACGGATAGTTCATGCACTATAAGAGATGTTTAACCCTTTCAGACCCTCTGGCTACAATTGTGTACATTATTTTTTAATGTGGCTTGGCTGCAAAAGAAATATTTTTCCCCAGTGGAAACCTCATATACACATTTTTGCATGTTCCATCTTTTGATCATGTGCAAGAGCTTCCAACTTTTTTGCATCACTATAAAAATATATCAACAAGTCAATGTAGCAGCGTGCGGCAGTTTCTGACTGACGGAAGTGGCTGTTTCGTTATAGTCCATTGTATAATTTAGTATTATTGTTATTTTGTGTGACAGTAAATAATCAGTTCATTTATTGCAACAATGAATAATTCAGGTGTGTTTGTCAAAAAAAGGAAGGCAAAATAAAAATTACTATTTTCAAAACTGTTGCATATTTTTGTATAAATCTTGCGGCTAAAATCATAAAAAAATCACCAAATAACATTACACCATTGAGAAAAAATGTCCTCCTTACACAAAATTTCCGGTCTGCAAAGGTTAAATACAGGTGGTGAAACTATTGTAATATGAATATGTAGACCAATATTAAATACTTATAATTGTGGTTGGATTTTACTTTTAATTGGTTGTATAACGGAAAGACTTAAGTTAATTAAACAAATAACCTTCAAAGTTGTAATTAAAAGAATAGTCTTTTAGGCCGATGTCCTTAGGTTTAAGTAGTTCTAAGTTCTAGGGGACTGATGACCTCAGATATTAAGTCCCATAGTGCTCAGAGCCATTTGCACCATCTTGCGCATAATTGTGATGAAATAGGGACCGAATGTGACATCTTTAATCCATCTTAGAGCTCACATGAACTTTTTTTTATTTATTGTGATTTTTATCACCTTACACAAGGCGGGCTGTCAGCAGCACACATGAACTTCTGGGCTGTGGCCTTTTATCTCTCATAAGTCAATACGCTGCTGTCTGACGTCGAACGACGCAACGCTTCTGCACCATTACGGAGGAAGGCTGTACACACCTCTGAGCCAAATCACTAACTTGAGCGTCGCAAAGTGTAGCAATTAAGGGGTCTCGAAAAAGCGATCCTTTAATTCTCTTGCTTCTGCGACCGTGAAGCTTCAGACACACCAACACAACTGGCCGGGAACCGCGAGGGCGCTTTCGTCGTCGCCTACGCTGCCAGAGGGGCTCGTCAACTGACACGGTGTCCTCGCCGCCCGCGGTGCGACCGTGACGGTGGTGCACTCATCTCGATATCGATGTCTCAGACTAAACGGCGGATATTAGACTGTGTGATAACCTCATCATATCTACGCAGTTACCAATGCATAGACGCGCGTGTGGTTAATAAATAAAAATTACAGAGTAATACTTCACGCAGTTTACCCTCTGTTATGAGCGGTGGCGTTTGTAAGCGACTTGGGGCAGCATGGAGGTACAGGGCAGACAGCACAAACACGATATGTGAAAGCAGACGGTGCCAACTGAGCATTCTCCGTCTCCTTGACGTAATCTAGCCAATTACGTGACAGTGTCGCCACCTTCACGGCTGTTACGCTTTATAGATAGTTACAGGCGGTTATCTTTTTTTTCTTTATTGTTATTTCATTCCCCCACCCCATGTGGGCAAGGGGTGGCCTGGCAGCGGATACAATTTGCCACTCTTCATGCCGGCTGACAAAACATACGTTATGTATATAAAAACAGATAGTCAGTTGCATAAGTCAAAACTTAAAAGGCTGATTCGGTGATTAATTAAAATATAAACAAAGATGAATGGAAAAGAGTGTCATATAAGAATATATAAAGCTAAATAGACAGTTGCCTAAAATAAATGGAAAGGCAGATGTGATGACTGATTAAAATATAAACACAGATCAGTGAGGAGATGAGTGGATGTAGACTGCCAGGGATAAGGGTATCAGAGGAGCATAACATTTAAAGGGAGCATATAGGAGAGGATTTGTGGTTCGGTGGATGTTTTGAGGAGGGATGGGGAGAGAGTGGAGAGGATGCAGTTCTGAACCAAGACTTAGGGAATACATGGGGATGACTGGAGGGGAAGGGAGCCATGACAAGTGGAGGGTTGCAGGAATCACCGAGATCTCATAGGACAGGTATATATCAGCGTGAATTTCATTGCAGGGTAGAGGAAGGCGATTAAGGTTTCATTGGGAGAGCATGCAGAGGGTGTGGAGGTGCAGTGTTGCGGGAATGTGACGATGGAGGCGTGGCTGAGTCCCAGAATTAGTGAGCAGGAGGTAACTAGATGGTGGGTAGTGTCGAGTTTATGAGTAATGTAGGATAATCGCAGGTATTTGAGATGAGAGTAGGTGGAGAATTATATAAGTTGGTAGAGGATGTAAATATGGGAGGGTAAGCGGATCTGAAAGGGTAGGTGGTCTGCGTGGCGTTCGAGGATCTGTAGGGTGTGATAAAAGGAGGGAGGAGCAGAAGTTCATGCCATGTTGGTGTAGTAGAGGGTGGGTCAGATGTGCAGGACTGCGGGAAGGTGCAATCCACATGTGCAGCGAGTTAACAGTTTTAGTAATTTTAACCTGTTGGCTTTCTGTTGAATGGTTAGTTGGTGGGGCTTCCATGTTAGTCGGCAGTCAAGTGCTGGTCTGACATAAGTTAATGTATTAGTTAATTAGATAAGACAGTCGTAAACGGTAAGGTAAAAGTCGTGGGGACGGAAGCTGTCGGTTGTTCAGCCTATAATTATTGTCTTTATTTTGATAGGGATGGTTTTGAGGAGCCGCCAGTTGCACCAGACAGTCAACTGGTTGAGATGGAGCTGGTGGGACCGTTGGGACTTGCGGAGGGTAGGGTAGAGGCCGATGAAGGCAGTGTGATCAGCATACCGCAGAAGATGAACAGGAGGAGGGGACTTGGGCAGTGTAGAGGACATACCGGAGAGGTGAGAGGACAGAACCTTGGGGCGGACCTGTAGTGGGATGGAACATATGGGAGTAGGTGTCGTTGATGGTGAAATAATATGGGAGAAAAAGAGACAATGAGGCAGACACAGTTTACGGGAAGTGGACAGGCGTGAAGCTTAAAGAGGAGCTCAGAATGCGTTCTCAAGATCAAGGAAGACAAAAATGGCGGATTTGCAGTTCTTGATTTGGTGGGATAGTAGATGAGTAAAGTACAGGAGCTGGTCATCAGTGGAAACAATTGGGAGGGAAAGCACATTCATGGACAAGAATGGGTAGGTGTTTTTGTAGATGTTTATGGATACAGCAGGACAAAATGAAGATCTTGCTAAACATGGAGGGGAGCTGGATGGGATGGTAGGAGAATGTGCGAGTTTGTAAATTTGTAATTTTGTGGTAAGTTCCTATGGGACCAAACTACTAAGGCTTACAGCTTAATCTAACTTACTAACTTAAGCTAAGGAGAACATGCACACCCATGCCTGACGGAGGACTCGAACCTCTGTCGGGGAGAGCCCTGTGAACCATGGCAAGGCACCTCAGCCTGCACAGAGGTGCCAGTGGCATGTTGATTAGGTTTGAGGAAGAAGAGTATTCCAGAGGTTTTCCATGGCTCAGGATAGAAACCCACATGTAGGATTACATTGTAAAGGGTGGCTAGAACGTCCAAGAAGGAGAGCGGGCATTCTTTCAGGCGTCTGTAGGTGGTGCAGTCATGACCGGGAGCCGTATTGTGTATGGAGTATTTGTTGGATTATAAGGAAATGAGACACCTACAGCCAGCCTTATAATATTTATTGTGCAGCTACCAGCTTCAGCGCTTCAATGCACCATCTTCAGGCATTAGTTGACGCTGAAGGGGTTATCACGATCCATATATACGATGTATCAGTGGCCAATATAATTGGTTTTTGCAGACTATCTGCCGGCCTTTGTGGCTGAGCGGTTCTAGACGCTTCAGTCCGGAACCGCGCTGCTGCTACGGTAACAGGTTCGAATCCTGCTTCGGGCATGGATGTGTGTGATGTCCTTAGGTTAGTTAGGTTTAAGAACTTCTAAGTCTAGGGGACTGATGACATCAGATGTTAAGTCCCATAGTGCTCAGAGCCATTTGGATCATTTTTTGCAGACTATCTGTAACTGTGATGTCGTCTCTCCAACCATCTACTGTCAGTTCCGTTGAATGTCTAGTACTGTTGTTTGGAGTATTGAGTTCTGTCTGTGGGATGTCTTCGAGGTAGAGGCGGTCATCAGGAGATTGGGTTTTTGTACGAAACTGCCGCGGCAAGTTAACCGAGAACTTTTTATGGAATGACTCTGTGGTGAAAGACTTCATAGGCACTACACTAGTGTAGCTGGATCTTGATAACGGACCTACCGAGAGTCTAAAGAGAGCAGAACTCGCAGAGGATAACAGTGTCTCGATTCCGACGAGAAACAGCGGTGGCCGCAGGCCTGAGGTAAGCTAAGCCCACGGCGGGTCCCAAGACGGCCGGCCAGGGCGCTGCACCGTACATCAGGATTAGTGCCTAATCCGGCCAATAGCCCAATGGCGCGGAACGGCAGCCGCGTCAGGCGACGGCGGGGTGTGGTGTCTGGTCTGCGCCGCAGGTGGCAGCCCTGGGCGCCTGCCAAGGTCGCTCTCCACTGCGACCTGGCGGGCGGGCAACGCGCCACCGGCACCTGGAACCTAACACCGGCAAAACGCAGATCTGCCCCAAGCGAGGCTTCCTAGTGGACACCGCTGCTATCAACGCAAAACTGAGCGCTCAACGTATCTCAACAAGGCTAGGAGGGGAGGGGGCGTTGTGTGGGTATCGTCATTCCTTCCCTCCCCCCTTCCGCAACACTTTACTAAAGGCTTTTATGTTCTTATACATACCGTTGACTCTAGCTAATTCGAACCTCGATTTATCACATTTGTCGATAAATTGCCAGGTTCTATTGTCTCTTGAATGCACTTACACTGACGTGACGGAAGTCACTGGATAGCGATATGCTCATATACAGATGGAGGTAGTATCGCGTAAATAAGGTATAAAAGGGCAGTGTATTGGCACAGCTGTCATGTCTACTCCGGCGATTCATGTGAAAACGTTTCCTACATGATTACGACCGCACGGTGGGAATTAAAAGACTTTCAACACGGAATGGTAGTTGGGACGTTCCATTTCGGAAATTGTTAGGGAATTCAGTACCACAAGATTCAAAGTGTCAAGAGCGTGCGGAGAATATCAAATATCAGGCGTTACCTCTCATCACCGACAGCACAGTGGCCGACGGCCTTCATTTAACGACCGAGAGCAGCGGCATTTGCGGACAGTTTTAAGTGCTAACAGACAAGCAACAGTACGTGAAATAACCACAGAAATGAATGTGGGACGTGCAAAGAACTTATCCGTAAGAACAGTGCGACGAAATGTGGCGTTAATTGCCTATGGCAGCAGACAACTGACGTAAGTGCCTTTGCTCACAACATATCGCCTGCAGCTCCTCTCCTTGGCATGTTATCGTATCGGTTGGGCTATAGACGATGGGAAACCGTGGACTGATCAGATGAGTCCCGATTTCAGTTGGTAGGAGCGGATGGTGGGGTTCGAGTGTGGTGCAGCCCCCACGAAGCCATGGACCCAGGTTGTCAACAAGGTATTGTGCAAGCTGATGGTTGGTCCTTTATAGAGTGCCATGTGTTTACATGGGGTGGACTGGGTTCTTTGGTCCAACTGAAGCATCAGTGACCGTTAGCAGCCATTCATGGAGTTCATCTTCCCAAACAATGACGGAATTTCTGTGGATTACAATGCACCAGCCGGCCGGTGTGGCCGAGCGGTTCTAGGCGATTCAGTCTGGAACCGCGCAACCGCTACGGTCGCAGATTCGAATCCTGCCTTGGGCTTTGATGAGTGTGATGTCCTTAGATTAGTTAGGTTTAATTAGTTCTAAGTTCTAGGCGACTGATGACCTCAGAAATTAAGTCGCATAGTGCTCAGAACCAGTTTTGAACAATGCACCATGTTACCGGGATACAGTTGTTCACGACTGGTTTGAAGAACATTCTAAACAATTCGAGTGAATGATGTGGCCACCCAGATCACTCGACAGTGAATCGTATCGAAAATATATGGATTCTGCACCGGCAAGAAAAAAATTTGGAAATTTGTTGTAAGTTCCTACAGGGACAAACAACTCAGGTCATCGGTCCCTAGGCTTCCTCACTACTTAAACTAACTTACGCTAAGGACAACACACACCCATGCCCGAGGCCGGCCTCTAACTCCCGACGGGGGCAGTCGCGCGAACCGTGGTAAGGCCCCTCAGACCATGCGGCTACCACGCGCAGCCACCTGCAAGACTTTCGCAATTGTGGACAGCTCTAGAGGCGGCATGGCCAAATATTTCTGCTTTACGTCAGGCGCTCCGACACAATATTATAAAGCATCCATTGACTTTTGTCACCTCAGTGTATACTAGAGGCGACATATCAGAAATATGTTTACAACTTCCTTCAAAGAATGCTCCCACACTGTTATAACATACGACAAGATTTTAAAGATGCGTCTGTAGAGTTAACATTTTGATAGCTTGTGTAACTTGATGCAAAAATATGATGCAGAACTCTTCTGTAAAGTTCAATATTTAGAATTTTTAAAGGGAATGTAAGTATTGGTACACCATTTTGGTGTAAGTTAGAATATAGAGATTACAGCACCATACTCTATCTAGAGAATGATTCCAGTGTAATAAGTTTCAAAGAGATTGATGTAATTTAAAAAGTGTACAGCGACGTAATACATCGATATTTTGGACAAACTATTTGTCTGATAGTGTTCAAACTGTGTATGTCTTACTTCTAAATACAGTACTTCTAAACCATTCCACTAACAGATTGCATAATTATAGCGATATATGTTACACAGTTGCCAGCCGGAGTGGCCGTGCGGTTCTAGGCGCTGCAGTCTGGAACCGAGCGATCGCCACGGTCGCAGGTTCGAATCCTGCTTCGGGCATGGATGTTTGTGATGTCCTTAGGTTAGTTAGGTTTAAGTAGTTCTAAGTCCTAGGGGGCTGATGACCTCAGATGTTAAGTCCCATAGTACTCAGAGCCATTTTCTCTCTCTCTCTCTCTCTCTCTCTCTCTCTCTCTCTCTCTCTCTCTCTCTCCCCCTAAGCGGCCACTATTTTTAGCCAGCTATGACATTTCCTTCTCCACAAACAAATTGTTTAAAAATCCCGTAAAGTCCTTTTAGAAGGACAGGCTCACATAATCTCACATAATCTCATAGCTCATTATATTTCAAATCCTCTGCTGTTTATTAAGCTTGCAAAAAAATGGTTCAAATGGCTCTGAGCACTATGGGACTTAACTACTGAGGTCATCAGTCCCCTAGAACGTAGAACTACTTAAACCTAACTAACCTAAGGACATCACACACATCCATGCCCGAGGCAGGATTCGAACCTGCGACCGGAGCGGTCACGCGGTTCCAAACTGACGCGCTTAGAACCGCACGGCCACACCGGCCGGCTATTAAGCTTGCAATACCATGTATGTTGCACGTAACAAACGTCAAATGATTAGGAATTCAGCACAATCACGTAATGTATGTAGGAGTACGTTCGGCACACAAGCAAAGATTAACCAGTTGGTTTCTCCCTGAGACTGTATTTGGAAATCGGTTGCTGTGAGATCATGTCAGGTCTCGTGCATGTCAGAATTTGACAGTGATAGGATCATGTCCTATCAAGAGAGCAGTTGTACTGTAATATCGCTGCTGCCATCGTCTGGGTCCTAATAATGTCTCCAAATATGGAATAAGTGGGTTCAGGAGGGCCACACTCAGCAGCACACAGCACTGCAGTGGCCCAACGCAGCTAGTGCCTGACAGGACAGACTAGCACTTTTGGAAGAAAGGATACGGCAAAGACGTGGCTCAGCCACAACTTGAAGGCTTTCCCTGCAGACACGCAGGGGAATCTCCGTGAAGCTTGGAAGATCGGACATGAGATTTTGCCGGATATGAAGTCTTGAGGGCTGGTCACCTATGTTGTTTAGGTATCTCAGGTCGTAAAGCACTTGCCTCTGGAAGGGAAAGGTCTTGTTTTTACTCCCAGCCTGGCACACAGTTTAATCTGGCAGGAAGTCTTTTATCAGTGCATACTCTGCTGCAGACTGAAAAATCATTCGCTATAGGCATACTTCCTTCGCTGTGCAGGGTGATATAGTCATTTTTTTACCTTGAGTCAGAACATGGGTTTGTTTTACCAACGTGATTAACTTAGAAGGACGTATCTCGGAGTAGAAATGAAATGATCGTGTGGCACTGATGGCCAGGCCTTATCCGGAGAAATTCGGCCGCCGAGTGCAAGTCTTCTGTCAAGTGGCGCCACACTGGGTGACTTGCGCGTCGGTAATGATGAGATGATGATGGGAACAACACAACACTCAGTCCACGATTGGAGAAAAATCCCCAACTGGGCCGGGAATCGAACCTCAGAGTAGAGAAGCAACTGAAAACATTTAATAAAAGCAACGCTTCCGGTCCAGACTGTAAACCGATTAGGTTCCTTTCAGACAATGCTGATGGAATAGCTCAATACTTAACAATCAAATACAATAGCTCACTCAGTGAAAGATCTGTACCCAAAGACTGGCAAGTTGCACACGTCAAACCAGTATTCAAGAAAGGCGGGGGGAGCAATCTACAAAACTGCAGACACATATCATTAACGTCGATATGCAACAGGATTTTGAAACATACGTTGTGTTCGAATATTATGAAGTGCTTCGAAGAGAATGATCTGTTGACACATAGTCAACACGGATTTAGAAAAGATCGTTCTTGTGAAACACAACTAGTTCTTTACTCTCACGAAGTATTCAGTGGCATCGACAAGGGATTTCAAATTGATTCCGTGTTCCTAGATTTCCAGAAACCTTTTGACACCGTATCTCACAAGTGGCTCATAATCAAATTTCTTGCTTATGGAAAATCGTCTCAGTTATGTGACTGGATTTGTGATTTCCTGTCAGAGAGGTCACGGTTGATAGTAACTGACGGAAAGTCATCGAGTAAAACAGAAGTGATTTATGGCGTTCCCCAAGGTAGTGTTATACACCCTCTGTTGTTCCTGAACTATATAAACAATTTGGGAGACAATCTGAGCAGCCCTTTTAGGGCTTACAATTACGAGATGAAAGTATTTCAGATTGAAAAAACAATGACCAAGGATGAGACTTGCACCAGTGATCCCGGAACCGCGCCAGAGTATCAACGTACCACGCTACCGATTCCGCTGTACATCTACCGCCCATTTGCATCTCAGCTAGATCAAATACAGTCCCTCGGAAAATTTCGAAACACATTTATTTCCGTAAATTTATGAAAACATTACGAACAATCTATTTCTCGGCACTTCCTAACCGTGTCCAACACGCGAGTTTCACTACAGAGCAGGAAGCAGCTTCAGCCACATTCATACTGCGTATTAACAGCGCGACAGTCAGCGCACAACAATACAGAGACTGTGACCGTAGACGATTTTTGAAATAAAAACTACGTAGCTAAAGCGAGATTACGAAAAACGTTGATGGCTGTAAGTACATTAGAATATCTTAGAGTTTCATTCACTGTAACTTTGTAATAAAATATCTAAAGCATAAACAGGAGCCGGCCGGTGTGGCCGTGCGGTTCTAGGCGCTTCAGTCTGGAACCGCGTGACCGTTACGGTCACAGGTTCGAATCCTGCCTCGGGCATGGATGTGTGTGATGTCCTTAGGTTAGTTAGGTTTAAGTAGTTCTAAGTTCTATGGGACTGATGACCACAGATGTTAAGTCCCATAGTGCTCAGAACCATTTGAAGCATAAACAGGACCCACTTCCAAGAGGGTAATAACACCAATGTACGTGTGCTACGGTTTCTGGTCAATCATAGCGTTTGTGTTTGTTTACATCAGGTTTATTCTTATGATGAACAGAGTATAGCTACGACTGTGGCCGAAAGGTGTCAGAATCTTACGGACTTTGAAATAATACGTAGTCAAAACTTATTTTGGAAACAAGACTGACATATTGTGACTATTACCACTTTCATTAAATTTTCTTAAGTTAATTTGTTTATTAGTGTGAATTAGGGCGTGAATGGAAGATAATTGATAAATGTTGTTATGTCTGTTAACTAATTATACGTTACGTGGGACCTGAATGCAGAGAGAATGAATCACAGTCATGGAAACTGTGAAGTACGACTAACCAGTTCATGGAACTGGAAAAACAAGAAACATTTTACGATGAATCTGTTATTTAAAGAAGGAGTTCTTTTTATAGCTGTGGATTTTCTAAATTTGTTCATTTAGTGAATCGTTCATAAAGGCTATTAAGTTGTGACTGATCAAAGGTAAGAGACTCGCGGTCTGGTACTAATATCGGATTGACTATGATCTCATCAGCCAATCAGAGGACAGTAAGTTCGCGCATATTTTTTGAGCTAAAGAACTGCTTTGTGAAATCTAAAGGTTTAGGTCGGAGCTCAGCCATTATCATGTGGGGATGCGGATGTAAGGAGCTGCGAATAGATGTGACAATTTTATAGAATAATTATTAAAACTTGATCGTGGAGTGCCGCGAAGTGGATACGAACGTGTGAGAAGAACGAACACCTGAAATTCCGCTTTTAATATGTAAACTGCGACTTTTGAATAACCAGAATCCGCGTGGCATGTCATACAAGCAGTGACCGCGAACTGAACATTCTTAGTGCTCAAATTGTATAATATTTGACCGAGCCTTCTGTCACAGGTAATCCGTTTTGTAATCCTTTCTGGTATTAGTTTTGGTTTGATATCATAACTGGCTATTAAACTGACTATGATTGCGTGTGAGTGATGAAACTAGAACTTGGTTATCACGGGCTTGCAACTGATTTTCTATCAAAAAAGTGGTAATATATCGAAGTTTTCAACCGCAAACCTGATGCTGAAAAACATATGATGCAGTCACAGGACTCATGTAATGCAACTGGTTTTACTACAGCTTTTTCTGTAGAAGAGCATCATACGTTTTAACAGAGAAGGCGTGTGGACCGGACTGCAGAAGAAGAAATTCACCACAAGCTCAGTGGGCGGTTTTTGTAGCACGAACAAAACTCACCATGCCGTTACACCCTGTCCAATGCGTCCGGGAGTAAAAAGCTGTAGGAGGTCAAAACTGCCGTCGGATATGTGGTGTCACCGCCAGACACCACACTTGCTAGGTGGTAGCTTAAATCGGCCGCGGTCCATTAGTACATGTCGGACCCGCGTGTCGCCGCCATCAGTACTTGCAGACCTAGCGCCACCACATGGCAGGTCTAGGAAGACGGACTAGCACTCGCCCCAGTTGTACGGACGACATTGCTAGCGACTAGACGTACGAAGCCTTCCTCTCATTTGCCGAGAGATAGTTAGAATAGCCTTCAGCTAAGTCCATGGCTACGACCTAGCAAGGCGCCATTAGCCTTACAGTGATTGTAATTAACCGTATCTGGAGATAGACTCATTTGTATCGTCAATAGCGATGTACCACAAGGATGCATTAAAGTTAAGTATTAAAGGAGCTGCATACTTTTCTTATAGCATTAATTAGGTATCCTGTTTCAGACTTAACGCAGGACGGCGTGAGTTGACGCGTGCCCTATTCGGCCCCTTCATAATAACACTGTGTCGGCACTTCTGTCGACACACATAACAGGATACAGTTTAAAAAGAGGACAGTGTAACACACAGTGAGTAAAAGATACCATGGGACAGTGCACGCGAAAGTGAAAACGAAGGTCGGTACCAAGAAGACGGGAACTTTACGACGGCAAACAGATGCCAAATGTCATCAAGACAAGGCAGGGCGCAACGTAGAATTGGACAAGCCAGCAACAGATATGCAGCTAACGGCCGGCGGAGCGGAGCAGCGCTGACAATAAGCAGCAAATGAGGGCCATGAAACTGGTGCAGCTTAAGGCGGAGGTCGGACCCGCAGAGACAAGAAGCCGACACCACAATAGACAACCAGAGATAGGTGTAATCTACTTGTTGTGTGCTTCTATGAAATGACTTGCAGGAATGGAAGTCTGTAAATGTGAAAGAAGGGAATGAGGTACAGTTCAGTGCGAGTGTCAGTCAGAAAAGCACTCCTGAACAAAAAACAGACAGCTGATCTAGTAAATAATGATGTTGCAGTAACTCAGTTACTTCCATTTGCTGGGGTAGAACTGGAGCAAAATGTTTCGAAAAATGTAACTATGGAAGATAGTTTAAGCTGACAGTAATCGGTTGAGCGATTTTTAGTGATGCTAGTCTATTTGATATTAGTCTATGTAACGTAAACGAACAAGAAAGTGTAGAAACAGATGCTCAGGTGGGTATAATGCCTGTTGAAAGCAGGGTAGAAAGTATGCAGGGAATCTTTGCCGACTGGTAGGTTGATGGGAACTACGAAAAACAATTTTATGGTGAAAAGTTTGGCTAACGAACTTAAAAAGCTGTCCAGTAGTATTAATAGTTTGGTTTGCGAACATAAACAAAGGTTATTGAAAAGGTAACTATTGGAAGCACGGAAGGAGTAGATCAAGTTATGGAGGATGTACATAATGTTGAACAAAAGAACTGTTGCTGTAGAATTTGTTT
Source organism: Schistocerca cancellata (assembly GCF_023864275.1). Lineage (NCBI taxonomy): Eukaryota > Metazoa > Arthropoda > Insecta > Orthoptera > Acrididae > Schistocerca > Schistocerca cancellata. The sequence goes on from NC_064632.1 coordinate 249,529,176, forward strand.
GCGAAAATGAGCACAAAGCTTTTAGTACTGAAAGTGAAAATGGCTTCAGCTTCGTGTGGAAGTGATATAATCTAATACAGATCAGTTGACTAATCAAGTTGAAACAATACAAACTAAAGCGCGTAAGTATGACAGCAGACTCTCTGAAGTCTAAAAGTAACATAATATTATAACTGGAATCAATGGTGAGGGTTGTAGTTCGGTGACGGTATCATATGAAGTTCCTTATATTACAAATACTGTTTTTACGTTTTGATTTGTCTAGAAATGTGCATCCAAAGAATTTTGATATGGCTTTGAAAATATTTTGCCAAATTTGTGGACAGATAGACAAGTTTTATTACATCGACCTTCCTGGGGGACGCTGGGACATGGAGAGTCACTGCAACTAAACAGTATGACGCGTCAGGAAAATTTAAAGAAGCCTTCTTAAAAAAATATTGGCATAACCAGAAGCAAATGGAGTTACAAAATAGTTTCGGTGCTGGGGAAAAGTTCAATCCTATAACTGAATGTGTAAAAAGGTTTGCATTGTAGTGACTTACTAATCTGTCATATCTGACTAATAAATTATGGCCTGAGCAGATCATTATGGGTTTATATGGGAAGCTGCCTATCAATTAGCATAAGATTATTGCTACTCCCAGGGATGAAATAAACAAGTTTATTAATAGGGTCGAAAAATTATCATAGAGAGAGGAGCAAGTAAATAGGAACTGTGGGCTCCAGGGAAACGTAGAAACAAGTCGAAGCGTTAGTGTGAACAGAATGGGCATGTGTCGTAACAGTAACAGCAGAAGGACCAGGAGATGGCGCCATGCTACGGCAAATAAGTCGATGAACAGAGAGCAAGTATCTGTGTACAGGTCGCGTTCTCCAAGACGTGACGATGAAGATTTTCCAAACACATACTATGTGGGCGTGAGAGTTGGAAATGAGGCAGAATCTCAGTGTACATTAAACTAGACCCTCTCTGCGAAGTGGTTAGCATTTGCAGAACATATCTCAAAGTAGCCGATTATTAGAAGTTAAATAACGGCATTTTTTCAGAAGGCCAAAGAAGATAGAAAGCCAAATGAAAATTTGCTTTCCCAAGCAGAATGTGGACTTAAAATTTGGACACTATGGAGAAAGTAAATGTTTAGCAAAGCTAAGCGAAATTGTCACACTTAACAACATGTGCCGAGATGCGAAAAAAGAGTAGAAATATGAGGCAGATGTCAGGAATTTAAAGCTAATAACAAGATCACAAAAAGCCAAATGTACAACGCAGGGCCACAAAACAGCCTTGACTTAGTTTCTATCGATCTTTTTGGATCGTCGCCCATAACTAGAGAGAAATGTGGATATATTATTGTGCTGATAGGTGGATTTACAAAATTTGTGAAATTGTGCCCAACAAATAAAGCAAATTCAAAACTACTGGTGAACAAACTATTGAAAGATTACTTTGTTATGTTACTTGTACCAAACGCCATATTCTCAGACAATGGCCCACAATTCATCTCAATAAAGTTTAAAGAACGTTCAGACAATAGGAATATTAAATATATAAAATTTTCAGCACACTTTTCCCCAGATAATATGTGTGAGGAATTACGAAAGAACTTAATAGATTATGTCGAACATATTCGCACAGAAAACAGACGTATGAGCACAATACTTAGAATGTTTTGAGGAAGTAATTAATCATCTGAAGCGTGAGGTAACAGGTTTCTCTCCATGTGTGTGAATTAATGTGAGGATTTGGGCCCAATAACCTGTTGTTTGGTATGATAGAATGTCTAAATATCGTTGATCGTTGATGTGGCTCTGGCGCAAAAGAAGAGAATATCACATGAAAACATTAAGAAAAAGACATTAGAGAGAATAGGGCAGCATGACTCTAGGGTACCTCTTATAGAGCTTTCAGACTGGAGACCAAGCAAAAAAATTAAAAATAATAGAAAAAAAGATAACGGCAGTAAGCAAAAAGTTTACTGATTAGTACATGGGCAAGGTAGGGTGGTTACGAAACCATATGCTAACACCCACAGGTTAGAAGACTGTAAATCACGAAAGTTGTTAGGATTACGCAGTATTATTGACTTAAAGAGATATGTACATCAAGGATAGGAGCTGGGGGTAAAGATCACAGAGGGCATTGCACTTTTTACAGTGTCAGGTGACTGACAATCGTTCAGGTAGCCGAGTTATCGACAACATTATTTCATTTTCCTTTCACATTGTCAGTCTTCCTCTTCTGTCTTTCTGAACTTCGTCTATCATCTTTTATCTTTCTCGCTACCGAGAGAAAAGTAGAGCTATTAGGGGTTGTTGTTTTACTGAGGAATTTGGAAGAGTAATAATGAGGTCTATGATTGGCAGAGAAGGTACTCGTAATTAACGAGGAAATAAAGTAATTTGTTGCTGAGAAGAGTGCGTTGTGTTGAAAAATAGGCAAAGGATATTGAAGTAGTGATGTAAAGTTTACTAGAGATGACATGTGAAAGAAAGGATCAGTACAAAGAAATTAATCAATTGAAGACATAAAGTCTGAAAATGAGTCAGTGATCATATTTTTGGCACTTTACAGTTCCGTCTTGATCACACAAACTTTTACACTTCACTATTACCGGTTTCGGCTACTGCCATCTTCAGATCTGTTACAAATAAAAACAGTGCGTAACCAAATAAGTTGAGTTTGTTTACGCTAAATCTATAAAAGGCCTGGTTTAAGTTCTTGTTTTCCCGTGGCGAAACTTTCGGAGGCCGGCGCACTCGACGGCACGCCCATCTCCTGGGCGCTCGACGCTGCTCAAACTAGTAGGTTTATGATTACATCAGAATATGCAATTTTGGTTAAACTCATTCTGTTCATTCAGCAGTAATTCCGGTTGTCGTTTTCTATGCACATAAATCTCCATTCTCTCGGGTAGGTTTCGTAACTGTCCCTTTGGCGCCCTATGCAACACTTTCATACCATTCTCTATGTTCCCTACCGAATGTTTTCCCTGTCTAAATGTGTACCGAAAGCGCTCTTATGTTGGTCATACGTAGGAAAAGAAGTACGGCATACAGAGAAGCCACGACGTGCCGACATTGAGACCACACTCGGGATGTATTATCGACTATCGATCTGTTAACTTTTAATTAATAGTCATTGCTTCGTTAATTACCTTCCAATACGTTTAAGGAAATTGATCTGTCAGGCTGGAAGATTTTATTTTATAGATGTTTTTAATCTTATACATTTTATACTAGCTTTTATACACTTATATGTTTTACCTTGCCAAGCTAGGGGCTTCACATTATTAGTATTTGCACTTTTTATGTTTATTTTAAGTATGGATCCAATTTCACGTACATTTGTCAGTACATGTTTTATTGTCAGACGCTCTTTTTGCCAATTGCAGTAATTTTACTTAATGACTGAGCATACTGCATTTTATCCATTACATTTGCGATGTTGGTTAATCACGTACCCTAGCTATAGTGCCCTCTGCTGGTCTCAGGTTCCTTGTATAAATACCAGACGCATTCTGATCACCACCAGCAGTTAAGATGTTCCTACATGTTTAGTTTGACGTGTATACTACATCAGAATATTTTATGGTGTGTATGGTTCGAGAGCTGCATCAAACCAGTCTCAGGACTGAAGACCACAACAACAACAACATGGTTGGTATACATGGCTGTTAATCATGTAAACACTTTTTGTCTTTCTTATGTAGCACCAGGAGTTTTATAGATTTACCATAAGCACTGAACTTAGTAGGTTACACACTATTTTTGTTTGTAACAGATCTGACGATGGCAGTAGCCGAAACCGGTAATAGTGAAGTGTAAAAGTTTGTGTGATCAAGACGAACCTATAAAATAAAGGAAATCAATGGTGGAAACATGTGGCTTGTGGTAGAAGGGGGAGTTATTGTGTTGGAAAATAGGCAGAGTCTTGTTGAACAGTGAAGCAAATGACACCTGATGTGGTTCATCAGGAAAATAACTGTGAGCAAACTAACTGCTTATGGAACAAAGTGCTGATTGTAGAATAGCACATTGCTATGATGAAAAGTGATTAGTAGGTTTTGAAACAGTGAGAAAAGAACTGCAGGATGTGAGTAAATAAACTGAGTAGCCTGTTAATTTAGAATTTTTATGGGAATGTTGAATAGTTACCCCAACTTGACTAAATCAAAGTGTGAGGGAGAAAGACTAAAAGAAACTGATGTGAAGAATTTTGTAAATAATTTTATTTTGGTTGTAATCTGTTTCTGTGTTAAGTCAAATATTTTATAATGATGATTTTCAGAGGCATCCTGGCCTACCTACAATACATGTGACTATATAAACTGTGAAGAGAAACAAGTAAGAACAGTGGTAAGTTTATTATGTTGTAAGACTTCGTAAAAGAGTAATTTGTGTTCGTTTACGTTTGTTTGAAAGATTTTGCAAAAACTAGTTAAGTAAAATTTACTGAGTTCATTATGTAAACCCAGAAAACGTTTTAACTAACAACCTGTTTTACTAATTGAATTGATATTTCTCATTGTGAAAAGTAATATTCTTCAAGTAGTTTCATATTTGTGCCATTTGGGAGCACCAAATTTTAAAAAAATCTGTTACTCTATTTTCAATGAAGAGCATCAATTATAATTATAAGATTTAAAGGAAAAAATGATTGATGGAAAATATATGTACTAATACTTATCTTTAAGTAGGATCTGAAACTATGGATTCAGGTAAATCACCATGTAACTGCAGTTTGGACTGTATTTTAAGCACAGATGGAGTGTTACGGACGACACACAAATAAAGTGCCATAATGACGTAAAAAGAAAAGTTCCAGATATAGGACACTAGTGAAGTGCCGCATGTAAGGCAGGAATGGAACTATAGTTATACACAGACGCATTACTGAGAGACATGTGTAGAACATTTAATAACGTTTCACACACTCGCCACTAACAAAACTGTAATTTTGCGCATTGATTTTTAGATGATCCAAGTCTCCACCGATGACTACAGTATGATTGGGGAACATACTATATGTTATACACGCAACAAATAATATTTCGTTATTTGAAATCCTTTCTGGTGTTTCAATGTTAATGCACAGCAGTGTATTCAATATTCTGGAGCAGTAACACGTCAAAATAAGAACACCTTCCAGATTCCCGAATATGCAACGAGAAAATTCCGTTGCAAATTACAATCGACAAATACTCTGTTCTCAACTTCCGACATCCAGTGATGGGACGTATTTTATTTACATCAGATTCAAGGGCATATGAACATATGGCAGTTCTTTTCTAAACTGCTCTAGTTAGAAGGTGTTGTTCTGAGGAAGGTCACTGCCGATATTCTTTCCAATCCTAGTCCATCTGAGTCTGAAGAAACGTCGTTGTCAATAGGACGTTTATCTTCTGTCCAAAGGGGCGATTAGGCGTTGTTCCATAGGCTACGCCCATTGTCTATTTGACGTGATTTTACAGCTTACAAAAGTTACTGTTTGTTCACTTATTTATTTGTTGGCAAGTCCAGTCGGTCTGCATACCTGAAGTGTGCGGTACATTTGCCAGGCCATTAAAACAGTTAATTGTGATTTACTGTACGTGGCATCGGTAACTGTCGCACAATCACTTTACTCATTCTCGTTCGTTTTGTGTGAGTGCCAAGAAGCATTTTTAGTGGAAGCAGCCGAAGCTAATCAAGATACGCCACATACAGAACATTTATCATAAAGAACTGTACCTAATAGCCTAAAAATGAACTACTGAATATCTCTAGTATACAAAAGTGTATGTACTGTCGATAATATCAGTCAATTTGAGGATTAAAACATAAACGATTGTGGCAGAAAATAACACTCCCTTTTGTTTTGAAGAAGAACCTTTGCACAACGAACTGAACTAAAGTGCCGAATTACAATATGTAAGAATCAGCTGGCCGTTGTGGCCGAGAAGTTCTAGGCGCTTCAGTCCGTAACCGCGCTGCTGCTACGGTCGCAGGTTCGAATCCTGCCCCGGGCTTGGATGTGTGTGATGTCATTAGGTTAGTTAGGTTTAAATAGTTCTAAGTCTAGTGGACTGATGACCTCAGATGTTAAGCCTCAAAGTGCTCAGAGCCATTTGAACCATTTGTAAGTATCATCTAAAGATTATCTGTGGAGAGGTCGGACAAACACACGAGAAAAAAAGACGCCTCGCGAAGCAACGTCCGAAAGGGACGGAAATCGGCGGTTGTGATATACATGTACAGACAAACAAATGATTACAATTTTAGGAAAAGTGGATAACATATTCAAGAGAACAAACTTCACAAATTGAGCAAGTCAATAACGCGTTCGTCCACCTCTGGCCCTCTGCAAGCAGTTATTCGTCTTGGCACTGACTGGCAGAGTTGTTACGTGTCCTCCTGAAGAATGTAGTCCCAAATTCTTTCCATTTGGTGCCTTAGATCGTCCAAATCCCGAGCTGGTTGGAGGGTCCTGCCCAATTTATTCAAACTTTCTCAGTCTGGGAGATATCCGGCGACCTTGCTGACAAAGATAACGTTTGGCAAGCGCGAAGACAAGCAGCAGAAACTCTCGCCGTGTGCGGGCGCGCCTTATCTTGATGAAATGTATGCCCAGAATGGTTTTCCACGGTGGGCAACAGAACAGGGCGTAGGATATCTTAAAGGATGCTGCGGATGGCAACCAAAGGAGTCCTGCTATAAAAAGAAATGGCACTCCAGACCATCGGTCCAGGCTCTCAGGCAGTCAGGTTGGTGTACCACTGCTGTTTGCGCGTTTTCAAATGCGTCTTCCCTTATCATCGGGGTGCAGTTCGAAGCGGGACCCATCACTGAAGACAGTTCTAGCCCGGTCAATGAAATTTGAGGCCGAAGACGAATCAGAAGTCGCCCCGGACAGCGGTTGGATATCAAACTGAGTTTCGCCCGCCATACGGCCCGACACCCAGGAATGATGGTACCATTTCTTTTCATAGGAGGACCCCTTTGGTTGTCATCTACATCTACATCTACATGGTTACTCTGCATTTCACACTTAAGTGCCTGGCAGAGGGTTCATCGAACCATTTTCATACTACTTCTCTACCATTCCACTCTCGAATGGCTCGTGGGAAAAAGGAACACCTAAATCATTCCGTTCGAGCTCTGATTTCTCTTATTTTATTATGATGATCATTTCTCCCTACGTAGGTGGGTCTCAACAAAATATCTCCGCATTCGGAAGAGAAAGTTGGTGATTGAAATTTCGTAAATAGATCCCGCCGCAAAGAAGACCGCCTTTCTTTCAGTGACTGCCTCCCCAACTCGAGTATCATATCACTGGCACTCTCACCTCTATTTCACGACAATACGAAACGAGCTGTCCTTCTGTGAACTTTTCGATGTCCACCGTCAATCCGGCCTGATAAGGATCTCACGCCGTGCAGCAATATTCCACCAAAGGACGGACAAGAGTAATGTAGGATGTCTCTTTATTGGGTTTGTCGCATCTTCTAAGTGTTCTGCCAACAAAGCGCAGTTTTTGTTTCGCTTTCCCCACAATATTATCTATGTGGTCTTTCCAATTTAAGTTGCTCGCAATTGTAACTCCTTCGTATTTAGTCGAATTGACAGCCCTTATATTTGTGCCATTTATTGTATACCCAAAATTTATCGGATTTCTGTTAGTACCCATGTGGATGACCTCGCACTTTTCTCTGTTTAGTGCCAGTTGCCACTTTTCGCACCATACACAAATGTTCTCTAGATCATTTTGTTAACTGGAATTGATCGTCTGATGATTTTACTAGACGGTAAATTACAGCGTCATCTGCAAACAATGCCCGCATCTCGTGGCCGTGCGGTAGCGTTCTCGCTTCCCACGCCCGGGTTCCCGGGTTCGATTCCCGGCGGGGTCAGGGATTTTCTCTGCCTCGTGATGGCTGGGTGTTGTGTGCTGTCCTTAGGTTAGTTAGGTTTAAGTAGTTCTAAGTTCTAGGGGACTGATGATCATAGATGTTAAGTCCCATAGTGCTCAGAGCCATTTGAACCACTTGAACCATCTGCAAACAATCTAAGGGGGCTGCTCAGATTATCACCTAGATCATTTACGTAAATCATTAACGCCAGAGGGCCTATGACACTACCTTGCAGAGCGCCAGATATCACTTCTGTTCTACTCGATGATTTACCATAATCACTACGAATTGTGACCTCCCTGAGAAAAAATCAGGAATACAGTCACACAAATGAGACGATACTCCATATACACGCAATTTTATTAATAGTCGCTTGTGAGGAACGGTATCAAAAGCCTTCTGGAAATCTAAAAATATGGAATCGATCTGAGATCCCTTGTCGACAGCACTCATTACTTCATGGGAATAAAGATGGTTCAAATGGCTCTGAGCACTATAGGACTTAACATCTGAGGTCATCAGTCCCCTAGAACTTACAATTCCTTAAACCTAACTAACCTAAAGAGATCACACAGATCCATGCCCGAGGCAAGATTCTAACCTGCGACCGGAGCGGTCGCGCGGTTCCAGACTGAAGCGCCTAGAAACGCTCGGCCACAACGGCCGGCACAAGAACGATATTTTCTGAGTCCGTTTTGGTTATGTATCAATAAGTCATTTTCTTCAAGGTGATTCATAATGTTCGAGAACAGTATATGCTCCAAAATCCTACTGCAAATTGAGGTCAGAGATATGGGTCTGTAATTAAATGGATTACTCCTATTTCGTTTCTTGAATATTGGTGTGACCTGTGTTACTTTCAAGTCTTTAGGAACAGACCTTTCGTCAAGTGAGCGGTTGTATATTATTGCTAAGAAAGACGTTATTGTGTCTGCATACTCTGAAAGGAACCTGATTGGTGTACCATCTGGATCGGAAGGCTTGCCTTTTTTAAGTGATTTGAATTGTTTCGCATCACCTAAGATATCTACTTTTATGTCACTCATGCTAACAGCTGTTCTGGTTTCGAATCCTGAAATATTTGCTTCTTCTTCTTTCGTCAAGGAATTACGGAAAACTGTATGTAATAACTCCGCTTTAGTGGCACCATCATCGGTAACATTTCCATCGCTATCGCGCAGTGACGGTACTGACTGTTTTTTGCCACTGGTGTACTTTACATACGACTAGAATCTCTTTGGGTTTTCTACCACATTTTTGAGACAATGTTTCATAGAAAATATTAAAGCATCTCGCATTGACGTCCGCACTAAATTTCGAGCTTCCGTGAAACTTAGCGAGTCTTGGGGATTTTGCATTCTTCTGAATTTGCACCGTTACATCACAGCTGTATGTCGTCGATATAGTACGCCAACTTTGGTTGCCGTTCACATCAAGCCATCCCGGGCTTATAATTCAATAAGATGTTGCCCGACCACTAAGGGTCAGAGGTACTAATGCTTGCCTTCGTACTTACAAGGCCGTCGGATCCCTCTCCAACTGAGAACGTTTGGGACATTATGCAAATCGCCCTCCAACCGGCTTTTAACAATCTAACACGCAAAATGGACAGACTTCAGCACGATATCCCTCAGGACGATATCCAAGAACTCTATGAATCAATACCAAGCCGAATAAGTGCTTACATGAAAGTCGGAGGTGGATCACTGCCTTATTGATTTGCTCAATTTGTGAAGCTCTTTTTCTTGAATGAATCATCCAGTTTTTCTGAAACTGTAATAACTTGTTTTGTCTGTAAATGTGCATCACATCTGGAGATTACCGTTCCATTCGGATAATTCCCTCATGCTGAGTTTTTTTTCTTTCTTTTTTGTGAGGAGAGGCCAGACAGACATTAAGTCCCTGAAGAGATGTAGCAGCCTTCTCAGTAGTTGCAGAGGCAGTGGTCTGGATCTTTGACTGACCCGACCTTGCAACAATAGCCAACGTAGCCTTGCTAGGTCTCTGCCTCTCACTACATATTTGCGATAGTACATGTGCTCGAGGAAGGAAAAGAGTTTAATTTCTTTCCTTTCGCCTCTATATAAAGAGTATCAGAATTATTCCCTGTATCCCAGTCTGCTGTCCGAGTCTGAATGCGTGGTAAATTAAGTAGAACGTACGAGGACTTGCTTCCGAATTTTTTACTCTTTCTCAATATTCGTTCAGGTATTACGTGTGATGCCGATTATTTGCTGGACTTTCCCGCTTCGCTGACGCAATTTACGTTCTCCTCTCCTAGAGGGCTACGAACTGTAGCGTACATCATGGCGGTGTGTAACGTAAACATGTTAGTGTGTCGGAAACAGCTTGCTGTAATCAGGTTTATAACCGCAGAAAACTTCTTCCACACATACTCTCCTTCAGCCTGACAGTACCAGACCATACACGAGCGGTGCAACAATCCAAGGCCTTAGGTTCCCTGTCATCGATCATCCTCCATGCAGTCCCGACTTGGCCCAATCCGATTTTCATCTGTTTCCAAAACCTAAAGGACACCTTGGAAATCTTCACTTTGACAGTGATGAAGAGCGCCAGTAGCGGTGACGTATTGGCTCTGTCAACGAAATCAAACAGTCTACAGTCACGGTATCAACAAACTGATCTCTTGCAGGAAGAAACTGCTTGTCGCCAAGCTGACTATGTTGAGAAATAAATATGGAGACATGAATAATAAAGATGCTGAATGATAATAACGTTTGTTTTATTTGAAAAGCTGTAAGAATTTGGAGCCATGACAGTAGGCTCTCGCATTTTCTTGTGAGTGAAATGTATCGTAGTCTGCTAATTCAGGTTCTGCCAATCTTTGGGATCTAGCGCGTGCTCAGAGACGTTAACTGTAACGGAACGACAATTCCGCCTGTTCGGAATATTGCTCCCCTCCGCACCACACCTTTAAAGGGTATGCTAGTGGCAGGCAGTTTTGCTCTTTCCCCAGTGTCTTCTGGTCCTCCTTCTCAGCCGACGACCAGCTCCTTAAACTTAAGAGTCTTCTTTCTCTCCAACTTAACTTTTGCTACTCCGCTATCTCTGTTTCCCTCGACCCCCAGAACGCCTATGACCGTGTCTGGCATCTCGGGTTCCTCTTCAAACTCCAGAACAATGCTCTCCCTATTAGTTTCGTCCGTCTCATTGCTCCCTTCCTCTCCCGTCGTCCCCCCTATGTCACTATCCACAATTCCAACTCCCATACATTCTATCCCTCTGCTGGCGTGCCCCAAGGCTCCATCCTTTCCCTTCTCCTCTATCTCCTGTATACTGCCGATATGCCCAAACCTCCTCCACCTATTAATCTCCTCCAATTTCCTGATGACACCGCCTTCCTGGCCGTTTATCCTACCCTTCAACGGTCCCAACTTACCCTCCAAACCCACCTTGACCAGTTCACCACTTGGTGCAACAGTGGTTCCATCCTATCAACCCCTCAAAGAGCCAGGCAATCATCACAGGCCGCACCATCTGCTCCTTCCGTCTCCATGATTTCTATCTAACCATTTATGGTCGTCCTATCCACGTCCTGTGCTCCCTGCCGCCGTTGGATAAGCAGCTGCAGCAGCAAGTCGTATACTCCTAGCTCACTCATTTGTTACATAGTTTAATTCTTCATTTCTTTGCGTGTTTTTGGTACTTGCATTGTTTAATTCATAAATTTCGGGCGTACTATAGTATTTGAGAGTTGTAGCATCGCGTTTTAGTACCTGAATAGTGTAAATTCGCGAAGTCGTCTGTCTTCTGTTTTTGTTTTGAACAGCCAGTGTCGGTTGGTCACAGTCAGTGTGCTCCCTGCCGCCGTTGGATAAGCAGCTGCAGCAGCAAGGCGTATACTCCTAGCTCACTCATTTGTTACATAGTTTAATTCTTCATTTCTTTGCGTGTTTTTGGTACTTGCATTGTTTAATTCATAAATTTCGGGCGTACTATAGTATTTGAGAGTTGTAGCATCGCGTTTTAGTACCTGAATAGTGTAAATTCGCGAAGTCGTCTGTCTTCTGTTTTTGTTTTGAACAGCCAGTGTCGGTTGGTCACAGTCAGTGTGCTCCCTGCCGCCGTTGGATAAGCAGCTGCAGCAGCAAGGCGTATACTCCTAGCTCACTCATTTGTTACATAGTTTAATTCTTCATTTCTTTGCGTGTTTTTGGTACTTGCATTGTTTAATTCATAAATTTCGGGCGTACTATAGTATTTGAGAGTTGTAGCATCGCGTTTTAGTACCTGAATAGTGTAAATTCGCGAAGTCGTCTGTCTTCTGTTTTTGTTTTGAACAGCCAGTTGGTCACAGTCAGTGTGCTCCCTGCCGCCGTTGGATAAGCAGCTGCAGCAGCAAGGCGTATACTCCTAGCTCACTCATTTGTTACATAGTTTAATTCTTCATTTCTTTGCGTGTTTTTGGTACTTGCATTGTTTAATTCATAAATTTCGGGCGTATTATAGTATTTGAGAGTTGTAGCATTGCGTTTTAGTACCTGAATAGTGTAAAATCGCGCAGTCTCCTTCCGCCGCCGAGCAGTGTGTCAGCAGTGCGCAAGTAGCAGCATTACTGCATTTACTAGGCAATCTTGTATTTTAATAACCGTTTAAATTTTGTGTCGATTTGTTTGCGCTCTCTGTAGATTAGTTCAGACGTTCTTTGCACAACGGTTTTTAGCATGGATAGGGACTGCAACTGCTGTGTTCGGATGCAGGCTGAGTTGGCATCCCTTCGCTCCTAGCTTCAGGCAGTGTTGGCTTCGGTCACACAGCTTGAGGCTGTTGCCAATGGCCATCACTGTGGGGGTCCGGATGGGGGTTTGTCGGGGACGGCCAGCTCGTCCCACGCATCCCCCGATCGGACTACGACTGTGGTTGCCCAGGATACTGACCGCATTGAGGCTGATCCCTCACCTGTGGTAGAGTGGGAGGTCGTCTCAAGGTGTGGCAGGGGGCGAAAGACATTCCGGAGGGCTGAACGGAAGGCCTCTCCAGTTTGTCTGACGAACCAGTTTCAGGCTCTGTCTCAGGCTGATACTGATCTTCGGCCTGACATGGCTGCTTGTCCTGTTCCAGAGGTTGCCCCTCAGCCTGCAAGATCCGGGCAGTCGCAGAGGGTGGGCTTACTGGTAGATGGGAGCTCAAACGTCAGGCGCGTAATGGGCCCCTTAGGGATATGGCAGCAAGAGAGGGGAAGAAACCCGATGTGCACTCCGAGTGCATACCGGGGGGAGTCATTCCAGATGTGGAAAGGGTCCTTCCGGATGCCATGAAGGGTACAGGGTGCACCCATCTGCAGGTGGTCGCTCATGTCGGCACCAATGATGTGTGTCGCTATGGATCGGAGGAAATCCTCTCTGGCTTCCGGCGGCTATCTGATTTGGTGAAGACTGCCAGTCTCGCTAGCGGGATGAAAGCAGAGCTCACCATCTGCAGCATCGTCGACAGGACTGACTGCGGACCTTTGGTACAGAGCCGAGTGGAGGGTCTGAATCAGAGGCTGAGACGGTTCTGCGACCGTGTGGACTGCAGATTCCTCGACTTGCGCCATAGGGTGGTGGGGTTTCGGGTTCCGCTGGATAGGTCAGGAGTCCACTACACGCAACAAGCGGCTACACGGGTAGCAGGGGTTGTGTGGCGTGGGCTGGGCAGTTTTTTAGGTTAGATGGCCTTGGGCAAGTACGGAAAGGGCACCAGCCTCTACGGGTGCGGGGTAAAGTCAGGACATGCGGGGACCAAGCAGCAATCGGTATTGTAATTGTAAACTGTCGAAGCTGCGTTGGTAAAGTACCGGAACTTCAAGCGCTGATAGAAAGCACCGAAGCTGAAATTGTTATAGGTACAGAAAGCTGGCTGAAGCCAGAGATAAATACTGCTAAAAATTTTACAAAAGCACAGACGGTGTTTAGAAAGGATAGATTGCATGCAACCGGTGGTGGAGTGTTCGTCGCTGTTAGTAGTAGTTTATCCTGTAGTGAAGTAGAAGTGGATAGTTTCTGTGAATTATTATGGGTGGAGGTTACACTCAACAACCGAGCTAGGTTAATAATTGGCTCCTTTTACCGACCTCCCGACTCAGTGGCAGAACAACTGAGAGAAAATTTGGAATACATTTCACATAAATTTTCTCACCATGTTATAGTCTTAGGTGGAGATTTCAATTTACCAGATATAGAATGGGACACTCAGATGTTTAGGACAGGTGGTAGGGACAGAGCATCGAGTGACATTATACTGAGTGCACTATCCGAAAATTACCTCGAGCAATTAAACAGAGAACCGACTCGTGGAGATAACATCTTGGACCTACTGATAACAAACAGACCCGAACTTTTCGACTCTGTATGTGCAGAACAGGGAATCAGTGATCATAAGGCCGTTGCAGCATCCCTGAATATGGAAGTTAATAGGAATATAAAAAAGGGAGGAAGGTTTATCTGTTTAGCAAGAATAATAGAAGGCAGATTTCAGACTACCTAACAGATCAAAACGAAAATTTCTGTTCCGACACTGACAATGTTGAGTGTTTATGGAAAAAGTTCAAGGCAATCGTAAAATGGGTTTTAGACAGGTACGTGCCGAGTAAAATTGTGAGGGACGGGAAAAACCCACCGTGGTACAACAACAAAGTTAGGAAACTACTGCGAAAGCAAAGAGAGCTTCACTGCAAGTTTAAACGCAGCCAAAACCTCTCAGACAAACACAAGCTAAACGATGTCAAAGTTAGCGTAAGGAGGGCTATGCGTGAAGCGTTTAGTGAATTCGAAAGTAAAATTCTATGTACCGACTTGACAGAAAATTCTAGGAAGTTCTGGTCTTACGTTAAATCAGTAAGTGGCTCGAAACAGCATATCCAGACATTCCGGGATGATGAAGGCATTGAAACAGAGGATGACACGCGTAAAGCTGAAATACTAAACACCTTTTTCCAAAGCTGTTTCACAGAGGAGGACCGCACTGCAGTTCCTTCTCTAAATCCTCGCACAAACGAAAAAATGGCTGACATCGAAATAAGTGTCCAAGCAACTGGAATCACTCAACAGAGGAAAGTCCACTGGACCTGACGGGATACCAATTCGATTCTACACAGAGTACGCGAAAGAACTTGCCCCCCTTCTAACAGCCGTGTACCGCAAGTCTCTAGAGTAACGGAAGATTCCAAATGATCGGAAAAGAGCACAGGTGGTCCCAGTCTTCAAGAAGGGTCGTCGAGCAGATGCGCAAAACTATAGACCTATATCTCTGACGTCGATCTGTTGTAGAATTTTAGAACATGTTTTTTGCTCGAGTATCATGTCGTTTTTGGAAACCCAGAATGTACTATGTAGGGATCAACATGGATTCCGGAAACAGCGACCGTGTGAGACCCAACTCGCTTTATTTGTTCATGAGACCCAGAAAATATTAGATACAGGCTCCCAGGTAGATGCTATTTCTCTTGACTTCCGGAAGGCGTTCGATACAGTTCCGCACTGTCGCCTGATAAACAAAGTAAGAGCCTACGGAATATCAGACCAGCTGTGTGGCTGGATTGAAGAGTTTTTAGCAAACAGAACACAGCATGTTGTTATCAATGGAGAGACGTCTACAGACGTTAAAGTAACCTCTGGCGTGCCACAGGGGAGTGTTATGGGACCATTGCTTTTCAAAAAAAACCATTGCTTGGTGCAGGGAGTGGCAACTGATCCTTAACATAGACAAATGTAATGTATTGCGAATACATAGAAAGAAGGATCCTTTATTGTATGATTATATGGTAGCGGAACAAACACTGGTAGCAGTTACATCTGTAAAATATCTGGGAGTATGCGTGTGGAACGATTTGAAGTGGAATGATCATATAAAATTAATTGTTGGTAAGGCGGGTACCAGGTTGAGATTCATTGGGAGAGTCCTTAGAAAATGTAGTCCATCAACAAAGGAGGTGGCTTACAAAACACTCGTTCGACCTATACTTGAGTATTGCTCATCAGTGTGGGATCCGTACCAGATCGGGTTGACGGAGGAGATAGAGAAGATCCAAAGAAGAGCGGCGCGTTTCGTCACAGGGTTATTTGGTAAACGTGATAGCGTTACGGAGATGTTTAACAATCTCAAGTGGCAGACTCTGCAAGAGAGGCGCTCTGCATCGCGGTGTAGCTTGCTGTCCAGGTTTCGAGAGGGTGCGTTTCTGGATGAGGTATCGAATATATTGCTTCCCCCTACTTATACCTCCCGAGGAGATCACGAATGTAAAATTAGAGAGATTAGAGCGCGCACGGAGGCTTCGGAGGCTTTCAGACAGTCGTTTTTCCCGCGAACCATACGCGACTGGAACAGGAAAGGGAGGTAATGACAGTGGCACGTAAAGTGCCCTCCGCCACACACCGTTGGGTGGCTTGCGGAGTATAAATGCAGATGTAGATGTAGATGTCACTCCTACCCTAAGATACCTTGGCCTCACCCTTGACCGCCATCTCACCTGGACTCCCCCCTCCTTACACTCCAACAGGAAGTCCACACCAGACTCCGCCTCCTGAAACTCCCATCTGGCTGGACATAGGGATTGCATCCTTCCACCATACTTCACACCTACAAATCCTTGATCTGAACCATCCTTTGTTATGCCAGCGTCACCTGGATTTCCACCCCTCCCAGATTGTATACAGCCCTACAAATCCTAGGACACCATATGCACCACATCACCACCCATACCTACCTTCCGTCCCCCACAAGCATCCTCTGCAACCTCATCCTCTCCCATCCCTTCTTATTTTCCTTGAACACATCTGCACCCTGCATATCATCTGGTGACTCGATCCCCCCCCACCCCCTGGTGTCCCACTTCCATTCCACCTCCAGCCCATTGTTGCACCTTTACTGTAGTGACTCACCCTCTCTCCATCTCCAGACCCTCCACTTTCTTTCCCAAAGAAATGAAAGAGGAAGCTGTCTAGTAGAATTTTGCGCAGAGCATAACTTAATCATAGCTAACACTTGGTTTAAGAATCATGAAAGAAGGTTGTATACATAGAAGAACCCTGGAGATACTAAAAGGTATCAGATAGATTATATAATGGTAAGACAGAGATTTAGGAACCAGGTTTTAAATTGTAAGACATTTCCAGGGGCAGATGTGGACTCTGACCACAATCTATTGGTTATGAACTGTAGATTAAAACTGACTAAACTGCAAAAAGGAGGGAATTTAAGGAGATGGGACCTGGATAAACTGACTAAACCAGAGGTTGTACAGAGTTTCAGGGACAGCATAAGGGAACAATTGACAGAAATGGTCGAAAGAAATACAGTAGAAGAAGAATGGGTAACTTTGAGGGATGAAATAGTGAAGGTAGCAGAGGATCAAATAAGTAAATAGATGAGGGCTAGTAGAAACCCTTGGGTAACAGATGAAATATTGAATTTAATTGATGAAAGGAGAAAATATAAAAATGCAGTAAATAAAGCAGGCGAAAAGGAATACAAACGTCTCAAAAATGATATCGACAGGAAGTGCAAAATGGCTAAGCAGGCATGGCTAGAGGACAAATGTAAGGATGTAGAGGCTTATCTCACTAGGGGTAACATTGATACTGCCTACAGGAAAATTAAAGAGACCTTTGGAGAAAGGAGAACCACTTGCATGAATATCAAGAGCTTTGATGGGAACCCAGTTCCAAGCAAAGAAGGGAAAGCAGAAAGGTGGAAGGAGTATATAGAGGGTCTATACAAGGGCGATGTACTTGAGGATAATATTATAGAAATGGAAGAGGATGTAGATGAAGATGAAATGGGAGATATGATACTGCGTGAAGAGTTTGACAGAGCACTGAAAGACCTCAGTCGAAACAAGGCCACGGGAGTAGACAACATTCCATTAGAACTACTGACAGCCTTGGGAGAGCCAGTCCTGACAAAACTCTACCATCTGGTGAGCAAGATGTATGAGACAGGCGAAATACCATCAGATTTCAAGAAGAATATAGTAATTCCAATCCCAAAGAAAACAGGTGTCGACAGATGTGAAAATTACCGAACTATCAGTTTAATAAGTCACAGCTGCAAAATACTAACGCGAATTCTTTACAGACGAATAGAAAAACTGATAGAAGCCGATCTCGGGGAAGATCAGTTTGGATTCCGTAGAAATGTTGGAACACGTGAGGCAATATTGACCCTACGACTTATCTTAGAAGAAAGATTAAGGAAAGGCAAACCTACGTTTCTAGCATTTGTAGACTTAGAGAAAGCTTTTGACAATGTTGACTGGAATACTCTCTTTCAAATTCTGAAGGTGGCAGGGGTAAAATACAGGGAGCGAAAGGCTATTTACAATTTGTACAGAAACCAGATGGCAGTTATAAGAGTCGAGGGGTATGAAAGGGAAGGGAGTGAGTCAGGACTGTAGTCTATACCCGATGTTATTCAATCTGTATATTGAGCAAGCAATAAAGGAAACAAAAGAAAAGTTCGGAGTAGGTATTAAAATAGAAGAAATAAAAACTTTGAGGTTCGCCGATGACACTGTAATTCTGTCAGAGACAGCAAACGACTTGGAAGAGCAGTTGAACGGAATTAACAATGTCTTGAAAGGAGGGTATAAGATGAACATCAACAAAAGCAAAACGAGGATAATGGAATGTAATCGAATTATGTCGGGTGATGCTGAGGGAATTAGATTAGGAAATGAGACACTTAAAGTAGTAAAGGAGTTTTGCTATTTGGGGAGCAAAATAACCGATGATGGTCGAAGTAGAGAGGATATAAAATGTAGACTGGCAATGGCAAGGAAAGCGTTTCTGAAGATGAAAAATTTGTTAACATCGAGTATAGATTTAAGTGTCAGGAAGTCATTTCTGAAAGTATTTGTATGGAGTGTAGCCATGTATGGAAGTGAAACGTGGACAATAAATAGTTTAGACAAGAAGAGAATAGAAGCTTTCGAAATGTGGTGCTACAGAAGAATGCTGAAGATTAGATGGGTAGATCACATAACTAATGAGGAGGTATTGAATAGAATTGGGGAGAAGAGGAGTTTGTGGCACAATTTGACTAGAAGAAGGGATCGTTTGGTAGGACATGTTCTGAGACATCAAGGGATCACCAATTTAGTATTGGAGGGCAGCGTGGAGGGTAAAAATCGTAGAGGAAGACCAAGACATGAATACACTAATCAGATTCAGAAGGATGTAGGCTGCAGTAGGTACTGGGAGATGAAGAAGCTTGCACAGGATATAGTAGCATGGAGACCTGCATCAAACCAGTCTCAGGACTGAAGACCACAACAACAACACCTTACAGATAACCAAAAGATGCTCCAGTTGAGCAAATAAATTAGTACCAACAAATATCGTAACGTGCCACACACACACACACACACACACACAGCAAAAACTTCCAACAACGCCTTCCCACATCAGAATGAAGTCCAGAAACTGCTACTGGAGCTTCCAGCGGAAAATCTGGCGAGCCAACCGAGCCCATACCATAACCTGGCAGACGACTCCAAAATTCAGCAGATAGTTGCCTCCGGGACAGAGAATCACAGGACCCCACCGAACCTCCACATCAGACAGGCAGGCAGAACAAGTACGCCTACTCCAATTAATCATGGCCAGCACAGCGGCGAGTCGACTCCGCCCCAGACCACTCTGCTCATATTGCGCAGCACAACAACCTTAGCGCTAGTCACCAGCAGGTCAGGCAGAGCGAAATTCACGTTCCGTGCAATACCCGAAAACCGACTACCCTCTCGCTTTCCGCCGGCCGCCGCAAACACACGCCAGCGACGTAATAGCAAATCACCACCGGAGCGCCACCCGCACCAGAGCAGCGAACTATAATCGATTATAGCGCGCGCTCTAAACAAGATCACAGGATAGCGGCGCGCGCCATATCACCCACCCATGAAAGAAATCCCATAAGTGAGATGGTGTGGTGCAAAACCGATCGACAAAATTCTTTCTGTAGATGGAAATCCACTGCTGATAATATTGCTTTCATCGTTGCAGGTGATAGGGATAGCCGCGGTCGTCATGCAGGATACACATAATCGCACTCCGGCTGACACAATATTGGTGGCCACTTGATTGATGCTGTAGAAACTGGTCCTCCAAATCTGGTGTACGCACAGTCTGTAGCCTCCCTACACTCTGTCTGAAAAGACCCATGATCACAAAAACGTCCAAAAAGCGCTTGACATGTTGTGTGATGTGGTTAGTTTCTGCGGGGATACTTTTTGTGGTATAGACGTGTTGCCTCTGCATCGTTCCCGTGTGTTTGGCCATACGCGAGCGGTTCTAGGCGCTTCAGTCCGGAACCGCGCGACTGCAACGCTCGCAGGTTCGAATTCTGCCTCGGGCATGATTGTGTGTGATATCCTTAGGTTAGTCAGGTTTAAGTAGTTCTAAGTTCTAGGGGACTGATGACCTCAGATGATAAGTCCCATAGTGCTCAGAGCCATTTGCACTATCTGAACCATTTGTTTGGCCGTACACAAACACCATATCGGCTTGTTCCCAGCGTGAATACCGGTTCATTCTGCTGCTTACAGTACGCTGCGTCGATCACAAAGCCTGCAATACACAAGGAGTATAAGGCACGAGGTCGGATGAACTTCCATTCGGCAGTGCCGTCTACTGTGGCAACAATGCATTTCTTGACACACCTTCATAGAACCTTTTTTCCTCCATTTCCAGTCAGGAATGCGCCCCTTCAGTTTGTCAGTTGTATTAATGGCTCAAATGGCTCTGAGCACTATGGGACTCAACTGCTGAGGTCATTAGTCCCCTAGAACTTAGAACTAGTTAAACCTAACTAACCTAAGGACATCACAAACATCCATGCCCGAGGCAGGATTCGAACCTGCGACCGTAGCGGTCTTGCGGTTCCAGACTGCAGCGCCTTTAACCGCACGGCCACTTCGGCCGGCAGTTGTATTAATGTTCACCCTGTATTTCGTATGTCTAGTTAGCCCTTTCAACACACATGAAGTCACGAACAAAATTATAGTCATATTTAATAAATATTATTAGTAGCCTCAAAGGCTTATTAATTTCGATTACCCTAAATCTGACAATGGGAAAACACCTTGCCACCCCTGGATAAAGTGGAATCACAACACTTTGTTTTGCAACAGGCAGTCTGTTTTGTTCCTCGATCGGTGTATGGTAAACAGCTACCAGCCGTGATGAGCTCCTTCGCAGCCATTTTCTGCCGTCTTTTCTTGAAGATGGAATCGGATAGGAACAGCCGGCAACTGGCTCTAGGGAACGCATCCAGGTCAGACCGCGAAGTTGAGGAGGCGGTGGCTGGCAGAGGAGTTTGTCTGTGCCCTCTCCCCCCTCTCCACCCCTCTACTGCCATCCCACGCCCGCTCCTATCTAGCCCTCCGCAGTTGTCTTCCCGCTGGACGGCTGCGTCTTTTCTTGCCTCTGCATTCACTCCGACAACTACTGTGTTGCTGTCTTTCACTAAGTTGACTTCGCAAAAAAACTCAAAGGAAATGCACGATGATTTCTATAGTAGCCACAACCACCACTAGATTACGCTGTACAGCAAGTTCCAGAAGTAATCTTTTCCCCACACACCCCACAATATGACAACTAGGCTTGTGGTTCACTTCGTTTCGAGGAAAGCGGTCTTGCAATATTTATGGGAGGTGTGATCAAATAAATTTATATAATTTTATTTCAGTTTACAACCAAAAATTGTTGTTCCTACCATTCTTACGTTTTATCATAATTTATGCGAGTAGATAACTAATTTTTATATTAGTTATTGGAGCTTCTCGGTACTCACGATCAGCAACTGCATAGAGGCAAAGATACTGCCGTTTTAGTTTCATTTTTACTTTTATACTTCAGGATCCTGTCAATTAATTCACTTATACAAGGTGATTCAGCTAAGCTGTTCACCGCAGGTACTTTCGGAAATGTTTAAGATTTCATTATTTGCAACAAACACGCTCCCGGTCGCCACATTATACATCGTGGCACAGCGCTGCGCTGCTACACTGGTGGCATAGCGGAAAGGGGCAGAGCAATGACAAACCACACCAGCATCAACATTATCTATGATTACATTTTAATTTTCACGTAAATTCATTTAATTTATTTTAATTATTATATTACCCAGCAATGTATACATTTTTAAAAATATAATTTATCAATTTTGTTTAATTAAAATTTTTGTTAAACATGTAAAACATTCAGCTGAATTGCTGCCTGCTCACCCACTCGGGGGAGGGGGGAACTGAAATGACAGTAAAGGTAAAAAAAAACCTATGCCAGAATTTCGAATTCATGAATGTGTGTGCGTGTGTGTGTGTGTGTGTGTGTGTGTGTGTGTGTGTGTGTGTGTGTGTGTGATTTATGCCTAGCTCTCAGTTCCGAGCTATTATTGCGACAGATCTGCAAAAGGGATCGGTTTATGTGAGATTCTTTGGTCTGTCTTTCGTTTTCATCTGGATAGCTGGATTTTTAGCTGCACATTGTTATTATTCCGGACGTGTAGCTCAGTATCTCGCATCTGTGAGTCAGTTCTAACAATTTATAGGCCTGTAGTCGGAGAGAGCCATGACTTAAGTCGTATATGTTCACTGAGCCATTCCGCAACTCCAAAAGGAATATTCTTCTTTGTGGAACACTTTCTGTTTGTTATACAATCGTAAAACATTCCGCTTAGAAAAAATTGCAGTGAGTTTCAAGCTTTGAACCGTAATTGAAGTATTGTTCCCATTTTATGACATCATCCAAACATACCAAAAGTAGTTGGAAGACACGACAGCCTAGTACGGGGCCTTTACTTTTCCCAATCCCCTCCACATTTCAGAGAAATTTCTTAGCACTGTAATTTTCTGAGGTTTATATCTGTCAAATTCCCTTTGTACATCAGAGTGTCATTAATTCCGATAGCGAAGTCCTCACATAAACTTTTGACTTAAACCCGTTTTAAGTAATTTTTGCCGTATGTAAGAGCCATAGATTTCAGCACGGTTGAAGCACACAGTAGCTCCCAGCAAACGGATGGCGCCAGTGTGGTCATAGTGTTACCTATTACGATGCTCAACCATTTTTGTTCCGGACTGAATCAGTCTTTCCACAGACTTCTTTATGTCGAGAAATGGCTCTGTACATTATCGACGATTAATTTTGCTCGATCGGTATTTTTGCGACATTTCCTCAGAGTCCTAGACATGGTCAATAATGTGACCTAAGATAACACTCTGTCCGATTATATGGTTCAAATGGCTCTGAGCACTATGGGACTTAACATCTATGGTCATCAGTCCCCTAGAACTTAGAACTACTTAAACCTAACTAACCTAAGGACAGCACACAACACCCAGCCATCACGAGGCAGAGAAAATCCCTGACCCCGCCGGGAATCGAACCCGGGAACCCGGGCGTGGGAAGCGAGAACTCTACCGCACGACCACGAGATGCGGGCGTGTCCGATTATATCTCAGTCTGCAACTGCAGAGGGATTATTCATAACTCGTCAATTTTATAATGCTATATATTCACTGACATTTAACAAAATGCACCTATCAGCTCTATGACTGAAGCCTGCACTTCCCACATTGGCATTTTTATGTCGTAGGGCATCTATCAAGAAACAAGTAGATTGTTGTTATTGTCGTTCTCCATCTTCAACGTGTAAGCCACTATACTACGTGCACCAGTCTTGTTTCCTCTCTGATTCCCTGCCATTCTCCTGTTCCTTTCTCTGATGGTTGGCAGGAAGATATTGTTTCACTGTCACCCCGTACAGACGCAAATGTGTCTACTTTCACCCTCGTGGTCTTTACTGGAGGTATGAGCTACAGGACTTATGTACACTATGTGATCAAAAGTATCCGGACACCAGGCTGAAAATTACTTACAAGTTCGTGGCGCCCTCCATCGGTAGTGCTGGAATATGGCGTTGGCCCACCCTTAGCCTTGATGAGCTTCCACTCTCGCAGACATACGTTCAATCAAATGCTGGAAGGTTTCTTGGGGAATAGCAGCCCTTTATTCACGGAGTGCTGCACTGAACAGAGGTATCAATGTCGGTCGGTGAGGCCTGCTACGAAGTCGGCGTTCCAAAACATCCCAAAGGCATTCTGTAAGCTTCAGGTCGGCACTCTATGCAGGCCAGTCCATTGCAGGGATGTTATAGCCGTGGAACCATTCTGCCAGAGGCCGTGCATTATGAATAGATGCTCGATCGTGTTGAAAGATGCAATCGCCATTCCCGGATTGCTTTTCAATAGTGGCAAGCAAGAAGGTGCTTAATACATCAATGTAGTCCTGTGCTGGGACAGTGCCACGCAAAACAACAAGGGGTGCAAGCCCCCACCATGAGAAACATGA
Organism: Schistocerca cancellata; assembly: GCF_023864275.1. Classification (NCBI taxonomy): domain Eukaryota; kingdom Metazoa; phylum Arthropoda; class Insecta; order Orthoptera; family Acrididae; genus Schistocerca; species Schistocerca cancellata. The sequence continues at coordinate 249,553,411 of NC_064632.1, forward strand.
CCACACCGTAACACCACTGAGCCGTGCCGACTGGCGCTAGTTGTGCTCCATTTGCTTCGCTGATATCGACACTCGTCTGGTCTTGTATCTATCACCGTTCCTCCTCTGGTTTTCCGGCTTGGCGTGTGGGTGGGGTCTTTTTCCGGTCGGCATTCAACGAGGCAAGGTGTTTTGAAGGCGGGTCCTCGTCTCAGTCCGCTGTGCCTGGGCCTCGTCGTCCTCGCCGGATGTACGGTGCTGATTGGTCGACGCGCTTGCGTGCGAAAAGGAGGCGGGTCCTTCAACTAATGCTGGACATCTTTCATCGCGTAACTGGAAGCATTAAGTTACGTATGATTCAAATTCTCCTGTTAACCTGTGAAGATTTCTGGAACTTATGGTGCCATTTTGTATCTACCGGAGAACAGTTAGGATGGTTTTGAATGAGAAAGTGTTATACGGAACTTACGAAGTCTAAGGCTTCGAAGTGTTGTTTCCGCGGAGCGGAGTCTAATTATTTCGGAAAATGCAAAAGGGAATAGAGTTTTACTGCTTGTGTTAAAGGTTCCTTGCAGTGTTAATTTGGTGGAGTATGTTAATTAGTGTGCTCTTCGCCCAGTTTTGGTTTTAGACATTCTTTTAATACGAAGGGCAGAGCTTGCGTTAAGTCAGCGTAATTTTAATTGTTCTTTTATTCGGTAAATGTTTTAGCTTGGTTTTCAGTTATGTTACAAAATTGGTTCAAATGGCTCTGAGCACTATGCCACTTAACTTCTGAGGTCATCAGTCGCCTAGAACTTAGAACTAATTAAAACTAACTAACCTAAGGACATCACACACATCCATGCCCGAGGTAGGATTCGAACCTGCGACCGTAGCGGTCGCTCGCCTCCAGACTGTAGCGCCTAGAACAGCACGGCCACTCCGGTCGGCTATGTTACAAATAGTCACGTAGTTAGTAAGCCTTGCATGGTCTTGAAAAGTTGAATCACGAGTTGAATTTGTCTGTCATATGAATTATTTGCTGTTGCAGCAATGGTCTGATATGTGGGGCTGATGGGGTTTGTCGACTTGGCGGACATGCTGAGATAGTGGGCGCGTTCGGCGTGTTTTCTGCTCTGGTTTGCAGCCTGATCATCTTCGAAATTCCTTGGCGGTTGCTTTCTACTCGTTTGTTTCGAGTACCACCGTGTATAAGCCGCGCTTCCGTCCTTTAGTTAAATGTCCGGCCTGTTTGCCGGAACGGACGAGATCTTTTCATAAGTAATTCAAGGTGAATCTTAGTGTCGTGTAAATTTTGGTTACGCAAGCAATCAACTTGATAGCGTGCTTATGGTGGTGACTGTCTGTGATCCTTTCGTAATCAGATTTAATTATTATTTTTAAAATACTGTTTTTTATATTAATTCATGATCTAATCACATACTTTTTCTAAGTTTGGTGAAGGACAAACGTCCGAAGTTTAAAGACATAATCTTTGGTAATTCCATTTTTATCTTTTTTTTAAAAAAAAAGGAAAGAAAAGGGACAGACGGTTAAAGTCAGTTGTATATTTTCTTAAGAGGACAAAGGTCCGAATTAATTTTTTATTTTGTTATTCTGATTCTGTAATTCTGTAATAACGAAATTGGTTCTATAGCTGCAATTAAAATTATGTACCAACCACAAGTTTGTCCATCAGCAAAGATCCCTAGCTTCCTATCTCCTTTGAGTAGCTGTGGTTAAGTTGTAATTTTGGTTTCTCTAGCAGTAACTTGAGCAGTAACACAGCTGAACTGGTAGCAGAACTAATATATGAGGGGGGGGGGGGTTCCTTTCCTACCCTTAGTGCTGATGGTCAAAGCTTGTGTTACTAGTGTCTGGTACATTTAGTTAATACGTTTGGCTGTTTTAGGAAGCTGCCCAGCATGAGTGGGCTGACCTGACCTGGAATTTCATATTTCCGCCGTGAGCATTTAATTTACGAGCTGCGAGTACACAGTTTGCCCGTGGAGGGCAATGTTGACAAGTTGCCGGCGACGAATACTCCGGTCTCCTTTCCTTTTGATTACCTTGCTGATGTGGGTGAGTGGCTTGCACTCATTAAAATGTCGGTGGACGACATTGGCTGTACACTCGACTTTTGAAGATCTTCTCAAGTTACACAGATGCAAATTATTCCCGTGCAGGCTCACCAGAATCACTATAATAACCATTTAACGGATTTATCGACTGTCCATCTCAGTGCAGCAACTTCGAAATAAAATTGTTTGTGACGTTCCGGATTTGCAGGCTTCGACCGTCGCTCTAGCTTTGGTTGAGGGAGGTTTGGCAGACGATCCCATTGTACAGAATAAAGATAAAGGTGTGGGGGTGCATGTAAAATGTGTGTCCTGATTGTTTTTTGAAATTGCCGAATCTTATTGTAAAATTGTTTGAAGAGATTTCAGAATTACATATTGAAACCATAGATCGTATTCAGGAATTGTTGTGGTTGTTAGACCGGTTACAAATTCATGCTGATGCATTGGGGGTGGAGAATTGCGTAATTTTGTCTTTATTGTATCCGATGGCTCGAGGGTGCTTTGGTAAGATCTTAGCGGAGGAGTTGCAGAATCAAGGAACATCGGTTGAACTCCTTCGGAAAATTTTAGGGAGAAAGCTCTCGCATCGAATACAGGTACAGTTGGAGTGTGATTTCTATTGGTGGGTACAAGCAGATGATGAGATGTTAGCCCAATATTTTGATCGAGTGCGTACTGCAGTTGTTACTCTTGACATGTTGGTATTAGATAATCGCACAATCAGCTTAACAGCTCATGCATCGAAGCTGCTTAGAAGAATAATATACAGAAGAATGGAAAAGAAAATTGAGAATGCGCTAGGTGACGATCAGTTTGGCTTTAGGAAAAGTAAAGGGACGAGAGAGGCAATTCTGACGTTACGGCTAATAATGGAAGCAAGGCTAAAGAAAAATCAAGACACTTTCATAGGATTTGTCAACCTGGAATAAGCGTTCGACAATATAAAATGGTGCAAGCTGTTCGAGATTCTGAAAAAAGTAGTGGTAAGCTATAGGGAGAGACGGGTCATATACAATATGTACAACAACCAAGAGGGAATAATAAGAGTGGACGATCAAGAACGAAGTGCTCGTATTAAGAAGGGTGTAAGACAAGGCTGTAGCCTTTCGCCCCTACTCTTCAATCTGTACATCGAGGAAGCAATGATGGAAATAAAAGAAAGGTTCAGGAGTGGAATTAAAATACAAGGTGAAAGGATATCAATGATACGATTCGCTGATGACATTGCTATCCTGAGTGAAAGTGAAGAAGAATTAAATGATCTGCTGAACGGAATAAACAGTCTAATGAGTACACAGTATGGTTTGAGAGTAAATCGGAGAAAGGCGAAGGTAATGAGAAGTAGTAGAAATGAGAACAGCGAGAAACTTAACATCAGAATTGATGGTCACGAAGTCAATGAAGTTAAGGATTCTGCTACCTAGGCAGTAAAATAACCAATGACGGACGGAGCAAGGAGGACATCAAAAGCAGACTCGCTATGGCAAAAAAGGCATTTCTGGCCAAGAGAAGTCTACTAATATCAAATACTGGCCTTAATTTGAGGAAGAAATTTCTGAGGATGTACGTCTGGAGTACAGCATTGTATGGTAGTGAAACATGGACTGTGGGAAAACCGGAACAGAAGAGAATCGAAGCATTTTAGATGTGGTGCTACAGACGAATGTTGAAAAGTAGGTGGACTGATAAGGTAAGGAATGAGGAGGTTCTACGCAGAATCGGAGAGGAAAGGAATATGTGGAAAACACTGATAAGGAGAAGGGACAGAAGGATAGGACATCTGCTAAGACATGAGGGAATGACTTCCATGGTACTAGAGGGAGCTGTAGAGGGCAAAAACTGTAGAGGAAGACAGAGATTGGAATACGTCAAGCAAATAATTGAGGACGTATGTTGCAAGTGCTACTCTGAGATGAAGAGGTTAGCACAGGAAAGGAATTCGTGGCGGGCCGCATCAAACCAGTCTGTAGACTGATGACCAAAAAAAAAAAAAAAATTAGATAATATTGAACATCTGCTTGAGGGGATGCGTCCTCAAGATCGTTCGCGCTTAACTACTGCGCAGCGTCCGACTTCATTGGCACAGTTCCAGCAGCTAACTGATTACGTAGGGAAGGTCTCGCTAGTTGATGATCAACCTCCGTAATGGTAATTTGTAGTGGTGACAGAGAAAGGGGGTCCTATAGGCCTCACGTGTTACGATGTTAGGTTGCCAAACTACCGATCACTTAGTGAGGCAATGTCCCGCGTTCAGGAGCCCTAGGCCGAATGGCTGACGCCAGAGGTGAGGGAAAGGTGCCAAAAATTGTAACTGGCCTTTGAATTGTAAGACGATTAATGGTGTGAGTCGTTCTCCCTTGCCATATGTTTGTGCTCGGATTGGTGATGAGCCGGATTTTGCTTTAGTTGATTCCGGTAATTCAGCATCTCTAATTGAATAGACGTGGTATCTAGAATTCAGATATTTGTCTAAATTTTCCTTACCACTCCCTCCTGCGCAAAGACGTCGGGTTGTAGACGGCAGTGAGTTGCCTTTGGCAGGGGAGTTGTGGGGCTATTCGCACATTAATGTGTTTTCCTGGCTACATAATTTTATCATTGCTAGTAATTTGAAGATTGCCGTGATACTGGGATGCGATTTTGCGTGACTTACCGGGTTGGTTATTAATTATGCGGCCGGTGATTCCCATTTTGAATTTGCTCCTGATTCTGTCATGTCGCTTTGTTCGTGTAATCAGTCAAGGGGAACCATTGTCGACTATTTGGGTAGTGTGCAGGTGGGGATGGGTCATCTTTCCACCGAGCGGCGAGACGAAACTGTTGGAGTACGAGATAATCTTGACTGACAGTGTTGCTGTCCGCCAGGCACCGTACAGATTATCATCTCCGAAGATGGACATATTAAAGTAAAAAATTAATAAAATGCTTCAGGAAGGAGTAATTATACCATCCACGTTGCCGTGTGCTGCACCCGTTTTCTTGGTCGCGAAAGAACAAGGCAAAGATTTTCGCGTTGTTATAGACTACCGTCGTCTTAACAAGAAGGTAGCTCTGGAATCTGTGCCACTTCTAGATTTACACAATTTTTTCACCTATTTTTCTGGTGCGACGGTGTTTACCATCCTCGTTTTAAAACAGGCGTATTGCCAGATTCCTTTATCGGAAGTGTCAAAGCCGGTCACAGCATTTTGCACTGACTGGAACCTTTTCGAATTCAGTTGGCTTCCCTTTGGTTTGACCACGGTTGTAGTTGTATTATCTCGTTTACTAGATGCCGTTCTGGGCGATTTGAAATTTGGCTGTGTGTATAATTACCTTGATGATGTGGTTTATAGTCGAAGCATAGAGATTCACATACGTCGTCTGGATCAAGTTTTCGCCCGCTTACGTTCGGCAGGGAGATTACCCTTTGTAGGTCGCAGATTTCATTTCTGGGACACTTGGTCTCGGCTAAGGGGGGTCAGCATTGATCAGGAAAGAACTAAGGTTTTGCGCAAGTTCCCCCCTCCACGGAGTAAGAAGGAAATTGCCCGTTTTGTGGAAACGGCGAACTTCTTTCACAAGTTCATACCGAATTTTGCCCAATTAACTGCTCCCCTAACGACCTTCGTAAGAAGGATAGGGAGTTCGTTTGGGGCGAGGCCCAGCAAATTGCCTTTCAAGAACTTAAGGCTGCCATTTCTAATCCACCCTTATTGGCTGTACAGACTGACGCGCCCTTTGCGGGAATTGCAGCCGTCTTATTCCTGGAGGAGGAGATGGGGGAAAGGAGGCCCTTAGCCTACGCGTCACGCCGTTTATCTGATCACGAGTCTAATTATTCTGTTTGTGAACTGGAGACCCTGGCAGTTATATTTGCCTTAGAGAAGTTCAACTTTTATCTTGAGCATAAGCACTTTCTCCTGGAGAGAGATAACCAGGCTTTGAGCTGGGTTCTGGCTAGGCCACGAAAAACCGGTCGAATTGCTCGTTGGGCTGTGCGTATTTCAGCATTTCGTTTTGACGTCAAACATATTAATGGTTCCGATAACGCGGTAACTGACGCTTTAAGTCGTATGTTTACTGAGGAGCCTTCCAAGGCCCAAAGATCTGAGCCGCAGTGTGTGGTGGGAGCTGTATTGTCTCATATTCCCGAGCTATTTTGCGGCCTGCAAGAAAAGCAGTCGGAGGACACGGTCTGAGGACTGGTGAGGCAGAAGTTAATGGTAGGGGAGCTTTCTCCGGGTTATTGTCTTAGTCGTGGTGTCCTTTGCAAGCAGGTGGGCAAGGACCAGCAGTTGAATATTTGCTTGCTGATGTGTTTGGTACCTATGGTATTTAAGTACTTCCATGAGTCTGTAGTTGGTGGCCATTTAGGCATCTGTAAGACCTTAGCCAAGGTAAGTGGAAGGTCTGTTTGGCCCTCACTGTATCGCGACGTGCGTCGTTTGGTTGCAAGTTGTCAGGAATGTAAAAGGGCGAAACCCATCTCGGGCACTCCTCATGGGCTGTTACAATCTGGAAGGGAAGCTTACCCTCTCTTTATTGATTAGATCCGACAGTTGCCACGCACTAGTGGGGGTAACAAATATGCATTGGTTGTAGTTGATGCCTTCTCCCGCTTTGTGTGGCTCCTACCAACTCGTGGGGTTACGGCTGATATTACCACTCACCAGACGGCTACAGTAATTTCATGGTTTGGGCCACCTAATCCTTGGTGAGTGACAATGCCCTGGCCTTCTTATCGAAGATCTTTAAGACCTTTTGTTTCAACCACGGGATCAAACATATTACCACCACTCCATATTACCCGAAGGCGTCCTTTGCGGGGAGGATCAACCGGAATCTAAAGACGGCCATGACTATATACCATTCTAAGTTAGATTGGATTTAAGTCTTCACTGGCTTAACCGGGCATTTAATTCTGCGAGACATGAGGCCACTGATGTCACACCCAATGCGTTAATGCACGCGTATTCTGTTAATTCTCCCCTCTCGAACTTGTGGAGTATCAGTGATTTGTTTGCCGACATCGATCATTCCTGAATGTTTGAGAGAAAATTGGCAGCGGGCTCGGAATCATATATATTTATCGCACAGTCGCCAGGCAAAGACGTACAATAAAGTACGAAATCCTTTTTCGGCGAAAATTGGCGATTTGGTATTTGTTCGCAATTTGGCCGCAACCACGGGTCAGGATGTAAAGGGCAAGCTTAAGCCGAGATATCGTGGGCCGTACCGAATCTGTAGGATTCTTAGTCCAGTGAATTTCCAGGTAAAGGAGCTTAGCTCGGGTAGGGTTTCCAGAGTACACTTCATCCAGGTTAAGTTGGCGTGAGGTTTTTTTTTTGGGGGGGGGGGGTGTTCTCGAATAGGAGGGCGAGGTTGAGCTGTGGTGACTGGCGCTAGTTATGCTCCACTCGCGTCGCTGACATCGACACTCGTCTGGTCTTGTCTCTCTCACTTTTCCGCCTTTGGTTTTCCGGCTTGACGTGTGGAAGGGGTCTTTTTCCGGTTGGCGTTCAACGAGGCAACGTGTTTTGAAGGCGGGTCCTCGTCTCAGTCCGCTGTGCCTGGACTTCGTCGTCCTCGCCGTTCTGCCGCGCGCCGGATGTACGGTGCTGATTAGTCGACGCGTTTGCGTGCGAAACGGTGGCGGGTCCGTCATTTCATGCTGGACATCTTCTCATCGCGTGACTGGAAGCATGAAGTTACGTATGATTCATATTCTGCTGTTAACCTGTGAAGATTTGTGAAACTTATTGTGGCATGTTGTATCTACCGGAGATCAGTTAAGGGTGCTTTTGAATAAGAGAGTGTTATACGAAACTTACGAAGTCTAAGGCTTCGAAGTGTTGTTTCCGCGGAGTGGACTCTAATTATTTCAGAAATGCAAAAGGAATAGAGTTTTACTGCTTGTCTTAAAGGTTCCTTACAGTGTTAATTTGATGTAGTAAATTAGTGTGTTCTTCGCCCAGTTTTGGTTTTAGACTTACTATTAATATAAAGGGCAGAGCTTTTGTTAAATCAGTGTAATTTTAATTGTTCTTTTATTCGGTAAATGTCTCAGTTTGGTTTCCAGTTATGCTACAGATAGTCACGTAGTTAGTAAGCCTTGCATGGTCTTAAAACAGCTGAATCACGAGTTGAATTTGTCTGCCGCGTGATTTATTTGCTGTTGCACAAATGGTCTGGTATGTGGGGCAGATGGGGTTTGTCGCCTTGGTGGGCAGGCTGAGACCATGTGTGTGTTCGGCGTGTTTTCTGCCCTGGCTTGCAGCCTGATCATCTTCGAAATTGCTTGGCGGTTGCTTTCTACTCGTTTGTTCCGAGTACCACCGTGTATAAACCGTGCAGCCAGCCTTTAGTTAAATATCTGGCCTGCCCGCCGGGACGGGCGAGATCTTTTCACGAGTAACTCAAGGTGAATCAATAGTGTTGTGTAAATTTTGATTACGTAAGCAATGAACTTGATACTGTGCTTATGGTGGTGACTGTCTGCGATCCTTTTGCAATCACATCTAATTATTATTTTTAAAATACTGTTTGTTATATTAATTTATGATCTAATCACATAGTTTTTTCAAAGTTTGGTGAAGGACAAGTCTCCGAAATTTAAAGACTTGATTTTTGGTAATTCTATTTGTATCTTTTTTTTTTAAAAAAAAAGAAAGTAGAAAAGGGGCAGACGGATAAAGTCAGTTGTACATTTTCTTAAGAGGACAAAGGTCCGAATTAAATTTTTATATTGTTGTTCTGAATCTGTAATAATAAAATTTGTTCTTTAGTTGCAATTAAAATTATGTACCAACCACAAGTATGCCCATCAGAAAAGATACCTAGCTTTCTATCTCCTTTGAGTAGCTGTGGTTAAATTGCAATTTTGGTTTCTCTAGCTCGAAACTTGAGCAGAGACACAGCTCAATCACCGCCCCTCAATTTTGCTGTTGGCACTACACACGGGGGCAGCTGACGTTGACCAGGCATTGGCCATACCCACACCCTGCCATCGGATAGCCACATTGTGTGCCGTGATTCGTCACTCCACACAACGTTTTTCCACTATTCAGTCGTCCAATGTTTACGCTCCTTACACCAAGCGAAGCGTCGTTTGGCATTTACAGGCGTGATGTGTGGCCAATGAGCAGCCGCTCGACCATGAAATCCAAGTTTTCTCACCTCCCTTCTAAGTTTCATAGTACTTGCAGTATACCCTGATGCAGTCTGGAATTCCTGTGTCACAGTCTGGGTAGATGTCTGCCAATTACACATTATGACCCTCTTCAACTGTCGGCGGTCTCTGTGAGTCAACAGACGAGGTCGGCCTGTAAGCTTTTGTGCTGTACGTGTCTCTTCTCGTTTCCACTTCACTATCACATCGGAAACGGTGGACCTAGGGACGTTTATATGAAGATGGTGTCTGTTCTTTCGGACACTACGAATGTAGTGTGTGGACATTAAGTTGGGAATGTGGGTCTCACGGAGAGAGTGCAAGGGATAAATCCCTGGAGTCGCATTATCCTCTGTGCCATCGATGGTTCAAGATGGATAGAGCAGGAGATACCGGGTTCGAGTCCGAGTCGGGGCACACATTTCCAACAGTCCCCGTTGATGTATATCAACGCCTGTCGACAGCTTAGGGTCGTGATTTAATTACCATTTCATAGCGATGTTTGGGAGTGTGCAAATCTGGCGTACACACGTATGACACAAGTGACACCCAGTCGCCTGACCACGTTCGAAGTCCGTGAGTTCCGCGGAGCGCCCCATTCTGCTCTCTCTCAGGATGTCTAATGACTACTGAGGTCGCTGATATGGAGTACTTGGCAGTAGGTGATAGCACAATGCACCTTATATGAAAAACGTATGGTTTTGGGGGTGTCCGGATACTTTTGATCACGTAGTGTATCTTCATTCCTATTGGAACACCGGCGTTTTAGGTTTAAGGCAAATGGCGAGATGGTTCAAGTCAAACAACACAGCCGATTTCCTGCCCATCTTTCCTCATTCTAAACTTGTGCTTCATCTGCAATTATCTTGTTGTCCGCGCAACGTTAACCCAAATCTTATAAAACCGTCCGATGATTTGTAATACTGCATTTAAAATTAGTAGAATCTTAGATCACTGTTTTTATTGAGAAATTTTTCTGTCTTAAACTTTCAGGATTCCTCATAGCATCATGTACTACACTCCATCCAGTCTTCCCGCGTACGTTAAAAGTAGACTCACCACATACAGAACAGCGCACAGTACCTTCTTTCTAAGCTATTCTTTGTTGTTTTAAATGTTCTTGTTGCACATTGGTGCTCATTATCAACTAACACCGGTTTTGTAAGTGAGCTTATTAAAATACTTTCTCTATGCGTACTGTAACTTTTCACAATTTTAAGAATAATTTATAATTGCTGTTGTTTGGCGTTTGGGTGCTGCAGGCTGAGCAACAGACTTTTCATTTTTAGTATGACCGTTTGAAAAACACGATCGGTGATTTTCGCTTTAGGGAAATCATGCTCATTAAATACAAGTGGATTATACGGATTCATCTCACGTTCTTTGAAACCATTAACTGCTGTCACTTCTTTGAAGTACACTATATGATCGAAAGAATCCAGAGACCTCTGTGTGATGCAGAATGACCGCTATATGTCACGAGAGGCGGACAGAGGTGGACCAGTATAACAGAAGGCGCGGAACAGCAGACTGGGTCAGTGAAGGGAACGCAGTGACTTCGAAGGTGGGCTTGTCATTAAATGTCACATAAGTAACAGGTCCATCGGGGACATTTCAACCACTCTAAAACTGCCCAAGTCGACTGCTGGTGGTGTGACTGTGAAGTGGAAGCGCGAGAGAACAATCATAGACAAACCAAGACCAGGCAGACCTGATGTACAATCGGACAAGGACCGAGGACTGCGAAGGGTGACTGTAAAAAAAGCGACGCTTGGAATCAGCGGAACGAATCACACGCGATATCCAAAGTACTAACAGCAATCAGCCTATCACAATGACGGCGCAGGCAGTCGTAGGGGTACGTGGTGGTGCAGCTTCTCAGAAGTCGAACGTTTCTTCTGTGGTCAGTGCTAAGCGACACTTGATAAGGTGTAAAGAGCGACGCCACATCACAGTTCATGACTAAAAACAAGTGATTTGGACTGGTGGATCACGCTATACCCTATAGCAATCCGGTGGAAGGGCTCGGGTTTGACGAACGCCTGGAGAATGCAACCTGTAGTCATGCGTAGTGTCAACAGTCAAGTACGGAGGAAGTGTGGTGCTGTGATACGATTGTGGTTTTCGTGGTCAGTGTGTGGTCCCAATACTACACTTAAGCAAACCCTAAATGCGGAAAGATGTGGACAAATTTCATAACATTTTGTACCGCGCAGAGTAAAGGAACAGGTGGGAGGCGATTTTTTGTATCAGCATGGCAATGCAGTATCTCTGAGACAGTGGTTTGTGGGCAATAAAATGCCTGAAACTGACGGTCCTACCCAGGGACCCGACCTGGACCAAATGGAAAGCCTCTGGGATGTGATATAACGTGGACCTCGGTCCAGAACCCAACGTCGGACGTCACTGCCTTCACTAGTTTCGGCTCTTGAAGAAGAACTGGTTGCCATTCCTCCACTGGTATTCAAACACCTCACTGAATGTGGCCGCAGAAGTGGAGTTAAAGCTATCATAAAGGCGATGGGTGGACACGCATCATGTGAATGCCACAGATAATGTAAGCAGTGCTGAATAGATGGCGAGATCGCCAAGTTGCCGCAGTCAACTTGCCCTAGCGTCACTGAATTTTGGAGCAGCTGTGATATTCCTGGCTGTGGGCGCCAGCATTTTGTCTTGCTAGAAGCTCGCCTTGATGCAACTTGATCCACGTAAAGTAGCATATGATACAAAAGTGGAGTGAGGTACAAGCAACAGACTGTACGGAAGGTACCAGTCCCGTGAGAGAGTCCGCCAATTGTACTGAACTTGCAAATGATTGGTCGGCACGTTCGGGTGCGACGCGCCAAAACGCCTAACTTCTCTTATCAGTTATTTACATATTTTTCATCGTATTTAACACAGCTTTTAGTATGGCCGGCCGCGGTGGCCGTGCGGTTATAGGCGCTACAGTCCGGAACCGCGGGGCCGCTACGGTCGCAGGTTCGAATCCTGCCTCGGGCATGGATGTGTGTGATGTCCTTAGGTTAGTTAGGTTTAAGTAGTTCTAAGTTCTAGGGGACTGATGACCTAAGATGTTAAGTCCCACAGTGCTCAGAGCCATTTGAACCATTTAGTATGACCACTTCTCATCATTACCCAGCGAGTCTATCGTTTTTGTTTATTAACTTTCTCTAGTTTTGAGAAACGGAAGAGTAACGAGATTGCAACAGAACTGCTTTGGACACCTTTGGGTCGCTTTGGCGCGCCGGGGAGACGAAGTACTTCGGCTGCGGTACTCATTCTGTTTGGGGCGTTCTAGACGAATCGGACATGTAACCGTTTCGGACGTTCTAGAGGGACGGACGCGTAACTATGTTTCGGTAGTTCAAGTGGGACGGACATGTCGTTCTCTATATCGGAAGTTGTCGGAAAAGTTAAAAAATGGTTCAAATGGCTCTGAGCACTACGCGACTCAACTGCTGTGGTCATAAATCCCCTAGAACTTAGAACTACTTAAACTTAACTAACCTAAGGACAGCACACAACACCCAGCCATCACGAGGCAGAGAAAATCCCTGACCCCGCCGGGAATCGAACCCGGGATCCCGGGCGTGGGAAGCGAGAACGCTACCGCACGACCACGAGATGGGGCCTCGGATAAGTTACCGTGCCATTAAGAAAGCTATGTCGAGTGTTGTAAGACACAGTGTAAAATGAGGTGAATATTTGAATAGTAACCAAACAGAATACAGTAATGAGAAGTTTCGCCTCCCACCATTGTCAGTGCTACAGATCTTGCCCTCTGTGGATACAGAGACTAACCTGGGCAAGTGGCATCCCATAAAAAGCACACTCACAGGTTCGAGATGACGGCATAGCAGCCTCCGCCGAAAAAGATCTCACGACCGACGAGCTATCTTCTGCGCTGGAGACACAACTTTAGAAGACGACAGGTTGCTGGAAAGAATGGTTACAGAATCTTATTCAATCTCTCCAGTTCTCTCCAGCTTCCATATCTGACTACCAGAGGACGCACAATTTATACAGTGTTAACAAGAATGTTGTTGTTGTTGTGGTCTTCAGTCCTGAGACTGGTTTGATGCAGCTCTCCATGCTACTCTATCCTGTGCAAGCTTCTTCATCTCCCAGTACCTACTGCAACCTACATCCTTCTGAATCTGCTTAATGTATTGATCTCTTGGTCTCCCTCTACGATTTTTACCCTCCACGCTGCCCTCCAATGCTAAATTTGTGATCCCTCGATGCCTCAGAACATGTCCTACCAACCGATCCCTTCTTCTAGTCAAGTTGTGCCACAAGCTCCTCTTCTCCCCAATCCTATTCAATACCTCCTCATTAGTTACGTGATCCACCTACTTTATCTTCAGCATTCTTCTGTAGCACCACATTTCGAAAGCTTCTATTCTCTTCTTGTCCAAACTAGTTATCGTCCATGTCTCACTTCCATACATGGCTACACTCCATACAAATACTTTCAGAAACGACTTCCTGACACCTAAATCTATATTCGATGTTAACAAATTTCTCTTCTTGAGAAACGCTTTCCTTGCCATTGCCAGTCTACATTTTATATCCTCTCTACTTCGACCATCATCGGTTATTTTACTCCCTAAATAGCAAAACTCCTTTACTACTTTAAGTGTCTCATTTCCTAATCTAATTCCCTCAGCATCACCCGACTTAATTTGACTACATTCCATTATCCTCGTTTTGCTATTGTTGATGTTCATCTTATATCCTCCTTTCAAGACACTGTCCATTCCGTTCAACTGCTCTTCCAAGTCCTTTGCTGTCTCTGACAGAATTACAATGTCATCGGCGAACCTCAAAGTTTTTACTTCTTCTCCATGAATTTTAATACCTACTCCGAATTTTTCTTTTGTTTCCTTTACTGCTTGCTCAATATACAGATTGAATAACATCGGGGAGAGGCTACAACCCTGTCTCACTCCTTTCCCAACCACTGCTTCCCTTTCATGCCCCTCGACTCTTATAACTGCCATCTGGTTTCTGTACAAATTGTAAATAGCCTTTCGCTCCCTGTATTTTACCCCTGCCACCTTCAGAATTTGAAAGAGAGTATTCCAGTCAACATTGTCAAAAGCTTTCTCTAAGTCTACAAATGCTAGAAATGTAGGTTTGCCTTTTCTTAATCTTTCTTCCAAGATAAGTCGTAAGGTCAGTATTGCCTCACGTGTTCCAACATTTCTACGGAATCCAAACTGATCTTCCCCGAGGTCGGCTTCTACCAGTTTTTCCATTCGTCTGTAAAGAATTCGCGTTAGTATTTTGCAGCTGTGACTTATTAAACTGATAGTTCGGTAACTTTCACATCTGTCAACACCTGCTTTCTTTGGGATTGGAATTACTATATTCTTCTTAAAGTCTGAGGGTATTTCGCCTGTCTCATACATCGTGCTCACCAGATGGTAGAGTTTTGTCATGACTGGCTCTCCCGAGGCCATCAGTAGTTCTAATGGAATGTTGTCTACTCCCGGGGCCTTGTTTTGACTCAGGTCTTTCAGTGCTCTGTCAAACTCTTCACGCAATATCTTATCTCCCATTTCATCTTCATCTACATCCTCTTCCATTTCCATAATATTGTCCTCAAGTACGTCGCCCTTGTATAAACCCTCTATATACTCCTTCCACCTTTCTGCTTTCCCTTTAACAAGAATATCAAGTAAATAATGTCTATGAAACGCTTATTGTGTATTTATTCATCTATATATGTTATCAGTTATTTCACAAGAACTTATGTTAAATATCTTGAAAATTATTACACGTCGAGCAATGTAAACGACAATTGCCTGACGCACGCCGAACGATCGGTTGTGATTTCACGCGGCTTGTTTAGTGCTGTACCGTGTAAAGCAGTTTCAGTATCCGTATTATGATGATATCTAGAAGTACGAACTTAAAGTGGGTATTCATCTTAACCCGGCTTGTCAACTTTTCGCTGTCTCCCCTACCGGTAGCAGATCGTATGTACGTAGGCACTCGCAAAGGAGAGAGAGAGAGAGGGCGGGGGGTGGGGGGGAAAGGGGAAGGGGAAGGGGAGGAATAAAAGGGGAAGTTGTGCCCTCCTGGAATCTGGGCTGGGGTGCAGGTTTTTTATTCATTGCGGAATTTTCATACTTTTTAGGTATCTGTGATTGTACTACACTGCATATCTAGCATTGCGGAATGCCATGGGAAATGTGTGGCCCCATCATTGACTTGGGTCTGTTTAGTTGTTAGACTCATCAAGGGGAATTATGCAGCTTGCTTTGCGTGGCTGTCGTTTCAGTGCAGTCCTGCAGTCATGGCGAATGTGAAAAATTATAGTAAATTTCCAAAACAATTTTCTTGAACTTTAATTATGCCTGTAAACTTTGAAAAACAGAAGGCATAAAATAACTCAATAAATCAGTTACCATAATGTGGTGTGAAGATCTGCAAACAGGGTAACAGCATACCTACCCAACACTCGTCCACAATCTCCACAAGGGCACCCACCCATTTCCTGCTGCTGCCCATCCAAATCGCAATAGTGGTTTACCGTTTGTATGTGATCAAAGAAGACTAACCACGATTTGCTATAGATTCTCAAAAGCATGGTTTTGCAATACCAAATGTGTTTTCAACTATACTTGGTCGGTGGACGCAAATTGATCAATCGGAAAGAGAAAACAGCATTTTCTGCGATGTAAGAGAGGGATAAAATGAGAAAGTTGAAGTTAGAAAAGTTCTGCACTCCAGGTATCGGGACTTTCGTAAACACCATGGAGTGTAACATATGTCAAAATGTAGTAATAACATCACAGAAAGAGTAATTTTATTTTTCATGGCTGTAAAATATTGTGTGAAACTGGAGAAGGTGAGAACCGTCTTAATTCAGTCCTTAGGCCATTAGTGATCAAGAGAAGACTGCTAGTATCAATCAAACACATACCTTAATTTGAGGAAGAAATTTTTGAGAATATGCGTTTGGAGCACAGCATTGTACATTGATGTAACATGGACTGTGGGGAAAACAGGAACAGAAGATAATCGAAGCATTTGAGATGTAGTGGTACAGACGAATGTCTAAGATTAGATGGGTTGATAAGGTAAGGAATGAGAAGGTTCTCCGCAGATTCAGTGAGGACAGGAATATATGTAAAACACTGACAGAAAAAAGGGACAGGATGATAAGACATCTGTTAAGACATCAGGGAATAACTTCCTCATAGTATCGTAGGAAGCTGTAGAGGGTAAAACTGAAGAGAAAGACTGGGATATATCCAAAAATAATTGAGGACGTAGGTTGCAATTGCTACACTGACATGAAAAGGTTGGCACAGGAGAGGAATTCGTAGCGGGCCGCATCAAACCATTCAGAAGACTGATGACTCAAAAAAGAGGAAAAAAGGCTGTTAAGAGTAGGTTATATCGTTCAATTTAATGTTTTGGGAGGTTTCCCACTTTCATCGTTTCGAATACCAGCCCGAGCTACATTTCGCGCAAACAATACAAAGGAAGTAGTTTTTAAAATCGATTTTATTGAACTTTAACTAAGCCAATCAACTTTGAAAAATAGAAAGCATGAAAATAACTCACGAAATTCATTAACTTGATATGGTACTAAGTTTTGTAAACAAAGAAAGTGTTACACATCGCATGAAAGTTGAATAACCGTTTCTGAAATTAGTCGGTAAGCATACAATACCATGTTTCAAACCACTGCGAATAAAAACTGGATTTTTCAGGATCTCATACCTTGCGTTCTATTGGTGATAGAAAACTAGCGTCAAGTATTTCTGGTAGCCCTTGGGCTAGGGATCTTTTGTATACACAACAGAAGGATAATCTTACCGTAACTGTCCTATTGTACAGAGTCAAAGTTTGAATATCACACATTTTCTACAGTTTAGGCAAATGGAGCAAATAGGTGGGTTCTTTTTGTATTAGCTGTGGTATGCGATGCACTTGAGGGATTTAACGAAGAAACCATTTACTTCGTGGGCGGTTCCTGAGAAAACCGGGAAAATGTGTATCTCGCAATTTTTTCATGGTCAGAAGCGTGTAAATAAGTAACTAATAGCAGAAAAATTGCTCAAATTTCAACGGTAATTTCTCTAGGCATTAATCTATAAATCTCATCTTCTCATTTTGAAAAAAAATTTTAGGTAGCAAAATCGAGACAAGCATTCCAAGTCG
This sequence comes from Schistocerca cancellata, assembly GCF_023864275.1. Classification (NCBI taxonomy): domain Eukaryota; kingdom Metazoa; phylum Arthropoda; class Insecta; order Orthoptera; family Acrididae; genus Schistocerca; species Schistocerca cancellata. Next base: position 249,570,784 of record NC_064632.1, read on the forward strand.
GTTTTGCAGGGAAATGGCTCAAATGTTTATTTCCTAAGATCCCGATCTTTAACAACCTTGAAAATTTTCTTCACATCTTTATCCGTTTCCAAGATACAGAGCTTAAGTATTACTTTGTTTGTACCCGTAAGAGACGCACGTAAAATCCGGTGTGAACCGAATACGTATTTTATAAACTGACGCAGCGTGGAGAAATATGCTATGAAGTGTTTCCGTACTCATAATAAAGGTTGTAGTACTGAAGCACATGCAAAATTATTGTACAGATAAAATTCGGTCTGAGGTGCAAAATTAGATTTGCGTTATTTCAGTTTCACGTAAGTAATCAAAATTTTAACTAATCCGTAAAGTTCTTTTCATATGAGTGACATGCTCTGCTGTAGCAGGTAAAAGAAGAGAACCAGCGGAAAAGTTCCAAGCGGAGCACAAAAAAGGCGAATACACTCCTGTTTAAGAAAACTCTGACTGAAAAGTGGGGTACCATCTGCCTCATTCTACCTTCCTCCGGACCTTTACAACTTTTCCCAAAAATTTTAGCATGGGAACATATTTGAGGTTTTCTGTGCAGAGAGACAGGAAGACACAGTGGCAATGGGAAAGTGACGGAAAAGTTATAAATGCTGGAAGATTGTAGACAGTGGTCGTGGTATAGAAAGAGCGAAGGAGACAAAGCACTGTGTGATAGAGTGACACAGTGGCAGTGGAACACAGTTGACAGTGGCGGAACAGCGCCAGGGAAAGAGTGAAGGAGACATTGTCACTGCCAGTTGGAGTGTACTAAAGAGAAGAAGAAGGTGGAAGTGGTTGAGAGCCAGTGGTAATGAGAGACAGAGAATACGTCAACGATAACGAGGAAGAGAGAGAAAGTGACATTGAGAAAGGACAGCAGCAATAGGAAGCAATGAGATACCAGCAGTAAGAGAGGGCAAGGGGAAAACAGCAACAGTGAGAGGAGACATTGTTAGCAGGGCAGAACGAAGGAGACTGTGGCCGTGACACAGAAGACGATGACAGAGAGACACAAAAAGATTATGGCAATGAATTGGGCTGAATGAATCACTAATTGGGAAAGGGTAATTGGAAGTGGATGGGTATGAGCGACTTGCAGCGGTAGACTAGTGGAGGTGAGCGAGTTACAGTAGGGGACCTTGTGGGAGTGACAGGTAAGTGGCATGTTAAAAACAGCGTGAATACGTTCGTATGTCAAAGTTTTTGGGAACATTTTTAAAGGTCCCGAAGAAGGTAGACAGAGGCAGCTGGTACCGCACATTTCAGTCAGTCTTTTACACAGGAGCATATCTGCCTTTTTTGTACTCCGATAGCTGCATTTTTCTGCTGGTATTCCGTATCGCCACCTCGAAGAGTATTAATGAGCGACAATGCTGCTGTTTTTATTAATAACAAGCAGGATCTTCTCAAGCTCTGTGAAGTTTTTTTTTATTATAACTGAGTTTTATTTTTCAGTATCAAACTAAGGTCCGTGTATGAAAGAACATACCTTCAGTGGATATCTCTAGTTTCCTTTTCCATCTCGTTGGATACAATGGATTTAATCATAGAGAGATGTACACTGAGGTGATAATAGTACTAATGTTGTGTCGGACTTCCTTTTGCCCAGCGTAGTACGTCGGTCTCACCATCGATGAAGATGAGTGAGCCATGGTGCGGCTCACGCAGGTGCAGTTGGTAGGTTTCCGCCTTCTGTTGCAGGCCAGACGGTATCGTTTAGTTGGTATGGTTGTGGTTGTGACTTCTGAAATTTTCCCGGCGTATTTCTTCTTCTAATAATTTCCGGGTATGCAGCCGGATCCCGTCGACATTCTGCCACGATATTTCGGCCCAGAGACGTCCGGCCATCATCAGGTGAGTACACAACTACTGAAGAGCCCAGGTGCAGTCGCGGTATTTATGCCGAATCTCGCGCATGTGAAATGTACTGGCATCCTACAGCGCATGCGTCAGGTGTTGACATGCGCAGCATAGCCGAGTTGGAAATAAAGGTTCATCTAGTCATTGAGTATCGAATGACACTGTCGATTCCGCTGTGATTGTATAATTTTAATAACAGGATTCCAATTTTTATCCAGCTGAAAGCCGTTGTCACGATTTATTAATCTTATAAATCGTGACAACGGCTTTCAGCTGGATAAAAATTGGAATCCTGTTATTAAAATTATACAATCACAGCGGAATCGACAGTGTCATTCGATACTCAATGACTAGATGAACCTTTATTTCCACCACCGAGGGCAGCACGTTGTGGTTGTTTGTCTTCTTCGCGTGTTGACTGGCTTCGCGTGTTGACTGGCACCACTCGGTTTCGCAAGCGTTCCCTGTCTGCTAGCGGCAGCAGCAGAGGTTATCGATATGAAGTAACTGTTGCCCTATCTTTGGGGCGACGTCGTCGTTTTTCCGGGTCGTGTGAGTCTGGCATTTCGGTTGGGAACTCGGGAGGAGGCAGGTCTGCGCAGTGCGAGAACACGCCGGGACCGCTGGCGGGACGTATGGATGGAAGGGCTGTGGTCACGAGGGTGCATTTCAATCCAGCAAGCCTTAAGATGGGTGCATTTCAATCCAAGTAGAGAAACCTCCACCACTGTGATATCTCGCGATTCTCCACTGACTTTTGTTCGTGTTGCTGCTCATAGTGTCACCGAGGCGAAGAGCGGCGAATAGAGTGCTATCTACTCTGGTAGTAGTGGTTCCCTTCTCGTTCTGGGCTCTCTAAACACAGTATTCTGGGGACGCATTGCAGACCGCCAGTTCCGGCTTTGGCGTATTGTTCCATCGTTGCATTTGGTTTATCGGACGTCAGATAGCTTCAGCATGATTATCATTACTCATTCGTTAGACTGCCACTGGTCTGAGTTACCATCTTGTGAAGTGAATGCAACTCTTGGCTGCCTATCTCATCCCTCGCAAAAGTGTTTGTTGCTGGACCTTCTCAGAGGTCGATTCCTGGAGCACCGTCTATGACCCCTTGTATTACAAAGTTTACCATCATCTTATTTCACACATTTGGTGATCAGTTGCTTGTTTTTTAATTAACCGTTGCTATTGTATTTGCTGTTTTACAGCAGGTTTCCAATTCTTTTATGTTATTGCTGTTCCTAGTGTGTAAGACCTTCAGCCTTCATTGTGGTCATTGGCCTTAAAATTCTAATTTGGTATTTGTATTTACGCAGTAAGCCTGTAAAATCTTATTTACTGCCATTCCTGGCGTCTGATGTCTTATGCTGTGTTTGTGGCGACTTGCCTTTAATATTTCAATACCTGTAATTTGTAAGTTGCAGCGAGTTTTTATCAATTCTTAATTTATTGCAATTCCTGGCGTGTAAGGCCTTCTGCCCAGATCACAGTATCTAGTTTTTGAAACATAATCTGTTGTATCTGTATTTAATGATGATTTGGTAAATTATAGCTCACTGAAAACACTATTATTTGCGCAGTTGTTTATTCCTTCATTAATAACGTGTGGTATTTTATTTATTGTTGAGTCTGGAATTACTATACTACTGGCCATTAAAATTGCTACACCACTAAGATGCCGTGCTACAGACGCGAAATTTAACCGACAGGAAGAAGACGCTGTGATATGCAAATGATAAGCTTTTCAGAGCATTCACACAAGGTTGGTTGGCTCTGAGCACTATGGGACTCAACTTCTGAGGTCATTAGTCCTCACACAAGGTTGGCGCCGGTGGCGACACCTAAAACGTGCTGACATGAGGAAAGTTTCCAACCGATATCTCATACACAAACAGCAGTTGACCGGCGTTGTCTGGTAAAACGTTGTTGTGATGCCTCGTGTAAGGAGGAGAAATGCGTACCATCACGTTTCCGACTTTGATAAAGGTCGGATTGTAGCCTATCTCGATTGCGGTTTATCGTATCGTGACATTGCTGCTCGCGTTGGTCGACTTCCAATGACTGTTAGTAGAATATGGAATCGGTGGGTTCAGGAGGATAATACGGAACGCCGTGCTGGATTCCAACGGCCTCGTAATACTAGCAGTCGAGATGACAGGCATCTTATCCGCATGGCTGTAACGGATCGTGCAACCACGTCTCGACCCCTGAGTCAACAGATGGGGACGTTTGCAAGACAACAACCATCTGTACGAACAGTTCGACGACGTTTGCAGCAGCATGGACTATCAGCTCGGAGACCATGGCTGCGGTTACCCTTGACACTGCATCACACACAGGAGCGCCTGCGATGGTGTACTCAATGACGAACCTGGGTGCACGAATGGCAAAACGTCACTTTTTCGGATGAATCCAGGTTCTGTTTACACCATCATCATGGTCGGATACGTGTTTGGTGACTTCGCGGTAAACGCACATTGGAAGCGTGTATTCGTCATCGTCATGCTGGCGTATCACCTGGCGTGATGGTATGCGGTGCCATTGGTTGCACGTCTCGGTCACCTCTTGTTCGCATTGACGGCACTTTGAACAGTGGACGTTACATTTCCGATGTGTTACGACCCGTGGCTCTACCCTTCATTATATCTCTGCGAAACCCTACATTTCAGCAGAATTATGCACGACCGCATGTTGCAGGTCCTGTACTGGCCTTTCTGGATACAGAAAATGTTCGACTGCTGCCCTGGCCAGCACATTCTCCAGATCTCTCACCGAGTGAAAACGTCTGGTCAATGGTGGCCGAGGAACTGGCTCGTCACAATACACCAGTCACTACTCGTGTGAACTGTGATATAGTGTTGAAGCTGCATGGGCAAACCAGTACACGCCATCCAAGCTCTGTTTGACTCAATGTCCAGGCGTATGAAGGCCGTTATTACGGCCGGAGGTAGTTGTTCTGGGTACTGATTTCTCAGGATCTATGCACCCAAATTGCGTGAAAATGTAATTACATGTCAGTTCTAGTATAATATATTTGTCCAATGAATACTATTTTATCATCTGTTTTCTTCTTGATGTAGCAATTTTAATGGCCAGTAGTGTAGTTTAAAATAAATTGTGTAACTGTAAAAGGCAACCAACAGTAACTGGTTACGGCTCCGTCGACAATCGTAACCAAATCCTGCCTTCCCTTGACTATCAGGTCTCAATGAGACCTAAATGTCTCGGGGGACAATTAACTATAATAGTAGAGACTTTTGTCCAAATTCAAACCTGCAAGTGATAGAGGAAGCTGACAGAGTGGTCTCTGTAGCATAGGCGGGCTGTGAGGAATTAGCTGGCAGCAGCGACTGCAGTTTGCAGACGGCGGCGCCAGCGCGAGACTGCGGCGGCGGCCCACACTGCGGCACAGTGGGCCGGCCAGGTTAGGGTTAGGGCAGCCAGCCAGCCAGCCTCCTCTGGCCAGGTAGCAGGTTGCAGGTAGCGGGTAGCACTCCGGAGGACGCCAGCGGCGCCGCACCGCGTATCGATTGGTCGGGGAAGGATGGCTCCCTAGACGAAGGACAAAGCCGCCGGGCTCTGCTGCCACCATTCACGGGTCGGCCCCAGGATGCATTTCCACCTTCTTAGATTAGATTAGTACTTGTTCCATAGTTCATGAATACGACACTTCGTAATGGTGTATAACGTGTCAGGTTAATAAAAGGTGTCTACACAATACAGGGTGTTACAAAAAGGTACGGCCAAACATTCAGGCAACATTCCTCACAAACAAATAAAGAAAAGATGTTATGTGGACATGTGTCCGGGAACGCTTAATTTCCATGTTAGAGCTCATTTTAGTTTCGTCTGTATGTACTGTACTTCCTCAATTCACCGCCAGTAGGCCCGATTGAAGGAAGGTAATGTTGACTTCGGTGCTTGAGTTGACATGCGACTCATTGTTCTACAGTACTAGCATCAAGCACATCAGTACGTATCATCAACAGGTTAGTGTTCATCACGAACGTGGTTTTGCAGTCAGTGCAATGTTTACAAATGCGGAGTTGGCAGATGCCCATTTGATGTATGGATTAGCACGGGGTAATAGCCGTGGCGCGGTACGTTTGTATCGAGACAATTTTCCAGAACGAAGGTGTTCCGACAGGAAGACGTTCGAAGCAATTGATCGGCGTCTTAGGGAGCACGGAACGTTCCAACCTATGACTCGCGACTGGGGAAGACCTAGAACGACGAGGATACCTGCAATGGACGAGGCAATTCTTCGTGCAGTTGACTATAACCCTAATGTCAGCGTCAGAGAAGTTTCTGCTGTACAAGGTAACGTTGACCGACAGGAAGACGTTCGAAGCAATTGATCGGCGTCTTAGGGAGCACGGAACGTTCCAACCTATGACTCGCGACTGGGGAAGACCTAGAACGACGAGGATACCTGCAATGGACGAGGCAATTCTTCGTGCAGTTGACTATAACCCTAATGTCAGCGTCAGAGAAGTTTCTGCTGTACAAGGTAACGTTGACCATGTCACTGTATGGAGAGTGCTACGGGAGAACCAGTTGTTTCCGTACCATGTACAGCGTGTGCAGGCACTATCAGCAGCTGATTGGCCTCCACGGGTAGACTTCTGCGAATGGTTCATCCAACAATGTGTCAATCCTCATTTCAGTTCAAATGTTCTCTTTACGGCTGAGGCTTTATTCCAACGTGATCAAATTGTAAATTTTCACAATCAACATGTGTGGGCTGACGAGAATCCGCACACAATTGTGCAATCACGTCATCAACACAGATTTTCTGTGAACGTTTGGGCAGACATTGTTGGTGATGTCTTGATTGGGCCCCATGTTCTTCCACCTACGCTCAATGGAGCACGTTATCATCATTCCATACGGGATACTCTACCTGTGCTGCTAGAACATGTGCCTTTACAAGTACGACACAACATGTGGTTCATGCACGATGGAGCTCCTGCACATTTCAGTCGAAGTGTTCGTACGCTTCTCAACAACAGATTCGGTGACCGATGGATTGGTAGAGGCGGACCAATTCCATGGCCTCCACGCTCTCCTAACCTCAACCCTCTTGACCTTCATTTATGGAGGCATTTGAAAGCTCTTGTCTACGCAACCTCGGTATCAAATGTAGAGACTCTTCGTCCTCGTGTTGTGGACGGCTGTGATACAATACGCCATTCTCCAGGGCTGCATCGGCGCATTAGGGATTCCATGTGACGGATGGTGGATGCATGTATCCTCGCTAACGGAGGACATTTTGAACATCTCCTGTAACAAGGTGTTTGAAGTCACGCTGGTACGTTCTGTTGCTGTGTGTTTCCATTCCATGATTAATGTGATTTGAAGAGAAGTAATAAAATGAGCTCTAACATGGAAAGTAAGCGTTTCCGGACACACGTCCACATAACATATTTTCTTTCTTTGTGTGTGAGGAATGTTTCCTGAAAGTTTGGCCGTACCTTTTTGTACCGCCCTTTATATTACATTAGACAAAATATTACATGACACTCAATAATTTTTTTTTGTGGATGTTGGGAAATTACCCACTTACTATATCCAAAAATTCATCTAATGAGTAGAAGGAGTTGCCATTAAGAAATTCTTTTAATTTCCTTTTAAATGCTATATGGCTATCTGTCAGACTTTTGATGCTATTAGGTAAGTGACCAAAGACTTTTGTGGCAGCATAATTTACCCCCTTCTGAGCCAAAGTTAGGTTTAACCTTGAGTAGTGAAGATCATCCTTTCTCCTAGTGTTGTAGCCATGTACACTGCTATTACTTTTGAATTCGTTCGGATTGTTAATACCAAATTTCATAAGTGAATATATATATATTCTGAGGCTACAGTGAAGATTTCCTGCTCTTTACATAATTGTCTGCAGGATGATCTTGGATGAGCTCCAGCAATTATTCTGTTTACATGCTTTTGTGCAATGAACACTCTTTTACTCAATGATGAGTTACCCCAGAATATGATGCCATACGAAAGCAGAGAATGAAAATAGGCGTGGTAAGCTAATTTACTCGTATGTATATCGCCAAAATTTGCAATGACCCTAATAGCATAAGTAGCTGAACGCAAACGTTTCAGCAGATCCTCAGTGTGTTTTTTCCAGTTCAACCCCTCATCAATGAATACACCCAGAAATTTTGAGTATTCTACCTTAGCTACCGATTTCTGATTGAAGTCTATATTTATTAATGGGGTCATTCCATTTACTGTGTGGAATTGTATATACTGGGTTTTGTCAAAGTTTAGTGAGAGCCCATTTGCAGAGAACCACTCGTGTACCCTTGATGACTGCAAGACACAAAGCTTTACGCCTCGCGTGGTCCCGTCAACGCCGACGTTGAACAGTTAGTGACTGGAAACGTGTTGTCTAGTCTGACAAGTATCGTTTCAAATTGTATCGAGCGGATGGATGCGTACGGGTATGGTGACAACCTCATGAATCCATGGACCCTGCATGTCAACAGAGGACTGTTCGAGCTGGTGGGGCGTGTGCAGTTGGAGTTATGTGAGACTCCTGATACGTCTAGATACGGCTCTGACAGGTACGTCATCAATTCATGTCCATTGGACATTCCGACGGACTTGGTCAATTCCAGCAACTCAGTGCAACACTCCACACGTCCAGGACTGCTACAGGGTGGCTGCAGGAACATTCCTCTGAGTTCAAACACTTCCGCTGACCACCAAACTCCCAAGACATGAACATTATTGAGCATATCTGGAATGCCTTGCAACGTGCTGTTCAGAAGAGATCTCCAACCCCTCGTACTCTTACGGATTTATGGACATTCATGGTGTCAGTTCCCTCAAGTACTACTTCAGACATTAGTCGAGTCTATGCCAGGTCGTGTTGCGACAGTTCTGCGTTCTCGCGAGGCTCTGCACGATATCACGCAGGTGTACCAGTTTCTTTGGTTCTTCAGTGCAAAACTGTTCATTAGAGACATTATATCACATCAAGATTCTAGACGACGGGAAAGGTGCAAGCTGTTTGCTCTTGTCTCGTGATCGAGAATGCTGACGTGATACAATGTACCTAATAAACATGCTATTTTGTCGAAAACATCTTCACTTTAATAATTTGTTTACGTCATTTTAATCGTTATGAGTCATAATTACACATCTTGTTTTAGTCGTAAGGCACCACCACCCCAAGGAAATTTCATCATTTAGGAAAACAAAAAGCGAAAGCTAATATGAAACGAATCTGAACGTAAAGTAGCCGTCTGAAGAAGAACTTGTAATGTTCGAAACCGATAACGGCGGTATCTGAATAAATAAACAGGATTGTAAAATGTGGTTGGTTGCTGTTATCTAATGAACAGTTTCATATGGCTGACAATACACTGCCTTTGAAAATGACGTAAAGCCGAATCGCGTAACGTTGTTGGAAAAAGGAAAGTGTGGTCTAGACATAAGAAAAGCTATCAAAAGTTCATCCAAATGGCTGCATGGTCTCACAGCTTTTTCATGCTAATTGCAGTTCGCAGTCATCGAGTAAAATGAAGTGGTTTTTGGCTTTCCCAAAGGTAGTATCATACACTTTCTGCTGCTCTTTATCTGTATAAACAATTTAGGAAACAATCTGAGCAGCAGTCTTAGGTTGTTTGCAGATTATGCTGTCGTTTATCGTACAGTCGTCAGAAGGTCAAAACAAATTACATACGATATCTGTATGGTGTGAAAATTGGCAACTGACCCTAAATAATGAAATGTGTGAGGTCATCCTCAAGAATGCCAAAAGAAATCCGATAAATTTCGGCTTCAGGATAAATCAATCAAATCGAAAGGCCGTAAACTGAATTAAATACCTATAAATTACAGTTACGAACAATTTAAATTGGGAATAACACGTAGAAAATGCTGTGGGGAAGGCGAACCAAAGACAGGGTATTTTTTTTTTGTTTTTTTTTTTTTTGGAAGAACAGATCGAAGATGCAACAGATTCTACGAAAGAGACTGCCTACACTAGGCTTGTACAACCTCCTTTGGAGTACTGCTGCGCAGTGTGGGATCCTTACCAGATAGGATTAACGGAGTAGTTCGAGAAAGTTCAAAGCAGTGCAGCACTTATTGGATTACGGGGAAATAGGGGGGACTGTGTCACGGACATGACACAGGATTTGGGGTGGACATCATTAAAACAAAGGCGTTTCTCGTTGCGGCGGGGCCTCCTCACGAAATTTCAGTCACCAATTTTCTCCTCCGTATGCGAAAATATTTTGTTGCCTCCGACTTACATAGGTATAAACAATCATCATAATAAAATAAGGAAAATCAGATCTCTCTCAGAAATACCGGGTGATCAAAAGGTCATTATAAATTTGAAAACTTAATAAACCACGGAATAATGTAGATAGAGAGGTAAAAATTGACACACATGCTTGGAATGACATGGGGTTTTATTAGAACCAAAAGAAAAAAAACGTTATCGGGCCTTTTTTCTTCGAAGAAGTGCGTGATTCTGGTTTTGTAACTGCCATCGTGACGGGTGAGAGGTACGCCGATATGTTACAGAATCGCATCATCCCCAGTCTGGCTGATAAACACCTGCTGGAACGTACGATGTTTATGCAGGATGGCGCTCCACCCCATATTACTAGACGCGTGAAAGATCTCTCGCGCGCGTCGTTTGATTATGATCGTGTGATCAGCCGCCACATTCGTCATTCTTGGCCTCCCAGGTCCCTAGACCTCAGTCCGTACGATTATTGGCTTTGGGGTTACCTGAAGTCGCAAGTGTATCGTGATCGACCGACATCTCTAGGGATGCTGAAAAACAACATCCGACGCCAACACCTCACCATAACTCCGGACATGCTTTACAGTGCTGTTCACAACATTATTCCTCGACTACAGCTATTGTTGAGGAATGTTGGTGGACATATTGAGCAGTTCCTGTAAAGAACATCATCTTTGCTTTGTCTTATTTTGTTATGCTACTAACTATTGCTATTCTGATCAGATGATCTGATCTGTCGGACATTTTTTGAACTTTTGTATTTTTTCGGTTCTAATAAAACCCCATGTTATTCCAAGCATGTGTGTCAATTTTTACCTCTCTATCTACATTATTCCGTGATTTATTCAGTTTTCAAATTTATAGTGACTTTTTGATCACCCGGTATATAGGGGATCCTTTTTTCCGTGCGCTGTTCGAGAATGGAAATAATAGAGATTTATTATCAAGGTGGTACGATGAACCCTCTGTCCGCCACTTACGTGTGATTTGCAGTGTAGCCATGTAGACGTAGATGTAGATGTATATTAGAGGGCATCCCAGTTCAGACCACAGATTTAGGGACAGGAAAACTTCGCAGAAACGATAAGGTGCAAAAGGTCGCGATATTAACGGTTTTTAGAGAAATAGGGCGAATTCGACGATCTTCATGAGATATCGCGATTTGTGATTTTTGCCATACAGAGTGTTCGGAAATTCCAGCTATAAACTTCTAGGACTTGTAGAGTGGGCTAAGTACATAATATTTTGAACAGGAACCCATGCCCGAAAACGTCATCCAGCTACGGTACAGAGCGTCGAAGTTGTAGAAGTCGGCACCTGTAAAGGTATGTATGTACTGGGTGCATCCTTGATGATGTTACAAACTTTCAAGGACGGTGGAGAAGGATAACTGTATTAATCTGAGATAAGCGTCCCTGTGCCGGAAACGAAAGAGTAGAAATTTATAAGCCGTTCTGATACTCTTACAGTGGAAAACATGCACTGATACTGTCTGATTGCTAAGATTGTAGGTTAGGCAACTTTCGGGGGTGGTAGTATGGACCAAAACAAGAAAAAATGTCCAGTAAACATGGGCTGTAAAACGCATGCATAAAGACCTATGACCACTTGTTCAATAGATGAGATGTGTTTCACACTAGCGAAGATGAACAAGTGCTCATAACTTTTTAGGTATGCATTTTAGAGCCCGTGTTTACTGGACATTCTGTTTTGTTTTGATCCATAATACCACCTCCGAAAGTTCCATAATCTACATACTTAGCGACAACAGTTCCGATACATGTATTCTACTGTCAGAGGAATCAGAGCTATTTTCACTTGCAAATTTCGGCTTGTTCTTTTCCGAACGGAGGACCCTTATCTCGAATTGATCAATTTGTCCATCTCCGTCATCCTTCAAAGTTTGTAACGACGTAATGGAAATACCCTGTATCTACACACATTTACAGGCGCCGGTGCCTGTAACTGGCGTCACTGGACAACGTTTCCAAGCACGGCTTCCTATTCAGAATATGATGTACTCACTCGCCTCAACAAGTCCTTGAAGTTTGTAATGGAAATTTGCGAACACCCTGCTTAAGAATGTTATACATTTGAGGATAGTAGTTTAATAAAACTGGTAAATGATAGTACGGAATATTAAAACTGTATTTTAACTTATAATCTTCTTAAGGCTCGGGTTCGTGTATAATCTTAAACTGGTACTTCTTTTCTCGCATAAGGAACTTTGATGTGACATCGGAAGTAGTAAGAAAATGATCAAAAATAACACAGAATTTGATAAAAAACGCATATGGAAAAAATTTAATATCGAATTTGACAAAAAATCACCGAATTTGACAAAAACCACAGATGCAAAAAGTAGCATCAAACTTGAGATAAAAATGAAATTTGGCGAAAAAAACTACAATGTATTTGGGAAATAGCACAAATTTGAAAGAGGTAACGAAGAACTTGGCAAAAATTAGCCCCCAGTTTGGCGAAATAACAACACTAAATTTCTCGTAGAACACTAATTTGGTAAAAAAATTAAGTTTGTCAAAACAAAAAATATGAAAAAACAATAAATTTTGCAAAAATTAGCTCCTAATTTGGTAAAAATAAGGCAGAAAAGTAACACCTAATTCGTAAAAATCATCGAATTTTGCAAAAAGTAAGGACGCAATTTCGCAAAAAATGAAGTCTGAATTTCACAAAAAATAATACCGAATTTGGATAAAAATATAACATCGGATTTGGCAATGAGTAATACCAGTTTTGGCAAAAACCTAACACCGCATATTTAAAAAAAAACGCCAAAAATTCGCAAAATATATACTTTTTTGACAAGAACGATATCGATTTTAGCACAAAAAGATACAAAATGTAGCAAAAAGTACACCAAATTTGGCAAAAAGTACACCCAACTTGAAAAAAATTCTCCGAATTTTGGAAATATATAATAGCAAATTCGGCAAAAGTGTTAAATAACAGCCGGCAGGAGTGGGCGAGTGGATCTAGGCGCTACAGTCTGGAACCGCGTGAGCGCTTCGGTCACAGGTTCGAATCCTGCCTCGGGCATGGATGTGTGTGATGTCCTTAGGTTTGTTAGGTCTAAGTAGTTCTAAGTTCTAGGGGACTGATGACCACAGCAGTTAAGTCCCATAGCGCTCAGAGCCATTTGAACCATTTTTTGGTTAAATAACATGCATAATAACAACAAAAAACACCGAATTTGGCAAAAATGGGAGACAAAAGAACATCGAAATTGGCCGTAAAATAAGAGTTTCGTCCAGCTACGTATCGGTATTCCTATGATTTTTCTTGATGGTGACGATAAAAAAAAATCACGTTAACCTTACGCGAGAGACTGAAAATCGGGAGCAACTCTCTGTTACGAGTGGAGTTCCAATAATGTAATTAAAAGTGCTGTATCATCTCAATAATGTTATGACACAATGTCACAGTATTAACTTTCATAACCTCACCACAGGCTGTACTGGGTGATTCAAAAAGAAAAATTTCAGTTGTTTATTACAGAGAAACTACAAAAGATAGAAACACAGTATGTATATCACTGGATAGAGGAAGGTTCAAAGTTTTAACACAGTTGCGCTGTCGTTTATTTGTACCAACACGCCGCATACGTCGAAAGAGAAATTATTTTGTGTGTTGTAATTTCCACGAAGTCAGTCCATTGGTCAGGTGCAACGTGCATTCCGCACTCGATTCAGAAAGATGCCGCTTCTGCACTAACAGATTTAAGACCAGCATACAAAATTCTTGGTAGTTGGTTGCATACGCAAAGGGAAGAGAAGTGGTCGGCCTCGGACGTATGACGAAAATTTACAGCGTATCCGAGATGCGTTTGTACGGAGCCTTAGGAATTCCACAGGACGGGCAATCCAGGAAATTCAGCGTCCTCAAACAATGGTGTGGCGTGTTCTGAAATAACACCTGTTTCCGAACCTTTACAAGTTGCTGTTACTGCAGCAGTTGTGTCCCGGCGACCGTATTAGAAGTTACGAATTTTCCGTTTCAGTTCTCCAGGATACAACAGCCGACACTTTTTCCGAACGACTCATCTTTTCTGAAGAATCGGCGTTTCGTCTAGATGGTCTAGAAGGTGAAGTAAACCACCAAAATGTAAGAATCTGGGAGTCGCAAAATCTTGGCGTCGTCGTGGAACATGAAACAGACTCACCGAAAGTGAGTAATCAACAGCTGCGTCTTGTGCCGTTTCTGTTCACAAACTTTATGGACTTTTCCTTATTGCGGAGCAACCTGATACAGGAATATCATACCTGAACATGCTGCTAAACTGATTGTTTCCCCAATTCACGAAGATACCAATGATTCCATTTTTATGCCTGATGGCATCCCGCATGACTTCCATCTTGAGATGCGACGTTATCTTCACAACAGAATCCCACAAAGTTGGATTGAAAGACTTTGTTCACTGCTCTTGACCTCCCACGTCACCAGACCTCACACCTTGTGATTTTTTTTTATGGGAGTAGATAAAATCCAGAGTCTTGTCCCAGCTATGGCAGCTATTCTTCAGGAGCTGAGAAATCGAATTGTTGAAATTGTCGATTCAACAAACAATGACGTCTTGATTGGTGTGTCGAATGAAATGGACTACCGTTTCGGTGTTTCTCGAGTAAGGCAGGGTGCTCATGTTGAGTTTATGGTATAGTTGATGAATAACTGACAATCTCTGCTGCCGACAGGTGTTGTTGATATACCTCGATGTGGACAGCTGCAAATGTGTGCCCCGATCAGGACTCGAACCCGGGATCTCCTGCTTACATGGCAGACGCTCTATCCATCTGAGCCACCGAGGACACAGATGAATAGCGCGACTGCAGGGACTTATCCATTGCACGCTTTCCGTGAGACCCACATTCCCAACTGTCCACAATTCTACATATGTATTGTACCTTATACACATTTGCCCAGCCACTCATTACTCGCGCACGCTTTGGCGATTCCCGTACGAGTTTGGGCAATCTGTGCGCATTCACACAGACGAAGGTCAATGGCTGGGGTGGGCAAATGTCTATAAGGTACAATACGTATGTAGAATTGTGGGTAGTTGGGAATGTGGGTCTCACGGAAAGCGTGCAAGGGATAAGTCCCTGCAGTCGCGCTATTCATCTGTGTCCTCGGTGGCTCAGATGGATAGAGCGTCTGCCATGTAAGCAGGACATCCCGGGTTCGAGTCTCGGTCGGGACACACATTTTCAGCTGTTCACATCGAGGTATATCAACAACACCTATCGGCAGCTGAGGTTGTCAGTTAGTCATCATTTATTCCAGGGAAAAGCTGCACGGTCATCAACAGTAAC
The DNA here is from genome assembly GCF_023864275.1 of Schistocerca cancellata. Classification (NCBI taxonomy): domain Eukaryota; kingdom Metazoa; phylum Arthropoda; class Insecta; order Orthoptera; family Acrididae; genus Schistocerca; species Schistocerca cancellata. The sequence continues at coordinate 249,586,255 of NC_064632.1, forward strand.
TGTTCTTTCGAGAACAAGTTACTGTCTTCGTATATATAGTTAAAGGCTACCCAGCCATTGACCTTCGTCTGTGTGAATGCGCACAGGTTGCTCAAACTCTTACGGGAATCGCCAAAGCGTGCGCGAGTAATGAGTGGGTGGGCAAACGTCTATAAGGTACAATACATATGTAGAATTGTGGACAGTTGGGAATGTGGGTCTCACGGAAAGCGTGCAAGGGATAAGTCCCTGCAGTCGCGCTATTCATCTGTGTCCTCGGTGGCTCAGATGGATAGAGCGTCTGCCATACAAGCAGGAGATCCCGGGTTCGAGTCCCGGTCGGGGCACACATTTTCAGCTGTCCCCATCGAGGTATATCAACAACACTTGTCGGCAGCTGAGGTTGTCAGTCATCATTTATTCCAGGGAAAAGCTGCACGGTCATCAACAGTAACTGTTCTTTCGAGAACAAGTTACTGTCTTCGTATTTATGGTACAGTATCCGTGCGAACATAAAACTATGAATCTTCCTCTAACCAGTGACATGCACAATGTGTTTTGTCTTTCATAGTTTCTCTGTAATAAACAACTGGCATCTCTTGTTTATTTTTGAATCACCCTGAATTTACAAAATGTAAGATACAGATGATTCGTTTCGACAGTGGGCTGTCGTTGAACTTCTCGTTAGAGAGGAAAAAATCTGTTGCGGAAATTCCTCTCCGACTTCAGCGTGCGTGCGGAGATGGGTGCGTCGACATCAACACTCTTAAGGGAAGGGTGAAACTCATAAAAGAAGACCCATTATCAGTCTCTCAGCGGTCGCCCTCGAATGTACACTACGGTATGCAACAAGAAAAGACGTGTCAAGTTCATTACAGAAGCAAGAAGTATAATTAAGAATGAAATCGCAATAAAACTTGCAATAGGAAGTAGTGCAGTATAGGTCGCGATTCAGCTCCTCGGATATCTACACGTTTTTACCCGTTCAGCCCGACGCTTATTAACTAAAGACCGGAAAGTTCAGGGATGAACTAGCATCCAAAATTTTTTTCCGAGAAATCGAAATGAAGGAGACGATTTTTGATGACTTTTGAGACAGATGATGAAAGCCAGTTGTATCATTATGAGCCGGAAACAAAACCACCATGGGGACAAGCCATTAAAAAAGATTGAAGGGGGAGCAATCTTATTTGCTGGGACATTTACCAGCAGCGTCTTCAGAGATTCAGAGTTGCGCCTTGGCTCATTTTTCTGTACTTAACCAGACGCTACATGCTGGCCACTACATTCCAATACTTTTGCATCTTCGTTCGATACACGCCTTCGTTCGATACACGCCTGGTAAAAAGGTTGATCTGCAGTGTAATAATGCACTACCTCAAGTTGCTTGTCACCGAAAAGGAAAATGGGCCATTTGAATGGGAAAGGCTTCCGCACCCTCCCTACAGTCTAGACTTGGCACCTACTAAGTACAGTCTTTTCAGTTATGTGAGGGACAACTGCAAGCCAACGCTAAGAATCGCTAGAGGACATCTAGAAACATATACGTCAGTGTCTTCGAGCTGCCGCAATAGACTTCTGCCGTAAGATAACGATGAGAAAAATGTATAGAAAGAAATGGAGAAAATATTGAAAGGTGGCGGAAAACTCTGTAAGTTAAAACAATGTACATGATTTCTATAAAAAAAATTTATACATTAATAACAAATTGCTCATGACTTTCAGTACGATCCTCGTATACATTAGCGACGGAAGCAGCAACATATGGAATTTTCCTTTGGAACAGTCATGAAACTCTACAGTGAAATGTTGATATACGAGGGTTGTTCAGAAAGCAAAGAACGATCGGTCGCGAAATGGAAACCACAGTGAAAATCAGAACTGTTTTCCTTGCACATTTACCTACACCTTCCACATACTTCTCAACACAGTGGCCGCTCCGACTTAGAGAAATTGTGGGAGCGTTATACCAAATTTCCAACACCATCATCACAGAAGGCAACCGCCTGTGCTTTCCGATAATTCTCTACGCTGGTCTATAGCGGGTAACTTGCGCCCAAGTGTTGTCTTCGTATCCAGCTTTCATGTGAACAGAGACGATACTCAGGACGACCCAATTAGGGCTGTGTTGTGGGTGATCGAACCCTTCCCAACGAAAAGGCTGCAGGAGCGTCTTCACTGCCCCTGCAGAGTGCAGCTAAGAATTTCCATGAAGAAGGAAGTGCGTGGCAGTCGTGTTAGGTGGGCTGCATTCATTAAGGCGAAGCCTCTCAGTGGACCCTCCTACTTGGCGAGAGACGTTGTTGTTCTAGGCACCTTTACTCCCTTTACTCGCTCACAGTGAGCTCACAACTGAAAAGAGCGTATTGATGCCATCGACGGGCATACTAGAGACACTACCCAAAACGTATGTGAAAAGCCTCGTCGGATTTTCACAGTGCTTTCCACTTCGCGACCGATCGTTCCTCACTTTCTGAATAGCCCTCGTACTAACATAACGTTAGGCACATAATGTTCCTTTCTTCTTAATGTTTGTCTCCCAAAAACAAAAGTTACTCAGTTTTAGTAAGTACTTGGGTAGGAATCCGACGGTCATTCTTTGCAATAAGTTTTTTAGGTTTCAAGCCTCATCAGTCTCATGAAACGGCGTCAGTTGCATAAACTCTGTTCATGTCATGAAATTCGTAGTGCTCTCATTATGTAGAACATTCTATTGCGATAACCTGCGCCTACGTGTGTTCCACATCTGTCTCAGGAATCATTTGTGTTATCCTCTAACACTTTTATTTTCTTCACTCTTGCAATATTGTGAATTAAGCTCTACTCAATACGTGTTCAGTATTTCCTCACTGTACATGAGATCACGTTAAAATATCTAGATTTTACTCTCGCGAATATTTGTCTATGCTTCTGTATTCAACACTTCGTTGGTTAGACTCAGAGATTAATGTGTTAGACCATTTGAGCCATGGAGGTAAGAATAGAGGGAGACGCCGTGACGTCACAGCTGTGAAGCTATATGAAGCCGAGGGTGGCCATCTCAATCCGACCAAAACATTGCTGCTGTAAGCTTGTGTGCATAGGCTTGTCGCTCGCTTTTGGAAGGATTTTGCGCTATTATGGTGACTTGTGTGGTGTTCGGATGTACGACGAATCGTTCTCATTGTGATGCGAAATCGAAGGGAATAACATTTCATGTGTAAGTTGTCTCGTTAAGTGTGATTTTACAACTTCATTGTGAATGAACGTGTGCTACATCGGTACTTGTACTATAACGTGTTTTTCTCCTGTATGATTTTAGATTTCCTAAAAATGAAAGTCGGAAAGCTCTGTGGGAGAATACCGTGTGGAGGAAGAATTGGCGTGCGTCTAAATGGAGCCCTATATGTTCTCAGCATTTCCGAGAAGAAGACATAGGCCGAACTTCCCTTTCAACAGTAAGGCTCCGAGAAAATGCTGTACCATCAGTTTTCCCTACACACCCAAAACATTTGCAAAAGGTATGTTAATTCAAAGAATTAAATTCTTAGTTTTCAAGTTCAAGTTTCAGTATAATACGTACGTATCGTCGATAATCGAAGCATTGAGTAACTCACTTTGTCTTCATCATGTACCAAATTAAAAGCTAACACAACATTAACTGGCGTAAAGTATAGGCCTAAACAGGACACTGTGTAGATTTTTGGTGGTAATGAACAATGTTTCCCAGTAGTGTAACGTAACTGAAATGTCCCAGTACGCATTACAAACAAGATGTATTTATGGGGCTTTGGAGGGAGGGTATAGCTAACTTAGTTTGCAGTTTCTATTATTTAGTTTGTGATACACGTTTATTACTGAATTAACAAAATTGTATCGTTTACATTGAAAGCTAGCTATTCGTAATATTACATTAAAAACTATTTTTAATCAGAAGAAATGCGGAATTTCGCCTTTACGAGATTTTATTTTAAACAAAAACTTTGAAACAGCCAATCTGATGACGATACATGCGTATATGGTGCAATTAGCGACTGTAATACACGCAGCGCTATAGCACACTGGCAATGTTTTTGTTAGAGTGTCATGACAGCGAGCCACGCCCCCATGGCTTCAAAACGTAGTACGGCTGGGATACGTAGCGCCATCTCCCCTTATTCTTACCTCCATGATTTGAGCTCTTGCGTTTCTGGCCCCAGTTTCCATCGATCGTCATTCTGATCTTTGAGTCGACTTCGATACTTGTTTGTCTTCTGCACATGTTTGGTGGCGCGGATTTAACGGCAGCGCGTGCGCTCTGCTGGGGAGATGAGTCGCGATCGGCGGTGAGCGAGAGTCACGTGGGACTGTGTACGTAGGCAGCACGGCAAGAGGGCGAGTCGGACAACGAAGAAGAGGGGCCAGCGGCTACGGCGTGTTGAATCGTGAGGGCAGATCGACCGCTCATGGTGATTTGGTTTTCCTAGAGGTCGGAAGGACAAGCTCCTTCGAGTCTGTTATAAGCTACGCCGGCCGATTGAATTGGAGTCGCCGAGTTGCTACGGTGGGTTGCGTGCGGCTTAATTGAATATGCCAGTGTACTAAATATCCTTTGGAATTGTTTTAGAGTTATCACTTACCTCGGTGTCGTGACTAACTATCTTGACGGTAGTTGAGGAAATGTGGCTACGCCCAACCAACTGACATGAAGCGTGGTTAAAGAGTGCAACGAGTAGTGAGTAAGTCCGGCTCTGCCGTTTCAAGGCACGCCGAGATACGTCCTCTACTCTATCTTGTAGTTCATTTGGTAGTTTGGCGTGTAAATGTGCTCCGAGATAACTCTTGACATCTTAACTTTAGGGCATGATTTCTAGCGAATTTATTAATCAGAGTTTAAGGGTGAGCACTGGCCAAGTAAGTCACGGAGTTGTATTGATCACCTGTTCTCTAGATAAGACTGTGTAGTTTATGTCTCAGAATACTGTCTGCCGTTGATGTGTGTTGTGTTACGGATAACTGGCAACGGTCGAAACGAGCGTACTTAGAGCAGATCACTGCGGGGGCAGAGAGCTATTTAAGGCCTTGTCCTCTCCTTTACATCTTGGGTTATGTTGTCACTGTTGCGTGATTCCATCTTTCCGGTAAAGAATTATAGCCTCTGAAGTTCAATTGCAGTGCCAAGTAGAGTACATTTCTATGTCCTTTCTTGTCTCGTGGATCTCTCGTATTGATTTGAATCCTTGATCTGCTCGCGTCTATCGCTAATTCACACGCAATATTGAAGCAACCTAATTTTAGCGGTATGGTTATGTTCTAGTTGTAATCATTCTAAGAATATTGTTGATTAATCAACTGAGTAAGTAAATTTGAAGGTTGGTATGGTCAAAAGTAAAGCACCTAGTTAATTGTTTTAGTCATTTGTGTATAGTTTTGTTTAGGAAAGTTGGCTAGCCAAACCTTAAAAGATCTGTGTTCTTACCCTTAATCTATTCCTCAGCTGATTGGAAGTAATGAGAGTTCCGATGGGAATTGTATGAACATTTGTACTATTTAAGTAAAGCTTCATATGAGCATATTTACCTAGTCATATACAGATTTCAAGTTTTATGGGTATTGTTCCGGTTAAAGAAAATTATTTGTTGTTTGTCCGAGTGATCTGGCCTCGTAAGGCAGTCTCCTGTATTATGGTGATTGTGATTTTATAATGCTTTTGATTGTAATAAATATGTAGCAACTACAATGGATTACTATTGTGATTTTGGTGTGTCACTACAATTACACATTTCACTATTGTCACTTGGTAACACGGCGTCTCTCAGGGGGATATATCAGATGAAACTATCGAAGTACTCAGAGTCGGATCTCTTTAGATTCTACATCTATATCTATATGGCTCCACCCCCCCACCCCCCCCATGAACCATAGACCTTGCCGTTCGTGGGGAGGCTTGCGAGCTTCAGCGATACAGATAGCCGTACCGTAGGTTCAACCACAACGGAGGGGTACCTGTTGAGAGGCCAGACAAACGTGTGGTTCCTGAAGAGGGGCATCAGCCTTTTCGGTAGTTGCAGGGGCAACAGTCCGGATGATTGACTCATCTGGCCTTGTACCACTAACCAAAACGGCTTTGCTGTGCTGGTACTGCGAACGGCTGAAAGCAAGGGGAAACTAGAGTCGTAATTTTTCCCGAGGGAATGCAGACTTACTGTATGGTTAAATGATGATGGCGTCCTCTTGGGTAAAACATTCCGGAGGTAAAATAGTCCCCCATTCGGATCTCCGGGCCGGGACTACTCAAGTGGACGTCGTTATCAGGAGAAAGAAAACTGGCGTTCTACGGATCGGAGCGTGGTATCTCAGATCCCTTAATCGGGCAGGTAGATTAGAAAATTTAAAAAGGGAAATGGATAGGTTAAAGTTAGATATAGTGGGAATTAGCGAAGTTCGGTGGCAGGAGGAACAAGACTTTTGGTCAGGTTAATACAGGGTTATAAGTACAAAATCAAATAGGGATAACGCAGGAGTAGGTTTAATAATGAATAAAAAAATAGTAGATCGGATAAGCTGCTACAAATAGCATAGTGAATGCATTATAGTGGCCAAGATAGACACGAAGCCTACGCCTACTACAGTAGTACAAGTTTATATGCCAACTAGCTCTGCAGATGACGAAGAAATTGAAGAAATGTATGATGAGATAAAAGAAATTATTCAGATACTGAAGGGAGACGAAAATTTAATAGTCAATAATCATTGCTAACATTTGGTTCAAGAATCATAAGAGAAGGTTGTATGCATGGAAGAAGCCTCGATATACTGAGAGGTTTCAGATAGATTATGTAATGGTAAGACAGAGATTTAGGAACCAGGTTTTAAATTGTAAGACATTTCCAGGGGCAGATGTGGACTCTGGCCACAATCTATTGGTTATGAACTGCAGATTAAAACCGAAGAAACTGCAAAAAGGTGGGAATTTAAGGAGATGGGACTTGGATAAACTGAAAGAACCAGAGGTTTACACAGTTTCGGGGAGAGCATAAGGGAACAATTGACAGGAATGGGGGAAAGAAAGACAGTAGAAGAAGAATGGGTAGCTTTGAGGAAAGAAATAGTGAAGGCAGCAGAGGATCAATTAGGTAAAAAGACAAGGGCTAGTAGAAATCCTTGGGTAACAGAAGAAATATTGAATTTAATTGACGAAAGGAGAAAATATAAAAATGCAGTAAAGGAAGCAGGCAAAAAGGAATACAAACGACTCAAAAATGATATCGACAGGAAGTGCAAAATGGCTAAGCAGGAATGGCTAGAGGACAAATGTAAGGATGTAGAGGCTTATCTGACTAGGGCTTAGATAAATACTGCATACAGGAAAATTAAAGAGATCTTTGCAGAAAAGAGAACCACTTGTCTGAATATCAAGAGCTCAGATAGAAACCCAGTTCTAGCAAAGAAGGGAAAGCAGAAAGGTGGGAGGAGTATATTGAGGGTCTATACAAGGGCGATGTACTTGAAAGCAATATTATAGAAATGGAAGAGGATGTGATCTTTATCTTGTTCATGAGCAATGTCCTTTAAAGATGTGGTGATGAAGTTTTCAAAGGCGACTTTCTGAATGTAAAGAATACTGAAATATTTCTCGAGGTCGCCTTCTGTGTTACTTTTCTCAAGCCCAGCCGGTGCGCGTGACAGTGCGTCCGCAACAATGTTCTCCTTGCCGGGAATGTAGACTATTGTAAAGTGGAATTCTTGCAGAAACAATGCCCAACGTTTTAACCTGTCATGATTTAATTTTGAAGACATAAGAAATTGTAATGCACGATGATCACTGTATACTTTTACGTGCTTACCAGAAAGAAAGAAACGGAATTTGTTAAATGCAAAAACGATAGCTAAAGCTTCTAATACAGTAACGGAATAATTTTTCTTTTTGTTAGCACTCGGATAGCAAAAGCAATGGTTTTCTGAACAGTAGTGTCATTTTCTGTGGCTTCTTGAAATAAATGGGCACCAAGACCGACTTTAGAAGAATCCGTGCTAAGGCAGAAATCTTGTGACAGATCTGGTTGAGCTAGTATTGGCGCGTGAAGTAACGCTTCTTTCAAAGAATTGAATTCCAACTGTGCTTGTTCGTCCCAGTTCCAAATAGTATTTTTTCCAGTGAGAGAACAAAGTTTTGGTGTAACAAGAATTTGCATATTCAGAAAACGACAGTAAAAATTTAGGAGACCTAGAAAACTGCGGACTTGTTTTTTTGTGGATGGAACTGGAATGGCTCTGATTGCTTCTAACTTTTCAGGATCCGGCTAAATGCCTTCAGAAGAAATAATATGTCCCAAAAACTTCACCTTTGACCTACCGAATTCAGACCTTTCCAAGTTAACTGTAATTCCAGATTCTGCAAAAATACGTAACACGCTGTTGAGGATGCGATTTTGTTGTTCCCATGAGGCTTCTGCTATCAGAATATCGTCCACATATAAGGTGATGTGACGTTCTAAGAACTCAGGTAATATGGAATTTAGCCCGCGAATGAATGCTGCTGAAGAAATGTTCAAACCAAAAGGAAGTTTCCGAAACTGATAACAAACGCCGAAACAAAGGAAAGCTGTGTATTTTCTACATTCTGGATGAAGTTCGATCTGATAAAAGCTGGATCTGAGATCAATGGAAGACAACACTTTTACACCATTAAAATTTTGAAGAAGTTCTTCCATCGTCTGCGGCCTATCTGTTTCAGGAGTGATGATAGTATTAATTTGTCTCGAATCTAAGACAAGCCTGATCGATCCATTTTTTTTCTCAACAACATGTAATGGATTGTTGTATGAGCTTACTGCAGGCTCAATAATGCCCTCGTCAAGCATAGATTGTATTTCTGTTCTAACACGGCCCCTATAATGTGCTGGAATTATGTATGGTCTAACACAAAATTTAGTATGCTCACGAACACGAAATTGGTATTTAAATCCCTTGATTGTTCCTGTTTTGTGAGTAAAAACTGTGGAATGTGCTTGTAAAATCTCAAAAAGTTCCTGCCTATCAGTGTCATTACAATTCTCAATTGTTTAAATTTTATTCTGAATTAACTCATTAATTTCAAATATGCCGTCGATATTATCCCTGTCAGTACTTGCAGAGTGATTGTTAGTGTCTAGTTCCGTAGAAAATTCCGAACTGTTGTCTAACAGAAGGTAAAGCCAATTAATTTCCTCATCATGGTTTGAGAGCCAGTCTTCAAATTTCAAAGCTATTGACTTACCTTCTTTCTCTAAACTTATTTCAGCATCGTGAAAGCTTAAGATTGCTTTGTATTCATTCAAAAAGTCTACTCCCAGTATAATTTCCGTCGACAATAATGGAACAATAAGAAAGTTCATAGAGAAGCTGTGGCTTTGGCAAAAGAATTCTAAATTGGTTTGTTGGCGTACATCTACACTTTTTCCAAAGATTGCACCTTGTAATTTAATCTTACGTAATGGAAGTGTGGGGCAATCGTACGATTTGTTGCACTTGCTAAGGGCTGTTCCACTAATTATTGAAATGGGACTGCCAGAGTCAAGTACTGCCGTAAATTTTACGTCATTTACTGTAATGTGAATCACAGGATATGCAATGTTGTCATGTTTTACGTCGAGTTCCTGGAGTAAGATGTCTCTAATGTCTTCCATTCTTACATAATTACTAGCTACGGCAGCTGCGTCGTCAGTTTCATACGTATGTTTTGTGGCTGCCAGCGGTATGAGTCATTGCCTATTGTCTCTCTGTTGGCGCGCATCGTTATTGGGATTTGGAGACCTAACTTCTACAAATTCACTGTGACGAGAGGGCTCTGCTCTGTTTGAATCCCGCCAGTTCCGATGCAATTCAGGTCTGTCGTTACGATCATATCGTCTGTCCTCATGTCGGTAGATTCCATAGTTTCTTTCTTGTCGGTCACGTGGTGGAGAATTTCTCCCTGAGTCATAACTGCCCGCTGGACCGTTGCGTCTAAAGTTATTCTGTCTCCCTTGATATTAATTATTTTGGCTCCCATATTGTCTGTTTCTCTGATTGTCTCTGTGATAGTCATTACCGTGAAGAGGTGATCTTTCCCTGTAATTATTACTACTCTGCCAACGGTTGTCATACGGGTGGTGTCTGTTTTGGTCAAAATTTACGTTGTAAGAATAGCCTTGTCGTGTCCATTTATTATTTCTGTCATCGCGGAATTGTGACAGATGTGACCTGTAATTGTTGTACTCCTGTTTTCGCGTTCCGCGATTGTCAGTGTCAATTTCCAGTTCTTGTAACAGTCCCTGAAAAGCTTCAATGTCGTCTTTGCAACGTCCTGCTAAAATAATATGTCGTAAATGTTCAGGCAGTTTGATTAAGCAAATGCGGATAAGTTCTGAGGGGCTGTATGGGTTTGAAAGATTCTTATGCAACATGTCTTCAAAATATTTCATAAGACTGGAAAATTCAGATTGTTTGAAACGTTTCATCATTATGATGCTATGTTTTACTCGGTCTTGTGTAGCTTGAGACCAATATGCTGAGAGGAAGGCATGATAAAAATCTCATTCACTGTGACAATCGTGAATGACCGATCGCATTCTTACAGCTGGTTCATTCTCCAAGTAGCCACACATAAATTCTAATCTGTGCTCTAATGACCAGTTGGGAGGAAAACAATGAGAGAATTGATGGAGCCACGCTTGTGGATGAATGTCGTTGCCAGAATTCTTAAATGTTTTGAATTTACATGTAGTAATGAACAGCTTATAGTCAAAATCATCATGTCGGCGAGTCGCATGTCGGTCATTGTTACGTCGTGTTGGCGGTTCCATCTCAAAAGTCGGTGCACATTGCCAATTTCTTTCATAACTTCCGAAATGCCCTGTGTTATTATTTTGTGGCTGTTCCGTATTTCTATGTCCCTCTTCCCGTATTGGGGCGCGAGTGTCCTCTGAAATACGTAATTCTTGTGTTACCTGTGTCAACTGATCTTGTACTTCCCGGATTTCTCTTTGGTGTTGCGTATTAATTTGATTCTGATTTTGTTTGAATTTCCTAATTTGTTCGCACTCTTCTGTGTCATTAAAGACTACTGGTTTTGTGTCATACAGATTGTCATCTACCTTCGTAGATAAATTATTTAGCTGATCCGAAAGTTCAACTACTTTCTCTGATAATGAACTAATTTCCTCCATGTGTCTTTCTGAACCAATTTTCAGTGTATCTACTGTGTCCTTTAAGTTTTCTTGAGTTTTTGAAAGTTGCGTAACCAAATCGGTAGATGCAACTGAGTCAATTTTAGCTTGCAAGGTCTCATGATTTTCATGAACAATAGTTTGCAGTTCTTTTATGGCTCCTTCGTGATTCTCTAATGCATTTTCATGCCGCGAAAAAATAGGTTGAAAATGCTCACAAATTTGTGTTTTTACGTCATTACAGACTTTTTGACATTTCGATTCAATGTTATGTAACTCAGTAGTTAAATCTTCACGTGTTTGTTCAAGCTTATGTTCCACTGAGTCTAACTTTTGAAGCTTTTGTTCCATTGTGTCTAACTGTTGCTGTGTTTGCCTCTGGTGTTGTTCCATTGTGTCTAACTGTTGCTGTGTTTGTCTCTGGTGTTGTTCCATTGTGTCTAACTTCTGAAGCTTTTGCTGTGTTTGTCTCTGATTTTGTTCCATTGTGTCTAACTTTTGAAGATTTTGTCCCATTTGTTGCATTGATTGTAATAACAATGCATTAGTGTCTGGAATCTGTTCCTCTACGCTTTTCGGCAGTGCATTTGCACCAGCGACATTCACATTTTGACAAGCAGAAAATGTGTCTTGACTCATTTGAGAAAACGGTGAGAACCCAAAACCTGAGTCTACAGTATTTGCAATATTGTGTTCTGTCATTCCAAATTCCTGAGGCAAGCTGTTGCCGACCGATCGATTGATAATGCTTCCCTGTTTACTACCTGTTTCTCTGTCTACACCATTATTTGACGCCCGCTCCATTTCCCTATGCACAGTTACCAAATTACTACTTTCAATATTAGTTAATTCATTACATGGTGGCGTTAACACACTGCTTTCGTCTTCACTGTCATTTCTCAGTTTACTTTGGAGCCTAGTATTACGTTTTTCACACGCCATTATTGTCACAATATTTCACACGACAACACAAAAAAAACACATTTTGAAGAGCAAAAATAAGAGGACACATTAACATAGAACTGAAAATAATATCTAGTTAATTGCAAGCGCAGCTGCGAAATACTTGGTGCAAATCTACATGCATGCCACAACAGTTTTACTGTACAACAATGAAAGGCTGCAACTACAAAGGAGATTCTCTCTACAATTACGCGCTAACAATAAACAATAGCTACACTAATTACACAAACTACAAGAAAAATGAATAGGAAAATAGGAATGCGGGTAAGCTACTACAAACAGCATAGTAAACGCATTATTGTGGCCAAGATAGATACGCAGCCCACACCTACTACAGTAGTACAAGTTTATATGCCAACTAGCTCTGCAGATGACGAAGAAATTGAAGAAATGTATGATGAAATAAAAGGAATTATTCAGATAGTGAAGGGAGACGAAAATTTAATAGTCATGGGTGACTGGAATTCGAGTGTAGGAAAAGGGAGAGAAGGAAACGTAGTAGGTGAATATGGATTGGGGCTAAGAAATGAAAGAGGAAGCCGCCTGGTAGAATTTTGCACAGAGCACAACTTAATCATAGCTAACACTTGGTTTAAGAATCATGATAGAAGGTTGTATACATGGAAGGACCCTGGAGATACTAAAAGGTATCAGATAGATTATATAATGGTAAGACAGAGATTTAGGAACCAGGTTTTAAATTGTAAGACATTTCCAAGGGCAGATGTGGACTCTGACCACAATCTATTGGTTATGACCTGTAGATTAAAACTGAAGAAACTGCAAAAAGGTGGGAACTTAAGGAGATGGGACCTGGATAAACTGAAAGAACCAGAGGTTGTACAGAGTTTCAGGAAGAGCATAAGGGAACAATTGACAGGAATGGGAGAAAGAAATACAGTAGAAGAAGAATGGGTAGCTTTGAGGGATGAAGTAATGAAGGCAGCAGAGGATCAAGTAGGTAAAAAGACGAGGGCTAGTAGAAATCCTTAGGTAACAGAAGAAATATTGAATTTAATTGATGAAAGGAGAAAATATAAAAATGCAGTAAATGAAACAGGCAAAAAGGATTACAAACGTCTCAAAAATGAGATCGACAGGAAGTGCAAAATGGCTAAGCAGGGATGGCTAGAGGACAAATGCAAGGATGTAGAGGCTTATCTCAATAGGGATAAGATAGATACTGCCTACAGGAAAATTAAAGAGACCTTTGGAGATAAGAGAACCACTTGTATGAACATCAAGAGCTCAGATGGAAACCCAGTTCTAAGCAAAGAAGGGAAGGCAGAAAGGTGGAAGGAGTATATAGAGGGTCTATACAAGGGCGATGTACTAGAGGACAATATTATGGAAATGGAAGAGGATGTAGATGAAGATGAAATGGGAGATATGATACTGCGTGAAGAGTTTGACAGAGCACTGAAAGACCTGAGTCGAAACAAGGCCCCTGGAGTAGACAACATTCCATTGGAACTACTGACGGTCTTGGGAGAGCCAGTCCTGACATAACTCTACCATCTGGTGAGCAAGATGTATGAAACAGGCGAAATACCCTCAGACTTCAAGAAGAATATAATAATTCCAATCCCAAAGAAAGCCGGTGTTGACAGATGTGAAAATTACCGAACAATCAGTTTAATAAGCCACAGCTGCAAAATACTAACACGAATTATTTACAGACGAATGGAAAAACTAGTAGAAGCCGACATCGGGGAAGATCAGTTTGGATTCCGTAGAAATACTGGAACACGTGAGGCAATACTGACCTTACGACTTATCTTAGAAGAAAGATTAAGGAAAGGCAAACCTACGTTTCTAGCATTTGTAGACTTAGAGAAAGCTTTTGACAATGTTGACTGGAATACTCTCTTTCAAATTCTAAAGGTGGCAGGGGTAAAATACAGGGAGCGAAAGTCTATTTACAATTTGTACAGAAACCAGATGGCAGTTATAAGAGTCGGGGGACATGAAAGGGAAGCAGTGGTTGGGAAGGGAGTAAGACAGGGTTGTAGCCTCTCCCCGATGTTATTCACTCTGTATATTGAGCAAGCAGTAAAGGAAACAAAAGAAAAATTCGGAGTAGGCATTAAAATCCATGGAGAAGAAATAAAAACTTTGAGGTTCGCCGATGACATTGTAATTCTGTCAGAGACAGCAAAGGACTTGGAAGAGCAGTTGAACGGAATGGACAGTGTCTTTAAAGGAGGATATAAGATGAACATCAACAAAAGCAAAACGAGGATAATGGAATGTAGTCGAATTAAGTCGGGTGATGTTGAGGGTATTAGATTAGGAAATGAGACACTTAAAGTAGTAAAGGAGTTTTGCTATTTGGGGAGCAAAATAACTGATGATGGTCGAAGTAGAGAGGATATAAAATGTAGACTGGCAATGGCAAGGAAAGCGTTTCTGAAGAAGAGAAATTTGTTAACATCGAGTATAGATTTAAGTGTCAGGAAGTCATTTCTGAAAGTATTTGTATGGAGTGTAGCCATGTATGGAAGCGAAACATGGACGATAAATAGTTCGGGCAAGAAGAGAATAGAAGCTTTCGAAATGTGGTGCTACAGAAGAATGCTGAAGATTAGATGGGTAGATCACATAACTAATGAGGAAGTATTGAATAGGATTGGGGAGAAGAGAAGTTTGTGGCACAACTTGACCAGAAGAAGGGATCGGTTGGTAGGACATGTTCTGAGGCACCAAGGGATCACCAATTTAGTATTGGAGGGCAGCGTGGAGGGTAAAAATCGTAGGGGGAGACCAAGAGATGAATACACTAAGCAGATTCAGAAGGATGTAGGATGCAGTAGGTACTGGGAGATGAAGAAAATTACACGGGATAGAGTAGCGTGGAGAGCTGCATCAAACCAGAGTCAGGACTGAAGACCACAACAAAATCAACATCTACATGGCTATTCTGCAAATCACACTTAAGTACCTGGCAGAGGGTTCATCGAACCACTTTCACAATAATTCTCTATTATTGCAATCTCTAACAGCATGCGGAAAAATGACCACTTACATCTTCTCGTGCGAGCTCTGATTTCCCTTATTTTATTATGATCATCGTTCCTCCCTATGTAAGTCAGCGTCAACAAAATATTTTCGCATTCGGAGAAGAAAGTTGGTGATTTAAATTTCGTGAGAAGATACCGCCGCAACGAGAAACGCCCTTGTTTCAGTGATATCCACCCCAAATCCTGTATCATAACCATGACACTCTCTCCCCTATTTCTCTATGACACAAAACGTGCTACTCTTCTTTGAACTTTTTCGATTTACTTCGTTAACCCTATCTGGTAGGGATCCCACACCACGCAGCCGTATTCCAAAAGAGGACCGACAAGATCAGCTTACACAGTCTCTTTAGTAGATATGTTGCATGCTAAGTGCTGTTCCAATAATTCGCAGTCTTTGGTCCACCTTCTCCTCAATGTTATCTATGTGAGCGTTACAATTTAAGTTACTAGCCATTTAGTTAAATTTACGGCTTTTAGATTAGATTGATTTATCATGTAACCGAAGTTTAATGGTTTCCTTTTAGCATTCTTCTGAGTGACTGCACACATTTTGTTATTAATGTCGATTGCCAATTTTGGCACCATACAAATATCTTTTCTAAATCGTTTTACAATTTGTTAGACCTTCTGATGACATTACTTGACGATAAGCGACAGCATCATCTGCAAACAAGCTAAGATGTCTTCTGATATTTTCTTCTATATCGTTTATATAGATATGGAACAGATGAGGCCTATAACATCACCTTAGGGAACGCAAGAAATCTTTTCTAGACTGTCTTTCTTAAGCTTTTAGTCTCTTTCGTCTCTGACAGAGTGAATGTCAGACATGATAGAACTGCTCGTCTACTTACAGACTCCAGAGTATGTGGTTGATAAGATGTCCAGTTGTTGAAGGAAGGAACGTCATACTGTTACAAATCGGACGATGCTTGGTTAACACAGTGGTGTTCAAACCAAACATCATTTCTATAACAGCTTTCCTCATTTGAGCTACTAAATGGCAAATAACGATCGTGCGGGCAAGAAAAGATGAACTAATCTTCCGAAGATCAAGTCTCTTTTTTTAGCACTGTGTCACATAAGGGACATAATTCGAGTTCTGTACGAGAAGGACTAAATGACAGAGTAATTCTCCTCCGCATAAAGATTAAACGATTTTCATCGCGGCTATTGTATGATGTGAGCACCACACCATTGTTACTGGAAGTACTACAGTGCATGTCAAGCTCCGACTAGAGTTAGGAAACGAGAGACGTCGAAGGAGGTGAAAGGAAGAGAAAATGAATGTGGAAGAAAATAATAATTCCGGAAGAACGATGTGACCGAACAACTACCCGCCGCATTAGAAGTCTCGCTTTGTGCAAGGTCTGCGCTCTTTCGCGCAAGGGACGCAGTTCAGATACCGATGGAGCCGACCGAATTCAGATTTACCCCACATTCTGTAATCACTTCGTGGAACTGAGAAGTGGTTCCTTCAATGAGCCACGACGCATTTGCTGTTCCACCTTTTTGAAGATGAGAACGAGGTTTCTCCAATCACCTCAGTCTCTATGGGCCATTAAAACTTAACCTTTTATCACAAAAGTAGCTCGTTAAGACATAGAGGAATTACAGGCATTTGCTGCAAGAGGGCATTGACTGAAATCATCAGCGAAAGTTGAAAACTCGTGCTGGACTGGGCTTCGAAGTCGGGACTCCTGCTTACTAGGCAGACGCTCTGATCACTGAGCCATACGGACACTGTGGTCACTGCAGTTGCACGGACTACCACAGCACGCTCAGCTTATCCACACACTACTAATGTAGTGCCCCTTGCCCGTTATCCTGCCACTTGCGGCATTTCGCTGATTCCCGTAAAGTTGGAGCCTGGTGTCCATCTGTACTGAACTGATCTTTGGCGTTCTCGCCTCCATTACATACAGGGTGCTTGGGTAAGAGCATGCAAAAACGTAACAGAACATAGAGGATGCTCCACTGAACAACTTGTAGTAGGAAACCTGGGATCGGAGCAGCCAGCTTCAGGAGATACGGAAGTAAACTTGTCTACTGCTTTGTCTAGTTACTGTTTTCCAGCTTATTTGCAACTAACATGCGTACAAGTTTGCACATAAGGTGCTGTTTATTTACACGCACATTCCTTATTTCCTGCAGGGAAACAAGGAAGGCAAGCCCGATTACTAGGAAGTCGTGATGCAGGTTTTGTTTACTTTACTTGTCCATAAGGTGGCTCTGTTGTATAGTATTTACGTTGTCCCATGACAGAAAAAAATAGTTCAAATGACTCTAAGGACTATGGGACTTAACATCTGAGGTCATCAGCCCCCTAGACTTAGAACTACTTAAACCTAACTAACCTAAGGACATCACACATATCCATGCCCGAGGCAGGATTCAAACCTGCGACCGTAGCAGCAGCGTGGTTCCGGAGTGAAGCGCTTAGAACCGCTCGGCCACAACGGCCGCCTCCCATGACAGAAAATGCTATGAATCAACAATAGACCCATTCATTACTCAGTGCTACTCAGAGACGCACAGTACGATACAATGGAGCAGTACCGGTACAGTTTCGCAGAACTCACTAACATGCACCTTGTGTGTGGGGAAGTACACTCCATAGCTCTCGCTGTTGAAAGACCGTACAGGGAACGATATCCTAACAGGTATCATCCGTCACGACGAGTGTTCATATTTCTCGATCGACGAACGTGGGAGACTGGTTCATTGGAAAGAAGAAACGAGGGACCTGGCAACATGAGGGCCACTCGCACACCCGATTTCGAAGAGGAGGTGCTGGAACGTGTTGCAGAGGACCCACTACAAGCACTGATTGTATTGCTCGTGAAATGGGCCCTCCACATACTAGCGTGTGGTGAATACTCCTTAGCAAAATTACACCCATATGATCCACAACGAGTCCATGCAATGCTTGTGACCGACTTGGGTCGCATTTTATTTATTTATTTATTTACATGTCTAGTTCCATAGGACCAAATTGAGGAGCGAATCTCCAAGGTCATGGAACGTGTCAGTCCATGAAATTACAACATAAAAGTAATAGCAGATAAAAATAAAATGTTTGTGAACCCAAAAAAAGTCAAGCCATAAGTTTCAACGCAATCAACAATACAACATAAGAAACAGATTAATTTTTCAAGGAACCCCTCAACAAAATAGGAGTGACGCGTGAGGAAACTCTCCAGTTTCGATCTGAAAGCATTGTGTCAGTGGTTACTCCACAGTGTGCGATTTGTGGTTTTACCAGTGGGGGGGATGTCTTAGGGGGTTAGTATAATTACATATGTTACTAGCTTGGACCGTGGCGTTACCCATGGTTAAACATTTACTTATAAATAGATATTAATGCCGAAGCTCACTATTCACTCGTATGCACTATCAGAGAATCCATCCTTTGTTATATCTTTAAAAGTACATTGTAGGTAAAGCTTATTTACAAAATCATCTACATACAGGTATACGACGGGAATTCAAAAAGTAAAGACACATTTGTGAAAAGCTGTACTTATTCTGATGATAGAAAACTGAAACATGCGTTATTTTTCTACGTAACCTCCCTGGACTTCAATGCAGTTTTCACGACGTTTTACGAGTTTTTTTTTAATTTCATCAGAAAATACGTTTTTTGGTTGCATCTGTAACCAATTTTGCACCGCGGCAATGACATCTTCATCACTTTCAAATCTTCTTCCCTGTAGTGCTTCCGTTAAGGGTCCAAACATGTGAAAATCACTTGGAGCCAGGTCTGTACTGTATGGTGGATGTTCCAGCACCTCGAATCTCAACTCCTTTATTGCGTCGGCTGTCCGTTTGGCAGAATGTGGGCGAGCGTTATCTTGCTGCAGGATGACACCTCTTCGCAGTCTTCCACGACGTTTGGATCTGATTGCAGGTTTTAGTTTCTACGCAACACATCACATCCACCATACAATACAGACCTGGCTCTTAAGCCTCGTTTATGCTGGGGCGAAGTCTTGCAACATTGTGGCATGCTACGGAAATGTAGCGTACGTTGAATGCGGCAGGTTAATTTATGCCAAAGCAACAGAATTTGTGCCCCACGTGTGTCGGTCTTGCAGTATAAAGGATGATAAAGTATCGCAGCGGTGGCCTACTTGGTACTTGCACATGCAGCTAACAACGGAAATGAAAACCAAAGGAAAAGAAAACGATGGTGGAAGAGAAGAGTATTTGAAGAAGGTCCACGAAATAGTATCCTAGGAACTAGAAGCAGACGATGGTGCGTTATTTAGTAATGTGTGCTTTCGTCCCAGGCGCGTTAGTCCGTGCCATACCATTGCCAAAAGGTGGCCTAACGGTAAATGTTCGCACCACCCTGTGTCAGGGCCCGGGGTGGGACTTTCAGCCCCCAGCTCACCCAACTCTGCGGTACCACTGCTGCGGTATGACTGCCACACTACTTCCCTCGCAAGCTCGCAAGTAAACGGATGACACACCTTAGACAAAAGCAACTATGACAACATGAGAATGATGATTTAGTTATAAATGTTTTGAAATGTTTAACTACTACATAACACTTTTTCAAAATTAATAAGCAAACATATTAACAGTATTAATAGTAAGACTGTATTAAAAACTTTCAGTGTTCGGCTCCACAAATTTAAATTATATGTAAAGTTTTACTCCAGTGCGTGGGATGTTAACATCCCAGGTTGGGATGCATAAACTAAAGCCAGAGGAGCGGATGGTCTGATGCAGAGGGGAGGAAATCCCCCCCATCCCCCCCTGCAAATCGCACACTGTTACTCCAACAACGGACTGATCGACCAGAGGAATCCAGGTCGTGCTGTTTACTGACGAGGACTCATTCGATCGTGTGTGTGATGATGATGTTTGGTTTGTGGGGCGCTCAACTGCGTGGTTATCAGCGCCCGTACAATTTCCCAACCTTTGCTCAGTCCAATTTCGCCACTTTCCTGGATGATGATGAAATGATGAGGACAACACAAACACCCAGTCATCTCGAGGCAGGTGAAAATCCCGTACAATTTCCCAACCTTTGCTCAGTCCAATTTCGCCACTTTCCTGGATGATGATGAAATGATGAGGACAACACAAACACCCAGTCATCTCGAGGCAGGTGAAAATCCCTGACCCCGCCGGGAATCGAACCCGGGACCCCGTGCTCGGGAAGCGAGAACGCTACCGCGAGACCACGAGCGGCGGACAAGGCATTCGATCGTGATGGTATTTCGAATAGCAGGACTAGACATTTGTGGGATGAGGGAAACCGCGCTGTAGCAGAGTCACACCGTCAGCTACGTTTTGCTGTCAATATCTGGGCCGGCGTTGTAGGCGACAGCCTCACTGGGCCATATCTTCTACGTGGCCGTCTGAATGCCCACCCGTGCTTGAGGTTCGTGCAAAACAGTTCTGCCTGCATTGTTGGAGAACGTACCCTCGGTTGTTCGTGAGAGGACGTGGATACAACATGACTCACTTCAGTGTGGATGTCCGCAACCATCTCAATGCTGTATTTCCTGTTCGCTGGATTGGAAGGATAGGTCCTATTCCGTGGCTTGTGAGGTCATATTGTAATGCATACGTGCATTCCCTTCACGTGTTTAGGCCAAGTATTACTCACATTTATGCGATTGGGAATGCACAGTAGTAGCCAGACTGCATGTACATCTGACAATTATGCGTCAGCAAGGAGCATTAGGGATAAAATCATAGGAGTCAATGTTGTGCAACCTTAGTCGGGACTACTCGGGAGTAGGATCTTACAGTTTGAGACAGGGTTCCGAGACAAACTTCCGTCACAATGTCCGCAAATGTGACGTCAGATCCGCCTGGAAACAGTGATCTAAACGCCCATTGGCTGAAATTATATATATATATATATATATATATATATATATATAACTACTGTGCGACGAGGGACTACCGAAGCAGCAAGACACCAGGTTAGCGATAGAGAAACCAGAGAAGTTAGGCAGAGTCGCTTCCTTCTCGCTACAATGCCACAGAGGGCGTTGTAATATAACCTGAATCCCCTTGGTTATTTCCTATGGGGACATCTATAGCCACTTGAGTATAAGACCCCAGTGGATTCGCAGATGATATTAAATGATTCAAATGGCTCTGAGCACTATGGACTTAACAGCTATGGTCATCAGTCCCCTATAACTTAGAACTACTTAAACCTAACTAACCTAAGGACATCACACAACACCCAGTAGATATTAGTTGCCACAATTCCAGATGCCCGTGAAGTGATTCGAAACATACCAGGGATATTTGTCAGCGTGCGTCATAATCTTTTTCGCCGATGTCATGCTTGCATTGAGGTTGATGGACATCAGTTTCAGCACATTTTGTAAGATACAGTACAAATGGTACGTTCACTGTGTTAATGATGGTATTTGCAGTTAACTGTAAATAATTAAAATAAAAAGTACACTGTAATGTGATTTTATTCATGTTAACTCCTTAAGTGGCTTCTCAAAACCCAGGTTCCTTACTTCGAATATTGTTCAGCGGAGCATCCTGTATGCCCTGTTAAATTTTTCCACGCTCTTACGGAAACACCCTGCATATCTGTGATACTGAGTATCTGTATTTGCGGTGTAGATTAAATGTCTGTAATACATGTATATTTTCCACAAAGGGGCCCCAATAGGATTCGCATGGACAATCAGCCGGCATTACCAACTGTCAACCGAGACGTCTCTAACTGTTACTTTTTGATAGAGATTGACAGAAACTATCGTCTCTTAGATGCTGACCAGTAGAGCGTTCTGGGTTTCAAACGATCGATGCTTGTAGTTGTCTACGGTGATACAGACAATCCTCTCACTCTGTGGCCATAGTGCGCGACCTTGATATACACTACTGTCCATTAAAATTGCTACACCAAGAAGAAATGCAGATGATAAACGGGTATTCATTGGACAAATATATTATACTAGAACTGACATCTGATTACATTTTCACGCAAATTCGGTGCATAGATCCTGACAAATCAGTACCAGAACAACCACCTCTAGCTGTAATAACGGCCTTGATACGCCTAGGCATTGAGTCAAACAGAGCTTAGATGGCGTGTACAGGTACAGCTGGCCATGCAGCTTCAACACGATACCACAGTTCATCAAGAGTAGTGACTGGCGTATTGTGATGAGCCAGTTGCTCGGCCACCATTGACCAGACGCTTTCATTTGGTGAGAGATCTGGAGAATGTGTTGGCCAGGACAGCAGTCGAACATTTTCTGTAACCAGAAAGGCCAGTACAGGACCTGCAACATGCGGT
Source organism: Schistocerca cancellata (assembly GCF_023864275.1). Classification (NCBI taxonomy): domain Eukaryota; kingdom Metazoa; phylum Arthropoda; class Insecta; order Orthoptera; family Acrididae; genus Schistocerca; species Schistocerca cancellata. The sequence goes on from NC_064632.1 coordinate 249,608,658, forward strand.
CGTGCATTATCCTGCTGAAATTTAGGGTTTCGCAGGGATCGAATGTAGGGTAGGACCACGGGTCGTAACACATCTGAAATGTAGCGTCCACTGTTCAAAGTGCCGTCAATGCGAACAAGAGGTGACCGAGACGTGTAACCAATTGTACCCCATTCCATCACGCCAGATGATATGCCAGTAAGGCGATGACAAATACACGCTTCCAATGTGCGTTCACCGCGATGTCGCCAAACACAGATGCCACCATCGTGATACTGTAAACAGAGCCTGGATTCATCCGAAAAAAAGACGTTTCGCCATTCGTGCACCCAGGTTCGTCGTTGAGTGCACCATCACAGGCGCTCCTGTCTCTGATGCAGCGTCAAGGGTAACCGCAGCCATGGTCTCCGAGCTGATAGTCCATGCTGCTGCAAACGTCGTCGAACTGTTCGTGCAGATGGTTGTTGTCTTGCAAACGTCCCCATCTGTTGACTCAGGGATCAAGACGTGGCTGCACGATTCATTACAGCCATGCGGATAAGATGCCTGTCATCTCGACTGCTAGTGATGCGAGGCCGTTGGGATGCAGCACGGCGTTCCGTACTACCCTTCTGAACCCACCGATTCCATATTCTGCTAACAGTCATTGGATCTCGGCCAACGCAATCAGCAATGTCGCGATACGATAAACCGCAATTGTGACAGGCTGCAATCCGACATTTATCAAAGTCTGAAAATTGATGGTACACATTTCTCCTCCTTACACGAGGCATTACATAAACGTTTCACCAGGCAACGACGGTCAATTGGTGTCTGTGTATGAGAAATCGGTTGGAAACTTTCCTCATGCTAGCACGTTGTAGGTGTCGCCACCGGCGCCAACCTTGTGTGAATGCTCTGAAAAGCTTATCATTTGCATATCACAGCTTCTTCTTCCTGTCGGTTAAATTTCGCGTCTGTAGCACGTCATTTTTGTGGTGTAGAAATTTTAGTGGCTAATAGTGTATTTTCAATAAGAAAAGGGCAGTATACGTTGCAAAAAGAGCATAAATTTTATTGGGTGCGTTTCGCCTTTTCGAGGCGCCTTCAGAATTTCACATCGGAAAAATATATAGGAATTATGAATATGCCTCAAAAAGGCGAAACGGTACTTCGTCCTCCGTGCAGTATTACATATAATACCTCGCAGCTCTCCGACCAAACAAACAATGGTCGCGTCTTTGCACGAACGTGGTTGTGGTTCTGCAGATAAGGGCCTCTGGGGAAGACGGTGTACCAGGGACGTGGTGGCGGCTACCGGCAGACGGAGGGAACAACACAATGAGCTAGCTGCTAGCTGCGCACCCGCCGTCCCGGTGGACAGACAGACAGACAGCTGGCGGCAGCCGGGCAGCGTCTCTCGCGCTCCCGTGTAATCAGCGCAGCGCCACACACCGCGGCAGCTATCCCCCATCCCCCCTCCGCCCCCTCCTTCCTGGTACCAGGAAGGAATCGGTCGGTCCACCGACGGCCGTTCCCCGCGACCCTCCGCCGCATCAGCGCCCCGCTGGGAAGCGAACCTCCTGCCATTGTTCTGGGCTCGTTTACCGCGCCGCTTTCTCGGCAGACGTTCTTTGCCCGTCTCGTCTTTTCTCCACGTCGAGATATTTCCGGCCACCGCTTTCACAGGGGGAGTGTCGCCCATATTCCAGGCGCGCCACCTCACTACTATCGATTCTGTCGTGCAGCAGCTGCAGCCCGATGTGGGGCGCTATATATATAAAGCCTTTTTCGCCTTCAGTTTACAGTGTGCTAACCCGATTGTGGTTATGAGCCGCTCTAGCACACCATCTTCGTGGCTTTCCGTACACCACAGACAACGCAAATTTTAATCTTAGTTTAAAGGCAACAGATTAGTATTCAATAGGCCCAGAGGAAGTTCAGTATCATTCCGAAATGATTAATGTAATTAGTTTACTGGCAAATAGAAACAAGTCAATGACAGGGCGAAGGATCATCTAAAACTTGCACCGCTAATATCATGGTAATGGGAACTTCTATTGGCGTGCGGTTTTCACAGAATGGATTGGTAGTCACGGCCTCGTATTGTTAGCCAGTAAACAGATTGGAATAATACTTATAAAGTGTATTTTTTGTCCAAAGATACACATTTTTAAATGGAACAATGCCTATTGATATTAACGAATTAAAACTATGGTAAATTAGAATGTCAATGGTGTTTCTTGCAGGATTACAGAGCGAGTCTTTTACGAGATACTGTATTTTGAAAAGGATCTGCAGAGACACTTGTTTGTGCCATTCAACAGGTACGATGTTGTTATGCTTCAGCCAAGTCCTTGCGTGTTCCTAGAGTGCACTGCGATCTGCTACTCAGTGTGCGATAGTCCAAGCAGTAGTCCGTGAGTGACCAATGGGATTTACCAGTGTGGGAAAAGCCAATACTCACGGTGTGTGGAGAGAGTAGGAAGAATGCAGTTCGTTCTCGTACACTGTATGTGGCAAGATATTCCAATAGACATCAACCATATCGGCAATTATTTACCAGTCCTTTCAACCAGTTATGTCAAAGTGGTGTAAGGTGGCGTGGTCTCCTGACCTTCATTTCTTACATATTGCGACATCACTACCGTATTCTGCGTATCAAGACATGTCATTCGACTCCAAACTGGATAGGGTAGAGTCAGTTTTACATATTTCCATTTAATCGATATGCATATCTAATAAATAAATCGCAAGTGCGCACCGAGGTTAAAAAGTCGAGGCTGGCGTACACAGACATTCAAGACACGATGGATACAGGAGTTTTTGTTCGGTGGAGGTAACCAGCATGCTGGAAAATTCCTTAGGAGGGTGAGTTAGCATACAGCTTCTCCGGCCAGCTGACCACCCAGGGACCAAAACAGTTTTTGCCAGACAAAAGGGACAATGGCCTGCATGTTCACCTTAGAAGCAAAACCCACTGTATTGTTTGGGAGGGGCCCATACGCATTTTTGACGGACCTAGTGTGCAATTTCAGAGTTCTCACAGGTGGACAGTAAACGCCTAATGCAGTTGCCGTATATTTCCGGACTGGTCGGCTTAAACGGATCGCCATTCTCCCGTTTGTAACAGTAACGCTGATTGGCAGACTACTTCTGAAGGAATGAGCCAGAGGAGTGAGGGAAAGACAGCAGATAATATACCCTTTCGCTTTTTGCGTGGAGAGGGGTCATTCGGTGATGCTCTTGAAGCAGGAACACGTAGTGGGAGCGAGTGTGCTCGTGCGTGTACGCAGAGAGCACCCCTGTCGCTAGCGAATCAGAGTGATAGTCTATATTGAGTCGCTCGCGATTAAGTATTTGTTCACTGTGATGGCCACGACACTTAATGTGTGGTGTGAACACAGACACAGTATTAGCACCTGTGAGCGAACATTGAGTGGCATTGTGGTGGACTGGTTATCTGACCAATGTACCACGCCAATAGTTAGACTAGAGGCAGATAAGAGTCCTTGACTTCATCAAGGCACAGTGAGAGTTCGATTGGCGAAGGTCAATCCAAATAGAAAGAGATAGGTTTGTTATTTTTCAGCGGTGAGCGACGCAGGCAGCAGTCGTCACAGCTCAAGGTATTGTGCACTACAGTGTATGCGAGCCCCATCTTTCCTCCATTAGATATAACATACTTCATTCACGTCACTCCATTACATATCTCATGCGACAGCCTCGACCGTACTTAGAAAAATTCAATCAGATAATTATTCAAGTTGAGTAGGTGCGGCTTTCAGCCATTCTGCCGAGTAAATAACATTCTTAAGGAAAAGGGATAGCTTTCCCACACTTTTTATATAAATTTCATTAACGCGATTCCTATCCATAAGAGGTAACCTCCTATTCCTAAAAGAGCCCAGAAACTTGTGTAGCAGTTTATAAATAAAAGTTTGACATGATTTTCTCAGATTTTGCAATAAATAATATTTTCTGTTCATTTAATGTTTTTCTTACATTAACTAGCAATACTCCAGTACCCAATTATCCAAAAGAAAAGAAAAATGTTCAAATATGTGTGAAATCTTATGGGACTCAACTGCTAAGGTCATCAGTCCCTAAGCTTACACACTACTTAACCTAAATTATCCTAAGGACAAACACACACCCATGCCCGAGGGAGGACTCGAACCTCCGCCAGTACCAGCCGCACAGTCCATGACTGCAGCGCCCTAGCCAAGTATCCCACTAGTTACGTAAGAAAATAGAATATTTTTGTGTCTTTTCCTTACAGTAGACGACTCCAGAAGATATTTATTGCTGAAAGTTTTTCAGGCGTTTTTGGTACGTTAGGAGCGTCTGTCTGACTTCTGTAGTTGTGTGGGGTGGAAACTGCTTCTTGCAGGAGCCAAAGGGTACTTGTCAGATCAATCCATAGTGCAACTCGTCAATATTACACCCACTTACTGACAGTGGTAGTGTATTACCGAGACTACATAACGAAAAGGAACAAGTGACGACATAAGAAGGGTGGGGGAAATTAATATTCTTGCTGCTGTTGCAGTTGATCCTCACATTAGCTACAGCGCAATTGCATGAAGGAGAGGTATGAGTCCGGCAAGTGTCCGTGTTCTCCTTTCCTAGCTTGGGAATCGGTACAAGGCGAGCTGTAATCTAAGCTGCTGGGAATTAGCTCAGTTGAAGATAACTATTGAAGATCCTCGTGGTGAACACCAATGGCTTCTACTGCTGTTGTTTGAATTGTTCGTTCATGGTCCCATCAGATTCCGGGGCCGAATATGATACGAGGTTGTGAGTGACAGCCTTGACTCTTTTTGGTGCTGTTAGAAGAGGTTCATCCCCTCGTGCAGTCTGTCTATTGCCCTCCGCCTGTTGGATAACCATGTTAGTTTCCTTGTCTTCCTTTATGATGTCCTGTGCCTTTTGTGCCATGTACGTTTAGGTAAAGTGTTCTGCCTGTTCAAGGGGTCGTATATGCAACATGCTGGGCCCTGGATGGCAAGGCTGGCTGATCGTGGGCTAAGAAGATTTAGTATTAGTTTCCACTCTTTCCTAGCCTGAAGCATGAGGGTAGCCATTTTACCCTCCACGACTTCTAACCTGTGTTCCACAACACGATAGTGTAGTTGTCTAGAGAGACGTTTCAATCCTCGTCGGTCGTGCGGATTCCGGAAACGTTGCCATAGTTTGCGAATTTTATTTTTAAGAGCCTTCCACCCTTGGAGTAAAGGCATGAATTCGTCGTGGCGCCGAGCGCGAATTCTGGTCGTTATAGGTGCTTGGGCGTAAGGCCTGCTTTGATACGCACAGTCTAACACATACAGTCGCGATATCCACTGCTGTGAAAATTGTTGCCATCTAATAGCTGAAACGCCACTACAGCCCCTAGGGGGGAGAAAGCAGCCGTAACAATCGTTTTTCTGATTAATTAACGAATTAGTTTTATACTTTTCCTTTCTCTGCGTTAGTAAATTATCGAGAGACATGGATGATGGCGAAATAAATATGAAAACAGCTGAATTTCTCTGATTTCAGTGCTATAAGCTACAACTTATTCATGAAGAAATACTTTCGAATATGTGTATAATTGCAGCTTCTATCTCTGAAATCAAGGAATATAAAACCATGTTTCATCCATGAGGAGCATGTATTATTGTTGTTGTCTGTCTGTTATTATGATAGCAACTATCCTTGACCTGTAACAATTTTCCGCGAAGTGTAACGATTTTGCACTTTCTTTCCAACGTACGAATATTTTCACAAATGTGGCTACTTTCGTTTCAAAAGCGAATGTGCTAAAAAGTCTTGCGTCTGTGGCTCACATATAGTGACAATTGTGGAATCGGTTTATTCTGTGTTGGGGAAACAGTTCTGTCACTTTTGACGCTTTATTACCACATCTGTGTGGTTTTTCCTTCGTCTACAGTTGTGGTGGTTTATTTGGTACGTTAAGTAAGCTAGGTGCTACATTACATACTGTAACGGTTTCATGTGAGCCGCTACATGGCTTAACACAATAGCCATATACTCAAAACACACCTGGGTGCTCTTCCGACACTCAGGGAAGATCAGTATTTTCACTCTTGGCATTGTCTGCAAGAGTGAATGCGAGTCGTCTGCTGTGGATTCTGTGAATGTGGAGATGCAGTTTAGCCAACCATTGTATTAAGTACAGTGCGACTGCACTGGGCCAGAGAGACATAAGCTCTTCGTGTGTTAGCAGGTCCCGTTAGGTTGGCAAATAGCCGCTGTGCAGACTCACTGAGCCCTTCCGGCCAGTGTGTGTGGATCCCGGACGAGGAGAGACGGTTAGGCATTCCCTGCCGAGACTCTGGCGAGCACGGACGCTCTGCGTGATGGCTCCTACAGTCACTTTAGGTGAAATAGTCACGTTAGACAAAATTGCTATTTTATTTTGTATTACTGATGATGGGCCAACATTCCATATAATCGCAGTATTAAGTAAAGTGAGTGATCAAGGAGTATTTTCATGACTTTTGGGAAATAAATGTTGTTGTTATATATAATTCTTAACTTGGTTTCTCACAGCAACGCCATATTTCCGTTACAATTCCAACTTGAAGTTAACCAACAAGCAGAAATTTTGTGTAGTGAAATCTACTCATGCAAACGGTCGTAAGCGTCTTTCACAAGAGACACAGGTGCCATTTTCAAATTGAGGATGCCTGCCAAGACTTTGCGGAAAGCAAGTATCGTGCAATACAAGTGGATGACGTTGAAAACTCGCTGGTTTAACTGGAAGTGTGCTGAACAAAATATCACGCTGTTGAGTAGATGTACGGCGTCTTTTCCCAAAAGGCCAGTTCTTCTGCTATTAACTAATGTTTTTGTATTCTTAAAGGAAAAGAAAAAGGACTACCAACAGATCATCGGCCCGTCAGTTTATTACCTACTTTGTCGAAGGTCTTTGAAAGAATAAGAGTAAAACGACTACGACAACCCATCGCCAAGCGGGAAGTAGTTAGACCAGATCAGTTTCTCCTTTCAACCATCGGCAGAACTTGAACTACTGCGCGTTACGGAATGTGCAGGGCGAACGTTAATGAAACATTCAAAATACGGGGAGGGATTTCTGACTGCAAATGGAGGAGAAAAGGTGCTATGAACACGTGTCCGGAAATGCATCGTCACCACGGTAGATGGCGCTGACGTGTCCAGTCCCAAGAAAAAATTTAATAAGCAATACTTGTCATCTCAAATGAAAGGAGACTGCGCCAAGAGGCACAAGCCCCGACGCTAAAGGAAGCTTTCCAGCATACGTAAAGTGGTAACATCGGGTGCAAACCTACAAGAGAAATCGAACATTAAAGTGTTTTCACGTCGAAGGAGCCAGCTGATGGAAATATCCCGAATGGCTATTATAGAAGGTCGGCTTTGACTTATGTAACTGGGAGCCTCTTTTGATTCTAGTCAGTTGTCAGGATGAGCATTACTGCAAAGGGCATTTAATTTTAAGGCATTATGTCAGGGTGAAAAACACTAAATAAATTACTTTTTCTTTCTTAAAAACATGTGCGCAGGGTGGGTTCTTCCTTGGCTCGGGTATGAGGTAGAATGAAACAGCATTTTTACATAAGATAACTTTTATTGAAAGTTTTGTACAACTGTTTCCTTACTCGATTGTTCTGGCTGGGAGAGCGGCAGCTGTGTCATTTGCGAAGCCTCTGCTGCGGTAGCGGCGGCGTCTGATCGCGCCTGGCGGTGTGTATCTCGTGTCGCCCAGTTGACTGGAGACGCGCCTCGTGCGGTGGCCCGTTTAATTATTGAGAACGAAGTCGTGCATCGGATGGTGATACCTTGGATGTGGCGTCCCAGTGTTTCTCTTCTCTAAGCGGCCGCGTGTGTCAGTGTTGTGCGTCGGCCAGCGGAGCGGCGCGGCGGGGGAAGGCCAGCGTCCCGGACTCGAACAACGGACACCAGCTTGCCAGTTTTCGGCTGTCCGATATTCATTCCATCTCACAGGTGACGGCTGATGTGATGTCCTCACGAGTCACCCGGGTACGTAAAAGACAAATACCTTCTAACTTCTGTCTTCTGGCGGCGAGGCTGCTGCCTGCTACTCTATTACAGCGGCGAACTTGGTGCTTCTGTGTACGATGTAGTCTCTTCCTGCATGACGGTCTTCAGCTCCGAAACTGAACTGAAAACTACTACTCTTGTCGGGCCCACTGCGTCTCGCGTATTTATTCACTTCAGTTCACTGGAGGTGAACGACTTCAAGGTCATTGCCTCTTCTGTCGCGTTGAAAAGCTTCTCGAAGAATCATCTTAACATCGGTCATTGGCTCTTGGAATGTAGGCGAGGGCCTGTGATCACATGTGACAATTGAGAAACCTGCCCTAACGGCTGAATCGACAGCTTCCGCTTATGTGGGGAGGGCGATGACTTCTCCTGAACGTGCTGACTTCATGGTCATTGGCTCTTCTGTCACTGCTGCTCTGCCCGCTGTTTGCCAGTGTGTAATTCTTCTAAACTAAACTAAGTTTTTCATCTATTTTCTAATTTCTACTTCACTTCACATTGATTTCACTAATTTATTTACCTATCTTAAGTACCACTCGACACTTAGAACGGTATACAAGCAACAGATTCTGAGAGAGGATTCATGGTGAGCCGTAGTATGATCGACTAGCGAGTGGCCGCTTTGAGGAGCCACTGTGTAGCTACGTCAGGCGGCAGCAGCAGAAGGATGCAGAAGTAATATTCTCAGCAAGAAGTCGCTGATCAAATCTTTTGACACGCACGTCAACTGCAAGATAAGTAATCATTATCTACTCTGGGGAATAGCTTTGAACACAGACGATCTGTCTTTGTCTCAAGGAATACATAGCATTTGTAGTTTCGTAATTAACAAGAAGAATTTACGGAATATTAATTGTCTCTTGTAAGCTTAGGCGAGTGGCCTGTTGATAAGAATAAATTGAGTCTGACATTTATTAAAGAAGGAGTTAGAAACTGGCACCTCTTTTATAAGTTATCAAAGAGATAATAAATCAATTACTTAAATAAATACTGAACTCTTCAGCATACCCATCCTGCCATTAACCCTAACAGATAACCACTGCAAAAAATAACCACAGCTCTACCTCGGAGAGCGTTCTCCCTCTCATCTCGGATAACAAAGGTGGACACCCCACCAACCCTCAGACTGTCGTCAACGTTCCGATTGCACTACAAAACTGTGCTGGGACGCGACAGACGAATCAATGTTCCTCTGACCACGTGCCGTGTGTTCCTTGTCACCTTTAGCTGAACTGGATCATCAGTCTGCATAATCGTCATCTGTGGGCTAGAAACAATCCTCGTGCAATGGTTGAGGTGTCTCACAGTATCGGCTCTGCACCAGTGCGTGGGAAGAGATTCTTGGCGACAACATAAGTGGACCGGTTATTATTGCACAACGTCTGGACGGAGGAAGGTACTATTCTGCGTGGGCTGCTTGAGAATGGCCCTTTCGCAAACGACAGGTTATGCGGTTTCTTCATGACGGATCACCACCCCGCATTACAGTTGCCGACACCTCAACCACATAGGATACGGAGGCCCTGTAACATGACCTGCTAGGTCACCAGGAATTTTACCTCTAGGAGCATCTGAAATGCGGTGAGTATGCTGAACTGGCTCCAGATGTGCAGTCCGTTCAATAGCGTGTTCACGACGCCTGTGACGCTATTTGGGAAGAGGCCGGAACCTGCACCCTCCAAAGTATGCCGGAACGCACGATGCGACGTGTGAACGCATGCACTGCATCCCATGGAGGTCACTTTGAACATCTGTTGTGACGTCGATGCGATGCCGCTCTGTACTGAGTTCTGGGGCGATTTGTTTCCTTGAGCGTGTAGTGGTACTTGAATCACGTAACCATAACGGCACCTCACCTCAACCTCTCGATACCAGCAATATTCTACTGTGTTTCTGTAAAATAGTTAACATATTTCTGTGAAAACATTCAGATTTGATTTCATTAATGTAGAGGTACTTCGGTACATCGATATGTATATATTGCAATGATATTATTCTTATGTGTATTCTTTCTTTTGTCACTATGATCTTTGACGTACTTGTAACTCTGATTTTTGGGTGCGTAAGCGGTTTTTAGAAAGTCAAGCTTTGGTCGTCATGTTAAAAAGACGCAAATTGTAGTCAGTTTATGAAATGTGAACTTTAACAGTGAGGAAGATATTTTCAAGTATGTTTTATATTGCGAGGTGACGTTTTGGAACGAGTTATGTGATATTGCAACAAAAGTAATAAAAAAGAAGTATAACTTAAATTCGGAGTGCTGGTTACCTTTTTACATCACAATTTTCCTAACTTGCGAAAGTTTAATCTTCAAGAATGGTTTATGAAACACATCTATAAAACTTTTGAATATCGCAGAATAACACCTAGGCCTCTTTGCATCCGAGCTTGGAATCATCACTACCTAGATTTTCGACGATTGAGCCATGAGTTCACAACGAGACCAGCGTGGGAAACACGAAAAGATGAGTGCCTAGTTTATCCATTATTTCAAGAAATGACTTTATTAACTGTGCTCTAATGACACCTGCCACATAATATAACTTTGTTGTTGCCCGAAAATGCAATATTTAGCAGCGTGAGAAACACTACAATCATAATTAATTTTTAACCTTTGTTGTGGTAGGGTTGTTAGAAGCGTACTCTGTCCATGACCGCACACATGTTCGTAGGATGTTTTTACCACCATTTCCAATCATGAATCCGTCTCTGCAATTTATCAGTTTTCTTAAAGTTCACCCTATGCAGCATACAACATGAATTGATCGAACTACAGGACAGCTGCTTTCATGGATGTCGAAAAAACCTACGATAAACTGCTCGTCAAATTGCACGCCTTAGCTTACATACAGGACTGCGGTATCAAGACTGTTGACAGTTTTTTCCAAGGACACCCATATCAAGATAAACGGACAGCGCTTCAGCGCGCTACAGTCACAAGAAGTCTTACCACAACGGCCAGTCCTCTCGTCAATTCATTTTACATTGTACGTGAACGGCATGCCGGTGCTCCCACAGGTTGCCCTCGCGCAGTTCGCGGACGACGCTGCATTAGAAGTCGATGCATCTCCGCTGCAGTCTGGCACCTATAGCAGCAGGTGAACATCACAGAGCAATGGTCTACGACACACCGGATGAACTTAACGCAGAGAAGACGAGGGCAAATTATCTTCACCAGGCGACAACCAGACCTTTGTGACAGCCTGCCTATAAACAACGTTCCATTCCCCTGGAGTGAACACGTACGTCATTTGGGAGTCATAATTGATAACAATCTACTCTTCAAGGAACATGTCAACCATAAAATAGCTAAAACATTGCGCCTGGATACTACTTGTACCCTCTCCTAACCAGTTCTCACACGTCTGTTAGCACAAACATAAACTATAAAGAGCAACAGGCCTACAGTCAATGTTATATGGCAGCTCCTCCTTGGGTATCACAAGCAACACAAACATTGAACAGTTACAGGTGTTGCAAAATCGCTGTCTTCGGCTCATTCTCGAACCCCTCCCGTGGGGACCTTCATCAAGTACTTGAAATCGACCCCACCCAGGACTCCATCAGAAAGACAACACGTACACTCCTGGCCCATGGACACATTGAGGGGCTCCAGCCGAACATCCGCCATCTGGACTGCGTCGGGTCTCTTGCCCCTCAACGTTGGCACCGGATTAATATGCTACAGGCCATCGTTGAAGCTGCTCAATAACCATCAAAAAGTATAGAACCCACCATCACAGAAGGGCTCACGGACCCAGAGCCCGCAGTACTGCCGGCCGTTGTGGCTGTTCGGAACCGCACTGCTGCTACGGTCGCAGGGTGGAATCATGCCTCTGGCGTGGATGTGTGTGATATCCGTAGGTAAGTTAGGTTTAAGTAGTTCTAAGTCCAGGGGAGTGATGACCTCAGATGTTAAGTCCCATAGTGCTTAGAGCCATTTCAACCAGCAGTCCTTCTTATGAGTAAATAAAGAGAACAATACCACACACACACACACACACACACACGCACAGAGAGAGAGAGAGAGAGAGAGAGAGAGATAGAGAGAGAGAGAGAGAGAGATAGAGAGAGAGAGAGAGAGAGGCTGTTACTATGCCCTCCATATGGGAGGTATCTTTCTACGATCTTTCTACATTAATGTTTTCTTAAACGCTGAATTTGTTACCTAACAAATACACTGAAGCACCAAAGTAAGTGGTGGAGGCATGCGTATACAAATACAGAGCTATGTCAACAGGCAGAATAGGGCGCTGCGGTCGGCAACGCCTATATAAGACAAGTGTCTGGCGCAGATGTTACATCGGTTACTGCTGCCGCAATAGCAGGTTATCAAGATTTAAGTGAGTTTGAACATGGTGTTATAGTCGACGCCCGAGCGATGGGACACAGCATCTCCGAGGTAGCGATGAAGTGGGGATTTTCCCGCACTACCATTTCACGATTGTACCCTCAGTATCCGGAATCCGGTAAAACATAAAATCTGCGACATCACTGCAGCCAGAAAAAGATCCTGCAAGAACGGAATCAACGACGACTGAAGAGAATCTTTCAGTGTGACAGAAGGGCAACCCTTCCGCAAATTGCTGCAGATTTCAATGCTGGGCCATCAACAAGTGTCAACGTGCGAACCATTCAACGAAATATCATCGACATGGGCTTTTGGAGCCGAAGGCCCACTCGTGTACTCTTGATGACTGCACGACACAAAGCTTTACGCCTCGCCTGGGCCCAACATCGACGTTGGACTGTTGATGACTGGAAACATGTTTCCTGGTCGGACGAGCCTCCTTTCAAATTGTATCGAGTGGATGTACGTGTACGGCTACTGAGACAACCTTATGAATCCATGGACCGTGCATTGATACGACTCTGACAGGTGACACGTACGTAAGCATCCTTTCTGATCACCTGCATCCATTTATGTCCATTGCGTATTCCGACGGCCTTGGGCAATTCAGCAGTACAATGCGACACCCCACATGTCCAGAATTGCTACAGAATTGTTCTAGGAACACTCTTCTGAGTTTAAACACTTCCGCTGGACACCAAACTCTCTAGACATGAACATTATTCAGCATATCTGAGATGCCTTGTAACGTGCTGTTGATAAGAGACCTCCACCCGCTCGTACTCTTACGGATGTATGGACAGCCCTGCAGTATTCGTGGTGTCAGTTGCCCCCAGCACTACTTCAGACATTAGTCGAGTCCGTGCCACGTCGTGTTGTGGCACTTCTGCGTGCTCGCGGAGCCCTACACGATATTAGGCGGTTGTACCAGTTTCTTTGGCTCTTCAGTGTAAATTGCCCCATATTTCAGGTGTATTTCGGAATGGTTCCTTCTAGTTGACCTCGCTCGAGTTACTTTAATCTTTGTTCAACTGAATTAGTGCCCTGTCTCTAACGACCCCGCCGTAGCCGGCACATTAAACTCTAACCTTCCCTTTCTCGCAGCACCCCGCCGCACCAGCTCCTACCGTCTTCCCCTGTTACGGACGACCAGGCTGCGGTTATTCGCCCCCTCGTTTCTTCACTACATTTAACCGCGATAAGGGCGGGACCTTGCGGCTGTTAAAGTCAGCGGAAGGCGCCCCCCGCGAGCTTCCAAGTCGGCGGAGAGAGGCGACAAGAATGCGGCTCCGTCGTATTGGTCTGGGCGGAGGGTGAACTTGTTCCACGGGCCGACGCGCCCACACAAGGCTACAAAAGGGATGCGGGCGCTATCGCCTCAACTTCTGCGCCAGAGCCGCCCCCTCTTTGTTAACCTGCTCGCCTCTGCTCCCCGCCTTTTTTGTTCCTCCCTTCCGTCTTCCTAATCTCCGTCCCTCGCGGCCAGCCTGCAGCTCGATGGTGCACCGCGAGAAATGCCTCGAAAAATTATAGCACTCCCTCGGTGTACGTCAACAGTGGCACTAAGCGAAAAAGTGCCGTGCTACAGAAACTCGACTGGTACTCTGGAGGAACCGCCCGGCACCCCTGCTCTATAGTTCCGTTGGTGAAAGGGACGATGGAGAGTTAAGGTAAGGAAAATACACTACTGGCCATTAAAATTGCTACAGCACGAAGATGACGTGCTACAGACACAAAATTTAACCGACAGGAATAAGATGCTGTGATATGCAAATGATTAGCTTTTCAGAGCATTCACACAAGGTTGGCGCCGGTGGCGACATCTACAACGTGCTGACATGAGGAAAGTTTCAAACCCATTTCTCATACACAAACAGCAGTTGATCGGCGTTGCCTGGTGAAACGTTGTTGTGATGCGTAGTGTAAGGAGGAGAAATGCGTACCATCACGTTTCTGACTTTGATAAAGGTCGGATAGTAGCCTATCGCGATTTCGGTTTATCGTATCGCGACATTGCTGCTCGCGTTGGTCGAGACCCAATGACTGTTAGCAGAATATGGAATCGGTGGGTTCAGGAGGGTAATACGGAACGCCGTGCTGGATCCCAACGGCCTCGTATCACTAGCAGTCGAGATGACAGGCAACTTATCCGCATGGCTGCAACTGATAGTGCAGCCACGTCTCGATCCCTGAGTCAACAGATGGGGACGTTTGCAAGACAACAACCATCTGCACGAACGGTTACCCTAGACACTGCATCACGGACAGGAGCGCCTGCGATGGTGTACTCAACGACGAACCCGGGTGCACGTATGGCAAAACGTCATTGTTTCGGATGAATGCAGGTTCTGTTTACACCATCATGATGGTCGCATCCGTGTTTAGCGACATCGCAGTGAACGCACATTGGAAGCGTGTATTCGTCATCGCCATACTGGCGTATCACCCGGCGTGATGGTATGGAGTGCCTGCCACTGGGTACACGTCTCGGTCACCTCTTGTTCGCATTGACGGCACTTTGAACAGTGGACGTTACATTTCAAATGTGTTACGACCCCTGGCCCTACCCTTCATTCGTTCCCTGCAAAACCCTACATGTACCGAGCGAGGTGGCGCAGTGGTTAGCACACTGGACTCGCATTCGGGAGGACGACGGTTCAATCCCGTCTCCGGCCATCCTCATTTAGGTTTTCCGTGATTTCCCTAAATCGTTTCAGGCCAATGCCTGGATGGTTCCTTTGACAGGGCACGGCCGATTTCCTTTCCAATCCTTCCCTAACCCGAGCTTGCGCTCCGTCTCTAATGACCTCGTTGTCGACGGGACGTTAAACACTAACCACCACCACCACCACCACCAAAACCCTACATTTCAGCAGGATAATGCACGACCGCATGTTGCAGGTCCTGTACGGGCCTTTCTGGATACAGAAAATGTTCATTGCTGCCCTGGCCAGCACATTCTCCAAATCTCTCACCAATTGAAAACGTCTGGTCAACGGTGGCCGAGCAACTGGCTCATCACAATACGCCAGTCACTACTCTTGATGAACGGTGGTATCGTGTTGAAGCTGCATGGGCAGCTGTGCCTGTACACGCCATCCAAGCTCTATTTGACCCAATGCCCAGGCGTATCAAGGCCGTTATTACGGCGAGAGGTGGTTGTTCTGGGTACTGATTTCTCAGGAACTATGCACCCAAATTGCGTGGAAATGTAATCACATGTCAGTTCTAGTATAATATACAATCGCACCAAAAAGTATTGGCACAGTTACATTTTAGTGGTTGTAGGTTAAACGAAACATATATTTCAGAACAGAACCCATACATGTGACACCTTACATTACATAGTTTACAAATATGTCAAAATCACCTGTCCTTAAAGTAACATACAGTGTCATGAAAAAAAACATCGCTCTTCTGCACCCAAAAAAGTATTGGCACACGCATATGAATCGGACAGTGTGTTCGTTTTCTTCATTGATGTTCACCATCTAATAGCTAGTGTGCATCCCTTTAGCATCTATAACAGCACGTAAACGCCTAGGAATGCTTTGTATTAAATTCCGGGTGATATCAGGGGTAATTTTCGACCATTCCTCCAGGAGCACTTTCTCCAAGTCGTTTTTACCGGACGGACGCCTTTTTCTGACTTGTGTGTCAAGATGAGCCCACAGGTTCTCAATGGGGTTCAAATCAGGGCTCTGAGGTGGTGTTAGAACCCTTCTGGGGGCATTGTACAGTAACCACTCCCGGGTTTTCATGGCGGTATGTTTTGGGTCGTTGTCTTGCTGGAACTGAAACACCCCAGTAAGGCCCAATTTCTGTGCACTAGCGTGTAAATTACCTCGCAACACGTCAATGTATCTCATATGATCCATTGTGCCGTGAATTACAGCTAGATTTCCAACGCCGGAAGCCGCCATACAGCCCCAGACCATGATACCGCCCCCACCGTGTTTGACTGTGGGATGCATGTGTTTGATGTCGAGGTGCGTATTCGGCTTGCGCCAAATTTTCTTTCTTGCATCAAATCCGAACACATTGAACTTCGATTCGTCGCTAAATATCACAGTGTTCCAAAACTCCATCGGCTTGCTGATGTAGTCCTTGGCAAACTGCAGGCGTTTCTGCCGGTTAATTTCCGAAATGTATGGCTTCTTCCTGGGAGAACGT
Source organism: Schistocerca cancellata (assembly GCF_023864275.1). NCBI lineage: Eukaryota > Metazoa > Arthropoda > Insecta > Orthoptera > Acrididae > Schistocerca > Schistocerca cancellata. Next base: position 249,625,192 of record NC_064632.1, read on the forward strand.
CCATGCATGTCAGCCTCATTCAACACATTTCGTATAGTCTGAACACTAACCGTCTTGTCGGACGTTGTCTGAACAATCTCAGCAATAGTTGCTGCACTTGTAGCAGGTTCCTTCCGAGCAAGTGCGATGATATGGCGACGCTCTCGGGTTGTAAGCACTTTTGGACGTCCAGGACGACACTTATTCACTGTTGTTCCAGTCTCTTTATATTTCTGAATGATGGCTCTTACCGTGGTGTAGCTCACAGACACCTCTGCTCCGATTTGTCGATAGCTTCTCCCTTGTGAATGGAGCAATACCACTCTCTCACGCAACGCCACTGAATGTTCCTTCTTCTTCGGCCCCATGCTGACCACTATCGCGCACTACAGCAACATACTGGCGACCGGGCCGTCAACAACACGCAGTGTCTAATGTGTCAGCAGATGGCGTTCCGGTACCTGAAAACCCAGCAATATACCGAGATGCCATGCTCTGTGCCAATACTTTTTGTGTGCAGAGGAGATACGTGTTTGCCCATAACACTGCATTTCTTTGTTAATGGTAGGCACTATGGGCAGAATTGTAATGTCTGGTATGTGAGGTAGCACGTACATGTACTGTGTACCGGAAAGTGCGGCGTTTGTAACCAGCAACGATAAATACGCACGTGTGCCAATACTTTTTGGTGCGATTGTATTTGTCCAATGAATACCAGTTTATCAACTGCACTTCTTCTTGGTGTAACAATTTTAATGGCCAGTGGTGTACATTAGAAACATCTACATCACCTGAAGCGAGCGCTAGGGTGGTCCCTTTAACACATCCTTCAGCAGCTGAGCTAGTATTCCGTCTTTAATTATTTCGACGTCGACCAAACGTTAAAGTAGGAAGTTAACGTTTGATAGTCCGTCAACATCTAACTCATTAGAGACGTCTGACTCATTTAGTGCCTCTCCTCTTTTACCGAATTCCGCATTGATGAAGTTATTCTGACGTTAATTAACGCTTCGTAACAACTTCTATTGTTCACTGTGCGGTAATTACAACAAAGAACACGAACGTTTATTTTCTTCTCAAATTCAGTTATAAATCTGGAAAACAGAGCAGATTCTAGGAGAATGGCTGCTCACCATAATATACCTGTTGCGCGAAAAGTAATAAAAAACGTCAGATATTGCTCTGACGTATAACAGTTCACTGTAACATTTTTTCCGAATGTTGCTAAAAAGAACTGAAAAAATTCTAGACAGACAACAACAGAAATTTTGAAGGTTGATTTAAGAAACGCAGATGCTATTCAGAGCATGTATTCCATTTCAAATACAGAATGGCAACTGAATTCTAAAGACAAAAGTTGCGACATTTCTGAGCTCCAGCAAGCCATTCCACTCTGTTGTAAAATAGACCCCACACAAAGTAATCCCAGTTTTGGTGTAGAACCTACATTGACAAACGAAATGCGCAAATAGCTTGGACACAGTTACGATCGTAAAGCTGTGTTGGCGAGATCTCTAAGCCTTTAAAAATAAATAGAGGGTTCTTTGGGTTTAAGAATCTCTGCTGAGTAGACTAAATTTTAGTAACCTGAAAACTGCACCAAATATTTTGATAAAGGACATTGGTCTAATTGAAAGTTGAATTATCTAGGAGATATAAAGCAAGAAAATGTGTAGAAGAAACCTGCGATAGCAAAAAGATAAACTAAATGAAGAAGTTATAGAACAACTATGAATTCTTAAAAATAAAAACATATTCAAATAGGCAAAAGTAAATCATTAGAATATAGGAGTAAAATCAGAAAGATTCCATGCAATGACTGTTTGGCACTGAGTTGGAAATTAGGAACATTAAAATAATCATAGAGAACAATTAAGAGAAAATTTTTGGTCCAATAAGAGGCACAGAACCATGTAAATTATTAACTAGTGATGAAATATATCAAAACATACAAACTATAAAGAAAAAATGACAGATTTTATTTTATTTATTTAGAATGAACGATAATAGGAAGACAAGAGATCCTCAGTCTCTAGAAAATGAAATTAATAACTAGCTATTCAATAGTTCTGCCAGTTCTTCACAAAATATAATGATTTTTCTGACGTTAAACGTCGGCCGAAACACCAGTGACAGAAAGCAACAGACAGTTTGTCAAATATGGAGCTGCCTGGCAGCAACTCGCAAAGATCAGGGTTGCGAAGGAATGACAAGTAAATGGACTTTCCGACTAATGGAACTGCGACCAGCATAGTTTCAAACAACAGACTTCGCTTCCTCATTTATTGTTACTTACTTAACTCTGTCTCTATATTAACTCTGGCATGTATATGTTCAACTCGACTTCTTCAGTGAAGTTGAGAATCGTCTATAAGAGTTGTTCGCGAACATCGCGTTGAGAGGAACGAGTAGCCGTACAAATGCAACAGGTTTTACCTTGCGACGAGTTAATTTCATGCACTGTGGCCAAAATTGAGGAAGGGGAGAGGAATGGACGAGAGTGAAGCAATCTGCGGTTGTTTGCGGATAACGCCGTGGTGTACGGTAAGGTGTCGAAGTTGAGTGACTGTAGGAAGATGCAACTTCCAGTTGGTGTGATGTACGGCAACTAGCTACAAATGTGGAAAACTGGAAGTTAATGTTGATGAGTAGGAAGGACAAACTTGTAACTGTCGGTTACAGTATTGCTAGTGTCCTGCTTGATAAACTCGAGTCGTTTAAATGTCTGGGCGCAGCGTTGCAAAGCGATTTGAAATGGAACGATCATGTGAGAACTGTGGTAGGGAAGGCAACCGGTCGACTTCGGTTTATTGGGAGAATTTTAGGAAAGAACGGTTCAGCCGTAAATGGGACCGCATATAGAAAGCTGGTGCGACGTGTCCTTGAGTACTGTTCGAGTATTTGGGATTCGCACCAGGTCGGATTAAAGGAAGACATCGAAGCAATTCAGAGGCGGGGTGATACATTTGTTACCGGTAGGTTCGAACAACACCCAAGTGTTACGGAAATGCTTCGGAAACTCAAATGGGAGTTCCTGAAAGGAAGGCGAAGTTGTTTTCGAGAAACACTATTGAGAAAAATGAACCGGTACTTGAAGTTGACTGCCAAACGATTGTACTGCCGCCAACATAGATTGAGCTTAAGGACCCCAAAGATAAGGTACGTGAAATTAAGGCACATGCGGAGACATATAGATATTCGTTTTTCCCTCGCTGTATTTGTGTGTGGGGCAGGAAATGAAATGACTGGTAGTGGTAGAGGGTACCCTCCGCCACGCACCATACGGTGGCTTGCGGAGTATCTACATAGATTTAGATGGAGAAGGTAAGGATGTTTGTTGCCGGGTCTGTTCCAAGTGAAGGAGAGGGTTCTTGTACAGGTGATTACGAGCCGCCCTCCCCTTTCACTCCCCCCCCCCCCTCCCCCCTCCGCAACGGTAACAGGGAACGCCAGTTCTCTACATAGAAAGGGCGGCTCTATCGTCAATAACTTTTGCTTTGACCATTCAGATGTTATAATGTTTGAACAGACAGAATACCGTAACCAAAACGAAGTTTGATGCCGAAAAATTGATGAAAGCTAAATAAAAATATTTTGTTATAACTAGTGCTTGGTGGATTATACAGTCACGATTGAAACTGGAGTTGAGCATCATGATGCAACTGCATGACCAAACACAAAGTTAAACTGGTTTCTCGACCTCCACCGATGACAGCATCAAGCTTGGAATCCACAGCTCGTGGTCGTACGGTAGCGTTCTCGCTTCCCGCGCCCGGTTTCGATTCCCGGCGGGGTCAGGGATTTTCTCTGCCTCGTGATGACTGGGTGTTGTATGAGGTCCTTAGGTTAGTTAGGTTCAAGTAGTTCAAAGTTCTAGGGGACTGATGACCATAGATGTTAAGTCCCATAGTGCTCAGAGCCATTTGAACCATGAAGTTTGGATCTGTCAAAGATTGGAGCATTACCTGGATTGATCCACGCAATTTCATGTAAATTTAACGTTGCAGAAACGAATGAAAGCACAAACATATGCGTTTATCATTATTTGCTATAAATAACTTGAAATCTAAGTAATTTACGTAAATTAATTTTGTGAAATGTAATTATTATTTCATAAATAATATTTCAAAGATATATCGGCAGTCAGCCTGTGGGTGATTGCGATCGATTGTAATACTTTATTTTGTTTCTCCTCGAATCTCTCCCTCACGTCTGTTGGACTTTATACTGATAGGATGCACTACAACTGCGTTCCTTGCCTGCGATTAATTAATCTTTCTTTTATTAAATTAATGTGATGTAAGCTTTAGAACCATTTGCAATTAAATTAATGTAAATTACGTAGGTCTCATGAGTTCTCATTTTAACAGTTCTCCTAATAGATACATGAAATATTTCTATGGTTTATTGCTTCAGCCACCGACCAGTGCGAGCTTAACAGATCGTGACGTGCAGAAGTAATGGCAGAATACAATTAGTTTTCTGCCGTTTATTCAATTGCGAGTTGCTACTGAGTTAAATTGCCGGTCATCTCTAAGCGTTTTGCGAACTTGAATGCAAGTGCGGAATGCTGAATGTTAAATGATCTGGGCGCAGTCTTCAAGCTGCTGTATGATTCCGCTTCACCTGCAAATAACAGATACCGACCCCTCAAAACGGATCATGGCATTGAAAGATATAATATTTTCTAAACTCTGTAGCGTTTTTCTAGAAGTCAGTTTGGCCACTAACAAAGTTACATCCACCATCAACAATGGCCGTCTGCTCCAATTAATTTTAACAGTTATCTTTCCAATGATTAATTTCTATTTCTATTTAAAGTCAAATTATCATTCATTTTAGTTATCCTGCGTGAGCAGACGCGTCAAGATGACATTTCGTATATCGTGCAGGCGACTCTTAACAATCCCGTCTCTTGCAACCCAATAAATAGGCTATGGCGGAGCGTTGCCTCGAAGTGGCAACTTTAGGTGATATGAAAAATATCGAAATTGTAGCGTCGACTTCATCTTCTTGGGACTTGGAATTGAAAGAAGCAGTTGAAACTCGTTTGCCAAAGAATTTGGTTAACAAAGATAGCTGCTCCAACCTAGACAAATCATGGAATCTTACTTTACTAATAAACCTGTAAAGACGTCGCTACAGTGCAGCTAATAATGACATATCGATATCCGAGCATGGATCGACCACGTAGCCACCATCAATTTACACATACTTTTTGTCTGCGAACAACGTCTCTGGCGTCGTGTTTTATGTCGTTTAAAACGGCGGAATAAGTATTGCAGCGTGCTGTAGTTTCAGTCGATTCACTCTGAATATGACCGGAGGATATACGGCCGAAATATTAGAAAAAAAGAGGAATAAAGTTTGTGCAGCTGCACTCGCAAATTTTAATGAATGAGTCCCAAGCGTTAGCGAAGGTTTCAGAGATTTACATGTACATCTACATCTACATCTACATGAATACTCTAAAGTTCGCACTTAAGTGCCTGGAAGACGATTCATCGAACCACCTTCACAATAATTCTCTATTATTCCAATGTCAGACAGCGTGCGGAAAAAAACGAACACGTAGGCTATATCTTTTCGTGCGAGCTCTGATATACCTTATTTTATTATGATGATCGTTTCTCGCTGTGTAGGGTGGCGTCAAGAAAATATTTTCGCATTCGGAGGAGAAAGTTGGTGATTGAAATTTCGAGAGTAGGTACCGCCGCAACGAAAAACCCCTTTATTTTAATGGTGTCGTGCCCAGATCCTGAATCATGTCAGTGACACTCTCTCCCCTATTTCGCGATAGAAAAAAAACGTGCTGCTCATCTCTGAACTTTCTTGATGTACTCCGTTAATCCTATCTGGTAAAGATCCCACACCACGCACAGTACTCCAAAAGAGGACGGACAAGTGCAATGTAAGCGGTCTCTTTAGTAGATCTGTTACATTTTCTAAGTGTTCTGCCAATAAAACGAATTCTTTGGTTTTGCCTTCCCCACAACATTTTCTACGCCTTCTTTCCAATTTAAATTGTTCGTAATTCTTTACAAAAGGACAGTGGAAAAAATGTTGGAGAAAGAAAGATTTTCTTACATCTAACGAATTCTTTGGTTTTGCCTTCCCCACAACATTTTCTACGCCTTCTTTCCAATTTAAATTGTTCGTAATTCTTTACAAAAGGACAGTGGAAAAAATGTTGGAGAAAGAAAGATTTTCTTACATCTATTAAGATTAGAAGCACTTCCAAGTTGAAGCAGTAAGCTAAAAGGCGTGAAGCGGTCTGAGAGAGAGAAAAATAGACGCGGTGGAAAGATGAAGGAACGTCGGAGACGCCAAGTGGAATGGAACTGAAACTGGCACGTGACCTTCAGCTGATCATAATGAAGAAATACGATTGTCGTTTAATAAGTAATGCCCCACTTTTTAAAAAGGAAAAACATTAATATACATAGACAAACTTCCTTTTTCGTGCTTCACATTTGATGTTCTGTGCGCCGGTGAAGTTTCGAGCCGTTGTGGCAGATGGCAAAGCCGTAGCACAGCATCAAAACGGCGTATACATACGACTCACCTTACAAGCAGCGTGTTGTTATTGAATTCTTGTATGCAGAAAAACAAACGGTAGTGAACATCCATAAACGTTTGTGTGCAGTGTATGGCGAGGCTGGAGTTGATAGGAGTACAGTTGGGCGATGGGTAAAGACAGCTACAGCCTCAGGAAATGCAGAAAGAGAGCTCCATGATCAGCAACGCTCGGGTCGTCCTGTCTGAGCCACTGCTCCAGACATGCTGAATCGTGCGGATGCCATCATTCGTGTCGACCGGCGCATCACAAGTCGACAGTTGGCTCTAAAGTTGTCATCCGCCTGCTTGTCTGAGTGGTAACGTGCTTGCCTGCCATGCAGCGGGTCCGGGTTCGATTCCCGGGCTGGTTGGAGATTTTCTCCGCTCATGGACTGGGTGTTGTGTTGTGCGCATCATCACTTCATCCTCATCACCGGCGCGCAAGTCACCCAATGTAGCGTCGACTGAAACAAGACTTACTCTCGGCAGCCGAACTTCCCCGGATGAGGCCAACAATGTCACATGCTCATTACATTTCTACAGTTATCGGTCAGCATTAGAAGTGAGTCTGCAGTGAGCGAGACTCTAAGATATTCAAAAAGGTGCTCACGATGGGTTCCACGAATGCCCACAGCGGACCACAATATTCAAAGAAAGGCCATTTCATCTGAATTTGAGACTGACGGAGAAGCCTTTCTGTCACGGATCGTTACGGGGGACGAAGTTGGGTGCACCACCCCGAGCCGGAAATAAAAAGGAGGTCCATGGAGTGGCATCATCCTCACTCACCACAAAACAAGAAATTCAAGACATCCCTCTCTGCCGGAAAAGTCTTGGTGACAGTTTTCTGGGATTGTGATGGCGTCATTCTCGTGGATGTGATGCGGAGTGGGTCAACCATCAATTCAGAGGCATACGTGAAGAATCTGGATGAACTCAAGAACCGTTTCCGACGTGTTCGATCGGACAGGAATCGAGAAAAAGTCTTGTTCCAACACGATAATGCACGGCCACACGCAAGTCTGAGAACCCGGGAAATCATCGCCAAATTGGGTTGGACATCACTGTCTCATCCATCCTACTGTCCAGAACCTGGGACCCTCGGACTTCCATCTCTTTGGGCCGCTTAAAGATTCTCTACAGGGAACACACTTTGAAGGTGACGAGAGTGTAAGTCATGTAGTGAAATCAAGGCTTCGCCTACAGGACAAGTGTTTTTACCATCGGGGAATACATGCTCTTCTACAACGTTGGCGTACGGTCATAGAACGTGATGGAGACTACGTAGAAAAGTAGGACATTGACAAGACATGTTGATGTACATTGTCACCAAATTCTGACTCTTAACAATAAATATGTTCTGAAAAAAAAGTGGGACATTACTTATTGAACGACCCTCGTAGACAAGAAAATAAAGAGACTGACCAATATGGTTCACCACACGTACCCAAACTTCGAAAGTAGTGGACCTAGGAAGGTTGACGTCAGCAGAGTAAGTTCGCAATGGGAGCCTCGCTGCTAGCGAGTCAGCGATGACCTTACGTATGCAGTAAAGCAGAATAGCATCTCCTCGAGTGCGGAAGCGATCTCGTGGAGCGATTACAAAACGACCAATTTGGGTGCAGGGACTCGCCGTTGGAGAAGAGATGTGTGCCACTAATTAAGAGCCACGGACGAGGAAGGCCCCCGGCGGTGAGTGAATGCAGGCGGTGTGGACCACGGCGCTGGCGTTCCGCTCATTAACGCCGGGCACGGGCCGGCCTCGTATAGCCCGCTGCGTCCATTCAGCATTCACTGCGAGGAGAGGCCAGCTCCCGTAAAGGAGACGTCTCCACCTCTCCACCAGCCCGTACCGAGTGCACTGCGCTTAGCGGTCACAGGCGCATACGCGGCTTTAGAATACACACCTTCTTACTGGAGCGAGAGCTCACAAGACGTCATAGTATTTATTTACACTCCTGGAAATTGAAATAAGAACACCGTGAATTCATTGTCCCAGGAAGGTGAAACTTTATTGACACATTCCTGGGGTCAGATACATCACATGATCACACTGACAGAACCACAGGCACATAGACACAGACAACAGAGCATGCACAATGTCGGCACTAGTACAGTGTATATCCACCTTTCGCAGCAATGCAGGCTGCTATTCTCCCATGGAGACGATCGTAGAGATGCTGGATGTAGTCCTGTGGAACGGCTTGCCATGCAATTTCCACCTGGTGCCTCAGTTGGACCAGCGTTCGTGCTGGACGTGCAGACCGCGTGAGACGACGCTTCATCCAGTCCCAAACATGCTCAATGGGGGACAGATCCGGAGATCTTGCTGGCCAGGGTAGTTGACTTACACCTTCTAGAGCACGTTGGGTGGCACGGGATACATGCGGACGTGCATTGTCCTGTTGGAACAGCAAGTTCCCTTGCCGGTCTAGGAATGGTAGAACGATGGGTTCGATGGCGGTTTGGATGTACCGTGCACTATTCAGTGTCCCCTCGACGATCACCAGTGGTGTACGGCCAGTGTAGGAGATCGCTCCCCACACCATGATGCCGGGTGTTGGCCCTGTGTGCCTCGGTCGTATGCAGTCCTGATTGTGGCGCTCACCTGCACGGCGCCAAACACGCATACGACCATCATTGGCACCAAGGCAGAAGCGACTCTCATCGCTGAAGACTACACGTCTCCATTCGTCCCTCCATTCACGCCTGTCGCGACACCACTGGAGGCGGGCTGCACGATGTTGGGGCGTGAGCGGAAGACGGCCTAACGGTGTGCGGGACCGTAGCCCAGCTTCATGGAGACGGTTGCGAATGGTCCTCGCCGATACCCCAGGAGCAACAGTGTCCCTAATTTGCTGGGAAGTGGCGGTGCGGTCCCCTACGGCACTGCGTAGGATCCTACGGTCTTGGCGTGCATCCGTGCGTCGCTGCGGTCCGGTCCCAGGTCGACGGGCACGTGCACCTTCCGCCGACCACTGGCGACAACATCGATGTACTGTGGAGACCTCACGCCCCACGTGTTGAGCAATTCGGCGGTACGTCCACCCGGCCTCCCGCATGCCCACTATACGCCCTCGCTCAAAGTCCGTCAACTGCACATACGGTTCACGTCCACGCTGTCGCGGCATGCTACCAGTGTTAAAGACTGCGATGGAGCTCCGTATGCCACGGCAAACTGGCTGACACTGACGGCGGCGGTGCACAAATGCTGCGCAGCTAGCGCCATTCGACGGCCAACACCGCGGTTCCTGATGTGTCCGCTGTGCCGTGCGTGTGATCATTGCTTGTACAGCCCTCTCGCAGTGTCCGGAGCATGTATGGTGGGTCTGACACACCGGTGTCAATGTGTTCTTTTTTCCATTTCCAGGAGTGTATTTTTTTTACACGTCTATTTCCGTAGACCAAACTGAGGAGCAAAACTCCAAGGTCATGGAACGTGTCAGTACATGAAGTTACAACATAGAAGTAATAACAGATAAGATAAAATGCTTATGAACCCCCCCCCCAAAAAAAAAACAAGCCATAAGCTTAAGTAAAAGCAGTCAACAATATAACATAGGAATCAGCTTAATTTTTCAAGGAACTCCTCGATAGAGTGACCCATGGGGAAACTCTTTAGTTGCGATTTGAATGCGCATGGATTACTGCTAAGAGTTTTGAATTCTTTCGGTAGCTTATTGATAATGGATGCAGCAGTATACCGCACACCTTTCTGCACAAGTGCTAAGAAAGTGCGATCCAAATGCAGAATGGATTTCTGCCTAGTATTAACTGAGTGAAAGCTGCTAACTCTTGGGAATAAACTGATATTGTTAACAGGAACCGACAGTAAAGAATATATATATATTGAGAGGCCAACATCAGAATACCCAGACTCATGAACAAGGGTCGACAAGAGGTTCGTGAACTTACACCAGTTATTGCCAGAACTTCCCGTTTCTGAGCCGAAAATATCCTTTTAGAATGGGAAGAGTTATCCCAAATATAATACCATAGACATAAGCGAATGAAAATAAGCAAAGTAGACTAATTTTCGTGTTGAACGATCACTTACTTCAGATACCGTTCTAATAGTAAAAATGGCAGCATTAAGTCTTTGAAGAAGATCCTGAACGTGGGCTTTTCATGACAGTTTACTATCTATCTGAATACCTAGAAATTTGAACTGTTCAGTTTCCCTAATCATATTTCCATCCTGGGAAGTTAAAACTTCGGATTTTGTTGAATTGTGTGTTGGAAACTGTGAAAACTGAGTCTTACTGTGATTTGGCGTTAGTGTATTTTCTAGAAGCAATGAGCTTAGGTCACGAATTGCACTATTTGAAATAGCCCCAACGTTGCACAAAACATTCTTTACTACTAAACTAGCGTCATCAGCAAACACAAATATTTTAGAATTACCTGTAGTACTAGAGGGAATATCATTTATATAAATAAGGAACAGGAGTGGCCCCAACATTGATCCCTTGGGCACCCCCCATTCGACTGTACCCACTCAGAAACCATATCACAGCCATTCTCAACACTGTGAATAATGACCTTCTGCTGTCTGTTATTAAGGTAAGAGGTTACCAATAGTGAGTTTCTCCCCGTACTCCATAATGGTCCAACTTCTGGAGCAACCTTTTGTGATCAACGCAATCAAACGCCTTAATTAAATCAAAAAATATGCCTAGCGTTCGAAACCAGCGTTGTTTAATCCACCCAGTACCTCACAGAGAAAAGAGAATATATTATTTTCAGTTGTTAAACGACTTCTAAAGCCGAACACTACATTTGACAGCAAATCATGTGATTAAAAATTATCAATTATACTTACATACACAGCCTTTTCAATAACTTTAGCTAACACTGAGGGCACAGAAATAGGTCTAATATTCTCTACATTATCCCTCTCTCCCTTTTTATAAAGCGGCTTTCTACTTTCTATTGAGTTGTGTTTAACATTTTGTTCGTTTGCTAACTCATTTAAATTCTATTTCAACGCGTGTTAACAACAACGGAAGGATTTTTAAATGCCGTTCATGATTGTCGTTCTAGTTTAAAGTTTCGTTCATTGTTTTGCGAGAACTGATGAGTGTTGAACGTGTTACACTTGTGAATTGTTTCTAAAACTATCGACAAAATGAGTAATTTAAGTGACAGTGACGCAGATAATTCGTCCAGCAGTGGTGGAATACATTCTAAGATAGCTAGAAGGCTTACTAAGTAGAATACAAACTGGGAAAATAGTTGCTTTTGGTTAAGACAAGTAAAAGAAAACTCGTACAAAGCGTACTGTCGCCTGTGAAATAAAGATTTTTTTGTGTGTTCATGGAGGCGATGCTAATGTAAAATAACAAGCATCTACTAATTCTCACATGACTGTTGTTAGCAAAAGATCATCAAGTACCTTATCCCAATATTTCTCGATGTCTGAACCATCTTCCTGCTTGAGAAGACGCATCTGTTTACCACACGGTGAAGCATTCTCTTAGTTACAATAGTATGGACTGTTCACACAAATTGTTACCATACATCTGCTGTGATTCAAAAATCGCTCAGACTTTTACATTTGGAAGAACAAAAGCGAAAGCTGTTGTATGCGAAGTAATTGCCAAATAATATGATAAAAATATTTTAAAGACCATCCAAGACAGATCCAAGTAATCAAAAATAGAAGAATGTTCCCAGTTTGCTTACGAATCTTTGATTATGATACTGGGGCTTTAAACCTTCTACTGGAATTTTTAGAATGTAATGATGTGTGCATATCAAATTTCGAAATTATTAACAGACACATTGGAGAAGAATACATTGTCTTTAAATATCGATTCATTATTCACCGCTGAATACACTAATAAAAATTTCGGCAAAAGCGGTTCCATTTATACACTTATTTTAGCTGAAAATGATAAAATTGTTAAAGATTGTTGCCAAGTCCACGTTCTCCACAATTCTGCAAAATGCGGTATTGATAAGTTATTCAGAAAGTTTTGTACTGAAAATATGCGGTCACTTCAGTAGATCTGCGAAACGAAGAGCTGACTTGCAACTCCAATTTGAAGCGAATGTGGTGCAATGGGAAGAAATAGTAAAACGTGCTACCGTAAATTTTTTCACTTGATCCTGCTGTCGACAGAGTAGGCCTGTTAATAATATGGCCTACACTAAAATCTCATTTTCTGAAATTCCGCAAGGAATTACTTCTTCTATTACAAAAGATAAACATATGTGGAGAACAAGAGAGGAAAAATTTGACGTATTTTCGTTTCTGCAAACCGTAATGTTCTCCGTCGAAACAAGAATGAAAAAGATTGAATCAGTTTCTGTCAGTTCCTCAAATGCACGTGATTCGCGAAAAGATTGAGCAAAGACTAAAACTTATTCGGAAGTAACGCAGGGCAAATAATGGGTGAATTAAACACGAGGTTCTATTCGGGAAGATTTTCTGCAGTTATACGCCAATTTTGAAGGATATTTGCTACCACGATATCTTTTCTCAAAAAACAACATACTTTTTATGATGCAGTTTTTAAACTTAAAATCACCAGTTAATTACGACCACTTTCAACAAGATGCTCAACTTCTAAACATCGATCAACTGAACATGGACTCCTTATGCGAAGAATTTCAAATAATTAAAAGAAGCCTGGACATGGCACAGTCTTTTGATGATAAAAATAACGGTGGGATTGAGAAATGGAAGAAAATCGCGGAAGGGTTTTCCAAGAATGAAATTACTAACATTTTTCACGTCTTACCGTTCATCATCTTTAGTATCCCTAAATTCAAGAATGTTTTTTTCAGAAATGGCATTACAATGGACTGATGTATTAAATAAATGTACCTTGAATTTGATAAAAAGTGAATTAATGACAATTTTCAACTATGACTGCAACTGCATTGATTTTGTTTAAAATGTAAAATTAGACAAAAGCACATTAAAACATATACACTCCTGGAAATTGAAATAAGAACACCGTGAATTCATTGTCCCAGGAAGGGGAAACTTTATTGACACATTCCTGGGGTCAGATACATCACATGATCACACTGACAGAACCACAGGCACATAGACACAGGCAACAGAGCATGCACAATGTCGACACTAGTACAGTGTATATCCACCTTTCGCAGCAATGCAGGCTGCTATTCTCCCATGGAGACGATCGAAGAGATGCTGGATGTAGTCCTGTGGAACGGCTTGCCATGCCATTTCCACCTGGCGCCTCAGTTGGACCAGCGTTCGTGCTGGACGTGCAGACCGCGTGAGACGACGCTTCATCCAGTCCCAAACATGCTCAATGGGGGACAGATCCGGAGATCTTGCTGGCCAGGGTAGTTGACTTACACCTTCTAGAGCACGTTGGGTGGCACGGGATACGTGCGGACGTGCATTGTCCTGTTGGAACAGCAAGTTCCCTTGCCGGTCTAGGAATGGTAGAACGATGGGTTCGATGACGGTTTGGATGTACCGTGCACTATTCAGTGTCCCCTCGACGATCACCAGTGGTGTACGGCCAGTGTAGGAGATCGCTCCCCACACCATGATGACGGGTGTTGGCCCTGTGTGCCTCGGTCGTATGCAGTCCTGATTGTGGCGCTCACCTGCACGGCGCCAAACACGCATACGACCATCATTGGCACCAAGGCAGAAGCGACTCTCATCGCTGAAGACGACACGTCTCCATTCGTCCCTCCATTCACGCCTGTCGCGACACCACTGGAGGCGGGCTGCACGATGTTGGGGCGTGAGCGGAAGATGGCCTAACGGTGTGCGGGACCGTAGCCCAGCTTCATGGAGACGGTTGCGAATGTTCCTCGCCGATACCCCAGGAGCAACAGTGTCCCTAATTTGCTGGGAAGTAGCGGTGCGGTCCCCTACGGCACTGCGTAGGATCCTACGGTCTTGGCGTGCATCCGTGCGTCGCTGCGGTCCGGTCCCAGGTCGACGGGCACGTGCACCTTCCGCCGACCACTGGCGACAACATCGATGTACTGTGGAGACCTCACGCCCCACGTGTTGAGCAATTCGGCGGTACGTCCACCCGGCCTCCCGCATGCCCACTATACGCCCTCGCTCAAAGTCCGTCAACTGCACATACGGTTCACGTCCACGCTGTCGCGGCATGCTACCAGTGTTAAAGACTGCGATGGAGCTCCGTATGCCACGGCAAACTGGCTGACACTGACGGCGGCGGTGCACAAATGCTGCGCAGCTAGCGCCATTCGACGGCCAACACCGCGGTTCCTGGTGTGTCCGCTGTGCCGTGCGTGTGATCATTGCTTGTACAGCCCTCTCGCAGTGTCCGGAGCAAGTATGGTGGGTCTGACACACCGGTGTCAATGTGTTCTTTTTTCCATTTCCAGGAGTGTACATTCTTCATTAAAATATAATAAAGACCAATAAATCGTAAAAAATAATTTTATTTTTCATTTGTTGTTGTTGTTGTCTTCAGTCCGAAAGACTGGTTTGACGCAGCTCTCCGTGCTACTCTATCCTGTGCAAGCCTCTACACACACACGTACTTCACTCCAGTACTAAACTGGTGATCCTTGAGTTCTCAGAATGTGTCCTACAAACCCATTCCTTCTGCTAGTCAGATAGTGCCACATATTTCTTTTCTCTCCATTTCTCTTGACTACTCCCCAATTAGTTACGTGATCTACTCATCTAATCTTCAGCGTTCTTCTGTAGGACCACATTTCGAAAGCTTCTATTCTCTTTTTATGTAAACTATTTATCGTCCATGTTACACTTCCAAACATGGCTACACTCCAGATAAGTACCTTCAAAAAGACTTCCTAACACTTACGTCTATACTCGATGTCAACAAATTTCTTTTCTTCAGAAACGCTTTCCTTGCCGTCGCCAGTCTATATTTTATACCCTTTCTACTTACATCTTCATCAGTTATTTTGCTTCCCAAATGCCAAAACTCATCTACTACTTTAAGCGTCTCATTTCCTAATCTAGTTCCCTCAGCATCACCTGCTTTCATTCGACTACATCCCATTATCCTCGTCTTGCTTTCGTTGATGTTCATCTTATATGTTCCTTTCAATACACAGTCCATTCTGCTCACCTGTTTTTCCAAGTCCTTTGCTGTCTCTGACAGAATTACAATGGCATCGGAAAACCACAGTGTTTTTATTCCTTCTCCCTGGACTTTACTTCGTACTCCAAATTTTTCTTTTGTTTCCTTTAATGTTTCCTCAATATACAAATGGAATAACATTGGGGACAGGTTACAACCCTGTCTCACTCCTTTCTCAACCACTGCTTCCGTTTCATGCCCCTCAACTCTTATAACCGCCATCTACTTTCTGTACAATAGTAAATAGCCTTTCGCTCATTGTACTTTACCCCTGGCACCTTGAGAATCTGAAAGAGAGTATTCCAGTCAACATTATCATAATCTTTGTCTGACTCTACAAATGCTATAAACGTATGTTTTCTTTTGCTTAACCTATCTGCTAAGGTACATATGATGGGCAAAATAATGTGAACGCCTGTACTTACTTGGGAATGGTTTATTAATAAGGGTTGCACCCGCATTTGCGCGTAATACAGTTGCGGTTCTTCTTGGAATACTCGTATATAATGATTGTAAAGTCGCGAGTGTAGTGTTACGCGTCTTCTAACTGCTGTAGTGACGAGGGAAGGGGATATATACTCCATAGTCTGCACTCCAATACCGCCCACAAGGGTTCGATAACGTTCAAGTCCGGGGACTGTGCTGGCCAGGGATGACGCTGCAATTCAGTTGCATGCTCCTCACACCACGATTTTACGGTCCTGGCCGTGTGAATGGGTTCTGTATCTTCCTAAAATATGACATCATTGTTGGGGAACAACGTTTGAATCTTGGGGTGCACCTGCTCACCTAAAATGTCCACATAATCGTTGGTTGTAATACGGCCTTTGAGAGTAATGATGGGACCAGCAGAATACCATGATATGGCTGCCCACACCATCACACTTCCACCACCATGCTTAACTGTTTGAATCAAGCAATAAAGATCGTAGGCTTCTCCTGGCGTTCTCCTGACGAAAAGCCAGCCCGGTGTTGGAAACAACGAAAGAGTTGGCTCGTCGGCCCATATGACGTGTTTCCACTGATCACCTGTCCAGGACTTAGGTTCCTGACACCATGTTTTACGCTTCTTTGCGTTGGTTGTCGTCGCTAATGGTTTCGGTGTAGCAGATCGTCCATGAATATTCGCTTTATAGAGTTCTCGGCAGACAGTGTCGGTAGATACGGGGTCTCAAAGTTGGTTATTGAGCTATGCAGTTACGTTATCCGCCATAGTTTTATGCTGTTGTGCCACAATTCGTGTTAGTTACGACGATCTCTGTCATTTAGTTTTGACTAGCGGCCACTATTACGTTTACACGATGATGTCTTTCCATGTTTTTTATAGGCTGTCATGACTCTTGAAACACTCAGTAAGTTGGCTGTCTTGGATTCTGACGCTCCAGCTAATGGGGCCCACACAATCTGCCCTCTGTGGAACTCAGGTCTTTCATTGCACGTCGGCTTCTGAACACAGAGACGAAATGTGCACTACCCGCAAACAACCTGCACCGGTGCATAGTCAGTACTGAACAAGGACAGTCCAGCGCAACACATGCCTTATCTGCGTCGTCGACCGCCAAACACAACCATCCCATTACTACCACTGTTCACATTATCTTGCCTATCCCACTTACACCACTGGCCATTAAAATTGCTACACCAAGAAGAAATGCAGATGATAAACAGGTATTCATTGAACAAATATACACTCCTGGAAATGGAAAAAAGAACACATTGACACCGGTGTGTCAGACCCACCATACTTGCTCCGGACACTGCGAGAGGGCTGTACAAGCAATGATCACACGCACGGCACAGCGGACACACCAGGAACCGCGGTGTTGGCCGTCGAATGGCGCTAGCTGCGCAGCATTTGTGCACCGCCGCCGTCAGTGTCAGCCAGTTTGCCGTGGCATACGGAGCTCCATCGCAGTCTTGAACACTGGTAGCATGCCGCGACAGCGTGGACGTGAACCGTATGTGCAGTTGACGGACTTTGAGCGAGGGCGTATAGTGGGCATGCGGGAGGC
Source organism: Schistocerca cancellata (assembly GCF_023864275.1). Taxonomy (NCBI): domain Eukaryota; kingdom Metazoa; phylum Arthropoda; class Insecta; order Orthoptera; family Acrididae; genus Schistocerca; species Schistocerca cancellata. The sequence continues at coordinate 249,642,824 of NC_064632.1, forward strand.
CGGGTGGACGTACCGCCGAATTGCTCAACACGTGGGGCGTGAGGTCTCCACAGTACATCGATGTTGTCGCCAGTGGTCGGCGGAAGGTGCACGTGCCCGTCGACCTGGGACCGGACGGCAGCGACGCACGGATGCACGCCAAGACCGTAGGATCCTACGCAGTGCCGTAGGGGACCGCACCGCCACTTCCCAGCAAATTAGGGACACTGTTGCTCCTGGGGTATCGGCGAGGACCATTCGCAACCGTCTCCATGAAGCTGGGCTACGGTCCCGCACACCGTTAGGCCGTCTTCCGCTCACGCCCCAATATCGTGCAGCCCGCCTCCAGTGGTGTCGCGACAGGCGTGAATGGAGGGACGAATGGAGACGTGTCGTCTTCAGCGATGAGAGTCGCTTCTGCCTTGGTGCCAATGATGGTCGTATGCGTGTTGGGCGCCGTGCAGGTGAGCGCCACAATCAGGACTGCATACGACCGAGGCACACAGGGCCAACACCCGGCATCATGGTGTGGGGAGCGATCTCCTACACTGGCCGTACACCACTGGTGATCGTCGAGGGGACACTGAATAGTGCACGGTACATCCAAACCGTCATCGAACCCATCGTTCTACCATTCCTAGACCGGCAAGGGAACTTGCTGTTCCAACAGGACAATGCACGTCCGCATGTATCCCATGCCACCCAACGTGCTCTAGAAGGTGTAAGTCAACTACCCTGGCCAGCAAGATCTCCGGATCTGTCCCCCATTGAGCATGTTTGGGACTGGATGAAGCGTCGTCTCACGCGGTCTGCACGTCCAGCACGAACGCTGGTCCAACTGAGGCGCCAGGTGGAAATGGCATGGCAAGCCGTTCCACAGGACTACATCCAGCATCTCTTCGATCGTCTCCATGGGAGAATAGCAGCCTGCGTTGCTGCGAAAGGTGGATATACACTGTACTAGTGCCGACATTGTGCATGCTCTGTTGCCTGTGTCTATGTGCCTGTGGTTCTGTCAGTGTGATCATGTGATGTATCTGACCCCAGGAATGTGTCAATAAAGTTTCCCCTTCCTGGGACAATGAATTCACGGTGTTCTTATTTCAATTTCCAGGAGTGTATTATACTAGAACTGACATGTGATTACATTTTCACGCAATTTCGGTGAATAGATCCTGAGTAATCAGTACCAATAAAAACCACCTCTGGCCGTAATAACGGCCTTGATACGCCTGGGCATTGAGTCAAACAGAGCTTGAATGGCGTGTACAGGTACAGGTGCTCATGCAGCTTCAACACGATACCACAGTTCATCAAGAGTAGTGACGCGTATTGTGACGAGCCAGTTGCTCGGCCATCATTGACCAGACGTTTTCAGTTGGTGAGGTATCTGGAGAATGTGCTGGCCAGGGCAGCACTCGAACATTTTCTGTATCCAGAAAGGCCCGTACAGGACCTGCAACGTACAGTAGTGCATTATCCTGCTGAAATGTAGGGTTTCGCAGAAATCGAATGGAAGGTAGCGCCCCAGGTCGTAACACATCTGAAATGTAACGTCCATAGTTCAAAGTGCCGTCAATGCGAACAAGAGGTGACCGAGACGTGTAACCAATGGCACCCCATACCATCACGCCGGGTGATACGCCAGTATGGCAATGACGAATACACGCTTCCAACGTGCATTCACAGTGATGTCGCCAAACACGGATGCGAGCATCATGATGGTGTAAACAGAACCTGTATTCACCCGAAAAAATGACGTTTTGCCATTCGTGCATCCAGGTTCGTCGTTGAATACACCATCGCAGGAGCTCCTGTCTGTGATGCAGCGTGAAGGGTAACCGCAGCCATGGTCTTCGAGCTGATAGTCCATGCTGCTGCAAACATCGTCGAACTGTTCGTGCAGATGGTTGTTGTATTGCAAACGTTCCCATCTGTTGACTCAGGGATGGAGACGTGGCTGCGCGATCCGTTACAGCCATGAGGATAAGATGCCTGTCATCTTGACTGCTAGTGATGCGAGGCCGTTGGGATCCAGCACGGCGTTCCGTATTACCCTCCTGAACCCACCGACTCCATATTCTGCTAACAGTCATGGGATCTCGACCAACGCGAGCAGCAATGTCGCGGTACGATGAACCGCAATCGCGTTAGGCTATAGTCCGACCTTTATCAAAGTCGGAAATGTGATGGTACGCATTTCTCCTTCTTACACGAGGCATCACAACAACGTTTCACCAGGCAACGCCGGTCAATGCTGTTTGTGCTTGAGAAATCGGTTGGGAACTTTCCTCGTGTCAGCACGTTGTAGATGTCGCCACCGGCGCCAACCTTGTGTGAATGTTCCGAAAAGCTAACCATCTTCTTCCTGTCGATTAAATTTCGCGTCTGTAGCACGTCATCTTCGTGGTGTAGCAATTTTAATGGCCAGTAGTGTACCACTGTTCACATTATCTTGCCTATGCCTCGTATGTAGTGGGGTCAGTTCTGCCTAGTGTGTTCCTACAATTGTACAGAATCCAAACTGATCTTCCACGAGGTCAGCATCTACCAGTTGTCCCATTTGTCTATAATTTTTTGCCACCTTTTTGCCTCGGGTTAAAAAGTGAGATCCTGTTTTTGCCTTACTGAATATTTGTCCCTTACAGGTACAAAAAAATCTGGCAACACTGGACAGGCGACACAGTGGAGCGTCGTAGGCCGGCGAGACGGGCGGCGCGGCGGTTGGACCGCCAGGTGTCGGGCGGCGCGTCTGGGCCGGCGGCAGGAGCGCCAGACACGCGCCGCAGGGAAGGAAGGCGCCGACACATGCAGGCGGCCACAGGACACCCGGCGAGCCGCTCGATTCCTGGAATATCCAGACGGCGCGGCGCGGCGCGGCAGCCGGCGACCGAAATACTCGCAGCTGAGCGTCGCGGCGCGGAGCGGCGAGCTCTGGCGCGGAGGGGCGCGCACCGCGTGAGCCGTGCGTTACGCAACAACGGCCAGGCACGCAGGCCACGCGCGAGCGCCAAAGAAAACACGCCCGCCCGCCGTTCTGACGGCGCACGTCTCACTGCGGGCGTTGCGTGAAGACAGCGTTTCGGCTGCGGCGCAAGCACCTTATCAGGGGCCCTATTCTGTGTCGTTCATACCGATCGGTGTAGTAGGTTTGTCTCGGTAGTGGCGTCATTTTCGATTCTTTACCGAAATATCCTATTCAATAAGCTTCTGAGACCTGTTACGGAACAGTTCTCCCACCGATTTTACGACAGTTGTACCGAGAGGTTTTGGATTTCGGTGTGGCCCTGTCGATCGGTGAGCTGTGGTTTATGTACACCTACAATTTGTTATTTTAAACGTAGGCCGGCTGGAGTGGCCGAGCGGTTCTAGGCGCTACAGACTGGAACCGCGCGACTGCTGCGGTCGCAGGTTCGAATCCTGCCTCGGGCATGAGTGTTTGTAATGTCCTTAGGTTAGTTAGGTTTCAGTAGTTCTAAGTTCTAGGGAACTGATGACCACAGAAGTCCCATAGTGCTCAGAGCCATTTGAACCATTTAAAAATAGTTAGCGGTTTTAGCTTTGGATTTAGTGAGTGTCTTACTAAATAATCACCAGAGGACGCATCCAGTTGGAAAGTGAGTTCGTAACAGACTATTTTCCTTTGTTAGAAATATGGATAGGTTAGGTTCTTACTCTGAATGATTACACAATTTAAAAAATAAAAAGAAGTTTTCGGTTAATATTCTCTCAAAATACGTGTTATTTTTATGCAAATAAGAGTTTCAAGATCATTAAATATCAAGACATCGGCTGTGCTTACATATATTACATGAGTGTGAACTGACGTTACTAGTGACAAATTGTTTAGTTAGTAATTCTCGAAACGTGTTTATAACTTTCAAGTAACAAAGGAAGGCAATCATGTGAAACTTGATATTGGAAACCTTCCATACTATCACGCATTTATGACTTATGCAGCACCATTTGGCAACAAAGTCAGCCTACGTTCCTTTGTGCTATAGTTGAAGAATAGAGCATTCCGTTTCTGTTGTTTGGCGGGGCGAAATGCTGCTGGCACTGTAACTCAGCGTGTTTGGTCAGAGGGTTATCTACCCTCTGTAATAAAAAAACTGAGTTAATGAATCAACGACGAACTGAGACAGGTGTATTGCGACGTCCGCCCCGAGCAGATACAACGAACAAAGACGAACAAAATGGGATTAATAATTTTAAATAAACTGGTTAGCGCGCGGGAATGCGAAATTAAAGGACACGGGTTCGCGCACGGGTGGGTGTAATTTTTCTTTTTTTTTCCCTTCATATATGCAACACGTACTGAGACATTGTTATTCGTGCAAGTTAAGATTTTTCTGCAATATTCGTTGTTACTTACATCTAAGAGCGCACTTCCTCAGTAATGATTTCGTGATTTCTGTGTGTTCAAAAAACGAAATATTAAATTTCTGGAGATGAAATTTCTGCGAGTGAAACAACCGACAGTGACCTTTATATTTTTTCTTGTCAGGAATAATTAACCATTTTTTCCGAATATGTAACTATTTCCGAGTATGCGGTTTGACAGGAATGTAAGAGCAGAACATAAATTACTGGGAATGTAACCAGCAGCAGTCATCGTCATAATCTTTCTTGTCACAAGTATTTATCTGCGATCGAATCCTCAGTAACAGTAGACTGAGATGAAACATCTCCGCCGTAATATTTTTAGACTGTAGCACCATATACAATACATTTTCATTCATAAGATGCATGTCATAAACTTCGACGAACTGCAGGAGCTCTCGAAAATGCGTTTTTTCAATTTTGTTTTTAAGACCCAAATCGTTGATGTATCATATAGGGAAGTGGGGTACTTAATCATTTGGATCTCTAGGAGCGAGTTATAACCACATTCTGTTTATCTTCTTATTCTTTGAAAGTCTCAGAATCAATTTCTCGGGTGTTTTTATAGATGTATTAGTACAATGTGGTACCACACACTATTCCTGACTCATTTTCCGGAACTTAAAACCCAAAACACGATGTCAGTGTGAATGAGAATAAGATGACATAATGCGGCATTTACGACAGTCTGCGGAATACAGTCAAATATGCTATCGTTATTATGAATGCATGGAAACATGCGGTCAGGGAAACTGTAAAAATTTCTGTGCATTTCAGCTGAGCATCATGGAAATGGATATACTGCGCCTGATACAGTTAAGGAGGCGGCAAGAGCGATGAAGGCGGGCACGTCAGCTCGATGGAATGCGGCGTCATGTGTTATGGCAACGTAAACGCAATTTTCGGTGCTTTGAAGAATAGCGCGCCTTTGTCGTCTGTTAGCCGCTTTGTGTTCGTGGCGCTGTGAGCGCTGCAGTGAGCATGCGCGGGTCTGCGGCCTCTTGCTTTTGATTGGCTTGAGTGACGCGAACCGACAACAACGCTTCGGTTCTCTAGACCCGAACGGTATCGCTTCCGAAATGCATACTGAATAACGCAGGGGCTCTAATTCGAGTACTAGACCGTTCGGTGATCTTGAGTACCGAAGCCGGCCGCGGTGGTCTCGCGGTTCTAGGCGCTCAGTCCGGAACCGCGCGACTGGTAAGGTCGCAGGTTCGAATCCTGCCTCGGGCATGGATGTGTGTGATGTCCTTAGGTTAGTTACGTTTAAGTAGTTCTAAGTTCTAGGGGACTGATGACCACAGATGCTAAGTCCCATAGTGCTCAGAGCCATTTGAACCATTTTTTTGAATACCGAAACAATCAACACAATGGCGGAAAGATACAGAATAGGCACCCAGCTTACAGCCTTGTCATCTTGTTAGTCACTCCTCCCAGTTACCGTTTTGTGTCTCAAATTCGAGGAAGAAGTTATGCTAAAAGAGGTAGAAAATTTTAGTGACTGGGGAGAAATCACAAAGTGTGTCCCACAGGGTTCAATTTTGGGTCAGTCCTATTCCTTATATTTGTGAATGACTTTCCACTTAACATTCAACCAGCAGAATTGGTAATTTTTGTACACAGTTTTGTTGTTGTGGTCTTCAGTGCCCAGCCTGCTCTCTACGCTACTCTATCTTGTGCGCGGCTCTTCATCTCTGAGTAACCACTGCAAATTACATCATTCTCAATCTGCTTACTGTATTCATCTCTTGCTCTCGCTCTAGAATTTTTACCCTCCACGCGTCCCTTCAATACTGAATTGATGATCCTTTGATGCTGCAGAATGTATCCTATCCTTCTTTTGGTCAAGTTGTGTGACTAATTCCTCTTCTTCCAATTTCTATTCGGTACCTCCTCATTAGTTACGTGATCTACCCATCTATTCTCCAGCATTCTCCCATAGCACCACATTTCGAAAGCTTCTGTTCTCTTCTTGTCTAAACTGTTTACCGTCCACGACTCACTACCATACATGGTTACACTCCACACAAATACTTTCAGAAAAGACTTCCTGAAACTTAAGTCTATACTCGAGGTTAACAAGTTTCTCTTCTTCGAAAACGCCAGTCTACATTTTATATCAACTCTACTTTGGCAATCATCAGTTATTTTGCTGCCCAAATAGTAAAACTCATCTACTACTTTAATTGTCTCATTCCCTCAGTGTCACCTGATTTCATTCGACTACATTTCATTGTCCTCGTTTTGCTTTTCTTGATGTTCATCTTATATGCTCCTTTCAAGACACTGTTCATTCTGTTCAGCTTTCCTTCCAAGATCTTTGTTGTTTCTGGCAGAATTACAGTGTCATCGGCAAACCTCGAGCTTTTTTTTTTCTTCTCCTTGGACTTTAATTCCTACTCCAAATTTTTCTTTCATTTACTTTAATGCTTGGTCCATATACCGACTGAATAACATCAAGGATTACTTCGAATTTTTCTTTTGTTTCCTTTAATGGCTGCTCTATATATACAGATTGAATAAACTCCTTTCTCGACCATTACTTACCTTCCGTGCCCCTCGACTCTTATGACTGCCATCTGGTTTCTGTACGAATTGTAAATAGTCTTTCGCTTCGTGTGATTTACCCCTGCCACCTTCAGAATTTGAGAAAGAGTATTCCAATCAACATTGTCAAAAGCTTTCTCTAAGTTTGCAAATGGAATAAACGTAGGTTTGCCTTTCCTTAACCTCTCCTCTAAGATAAGTTGTAGTGTCAGAATTGCCTTGTGTGTTTCAACATTTCTAAGGAATCCCAACTGATCTTCCCCGAGGTCTGTTTATCGTCCATGTTTCACTTCCATACACAGCTGCACTCCACACAAATACTTTCAGAAAAGACTTACTGATGCTTAAATCTATACTTGATGTTAACAAATTTCTCCTCTTTACAAGTGCTTTTCTTGCCATTGTCAGTCTACAATTTATATCTTCTCTACTTTGGCCATCAACAGTTATTTTTCTGCCCAAACAGCAAAACTCATCTACTACTTTAAGTATCTCATTTCCTAATCTGATTACTTTAGCATCACATGATTTAATACGACTACGTTCCATTATTCTTGTTTTGCTTTTGTTGATGTTTGTCTTATATCCCCCGTTCACATCAGTGTCCATTCCGTTCCACTGCTTTTCTAAGTCCTTTGCTGTCTCTGAGAGAATTCCAATGTCATCATCAAACTTCAAAGTTTTTATTTCTTCTCTCTGAACTTTAAATACTATTCCAAATTTTTCTTTTTTGTTTCCTTTACTGCTTGTCCAGTGTAAATATTGAATAACATTGGGGAAACCCTGTCTCACTCCCTTTACAACCACTGCCTCCCTTTCATGTCTCTTGGCTCTTAAACGGCCGTCTCGTTTCTAAAAACTATAAATAGCCTTTCGCTCCCGGTATTTTACCCCAGCTACCTTCAGAATTTCAAAGAGAAGGTTCCAGTCAACACCGTCAAAAGTTTATATCTAAGCCTACAAATCCTATAAATGTAGATTTGCCTTTCCTTAGCCTGTATTGTAACATAAGTCGTAGGGTCAGTACTGCCTCACGTTCCTAAATTTCTCCGGAATCCAAACTGATCCTCCCTGAGGTCTGCTTCAACCACTTTCTCCATTCTTCTGTAAAGAATTCGACTTAGTATTTTGCAACCACGGCTTATTAAACTGATATTTCGGTAATCTTCATACTTTTTATCAACTGCTTTATTTGGAATTGGTGTTACTACATTCTACTTGAAGTCTGAGGGTATTTTACCTGTCTCATACATCTTGTACACCAGATGTAAGACTCATGGCTGGCTCTCTCAAGGCTATCAGTAGTTCTGACAGAATATTGACTACTCACAGGGCATTATTTCGACTTAGTTCTTTCAGAGCTTTGTCATATTCTTTTTGCAGTATAGTATATCTCCCGTCTCATCTTCATCTAGATCCAATTCCGTTTCTACAATACAGCTTTCAAGGTCATCGCCCTTGTGTAGACCCTCCAAATACTCCAACATTTCAGGATTGGTTTACCATCTGAGCTCTTGATATTCATACAGCTGCTTCTCTTTCCCCCAAAGGCCTCTTCAATTTTCCCTTTAGGCAGTAACTATCTTTCCGCATTTAAATCCTTTGGCACTAGTGTTACAACAAATCCCATTACAGAGAAAGGAACAGAAGTCATCGTTAAGGATGTTTCTCAAAGAATTATCAAGTTGTTCACTGAAAATTGACTCTTCCTTAACTTGAGAAAATACACTAAATTCAGTTCTATACAACAAACAGTCATATGAACCTCTGGTGTTGCTCATCAACAGGAGTCAGTAAATAGAATCTGTTACACTCGTACCTGACTTTAGGTTTCAAGATCCCTTAATTATCGTACAACTTTTCCATGATTACACAGTCCACAAGTAACCAATATAACCTTTTGTATACCCACGTTGTTGTTCTCACCGTGACGGTGTTTTCGTTATGCATAGTGGCCAAACAAAACCAACTGCTGTTTGAAGGTAGCGAGACCCCCCATCAAGTTTCTGCGTGTACTGGACGTAGATCAACTGAGGCATCAGACAAATGGTCTCTGTATCAACTTCTTGCACCGAACCATCATCCAGCTCTAGCTCGTAACTTCAGGACCCTGGCACCACTGGGACTGGAGACAGATGGACTTTTCAGAGCGTTCCCTCTGCTCAGTGTGTCTCATAGAGGACACTTTGTTCAGTTATTCTCTTGTACTACACAGTCCACCATTAGACAAGTCAGACCCCCATCCACCAAGGTACTAAAAAAGATATCGGATCAGGAATTCAAGCACCATACCGTGGAAAGAGACAAAAATCCCCAAATCGTATCCAAAATATTTGGAAAGTTCTGTGATCGGAACGGCACGAGAAACCTCATGAGAACAGCCTTTCACCCCGCATCTAATGACGAACTAGAAAGCATGTGTGGCCCTTCAAACAACAAATGTCCCAGGCTGCGAGAGGGGGGGGGGGGGGGGGGGGACGCCCTCCGAAGCACGAGTCCAGTGTCAGTTTGCTAACCACTGCGCCACCTTGCTCAGTAACAATGAAACAGAGATAGCCTCTGTTTCTTTATACTGAGCAAGGTGATGCAGTGGTTAGCATACCGGACTCGTTACTTGGGAAGACGATGGTTCATATCTGTATCTCGATATCCAATTCAGGTTTTCTGTGATTCCCTAAATAGTTCCAGGAACGATTTTCTTCCCCATCATCGAAAACATCCGAAGCTTGTGGTCTGTCTCTAATGCCCTCGATGTCGACAGGACGTTAAACCGCAACCCTCTTCCTCCTCCTCCACCTCCTCCTCTCTGTTTCTTTATACTTACAGGATGACACCTGTCAGAAGTCGCAGCTCCGACAAATTACTCAATACCTCCGTGTCGGATAACTACGCATCTCTGTGTGCGTGCTTGTGCAGTTGGCAAAGGCCGCCAGTATATCGCACCCAACACAGTTTCTGAGGAGTGGGTCGGCAATGTCGGCCGCAGTAGTGGAAGTTATGGACCTCGGAGGAGACGCAATTGCTGTGAATCACCGTAGGAACAGATCGTCTGTTCTAATAACGGCAAGTGAAATGACGCTCTATTGTCGCGCATTGGCACCGGTGACTACAAGTCACGCACGAGTGACGTTGGGAGCGCCGACTGGGGAGGGACGCCGTTCCAAGGTGTGAAGTGCCAACGGGCATGTGATTACCTGCTGCCTCCAGCGGTCCCCCTCCACAGGCGCGCGCCGCGGTCTCCGCTTTTAGACGCCCGCCAGAGCCACAGGTGTGCTGGTCACGCCGTGTCGCTCACACCAGCTGTCCGGTGAGTCACGGCGTGTCGCGGTATTTCTGGGCACTGCCCGCGCAGCCGCGTCTGCCTAGACAGGCAGCCTCCTATACTCTCTCTCTCCGCCCTGTCTACAACAGTCGCACACATCTGTTCACAACACTTCTTCTTCTCACACGCGTCTGTCTTTCGTCTTCTTTCTTTCGAACGACCTCCCTTCCTACACTCTGCTAAACTTGTCATCTCTTTATACACTACTGGCCACTAAAATTGCTACACCAAGAAAAAATGTAGATGATAAACGGGTATTCATTGGAAAAATATATTATACTAGAACTGACATGTGATTACATTTTCATGCAATTTGGTTGCATAGATCCCGAGAAATCAGTACCCAGAACAACCACCTCTCGCCGTAATAACGGCCTTCATACGCCTGGGCATTGAGACAAACAGAGCTTGGATGGAGTGTACAGGTACAGCTGCCAATGCAGCTTATCACGATACCACAGTTCATCAAGAGTAGTGACTGCCGTATTGTGACGAGTCAGTTGCTCGGCCACCACTGACCACACGTTTTCAATTGGTGAGAGATCTGGAGAATGTGATGGCCAGGGTAGCAGTCGAACATTTTCCGTATCCATAAACGCCCGTACAGTACCTGCAATACAGTACCTGCAACATGTGTTCGTGGATTATACTGCTGAAATGTAGGGTTTCGCAGGGATCGAATGAAGGGTAGAGCCACGGGTCGTAACACATCTGAAATGTAACGTCCACTGTTCAAAGTGCCGTTAATGCGAACACGAGGTGACCGAGACGTGTAACCAATAGCACCCCATACCATCACGCCGGGTGATACGCCAGTATGGCGATGACGAATACACGCTTTCAATGTGCGTTCACCGCGATGTCGCCAAACGCGGATGCGACAATCATGATGCTGTAAACAGAACCTGGATTCATCAGAAAAAATGACGTTTTGCCATTCGTGCACCCAGGTTCGTCGTTGAGTACACCATTGCAGGCGCTCCTGTCTGTGATGCAGCGTCAAGGGTAACCGCAGACATGGTCTCCGTGCTGATAGTCCATGCTGCTGCAAACGTCGTTGAGCTGTCCGTGCAGATGGTTGTTCTCTTGCAAACCTCCCCATCTGTTGACTCGGGGATCGAGGCGTGGCTGCACGATCCGTTATAGCCAAGCGGATAAGATGCCTGTCATCTCGACTGCTAGTGATACGAGACTGTTGGCATCCAGCACGGTGTCCCATATTACCCTCCTGAACCCACCGATTCCATATTCCGCTAACAGTCATAGGATCTCGACCAACGCGAGCAGCAAAATCTCGATATGATATACCGCAATCGCGATAGGCTACAATCCGACCTTTATCAAAGTCGGAAACGTAATGGTACGCATTTCTCCTCCTTACACGAGGCATCACAACAATGTCGGTCAACTGCTGTTTGTGTATGAGAAATCGGTTGGAAACTTTCCTCATGTCAGCACGTTGTAGGTGTCGCCACCGGGGCAAACCTTGTGTCAATGCTCTGAAAAGCTAATCATTTGCATATCACAGCATCTTCTTCCTGTCGGTTATATTTCGCGTCTTTAGCACGTCATCTTCTTGGTGCAGCGATTTTAATGGCCAGTAGTGTACCCTGAAAGTAGTCTGGTCTGTTGCAGATATGACTCGAGGACCGTAAGTGCAATGCTACTTGTAAACAAATATTTCGTTCAAGACGAGCTTTGTTATCTCCTGAGTTCTTAATGTAATACATCGTTGAGTGTGGCCACTGTACACAACGAAAACATAGCCACATTCAGAGTAAAAAAAGCCGTTGTACAATGGTATACCCAGATACCGGAATTATTTTTTGAAAACCTTTATATTTTCAAATTGCATACAAAACTACGTTATTGTCTTCAAAATGCCCTCCACAACAACTAATACATTTCTCCCACCGGTTCTTCCACTGTTTGAAACATTTTTGGAAGTCATCCGTAGAAACGGGTGACAGCTCCTCCCTCGTTTTTTATTTTTTATTTTTTTTCTTGGCTTCTTCAGTGTTGTCAAATCGGTGTCCTTTCATGCCCCTTTCCTTCGTGGAAATAAGAAAAATTCGCACGGGGCCATGTCAGGCGAGTAAGGTTTTGGGGAGTGGAACCACGCCATCTTTAGCCGAAAGCTGTCTAACAGAGACGGCTATGTGTGCAGGTGCGTTGTCGTGGTGGTAGAACCAGTCTTCTGTCTGTGACAAATCGGGTCTTTTCTTACGAATACTGTTTTCGCAATCTTCTTAAAACTTCCAAATACAGGTTTGATTGACGGCCTGATCTGGGTAACAAACTGAATGAACTACACTATTTGCACAAAAAAAGCAAATCAACATTGTTTTGATGTTTGATTTGACTTGACGACATTTTTCTGGATGGGGTGACAATGACGTCTTCCATTGCAATGACTGTTGCTTTGTTTCTGGGTCGTAACCACGGCACCATGACTCATCACCTTTGACCTTTGACATAAATTCTGCATACGTTTCAAACTGTTGTTTCTAAGCACGACGTGTTTCAACTCGACGTTCCTTTCGATTGTCAGAACTCTAATAACAAACTTGGGAGCAACCCTTTTCATTCACAAATCTGCTGTTAAAAACCGCTGAACCGAGATCCAAGGTAGCCCACTAATCTGTGATAGTTGATCAGTTGTCTGTCGACGGTCTGTGAGCACAAGCTCTCGAAATTTTTTCAATAGTTTCGTCGATTCGGGCAGTTGTTGGATCTCCAGAACGAGGTGTATCACCCGTCGAAATGTCGCCATTTTTAAATCGAGTAAACCACTAGTACACTAGAGTTTTTCGCATTTTGTAATTTTGGTAATTCGTTTTCAACATTAAAACAGTTTCGGCAGCATTTTTACCGAGTAGTAAACGAAATTTCGCAGCTGCACATTGTTCACTTAAAGTTTCCACCATAAAAAACGAAACAGGAACAAAACAGCGCTAGCAAAACACTCACTGCAGATGAACAGAACAAGACAGGTCGACGACACATGCGGCACTGAACTGGTAATGAGTTGCGCTATACACGCCTAGCGGCAGAAATGCGTACTACACAGGCTCCGCCCGCGGCAATGTTATTCTGTTATTTTTTTTTTCTGTTTTACCCTCTCTTACAAGAGGTTATACACTGACGGAAAAAAATAGTACACCTGGAAAGACGACGTCGATTTTGATCCGGTGACAGCATATGCCACCTGGGGGATAGTAGATAACAGTTTCATCGTAATCCACTAACAGATAGCTCAGTGGTATAGCTACCAAAGAGCCATCTGTGTCTACCGTTTAATGTGGAATGTTCACGGCCAGAAGGCTCTGTTTGATGCAAGCGTGTGAAGCAAAGAAGTAACCAAACATGCTAAAGCCGTCGGCACACGGACCGTGCTGTCGAACCTTAACGCTGAGCGTGCCAAGTTCAGCGTGCTGCTGAACGCTCAGGAACGATGCCATTTGTGCATACGGTACGTGGGACCCAACGTGGTATGCGCGATCGCAGTGCAGTCCAGCGGCAGTTGAGGAATGTTTCTAGTTCGTAAATCACACTGTTTACTCAACGGGCGAGCGTAAAATTCCCACTTTATCTCTATTAAAATGCACATTTCCTCCATCGTCCACGAAAAGGAAGTACTATGTCCAATCAATAAGGACACAGGCTTATAAAAGTTCCATTACAAACAGTGCGGTACAAATTTGGAATACTTCTCTGCATAAGATAAACATTATTTCATCATTCCCACATTTTAGTAAAACCCCAAGGTCAGTCAGTCTTACTTGATCACTGTTCCTGTCCAGTAGCAGAATCTTTGCAACATGTGAATTACGAAGCGTAAAAGAAAAAGGAGCAAAATACCTTTATACAAACAACGCAAGCTGTCCATTAAATTAAGTCAATCGAACAAAGTCACCCCTCAAAAAGAGGTGAACTTATATTTACATAACATCAATTATTATAGTATATACTTATATAAAACTAATAATAAAGTATCGGAACTTAATAAAAACGAAAAAGTTAGGAAAAAAAATTGGCCACGTCAAGACGCGAACCACCACCCCAATAACTATTTGGTCTGGGACAGTGACGCTGCTCTCTACGCTAAACCAACTTCAGACTGTTAATAACTGAACATATTATCTTACCCTTGCTGGAAACCTTAATCGTGGCTATGTTACTAATTGAAATTTAGTTATAACAAATTGTACCAAGAACAATGCGTTTTGGGTGGATCTTCAGTGTGTGACTGCCTTCAAATAGCCTACTCTCGTACGCAAGTTACAATAATTCTTTTGCCACGAATATGATGTTTCTCATTATTTCATTGGAACGAATCACACAGTTAACAACGGGTTTTCCAGTGATTCTCAATTTGCTGGTGCTCTGAAACGGCATATATGGGTATAAGCTTGAAACGAATGCCAATATGGCGACCCACAACTCTGTACTGAAGGGAGACGGAGTGTGTGTGACGTAGGTGGCGTTGTTTCATCTCATTGGTCAACGCTCACACGCACGCTCAGAATATCTGACATGCCGGATGCACGTTCGGAAAGACTCCCGAACGTGCTATTCCACGCTATGACGTCAGAAACTTGGCACGCTCAACGCTCAACGTTCGGATGCACGGTCCGTGTGCCGACGGCTTAAGGAGACACACTCGTGCTTCCTACAGCCAACTGAGAGAGTTTGAAAGGTGGGTTGGTCCTTTCGAAGAACTGGCACACAAGTTCGACGTGCTGCATTAGTTGTGCATCTCCGAGTGGTAACATGAACATTCTCACACCCATGAACGAGGTTGTGAACGTCCACGCAGCACAGACGCTCACCGGGATCGTCATATTGCAAAGGTAGCAGAGGCAGATCGTACAGCTACCGCAGCACACATTAGAGGACATGGGAGCACAGATGTGTCAACATGAACTGTTGCGAACCTGTAATTAGCAGTGGGACTAGTGGAACGCACACTTCTAACCTGTCTTTCACTCACGTCACAGAATTGATTTCCGTGGATCGACTGGTACCATCTGGGGATCACTTGGAAGGTGGAACGGCGCGCTGTGGTCTTTAACGATGAGGGCATATTCTGCTTACATGCAACTGATGGACATATGCATGTATGATGTAGGCCTGGTGTGTGCTGTCTCATAGAGCGCATTCGTCCGAGATGCACTAGCTCCACCTGAGGCATTATGGTGAGATGGGAAAGCTACAATTCTCGTTCACTAACTAGTGCTCGGTAGATGCAGAATGTTGTTGAACCTGTTCTTTTCCATTCTTGCCACCGGAAGGTGCTATATTGTTTCAACAGGATATTGCTCTCCCACACACTATCAATGAAACTCAAACGCACTCAGCAAGACGTGCAGCAATTTTCCTGGACAGCACAATCTCTGGACTTGTCTCCAACGAAGCACTTGTGAGATATGATGGAATGGAAAGTGAATCATGCGACTTGTCAACCGATAACTCTTACAGAACTACGTGAACATGTCGAATAGGCGTGGCATAACGTATCCCAGGACAGTATTCGCCATCCGTAGGATCGACTCTGTGCCAGAGTCAGCGCCTACATTGCTACCTGTGGAGTCTACATCACATACTAATATGGATTTTTCAGCACGGGTCGATACCTGGTACCTCAGAACCGCTTGTGCTACTGGTCTGTAAATGTACTCATTTCATGTACTCCATATGCACTGTTGCAACAATAAACCTTGAATAAATTCAAAATCTGTAAAAGGATGTACTAATTTTTTTCCCAGTACTGAATTTGTTACATGTGGCTCGCCTCAGAAGGAATGGTTCAAATGGTTCAATTGGCTCTAAGCACTATGGGACTTAACATCTGAGGTCATCAGTCCCCTAGACTTAGAACTACTTAAACCTAACCAACCTAAGGACATCACACACATCCATGCCCGAGGCAGGATTCGAACTTGCGACCGTAGCAGCAACGCGGTTCCGGACTGAAGCGCCTAGAACCGATCGGCCACAGGGTAAAAAGTCGAAGGACAGTGAGGGATTTTGAAATCTGCCAAGACAGAGTAGAAGTTCTTTATTTGCTCTGATGATTGACGTAATTCACTGTAAAGTTAACAAAGAATAATGTTCTCTGAAACACAAATAAAACTACAAAATGGCTCTAACATTGTGGAGAGGTCGCAAATAGTGTGGAAGACTGTATGGCGAAAGTACAAGTGTGCTCATCCAGACACCTCAAGAAATTAAAATTAATGTACAACAATACACCATAAATTTAAGTAACACAACTTGCAAGTAACAAACTGTACAGAATGTGGACAGCGCTACAAAACTAGCAACACATACATCTAAATCAGTTAACTTGCATCAACCAGCACCAAATCGCGGCCTGGAGCGAACACCCAGGATTCTAATTCACAGTCGTACACTCTCTCCTTCCAAAAGACTCTACATGGAGGGAACAAATGAAGGCTGTTGTCAGTGTGACAGTTAAGAATATAGCTTATTTCACGAAAACAAAGGGGAAAGTAGCAGAGACGTCCCACTGTTGGAATTCAAAACGCACATTAAGGAACATAAGGTTGGTACCAGCCTGTAGCAGTGTTTCCTCACTTCGTTGGGCCCTTCCCACCAATGGCGATAGCGGACAACTCAGTTCGATTGGATAACCTACATTTTGGACCAAAATTAACCGTCGTTCTCATACTGGCCGTGTAGTGCCGCAGATTCTCGTCCTTTTATGTCCATGCAGAAAAAGCAAAAATATTGAACCCAGTTATTCTATAGGAACGGATGTGGCAGCGCGGCACCACGTGTTCGCAGCTGTACCAGGGCCCCGGCTTTGTCCACAATCGCACAAAGCAGGTACATCCTCACTTAGCCGAAAATGCCCTGCTCCATGAGGGGGGGGGGGGACACCTAATGAGACTTACTGACTCCCTTCTGACGGCAATTGGACCCTGAGACCACACTGGTACTACACTGTCCCAGTGCAAAAACTGGAAAGCTTTCCTCTCAAGCGCACAGATCCAGTACTCATAAAAAAGTAACCACGAAACCGTAGAACAGAACAAAAAATATCGAATAACATTAAGTAACATTGTCACATCCTGCATTGTCTCATCTTGTTCCACGCAACATCATCCTTATTCTGTCTAATGTTTCGAAACTTGCCCACTTTCTGCCCTTCGCAGTGGCAGATGGATATTTTAAAATATATTTCACCTCAAAGAAACGACAGTTTATCTACGAAAAAGGTACTTGCTGTATTACACATTTGTTTTAATTTTAAACTGGATCAAGAGTATGATTACAATCATAAACATTTTCCACTATATATTCACCATCACCTTCAATGGGGAAAAGGAGAAAATATCCACATTGAACTATCAAAATAAGTAAAATTTTCCCAGTTCTCTACCTGATACAGTATGAGAATGCGTGCCGTGGACACTCGGTTCGTCATGTACCATCCGTAACACACAGATCTGAACCACACATATTTAATTTTTGTGTCACTCACAACAAGTCTAGTAAAACATTTTACGGTTTTAATTTAGAGATCTTCATCCCTCACCGTTTAATTCTGAAGATGATCAATACCTTTTATGACCGTAATCATATTCTGCGATCTTGACTAAAATAAAAAGTACACATGTTCCTTTGCACTATTAGAGAGAGGATAAAATTTTGAGACTAGTATAGAAATTCTATCGACGTCAATTAAAATTTTCTCTTATGTAGCTGTATACAGTATGTTAAGGCTAAGTCGAGTCTAAAGCTGATGCGTAAAACAATTTTATTTAATGGCTTTCTAAAGTAATCACGTTGTGTCACGTTTAAACTCATTCACAGGAACCACTTATTCCGTAAACTTCTTTGTTTTTCCTAATGTAAATACATCTAATGACGGTGAAGTTATGAAATGGCAGCTGATTTGAAATTTGATGAATTCTGTTGAGTCGTAAACACGTGGAAGACATTTCAAAACTATAAAAATGGATAATCGTTATCATTGATGGCGTTCGTCCATACAGAAGTCTTGTCTATAGCTTTTAACGTAATCAGTGGGTCGTTGGAGTGTGGTGTATTCAAAAAGCCATAATTTTGAGGAATAGCGTCATATGAGATATTAATGAATAAAAATGTGAGTTTAATGTTAAAAAAAATGGTTCAAATGGCTCTGAGCACTATGGGATTTAAGAGCTGTGGTCATCAGTCCCCTAGAACTTAGAACTACTTACACCTAACTAACCTAAGGACATCACACACATCCATACCCGAGGCAGGATTCGAACCTGCGACCGTAGCGGTCACGCGGTTCCAGACTGAAGCGCCTAGAACCGCACGGCCACACCGGCCGGCGAGTTTAATGTCGAAGATAAATAAAGCTAGGGAAATACTATGAGAGGAAGAGTATTAATGCAGATAAAATAATGATCATAAGGAATTAGTAAACAAGTAGTGTTTTGATTTGATATGGTTCAAATGTTTAAAAGTAACAGTTGTGATCATATGATAAGAAACAGCAAGCGTTACGCATGATACTTCATCTAAATTTTTGTGGGTTTGATGGTGAATAATCCAGATTGTCGCTGACCATATGAAAATTTGTGTTGTAAAAATAGTGACGAGTGATAGTGTGTACTGGGACTACTAGGGCTGAAATCCTCGTAGAATAAACAGGAACTAGTTTTACATTATTCGTCATTCTGAACTAGTGATCATAAATCATACACCTATCATTATATGTTTGTATTGAATTGAATTATAATCAAGCTCCATTTAAATCGAACCAAGACGTGAGATGGAAACTAGGCGTACAGTCGCAGGTCTAAAGTTTTCTACGTTCGCGCATATGTGAGCTCTACTCCCCAAGTAAACAGATTCCGATCACATTATATAAACCTGCGACTGCTAAGATCCTTGAAATATAGGTCAGCAGCTAATAGGATGGCCAGACACGAAAGAAAGTAAAGTGATCCAATATGGTACAGTTTTCAGGTGCATTCTGTGGCTTGGAACTGTGACCTCCCTTTCATCGGAACGGAAATCACTCTTATGAACCAAAGTAAATACATATGTTACCAGTTCCTTTGAAGCGTCAGAATAGCGTTTAAAGTCTGACAAAACATTTTCATTGGCTTTATGCTTGCAATGCTCAGCGTTTTAACGTCTTGTAACTGTTCCAAGCGCGTCTCGCCAAAGAATTCAGAGGACATTAGTTGTGGAGTTTAGGGAAAACTTTGCTAAGACTTGTGTTAAAGAGGGTCATGCAACAGCTTCAACGCATTTCTATTTTCGCAACGGTGGTGCTACGCATTTTGCGCTCTCAAAGTTATACTACGAGAATTTTCATCTTCAAATAACTACTCTGAGTACATTAATAACTAATGATATATGCTTCTTCTAACCCATTCAGGACGATCGGCTAAAAACAAAAATAATATTTATGAAGCAAATGTAGTCGGATAAAATGGTTGCTCTTATCTTGCTTCTTTAAATGTGGTGTCATTACATAGCCAACGACCCTGTACTACCTTGTACTGAAACCGACTTCCGGCAAATGACAAATTTGCACATCTTTTGACATTTGTCAATGGACTTCAGCAAAATAGGGACACAATCAGAATTAATAAGGGATGCCGATTCACTTATTTGGTTTTTTAGGAAGGTGCAATTTAACCGACCAGAGGTTCTTCATCGTTAGTGGAGAGAAAATGTGGAAAGTCACTAAGTGGTTAAATTAATTATTTTTCTTGTACCATTTCGATATTTTACTATACAGGGTGTAAAGCTTTTTCTACAGTATTTCAGTAATCAAGTATGGGGGCTTCACAGACAGGACGCGCTTCATAACTAAACCCCACCATGTGCCTAACGTCTAATTTACAATTTTAGCGCCGGCCGGTGTGGCCGAGCGGTTCTAGGCGCTTCAGTCTGGAACCGCGCGACCGCTACGGTCGCAGGTTCGAATCTTGCCTTGGGCATGGATGTGTGTGGTGTCCTTAGGTTAGTTAGGTTTAAGTAGTTCTAAGTTCTAGGGGACTGATGAACTCGGATGTTAAGTCCCATAGTGCTAAGAGCCATTTGAACCATTTTTTATAATTTTCAAACATTGGAGTTCCTCAGTTACACAAACGGGAGATGTCACTTTGAAATAATCACAGTGGAAATTAATATTATTTCATTTAATTATCGTTTTGGCACGAACACCCCCCCTAACAACGGCTAAGCTCACTCTTGTACTAACAGTTAAGCTCATTCTAGATCGCGCTGGAGCGACCATTACTGCATTGCATTTCACCATTAATAACCAGTTTATCATTGTTTCGTAGCTGTTTTAATAGAAAAATGTACAGGTAATGAAACATGACTGCCGCTTGGACGTGCGCCTTTTGACCAGACGGGCACTCGTGGAACGCTTGTAGAACGCGAAATGAAAACTTGGTGAGTTTACATTTTTATTCATGTGTCAATCACTTTTGTACAAGTAATACATTGGAAAATATAAAGTACTGAAAACGACGAGTTTCTTATAGTAGCCCCGTAAGTAATACTAAAAACGTTAGTTGCAGGAAACAAGAAGATATAGGTTCCATTTTCTTCAGTTTCAACATATCGCTGACAGGGAATAGCAACTTTATTTAAATTCCTTGAAGCGTGTGTTAATGGCTCTGTCAACAGTTACAGTATTTATTAGGTGACTGGTTTCGAACCTTACAGTTTGAGTTTCAAGCCTGGCCTACTGAGGCTGCACTGACATTTCATTTCACTTTGAGTTTTATAAGAAAGTTCGTAATTTTTAATTTATGTACTACAAAGATGCAGTTCATTTGTTGATTGCGACATTTTTCGTAATTATAGTTCACTTAGTAATGTTTTTAAACATCGCTTCGTTTTTATTAAACGTACTTACAAAATTATAAAATTTTCCAAATGTGCAGAGAAAAAAATTGCAGAAAAATACTAGGTCTACAACTTTGCTTCCGCCGTTTTTTATGGAAGTTCAGGGCTTTATTGTGAAAAACTTACAAAAATTATGATTCATAGTATTGCCCACCACTGGCCACTACATTCTCCCATCTTTCGGATAACATACGAATCCCGTGGCGGCAGAACTGGGCGTCTTTTGTGGGGATCCATGAATCGATTCAATTTTGCACTTGTTCATATGACCGGAAGTGCTGGTCAGCCATACAGTATGCCACTGATCGAAAAAGGTGGTAGTCAGAGAGAGCAACGTATGGACAATACAGCGGGCGGGATAGGACACCTCTTTTCAACGTTGCCATGTATATTTTGACGGGTTCTGCAACATGTGGTCGAGCACTGACCTGCTTCAAAATTACCTTTACGTGTCTATCGCTGTATTACGGCCGTTTGTGTTTCAGTGCTGGGTTCTAACGCATCAATTGCTTTCGATAATGATGTCCTGTGACTGTCTTCGTCTGTTTCAGTAGCTACAAAAACGTTCTGTCTTCCCCCGCTATCACCATTCTTAAGGCGTTGAAAACATTATCTGCACGTTCTTCCACTAATAGTTCCCTCACCATTGGTCTTACCCAGCATTTCAAGAGCCACAGCCGCCGATTTCTTCATTATAAAGCAGAAAATTAAAACGTCCCACAAATGGCGAGAAATGGGTACGTAAGTTGACGTACATAAACGAGAATAACCTTATGATGCAATCACAAATCGACTAATATTTTTATGGCTTTATGTTTACAGATGCCTAAGCTTATTGTATTACACCTATGACCAACCACCTGAACCCCACTTGCCGCTACTGCCGTCTATTGCAAAACAGCGGAAGCAAAGTTGTAGACCTAATAGTTCTATGACTGGGGCGGGAGTGGGGGGGGGGGGGGGGGAAACTGCGCATCTTTGACAGTTTTGGCATGGACGTAGGATTATCTGGGTAGGGAGGTGCCCAGAGTCCACATTTCCTTTAGTGTGTAATACCTCAAAGTGATATACCGTAATATGTCTGATGACGAAAATAACTTGTTTATACATTAATTATATGTCCGCACTGATAATGCACTATGATGGCAAATGAAACGTATCGACCGGAACAACGAAATGATTGACACACAAAAGCAGCGTACGTTCGGATAGCCAAGCCGTGATTTTAGGTCACCACAACGATTCGGCCACTGTCAACGAGAATAATTTTACTTCCACGCCCAAATTAGCTTAATCACCAGCTTCCCCCACCACTGTCCCTCTGTTGTGACGGCAGGTGGGAAAAAAATGCTGCCGCTGTTTCGCGTCCACGCCGTGCCGGATTTACGCTGCCGGCGACAATTGCGCCGCTGGTGATTTATAATGAGGTTCTAATTAAATGGGCAGTAAATTCGCGGCGAACGGAGATAAATGGGCGCATTAGTCGGTGATGTAGCGCGCGGCAGCGGCAACGGCAACTCGCAGGCGCTGTGGAGGGCGCCAGTAGTGGCGGGACAGCAGCACGGCACCTGGGTGAGGTGTGGATGCTACCTGCTGCCGCATCCCGTCACCCCACATTCTGGCAGCGGCTGTTGCTCGCACTAGATGGCGCGCAATTACAGTCGTAGGAGGCTCACGATATTGTGTTCACACTTCCATTTCAAAAAAATGGTTCAAATGGTTCAAATGGCTCTGAGCACTATGGGACTTAACATCTTAGGTCATCAGTACCCTAGAACTTAGAACTACTTAAACAAAACTAACCTAAGGACATCACACACTTCCATGCCCGAGGCAGGATTCGAACCTGCGACAGTAGCGGTCGCGCGGTTCCAGACTGTTACGCCTAGAACCGCTCAGCCACTCCGGCCGGCACTTCCATTTCACTTCATCATGATTCAGTCACTTTCTTCTGTTCCGTTGCCTATACCAGGGCAACTCATAAACTTTTAACTACCACCAAGAAAAAGTAACGTAATTATTATTTTTTTTTGTTTTAGCCTAATATTTTTATTGCAGTCTATTGTTGCATTCGTTTGTATAATGATTATCGATTATGTTAAAATTCTGAACATCTACTGATACGTTAAAATAAATAAAAGACATGCTAAGTTTGATCTTACGTAACTGATGTGGAACACACATACAATAAAATATATAGGGTGAATGGTTCAAATGGCTCTAAGCACTATGGGACTTAACATCTATGGTCATCAGTCCCCTAGAACTTAGAACTACTTAAACCTAACTAACCTAAGGACATCACACAACACCCAGCCATCACGAGGCAGAGAAAATCTCTGACCCCGCCGGGAATCGAACCCGGGAACCCAGGCGTGGGAAGCGAGAACGCTACCGCACGACCACGAGATGCGGGCCGTTATAGGGTGAGTCAAGAGGGACTTTACAACTTCGAAATGATAAAGACATTTATGGAGATAACTTACATCTACATCTACATTTATACTCCGCAAGCCACCCAACCGTGTGTGGCGGAGGACACTTTACGTGGCACTGTCATTACCTCCCTTTTCTATTCCAGTCGCGTCTGGTTCGCGGGAAGAACGACTGCCGGAAAGCCTCCGTGCGCGCTCGAATCCCTCTAATTTTACATTCGTGATCTCCTCGGGAGGTATAAGTAGGGGGAAGCAATATATCCGATACCTCATCCAGAAACGCACCCACTCGAAACCTGGACAGCAAGCTACACCGCGATGCAGACCGCCTCTCTCGCAGAGTCTGCCACTTGAGTTTGCTAAACATGTCCCTAACGCTATCACGCTTACCAAATAACCCTGTGACGAAACGCGCCGCTCTTCTTTGGATATTCTCTATCTCCTCTGTCACCCCAACCTGGTACGGATTCCACACTGATAAGCAATACTCAAGTATAGGTCGAACGAGTGTTTTGTAAGCCACCTCCTTTGTTGATGGACTACATTTTCCAAGGACTCTCCCAATGAATCTCAACCTGCCACCCGCCTTACCAACAATTAATTTCATATGATCATTCCACTTCAAATCGTTCCGTAGGCATGCTCCCAGATATCTTACAGAAGTAACTGCTACCAGTGTTTGTTCCGCTATCATATAATCATACAATAAAGGATCCTTCTTTCTATGTATTCGCAATACATCACATTTGTCTATGTCAGTTGCCACTCCCTGCACCATGTGCCTATCCGCTGCAGATCTTATTGCATTTCGCTGCAATTTTCTAATGCTGCAACTTCTCTGTATACTACAGCATCATCCGCAAAAAGCCGCATGGAACTTCCGACACTACGTACTAGGTGATTTATATATATATATATATATATATATATATATATATATATATATATATATATTGTGAAAAGCAATGGTCCCATAACACTCCCTGTGGCACGCCAGAGGTTACTTTAACGTCTGTAGACGTCTCTCCATTGAGAACAACATGCCGTGTTCTGTTTGCTAAAAACTCTTCAATCCAGCCACACAGCTGGTCTGATATTCCGTAGGCTCTTACATTGTTTATTAGGCGACAGTGCGGAGCTGTATCGAACGCCTTCCGGAAGTCAAGGAAAATGGCATCTACCTGGGAGCCTGTATCTAATATTTTCTGGGTCTCATGAACAAATAAAGCGAGTTGGGTGTCACACGATCGCAGTTTCCGGAATCCATGTTGATTCCTACAGAGTAGATTCTGGTATCCAGAAATGACATGATACACTAGTAAAAAACATGTTCTAAAATTCTACAACAGAATCGGTAGGCGTGTCATTTTGTAGCAAACAACCTCTAGATTGGTTCACGTAGTGCCTCAGCACCCCATTCCGCCACAAGGAGCGCCAGCGTAGTGCACAGTTAAAATGGCAGTGGTGCGGAGCGTGCTCACTATGTACACTCCTGGAAATTGAAATAAGAACACCGTGAATTCATTGTCCCAGGAAGGGGAAACTTTATTGACACATTCCTGGGGTCAGATACATCACATGATCACACTGACAGAACCACAGGCACACAGACACAGGCAACAGAGCATGCACAATGTCGGCACTAGTACAGTGTATATCCACCTTTCGCAGCCATGCAGGCTGCTATTCTCCCATGGAGACGATCGTAGAGATGCTGGATGTAGTCCTGTGGAACGGCTTGCCATGCCATTTCCACCTGGCGCCTCAGTTGGACCAGAGTTCGTGCTGGACGTGCAGACCGCGTGAGACGACGCTTCATCCAGTCCCAAACATGCTCAATGGGGGACAGATCCGGAGATCTTGCTGGCCAGGGTAGTTGACTTACACCTTCTAGAGCACGTTGGGTGGCACGCGATACATGCGGACGTGCATTGTCCTGTTGGAACAGCAAGTTCCCTTGCCGGTCTAGGAATGGTAGAACGATGGGTTCGATGACGGTTGGATGTACCGTGCACTATTCAGTGTCCCCTCGACGATCACCAGTGGTGTACGGCCAGTGTAGGAGATCGCTCCCCACACCATGATGCCGGGTGTTGGCCCTGTGTGCCTCGGTCGTATGCAGTCCTGATTGTGGCGCTCACCTGCACGGCGCCAAACACGCATACGACCATCATTGGCACCAAGGCAGAAGCGACTCTCATCGCTGAAGACGACACGTCTCCATTCGTCCCTCCATTCACGCCTGTCGCGACACCACTGGAGGCGGGCTGCACGATGTTGGGGCGTGAGCGGAAGACGGCCTAACGGTGTGCGGGACCGTAGCCCAGCTTCATGGAGACGGTTGCGAATGGTCCTCGCCGATACTCCAGGAGCAACAGTGTCCCTAATTTGCTGGGAAGTGGCGGTGCGGTCCCCTACGGCACTGCGTAGGATCCTACGGTCTTGGCGTGCATCCGTGCGTCGCTGCGGTCCGGTCCCAGGTCGACGGGCACGTGCACCTTCCGCCGACCACTGGCGACAACATCGATGTACTGTGGAGACCTCACGCCCCACGTGTTGAGCAATTCGGCGGTACGTCCACCCGGCCTCCCGCATGCCCACTATACGCCCTCGCTCAAAGTCCGTCAACTGCACATACGGTTCACGTCCACGCTGTCGCGGCATGCTACCAGTGTTAAAGACTGCGATGGAGCTCCGTATGCCACGGCAAACTGGCTGACACTGACGGCGGCGGTGCTCAAATTCTGCGCAGCTAGCGCCATTCGACGGCCAACACCGCGGTTCCTGGTGTGTCCGCTGTGCCGTGCGTGTGATCATTGCTTGTACAGCCCTCTCGCAGTGTCCGGAGCAAGTATGGTGGGTCTGACACACCGGTGTCAATGTGTTCTTTTTTCCATTTCCAGGAGTGTACTTTGATTCCACGATGCAAACTCTGCAACACTTATTTTTGGAAACTTTCGCACCGAATATGCTAAGGGACCCCTGAGCAGGCCTACAATTTGCTCTTGGCATGAGAACTTTGTTGTGAGAGGCTGTTCACTGTCACATGATAAATCGCCAGGTCACTGGTATTGTGTATCTGGATATGATTGAAAACTTTTTCATTCCACAGATCGATGAAGATGACCGAGATGGGATGGTTTATTATCAGCAAGATGGTGCACCACCTCATTTCCTGACGGAAGTACGGGATTTCCTCGATAATCACTTCCCAGATCTGTGGATTAGCCAAGAAGAACCACTGGCATGGCTCTCCAGACTTGACACCACGGGATTTCTTTCTCTAGGGTCTCGTTAAAGACCATGTGTATGTCACTCTCCTTCTAAACAATGTAGCCGACCCGAAAAATCGAATCTACGTAACCCTCGCACAAGTTACGCCCGATTTGCTGCAACGACTGTGGGAAGAAATTGACTACCAATGGGGTGTTTGACACATGACAAATAGTAGTCACATCGAACTACGAGGTGCATTCAAGTTCTAAGGCCTCCGATTTTTTTTCTCTGGACTGGAAAGAGATAGAAACATGCGCATTGTTTTAAAATGAGGCCGCGTTCATTGTCAATACGTCCCAGAGATGGCAGCACCGTACAGCAGATGGAATTTTACTGCCAGCGGCGAGAATGAGGACTGTTTTAAATACTTAAAATGGCGACGTTTTCCTTACTTGAACATCTACATTTACATCTACATCTACATCCATACTCCGCAAACCACCTGACGGTGTGTGGCGGAGGGTACCTTCAGTACCTCTATCGGTTCTCCCTTCTATTCCAGTCTCGTATTGTTCGTGGAAAGAAGGATTGTCGGTATGCCTCTATGTGGGCTCTAATCTCTCTGATTTTATCCTCATGGTCTCTTCGCGAGATATACGTAGGAGGGAGCAATATACTGCTTGACTCTTCGGTGAAGGTATGTTCTCGAAACTTTGACAAAAGCCCGTACCGAGCTACTGAGCGTCTCTCCTGCAGAGTCTTCCACTGGAGTTTATCTATCATCTCCGTAACGCTTTCGCGATTTCTAAATGATCCTGTAACGAAGCGCGCTGCTCTCCGTTCGATCTTCTCTATCTCTTCTATCAACCCTATCTGGTACGGATCCCACACTGCTGAGCAGTATTCAAGCAGTGGGCGAACAAGCGTACTGTAACAGCGTGCAATCATTCGTTTTCTGAATTTGCGTGGTGTGAAACCAATTGAAATTCATCGACAGTTGAAGAAGACAGGTGGTGATGGAGTTATGGATGTGTCGAAAGTGCATTCGTGGGTGCGACAGTTTAATGAAGGCAGAACATCGTGTGACAACAAACCGAAACAACCTCGGGCTCGCACAAGCCGGTCTGACGACATGATCGAGAACGTGGAGAGAATTGTTTTGGGGGATCGCCGAATGACTATTGAACAGATCGACTCCAGAGTTGGCATTTCTGTGGGTTCTGTGCACACAATCCTGCATGACGACCTGAAAATGCGAAAAGTGTCATCCAGGTGGGTGCCACGAATGCTGACGGACGACCACACGGCTGCCCGTGTGGCATGTTGCCGAGCAATGTTGACGCGCAACGACAGCATGAATGGGACTTTCTTTTCTCTGTTGTGACAATGGATGAGACGTGGATGCCATTTTTCAATCCAGAAACAAAGCGCCAGTCAGCTCAATGGAAGCACACAGATTCACCGCCACCAAAAAATTTCGGGTAACCGCCAGTGCTGAAAAAATGATGGTGTCCATGTTCTGGGACAGCGAGGGCGTAATCCTTACCCATTGCGTTCCAAAGGGCACTACGGTAACAGGTGCATCCTACGAAAATGTTTTGAAGAACAAATTCCTTCCTGCACTGCAACAAAAACGTCCGGGAAGGGCTGCGCGTGTGCTGTTTCACAAAGACAACGCACCCGCATATCGAGCTAACGTTACGCAACAGTTTCTTCGTGATAACAACTTTGAAGTAATTCCTCATGCTCTCTACTCACCTGATCTGGCTCCTAGTGACTTTAGGATTTTTCCAACAATGGAAGACACTCTCCGTGGCCGCACATTCACCAGCAGTGCTGCTATTGCCTCAGCGGTTTTCCAGTGGTCAAAACAGACTCCTAAAGAAGCCTTCGCCGCTGCCATGGAATCATGGCGTCAGCGTTGTGAAAAATGTGTACGTCTGCAGAGCGATTACGTCGAGAAGTAAAGCCAGTTTCATCGATTTGGGGTGAGTAGTTAATTAGAAAAAAAATCGGAGGCCTTAGAACTCGAATGCACCTCGTAAAATAACACTTGACACTTTTATGTGAAACCTGAGGTTGTTTGCAACAAAATGACACATCTACCGATTCTGTAAGTTATCTCAATAATTTTATATTTCATTCAAAAGTCCTTTTTGATTCTACTGGCATAATTTTTATGCGTTACTCATTACATTTGTACCTGCTGCGTTCAGCTTCAGTGAGTCACCAATACACAGACATTACTATGCTAGGACTTCTAAAGGGTTGTGCACAAGAATATCAGGAGGTGTCGCACTCTATACGAGGGAGATCAAAATGATAAACGCATCGTGCCACCCGGTGTGCCCGAGCGGTTCTGGGCGCTTCAGTCTGGAACCACGCGACCGCTACGGTCGCAGGTTCAAATCCTGCCTCGGGCATGGATGTGTGTGATGTCGTTAGGTTAGTTAGTTGTAAGTAGTTCTAAGTTCTAGGGGACTGATGACCTCATATGTTAAGTCCCCTTAGTGCTCCGAGCCATTCTAACCAAAGGCATCGTGTTAAAGCAAAACAGTTACAAAAATAAAATAAAGTAATGGAATGAATATAAAATGAAAGTGGAATGAAAGAGAATCCCACAGTTCACTTGTCCTCAGTGCAGTCTAGTCTGCATACTAGTGAACTTCTTTTGCGAGTATTCCACCAGACGGCGTTTTCTTTTTTCGGTAACACACAGAGTACAGCAATGTAATCCAACTCAGATAGAGGATCTCTTCGTCCCCACGTTTGTGCAATCGTCTGGTATGAACTTCACAGCTGCATAACTGTTTCAGTGTATATATAGCGGATATGTGTCTGTAAAACGTCTTTATAAAGTTCTAAAAAGCTATAAATATGAAAACTTGATTGGTCATTGAGCAGTTGGTCTGGCTACTGTATCTACGGTAGCGACTTATGGAGGGTTCAGAGAATACATAAACGTAATGGGTTGGTCTGAAACTATCCGCCTGCTTAGCTGGGTGGTAACGTACTCACCTCCCATGCAAGTGGGCCCGGGTTCGATTCCCGGTCGGGTTGGAGATTTTCTCCGCTCGTGTACTGGGTGTCGTGTTGTCCTCATCATCATTCCATCCTCATCACCGGCGCGCAAGTCGCCCAATGTGGCGTCGAATGAAATAAAACTTGGCGACTAAACTTCCCCGAATAGGGGTCTCCCGGCCAACGACGCCATACGCTCATTTCATTTTTTGCTCTAAAACTACCGTTGGTACCGCATGCAGTATTATAGTACACTGGTCCGTGAGAACATTGTGACCACCAGCCTACTATCGATATAGACCTGTCCAGGTGATAGCACCATCATATATGAGGAATGACTGTTAGTCAGACATACGCACACTGCATGCAGTGTCAGTGAGTGAGCTGTCCGTGTGTAGAATGAGGAAGACGTGTGGTCCAGCTGAGTCTGACCGAGCGCGGATTGTGATGGCCTAGAGGCTCGGCTCGAGCATTTGGGGAACTGCACGACTTGTCAGGTGTCGGAGGAGTCCTGTGCTGAGTGTCTTCAGCACGTGGCGAAACCAATGTGAAACCACGTCCAACGTCGTGAGATTGGGCAGCTACCCCTCTTTACAGATATTGAACGTTGTAGGCTGGGCGGACCGGTAAAACAGGACAGGCAGCGAACTGTGGCGGAACTAACACTAAACTTTAATGCTGAGCGGAGTACATCTGTGCCTGAACACTCAGTGCACCGAACACTTCTAACGATACACTTTCTGCAGCCGACGACCCAAGCGTGTGCCATGTTTACGCCATGACGTCGCCAACTACGACTGAAATGGGCACGTGACCATCGTCACTTGACATTGGTACAGTGGAAGAGCGTTGCACGGTCTGATGAATCCCGATACTTTTTTCATCATGCTGACGCGAGGGCGCGAATCCGTCGTCTTCCAGGGAACAGCTCCGTGACACCTGTACTGCGGGACGTAGACAAGCTGGTGGCGGCTCCATTATGCTCTCGGAAACATTCACGTCGGCATCTGCGGGTCAGTGGAGCTCGTGCAAGGCCATGATACAAAGCCAGAAGTGTGATGGAGAGGTTCGAGTAACATAATTCTAAACATTCTGCGTGGTGTCTGTTTGTTCTATATCGTGTCTCCCTACCACTTTCGCGCAACGACGCTCTGAGCGTGTTTTTTAGGGAATTGACTAGTTTGAACCTGGGACCTGTTGCTGGTAAGGAGACGTCAGACCACACATGACATGTAGAATTCAGAAGAGTTCAGTGAGACAAGCGATGATATAACCAAATACTTAATGATTTCAGCGTCAGCTCCACTGCACTCCCTGTAAAGGAATCTTAATATTAATTAAATTTAGTGAAAGGGATTCACGTCTTTCCTATTTTTAGTTATCTGGTAAAATAACGTCGAAAAAGCAGTTAAGTTTACCATTGTAAATTTTATTCTACTCTCAAAACATCGCTTATAAATTGCACTATTGATAAAACGGAATGTTTTAATACAGGATGGTAAAAACCAACTGCGTTCAACAAAAATGTGAACGAATATTCCCTGAATGGGTTTCCAAGTTCTACAATGGATCGAAGGATGACCTATGCCATATCTCATCTATAATCTAGGTTTAAATTAAGTTTCACAAAAGAGAAAACTATCAAAATGGACTACAGTGACCCTCAATTATCTTTAATTACTTATCTAACTTGTTATAAATTACAGTGGCTGATGTGGCTTCTCAATAACTATATAACAGAAAAATCATTGCGTTTCAGTTTTTTATTCAAGTGGCAAATGTGAACACCATGAGCTTTAATTGACGATCGACACTAGTATTACGTAAAGGGGATGTAACAGATGAGACTTCTGTAGTTCTGCGCTCAAAAATGCGGCATCGCGTGCGTTCATTACCTTGTCAGTGTTCGTCAGGGGGCGGCGGCCGGCGCAGCTCCGTCCAGCTCGCTCTCTCGGAAGAAACTCCCTCCTAACTTCTCCTTACTATAATTTACCGACGTTGGTTTAAAAAAAACTATCTGGCTGTGTTTTCATCTAACAAATCAGGGTCTCAATGTTAACCTTAAGCTCTGCCTACAAAAATTCTGTCTATCCAATGAGAAACGTTATACTTTTCGTGGTGGGGCAATGTTTTTAAAGTTTGCAACGTAACAGAGACGCGAAAAAGTCTCACGCTAAAACTTGCAGCTGGTGTGGTCCTTTTAGCGTTATCGTAAGATCCATACTGTTCTTCTGGAGGGCTCTATCTTTTAACATGGGCTGGGGGGTGGTCCTAACGTAACAGAGACGCGAAAAAGTCTCACGCTAAAACTTGCGGGTGTGTAGCCCTGTTTGTGTTATCGTAAGATCTATACTGTTCTTCTGGATGGCTCTAGCTTTTAACATGGGCTGGCGGGTGGTCCTCACGTAAGAGAGACGCGAAAAATTCT
Source organism: Schistocerca cancellata (assembly GCF_023864275.1). Taxonomy (NCBI): domain Eukaryota; kingdom Metazoa; phylum Arthropoda; class Insecta; order Orthoptera; family Acrididae; genus Schistocerca; species Schistocerca cancellata. The sequence continues at coordinate 249,675,051 of NC_064632.1, forward strand.
CACACTAAAAACTTGCGGGTGGTGTGGTCCTAGCAGTTAGCTGGCGACGTGGGTGTCCGTTCGTCCCTTATCGCAGGGCCTTCCAGCTGAACACGGTTCTGCTCTCGGCTTCTGTTCTCGTTTCTCCCCTCGAAACTGCGTCTGTCTCACGGTGGGAAGGTATGACATGCATTTAGGCATTCTTGTGTTATGCAATTTTGTCATATGATGACATGTTGGAGACCGTGGCTGTTTTTGAAGACAAATGTTGATGGTGTTAGGACAGCAACCAGCCACAAATTTACTTTGAGTTCCTTTATTCAAAGGAAACCGTTACCAGTTTCGAATCGTTGCGATTCATCATCAGACGGTTTACACGCTTTCTTTCTGACATTTGGTGTGTTTTTATAGATTAATTGTCCTAAAATATAAATAAAACATAATTACAAACACGCCACACACAGATGGTTGCGTTGCAGATTTTCGTTGCATGTGACTTACGTGAAACGTCGGTTTCGAGTGATTGTTTCCATAACGTTCATCCAATCGATGTAAATGCATTTCCACTGCATCCTCGTTGTTGCACACGTAATAGTTCTCACTGTACACTTTAGATTTGTCGCTGAGACCATTCCAACCACGCACCACATGTTTTGGTACATACAAAGAGTTTACAAACATATGGGTGTCACAGATGCTATGATATATCGTAACATTTTACAATGATGTCCAATGTTTGGAAAGGATCATATATTCTTTTACAAAACTGTAATGTCTTTTACATTAGTACAGAGAGATTGAAATTTTTTTAAATATATATATCTGTTATTGCTAATTTAATTATAAAGTTTTTTATATATACACTCCTGGAAATGGAAAAAAGAACACATTGACACCGGTGTGTCAGACCCACCATACTTGCTCCGGACCCTGCGAGAGGGCTGTACAAGCAATGATCACACGCACGGCACAGCGGACACACCAGGAACCGCGGTGATGGCCGTCGAATGGCGCTAGCTACGCAGCATTTGTGCACCGCCGCCGTCAGTGTCAGCCAGTTTGCCGTGGCATACGGAGCTCCATCGCAGTCTTTAACACTGGTAGCATGCCGCGACAGCGTGGACGTGAACCGTATGTGCAGTTGACGGACTTTGAGCGAGGGCGTATAGTGGGCATGCGGGAGGCCGGGTGGACGTACCGCCGAATTGCTCAACACGTGGGGCGTGAGGTCTCCACAGTACATCGATGTTGTCGCCAGTGGTCGGCGGAAGGTGCACGTGCCCGTCGACCTGGGACCGGACCGCAGCGTCGCACGGATGCACGCCAAGACCGTAGGATCCTACGCAGTGCCGTAGGGGACCGCACCGCCACTTCCCAGCAAATTAGGGACACTGTTGCTCCTGGCGTATCGGCGAGGACCATTCGCAACCGTCTCCATGAAGCTGGGCTACGGTCCCGCACACCGTTAGGCCGTCTTCCGCTCACGCCCCAACATCGTGCAGCCCGCCTCCAGTGGTGTCGCGACAGGCGTGAATGGAGGGACGAATGGAGACGTGTCGTCTTCAGCGATGAGAGTCGCTTCTGCCTTGGTGCCAATGATGGTCGTATGCGTGTTTGGCGCCGTGCAGGTGAGCGCCACAATCAGGACTGCATACGACCGAGGCACACAGGGCCAACACCCGGCATCATGGTGTGGGGAGCGATCTCCTACACTGGCCGTACACCACTGGTGATCGTCGAGGGGACACTGAATAGTGCACGGTTCATCCAAACCGTCATCGAACCCATCGTTCTACCATTCCTAGACCGGCAAGGGAACTTGCTGTTCCAACAGGACAATGCACGTCCGCATGTATCCCGTGCCACCCAACGTGCTCTAGAAGGTGTAAGTCAGCTACCCTGGCCAGCAAGATCTCCCGATCTGTCCCCCATTGAGCATGTTTGGGACTGGATGAAGCGTCATCTCACGCGGTCTGCACGTCCAGCACGAACGCTGGTCCAACTGAGGCGCCAGGTGGAAATGGCATGGCAAGCCGTTCCACAGGACTACATCCAGCATCTCTACGATCGTCTCCATGGGAGAATAGCAGCCTGCATTTCTGCGAAAGGTGGATATACACTGTACTAGTGCCGACATTGTGCATGCTCTGTTGCCTGTGTCTGTGTGCCTGTGGTTCTGTCAGTGTGATCATGTGATGTATCTGACCCCAGGAATGTGTCAATAAAGTTTCCCCTTCCTGCGACAATGAATTCACGGTGTTCTTATTTCAATTTCCAGGAGTGTATTTAGAACTGTATAGGTAAAATAGTATATTATTTTATTACATTTGGCAGCATGAGAATTATAGTAACATATAAATTTTCTACTTGATCTGCAGATAGGTGTATTAATATTATTTGCTTTGGAGGCTGGAAAGTAATTTTTGGAAATTTTTCAGGAAAGGGGTGTTAGCCAACTCTGTTTGTTCGTTAAGGACATAGTGTGGGGTGCTGTTTTTGTGTGTCTGTATTTCTAATTCTTCTAATATATTCATAGTGGCTCCTTTTTCTGTTAGATGTAAAATCTTTAAGTTGTCCTCAGTGTTTCCCACTGAGTGGTTTTCTTCAGCAATATGGGCTGCAAATGCTGATTTGTTCAAGTTACCAAGCCTTAGAGCGTCAATATGTTCTTTGTATCTAATTTCAAAACTTCTGCCTGTCTGTCCAATGTAGAATTTTGGGCATGAATCACATTTGAGTTTGTATATTCCTGGTTTACGGTAGGTACTTTTGGAGGTGTTTACATCATGGATTACTTTTTGTTGTAATTTATTATTTGTGGAAAAGCTGATTCTGATATTTTTCTTCTTTTTAAATAAGTTTGCTATTTGGTATGAAAGTGGGCCTATGTATGGGAGAGTAGCATATTTAGGTTTGGCTTCAGTGGCACACTGATTTGGCTTGAAGTGACTGCTGTGAAGTGGATCTGTGGGTTTTGTCTGCATTTTGTTGTGGAGTTTTTCTATTATTGTGGGTTTATATTCATTATTATGAGCAACTGATTTAATTATATTGATTTCATTTTGTTGGTCTGTGTCACTCATTGGTACTTTTTTAATTTGGTGTAGCATCGTTCTGAAATATGCCATTTTTTGTTGGCAGGGGTGGCAAGATGAGTTGCTAATACTGACATCTGTGGTGGTAGGTTTTCTGTAAATACTGAATTGATGTTTATTGTTACTATTGCAAATTTTCAGGTCAAGAAATTAATGCTTTTATTAGTTTCATGTTCAACTGTGAGTTTAATATTTTTGTGCACTTTGCTAAGATCTGCTGCTAATGTATCTATTTCATTGCTTGTACCATCAAAAAGCAGTATTGTATCATCAACATATCTTCTGTAGTATATTATATTGTTTGAGATGTGCTGGTTGGCAGAAAAGAATTTTTGTTCTATATGGTTGATGTAGATGTCAGCCAATATCCCAGCTAAGCTACTTCCCATTGCCAAACCATCATGTCGTTGGCACAGTTTGTTGTTGAAGCTAAAGTAATTATGCTCTAGAATAAGTGAAAGTATTTCTATGAGTTCACAGATCTCTGCAACACTAATTTTCTTATATTTAAGCAGATTGTTTCTTATGATGTTAATAGTCTCTTTTACAAGGATGTTCGTGTACAGGTTGACTATGTCTAGTGATGCTGATTTAGCTGTTGGTGGGATGTGGATGTCTTTAATTAAGCTTATGAGTTCATGTGTGTTATGTATGGTGTAGTTATTTTCAAATGTATAGTATTTGGTAATGAGGTCTTTCAATTTACGGCTTATGAAGTATGCAGGGCTGTTTCTTGAGTTAACAATCGGGTGAATGGGACAATTTTCTTTATGAACCTTTGGCTGTGCACGCAGTTTTGGTGCCGAGGGATTCATTGTTATGCAGTTACGTATTTCGTATTTGTGCAGTAAAAAGTTACAGTTTTGTAGTAGCTTTCGGAGTTTAGTTTGGAATTTTACTGTAGGATCTGTCTTTATTTCAGTAATATTGTTGCTATGGAAAAATTGCAAGGTTTTCTCTACATATTCTCTTTCATGCATTATGATTAAAGAATTTCCTTTGTCAGCTTTTACTATGAGTGCTTTACTTTCAGACAGTGTGCTGTTAATATTTTTCAAATCTTTAAGTTCAGTGTTTTTGCGGGTATTATTTGTTTGAAGTTGTTTCATTATCAGTTTATTTGTCTTGTATGCAACTGCATTTTTCTCACATGTGTTTAGTTTTGCTGTGTCACAAGCAAGTTTTGTGCAGGCTATGAGGTTTTTAACACTGTGATTATTGAGATTTGTTCCTATATTATGTTTCAGACCTTTATTTAATAAAGTGAGTTCACTGCTGGTAAATTGGATGTCAGTTGTATTAATGACTCTATCAAAAAATTTGTGTTGGTTTAGCTGTTTGTTATTATCAAACTCTGGATTGTTCATAGATTTTAAGGCTTCAATTTTCTTTTTCTGTTTGGATAGGATAATCTTTTGTTCTTTGTCTACTTTATCGTCTATGTGCTGTAGGATGTGCGAGAATTGTAAAGGTGAGAGGCTGTGTCCTAGCTGCAGATGCAAGTTGTACACAATATTGTTTAAGTGTTCTTCTCTCTTGTATTGCATTTTAATCTCTGTTTTTAGCCACATAGCAGAAGCGAATCTCATCGCTGAAGACGACACGTCTCCATTCGTCCCTCCATTCACGCCTGTCGTGACACCACTGGAGGCGGGCTGCACGATGTTGGGGCATGAGCGGAAGACGGCCTAACGGTGTGCGGGACCGTAGCCCAGCTTCATGGAGACGGTTGCGAAAGGTCCTCGCCGATACCCCAGGAGCAACAGTGTCCCTAATTTGCTGGGAAGTGGCGGTGCGGTCCCCTACGGCACTGCGTAGGATCCTACGGTCTTGGCGTGCATCCGTGCGTCGCTGCGGTCCGGTCCCAGGTCGACGGGCACGTGCACCTTCCGCCGACCACTGGCGACAACATCGATGTACTGTGGAGACCTCACGCCCCACGTGTTGAGCAATTCGGCGGTACGTCCGCCCGGCCTCCCGCATGCCCACTATACGCCCTCGCTCAAAGTCCGTCAACTGCACATACGGTTCACGTCCACGCTGTCGCGGCATGCTACCAGTGTTAAAGACTGCGATGGAGCTCCGTATGCCACGGCAAACTGGCTGACACTGACGGCGGCGGTGCACAAATGCTGCGCAGCTAGCGCCATTCGACGGCCAACACCGCAGTTCCTGGTGTGTCCGCTGTACCGTGCGTGTGATAATTGCTTGTACAGCCCTCTCGCAGTGTCCGGAGCAAGTATGGTGGGTCTGACACACCGGTGTCAATGTGTTCTTTTTTCCATTTCCAGGAATGTATATTAAAAAAAAATTTCAATCTCTCTGTACTAATGTAAAAGACATTACAGTTTTGTAAAAGAATATATGATCCTTTCCAAACATAGGACATCATTGTCAAATGTTACGATATATCATAGCATCTGTGACACCCATATGTTTGTAAACTCTTTGTACGTACCAAAACATGTGGTGCGTGGTTGGAATGATCTCAGCGACAAATTTAAAGTGTACAGTGATAACTATTACGTGTGCAACAACGAGGATGCAGTGGAAATGCATTTACATCGATTGGATGAACGTTATGGAAACGATCACTCGAAACAGACGTTTCACGTAAGTCACATGCAACGAAAATCTGCAACGCAACCATCTGTGTGTGGCGTGTTTGTAATTATGTTTTATTTATATTTTAGGACAATTAATCTATAAAAACACACCAAATGTCAGAAAGAAAGCGTGTAAACCGTCTGATGATGAATCGCAACGATTCGAAACCGGTAACGGTTTCCTTTGAATAAAGGAACTCAAAGTAAATTTGCGGCTGGTTGCTGTCCTAACACCATCAACATTCTTGTGTTAGTCTGTGGTATTCCATTTGCTCACTCGTTACTCGTATTACTTTGGTTTATTTAATGTCACGATTTATTCGGAGCTATGTGACATACTACTGGATTTGCTTATCATGTCAGGGTTTTCATGGAAGGTGTTGGATTTGCCTGACATCTTACATAGTGGCGAGTTCCAATTGACGTGCTGCCCCCTACTCACCAGATCTGAACCCGATCGAAGACATGTGCGATGTGATTGAAGGTGGCGTCAGAGGTCATCGGGCCACTCCATGGTATTTACGGGAATCAGGTGACTTGTGCGTGCAGATGCGGTGCAAAGTCCCTCCAGCGACCTACCAAGAACTCATTGTCTCCATGGCACGACGTGTCGTCGCTGTTATCTGTGCCAGATGAGGACATAGCTTCTATTAGGTAGGCGGTCATAATGTTCTGGCTGGTCAGTGTATGTGTCTTCCAGACTAGTTACGTGAGATAAAACTTAGCGTGTCTTTTATCTGTTTTAGCGGATCTCAAGATGTTCAGAATTTGAACAAAACCGTAATCATTATGAAGCGGATTGCGACAACAGACTGCAATAAAAATATTAGAATAATAATTCACCTGTCGCAGGTTTATCTCCATTTGCCTCATGTCAAGCTGTCATAAATTTCTGTTTCGTTTGTCGGTACATTTCATCATGCACACTTCCGAACTTTGTCAACACTGTACCGCACCATGCCACTGCAGGAGCAAAAACTATACGTGAAGTGGCTACAACAATCCGTGCTGAAATTTGTAATCCGGCCGGGGTGGCCGAGCGGTTCTAGGCGCCACAGTCTGGAACCGCACGACGGCTACGGTCGGATGTTCGAATCCTGCCTCGAGCATGGATGTGTGTGATACCCTTAGCTTAGTTATGTTTAAGTATTTCTAAGTTCTAGGGGACTGATGACCTTAGACGTTAAGTTCCATAGTGCTCAGAGCCATTTGAACCTTTTTTTTTTTTTTTTAGTTTGTAGAATTCAAATCGGTCTTTGATCGCACAATAGGTTTTTTTCATTATCTTTACAACCTGTTTCGATCTATGAGATCATTATCAGGTGCGAAACCAGTAAACATAACAGAGATCATTATCATGTGTGAAACCAGTTAACAAAACAGAGATGTTGTAGCCATTTGAAACGCAGTCAGTATGCTGCCGGTGACAGGGGCACTTGTCTTTATCACTGTTTTATTACGTTTGTACATCTTTTGGCGGTTTCTGCCATGGCAACATGTTCAAAGGTGTGTGAATTCCTAAGGGACCAAACTACTGAGGTCATCGGTCCCTAGACGTACACACTACTTAAACTAACTTAAGCTAACTTATGCTAAGAACAACAAACACACACCCATACCCGAGCTAGGTCTCGAACCTCCAGCGGGAGGGGCCGCGCTACCCGTGACATTATGCCTCTAACCTCGCCGCTGGCTACAGGCCTTTGTCTTTTTTACTAGTTTAGGAAGACATACGCATCGGATGATGATCTCATAGGTCGAAGCAATTTATTAAAAAAAGGCAAAAATGTTCAAAGACTGTTTTGACTTTCACAATTTTTAAACATTTTGTCGCTGATATACTTTAAATGTGATTACGTCACACTTCATCAATCCATGCTGATTCGGTGGAAGTGTACACCGACAATGCACTATCATCTGACACAGTAGTTAGAAGGCGCAGACGATATAATGGGGCCAAACTAGTATGAACGACGAAGAAAGAAGTTGCACACCAGCTCTCTGTGAAGAGCTGGGAATATCAGGAGACTCTGCTGCCGGAAGACCGTGTATTACAGTCGAGACGACATAATAAGAAATCAGTCATGGGTCAGTTTTCAACAGCTTGCACTTCGTTTTGAACATGAGAAACGTCGTGGCCCGCTGCGTTTCACCACTGCTCGCTTCCACTCGAAACGCCCGCCGAATGTAAGCAATAGCGGAAATACTGAAGCTGTGTTTGACCACTCCAGATGATTTCATTAGTCACGTAGTCACCATAGGGCAGTGCTGGGTGCATTTCTGGCAAGCGGCGTGGAAAGGTTTTTTAGGGCTGCCATGGTGTGACTATATCCACCCACAGGAGCATACCGCAGAAGTCTTCTGATGCGGTTGTATGCGGTGTCAAGATGGAAACGTCGTGGAAAGCTGTCCAGGAGGACGTTTTCGTTCCACAGCAGTACTCCAGTCCATTCAACGCACACATACTGCATCTCTAGACCATCAAAATTTGTTTCACCCCTCCCTTACTGTCCTCTCTCCCCCTTACACCGCCCCCCCCCCACACACACACACATGAACCCACTCAAACACATACAAACACACAAACGTATCCTCCTTACATGACACACGTCTTTCCTCGGATGAAGAACCCATTGCATGACAGGCGCTTAGAAAATGACGGCAGGTGATTTTCGAGGTGCAACGCGAACAGCCAGAATCCAGCCTACTACAACCAAGGTCTTCTTCTCCAAGTCATCCATCGGTTCACATTGAAAGGTGAATACACAAAGAAGGACCAACTCCACATTACATATTCAATGTTCAAAGTTTTATGTTTTCGATGTGATAAGTAAAACTTTGTGACCAACCCTCGTAAGACGACGCTTATGAGCTTCCAATCACATTTAGAATGATTTCTCCTAGGTTACATAGAGACTAAGTGACTCAGATATTGTTTCTTTTCTGTTTTATTCTGTTTTAAATAGTGTGCAGTCTCCATTGCGGTGACAAAAGCCATGGGATAGCAATATGCACACACACACACACACACTCACAGACACACACACACACACACATGGCGATGGTAACACGAAAGAAAGTAAAAAAGTGCAGTGTATTGGCAGAGCTTGTCATCTGTACTTAGGTGATTCATGTGAAAAGGCTTCCGACGTGATTATGGCCGCACGACGGCAACTAACAGACTTTGAACACGGAATTTCAGTTAAAGCTAGTCGAAAGGATTCCCATGTAGGAAATCGTTAGGCAATTCAATATCCTGAGATCTACAGTGACAAAACTGTACCGAGAATACCTAATTTCAGGCATTACCTCTAATCACAGACAACGCAATGGCCGACTGTCTTCACTTAACGACCGAGAGCAGCAGCGTTTGCGTTTAGTTGTCAGCGCTGACAGACGAGCAGCACTGCGTCAAATAACCGCAGAAATGAGTGTGAGACGTGCGACGAACTTATCCGATAGGACAGTACGGCGAAATTTGGCAGTAATGGCCTATGGCGGTAGACTACAGCATTACCTCTAATCACAGACAACGCAATGGCCGACTGTCTTCACTTGCGACGTGCGACGAACTTATCCGATAGGACAGTACGGCGAAATTTGGCAGTAATGGCCTATGGCGGTAGACTACAGCATTACCTCTAATCACAGACAACGCAATGGCCGACTGTCTTCACTTAACGACCGAGAGCAGCAGCGTTTGCGTTTAGTTGTCAGCGCTGACAGACGAGCAGCACTGCGTCAAATAACCGCAGAAATGAGTGTGAGACGTGCGACGAACTTATCCGATAGGACAGTACGGCGAAATTTGGCAGTAATGGCCTATGGCGGTAGACTACAGCACAACACTGCCCCTCCTGGGCTCGTGACCGTATCGGTTGGACCGTAGACGACTGTAAAACCGTGGCAGGGTTGGTAGGGTCAGAGTGTGGTGCTACCTCCACGAAGCCATGGACCCAAGTAGTCAACAAGGCACTGTGCAAGCTGGTAATGGCTCCACATGGTGCGGGCTGTGTTCACGTGGAATGGACAGGGTCCTCTGGTCCAACTTAACCGATCATTGACTGGAAATGCTTGCGTCCGGCAACTTGAAGGCCGTCTGGACTTAATTTTATGGATAAAAATGCGCCGTATCACCGGGCCACTATTTTTTGAGAGTGTTTTGGAGAACGTTATGGACAATTCGGTCGACGTGTTTGGCCGCCCAGGTCGCCGGACATGAATCCCATCAAACATTTATGGGGCATAATAGAGAGGTTAGTACATGCACGAAATACTGCACCGGCGACACTTTCGAAATTAAGGAAACCTATAGAAGCAGCATGTCCCAGTATTTCTGCAGGGGGCTTCCAACGAGCTGTTGAGTCCATGCCACGTTTATCTGCTGCACTAGGCGAAACAAAATCAGATCCTATTAACAGGTATCCCACGACTTTTGTCACCTCAGTGCTTTTCAGCTTGACGCTGCTTTGTCCCAGGTGGCTTAGGGGTTTCTGATTAGTTTGAAACGGAAAAGGGGTGGAAACTTGAGGACGGATATAGCCTATGGTTCTCGATCTGTACCAAGGGAACTGCTGAGCTTAACGTCTCCACCTGACAGTAGGATGGCCAGGATCTGTTTGACGGTCTCTCATTCCATAATACATTGAGAAGTGATTTACGAGGGCGAGTCAAATGAAAACCTTAAATTTGTAATAACAAATCGAAATTCCGCTCCGTTATCCTGTAAGTTGGTAAGCGTGCTACAAACAGCGTGCAGACTGACCTGTAGATGGCAGCATAGTGTAATGCACACATACCGTCGCAGTATCAGTATAAAGATGGCCGCCCCACTTGCGACTTGCACCAGAGAAGAACGGCGTTCTGTCATTCGGTTTTTGCGTAGTGAAGGTGTGAAACCTATTGAAATTCATCGACTAATGAAGGTTCGGTACGGTGATGCATGTTTGTCACAGCAGCAAGTCTACGAATGGAGTAGGAAGTTCGCAAATGGTGTGACTTCAGTGGAAGATGCTCCCCGTCCAGGTCAGAACTCCACAGAACATTGCAGCGGTTGAAGCCATAGTGAAGGAAAACCGCCGAGTGACAGTGAATGACACTGCAGCATGTTTACAGATTAGCCATGGGTCAGAAAACCACATTGTGCTCGATGTGCTCCAGTTTCACAAAGTGCCAGCAAGATGGGTGCCACGGCAGCTGACTCCTGAAATGAGAGAACGACGTGTTGGTGCGTGTGAAGAACTTCTTCAGCGCTTTGAACGAGAAGGTGATGGCTTCCTTGCAAGAATCATTACTGGGGACGAAACCTGGGTTCACTTCCACCAACCGGAAACGAAGAGAGCGAGCAACGAATGGCGCCATTCCTCATCACGAAAACCAAAGAAGTTGCGAACAGAACCATCAGCAGGGTAGGTTATGCTGACTCTCTTTTGGGACGAAAAAGGCATCAATTTGGAGCATTACATGCCTAGAGGGACCACTGTCACCAGTGCATCGTACACAGATCTCCTAAAAAATCATCTGTGGCGTGCAATCAAATCAAAGCGACGTGGATTGCTGTCAGCAGGTGTCCTTTTGCAACATGACAATGCATGGCCCCACACTGCCCGTACAACAGTTGCAACAATCACAGACCTGCATTTTGAGTGACTTCCTCATCCACCATACTCACCAGAGCTTGCCCCCAAGTGATTTCCATATGTTTGAACCACTCAGAGACGCAATGCACGAGTGGTTGCACGGACTACCAAAAGAATTTTTTCCTAAAGGAATTTATGCACTTTGTAAGCGCTGGAGGACTTGCATTGAGCGTGGGGGAGATTATGTTGAAAAGTGATACAGCTGTGTACCACTTATTCACAATAAATAATATTTTTTAAAAAAATATTTAAGTTTTTCATTTGACTCACCCTCGTATAATGTCACCCATGACATTCAGAGAACTGTCTGGTGAAACTGACACTAGCACTACTTCCCCGTTGTCAGCCAAATACTGGTGCTGATCACGATACACATACGAACCACCTACCTCACGTACGTTAGCAATTTTTCCAATATAAGTGCGATTCCTTCTTCTAACATGATCTATATTATCTCCCTTCTCCGTCTCAAATACACACCTCTGCCATCTAAGATTAACTTTAGGATCGAATTTTCTATTATTGTCTCTGATAAAATCCGTAAATATATAGGTATTAATAATCCCCTGTGCTATGTTCGTCATGAAAATACATTATTCTTCAGATCTACGCAGTAAACTGCCATATCTAGCAGATAATTTCTGTGTTAGGTTTGTACATTAAAGTTTACAAAATTAAAACAAATAAAAGTTGCTAATAAAGCCTATCGTTCTACGAAAACACATTTCCCGTATAAGACAGTCTTCTGTTTTATAGTACAGGTAAATATTTACAATTCTCCAATTGATTAGTGCCTAACAGAAACTTTGAAACTACGCAACTTGCACTGCACACCGTCACATTATAGTTCCATGGGATCTGCAACAATAGAAATGCTGGATGAGAAGTTTGGCCTATGATGAAATGTTATCCGTCCGTAATAAAACTTTTAAAGCTGAGCTACAACGGCTTTACCTCTTCTCACAGAACGCCGATCTTTTCTATTGCATCCGTTGTGTGTAAAAACTATTCTCACAAAATGTTTATGCACCCAGTATCAACAGTTATTAAAGTCTAATGCATAATGCAAATTTCAATCTGGGTCTCTTCCACTGGGTATACACGATACTAACTACACAGCTGACATGAGCCGCACTCGATCGGATATTACGTTCATTTCCATCTAATGCGGAAATTGACTGGCAGTAACAGCACTGAGGTTTGTCATACTCGACAACAGCTCCTCAGCGGAAAATATATTTTTAAAAATCGCTCTCTCATTGGCATCTAGTTATTGTCTAAAACATATCATTACGTACCACTGTTACAGTATCCACATTACAAATTAATAATAAAAATAAATAATGGAGGAAGAAGAGGGACGAAGATATCCAAGTATTCACATGTGCACAGTGTAGCAAATATCACCACACCGTCAAACACGAAGTTTCGAAAACATAGTCATATCTTAACTGTATTTCTGTATAAATAATTAATCGTGTCTGGAACTCCTACCATACACCATCAACATAAAATGTCTCTGAGCACTATGGGACTCAACATCTGTGGTCATCAGTCCCCTAGAACTTAGAACTACTTACCTATGGAACTACTAACCTATGGACATCACACACATCCATGCCCGAGTCAGGATTCGAACCTGCTACCATAACGGTCACGCGATTCCAGACTGACGCGCCTAGAACCGCACGGCCATCAACATAACATTTACAAACGTCATGTCATTTTTTGTACAGTGTGTGGAAAAAATATTTGATAACTCCTCCACAAATGACGTCGGTGCATGGTAAACAGATGCAATGACAAGTGGTTAGCTTTAATGAAACAAGTGCACGATCAGACAGATTGTGCTAATTGGGGCTTCCCTTGAGATAGGAAAAATTGCATTTGGTAGCGCTGATGGCTAAATCAATTATGCACAGAACGACGGTAGGTTAAAACTGCAGAAGGATTTAACTTTATCGATTTGTTACTGTCAAATAGTTATAATTATTATTGTCAACAACTATTCTAATTATCGTTTCTACGTTACCCTTGACAAAATGGCTCTGAGCACTATGGGACTTAACATCTGAGGTCATCAGTCCCCTAGAGCTTTGAACTACTTAAACCTAACTAACCTAAGGACATCACACACACCCATGCCCGAGGCAGGATTCGAACCTGCGACCGTAGCGGTTGCGCGGTTCCATACTGTAGCGCCTAGAACCGCTCGGCTACCTTTGACAAACCATATTCTTCTAATAATTTCCGGGTATGCAGCCGGATCCCGTCGACATTCTGCCACAGAATGTCGACGGGATCCGGCTGCATACCCGGAAATTATTAGAAGAAGAAATACGCCGGGAAAATTTCAGAAGTCACATCAGTTCATATTCATCCAGAACTCATAAAAGTTTCCCAGCACATTGTAAATCTTTTTTTTTTCATAACTTCTGTATAGCCAAAAGTTTTATCTAGCAGACAGAATCTAACGTTGGACTGAATGCGCAATAAACTGCTGCATGCGTAGCGACGGATACTGTTCTTTACAAATAATGACTGCTGCAAACTCAGTTTAAATTAAAGTGAATTATTTCACATAATTCAGTGCGTAATTTTTTCGTAAAATGAAGAAGGGCATATTTTACTTTAGCTACCACTAAAGACAACATCTTGACTTTTAGGGAAAAGATGTGCTGTTATATGTCATTAAGTACACTTCATATCGCACTGTACAATCGTCATCGAAAAATAACTTCTGTTACGAAGTGAAAGAATAAACTAAAATAAAACTGAAGCGAGCATAACGATACTTCACACAACTACATACTCTCACTACTTTTTACTGACGCATCGCGTGATTTTGTACAGTACAAACGTCTTTTGAAAAGTAACTTCCGATGCGAAGTGAAGGAATAAAATAAAATTTAAGCGAACACTAATTCACATAGCTACGTACTCTCACTACATTTCTAGTGACGCATTGTATGAATTGTTCAGATGTTCGTCACACGTGTTAACAACATAATACGACGGACAGGCAGCGGCTCACTGTCAAGAAAGAGACGCGAAGTGTAACTAAACGTGACCTGGGTAAAGTGCAGGCTGTGCGAAAGGTGAATCTTAACTTTATTAATTAGATAAATCCTTCGGACAGGTTCCTGAGAATGGACGGGCTGCGAGGCGAAATCATCCCTTTAATTAAATTTTCCTTCTGCTGGTATTAAATGACGCTTCTCGCATCGTAAAGTGGCCCAATGTATTCGGCCGCCTGATTTTAATTTGGAAGACAAAGATTATTGGGTTCCAGGGGAATTTCAAACAGTGTAGTTCGCAGTGATGGCCGGAGAGCCGGAAAGAAAGGAGCCCATTAACATATTTCGCCCCTTTTATACCTGACCACAGATCTTCCCTCATTGTCCTCAGCCACTGTACGGGGACCCTCTGGTGATCAATACAGTCACGAGAGGCGTTCTGGAGCCGTCCTGCTTGCCTTCTCTGTCTCTCCTCTCCAGTTCAGTGGTCCTTCTTCAGTGGAGCCATTTGTAACGTGGCGGCACGTGAGGTAAGTGCGTTTGAAACTGCCGTCAGCCGTTCTCTTCAACCTAGTGTCCCACTTAATGTTTATGGATACTCTTGATTTTTTCGGCTTTATTGTCCTCATCAGTGCATCTGCAAACAATCGCATTTATTTATAATTTACATGATATATAATTTATGAAGGTTTTTCGTATTTGATGTTGTACTCACGCGCTGACGTTTTAGACAGACATCTGTCAACTTTGAATAAACCACTATTGCTGTTTGCAGTTCCTGGATGTAATGCTTCCTTCAGCAACTTCTTAAAGTTGTTGGATCATTTGCTGTAGCAAGTATATTTTAATACGTTTTTCATTATCTGACAGATGCAGAAATTCAAATTTGAGTAAAAACTAGCTGTCGAACTTGAATTTCTACAACTGTCAAATAACAAAAACCTATTATAGTATAAGTGTAACAGCAAATTATCGAACAACTTTAAAATACTGCTGAAAAAATATTACATCTAACAACTGCAGAGAGTGATAATAGTTTACTCAAAGTTAACTGATGTCTATCTGAATCGTCAGCACGTGAGTACATCATCAAATACGAAAAACCTTAACAAATTGTGTATTACGTAAATTATAAATAAATGCGAATGTTCCCAGATGTGCTGATGAAGTCAATAAAGCCGAAAGAAACTTATATACTGAAATAAAATATCAAATAGCGTACTGTCTTCCAGCTCTCTGCACATTTTTCAGCAAGCTTGGGTGAATTTTGGAATTCTCATCAACATGTGTCTCAGGGGTAAATTCTACGGGGACGACACGTCGTAGAAGAAATGACTGTTCTAATTTATAAGGTGCCGTTTACTTACGAATATTTTCAAGCGCAGCGACTTTTCGAGTCCAACTATTGCTATTTTTGGTGTTTAATGGAATGTGATGGTTGAGAAACTACTATAAAGTGACGGACATTATTACCTGTAGTCAGATGTTCTGAGTACTTATTTACGGCAAGTGATGCCGGATAGGACTCGAACCCCGACAGCCACCTTCCTCTTGCGACACTCTTGCCACAAAACCGTCCAGGCACGCCTCACGTCTTTAACCGCCTCTGCCCTCACATCCCAAACTCTGTGGAGGCTCTGTCTTTACTGCTCGCTAAAGCTGCGTATGGGGCACTCAGTTGCACTCGGCTGTGAGTAATTAGTAATTAGTACTTTTTTGCTTTGTATCCTGGAACAGCGTACATTAAATTTGCATGCTTCAAAATTATGCACCATTCTACTGAACGCAATTTCAAAAGTTAATTATATTTCTACAGAGATGTGGTAGCATATCACAGACATACCCTTGTGAAAAACACAAACTGAACATTAAAGATGTGACGAAAGACTTGTATTGGACACTGACAGATTGAGGTAAAGCCAATACCAAAAACTACAATCTCTTCTAAAATATTCATTTTCTTTCGTGTCTTACATGACGGAAAATTTAGAGCTTATAGCTTTTCAGGGCGTAAGTTTCACGTTATATGTAGGGCGAAAGCACTCTCATTGTACTCAAGGGGTTTCGTGTAGTTTTTGAAACGAAGCCAAAATTTTCTCTCAGTTTTCCTAAGACATGTCATATCCCAGACAGTCAGGGAACACTTTGCCTTAATTGAGCTTTGCAAATTTTATAAGAAAGTGCCCAAAACCGGACTCTCATTCTATTTTTGATTAAAAAAATAGAAAATTGTAAGAAACACCATTTAAAGGCATGTAATATTTATTTTACAAAATATTATGCACCATTTACATTTCACTCACCGGAAACGTCATCAAAAGATTTTTTTAAAAAAATTGAGAGATAGAAAAATAATTGGTAAAATCGAATCCCTTCTTAAAAAATAAAAAAACACCTAACTAAATTGGAAAAACGTATTAAATCGGAGAAAACTTAATTTAGTTTCAAAGTTGTTACCACATCTTCCACAACGTTATAGAATTTCTCTATGATTTCTATGCTGAACCCAAGAGCTCTGCTATAGGATCTTCCTCTAGGCTTTCCTTTTGACGGTTTGGTTTTGTGGCATTTAAGAAAAAGACTAGCCCAATTTCGTCTTTCTCAGGGTGTTTAATGCTAGTTCTCTCTGCCGATTGTATAGCCATTTTCCATAAGTCATTACGAGTAGGCCCAAAAAAGAAACTTCCATAGCAAGACAATATTAAATCTGCTCTCCTTCAAGATCTTTACCTAGAATTGTACTTCTGTCAATTTCATTGTCGCTACATCCTCTGGAGTGCCATACGTTATGCTCGACTGCGCGGGGTAGCCCCGTTGTCTGGGCGCCTTGCTATGGTTCGCGCGGCTCCCCACGCCAGAGGTTCGAGTCCTCCCTCTGGCATGGGTGTGTGTGCTATCCTTTTTGTAAGTTGGTTTAAGTTAGATTAAGTAGTGTGTAAGCCTAGGGACCGAAGATCTCAGCAATTTGGTCCCACAGGAACTTACCACTAATTTCCAAAATTTTTCCGTTATGCTGTTGTTGGAACATTAAACAGTAACTTGCCTTCTGGGTAAGCATCTCCCTTTTTTCAACCGAATTAATAGCTTTTGTCATTTTATAAGGATTCCACTTTCTTTGATCAAATTTCCCCATTGCCCTCTGCAAAACAATTCCATGAAGTACGTGTACTAATACAGCCAAACATTACGTAAAGTAAGAGGTCCAGTTTAAGTAACCGAAGGGGGTCCAATTTCGTGCAGGTACAGCTTAAGTTTTGATAAACAAATAAATTTTTCATCAAACGACTGAATGAAACGGTTTAATCTGTGAATATTAAGCATAGACCTTACTACTGAAGAACACATATATGTTGAGAGGCTTACCTGTCAATATCTAGGAGAAATAACGTAGTATGTAGCATAATGTAAAAACTTTTTCCCTCGGAAACACCGAGTGACGTTGTCGTAATGGCTAGCACACTGGACTCGCATTCGGTTTTCCTTGATTCCTATAAATCGCTTTAGGAAAATGCCGGGACGCTTCCTTCCCCATTCTTCCCTAATCCGATGGGACCGATGACCTCGCTGTTCGATCCCCTCCTCCCCCCCCCCCCCCCCAAACCAAACAACCATCCAATCCATCGGCAAAACATACACTGATGAACTGATCAGGAAGAAGCGAAGCACAGACTTGGGCACTCTGCTACATAGTTGTAGCAGCCTAAACTACTATGGGTGTTTACACCTGGTCCCACTAGATGTCAGGAGAGGCTAGAGCCAAGAAGAAGGGGGAGGAGGGAGACCGATTTTGGCCACTTTCCTCTTTCTAAAGAAGCATTGCAACATAAACAATGAACGGAACGCTAACATTTGCTTTTCAATCAGATTAATTAAGTGGCTGACTGCAAGTTGTTTAAAAGTAGCCACCGTAGAAAGAGCCAGTCAGAGAACGAGTCTGCCCACACCACCTGTCCTATTCATAATTCATACCTGTCTCATAGAGTACTGAGTGCTCTGCTCCATCAGTTGCCGAATACCAGAGTCACCGAGCGGTTCTAGGCGCTACAGTCTGGAGCTGCGCGACCGCTACGGTCGTAGGTTCGAATCCTGCCTCGGGCATGGATGTATGTGATGTCCTAGGGTTAGTTAGGTTTAAGTAGTTCTAAGTTCTCGGGGACTGATGACCTCAGAAGTTAAGTCCCATAGTGCTCAGAGCCATTTGAACCATTTGAACCAGAGTCAGCTGTGGACTACAATTTCTGCCAGTATAATAGCTGTTGTGATTTGTTTCCATTAACGCATTGTTTTTCTGAGTGATGTAGGGCTTTGCATGTCGTATGTATTCGTTGCAGAATAACATAAATCGCACAAGACTTGAAGTGTCGTCTTGTTACTGTCTGAAAGGTTTCGTTACTCAGGCGTTTCCTTCGTGAGACACAGTTCGTACCCGTTTCGGGCTGAGTCGGTAGATTTCGTTCCCACCAATTCGGTATCCTGAACGGATTCAGAATAATGGAAACGTTTCGTCTTTCGTCTGTCATCTTCCACGAACGCTTCGTGCTGACAATATAGTTATCGTTTTTCTCCAGTTTCTTATTCTGAGTGGAGTTAGTCACATAGAGTACTAAATATTTTTTGTCACGCACCATGTATTCTTTCCCCGCATGCGTTTCGTGTCCGGTTTGGAGGAGTGGCCGGTACTCCCCGATACGTTTGGCCCGAGGAATAGACGGCTCGAGTGTCTAGCGAGGGAACCGAATGTAGATGTTGCGGGAACACGATTCTGTATGAAAAGTACGTCAGCGGAGGAGTGAGGAATGGGGAATCACTGAAACAACAGTACGGCTCGCTGATGAGGAAATCCAGTGACATAAGCGAGTTTGACAAGAACAGTTATGGCCCGGGAGAGTCTACAAAGGACGTTACTTACAAAGAAACTCGTGCGACTCATCATACACTGAAGAACCAAAGAAACTGATACACCTGCCTAATATCTCGTAGTGCTCCCGCAGGCACGCAGAAGTGCCGCAACACGACATGGCATGGACTGGACTAATGTCTGGAGGGATTTGACACCATGAAGTCTGCAGAGCCGTCCATAAATCCGTCAGAGTGCGAGGGGGTGGAGATCTCTTCTAAAGAGAACATTGCAAGGCAACGCAGATATGCTCAATAATGTTCATTTTGGGGAGTCTGGTGGCCAGCGAAAGTTTTTAAAACTCAGAAGAGTGTTCCTGGAGCCACTCTGTAGCAATTCTGGACGAGTGGAGGGTCGCATTGTCCTGCTGGAACTACCGAAGTCCGTCGGAATGCACAATGGACATGAATGGATGTAGGTGATCAGACAAAATGCTTACGTACGTGTCACCTGTCAGAGATGTATCTAGATGTATCGAGGGAAACATACCACTCTAAATGCACACGCTCCACACCATTAGAGAGCCGCCACCAGCTTGAACAGTCCCCTGCTGACATGCAGGATCCATGCATTCATGAGTTTGTCTCCAGACCCTTACACGTCCATCCGCTAGATACAATTTGAAACGAGACTCGTCCTACCAGGCAACATGTTTCCTAGTTATCAGCAGTCCAACATCGGTGTTGACGGGGGCAGGGGAGGCGTCGTGAAATCATCAAGGTTACACGACCGGGCCTTCGGCTCCGAAAGCCTATATCGATGATGTTTGGTTCAATGGTTACTACGCTGACACTTTTTGATGGCCCAGCATTGCAATTTGCGTAAATTTGCGGAAGGGTTGCACTTCTGTCACGTTTAACTATTCTCTTCAGTCGTCGTTGGTGCCGTTTTTGCAGGTTCTTTCTCCGGCTGCAGCTATGTCTAAGACTTGATGTTTTACCGGATTTTTGACATTCACGGTACACACGTGAAATGGTCGTAAGGGAAATCCCCACTTCACCGCTACCTCGGAGATGCTGTGTCGCATCGCTCGTGCTCCGACTATAACATCAAACTCACTTAAATCTATACAACCTGCCACTGTATCAGCAGTAACCGAACTAACAACAGCGCCAGACCTCAGTCCCGTATTCTGCCTGTTTGTATATATCTTTGCGTTTGAATATACATGCCTAGACCAGTTTCTTTGGCGCTTCAGTGTAAAATTTGTGTGGGACAGATATGAATGAATGAGGACTAGCACGGGACATCAATCATATACAAAGAAGGAAAGCACGAATGATCACAGGTTTGTTTTCCAATGGCCGAGTGTCACGGACCTGATGCCAAAGTGAAAAGCTCTTGAAAATAGAAGCAAACTATACCGGAAAAGTTTATTTAAAAAGTGAAGCGCGCACGAAGGCATTTAAGAAATCATTCTTGCCACTCTCTCCAGACACTCTTTACGCCTCCCCTGGCCCAGTCAACACCGACGTTGGACTGTTGATGACTAGGAAACATGTTGTCTGGTAGCACGAGTCTCGTTTCAAATTGTATCGAGAGGGTGGACGTGTAGGGTCTGGAGACAAACTCTTGAATCTATGGACCCTGCATATCAGCATGGGACTGTTGAAGACGTTGGAGTCTCATTGATTGGAGTCGTCTTCAGTGATGAGTACCGCTTCGAACTGAGCTCCGATGACGAGTGAAGACATGTCTGGAGACGCCCCACACAGCACTGGTACACCAACCTGACCGTCGTCCGCCGCATGGCCCCACAGCCGGGCCGGCCGCGGTGATCTAGCGGTTCTAGGCGCTCCGTCCGGAACCGCGCGACAGCTACGGTCGCAGGTTCGAATCCTGCCTCGGGCATGGATGTGTGTGATGTCCTTAGGTTGGTTTGGTTTAAGTAGTTCTAAGTTCTAGGGGACTGATGACCACAGATGTTAAGTCCCATAGTGCTCAGAGCCATTTGAACCATTTTTATAATCATGCCGTACACGTAAAATATAACCTCTTGGCCCAACGAGTGTCTCATTTTACTCTCTTTTTTTAATAACAATCTGGAGATAAGTGCTGGAGATTTGGCTGCATTAATATGTTGAGCGACACAGCCTCCTTGGCTGACATCGCGGGAAGCTTAAGCACAGCAGCTTTCGAGCGACAAAGGAAATAATTAATCTTAGACGCTGACAGCTGCGAAAGCAGAGCCGTAACGTGGCGACTGGAGAAGGATTTTCATGGAATTGTGCAAATGATCGTAGAGCTGTAATTACTTGGGGATAATTTGTACCTGTCCGTTGGACAGCCACCTGGCTAAGCTATTTATCTTCCCACTTCAGCTTTCTTTATTCGCCGTCGCGTGGATCGTATTCCTCGTCTGGGTAGCGGGAAGTCAGTGTGAACTTCATGCTTTCGAACAACCGGTATTTTTCAGTATTTGGTCTCGTTTATAACAGATTTCTTTTGTTTCTTACTAACAGCTGGGTAAAAAAATGAAATATCGGTTAACCATACATAGCAGGAGCGTAAATTATTCTCGTTTTTTAATGAAGCTTTTTGTGGGAAAACTAATTTTTATTCGTAAAATTTGCCTTGCTTTGAAATATTGCGTTTTTATAGAAAATGGGGAAAGCGATCAGGGCTATTTTAATTACAATGCGGACAGAAAGAGCAACAAAGACATGGCATAAGAATCGGTACAGCATTGTTGAGACAACAATACAGCTGTCCAAGTGGCGTGGTCTATCAGATGGTACGCGTGTACATGCAGTGTGCGGGACTTGCCCCTTCTGGTCCATAAAGTATTTTCTCAGTATTGTCGCGGGACACCCGTCGTAATGGCACGAACCCTATTCTGGAAATATTTTACGAAGTGACGTATCAATGACGTACAGTGCTTCATTTGCTTTAAAAGATGCAATATATGTTTGTTATTTTTATGAAGTAATAGAAAAGGAAGGAAATTTTGATAACAATAATAAACTAAAAACATAACAATTGATTCATAATTTACTATAAAAATAGAAGATAGCTGATCTTCTGTCTACGTTTACAAAATACGCCTTTATCTGCTTGTAGCCATTGAAAACGGACAAATTAACAGGAGAAATAGAACTTCACCGTCATTTTTCATCCTTCAGCATTAACTAATCGTAAAGCCCAAATAGTGGTATGACCCCCGATTACAACATAATTTTTGAACAGAGTTTCAAAAAATTAGAAACAATTGGAGAATACTGGTGATTTTTGTAATATTCATCCACTTACCACTTTCCGAGAAAAGCAGCGAACGGTCAACGGACCAAGTTTTCCTTAATTTGCTTATTTAATTTAATAGTTTGATTCTATGTATTTTGAAACTGAGGAATCAAAATTGTTCAATCTTTGTTCAGTTTATATGTTTATTACAGGAAATAATAGGAATAAGAAAACCGAAAATCGAGTAGGTGAGAAACCGATTATTTTGAGCAGTTATAATAGTCAGGTTAAACTGGCATGGAAGAAAACCGGTTGTTTCAGCGATAACCACCATCCGTATGTAGGAACCTTCTTTATGTGGCGCAACCCAGATTCCGGCATTCCAGACATCAAAGTGTTATTTCACGCCGTATTTTATACATTCATTTAGATGAGACATGTAATATTACAAAAAATCTACAAAAAAAAAAACGGAAATGTATACGGTATACATAAGGCTAGATTCGCACACAACCGTTGCTGAGAGTTTTCTACAACGCTTCCCGTGTATCTAACACCGAAAGCTTTCACTGTTGATGCAGCGTTTAATATTTCGGAAAACCTTACAGTAAGTTCTAATACAATGAAGATGGAATTTATTTACTTTCTTTCTGAACCATAAGGCTTACAGGTACACGTAAATGGGTGGTCACTCAACCAACGCTCTAGTTTATTCCAAAGAATATGCATGGGGCCCATGAACGGAGTAGTCTTGAAACCACAATGAGGTGGCAATTACTTTGTGGTACCTTGTTAATACGATCCAAAATTACATGGTTTCTCAAACCATTAGGGTCAAGACCACATTGTAAAGATATTATAAATACATCTGCACACACCGAAGGTTGGTTGGAACACCACAATACGTTATGAGGCACAATGCTTTTGGTGGCGGTATGTACTGACCATGCCACAGTTTTTGAACTGACTTGCTCAGTTTTGTACAGAGGAACGTACACAGTTTAACGTGAACTCTGGAATGCACAACAACTTAGCATTTTTTTTTACATCAAAAGATCATCACCAGAAGTGAAGAAAAGGATAGGTGAGACAAAAAATCCTATGGCCCACTATGGATGCAATCCTCCACTTTCACATTTGTTGCTTGATACCTGTTTATACTGACGATTCAAAACAGTATCACCACATCACCACCTGCTTAATAGCTTGTTGGTCCATCTTTGGGGCACAATACATCACAGATTCTGCGTAACATGAATTCGACAATTCTTTGGAAGGTTTGTAGAGATATGTCGCACCAGATGTTCACGCACAAGTCATGTAATTTCCTTAAACAGCGAGCTGCTAATTCCTGTGCGTGGTGGTGGCGCCTGATAGCGACCCAAGTGAATTCCACTGGATTCACTTCAAGTGAATTTTGTGACCAAGACATCAACGTGAGTACACTAACATGCTGCCCAAACCACTGCAACACGGTTCTGGCTCCAAGACACGAAGAGTTATACTCGTGAAAGATGAAATCGACGTTGGCGAAAATATCAAGCATGAAGGGGTGCAGGTGTCGACGGCTGACAGCATGTCTTAGATATCTATCAGGGGTCCCATAAAAGTGCAGGAGACTGTCTCGTATAGCACAATACTGCCCCCACCACAATAGGTCCTTGACGTGGTTCACATTTCGAACCTTCGCTCGCGTGGATGACGGCGTTTTTGGAGACGACCATTGACCTCGTGTAGCAAAAATGTTATTCATCCGACGATGCAACACATTTCTATTGATCCACGGTCTAGTTTGATTATATAAAACAAACTTGTACAGATACAGAAAATATACTTATTGTACTAAAATCTACAACTGTTAAACTACTTTTCTACATAGCTTCCGATATTTTGTAGGCACTTGTCATAGCGTGGCACAAGTTTTTATATACCTTCTTCATAGAATGTTGCCGCCTGTGTATTTAACCATGTGGTAACGTGTTCTTTCAGCTCGTCATCATCGTTGAAGTGTTGACCACCAAGGACAGATTTTAGGTGTAAGAAGAGATGAAAGTCGCTAGGAGCGAGGTCCGGGCTGTACGGAGGATGATCAAACGCGTCCCAGTGAAATTCCCGTAAGATTTGTTTGGTCACTTTCGCCGCGTGAGGTCGGGCATTATCGTGGAAAAAAAAACAACACCTTTTGACAGCAATCCTCGCCACTTGTTCTGCATTGCCCGGCGAAATTCCTTAATGGTCTCGTAGTAACCATGTGCATTGATTGTTTGGCCTCGTGGTAAGAAACCAATCAGTAAAATGCCTTTTCTGTCCCAAAAAAATGGTGCATATGACTTTTCGAGGAGTCAAGATTTGCTTAGGCTTAACCTTAGTTGGGAATGAAGTGTTCCTCCATTCCATTGACTGCCGTTTTGTTTTAGGGGTGTCGTATGGCACCCAAATTTCATCCCCTGTGACTATCAGAGAAAGAACACCATCGCCTTCTTCACTGAAGCGTATCAAAAAATGAAGTGCAATGCCCTTCCGTTGTTTTTTGTGTTGTTCAGTAAGAATTTTGGGTATCCAACGTGAGCAAATTTTTCGAAATTTCAGTTTTTCAGTGACAATTTCATGAATTAGTGATCGTGAGATTTGCGGAACTTCCATAGCAATGGCACTAAGTGTAAACTTATGGTTGTTCTTAATCTTTTCTTCAATTGTGTGAACCAGTTCATCAGTAACCACAGACGGGCGTCCACTTCGTTCTTTATCGCGCACTTGATTACGTCCGTCACTGAGCAGTCTGACCCATCTTCTAACCATTGAATCACTCATAACATTTTGTCCGTAAACCTCGCAGATTTGCCGATGAATTTCCTTTGGTTTAAGTTTCTTTGCTTTTAGAAAACGAATCATCACAGATCTAATTTCACAAACGGCGTCATTTTCAATTACGGCTGACATTGTAAAGAAGCACTACAAAGCACACGTCGGCAGCAGCGATCTGAAAATGGCGTACAAGTCTTCTTCTTGAGTCAGAGTAACTGCAGCGCATGCTTGGAACTGCGATCGTAGCGCTGCCGCGGATAGAAATAGAAACGGAACTTACTTTGCAGACGACCCTTGTACACTCCTGGAAATGGAAAAAAGAACACATTGACACCGGTGTGTCAGACCCACCATACTTGCTCCGGACACTGCGAGAGGGCTGTACAAGCAATGATCACACGCACGGCACAGCGGACACACCAGGAACCGCGGTGTTGGCCGTCGAATGGCGCTAGCTGCGCAGCATTTGTGCACCGCCGCCGTCAGTGTCAGCCAGTTTGCCGTGGCATACGGAGCTCCATCGCAGTCTTTAACACTGGTAGCATGCCGCGACAGCGTGGACGTGAACCGTATGTGCAGTTGACGGACTTTGAGCGAGGGCGTATAGTGGGCATGCGGGAGGCCGGGTGGACGTACCGCCGAATTGCTCAACACGTGGGGCGTGAGGCCTCCACAGTACATCGATGTTGTCGCCAGTGGTCGGCGGAAGGTGCACGTGCCCGTCGACCTGGGACCGGACCGCAGCGACGCACGGATGCACGCCAAGACCGTAGGATCCTACGCAGTGCCGTAGGGGACCGCACCGCCACTTCCCAGCAAATTAGGGACACTGTTGCTCCTGGGGTATCGGCGAGGACCATTCGCAACCGTCTCCATGAAGCTGGGCTACGGTCCCGCACACCGTTAGGCCGTCTTCCGCTCACGCCCCAACATCATGCAGCCCACCACCATTGGTGTCGCGACAGGCGTGAATGGAGGGACGAATGGAGACGTGTCGTCTTCAGCGATGAGAGTCGCTTCTGCCTTGGTGCCAATGATGGTCGTATGCGTGTTTGGCGCCGTGCAGGTGAGCGCCACAATCAGGACTGCATACGACCGAGGCACACAGGGCCAACACCCGGCATCATGGTGTGGGGAGCGATCTCCTACACTGGCCGTACACCACTGGTGATCGTCGAGGGGACACTGAATAGTGCACGGTACATCCAAACCGTCATCGAACCCATCGTTCTACCATTCCTAGACCGGCAAGGGAACTTGCTGTTCCAACAGGACAATGCACGTCCGCATGTATCTCGTGCCACCCAACGTGCTCTAGAAGGTGTAAGTCAACTACCCTGGCCAGCAAGGTCTCCGGATCCGTCCCCCATTGAGCATGTTTGGGACTGGATGAAGCATCGTCTCACGCGGTCTGCACGTCCAGCACGAACGCTGGTCCAACTGAGGCGCCAGGTGGAAATGGCATGGCAAGCCGTTCCACAGGACTACATCCAGCATCTCTACGACCGTCTCCATGGGAGAATAGCAGCCTGCATTGCTGCGAAAGGTGGATATACACTGTACTAGTGCCGACATTGTGCATGCTCTGTTGCCTGTGTCTATGTGCCTGTGGTTCTGTCAGTGTGATCATGTGATGTATCTGACCCCAGGAATGTGTCAATAAAGTTTCCCCTTCCTGGGACAATGAATTCACGGTGTTCTTATTTCAATTTCCAGGAGTGTATATATGAGAAAAGCAAAATGATTTGTCAAAACAATAAATTTTATAACATGTGTGTGTTTATAAGAAAGACAATCTTTATTGGAAGCTGGTTCATGCCTAGAGCACTTGTATTTGTAATATATAAAAGACGTAGGGAAGTCCCTCCGCGACGAAAGTGGCATGGCGCGACGTAAAAGGTGGTTTTGACGGTCGAAGTGGGTGGCTCCTTGGTGTGAACGGTACGCAGTATGTGGCTAGCCGTAGCACGGTGCACTTCGACGGTGCCAAGACAGGCAAATGGAAGCTGCTTTGCAAAGGATTTTTGCCTCGGATGTGGATCTGGCTTTTACTTGGTATTCTCGGCAAAAAGGATTGGCTCCAATATGTTGAAAATCCGACGCCAAGAAGAGACTTTATAGCGCATTCGAACATCAAGAGCCGTGAGTACAGTTATCCGCCAAGTCGCTTCGCCACTGCTTTACTAACTTCATACATCCAGCTATGTATATGGGCATCGACCAGTTAATTTGTGTGTGTGTGGTTTTAACTATAATCCAAATGCTGTAAATCTGTGACCGGAGCCATATCTTTTATCCTGATCTCAAACCTATGCAGAATCCTCTCCTAAGTACTACTAAAACCGAGTATCCTGTTTTAAATGAACAATTCTTACATTTAAGTGTTTCAAAGTGTGTGTGTGTTTTTTTTTTCTTTTTGTTCGTCAAATGTAAAAGGAGTAGCAAAAGTTAAAGTTAAAACCACAAAAGTGAAGTTAGATAGGATTTTGCTAAAGTACTCTTAGTTTATTGCAAAGTATAGTTTTGCAGGAATACAGTGCCATATTATGTAAATGTTATTTTTAAAACGCCTGCCTCACAGGTGGTAAAAAAGATAAATAAGTTAAGCTCATTTTAAAAATAGTGGTATTTTTGTTTCTATTATGAATGGTTCCTTTTTTGACGTTAATTGAGCTCAATGTTTAATTTTTGTCTTTCAAAGTAAATTATGAACTACTCCAAGTGAGACGGAGGATTAGCTTTGTTTGAATTATTCCTTTTTAGTGAAATAAACATAGAGTTTGACTAGTGACACTATACTAGTTTATGGGTCCCCTTCATATTCTCCAAATATTAGAAAGATACTTGGACTATTACTACTGCTAAGGAAAACTGATATGTGTAGGGGAGTATAAAGTGTATTTATATTATTTATCTTTATTTGTGTTTTCACATGTCAGTTAAGATAGAATCCCCGAGATGTCCAAATTTAGCTCTGCCCTTCATGCAGTAACATTTCAGTTTTGGTTTAAGTAATGATCTTGAGTGTAGCTGATACTAGTATGAACTTGGTACAAACTTGTTTTCTATAATTACTGGTGTGTGCGTTATTGGTAACTGCTGCTACACACAGCTCAGAGTGCCCTGTGTCACTTTGTATCCTGTGCGCTATTCAAAGGGGAATATAAACGATAGTAAATTTGATAACCAATGTTCAATTTTCTTAAACATATATTTCCAAATTAATGTGCCTAATTGGGCTGGCGACGGTTCATTTTTTCATTTACATGTGAATTTTACCACTTTGATTAACTCCCAAGGTTAAAGTCTGTTTAGTTTTTCTGTTAATTTCACCATATTCAAAGTTATAGTCCGATACCTTTACCCGTCAGACACACGCGCGGTCAAAATTCAAAATCGTCTCAGAGGGTAACATTAGCTTGTTTCACGGCAAGTTAGTGTTATACAAGGCTTTTCCTGTGACGGGACTAAAGGATCGGTTGTCAGGGCACAGTGACGTATAACAACAGGCTAGTGTTATAAGCATTGTGCTCTTTCGGCAGAGATGCTACAGATCACCACCTTTACAGAGCAGGCAAGCCTCCAAATCTCATGTTCTGTGAAGAGTCGTGGACGTCTAACCACTTGTCGCCCAGTGGCAGTTTCACTGTCGTTCTACCATTTTCCATACATGCCTACTACAGTAGCACGTGAACATTCGATCAGCTACACCGTTTTCGAGAGACTCTTTCACAGTGCCTGGGCAATAATAATATCACCTTGTCATAGTCTCTTACGTCAGTAGATTTCCCCATTTGCGTCCCTTGTCGTCGCTAGAATGATTCCACATCCGTCTTTAATCCACTTACACACTTCCCTTCCCGGTCACGAGTCCGCAACGCCACCAGACGACATACAACTTCGCAGTTGGCAGTGGTCATAATGTTTTTGTCTTATCACTTATCAGTGTATTTAACCACCGAACCACGTATGTACTAACACTAGAGGATCTTAAAAATTCTGAGCCGGCCGGAGTGGCCGAGCGGTTCTAGGCGCTTCTGTCCGGAACCGCGCTGCTGCTACGGTCGCAGGTTCGAATCCTGCCTCGGGAATGGATGTGTGTGATGTCCTTAGGTTAGTTAGGTTCAAGTAGTTCTAAGTCTAGCGGACTGCTGACCTCAGATGTTAAGTCCCATAGCGCTCAGAGCCATCTTAAAAATTCCGAGATCAGAAGGAGATGGTCGAAATTTAGTACTGTAATCGATTTGAAGTCTTGTATGAGCTATGCGCATGAGGCACTTTTTTTTTTTTTTTTGACTGCTTGTTACGTAACATACAACTGCCTGCTGTCTGGTGCTTCCGTGAGAAACTGTACATATTCGTCAGTGTATTCACATTAGATGAACCACTGTTTATAGTTCACGACTGGCCGTCGAAGATTACAGGAACTTACAAATGGTTCAAATGGCTCTGAGCACTATGGGACTTAACTTCTGAGGTCATCAGACCTCTAGAACTTAGAACTACTTAAACCTAAGTATCCTAAAGACATCACACACTTCCATGCCCGAGGCAAGATTCGAACCTGCGACCGTAGCCGTCGCGCGATTCCAGACTGTAGCGCATAGAACCGCTCGGCCACTCCGGCCGGCACAGGAACTTACAGACATGAATTATACACGGCTACTATAAACGATTCATTCGCTTTCAGAGTTCTGTAATTGCTTGAGCAGTTGATCTTCGCGCCTTCCCAGAGTGGTTTCTGCTCCGCGCCACCAACAGTCATCATGAAGTAACTGGTCTGAAGACTATCTCACAAATCGAAATTAGTCACATTTTAAAATATAAATAAATTATTTTACGTGTTCATGCCTTTTTATAATTATACATTTTTTGAAAGTCGATCTCTAATTTTTTTTTTCTTTTTTGTCGCAGTGAAGTGTCTTCCCCTTTCCGTCTTGGCTTGCTCAGCTTTCAGTGGTTTGTCTGCTCTAGCTGTGAACTCAAGAAGAGTGTCGGTTTTTTTTTTTTTTTTTTTTTTTGGCGTCAGATATGTTCAGTCAATGTTCCAATAGTGCCCCCTTATGAGTCTGGAATGGTCTGTGTAGGTGGTCAGGATGAAAAAAAAAAAATCCACGTCAGGAGGACATTAGGCAAGCAACAGAGAAGCACCCAGTAATTTTTTACACTCTTTTCCAATTTCGAGACCCTTACTTTTCGTGACACTTTATTCTCCGAAAGTTGACTGTGAAATATGGAACATGATACACGCAAAAATATAAACTTACTTGTAAAATTTTCTTTCCTTTCTTTGGGAGGAGGGGGAGGGTGTGACGGGGATATACATATGATCACCCTCAGATTCCGGCCTGCCCTGATATCTCCAGTGAGTTCATTTTGTGGTAGATCAGTATTTCATTATACAGGGTGAACGTTAATAAAACCGACAAACTGCATAGACGGATTCCTGACTGTAAAAGGTCCTATGAATTCGTCGTTACCACGGACCGAATGAAAGTTCCTCTGACCGTGTGCCGTGTGTTCCTCGTATTTTGAAGGCTGTGTGATGGACGTAGCGTACTGTAAGCAGCAGAATGTTATTCATGTCGGAAGCCCTTTTTAGAAGTTCATGGATTACACCATGTTGGCGGGTCACTTGCCTGGAGTTTGTACTTGTGTTCGTCTCAGTATCCTGTAGAACGCGATCCTCCAGAACTGGGGTACACAGAGTCCGCCGCTTCCCCGCGTATTCGTCTGTCTGAAAAGACCCATGATGACACAAACGCCCAAAAACGGCTTGAAATGTTGTGTGATGTGGTTGGTGTCTGTGAGGGTACTTGTTCCCCTATAGCCGTGCTGCCTCTCAACCGTTTCCATCTGCTTGGCTGTCCACAACCACCATCTCGGCTTTTCCCGACATGAATACCAGACCATTCTGTTGCTTAACGTGTCAATCACATAGCCTGCGACACATAAGGAACAAACAACACGTGGTCAGAGGAACTCTCATTCGTCAGCGCCATCTACCGTGGCACGATGCATTTCCGGACGCATGTTCACAGGACGTTTTATCCTCCATTTTCAGTTAGGTATCCGTTCCTGCAAATTTTCGCTTTTATTTATGTTTTCTATACAATGTTTTATAAGCAACATCTTACAAATGAATCTAAAGACTGCCATATTACCATGAAGTGCCAAAGAAACTGGTATAGGCGTCCTTATTAAAATACCGAGATACGTAAACAGGCAAATACGGCGCTGCGGTCGGCAACGCCTATATAAGACAACAATTGTCTGGCGCAGTTGTTAGATAGGTTTCTGCTGCTAAAAGGGCAGGTTATCAAGATGTGAGTGAGTGTGAACGTGGTGTTATAGACGGCGCACGAGTGATGGGACAGCAGATAGCGATGAAGTGGGGATTTTCCCGTACGACCATTTCACGAGTGCACCGTGAATATCAGGAATCTGGTAAAACATCAAACAAAAGAACCTGCAATGACGGGACCAACGACGACTGAAGAGAATCGTTCAACGTGACAAATGCGCAACCCTTCCGCAAATTGTTGCAGATTTCAGTGTTGAGCCAGCAACAAGGGTCAGCGTGCGAACCATTCAACGCAACATCATCTATACGGGCTTTCAGAGCCGAATGCCCACTCGTGTACCCTCGATGACTGCACGACACGAAGCTTTATGCCTCGTCTGAGACCGTCAACAGCGACACTGAACTGTTGATGACTGGAAACATGTTGCGTGGTAGGACGAGTCTCGTTTCAAATTGTATCGAGCGGATGGACGTGTACTAGTATGGAGACAACCGCATGAACCCATGGTCCCTGCATGTCAGCAGGGGACTGTTCAAGCTGTTGGTGGCTTTGTAATGGTGTGCGGGGTGACACGTACGTAAGCGTTCTGTCTGATCACCTGCATCCATTCATTTCCGTTGAGTATTCCGACGGTCGTGGGCAATTCCAGCAGGACAGTGAGACACCCAACACGTCCAGAATTGCTGCAGAGTAGCTGCAGGAACAATCATCTGAGCTTAAACGCTTCCGCTGGCCACCAAACTCCCCAGACATGAATATTATTGAGCATATCTGGGATGCCCTGCAACGTGCCGTTCAGAGGAGATCTCCGCCTCCTGGTACTGTTATAGATTTACAGACAGCACTACAGGATTCATTGTATCAATTCCATCCAACGCTACTTCAGACATTAGTCAAGTCCATGCCACGTCGTGTTGCGGCACTTCTGCGTGCTCTCGGGGGCTCTACACGATATTAGGCAGGTGTACCAGTTTCTTTGGCTCTTCAGTGTAACTTCTCGCGGTCTACAACAAAAGTAATAAAAAATACATTTACTGGCCTTAAAAGCAATCACCATTTGCTACAACATACTGCTGACATCAGTTGTAACGCTTTCGGAAGCTGTCAGCTAATGCTTTTTGTGGATCGCTCGAAGCACCGTAGCGAAGAGTTGTTGAATATCCGCATAATCACAGGAAATTTGTAAGTTTGTTGTAAGGTCTTATGGGACCAAACTGCTAGGTTCATCGGTCACTAAGCTTACACACTACTTAATCTAACTTAAACAAACTTATGCTAAGGACATCTACATCTACATCTACATCTATATGATTACTCTGCAATTCACATTTAAGTGCTTGGCAGAGGGTTCATCGAACCACAATCATACTATCTCCCTACCATTCCACTCCCAAACACCGCGCGGGAAAAACGAACACCTAAACCTTTCTGTTCGAGCTCTGATTTCTCTTATTTTATTTTGATTATCATTCCTACAAAATATTTTCGCATTCGGAAGAGAAAGTTGGTGACTGAAATTTCGTAAATAGATCTCGCCGCGACGAAAAATGTCTTTGCTTTAATGACTTCCATTCCAATTCGCGTATCATATCTGCCACTCTCTCTCCCCTATTACGTGATAATACAAAACGAGCTGCCCTTTTTTGCACCCTTTCGATGTCCTCCGTCAATCCCACCTGGTAAGGATCCCACTCCGCGCAGCAATGGTAAGGATCCCACTCCGCGCAGCAATATTCTAACAGAGGATGAACAAGTGTAGTGTAACCTGTCTCTTTAGTGGACTTGTTGCATCTTCTAAGTGTCCTGCCAATGAAACGCAACCTTTGGCTCGCCTTCCCCACAATATTATCTATGTGGTCTTTCCAACTGAAGTTGTCCATAATTTTAACACCAAGGTACTTAGTTGAATTGACAGCCTTGAGAATTGTACTACTTATCGAGTAATCGAATTCCAACGGATTTCTTTTGGAACTCATGTGGATCACCTCACACTTTTCGCTATTTAGTGCCAACTGCCACCTGCCACACCATACAGCAATCATTTCTAAATCGCTTGCAACTGATACTGGTCTTCGGATGACCTTACTAGACAGTAAATTACAGCATCATCTGCGAACAACCTAAGAGAACTGTTCAGATTGTCACCCAGGTCATTTATATAGATCAGGAACAGCAGAGGTCCCAGGACGCTTCCCTGGGGAACACCTGATATCACTTCAGTTTTACTCGATGATTTGCCGTCTGTTACTACGAACTACGACCTTCCTGACGGGAAATCACGAATCCAGTCGCACAACTGAGACGACACCCCATAGGCCCGCAGCTTGATTAGAAGTCGCTTGTGAGGAACGGTGTCAAAAGCTTTCCGGAAATCTAGAAATACGGAATCAACTTGAGATCCCCTGTCGATAGCGCCCATTACTTCGTGCGAATAAAGAGCTCCGACGGGGAGAGACGCGCGGAGCGTGACAAGGCGCCTAGACCGCTCGGCTACCCCGTGCTGCCGAACAAAGGAGATGATACGTGGTGGTAACATGATGCGGAGAACAGATTGTGCTCATCGTCTTCCCCATTTCCCAAAAAACAGTCGGCTGACACATTCCAAGATGAAGGCGTTATTGATCGGGGTTGCAGTCATTTTTATAGCTAGAAGCTGGAGTAACCCTGTGGAATTGTGGATACTAAACACTCACACACACACACACACACACACACACACACACACACACACAGGGGAGAGATGTCTGAAAGTCGTGCGAGTATAAAACGGGACGGAGGGGGCGGGGGTGTGGGGGTGGGGGTAATCTGGATTGCAGCGGGAAGTGAGAGCAGAACAAATTGCGCGGTTCCCTCCCGCGGACTACTTGATTACGCTGTTTGTGTTGGCGCCGGATCCGGGTGATTGTCGTGTGACTCCTGCGGCCGTCGCCTCGTCAGCACCGCCTGCAGAAGTCCCTGCCGAGCCTGCCTGCCTGCTCTGAGTTCCAAAACGCCACGCCAGCTCCGGCGACACCCCTCCCTATCTCTCAGCCACCCTCCCCCCCTACCCATTCCCAGCGACCACCACTGTTCCCATTCCCCCACAGTCTCTCCCCCTCCTACAGCACCAGCTTCCTCCCCTTCTGAAACCTTATTTGCATTTGATTGCGTTAATCCACCATTTGGGAGTAAACAACCGCCTTCCCCTCCCCCGCCTACCCCGTCCCACTCTGGAGATGCACAAGTGCTGCGAACAAAAGAAGAAAGGCACCGCGGACCGGACTGGCGCGAATATTTTAAGGCCCCCGTTGTTTATCCGGGCCGCGGTGACAAATCGTATATTCTCGCCCGGCGACGGAGGAAATGTTTTTCCCTGTAAAGACGTTAGCCCGATCTGCATCCGACTTAGTTCCCTCTCAGCAGCTGCCCGCTCTGCGCTCGCAGATGTCTTTCGTTTAATAGCTCATTTCGCAAAGCAATCTGCTCCATGTCAAGAACGTCCGTTCTCGTAATTATTTTTGGCCCCACATCAAAAATGATTCTCTCTGGTAACCGCAAAGAAGTCTTCTAAATATTGGCAGACTATTCGTAGTATTCTCACGTTGACATTTCACAAGGTAATATGTTGTTTTGGAAACCTCTTTCATAGCACTAGCGCCATCCACGATTTATACAGATTTGTCAGTTTTGCAATGTACACTTTTTATTTTATTATTTGTTTATTTCGATTACGTACTGACGCTGTTCCACGTACATCAGTGTTACATTGCAAGATACAGTACAAGTTTGTTATAACACATGTTATACTTAAGTAAAATATACTGAAGTGCCAAAGAAACTAGTATAGGCGCATTAAAATACAGATATATGCAAACAGGCAAAATACGGCGCTGCGGTGAGCAACGCCTATACACGGTGTTACAAAAAGGTACGGCCAAACTTTCAGGAAACATTACTCACACACAAATAACGAAGAGATGTTATGTGGACATGTGTCCAGAAACGCTTAATTTTCATGTTAGAGCTCATTTTAGTTTCGTCAGTATGTTCTTCCACCTACGCTCAATGGAGCACGTTATCGTGATTTCATACGGGATACTCTACCTGTGCTGCTAGAACATGTGCCTTTACAAGTACGACACAACATGTGGTTCATGCACGATGGAGCTACTGCACATTTCAGTCGAAGTGTTCGTACGCTTCTCAACAACAGATTCGGTGACCGATGGATTGGTAGAGGCGGACCAATTCCATGGCCTCCACGCTCTCCTGACCTCAACCCTCTTGACTTTCATTTATGGGGGCATTTGAAAGCTCTTGTCTACGCAACCCCGGTACCAAATGTAGAGACTCTTCGTGCTCGTATTGTGGACGGCTGTGATACAATACGCCATTCTCCAGGGCTGCATCAGCGCATCAGGGATTCCATGCGACGGAGGGTGGATGCATGTATCCTCGCTAACGGAGGACATTTTGAACATTTCCTGTAACAAAGTGTTTGAAGTCACGCTGGTACGTTCTGTTGCTGTGTGTTTCCATTCCCTGATTAATATGATTTGAAGAGAAGTAGTAAAATGAGCGCTAACATGGAAAGTAAGCGTTTCCGGACACATATCCACATAATATATTTTCTTTCTGTGTGTTTGAGAAATGTTTCCTGAAAGTTTGGCCGTACCTTTTTGTAACACCCTGTATAAGACAACAAGTGTCTGGCGCAGTTGTTACCAGTACATTGATTATTGCTGCTAAAATGGCCGGTTATCGAGATGTGAGTTAGAACGTGGTGTTATAGTCGGCGCACGAGCGATGGGACACAGCATCTCCGACTTACCGATGAAGTGGGGATTTTCCCGTACGACCATTTCACGAGTGTACCGCGAATATCAGGGATCCCGTAAAACATCAAATTTCCGACATCGCTGCGGCCGAAAAAGATCCTGCAAGAACGGGACCAACGACGACAGAAGAGAATCGTTCAGCGTGACAGATGTACAATGCTTCCGCAATTTGCTGCACATTTCAATGCTGAACCATTAACAAGTGTCAGCATGCGAACTATTCAACGAAACCTCATCGATATGGGCTTGCCTGACACAAAGCTTTACGCCTCACCTGGACCTGTCAACACCGACATTGGACAGTTGGTGACTGGAAACATGTTGCCTGATCGAACGAGTCCCGTTTCAAATTGTATTGGGTGGTTTGACGTGTACGGGTATGGACACAACCTCATGAAACCATTGACCCAGCACGTCAGCAGGGGACTGTCCAAGCTGATGGAGGATCTGTAATGCTGTGGGGCGTGTGCAGTGGGACTGATATGGGACCCCTGATACATCTAGATACGACTCTGACAGGTGACACGTACGTAAGCATCCAGCCTGACGACTTGCATCCATTTATGTCCATTGTGCATCCGACGGGCTTGCGTTATTCCGGCAGGACATTGCAACACCCCACACGTCCAGAATTGTTACAGACTGGCTCCAGCAACACTCGTCTGAGTTTAAACACTCCAGCTGGCCACCAAACACCCCAAGTATGAAAATTATTGAGAAAAACTGTAATGCGTTGCAACGTGCTGTTCAGAAGAATTCTCTACCCCCTCCTACTCTTACGGATTTGTGGACAGCCCTGCAGGATTCATTGTGTCAATTCCCTCCAGCACTACTTGAGACATTAGTCGAGTGCATGCCACGTCGTGTTGCAGCACTTCTGCGTGCTCGCCGGTGCCCTACACGATATTAGGGGATGTACCAGTTTCTTTGGTTCTTCAGTGTATAACATGTATCACTGGGGATTATGCAATTACACTGGGCCTGTCGGAAATAAGTAAGAATTATTTTGGGATATTGGGTTGAACGTAGGCAGTCATTTTAAGTATGTAGCCGTTGGGTCTCTGGCTCATAGTGCGCTATAGAACGCCAAAGCGCATTCATTTTGTCTGAAGGAAACATTAATGCACATTGTGATTACTGCAATAACTACTGGAAGCGCGTACCATTGACTCACTGGCATGACATAACTCAAGCGTGGAACTCTGAACGGTGGAGATGGGGTAATGTTTCATTGGGTTGATCTCGGACGTCTCCTGCAGCAGCAATTCGAGCTACGACTTCTTCCACTGTTTGATATACAAGAGCTTTCATGTGGCTGCAAAGATAAAAATCAAGTGGTGCGAGATCTAGGGATCTTCCAGGCCAATGAACAGGTCCATTGGGTCCAACTCAGTGTCCAGGGTATTGTCTGTCATAGAATCTTCACACTCGATTCGTGAAATGGGGAGGTGCCGCATCATGTTGGAAGAACATTCATCTTCTGATTTGAAGCAGCACATCTTCGGGAAGACCGGGAAGTACGTGTTCGAGAAACACGCGGTAGACGTAGTTAGACGGTGTGGAAGAATGTAAGGCCCCAATACTTGGTTGTGTATAGTTCTATCCCAGACATCAACTGAATATCGTTCCTGAAAATGGCGGACAGCCGCACCTCAAGGATTTCCATGAAAGCATGCGTGATAGTTGCGACTGTTCAACATTCCTTTGCGGGTGAATGTCGATTCATTAGTTTACATATGTTTGCAGAGTCGGGAGTTAGCATTCTTTGCTTCAAAAACCATACGGCAAAGTCCCTGAGAATTGGAAAATTAGTGGGTAGAAGGTCCTGTACCTTAAGCAACTAGTAGGGATGACGATGATCATCACGCTAAGTTTCCCAAACGCTGCTAGAACTAGCATTTAGAGCAGAGCAACGAACCTTGGGCTAGCAGTAGGATTTTTGTCGAACATTTGTAGTACTCGTTCCTCGAACCATGTTTGCGACCTCGAGTGTGGAAATTTCCCTCTAATGTGCCCCTTTCACGGCAACGACGATGCGCAGCAGCAAATGTTCTCTGATTTGGTATTCGTCTGTTTGGATAACGTTCTGCCTACACGCGCCGTACTCCTTCCATAGTTCGTTCAGCTCCGAGGCCAAGTGAATGTCTGCAAGTTGATTCCACGCGAAACTTTCCGTGTGCTACGAATGTAAACACAGCGTAAACAATCTTTTTTTTTACATTTGCAAGTGGATACCATTGTCCCGCAACATGCTACTTTACCTTTGGTACAACACATTATTATAATTACGTTGAAGTGGAAGCGAAGTATAAAACGATAGCTCACTTCAGGCACACAGCATCGAATGAGGACTAGGGGACCTAGTACAGAATTTCCTAGTTAGGGTACGGGTACCAATGAAACCAAATGACACTAGACATACAATCTTACGGATAAGTACAGCCAATTATCGCACCACAGTGGACATCAGATCGACAAAAGTTATGCGATAGCGATGTGTACTTATACAGATGGCGGCAGTATCCCGTACACAAGATACACACTGAAGCGCCAAAGAAACTGGTACACTTGCCTAATAACGTGTAGGCCTCTCCACGAGTACGCAGAAGTGTCGCAACACATCGTGGGATGGACTCGACTAATGTGCTGGAAGGAATTGACGCTATGAATCCTGTGAAACTTCCTCTTAGAAAAATTTATGAATGATTGTGCTGATAAACCCCTTACGTTATTTGATTTTCAAACAGCTTAGCAGAACTGAACGTACTCAGACATTTCTCTCTTTACTTATTCTGATCAACACTAAACTGACACACAATTCTTTTAGCGCAACGCAATCTGACTTTCAATAATCTCTACAAAAGAATGGCCCTGACTAACGATAACCTATACCTTTCATGAATCACTTACCTCACAAAAATCTTCGTTACTCGAAATACTGCAATACAGCGAGCGCCAATACTGCCAGCTAAATAAAGGACTCTAACTACTGAAGGCACTAACTTCTGATAGGCATAGTAAGCAAATGAGAGATTTTGATAGAGAACAAACAATGTATTTACCTCAATAGTGTTCAAAAGTCATAATATATATATCACTTCATGACATCCAGTCTTACAAATTTACTTTCTCTGATGGACACACGTCCAGATCATCCGCTCTCAAAATTCTGCCATTTCTCTCCCCACATCCACCGCTGCTGGCAGCTCACCTCCAACTGTGCAACGCTACGCGCTGTTAACAGCCAACTGCCCAACACTACCATAGCAAATTCAAACAATGCAAACCAGCCACAGACTGCGCACAGCACAGTCAGTGATTTTCATACAGAGCGCTACGTGACGTTACCAACATAAAAACCTAAACAGCCTACTTACAATGCGTCAGCGACCTCAAGTTCGTATACTTGAAATAATTGCCTATTTCCAACATATAATCCCGCAAAAAGTCTGTACATTTTTCTAAAACAACCGTTTTATTAGCTTTCTGAGTGCAATGCCGTCAACAAGGAAGCGGCGGAATCGCTTGCTTCGATCAGATCTCTAGTGTTCATTGATACTTCGTCGCTGGGCACCACAGTTAATTCAGGTTCCCCGCAGTCATAAGCCGTCCAAACAGGTATGTTCCACCTACATTGCTTAGCCAGAAGTCTATGACCATTGCTCAGGTCGTTACTGAATGCCGCCTAGTGGCGGTTAAGAGGAGTACGCGGAGACAAAAGGGAATCGTTCTGTCGACGATACCAGCAACAAAAGTGGAAATCCACCGGCATGAGTTAAATTACAGTTTCAAATAATAATGGCAGCCATTCATATGCAAAGTGTAAAGTACAAATTACTCTGTGCCGGCCGGGGTGGCCGAGTGGTTCTAGGCGCTACAGTCTGGAACCGCGAGACCGCTACGGTCGCAGGTTCGAATTCTTTCTCGGGCATGGATGTGTGTGATGTCCTTAGGTTAGTTAGGTTTAAGTAGTTCTAAGTTCTAGGGGACTGATGACCTCAGAAGTTAAGTCCCATAGTGCTCAGAGCCATTTGAACCAAGCCAAATTACTCTGTGAATCACTCTTGGTGTGATTTTATTTACCGATAGACATTTTTCAAAGTTCGGATCTACTAGAGGTAGTTACATATTTTAAATTATAACTTCCCGATAATCGCGTAGATAAAGTATAATGTCTAATGTGCAAAGCGTAAATTAATCTGATACTGAATATTAGAAATCAAAATGTAGAAGTGTAGTCACAGGCTTTGGAGTGTGATTTTGGACGCCTCACCCCCTCCCCCCCTCCCCCCCTCACCCTGTCGCCGTCAACCACCTCCCATACACTGAAATCTTGGTTGCGGTGAGGCTGACCTGTAGCAAAGCCTAATGCCTATGTTCACCCCTTATTTAGCCGCACTTTGCCGTATTTAACGCACTTTTCGTCAAAAAAACTAAAACTCCAGGGTAAATTCAGGAAACGTATATTAGATAATAGACAAGTCTCCAAGTGTTTTAATGCAGTTACGTACATATACCATAAATAAACTACGTAAAATGTAAGGCGGGAGTCTACTACGTAACTTTGCAAAATTTCGCTCTGAACGCAACTGCATGTAAGCAGGGTAATCTTATTCATGATGAAGACAAGGTAGCATATTGGCTGTTATTGTAATAAACTTGGGATCAACCAGAAACTTCATTGCATATTCTGCTGCCTCCATCACTTAGGTCGTAATACAGCTCTGTGGGGTAGTGTTTAGTGTACAGTGATGTAATTGTTTACTTGTGTAAAAAAACTTGTTTCATCCAAGTTCCACTAAGAATATGATATTCCGAGAATTTTGTGACGATGGAGCAGCTAACAAAGTCCCGCCTCATACTTCGCGACGATTTCTAAATGTCATGATCATAAGATTGTAAGTTTGGAGGGTATGGTCGATTACGTCTTTTTTGTATGATTCAGTTTTGACAGCTGTAATAGGCATTACTCAAATAACCTTTTTGTTGCTTTCTGGAAACTAAATGAAGTATATTTTCCTAATAGAAAGTACCGATTACAGGCGAAAAGGTGTATAAATCTCTGTGATCAGATAGTTATTTGTTTCAAATTACAACTTCAAATTATAATAGGAGTCTTATAAATGCAAAGTATAAAGAACAACTTACTCTGTGACTCAATGTTGGTATGATTATATATATGGATAGTAATTTTCCAAAGTTTGGATCTACAGCAGGTAGATTACAACTTCCGACAATCGCGTAGATGATGTATAATGTGCAATGTGTAAATTAATCTGGTAATGAATCTTAAAAATAGAATCGCAGCAGAGTTGTCGTGGGGCTACAGTGCGATATGCCCCCTCCCACCTCCCACCCCTCTCCTCTTACCCCCTGGAATCTTGGTTGCGATGAGACTGACCCGTTGCAATGCCTAATGCCTATGTTCGCCCTTTATTTAACCGCACTTTGTCGTATTTAACGCACTTTTCATCGTAAAAACTAAAACTCCACGGTAAATTCAGAAAACGCATATTAGATAATGGGCAAGTCTCCAAGTGTTTTGATGCAATTATACACATATATCACAAGTAAACAACGAAAAATGTAAAATGAGATCTGCTACGTTCGTTTGGTGCTTAACGGCGCTCAACGGCGAGGTTATCAGCGGTCTGCTACGTCACTTTGCAAAATTTGGCTGTTTATGCAACTATACGTAAGCAGTGCAATCTGATTCATGATAAAGACAAGATAGTATATTGGGTATTATTTTAAGAAACTGACCATCAAACCAAAAACGTCTCCGTCACTTGGATCATAAAATACCTGCTATTTGGGGTGGTGTTCAAATGGTTCAAATGGCTCTGAGTACTATGGGACTTAACTACTGTGGTCATCAGTCCCCTAGAACTTAGAACTACTTAAACCTAACTAACCTAAGGACATCACACACATCCATGCCAGAGGCAGGATTCGAACCTGCGACCGTAGCGGTCACGCGGTTCCAGACTGTAGCGCCTATACCTCACGGCCACACTGGCCAGCGCTGGTGTCTCCCAGCTCATTGCAACACAGTTTTTTCTTTGAATGTGAAATGACTGATACAAAATTCGAAACCAGAACAGCTGTTAGCATGAGTGACATAAAAGTAGATATCTTAGGTGATGCGAAACAACTCAAGTCAATTAAGAAAGGCAAGTCTTCCGGTCCAGATGGTATACCAATCAGGTTCAATTCTGAGTATGCAGACACATAGCGCCTTTCCTAGTAGTCTTATACAACCGCTCACTTGACGAAATGCTGTTCCTAAGGACTGGAAAGTAGCACAGGTCACACCAATATTCAAGAAAGGAAATAGGAGTAACCCATTTAATTACAGACCAATATCAAAAATGGTTCAAATGGCTCTGAGCACTGTGCGACTTAACTTCTAAGGTCATCAGTCGCCTAGAACTTAGAACTAATTAAACCTAACTAACCTAAGGACATCACACACATCCATGCCCGAAGCAGGATTCGAACCTGCGACTGTAGCGGTCGCGCGGTTCCAGACTGTAGCGCCTTTAACCGAGACCTATATCACTGACCTCGATTTGCATTAGGATTTTGGAGCTTATACTGTACTCGAACATTATGAATCACCTTGAAGAAAATGACTTATTGCTACATAACCAACATGGATTCAGAAAATATCGTTCTTGTGCAACACAGCTAGCTCTTTATTCCCATGAAGTAATGAGTGCCGTCGACAAGAGATCTCAGATCGATTCCATATTCCTAATTTCCAGAAGGCTTTTGATACGGCCCCTCACAAGCGATTATTAATTAAATTACGTGCATATGGAGTGTCGTCTCAGTTGTGTGACTGGATTCGTGATTTCCTCTCAGAGAGGTCACAGTTCGTAGTGACAGGCGGTAAATCATCGAGTAGAACAGAAGTGATATCTGGCGTTCCGCAAAGTTATGTCATAGGCCCTCTGCTGTTCCTGGTTTACAGAAGCGATCTAGGTGATAATCTGAGCAGCCCCTTACATTGTTTGCAATGACGCTGTAATGTACCATCTAGTAAAATCATCAGACGCTCAATTCCAATTACAAAATGATCTAGAGAGAATTTCTGTATGGTGCGAAAAGTGGCAATTGGCACTAAACAAAGAAAAGTGCGAGGTCATCCAGATGGGTACTAAAAGAAATCCTATAAATTTTGGGTATCCGACAAATCGCACAAATCTAAGGGCTTTCAATTCGACTAAATACCTAGGAATTACAATTACGAGCAACTTAAATTGGAAAGACCACATTGATAATATTGTGGGGAAGGCGAAACAAAGTCTGCGCTTTGTTGGCAGAACACTTAGAAGATGCGACAAACCCACTAAAGACAAAGCCTACATTACACTTGTCCGTCCTCTGCTGGAATTTGCTGCGCGGTGTGGGATCCTTACCAGTTAGGATTGACGGAGGACATCGAAAAAGTG
Source organism: Schistocerca cancellata (assembly GCF_023864275.1). NCBI lineage: Eukaryota > Metazoa > Arthropoda > Insecta > Orthoptera > Acrididae > Schistocerca > Schistocerca cancellata. The sequence continues at coordinate 249,718,848 of NC_064632.1, forward strand.
CAAAAAAGGGCAGCTCGTTTCGTGCTATCGCGAAATAGGGGTGAGAGTGTCACTGATATGATATGCGAGTTGGGGTGATAGTCACCTGAACCAAAGGCGGTTTTCTTTGCGGCGAAGGCGGTTTTCTTTGCGGCGACATCTATTTACGAAATTTCAATCACCAACTTTCTCTTTCGAATGCGAAATTATTTTGGGGCACCTACCTACGTAGGGAGATATGATTAGCATAATAAAACAAGAGAAATCAGAGCTCGAACGGAAAGATTAGGTATTCCTTTTTTCCCATGCGCCATTAGAGAGTGGAATGATAGAGAAGTAGTATGAAAATGGTTCGATGAACCCTCTGCCAGGCACTTAAGTGTGAATTGCAGAGTAACAATGTAGATGTATATTTAGATGTAGATACATACAATCGAAATTAAGGTAATCTTTCTGTGAAACGCTCGTCTCTGAAATGATTATTATTCTTCGAAAGCTTTCTGTAGGAAAAGGTGTACTACAACACAAGAAGATGGATTGTTAAGTAAGTTCAAATGGTTCTGAGCACTATGGGACTTAACTACTAAGGTCATCAGTCCCCTAGAAATGGCTCTGAGCACTATGGGACTCAACATCTTAGGTCATAAGTCCCCTAGAACTTAGAACTACTTAATTCTAACTAACCTAAGGACATCACACACACCCATGCCCGAGGCAGGATTCGAACCTGCGACCGTAGTGGTCGCGCGGTTCCAGACTGTAGCGCCTAGAACCGCTAGGACACCCCGACCGGCTGTAAACTAAGTTTTACAGACTTTACCTTCTATTATTAAATGTCCTGTTGGGTGCTGGGATTGCAGTTTTTAAATAAAAGATACTGACTCAGTCAAGAGACGGTGTATATAAAATGTTAGTGCAGTCTACTCAGAGGTAATATAAGTAATAAACGACAACATTTGTAATTTCGTAGTTTCCTTGCGCACTGTCACGTACCACGCACCTTTCTGCTGACTTCCAAAAACATGACGGAGGCTTGTTCTGTTTGCTTCACTCTGGTCGCGGTGTTGCCTTCTACGGTATTCTGTCTCTTCGGGTGTACTTCTCCTGAAATGTTCTAGACGGAGAAAATACTTACTGGATGGGACTGGATGTTCCTTCGGTTTCCACGTTAACGAGAACTGTGCCGTGTCTCTCTCCAAATGCAATTTCACACGTAGCAGGGTGTTGCGGCATACACGAAGGAGGGGAGCCACCATTCGAAATGGAACAGCAAAACCCATTATTTGCCTCGCCAGACGGGCGCAGACATTGCGGGCGTCGGTAACAAAAGAGGCGAGGTGGCGGGCGGCGATGGCGCCCGTGGAAGCCGTGCTAGTGGGGACGCGCCAAGGAGACGGTCGCTCATAAAAACCCAAAATACCCACAGGGGGCGGCGGGGGCGGGCCAAGGAGCTGAGCGGAGGGCGCCCCGACCTTGCTCTGCGGAGCGGCGGAGACCGGTCTGCCGATCTGCTGCTGCCGCCGCCGCCGCTGGCAAGAGTCGCGCCCTGCTGTTGCTGCTGGCAGCGGATGGGCGAGCGCTGAGAACACGCTGCCGGCGCTCACGCTCACCGCTCCTCGTCACACCACTGCCTCGCCATCGCACATCCAGACACTTGATAAACACGGACTTCCCTAATACACTACTGGCCATTACAATTGCTACACCACGAAGATGACGTGCTACAGACGCGAAATTTAATCGACAAGCAGAGGATGCTGTGATATGCAAACGATTAGCTTTTCAGAGCATTCACACAAGGTTGGCGACACCTACAACGTGCTGACATGAGGAAAGTTTCCAGCCGAATTCTCATACACAAACATCAGTTGACCGGCGTAACCTGGTGAAACGTTGTTGTGATGCTTCGTGAAGGAGGAGAAATGCGTACCATCACGTTTCCGACTTTGATAAAGATCGGATTGTAGCCTATCGCGATTGCGGTTTATCCTATCGCGACATTACTGCTCGCTTTGGTCGAGATCCAATGACTGTTAGCAGAACATGGAATCGGTGGGTTCAGGAGGGTAGTACGGAACGCCGTGCTGGATCCCAACGGCCTCGTCTCACTAGCAGTCGAGATGACAGGCATCTTACCCGCATGGCTGTAAAGCATCGTGCAGCCACGTCTCGATCCCTGAGTCAACACATGGGGACGTTTGCAAGACAACACCCATCTGCACGAACAGGCCGACGACATTTGCAGCAGCATGGACTATCAGCTCGGAGACCATGGCTGCGGTTACCCTTGACGCTGCATCACAGACAGGAGCGCCTGCGATGGTGTACTCAACGACGAACCTGGGTGCACGAATGGCAAAACGTCATTTTTTCGGATGAACCAAGTTCTGTTTACAGCATCATAATGGTCGCATCCGTGTTTGGCGACATCGCGGTGAACGCACGTTGGAAGCGTGTATTCGTCATCGTCATACTGTCGTATCACCCGGCGTGATGGTATGGGGTGCCATTGGTTACACGTCTCGGTCACCTCTCGTTCGCACTGACGGCAGTTTGAACAGTGGACGTTACATTTAAGACGTGTTACAACCCGTGGCTCTACCCTTCAGCCGCGAGGGATTAGCCGAGCGGTCTAAGGCGCTGCAGTCATGGACTGTGCGGCTGTTTCTGCGGAGGTTCGAGGCCTCCGTCGGGCATGGGTGTGTGTGTTTGTCCTTAGGTTAGGTTTGGTTAAGTAGGGTGTAAGCTTAGGGACTGATGACCTTAGCAGTTAAGTCCCATAAGATTTCACATACTCTACCCTTCATTCGATCCCTGTGAAACCCTATATTTGCACGAACGCATGTTGCAGGTCCTGTACGGGCCTTTCTGGGTACAGAAAATGTTCGACTGCTGCCCTGGCCAGTACATTCTCCAGATCTCTCACCAATTGAAAACGTCTGGTCAATGGTGGCCGAGCAACTGGCTCGTCACAATACGCCAGTCATTACTCCTGATGAACTGTGCTATCGTGTTGAAGCTGCATGGGCAGCTGCACCTGTACACGCCATCCAAGCTCTTTTTGACTCAATGCCCAGGCGTATCACGGCCGTTATTACAGCCAAATGTGGTAGTTCTGGGTACTGATTTCTCAGGATCAATGCATCCAAACTGCGTGAAAATGTAATCACAGGTCAGTACTAGTATGATATATTTGTCCAATGAATACCCGTTTATCATCTGTATTTCTACTTGGTGTAGCAGTTTTAATGGCCAGTAGTGTAACTGCCTGACAAAAATCGAGAGCTCAGAAGACGTGGTCAGATGTCAGCGTAACATCGTACACAAAAACCACTGGGAGGGGTGGGGTGGGGGAGGGATGTAAATAAGCAAAACAAAAAAATGCGACGAACCTCAAAGTAAGTATCCAAATGGGACGGAAATCTATAGATATGATGTACAGGGTGATTATAATTAAAGTCAATGTTTCAAAATGCTGTAGAAATAACACCACTGGTCAGAATGACGTCAAATTGCAACAGGATATTATCGGAGAAGGGGGAAAACGTTTGGAATAAGAAAAAAAAAATAGTGTGAAAATTGATTAATAGATGGCGCTGTTCGTGTCAGAATACGTAAATGAAAACAACTGTCATGCGCACGACCCACTGAGTTGGTATAAATACGCCGGGTAACGGCTTTTCTACCTTTCGCGTCTGCGACGTTCGCTATAACTGTCTCAATGCAGGATCGCGCTCTGCTTGTGATGCTGTATTACGAGAATGACGGCTGTGCACACGTCGCTCTGCAGAAGTTCCGTAAATTGAAGGGTTTGAAAAAAGGCGTTGGTCCGATGACTGTCGTGGGTCTGGAGAAAATGATTCGGAAATTCGAAAGGTCGGGTTCTTTTGGTGTGCAACGTGGTAGAGGAAGGAAACAAATTGATTCGACGTCAGTGGAAGCAGTGGCCACAGCAGTGCAGGATGAGAGGAGCAGAGGTATGCAAACGTGTAGTTCACGGAGAATTGCCCGAACATTTGACATACCCATGAGCACGGTGCGTAAAATCCGACGAAACATCCTTATTTCCTATCCATTCAAAATTACCCATGTGCACGAGTTGCTTCCTGTTGACCTGCCACCAAGAGAGACCTTTCCTTTAGAATTTCTTGCTCGCTTGGAAGTGGAGAATGATTGGCCGTGGAAGATTTTGTGGACAGACGAAGCCCACTTCCATCTTGTTCACATGGAAGTGGACAATGATTGGCCGTGGAAGATTCTGTGGACAGACGAAGCCCACTTCCATCTGACAGGATATGTCAATATATAGAATTGGTGAATATGGACAACGGACAATCCACACGAAAATCAGCAAGTACCACTTCATCCTGAAAAGGTCACTGTGTCGTGCGGATTTACGGCATCATTTATCATAGGGCTATATTTCTTCGCAAAGACAGGTGTTTCCGGTCCTGTTACCTGTACCGTCACTGGTAAGCGCTATCAGTGTCTTTTGCGCAACCACGCCATTCCATCTCTCCAACAGCGTGCATGTGTGCATAGCATCATTTTTATGCAAGATGGCGCACCTCCGCACATTGCAAATCCAGTTAAGCAGTTGCTGAAGCGCCATTTCGGAAATGCTGGGATTATCAGCCGCCATTTCCCTACAGCCTGACCGTCCCGATCACCTGATAAAATCCGTGCGACTTCTGGCTGTGGGGCTACCTGAAAGATATTGTGTTCAGTGTTCCGATTGCAAACTTTGCTGCATTGAAGGCACGCATTGCGCAACACATTCTGAACGTGACCCCGGAAACAATTCGGTCAGTTCTGTAACATGGTTTTCTCGATTTCAACTTGTTGCAGAAAACGGTGGACAGCATATTGAACATGTTTTGCGCCAGTCACTCGGTAATTAATAACACGATTTGATCTTGATTGATGCTTTTTACGCGGGTTTTGGCACCAGGACAATTAAAAACCGACGTGATTGATGCTTTCTATGCGGTTTTTGGCCTCCGGACAATCAAAAACCGACTTTTCCCATCCGATGTGATATGACCTTGCCGTTGCAAATGGGCTTACGTAAGTAACAGTATCACATCTGTACACCCATGCACACTGAGTAGCACAGCTTGTTTAACGTCAGACGTACACCTTAGGCATTGTTGTATGTTTCATTTGTCATTTGTAGTCGATCACTATTAAATTATGATGCTTACAGCGTCATCTATTGCTACATTTGGTAACTATTTATTTTTCTTTTGCCATGCGTTTTCCCCCTTCTCCGACAATATTCCGTTACAATTTGACGTCATTCTGATCAGTGGTGTTATTTCCACAGCGGTTTGAAAGTTTAACTTTAACTGTAATCATCCTGTACTTGTACAGACAAACAAGTGATTACATTCTTAGAAAAACTGGATGATTTAATCAAGAGAACGAACTTCACAAATTGAGTAAGTCAATAACGCGTCGGTCCACCGCTGGTCTTTATGCAAGCAGTTATTTTGATTGGTACTGATTGACAGAGTTGTTGCATGTTGTAATCTCTCCCCTCCTTCCTTCTTCGATCTATTGTCCACATTAAGCAATGCCCAGTCCACGTAATTAATAAGCAAAGTCTTTTTTGAAGATTTGAGAGGAGCGAAGATTACAATAAAACTTTCAAGGTTACCTAGCTTGTCATGTTGAGATGGCTCCAGTTCTTCTTGTCTTGTGTGATTCTTGAAGCTGAAAATCTAACACCAGATCCTCACGACTGATTTGAACCAAATAAATTGGAAGATTATTGTCGCAGAATTTTTTACGTAAATATATTTTCCAGTTATTTTGTCACATTTTAGTATATCATACAGCATATTGATTTTCCGCATTAACAAAGCCGAAATTACATTGTTCGTATCTACTATACAAAAATACTTCCCACACATCAGAGGCAAGCTTACAACTCCCACATTATGCGGAAATAACACTATTCCAAAGGGTTTTAAATTTTTCTTAACAAATGAATTCCGACTATTTTTCGTTACATTATTAATTTCGATTATTATTTCATAAACGAATCCAGAAATAAACATAGTAAACAGTATACGACTGCATAATTAATAATAGAAATTTTAAGTGCGCAAATAATTCGTAATTTCAAATTTTTCTAAAAAAAATAATGTTAACTTATCGATTATAACATCGAAACTAAAATGTTTTATAAAGTAATCCCTTTTCATAAATATTAGCTTGAAATATAACATACTGTGTATAAAATAACATGAACTTTTCAGAGAACCAACTGAGATAATACTGAACTGCCCAAAATTCTAAAAATAATACTGGTATCGACAACTACTGTCGAGGAAACGTAATGCTAGAGCAGGATGTCCTGTCACAACGTCCTCCTGACGGATATTGGTCAAAATCCCAAGCTGGTCGGAGGTCCTGCCCACAATGCTCCGAACGTTCGCAGTATGGGAAAGATTCCGCTGTTTTGCTGGCCCAGGTAAGATTTGGCAAGCATGAACACAAGCAGTAGAAACTCTCGCCATGTGCAGGCGCGTTATCTTTCTGAAATGTCAGCCCAGGATGGCTTGCCACGAAGGACAACAAAATGGGGCATACAATATCGCCGACGTACCGCTGTGCTGTAAGGGTACTGTGGATGACAACCAGAGGGATCCTGCTATGAAATGAAATGGCATCCCAGCCTTGATTCCTGGTTGATGGGACGTGTGGGGGGCGACAATCAGGTTGGTACCGGCCTCTTCGAGCCCAGTTACACGTCCTCTCTCATAATCTGACATCTGCATATACTGATCACACGCTTGTCTGCGAGACATGCTCGTAGTTAGTGTCCAACTGAGTACACGGAATGAAATTCGCCAAGAGGTTATGCTTTGGTGTCGAAATGTCCCCTGTTTTACTATCCCAGCCAGCTGCGTGGTGAAACTGTGCTGCAGCATCACACATTTACCCATCGATCGCCAAAGTTTATAAGTTTACATTTTCCGACGATATCTATATTATTATCATAATATGCATTTGCGACCACTTTGCGTAACTCCTTTGTGGTGCGCCTTTTCTATTCACTTAGATAGTATGTGCAGTGCAAAAGAGGTACTTTTCGTATAACGAAGTTTTTTCATTATGTATTAAACATAGCCACTTTTTGTTCGAAACAAGGCTGCTCTCACGTGAGGATACTTTCTGATGTGACTTGTGGAGTGGTTTTTCGAGAAATCCAAATCGACTGGTTGCTTTGCTTCGATGTCATATGCTTACATCTTGTGACGTGTCATATATAAAACACTATGTGTTTTATCGTTTCAAACTATTGTGATCGCCGCCAAGAATTAAGTTAAGTCGAAGAGCTACACGGGAAGATACGTCACATTTTTGCAACTAATGTCAATGTTAACACTTATGTTCCAGAAAGCCAGTACAATGTCGACCCACATCAGCATTCCAAAAGAGAAGGCAAAGATCATATTTGGGCCGTCGGCTGCAGCAGCGATTGGGCACGCCAGAGATCATCCTGGGCGAGCTGGTCGCTAGAAGAACAACCGACGGCCACGAAATGTTCGTTTGTAATTGTTGATAATAATGGTAGCGCTCTACAAATGTCTAAGCGAATGGTTCGCCTGTGGTTTCCCGTGGGAGTAGAGTCAGTCACTATTCAGAGTTGAAGAGACAGGGAGGCAAGGTCAGTAAACGTTCGTTTCTGAATGATAGCTGGGGCGAATTTGGAAGTGTCGGAATCGATATCCATTTGGTGGGAATTGTATCCACTATTTCGTGGATCTGAGAATTTCCGCGAACTTTACTGTGACTGCAATTTTCGTTGTTCTTGGTTGAAAAGTAATGGAAGGAAAGAGTTGAAGTGCTGCAGAAACTTATTTTGGGTACAACTGGAATTACATTCCGAATTTAATTCACAGTTGGGCTTCTCGTATTTTATTTTGTGTGTGATGGAAGGTCATATGACGTGAGATTGTGTACGGGAATAATCAGGTGGTTCTGATCCGCTGATATTGGTGCCTGGTAGGAATTTTAGTGACTCGTGAGATACGACAGTCTTGTATTTTGAATTCAGTATGTTTCTGAGTGGGTCAGTTTGTGGTTGCTATGTTCTTAGTTTGTGTACACGCCAATAGATTGGGAGTTGCAAACTGTAACTGACGGTTGAGAAATGCACACTCTAAGATAGTTGAGTGTTAGCCGTTAGTGTATTTTTATCTAAATACGTACTACGAGGTAGTAACGTTTTTTTTGTATAGACTGGTGGTTTGTCGAGCTGTAGTCTCGAGTTCTAATTGATCAGTGCATCAAGCACAGGAACACGCGGACCGGAATTCATGCTTATAGTCAGCGTATTTCGCCCATAAGGAGTAATGATGAAGTGGCAATTGTTATAGTAGTACTCTAGTTGAATCATTCTAACGAGGAAATCCAAACTGCTACCATTATTTTAGTAGCTCACCGTGCCGGGAGATATTAAATTAGGATTTTGTAAGTGGGAACGCGATAAACCAAAACTTCGGAATGCTGAATTTTTGAACATCTTCTTTTAAGTTGAGAATTAAAGTGTTGGCGGTGTGTAGGTTTTTTGTTTAATTACTTTTTGATTGCTCATCCCACTTAGGCCGGGGATAGAATTTTGTTGTCACTCGTTTACGTTACGACGTTTGTTTACTGTAAAAAAAATAATACTGAAAAAGGAAGTGAACTATAGCACGTAACGAGTTTTCATTTCCATTCAACTGCAACGAATTGTTTAGTAACGCATTTCAAAAAGGAAAGAATTTAATGAAACTCAGTTTTACAAGTAGCAGAAGTTCGCCAAAGTCAGAGATGAGATATAGGCTGCGAACTGACAGTTGTTGATACATACAGATTAATCTGCAAAGGATCACTTAATAGACCCCTATACTACAAGTCATTAAACGAGAAGAAAGATATTTCATTGAAGTATTGGAAATTGTTTGAGAACATTTTAAACAATTTTGAAAAGGACTGAATTTAATTTTCTGTCTGAAGATAGTGATAAGTAAGGAATACCAGAGGTTGCGTTTAGCGAAGTTTATTGTCTTTGACTTAACAACATATACGTTTCTGGATTAGACGTCAAGTTCTGTTTCTTGAAATCAATTAATATCCTATATCAACAATTAAGTGATAAGTTTGGAGTTGTAAGTAAGTAAGTTTATTTCCACGTCAAAGGCATTCTGAAGTACAGATCAGTGTTAGGGACGCTGTTGTGAGCGTATTGGAGATTAGCCTAACTGGTTGAGTTACGTATCGTGTATGATACTTACTTTTGGTAATTAATACTGGAAGGAGAAATGGAGGCCGTCGATGCAAGATAGTTTACATTTGTATACATTTATTTCTAGTAGTACGATAAATATATCGTAAAAGTGCTTGGAAGTATTTTCTGATACGATTATCGAGTGTTAGCTTTACGAAGTCTTCTCTAGAGTAACGGACTGATAGTTACTCGCAATAATTTACTTTCATGATTAAGAGAAAGTTAATTTTTATAGTGGACAAGCCATTTTGATTTTTGCATGTTGTCGATGTGCATGTCAGAGAAAGAGAGCAAATTACCTTACTGTTAAACAATCTTTTGTCCTGTCGTGATACAGTCTTTGCCTGTGCGCAGCAAATACATTCTTAGTTGAAGTGTGATAGATGACGGACGTATTCAGTAGTGTTGTGTTGACTTGTGGTGGTATCTGTTAGCTTAAAAAAGATTTATTTAAAGGACAGCAAGGACGGATATGATGTATACATTGAAACGTGAAGGTGGTATAAATTTTGATGATGTAACATTTTTTGAACAGGAGAAGTTTGAGGTAAGACTGCAGCACTGCGCACCTAATGTGTATAGATGTTTACTGGCAGCTAGTCAACTTTGTTCACTTGCTCATAGTCGAGAGAAAGATCTCTCCACATCCCTGAATCATGCATTAACATTTCAACTGATCAAGCTGTTTGATTTTTATAGAAATTCTCTGTTAATACTGTACCTTTTTTAAATCATTGTTCACTTTGTCAAGCATAGTATTGTTTAGACCAATGCTACGTGTGAAGATCACGCGAAGTTTTACGTCATTCTAAAACCGTTGTCTTGGAATATCATTTCACAGGAATAGTTACTCTGCCCATACCACTGTTTATCATTGCGCGTTACCACCATTACCACATTGTACCATGTGGTATGCAACAGTTTCGTTGTAGTTTGGAAATTTATTTAGAAATAGAAGCCTAGCTTAGCCGCTGCCTGCTTGCTGTTTGGTTTTGTGCTTTCGAGAACTCTCCAACAACGTTGTCAAGACACGAAATAAGTGGAAATTTTGATTAGGGCCAGATAATTGTTTTACTTTAGTTGTGCATTTTATATAAAGGCAAGTTGCTTTCAGACCACTTGCACTTCAGTTCAAATTAGGTTTTGTTTAGTCAAAGGTTAGCATACCAGTTTAAGTTGGATAACAGTGTGTGGGTACATAGTTTGGGTAATACGTAGACTTTCATAGAGTGAGATCATTGGCAGTGGCAAGGGGGGGGGGGTCTATAGCCCCCCGCCCCCTCCTCCAATGGAGTACCATATTACACTGGATAAAATGACTTCAGAAACTAGCGAATATATTACTTCAACAGATTCAATCCTTTTTTTAATAATTATGTAGCAATATAGGTTGAAATGTATTTCAAACACATTTTAACAAAAGAGTAAGAGCGGCAAATAGCTTACTATCTAAACCAATGAATATCATTTAACTTAAAATGGGTGTCTTATTATTTGTTAATATACACTAGATGTATATTAATGTACGAGTACCACTTACAATAATCAAGGAAGCTAGATATGCCGGGTATGCCTACCAACACTCAAATTGCTGACCCCAGACAAAAACTTGGAAATCGCCGGAGATCTGGGTCAAATCGTATTATTTTCCCGGGCATACACATTCTGTAGACGCGTTTTTACCCTGAACTCCAAAACAGTTACCAAAAACTACTTCAAGCAACTCCGAGTTTTGCCGATTTGTCGGTGGAGGACCCCTCTCCTTTTGTTAGCGTTATTCCACCTCCCCCCCTCCCTCCGCGATTAGCACCCCCGCTTGACCGACTTCTAGAATTGCTCCTGAGTGAGAGGTAAAGAGGCTACAAATTATAAAACAGTGGATATCGATTTAATCCGGAGATCTGCAATAGTGCTGGGAGGAATAATTGCAACTACAGATAACACCTCTATTACGTGTTGTATACGTCTTCATTGATTCAGTATTTATTCTGACCTGTGTATTTTTGATAAATCAGATACTTCGCTGCTGTTCCGTTTGTCCACTAGTATTTAGCAGATTAATTTTATTTTTTTCTCTCGATTTTCTCTTATACTGGGACGAGGCCAATTACGTAGTTCGCAGGTAGCAGTTTCCGGAAGGTGCAGTCTCTACTATTTGTAACTAAACAGGACTTGACCTAGCTCCAGCAGCAGACAGCCATGGACTGAGAAGTGTCGGCACTCGCCACTTCGCCAGCGGACAGCCAGAAAGTGGAGCGCGACGGTTTCCGCCGCCGGGAGCCGCCATACATCTCCTCGCCCACGCACGTTTAATGACGGATTTATTGAAAACCTATTTATCATCGCCAGCGTGCAAAGTCTGCAGAGTCGTCCCGTAACTGGCGGAGCACCACGCCGAGCCGTGTCGCGCCCGGTAAACTGCGGGGCGGCCCGCTATGAATAAATTTGCAGAGTATCGATGCGTGGCACGCTGCAAACACACGCACCACTCTAACGCACACACACACACACACACACACACGAACGGGCGGGAGGCACGGTTCGGGCGGCCGCGTGGGGTGGCAGGGTGGTGGGGGGCGCAGGAGGGAGTGAAACAAAAGCGGTGCGCCGAGCTAGGAGCGCTGGGTAAACGCCGTATTTGTTCTGATAATCCTTTTTAATGGTGATCCCGTGTTCATTCGCAGCGCCCCAGTGTACTTTTTGTATGTATCAACTCGCAGCAAACAGCAGACAGGGTAAATACGGCCTGAATGGACGGCGAGCGGCGCCTGATTGTGACAAACTGTTTTCACGTAATCTCGCCGGTGTTTACTGCCGCGCATACCGTATTTGTCGCGAGCTGACACGCATAAATTGCGATTCACACGCACGGCGGCTCTGTCACGTCGTTTTTCCTATCTGGACGGCCGTGTGATCGCACTGCCGCGCTAGCTTCTCTGCTGTCATAACCTGCCGTTCCATTTCCTGCACTCGTATCTACGGCCCTGTCAGCTGTAGCTGAGAACGATATACGAGATGTCACAAGGATACGCGAAAATTTGAAGTGCCACTCACAAAAGTAAAGAAAGTCAATTCATAAGTTTTATTGTTGAAACGAAACAGTAAATCACTTGCCGTTGGTGTCACAACAACAAAAATTACTGTGCGGAAATGAGGTCTATGAGACGCAGTCCACTCAAACGTACCTATTTTTGTAAGCCAGTCCTGAGATTTTGCATGGGGTGTTGGAACATTTACCCATCGAAACTGAAGTGTTTTTTTCTAGTCCTTCTTCTCAACTCAGGACGAGTGATGAACACCTTGCTTATGGGGTGACTCCACAAGGAAAAAATCACACACCCACCTCGATGGCCAACAAATGTCACAAAATCGTGAAACTACGTAATTGCGAAAGATATGTGGAACGGGAATCAGCGGACCATGGTTCCATCCAACTGAAACCTAAGATTATGAAGAGCGGCAAAGTTTTGAAGCTGTTCTGAAGCAAGAGTCTCGAGCATATCGACATATCGCTCTAATGTTAACGTCGTTGCATCCCCTAAAGGAAGTAACGTCTCAGCAGGTTTGCCCCACCAAACTAAAATTCTGTGCAGCGTAATAGTCGCTCGAGCAACCTACAAGAGCTTTTGATGATGATGATGTTTGGTTTGTGAGGCGCTCAACTGCGTGGTTATCAGCGCCCGTACAATTACCCAGTCTTTGCTCAGTCCAATTTCGCCACTTTCCTGGATGATGATGAAGTGATGAGGACAACACAAACACCCAGTCATCTCGAGGCAGGTGAAAATCCCTGACCCCGCCGGGAATCGAACCCGGGACCCCGTGCTCGGGAAGCGAGAACGCTACCGCGAGACCACGAGCGGCGGACACAAGAGCTTTTAGGTACTCAGAGTCTGAGATTTGTTTGTTTACATACCTGCTGACATGAAATGCGCCTAATCACGTACGAATAGATTGTCAACCAAATTGGAGAGGGCCACATCTATTCGATTCATAACTTTTTTTTTTCAAAACGTTGTTTTCACGCAGAGTAATCTGAACGTTTCAGTTCCTTTACAATTTCAATTTTGTAAGGGTGGAACTTCAAATCACCGTCAAGTATGCGGCAGACGGTTTAATGCTATCTACCGTTTCCTCACCGATGGCCGTGGGCTCCTTCAGACTAATGTCCAAAGTGTTTCAATTTGTCTGGGCTTCATTGGTTGCGCTTACCCCCTGTTGGATTATTTTTCTAGAGCTGGACCCATTGAAAGGGTACAGTACCGCCCGACATTGAAAATAGGTACAACATTCTTCGTTATTCTTGTCAGAACAATATATTTTTTGTAATAATATGGTTCAAATGGCTCTGAGCACTATGGGACTTAACATCTATGGTCATCAGTCCCCTAGAACTTAGAACTACTTAAACCTAACTAACCTAAGGACAGCACACAACACCCAGCCATCACGAGGCAGAGAAAATCCCTGACCCCGCCGGGAATCGAACCCGGGAACCCGGGCGTGGGAAGCGAGAACGCTACCACACGACCACGAGATGCGGGCTTTAGTAATAATAACTCAATTTCACTTAATACACCGAAGCCGGATACTAGTGTAGGAAAGAAGGACAATTTATTTATTTATTTGATCACATGTGCACTCCCACAAAATAAATCTCTATATTCAATTTGGTGAGATCTGCAAAGTGAATGAATGTATGGTCGTCTGTTAACCGCAGATAGTGACTGTGCAATATATGATCATCTTTGAGACGGTCCTTTGGTCACCTTTGGTGGAACCAAAGAGATGGAACTTACCCGAGCTTTGAGCACCCGAAATGTGGCTGACCAATACAGTAGCATGGTGCTCCCCCACCTCGGCGGAGGTGCGAGATAACCTGAAGCATGTTTCACCACTCTGGCGCTGGATCTTGTGTTGGTAAGACCTGTCTTAAGTGTGCTCCGTAAAGTCAAAACAGTGGAGAGAATAGTATGCATGTGAAATACTTCAGAGTAGATTGGAATAATTATTTCTCTATTTAAATAACTTTTGTGGGGAGAATTAAATGACAGGCTGGTAATATTAAGGGTATCGTAGTAATCTTCGGAAGTGACCAACGGTCACAATGAAACCACGTGTAGCAATAAGTTGAAATACTTCTGTGTGCTTAAGTTAAGCTGAATTACTGGCGTGTGTACTATAAGTTGGAAATATTTAAGGAATGGCGTGTGCAGGACTTGAAATTAGAGACGAGTACTTCCACGTGGTGAGTACTGTGTGAGTCTCAATCTGTGTATGAGACAAAGGATAAAGAGAAGTACTCGTCCATGGTATCAGTGGAGGGGTCGCGTGGTGACGAATATGTTCTTAATATTACTTTGCGTGTTATGTTTCCGTGTGACGCTTGATTCAAACTATAATACTCTGAGAGTGAAGCAAGGTGAGTCAGCCGTCTATCCAGCAACGCTACTTGGCTTGCATTGCACAGGAAGACGTGCATATATCCTCCAGAGTTCATAGTAGGAAAGAAAAGTTACGAAGTTGGGCAGTGTCGTGTGAAACTAAGATGAATACTAATTGAAGTTCGAAAGCAGAAAGTGATGTGATTATAACGTTGTGACTATTCCTTGTGTTGTATTCCATGTTGCCAGTGTGGTGTATTTCATGTAATTTAAGTATGTGTGGTTTGCATGGGAGAGTAGCAAGATAGGTTCAGAGGCAGTGGGTTATGCATGTTCCTTTTTGTACCACTCGGTCTGGAGAAAATTTTCGTGATGATGGGTGTGCGAATCAAAGAGTGAGATATAGCAAAAGATCCGCCATCCTATCCAGAAAGTGCACTGTAGTGTTAGATAATTACGAGACCATAAGATGGAGAATCGCCAATGTAAAGCCATGCCCACTGGGGGGAGTTTCTCATGTGTAACTGTTGTAGAAAATGTAATGTTGTGTTTAGGTTATAGAATTTATCGGAATAAAAAAGATAGTGAAAAGAAAAAGATTGGTGACCTTTTCCTTCGAATAGTATGTTGTCATGATATCCAGAATTTATAATGTGTGCGCCATTCATATTCAGTGCGATGGCCACGTGTTGATCATAGCCGTTGGGTATGAAAGAAAATTTGGTATTGCCAGTGCGTAGTGAACAGTCAGAGTTGTGTAAATTACTAATAGATGTGCGTTATTCGTTTCCGTTGCGTAATATTCAAACAGGAGAATAATTTGTAACTTAATTGTGAGTACTAGAGCTCATGTTACTTGATAAATAAGAATGAATCTACTCGCTTGGCAGACCACTCATCTTGCAGGCCTGACTGCTTGATGCCACAGTATGAGCAAGGCATGTGAGTGCCTCTCGCCATTTGCTAGAAATTCTCAACCCATGTTTTGATGGCGTGGCAAAATGTAAAGCGACCATCACGTTCTACAGTGCAATGATGTCTAAATTCCCATCGAGCAGCAGTCATACAGTCACCATCCACGCAAAATTCCGTCACAGCAAATGCTCATTGGAACTGACCCGGTGCTACCTAGTTACTAAATTACTAGGCGTACTTTTATAATATGTATGGATTCTGTAAGCGAATAGGGACTACATTGTCCTGGATGAAGGCTAGCGAATTCTTTACCTTGCTATTAATTCACTCACTACTGGAAAGTAGCTACAAGGCTAAAATGAAGAAAACGAGATAGTCCGTTAACTCTCTTGATGAAGAGTACACAATAGAAAGCAGAGTAGATCAAAGCGTAAAGTGTGCAGTTAGTGCAACCATACGACATAATGACAACTGATGCAACATTTAATTTTGGCGACTAGCACTAAATAACACAATGAATAAGCTCTCGGAGCCAAAAACAATTACGTCCTTAAGTCTACGTTGTAAAACTGCCGGAAGCCATTCAGAAAAGTGTTTCCTTCAACTTGAATAATTGAATAATCGAGCTTGAGACAACAGGTGACGTATAAAAAAATAAACGCAGTAAAAATTCATGCCTGGGTTCTGAGTCATTATTCTTTCCTTATGTATGAACAGAGGCCAGACGTGAAGAAAGCCATTAGGAGGTTTTTCTCTGTGGTGCAAATTGGAAGCTACAGTGAGAACAATGAAATGTAAACCGTCTGACATTACAGCAACACAATTATTCATAAAAGAGCATTTTTTTCATCGAGATGCATAAATGTGATCCAATCCAGGGTTGGCACAGATTTTCCTGTCGATGCCGTGCGTCTATAACTATGAACAGGTATAGTGGTTTGTTTGCGCTACCTACATTACTAAACTGCTAACCCGACTCTGGGTTCATGGTTCACGGTGTAATGTTGAACAGCAAGGTTGCCTATCTAATGGGTTCGAGGAGCAACAAAAATTTGATTTTCAGTATTTCGTATAGTTATGAACCGAATTCGAAAAATTTAAATGCTGGCATAATCTGCTCATTAGGGGGTATAATCTGTGTTAAAGGCTTAACCCAGCAAGACAACTAGGCCTCTCATAGCTTAATATCCAGGCCTATATTTTATTCAAAATAATATTCACGACAGTATTGTACGTGGAATCTGACTGAACTTTTACCCTATTCCGGTAATACTAATAAAAAGAACTTCATCGTTAATAAAATAATGAATAATTATTGTCAACTACATAATTTAATATTTTGTAAAAAAAATTTCTCAGACAATGATCATGTAAAAAGATAATAAAAATCTCAATCTTTCGTTAACTATGATTTTTGTAGAAAAATCCTTCTTGTTCGAACTGTGGTACTGACAGGACGTGATGTCTCGTAGCACAGAGGTCTGTAAAAAACTGTACTAAAGTATTGTTATGTTGCTAACTGATATACGAAAATAGCTTTTATGTGATATTGAAATGAATCTTCTTTGTTTGGAGTTTTATTTCATTGTAATTCTCGTCCTGTATAAAGGTTAAGTTTCCTGCTTAGCCACCAAAGAGCACAGCTATCAGCGCTATTGATCTACAGCGCAATTTATTGGTAAATTATGAATATTAATGTGTCTTGTAACATTGAGAAAATTTTCAAATGTTAATGCATATAGAGAAGGCGAGAAAAGATTTAATATATATTATTAATTACAAATAAAACACAGCCTGAAGCAGAATCGATAAGTGATTGCGTTATGCTAGCTGCGATCTTAGTGAAATATTGCAACGGCAGTTTTAAATTGATTTTCTATGCAGATATAAATGTTGTTGGTTATAATTGCGATAACAATTCTGTATTGGTAGCCGAAGACCCACTCTTAGCTAATAAATTCCAGTTAGACTGTGAATACATTGAACTTCTACGAATGTAAATAGCATCTTACACATAAATTCTTATCTGCTCATGTATGGACCCTGGTAATTTCGTAACAACTTTTATGAAATATTTTGACAGGAAAATACATTAGTGTTGTGAACGTGTGGTATTTTGTGACAGAACCGTTGATTTTGCTTAGAGAAAAGTGTTGCCACGTCGAATAACAGTAGCATTAAATTTGATAAAAGATCCGCAACTAGCAAAGAGTCTTTTAAACAATAGCACTGAAATGAATAAAAAACATTAATCTTGTTTAGTTCAGATTACTTATCATAGATTTAGCTTGTTTGCTGGTTATAAATGATTACTTTTGTGAATGAACATAGTGACATTTACACTGCTTGACAGACAACAACGCTACATGTTCCCAGGTGAAGATTTCTTTAACAAAATAACGTTCATTAGCTGCGAAAAGCAGTGATTGAATAAAACCTCATATTAAATTAATAATAAGTAACTAATTTTACTGTAATCTAGCTGAACTTGTACAACACAAGGCAAGCACAGTTACACCACACGTTACAATAGTTAGAAACTGTGTTTATATCTTGACTCAGAGCAGTTCACTGTGCGTCAACTACCCTGTCGTCTTCATACAGTATTTGCGAATGAGTGCACTTAGCGATTTCCAACAAACTTTGTTGATAATTCAAACCTTCACGAAACTTTTTATAGCTGACAACTCTAGCAAAATGATTAAAGGGAAAAAGCTTATCGCTTACTAGATTTTCGCTGTTCATGCAGTAAGTCTTCTGCATGAGGCGTTACGTTTTATTACTTCTTTACTACTAATTCTATTCGCAACACATTATGCAGACAATATCCACAAGCCGCGCGGTCAAAGGCATCTTGTCATGGTCCGCGCGGCTCCCCCCGTCGGAGGTTCGAGTCCTCCCTCAGGCATGGGTGTGTGTGTTGTCCATAGCGTAAGTTAATTTAAGTAAGATTAAGTAGTGTGTAAGCTTCGGGACCGATGACCTACGCAGTTTGGTCCCATAAGATCTTACCGCAAATCTACAATTTTTACAATATCTACATATGCCACTGAACGTCCCTGCAAAACTACAACATTGTAAGATATAACTTTAAACATAACTGTGTGCAGCAACCGTGAAAAATATATATATATATATATATATATATATATATATATATATATATATATATATATATATATATATTTGTGGTAAAGACAGCCCTCTGGTTGCAATCATTGTATGATACATAATCTAGGAGATAAGACGTTATGAACATTGAGATGTATGAAAAATTAAGTTTTACTTAAAACTGAGCGCAGACTAAACTCTTCCAGCGCTTCAAATGACGGCAAAAAGCGAATTCCAACAAACTTTTAACATAATTTTAAACCTTTCCTAAACTTTTACTCGCTTACACTCTTACACTCTTACATCCTTACAGGCTTAACGTATTAACCATTTGTAAAGCAATCAGATGTTTGAAATCGTTTTTTACGTGGAAGTTAGATTCTTTAAAGAATCTGGAGTATAATGGCATGACACAAAGGACTCAAAAGTGTGGCGAATGTGCAACACCCGTCGACCAAAGTAATTAAGATTGCTAGGGCGCAGTGAGTGTATGTTTTAGGGCGCACATTTAGTTCATTATTTCGCACGGGGCTGTTCGTACGAACTACAACGACCCTTCTTCAGAGTCGTACGGTACACAACACGCCGACAGGCAAGCATCTGACAATACAACGTGCTTTCTATCGCTCTCTGTGACTGACAGTTTCGATCAGTCTGAACGTCGATATGTGACGACGTATTATCTTTTCAAAGCTTCTTTAAAGCATTATTCAAGTTTAGATATCCGTTGCGTGGCATTCAGTTCGAAGGAATCGTTACAGGCTGTTGCAAGACGTATAACGGAGAATGACGAGCGGTGGTGAGTCGATGTCAGAACATCTGTCCAGCATTCCTGCTTTAAAGCACGTTTAAAGGAGCATAAAAATAATGTATTGCTGACAACATAGCTCGGCAATGCTGCCGAGAAACGCTGCCGGCAACACGGACTGCAGCCATATATTCGGCAACATTGCCGGCCACTTTTTCCGGGTGATGTTTGGAGCAGTTCATTTTAGTGTTAGGAATGTTTTGACGAGCCACAGTATTGCCGCGGAAACGAGCTAGTGGAAGTGGGCGAGGCTCTACTGCATCTGCATTCCACATGGAAAAAAGTTGACTGCGAAAAGAGAAATCGGGCTTCATGGATGGGTTCTTTTCTAAATAAGCGAATCTCTTCCGTATTCTGAGACACGCTTTTGAATGTATCGTTTGAAAGCATTTATTCGAGAATTGGTAAAGACCAATAGCAGGATGAAAGACTGTACTGATTTAACGGTACGGTTCGCGCATACGCCAGCGAGGCATCCTGCACGTCTGCTCAAGTCACACTGGTCTATTACCCTCAGTTTACAGCAACAACGAGAGCCGGAGGTACATTTGCCGGCACGTGGTGTTGCGCCGTGATATCGATATTGACTTTGAATCGGGGGTCGCCGGCCGCGGTGGCCGAGCCGTTGTAGGCGCTTCAGTCTGGAACCGCGCGACTGCTACTGTCGCAGGTTCGAATCCTGCCTCGGGCTTGGATGTGCGTGATGTCCTTAGGTTAGTTAGGTTTCAGTAGTTCTAAGTTCTAGGAGACTGATGACCTCAGATGTTAAGTCCCATAGGGCTGAGAGCCATTTTTTCGACATGGTCCAATGCTAATCGTTTCTTCAGAATGTACTAATGTACAAGTCCTGTGAACATGAACGTCCTTTCTCTAGTCGTTCAAGGTGTTCTTTCTTTCTGAACACGAGTGTATGCTGCGTTATGAGTAGATTGTGCCATTTCGTTTTGTCTGCCCTAGCGGCGTGCTACTATACTGAGATGTGAGGATTCCAGATGTACAGATACTGCAGACACGCAGCTGCTAACATATAAGAAATCAATTATTTAAGTTTACTTTCTCGAGCTGATAATGATAACTTTATGACAAACCTTCATTCACTTTGTAAGAGGTCCATGACTAAGGAATTTATTGCTAGCGCACTCGCGATGTAATTTCGATGGATTGCTCATGCGCTGCCTGCGATATGTAAGCTACATGAGAATCTCAGACCAGAGAGCAGTGTTGGCTGCAGTAAGAGCAGTGTCAGTAGGAGTAAGTAGTAGCCAGCAGTCTGGTGTATGGATTTGACGGGGCCGGTCGTGGGGAGCCATGGCGGTGCCTGAGCGATGTAACATAAGGTAAAAGCAACTGTGCCTATATGTAGTTTGTTACAACTAAATTTGTACTATTGTTACATCAAGTCCCATGTAAATGTTTCAAAAATCTTTTAATAATAATCTTTTTTATAAAATTAACTTTTTGACAATCGTTCACCTGAATTTAAAGAATTTACTAATTTCTGCAATCCATGGTCATCCCGATTAACGAAAAATCAGTTGTTTCTTTTTATACATGACATATCTAGCGGCCAGAATTGCACTGGGCTGTGCCAGAAAAATTTCTTATAGGAACAGATATATACGCGTTATTCTGCGACTTCATTGAGGTAAGAATTTTCAATTTATTCAGAATGATCTTTCAGGGCCATGACGCAGCACCGCTGACGTCCAAATTTACCAGTTTAGATTCACAGTCAGTTAATTATTGAAAGGTTACATATGAGTCACATTTTTATTGGGAGGTTAGTCACGTTATTATTGTGAGGTTACGGAATAATAAGCTGTTGGGAGGTTACACTGAATGTGAATGATATACATATTTTTACTGTTGGGAGGTTACAACTTGGCCGCATATCTTTCGGTGGTTTGTGGAGTTAACGTATATGCTCTTTGCTCAGCGGCACCACTTCTCATACGCCCGTCTGTCAAAGAGTAAAGTTTTGCGAAAGTCTGGTAGTTGCTGCACGTTGTGTATCACAAAGGCGTTCCTGGAAGATAGCTGTTATGGTGCACTAAGAGAGGAAGTACTAGCGGTAGCTGCACATGCAGCAAGCAATCACAATATTTGTGAATTAATCATTTTATAATATTAATTTATTTGCGACACCTTTCGAGACACCGGTGCTTATCTTCAGGCGTGAAGAGATACAAAGTAATTAAATATTATATACGTTACTAGGACAAATATTAATAAAATTATCGATAATATGTTGTGCTGTCGTGGGTGTCTTCATTACGAGGGTTGCCCAGGAAGTAATACACCCCATTTTATTCTTCAACAAGTCTTTGTTGAACATAATAAGAATTACACACACGAAAGAATGGTGTTTTATCTACACACCCTATTTTTCCACGTAATCTGCATCCCGTTCCATGGCCTTCCTCCAGCGCGAAACAAGAGCGTGCATGCCCTGTCCGTACAAATCCTGGTCCTGGTGGCGGAGCCAGTGCTTCACTGTGTGAAGCACTTCCTCATCGTCCTCAAAATGTCTTCCACGAATGGCATCCTTTAGTGACAAGCTCGCTGCAGTGTCAGGTGTGACATCTTAGGATGGTCTTCCCGACCGATGCAAGTCGTGGAGCTCCGCCGAACTGCCTTCTGATGACCTCACCCTCCATCCTTAGCCACTAACTGTGCTTCAAAAAATGGTTCAAATGGTCTGAGCACTATGGGACTCAACATCAGAGGTCATCAGTCCGCTAGACTTAGAACTACTTAAACCTAACTAACGTAAGGACATCACACACATCCATGCCCGAGGCAGGATTCTAACCTGCGACCGTAGCAGTCGCGCGGTTCCGGACTGAAGCTCCTAGAACCGCTCGGCCACAGCGGCCGGCAACTGTGCTTCAGTCGACAGCAGATGCTCCATAGACTTTGCACAATTTCTTTCTCTGCAGCGAGAAATTCAATGACGGCATGTCGCTTGTAACGCACTTCACCTACATACGCCGGTTTGAAACTGTTCTGAAGCTACGCCATCAGTCAGAAGTGATTGAAACTTGGCGCTCTCACTCAGGAGACTTCAAATAATACATACTTAACGCTTCACATTCGTAAAATTGTTTTCAGCTGAGAAAAAAAAAATGCGATGCATTAGTTTCTGGGCAACCCTCGTAGCTTATAAAGATTTTTTCCTATCCCTATTTGAGGAAGCATACAAACCAATGAAAACACTCGCAACTGAATAACAACTAGCGATAATTTTGTTCATTCGCAGTATTTAAATATTTGCGTCCCTTGATAAATGATGACAAGCACCAGTGGCCCGAAACGCTTTGCAATTAATGTTATAGAATTATGAAGTCGTAATTATTGTGACCGGTTACGATATATATACGTAAAACCTACATTATAAAGCAGTTACTGAAAACCGATACTACCTACATGGCAACTGATTGTAGAGGATACAGAGAGAATCCAATCGTGGTTGCAATAAAGACGGATTTACTAGTTCTTTGTTGCAACCACGATTGAATTCGGTCTATAACATTACTACGCTTGCTGTAAGTGAGCCACAGATTTTGGCAATGGAGTGGGATGACTTGCTTGTAGAGAAGAATTGCTGTCGTAGCGGTCCATGTCGATGAATCGTTTCCTGAAAGGTAGGCCGTATGCAGACGTTAAGCAATGCAGAGCGGTAGGTAGCAGCCACAAAACGTGACACCAACACTACTTACGTCGACATCCATAACAGACAGCGCACTTTCATGTTAAAAGCACGTAGATCCCTAGCTTACTTGATTCTACAAAGCTGATGGGAAACGCTTACCAAAGGCTGCCAGTAGTCATTTCAAATAATAAATTCCGCGTAATATCTCCAGAAATTTCCGAAGCCTCGAAAGCAGCATAACATTGACGTTTAAAAAACCTAGTAAGGGTTTTTACAAGTGTAAAAATTATCATTATAGTAGCCTTTTCTCAATGACATGTACTCGTAGAATAAATCAACATTTCACAGTAAAAACAGAAAAATCTTATTCAAGTTGTACAGCTTTTGTAAGAGATATTTTGTTGCAAAGCCAAGCTTTTTGCAGAAGTGTTCGAGAAATGTGCTAAGACTGAAAGGGAAAGTGATCGTAATCGGCTGTTTTAGTGTAAACCCCGCCAACTGCGAATCTCTGCCGGCCGCGGTGGTCTAGCGGTTCAGGCGCTCAGTCCGGAACCGCGCCACTACTACGGTCGCAGGTTCGAATCCTGCCTCGGGCATGGATGTGTGTGATGTCCTTAGGTTAGTTAGGTTTAAGTAGTTCTAAGTTCTAGGGGATTGATGACCACAGATGTTAAGTACCATAGTGCTCAGAGCCATTTGAAACTTTTTTTTTTTTTTTTTTTTTTTGGGAATCTCTCATGCCAGGCTCCATCATTAAATACAGCAAGATGGTCGGCCTACGCAGACAAGACAAAATGTATTCCCACTTGGCTCACGACATAAATGCTATGTACGCTACGAATATTAAAATCCATGGAGAAGAAATAAAAATTTTAAGGTTCACCGATGACATTGTAATTCTGTCAGAGACAGCAAAGGACTTGGAAGAGCAGTTGAACGGAATGGACAGTGTTTGAAAGGAGCATATAAGATGAACGTCAACAAAAGCAAAAAGAGGATAATGGAATGTAGTCCAGTTAACTCGGGTGATGCTGAGGGAATTAGATTAGGAAATGAGACACTTAAAGTAGTAAAGTTTTGCTATTTGGGGAGAAAAATAACTGATAATGGTCGAAGTAGAGAGGATGTAAAATGTAGACTGGCAATGGCAAGAAAAGCGTTTCTGAAGAAGGGAAATTTGTTAACATCGAGTATAGATTTAAGTGTCAGGAAGTCGTTTCTGAAAGTATTTGTATGGAGTGTAGCCATGTATGGAAGTGAAACATTGACGATAAATAGTTTGGGCAAAAAGAGAATAGAAGCTTTCGAAATGTGGTGCTACAGAAGAATGCTGAAGATTAGATGGGTAGATTATATAACTAATGAGGAGGTATTGAATAGAATTGGGGGGAAGAGGAGTTTGTGGCACAACTTGACTAGAAGAAGAGATCGGTTGGTAGGACATGTTCTGAGGCAACAAGGGATCACCAATTTAGTATTAGAGGGCAGCGTGGAGGGTAAAAATTGTAGAGGGAGACCAAGAGATGAATACACTAAGCAGATTCAGAAGGATGTAGGTTGCAGTATGTACTGGGAGATGAAGCAGCTTGCACAGGATAGAGTAGCATGGAGAGCTGCATCAAACCAGTCTCAGGACTGAAGACCACAACAACAACAACAACAACGCTAAGAGTGTGGTTAAGTGGAACAACATACATCAACCAAACTTTCCATCTCTGCTTTACTTCGAAATTCATGCACAGAAAACAAAATCTGGATCTGTGACATGTTTATATAGACAGCAAAAAAAGTTTTGCATCACCTCGGTTCAGAGAGTTCCGGAACCTGTACAGAAAATTGGAGTAGAGATCAACATAAACGTCATCTCCGTGTTGCTCATGAAAACCACATATTGCATGTTGTACCACCATACAGCGAGACCTTCAGAGGTGGTGATCCACACTGCTGTACACACCGGTACCTCAAAAATCCAGTAGCAGGTCCTGTGGAGTTGATGCACGCCTGTATTCGTCGTGGCATACTATCCACAAGTTCATCAAGGCACCGTTGGTCCAGATTGTCCCACTCTTCAACGGCGATTCGGCGTAGATCCCTCAGAGTGGTTGGCAGACCATGTCGTCCATAAACAGCCCTTTTCAATCTATCCCAGGCAAGGTCGATAGGGTTCATGTCTGGAGAAATTGCTGGCCACTCTAGTCGAGCGATGTCGTTATCCTGAAGGAAGTCATTCACAAGATGTGCACGATGGGGGTGCGAATTGTCGTCCACAAAGATGAATGCCTCGCCAATATGCTGCCCATATGGTTGCACTATCGGTCGGAGGGTGGCATTCACGTATCGTACAGCCGCTACGGCGCCTTCCATGGCCACCAGCGTTGTACGTCGGCCCCACATAATGTCACCCCAAAATAGCAGGGAACCTCCACCTTGCTGCACTCGCTGGACAGTGTGTCTAAGGCGTTCAGCCATACCGGATTGCTTCCAAACACGTCTCCGACGATTGACTGGTTGAAGGCATATGCGATACTCATCGGTGAAGAGAACGTGATGCCAATCCTGGTCGGTCCATTCGGCATGTTGTTGGGCCCATCTGTACCGCGCTGCATGGTGTCTTGGTTGCAAAGATGGACCTTGCCATGGACGTCGGGAGTGAAGTTACGCGTCATGCAGCCCATTGCGCGCAGTTTGAGTCGTAACATGACGTCCTGTGGCTGCACGAAAAGCATCATTCAACATGGTGGCGTGGCTGTCAGAGTTCCTCCGAGCCATAATCCGTAGGTAGCGGTCATCCACTGCAGTAGTAGGCCATGGGCCGCCTGAACGAGCCATGTCATAGACAGTTCCTGTCTCTCTGTAACTCCTCCATGTCCGAACAACATCGCTTTGGTTCACTCGTTCACTCCGAGATGCCTGGACACTTCCCTCGTTGAGAGCCCTTCCTGACCCAAAGTAACAATGCGGACGCTATCGAACCGCGGTATTGACCTTCTAGGCATGGTTGAACTACAGACAACACGCGCCCTATACCTCCTTCCTGGTGGAATAACTGGAACTGTTCGGCTATCGGACCCCCTCCGTTTAATAGGCGCTGCTCATGCATGGTTGTTTACATCTTTTGCCGGGTTTAGTGACATCTCAGAACAGTCAAACGGACTGTGTCTGTGATACAACGTCTATCTTCAGGAGTTTTGGGAACTGGGGTGATGCAAAACTTTTTTGATATGCGTATTTTTCATTTGCAATGTGTCCAGACAATTAAAAACAAAAAAATATGTATAACGACAGAACCGTTTGTTTACCTAGGGATGGGGATAGGAGGATCGTATAGCACTCCTGAGCAATGGCGACACGTGGCGGAACGTCCCATTGCTCCGGGTGCAGACTTGAATCAGTCGTGGCATACCACAGATGAGATCATCAAGCCAGGTCCAAATTGTTCAACTCTTCAACAGAGATTCTGCGTAAATCGCGCAGAGTACGTGGTGGTTGTTTACGTTCAAAGCCAGCCCGTTTCAATCTATTCCACATACGTTCTATTGGATTCATTTCCGGGGAATAGGCAGGCCACTGCATTATTATGATCCTAGTATCCCGAAGGAAAGTATTCACGGGAACAACACCGTGAGCGCCATAGTTACCCTCGCTTTTGGCGATACGGTCCGACTATTGGTTGCAGAAAATCGTCACTGTACAGTAGCTTGCCGTGGGATTACCCTCAACAAACACATGACCCCATGTAACGTGACTCCAGAGCATCTCTCCACCACCACTGTCCTACACGTGGGACACAGTGTTGGAGGTGTGCTGCAGCACCCATCCCATTGCTCCTTTGACTCAATTCCGCTGCACGTGGTCTAGTCGCTAGCGTTGCTGCCTCTGGATCACGGAGTCCCTGTTCCGATTCCCTACCGAGTTTGGGCTTTCTCCGCCCAGGGAGTGTTTGTGTTTTCCTCATCATTTCATCATCAATCGTGTGAGTGGCGAAACTGGGCAGTGGAAAGATTGGTGATTTGTGTGGGCGTTGATAACCAAGCAACTGAGCGCCCCACATATCACGTATCATCATCATCTAACCGTGTACCTGTCGATTGTTGACAGCCTTTGCGATGTACATCCGCAACACTAACCGTCAACTGGTGACGATTCCATGTCGACACCACATCACTTTGACTCCTGTGTACACGTAGACCAACTTCCCTGGTTCACAAGCCTTCTGTGCGCAACGTTATGATGCTGACCCGATCACTGATCACAACTGTCCTTCGTGACGTAATGGATGTTCACTCAACTTTTCCAGAGACGTCTCAAAATGGTTCAAATGGCTCTGAGCACTATGGGACTTAACATCTATGGTCATCAGTCCCCTAGAACTTAGAACTACTTAAACCTAACTAATCTAAGGACATCACACAACACCCAGTCATCACGAAGCAGAGAAAATCCCTGACGCCGCCGGGAATCGAACCCGGGAACCCGGGTGTGGGAAGTAAGAACGCTACCGCACGACCAGAGACGTCTCCAATGTGTCCATAGTTCAGCTTTACTTTCAACTGACATGCTCCAATCCATTCGGTGCGGCGTTCTACCCGCAGGTCGCGCTCATGATAATTATGTATACGTTTACCAACAATGTCAGGGGTGACATTCCAAACAGAAATAGTCACGTTAGCAACACACCTGCACGACATATCGAAGTTATGCAAACCTTTTGTTGATGTGTATATATACTAACATACAGAGCACCATAATGGGGTTAGGAAAACTATTTCAAACGTTAGTTCATACTCATGTTTCAGAGAACAGGTTTTCTGGGAACAAGTTAACAGTCGATTGGCTTGATGCGACGGGAGAGGGGTACAACTTGCTGAACGCCGGTGGTTGAGGCAGTGGCAGTACTGGACCTACAAAACATTTATTTCTTCACCGGTATTTACTCCTGATACAGACCTAGCCTTAGAAAGCGTTACTTCAATCTGTACGAAGCGGGTTCCTAAAACGCTGATTGATTAAATTTTGGCTGTGTAGTAGATCTTGAGATGGCACTTCGACATAAATCAGTATATACCATGTGAAATATACCATAAATTAAATTATAACTGCAAAGTTGGGTGACCAAAGGAATTATTAGTTGAAATGCGAGAAGTTTCACTGCAAGAAATAGCTTTATTTATCTAAAAACATGTAAAAACTCGTGCTTTGTCATGAGCAAAATAAAACAAAGTTAGTTCAGATCTATGACTCACATTTATGAGAACTTAAGTGTTCAGTTGTCACTGCGGATATGAAAAAGGCTCCTGTTCCAATACTCTACATTATTCCACCTATTGTGAGTACTTCTTGGTAACGCTATCTGATCGATTTCTCTCCGCGAGACAGTGATCCTCCCTTTAGAGATCAGACTGATTAAACTTCGTGCTAGATACGGTCGACGCAGCCTAGGAAACAGACCTAACACGCAACACATGATTACACAAAAGCCCAGACAGACAACCAAACTTAAGCATAAATACATCTGCCCTCTCTTTGTCATAGCGCAGAACGCCAACAATACATACGTGGACATTGATGACGAGATGGACGAACTTATGCAAAACACATCAATCCCACCTCACCTGACACCCCTAATCTTGTTCTTGTTGTTATGGTCTTCAGTTCTGAGACTGGTTTGATGCAGCTCTCCATGCTACTCTATCCCGTGCAAGCTTCTTCGTCTCCCAGTACCTACTGCAGCCTACATCCTTCTGAATCTGCTTAGTGTATTCATCTCTTGGTCTCCCTCTACGATTTCTACCCTCCACCCTGTCCTCCAATATCAAATTGGTGATCCCTCGATATCTCAGAACATGTCCTACCAACCGATCCCTTCTTCTAGTCAAGTTGTGCCACAAACTTCTCTTCTCCGCAATCCTATTCAATACCTTCTCATTAGTTATGTGATCCACCCGTCCAATGTTCAGCATTCTTCTGTAGCACCACATTTCGAAAGATTCTATTCTCTTCTTGTCTAAACTATTTATCGTCCACGTTTCACTTCCATACGTGGCTACACTCCATACAAATACTTTCAGAAACGACTTCCTGACATTTAAATCTATACTCGATGTTAACAAATTTTTCTTCTTCAGAAACGCTTTCCTTGCCATTGCCAGTCTACGCTACTTCGATCATCATCAGTTATTTTGCTCCCCAAATAGCAAACCTCCTTTACTACTTTAAGTGTCTCATTTCCTAATCTAATTCCCTCAGCATCACCCAACTTAATTCGGCTACATTCCATTATCCTCGTTTTGCTTTTGTTGATGTTCATCTTATACCCTCCTTTCAAGACACTGTCCATTCCGTTCAATTGCTCTTCCAAGTCCTTTGCTGTCTCTGACAGAATTACAATGTCATCGGCGAACCTCAAAGTTTTTATTTCTTCTCCATGGATTTTATTACCTACTCCAAACTTTTCATTTGTTTCCTTTTTGGCTTGCTCAATATACAGATTGAATAACATCGGGGATAGGCTACAACCCTGTCACACTCCCTTCCCTTTCATACCCCTCGACTCTTATAACTGCCATCTGGTTTCGGTACAAATTGTAAATAGCCTTTCGCTCCCTGTATTTTACCCCTGCCACCTTCAGAATTTGAAAGAGAGTATTCCAATCTCTAAGTCTACAAATGCTAGAAACGTAGGTTTGCCTTTCCTTAATCTTTCTTCTAAGATAAGTCGTAGGGTCAGTATTTGTTCACGTGTTCCAACATTTCTACGGAATCCAAACTGATCTTCACCGAGGTCGGCTTCTATCAGTTTTTCCATTAGTCTGTAAAGAATTCGCGTTAGTATTTTGCAGCTGTGACTTATTAAACTGATAGTTCCGTAATTTTCACATTTGTCAACACCTGTTTTCTTTGGGATTGGAATTATTATATTCTTCTTGAAGTCTGAGGGTATTTCGCCTATCTCATACATCTTGCTCGCCAGATAGTAGAGTTTTGTCAGGATTGGCTCTCCCAAGGCTGTCAGTAGTTCTAATAGAATGTTGTCTACTCCGGGAGCCTTGTTTCGACTCAGGTCTTTCAGTGCTCTGTCAGACTCTTCACGCAGTATCATATCTCCCATTTCATATTCATTTACATCTTCTTCCATTTCCATAATATTGTCCTCAAGTACATTGCCCTTGCTCTATATACTCCTTCCACCTTTCTGCTTTCCCTTCTTTGCTTAGAACTGGGTTTCCATCTGAGCTCTTGATATTCATGCAAGTGGTTCTCCTTTCTCCAAAGGCGTCTTTAATTTTCCTGTAGGCAGTATCTATCTTACCGCTAGTAAGATAAGCCTCTACATCCTTACATTTGTCCTCTAGCCATCCCTGCCTTCCTGTCGATCTCATTTTTGAGACGTTTGTATTCCTTTTTGCCTGCATCATTCACTGCATTTTTATACTTTCTCCTTTCATCAATTAAATTCAATATTTCTTCTGTTGCCCAAGGGTTTCTACTAGCCCTCGTCTTTTTACCTATTTGATCCTCTGCTGCCTTCACTATTTCATCACTCAAAGCTACCCATTCTTCTTCTGCTCTATTTCTTTCCCCCATTCCTGTCAATTGTTGCCTTATGCTCTCCCTGAAACTCTGCACAACCTCTGGTTCTTTCAGTTTATCCAGGTACCATCTCCTTAAATTTCCATCTTTTTTCAGCTGCTTCAGTTTTAATCTACAGTTCATAACCAATAGATTGTGGTCAGAGTCCACATCTGCCCATGGAAATGTCTTACAATTTAAAACCTGGTTCCTAAATCTCTGTCTTACCATTATATAATCTATCTGATACCTTTTAGTATCTCCAGGGTTCTTCCATGTATACAACCTTCTTTCATGATTCTTAAACCAAGTGTTAGCTATGATTAAGTTATGCTCTGAGCAAAATTCTACCAGGCGGCTTCCTCTTTCATTTCTTAGCCCCAGTTCATATTCACCTACTATGTTTCCTTCTCTCCCTTTTCCTACTGTTGAATTCCAGTCACCCATGACTATTAAATTTTCGTCCCCCTTCACTACCTGAATAATTTCTTTTATCTCATTATACATTTCATCAATTTCTTCGTCATCTTCAGAGCTAGTTGGCATATAAACTTGTACTACTGTAGTAGGTGTGGGCTTCGTGTCTATCTTGGCCACAATAATGCGTTCACTATCTTGTTTGTAGTAGCTTACCCGTACTCCTATTTCTTTTATTCATTATTAAACCTGCTCCTGCATTACCGCTATTTGATTTTGTATTTATAGCCCTGTATTCACCTGACCAAAAGTCTTGTTCCTCCTTCCACCGAACTACACTAACTCCCACTATATCTAACTTTAACCCATCCATTTCCCTTTTTAAATTTTCTAACCTACCTGCCCGATTAAGGGATCTGACATTCCACGCTCCGATCCGTAGAACGCTAGTTTTCTTTCTCCTGATAACAACGTCCTCATGGGTAGTCCCCGCCCGGATATCCGAATGGGGGACTATTTTACCTCCGGAATATTTTACTCAAGAGGGTGCCATCAGCATTTAATCATACATTAAAGCTTCATGCCCTCGGGTAAAATTACGGCTGTAGTTTCCCCTTGCTTTCAGCCGTTCGCCATTTTGGTTAGTGTTACAAGGCCAGATCAGTCAATCATCCGGACTGTTGCCCCTGCAACTACTGAAAAGGCTGCTGCCTCTCTTCAGGAACCACACGTTTGTCTGGCCTCTCAACAGATACCCGTCCGTTGTGGTTGCACCTACGGTACGGCTATCTGTATCGCTGAGGCACGCAAGCCTCCCCACCAACAGCAAGGCCCATGGTTCATGGGTGGGGCCTAATCTTAAACGAACCAAATCCTGCTGATTTACACTCCAGAATATGAGACGTTGATGACATCTTAAATGGATAACTTTATAAAGTCTAATAACGTACACAACAAACCCAGCCCTGTATCTTCCGATCAGTGAGAACTCTAAACATAGCCGTCTCCATCATATCATTGTACTATAAAATGTAGAAATTAGAAAATAAGTTCAATTTGTAAATTACACCTCCAAGTAGCATAAGCTTCCCTTTATTATAAGCAATTATTGTAGACACTCTGACACAGAGTGGTGCAACATCTATACCGAACAACAAAAGCAAAGAAACCAACTTATTTGCAAACTTATTTGTAAATATTGCTCCAAGTAACACAGGTGTCCCTTAGCATAAGTAATACAATATGAAAATACTGTAAGGCACTCTGTGTCAGAGTGGTCACAATACATAGAAAAAAAAGACAATCAAATCAAATCTATTGTAACTAAGTACGAGTATTGGCATAATAATAAGGAAGAATTTATACTTCAAAACTGTCAATAAAGGAAAAAGTCTTAGAACATAGGCCACAAAGAACCTGTGAGCTCCCATCCGGCCCTTCCCCTCCCCTTAATACAAGAGAATGAAAACAAAAAGGACCTACCATTCTTAAAACTATTTTTAGGAGCTTCGACGAGGCTGTATTACGTCACGTTAGTGGAGAACTTTTCACCGCAGTCACAGTTTCCTGTACTCTTACCATCTCCAACGTGTTCAAGGTCTCAGTCAAAGGGCATCGGTACTAGATTGATTTATTGTCAATGGGTGGAACAACAGGCTGCAGTCAACCATCGGTTGATTGTGACAGTATCCTTATTTATAAGAGAAGTGAGCTTTACAAGCAAAGGTACCTCTAATTTTCATAATGCTAGATTTGTAGTGACACACACCCATATGTTGTTCACGAGTCAGCACAGCAGCAACTTTTCTCACTGCATGTGTATTTAGGCTTACTAGGGACCGTCCCACTGGTCCATATAATCTTCCAAGGAGACTTGGAGGACAGCAGTACTTGTGGCTTCTCCGGAAGATCTTCCAGAACTGTTTGAGGGTGTTCGCCTAGCGCAGCGTTGGGAAATGTGGTATATACGTAATGGGGCATCCTAAAAATAGATCTAACTCATCAGTATAGTACAGGATAGATAGGTCGACCACAGCTTGTCCTTTGACCTCAGTTCGTTGGATTTTTCTGTCTAGGATCATCTCAAAAGTGAAGCACACTACAGTCTCGCTGATAGATTTGAAGAACTGGAGCAGAGAGTTCTACAGCATCGTCAAGCTCAATGCGATGATCCGTGCATGTTTGAAATAATTAATAATTCACTGCATGGGTGAATGTAGTATTGTATCCAGATGTGAAGAAGAGACTTGAAATACCTGCAACAGGTATGAATGTACGGTAACTTGTAACATGTAACGTACCGAAGTAGTACTGTATTTCTTGCAACAGTAGAACAAGGTGAAGTGTGAGCACAATTTGTATCGAAATAAATCGAAAAGTTTATTTTTCAAATATATCTCCACTATGAAACTTCCTGGCAGATTAAAACTGTGTCCCGAGTTCGAGTCTCGGTCGGGCACACAGTTTTAATCTGCCAGGAAATTTCATATCAGCGCACACTCCGCTGCAGAGTGAAAATCTCATTCTGGAGATATCTCCACTAACTAGGACGATACTTTATACTGGAGCCAGTGAAGATCGTAACCACACATTCGCAAGTAACAAGAGAATAGCTCGTTTGCGGACTCAGGTTTATTGGAAAAATTTTTCCTTCTGCAGAGTGGCGGAGATAGAAGCAGCCCGCCTCCCCTTTGAATGCGAATGCAGTATTCCGACTTTTGAAATAAACAGCTACGACAATGAACAGTTTTCTGCAATAATCGATTGTCAGCACTCGTCTGTCAGCAATTCAGTTTATTTCATCAGTGAAGTTAGACGCTTCTCTTTGCGGTCTGCAAAACTGACTTTCTCGATAGAAGAAAAAATTGAACATATGTGGAAACAGATTCGGTTGAGGAAACTCGCGAAATTTTCGGGGTCAAGCGTCCTGATAGAGTAATATCAGTGAAGAGAGCAATACAGAAACTGTATGAAAATTGGCGCAATTACACATCTGTGCAAAATCTAAAACGACAAAGAATTCCTTCATTTCGCAGACCAGAAGTTACCTCAGACATTCGCCAAAGAATTATTGAGAGCCCAAAGACGTCTACACGTATACTGGCCCAACACACGCACGTATGCAGAAGGAGTTGCCAGTGGATACTGAAAAGTTTTAATTTGAAGCCATATCGTGTGACGGTTGTGCTGCAATTACGGGAGGATGAGAGTCTGAAACGTGTAGATTATTGCGGGTGGCCTTTGAATGACATCAACGATTGTTTCTTAGATCCTTTCCATTTAACCGTGAGTGATGAAGCATGGTTTCATTCTGGTCATGTGAATTCACAGACCAGGGGGTACTGGGTAACAAAGAACCCTAACATCGTGTGTCAGCAACCAATTCACGCTGAAAAAATTGGCGTTTGCTGCGATGTAACAGCAACGCGCTTCATTGGACCGACATTTTTTTCACACTGTTCTCAACTCGGTTGCACATATGCAAATTTTTGATACCTTATGTGCTCAACTCACCGAATACGAAATACAATATTGCTTCTTCCAGCAAGATGGGGCAACATGCCACACGTCTAAAGTATCGCTGGAACGAGTTCATGATGACTTCACTGAGGAACGAACTGTCAGCAAACATTTATGGCCACCATTTTAGCCGAATCAAACAATATGTGTTCTTCTTTCTTTTTTTTTTTTTTACTGTGGAGACACTTGAAGAGCAATGTCTATGAAACACATCCACGCACAATAGAGGAATTTCAAGACAACAACAGCAGTGAAGTTTCCGCCATCGATATCCGAACGTTACACGGGGTTTAGCTGAATATACTTACACCTGTACAGCTGTGCGTTGATGTTGCATGGGGTCACTTTCAACATCTTGTATAGATGTATTTTCCACTGAATTTTTCATTGTAAATAAATGGTAAGTCAATTTCAGCTCTTCGTTTCTGTAATTTCATTGTACTTACTTTATACACAGAAGAACCAAAGGAACTGCTACATCTGCCAAATACCGTGTAGTCCCCCCCCCCCCCTCCCCCCGAAGTACGCAGAAGTGGCGCAACACGACGTGGCATGGACTTGATCAATCTCTGAAGTAGCGCTACAAGGAAATGACACAATTAATCCTGCCGGACTATCAATAAATCTGTATGACTAAGAGGGGTTGAAGATCTCTTCTGAACAGCACGTTGCAAGACATCCCAAATATGCTCAATAATATTCATTTCTTGGGAATTTCGTGATCAGAGGAAGTGTTTAAACTAAGAAGAGTGTTCCTGGAGCTACTCTGTAGAAATTCAGGACGTGTCGAGTGTCGCATTGTCCTGCTGGAATTGCCCAAGTCCGTCGGAGTGCACAATGGACATGACTGGATGCAGGGATCAGACAGGATGCTTACGTACGTGTCACCTGACAGAATGGTATCTACACGTATCAGAAGTCCCACACCACTCCAACTACACACGCCCCACAGCGTTACAGAGCCCCCACCAGCTTGAACAGTACCCTACTGACATGCAGGATCCATGGATTGATGATGTAGTCTCCATACCCGTACACGTCCATCCGCTAGATACAATTTGAAACGAGACTCGTCCGACCAGGCAGCATTTTTCCAGTCATCAAAAGTCCAATGTCGGTGTTGACAGACCCAGGCGAGGCGTAAGCTTTTGTTGTGCAGTCTTGAAGGGTACACGACTCGGAAAGCTCAGAATGATGATGTTTCGTTGAATGGTTAGCACGTTGACACTTGTTGATGGCCCAGCATTGAAATCTGCAGCAATATGCGAAAGGTTTGCACTTCCGTCAAGTTGAACGATTCTCTTCAGTCGTCGTTGGTCCCGTTCTTGAAGGATCTTCTCCGGCCGCAGCGTTGTCGGAGATTTGATGCTTTACCGGATTCCTGATATTCGCGGTACACTCGTGGAATGGACGTACGGGAAAATCCCCATTTCATCCCCACCTCGGAGATGGTGTGTCCCATCGCTCGAGGGCCGACTATAACACCACGTTCAAACTCACTTAAATCTTGATAACCTGCCATTGTAGCTGCAGTAACAGATCTAATAACGCCAGACACTTGTTGTCTTATGTAAACGTTACCGACCGTAGCGCCGCTTTCTGCCTGTTTACATATCTCTGTTTTTGAATACGCATGCCTATACCAGTTAGTGTGGCGCTTCTGTGTACTTACATGGGTTACTTTTATCTGCGTCTCCCAGTATTTTCGCATACTTTTAATGGTGTCCATTATAACTGGCTATCTCCCATGTATTCTGCTTTCACGTAGCTTCGTCTAGCGTGCGGTCTTTGCTATTATAAGTGTGGCCCACTGATCGACTTCCGCATGTTCATAGACGCGCCGCCTGCTCCACTGTTTTTGCCTGAGCTCACAGAGGCGAGATTGGCTTTGGTCAATGTTTAACGAGGGCGTGCTCGCTCACATGGCTTGCCGGTTTGGAAGGAAATAGGGAGTTCTGTTTCTTGAGTAATCTGCATGATCTGCTCTGGAGTGGATTTGATGGAGTATGATGTGGTGTGCTTGTGATTGAGACTTTTCACTGCATTACTTTGAGAAAAGTGGAGAGCGATAACTGAATACAGCTTATGGCTTGTAAGCATGCAGTGGTACAGAGAACCTAATATACTTATTTTTCTGTGCACCGACTGCAGAATACAATGTAATGTCTACTATACGAACTGCAAAGCTGTGTTGGAACCGTGCGGTTGGTGAGGCAATGTTATCGGATGAGCAGCAGAGTGGCACCTGCGGCTAAGATCAATGTGGAGCAGATTCCATTGTGTTTACGTGTTCTGTTTTGGCGAAACAGTCGCTGTACCATTAGAGAGATACACAGGCGTGCGAGTGTGCTGTCACTTACCCCAGCTCACTGCTGCTGGCACCACGTCATCATAACGTCACTGTGCGTAGCGCCGTAACTTAAGAATTAAATTAAAAATTAAAGGATCTTTTCCAAACGTTGTCAACATATGCTTCAGTATATTAATGTTTAAATTAACAAATCTAAGAGTGATCAGACGAATATGTTTTCCTAAATAAACGGTTTTAAATAAAAAATAAGTGGAGACAATAATAAAGCTATAAAGCCAAAAGCTGGTCGCAATGTGCAAATGTCAAAATCAATTGTTACAAGTTTTAACTTGATCGGAACAATATTTTGATCAAAACCGGAGATTTTAAGAAAAATCGAAGGCGCTAATACTAGACTTAGAAATATGAAAATTTGGGTGAAGCTTCAATTCGATATAGAAACAGTAACTATGTGATTCTATTAAGCTACCTCTAATAGTTTTCGAGTAATTTACTGGAAACTAAATTTGGAACAAAAAAGTCCTTATTTGCAGTCGATTAAGTATCATTTATATTATCGATAGAAGATTCTGATTACAGTACCTGATGAAAGCCATTAAATAATAGAGCTATAACAAGTTTCAAGACTTTGATGTAAATAACAATCAATATAAGGCCTCTTAAAGTTGTAGTTCAGAGATCATGTTCTACTGTCACTTCCAGTCTAAAAATTCTAGATGGCAAAGTTTAAAAGCAGGTGAGCTAAATCTTTTTCTATAATTATAGCCAACTTGATTCCGTTCATACAAAAATTACGAAGAATCTAAATTAATACGCAACAGTGTTGTAAAATATGTGTCCGAGAAAATGGCCATTTAGATGTTGCTACTTGAGGAAAGAGCAGATGACAGCAGGTGCTCCCTTCGGCCGTCCGCTGTGCCCATATATACACTAAATACGGTCTGAGAGGCAGTGACTTCACCTCACTTCGCACCTAGCAACCATACTTTCCGCATCGGTCAAACCCCGGCTTAGGCGCTGCCTCGGGTGATGTCACAGCCAGGCTGCAACTAAACGCAGGTCTTCGGTACAAATAGGAAGTGATCTCGTGAGGACTGTACACCGTCCTGGATCACGTAGATTTCACGGAAGTAACTGTTTGTGTGCCGCCCATAATGTTAGTAATACCGCGTGTGAAGTGGTGAGATTGAAGGCCGCAGTGGCCGAGCGGTTCTAGGCGCTACAGTCTGGAACCGCGCGACCGCTACGGTCGCAGGTTCGAATCCTGGCTTGGGCATGAAAATGTGATGTCCTTAGGTTAGCTAGGTTTAGGTGGTTCTAAGTTCTAGGGGACTGATGACCTCAGAAGTTAAGTCACATAGTGCTCAGAGCCATTTGAACCATTTTTGGAGTGGTGAGGTTATTTTCCACTTTTGTTGCGAGCATTTAACTCTGATTATCAGAAGTCAGGGCGAAAGACCGTTTATTGCGAACTTACTGTAGAGGTGAGAGGTGGCCTCTGAACTGCTCATAGTGCTGTTTATGATAGAGACATCATTGTTATTATTATTATTATTATTATCAGGAATATTACTATGTTGTGCGTGTGAAAGTTTACCATATATATCGGTCAGTTAGAACTTAAAACTTTCATTTATAATCCACGCTGTCTGAGGCAAACTGTCACGGTCCGTGCGGGTTCCCCCGTCGGAGGTTCGAGTCCTCCCTCGGGCATGGATGTGTGTGTTGTCCATAGCGTAAGTTAGTTTAAGTTAGATTACGTAGTTTGTAGGCTTAGGGACCAATGACCTCAGCAGTTTAGTCCCATAACACCTTACTACAAATTAAATTAAATTATAATCATAGTTACTGATCCCACTGAGCAAACAGATAGTAGCAACATTTCTTTCAGGGAACAAACTAAGAATGTTGACACGCAGGTTGGAATCTATGATCAGTATGTTCTCCGTCGCTTTCTGGCTGACCACAAAAATAAGTTTCAGGCTCTTATAAAAGACGGCGAACAATATTTCTTATTTCTTATTATTAACCCGCTGTCCACACTGTCTGATTTGTACGAATCTAGGAAGCCGGTATTTCATTCACCAAATAGGTTGTGTGTGACTTGTATGATATTCAGATGTTCGTTAAGGAACAGGTCTTTATGTGACTGTGCCGAGAACGTTACATAAATGATTTAACATTAATTTCATTGTTCTGTGTAAAGTCCTTGTGGTTTTTCGGATCAAATAATAACCCTGAAGTTAAAAGAAAATCTCCGCTCTTAATTGGTATTTCCTTCCTTTCAGCAATTTAATTTAAACAAAATATGATTTTTCAATACGTTAGTACTGAGTAACCATGAGACTCACACCAATGCCTTATGCAGGGATAATTGCTTTAATTCGATCGGTACTTCAATTGGAGCCACTTCCGCTCCAAGTAATTAATTCAGATATCAAGCTTTCCTTAGGATTACTAAATTATTTTTAGATTGTGGAAGGTAAGTTTGCTGCGAGAGTTTCTGGACAGCAGCTGCTATGTCGTTCCGTTATGTTCCGCGATAATGTTACTTCATTAGGTCACGATAGCAGATCATTCCAGATGGCAAAAGAATTTCCACTGCTGACGTGTGCGTCTCTGTGACGAATCATTCTTGAGGAATGTCAGACTATCTTACAACATTATATCCTTTATTGTGAGGTGGGGTGGGTCCGCTTGTTGTAGTTCATACTCCTGACATGTAAAAATTAAAGTACCCGTGATCGGAAAGTTGAGTGAAGCTACCTATGTAATTTTGCGAATTTGCTTTTAAAAGGTAATGAAACAAGTCGCGCAACGGGTAACGTCCAACTAAATCTGAATTTAACAGCGGTAAGCCCACCTTTCAAAGATAATAGTCATGCATGTAATAGGCAGGTCAGCTACCACAAGACACCACATATTAATTAAGGGTTGCATCTAACTACTGAATGAAAATGCACGCTTATAAAATACTCTGTTAATCTTCCTTAATGTGCATTCAAGCGGAGATAATCTTCACCAAGATGACAAGATGCTCTCTACCGAGCGAGGCGGCGCAGTGGTTAGCACACTGGACTCGCATTCGGGAGGACGATGGTATGGTTCAATCTCGCGTCCGGCCATCCTGATTTAGGTTTTCCGTGATTTCCCTAAATCGCTCCAGGAAAATGCCGGGATGGTTCCTTTGAAAGGGTACGGCCGACTTCCTTCCCCATCCTTCCCTAATCCGATGAGACCGATGACCTCGCTGTTTGGTCTCTTCCCCCAAACAACCCAACCCCAAGATGCTCTCTAAGGCTCTTTCCAGAGGATGCGATTGTCTATAACAAAGTAGCAACTCCAGAAGATAGTAACGATTTGCAGAATCACCTCCAGAGAACTGATGAATGGTGCAGACTCTGGCAGTTGACCCTGAACATATATGAATGTAACATATTGCGCATACATAGGAAAAGAAATCCACTACTGTACAGCTACAACGTCTACGACAAACTGCTGGAAACAGTATCTACCGTAAATTATCTAAGAGTGACTATCCAGAGTGACCTTAGTTGGAATGATCACATAACATAAGCAGTGGGAAACGCAAATGCCAAACTCAGATTCATAGAAAGAATCTTAAGGAAATGTAATGAAGGAAGTGGATTATAAGGAACTTATTCTACCGCTTCTTGAGCATTGTTCGTCTGTCTGGAATCCCAGCAGATAGGGCTGATAGAAAAGAGAGAGAGAGAGAGAGAGACAGAGAATCCAAAGAAGAGAGGTACGTTTCGTCACGGGATCGTTTAGTCGCCACAAAAGCGTTACGGAGACGCTCAACAAACTCCACTGGCAGACGTCACAAGAGAGGCGTTTTGCATCATGGAGATATTTACTATTGATATTTCCAGAGAGTACTTTCCGGGAGGAGTCGAACAACATATTACTTCCCCCCCACATACTTTTGTATCCCGCCTGGAAGGCAGCGCGTGGGTCTGCTCCTGTAAACTGAATGGGTAGGCCGAATGTAGGGAGTGAGTAGGATCAGGAAAAGGTGAAAATCTCTCGGTACTGCTCTTAGAAATGGTTTTACTATATCACAGTATTAACTGTATACATAATAACGTGAATACCTAACTTTGCACTTAGCATCACGTAGGTGCAAAATCTTAGACCCGCCTAAGTAGAGCAAAGTCTCTATATGAAGCGAAACTGAAGCGAAGTGTCCCGGCCGTCTGCTCTTGATCAAATAGCCAGAATCTGCTAGAGGGCGCTGTCGTCGGTGTCGTAGTGCTAACCTACGAACTTGCACATACGCCGTGGCATTGTAGCTATCGATACCACACATACATCTCACGTAATGACCATGAGGAGAAAACTCGAAAAATTAGAGCCAATAATCTCCCTTCCTACGCGCTATTCGCAAGTGGAACAGGGTTGGAGGGCTCAGTTAGTGATGCAAATAGTACCCTCTGCCATACACCACTATGTGGCTCACGGAGTGTGATGTAGATATAGATGCAGATGTAAATGAATGGAAACTTAAAGATACAATTATGTTTAAATCCGATCTTGATACCAATTTTGGGAACGCGTAATGAATATTGTCAATGGTCCAGCGAAAACCATCTCAGAAAGTGTTAATGATAAGTGATCTCGGAAGAGCAAACACCGTTCAAAGATGCAAAAAGGGCATCCTGCAAATCAAACAGCTAATTGAAACTTAATCTGCCAGGAAGTTTCATGTCAGCGTACATTCCGCTGCAGAGTGAAAATCTCATTCTGTAAACAGCTAATTGCTGTCGTCAATTACCGAAGTGACTAACTCCACAAATTTAACAGAGACCGCGCCCCGTGAGCTATAGTACAGAAAAGCAATGCTTTCCGAATCTCAGCAAATAACTCCCAGTAGTCGTGGCTGCGCTCGCGCCGGCCGAGTGCGGCAGTTGATCAAGAGGTCCCATACTCCGATGGTTCAGAGCACTATGGGACTTAACATCTAAGGTCTTCAGTCCCCTAGAACGTAGAACTACTTAAACCTAACTAACCTAAGGACATCACACACATCCATGCCCGAGGCCGGATTCGGCCCTGCGACCGTAGCGGTCGCACGGTTCCAGATTGATGCGCCTAGAACCGCTCGGCCACACCGTCCGGCCCCATACTCCGAGGAGCGTAGTGGACGATGTGGGAGACCCGCGCCGCCGCACAAGGCAAGGTTCTAGAGGGGATGAATGTTGATGATGAAGATGACGCAACAACACCCAGTCATCTAGAGGCAGGAAAGATCCCTGACCCCGCCGGAAATCGGACCCGGGACCCCGTGCGCGGGAAGCGAGAACGCTACCGCAAGACCACGAGCTGCGGGCAGTGCGGCAGTTAACAGAGAATTATTCTGAAGGCGGTTCGATCAACCCTCTGCCAGGCACTTAACACTTTGCCGTCCCCACGTCTCGTGCAAATTTATTCGCTTGGCGCCGGCAGCGCTAATTCTGGTTACTTGGCTTGTTGCCGGCCGCTTGTCACCTTTCCGTTGATGACAAGCTTCAGACGCACTGACTTTTGCGCGCTTTAATTTTCCGGAAATCATCTATTTTGCCGTATCGTTCCGCAAACTCGGATTTTCTTTTCAAGTAACTTATCTGAAAATTCTACACTGTTATAATAACTATCCATGCAGAGGTGATGCCACTTTCCATCACTGTTTTTGCTAAAGGCTGTCCAGCGCCGGAATGTATCTTGAATGAGGAAATGTATCCCGTACTCGAATCACACACCATCCGAAAGAGTATGTCGTATTTCGTAATTTTCGACGGATTGTAAACTTTAAAATTTAATCGTCGACGACACGGTATCATTCCTTCATCAATTGAGATGTTTTGTCTTAGATTAAACGTTACTTTAAACTTTTTGGAAAAATAATCGTTTGCGAATTGCACTTTGACAAGCCGGTCGGCATTATCCGGTTTATTGTTACTGTCGGAAAAATGTAAAAATGATAGTATTTGTCCGAATCGGTTGCAGGACATCGTTTTGCGAAATATCGGTGTGTCTATCAAGGGATTCGTTGACCAATAATCATTGATCCTTGCTTTGTTTTACAATTCCCATAATGATAGCAAACCCAAACCATTTTGACCGAGCGGGGTGGCGCAGTGGTTAGACACTGGACTCGCATTCGGGAGGACGACGGTTCAATCCCGCGTCCGGCCATCCTGATTTAGGTTTTCCGTGATTTCCCTATATCGCTCCAGGCAAATGCCGGGATGGTTCCTTTGAAAGGGCACGGCCGACTTCCTTACCCGTCCTTCCCTAATCCGATGAGACCGATGACCTCGCTGTCTGGTCTCCTTCCCCAAACCAACCAACCAACCAACCCAAACCATTTTCTAAGTTCGGGTCCAGTAACGTCGACAAATTAGGCATTTTTAAATCCGGTTTCCTTCTATTTGCAATTTTGACTGTAGTATTTGTTGGTTTCGTTGCTAATATATTCAAATAGATCGTTCCCAATATACAATTCTACGATATCCTCGACGCTCTGTGTATCTTTGGGAAATATTTTTGGACGAGGGGAACCTTCAAATTTATTATTGGTCCTCGGTATATAAGTCTGGTCACTGTGCACTTTTTTCGTCTGATTCAGCCGAATCAGTTGGCAACCGTAGCGTTCGCCGAATTCTTCTTGGACGTATTTCACTATCTTCCTACGATTCTGCTTCACTTTCATTTTTTTGATATCCAGTGTCTTCTTCCCAATGAGCCAAGTCGTCCGGAACGTCAGACAAGACGTCCGCCCATTCATTGTAAATAATTCTATTGTCTCTTTCGTTTGCCATGATGAAAGGGCACAAAAACTTATGAAAACAAAAAACAAAAACTTGTTGACGTGTGTAACTTATTGTTACCTAAACAAAAGGCCAACAGAATGCAAAAGATACTAAAGTGCTGTCGCCGGCCACTGAACGATACTATGCAGACGACACCACTGTGGTGTCGCTGGCCATTGAGCGATACTATGCAGATGACACCGCTGTGGTGTAGCCGGCCGTTGACCGCCTTATCTCGCACGACACCACTGTGGTGTCGCCGGACGGCATAGTGTTAAGTGTGCGTTGCAGAGCATCCAGTAGACGAAGAACAGTGTTCGGGACGCATCTTCACGTGAACGGATCGAGAGGCTGCGGCAAGATCGTAGTCCTTGGAGGCATGAGGCAGAGAGTGTGTCACGTTACAAAAATTCCAGTTTCTCTCAATTGTCACGTCATCCACCAGTGACGGTACTG
Source organism: Schistocerca cancellata (assembly GCF_023864275.1). Lineage (NCBI taxonomy): Eukaryota > Metazoa > Arthropoda > Insecta > Orthoptera > Acrididae > Schistocerca > Schistocerca cancellata. Next base: position 249,763,064 of record NC_064632.1, read on the forward strand.
ACCCCGAGCGCCGTCCGATCTCTAATTTCAACAGTTCGACAGAGCGTCTGTAAGAGGGAGACTTTTGTTTTATTTTGTAGACGGGGACAAAGGCAGAAGATAACCTCTTTCTAACCACGCTACATAGCAGCCGTTGAGACGTTGAGTGTTTCTGTTCCGACTTGCATTTTGCAAGTGTTAATACGAATTATGAAAAGAACGTCGCAGTTACCCATTCATTATGTTTGTAGACTTGGGGGGTACTACGAAAGCGTGACAGTATGAATAAGAGTACGTAGGGTGGCTCTACATGCTTAATCAAGCCACTTTGCAACACCTTTAATCAGGCTAATTTCAAGTGAAACTTTACGCCTAAGTGAGAAAAGCAATGGAACACCCCCTAATGCTGCGTCTGACCTCCTTTTGCCCGGCGAAGCGATGCAGCTAGATGTGGCATGGACTCGACAAGTCGCTGGAAGCTTCTCGCGCCAATAATTAGCCATGCTGCCGCTACAGCCGTCCATAATTACGAAATTGTTGTCGGTGCAGATTTCGCGCACGAAATGACCTCTCGATTATGTCCCACACACGTTTGAGGGAATTAATGTCAGGGAATCTGGGTGGGCATTCGCTCGAACTGTTCATAATTGAGCCGTGTATCGACTCGTGCTACACCTTGTGTTTAGATTGCATTGGTTTTCCTTTTCTTCCCCTGACATGTTTGTTTGATATGTTGTCTGTCATTAAGTGGCTGCTTGGTTGTCTTTTCTCTCTGCTATCGATATCTGCGTTTTTGGTTCTGGGAAACTGCTATGGAGGAAGTGAGATCTTTGACCGGTTGTAACCTCGTGTGGTGGCGCGGAAGTAGGGGGGTGGCGCGCAAAGAGAGTGTGGTGGATCCGGGAGGGCAGTGTGGCTCTCCACCGCGGACCAGGCGTGGTCGGTTGTACCGAGTCGCCACGTGATGTATGTCGGTTGTGAGTAACGAGCGGGTCGAGTTGACGGAAGAGCTCCCCGCGAGTTGCTTGTATACAGAATCGCCCCACGAGTAGTTGCTGTTAATTTCGCCTTGGTGGGACGTTAACAAACTTCTTTAAATCCTCCATTTCAACAATGGAATTTGAAAGGAGACACCTAACATGAAGGAGCGGTCACTACCCGTCAACATTGCAGAGAAGACGTGAACTCCGGTGACAGAGCGTGTTGTCGCGTGACCGTTGCGTGTTGGGCACACTGGCGACGCATGCGCGGTCGGATGTGTGGATCCTTGCCATCGGAGGTCGTGTACTGCCTATTCGAGCATAATTACAAGTTAAGTTCGTGGAAGGTTTAATCATTACGTAATAATTTTGTGTAACCAGCGTCTCTTCTGCCTTGTGGCCTCCGGCGACCGGGTTTCCTGTCCCCGGCACCGGTGTAATTGAAGACAGTTATCTTTCCCTCTCTTCTCGTTACTGTCCGATGGGAGGTGTGGTTTTGGCAGTTTGTTTCGCTATTCTGTCGTGGGTTATGAGTAAATTCATGCTTCTCGTTGGTTGATCATGTGGTCGCTCATTCAGGACTGTGTGGTGTAATGTTTCCTTGCACGAGGTTAGCTCTACTTCTGTCAGCAAGTTAAGCCATCTTATAACAGGTTTTCGCTGGCTACAAGTCAGTGCAGTGACCAGCTTAAGAGTGGCAATTGTGTTTACGGGCGTATTTAAATTGGTCAGTATTCTGTCAAGCCTGAGCATCCCTGGGTGGGTGACTTGTGGCCGCCTTACACGGGTCCGTCATATCTGTTATGTTCTAATGATATTCCAGGACACTTTTGTTTAAAAAAAAATTAAATTCCTCCAAGTTTGTAAATTCCCTTTATTGCCATTAATCGTGTGTTTGCTGAGACCTGTTTAATTTTTTTAAATGGCGGAGTTGGTAGCTTCACTACCTCACCGTACCTTATTAACAACGTTCTGTATTTACTTTAGTAGCCTGTTTACTACTGTTCTTTAAATATTTTTAAATTGTAGTATTGCTATAAATTACTTGATTGCCGTTAGCGCCGTGTTTTAAAAGGTTGTTTATTGCCGTAATGCTAGTTTCTGTAAGATACGAATAAAACATTTGTGAAAATCTCAATTCGACAGTAAACTACTAGAAATTTGGCCCCGTTTCCCAACTTGTGGTGTGGCTTGTAGTAACCGTAACCACTGTGTGTGTCAATAATGTTGTTTAAGCCAACCGCGAAAATTGTTGCCCAGTGACATAATGTATCGTCATCCATGAAAATCCCATCGTTGTCTGGGAACATAACGTCCGCGAGTGGCTGCAAATGGGCTGCACGTAGCCGAACATCCAGAGGGCCCAAACAAATCATGTAAAAGCAGCCCACACCATTACGGAGCCACCGATAGCTTGCAAAAGGTTCAAATGCCTCTGAGCACTATGGTACTTAACATCTGAGGTCATCAGTCCCCTAGACTTAGAACTACTTAAACCTGACTAAACTAAGAACATCACACACATCCATGCCCGAGGCAGGATTCGAACCTGCGACCGTAGCAGCAGCGTGGTTCCGGACTGAAGGGCCTAGAATCGCTCTTCCACAGCGGCCGGCCACCAGCTTGCACATGGCCTTGTTGATAACCTGAGTCCAAGGTTAACGTGGCCTCCACCACACTGTAACCCAGCCATCAGCTCTTACCAACTGAAACTGCGACTCATCTGGTCAGGTCCAGGCATAAACCGACATGGTGACGAGCGCAGGAGAGGAGCTGCAAGCGCTGCCGTGCTGCCAGCAAAGGCACTTTTGTCCATCCTCCTCTGCCACAGCCCATTAACGCCCAGTCTCGCCGCACTGTCCTGACAGATACGTTCGCCGTACGTCCCATACTGATTTCTGCAGTCATTTCACACATAGTTGCTTGTTTGTTAGCACTGACAGCTCTTCACAAACGCCGTTGTTCTCGGTTGATAAGTGAAGGCCGTCGGCCACTGCGGTGTCTGTGGTGACAGTTAATGCTGAAATGTGGCGTTCTTGCCACCCTCTTTCCATTGCGCTTCTCATAATATTGAATAACGATAATATTCAATAACGATTTTCGAAATACACTACTGGCCATTAAAACTCCTACCCCACGAAGATGACGTGCTACAGACGCGAAATTTAACCGACAGGAAGAAGATTCTGTGACATGCAAAAGATTAGCTTTTCAGGGCATTCACACAAGATTGGCGCCGGTGGTGACGCCTACAACGTGCTGACATGAAGAAAGTTTCCAACCGATTTCTCACACACAAACAGCAGTTGACCGGCGTTGCCTGGTGAAACGTTGATGTGATGCCTCGTGTAAGGTGGAGAAATGCTTACCATCACGTTTCCGACTTTGATAAAGGTTCGATTGTAGCCTATCGCGATTGTGGTTTATCGTATCGCGACATTGCTGCTCGCGTTGATCGAGATCCAATGACTGTCAGCAGAATATGGAATCGGTGGGTTGAGGAGGTTAAAACGGAACGCCGTGCTGGATCCCAACGGCCTCGTATCACTAGAGGTCGAGATGACAGGAATCTTATCCGCATGGCTGTAACGGATCGTGCAGCCACGTCTCGATCCCTGAGTCAACAGATGGGGACGTTTGCAAGACAACAACCATCTGCACGAACAGTTCGACGACGTTTGCAGCAGCGTGGACTATCAGCTCGGAGACCATGGCTAACACCCTTGACGCTGCATCACAGACAGGAGCGCCTGTGGTGGTGTACTCAATGACGAACCTGGGTGCACGAATGGCAAAACGTCATTTTTTCGGATGAATCCAGGTTCTGTTTACAGCATCATGATGGTCGCATCCGTGTTTGGCGACATCGCAGTGAACGCACATTGGAAGCGTGTATTTGTCATCGCCACACTGGCGTATCACCCGGCGTGATGGTATGGGGTGCCATTGGTTACACGTCTCGGTCACCTCTTGTTCGCATTGACGGCACTTTGAACAGTGGACGTTACGTTTTAGATGTGTTACAACCCGTGGCTCTACCCTTCATTCGATCCCTGTGAAACCCTACATTTCAGCAGGATAATGCACGACGGCATGTTGCAGGTCCTGTACGGGCCATTCTGGATACAGAAAATGTTAGAGTACTGCTCTGGCCAGCACATTCTCCAAATCTCTCACCAATTGAAAACGTCTGGTCAATGGTGGCCGAGCAACTGCCTCGTCACAATACGCCAGTCGCTATTCTTGATGAACTGTGGTATCGTGTTGAAGCTGCATGGGCAGCTGTACCTGTACACGCCATCCAAGCTCTGACTAAATGCCCAGGCGTATCAAGGCCGTTATTACCACCAGAGGTGGTTGTTCTGGGTACTGATTACTCAGGATCTATGCATCCAAATTGCGTGAAAATATAATCACATGTCAGTTCTAGTGTAATATATTTGTCCAATGAATACCTATTTATCATCTGCATTTCTTCTTGATGTAGCAATTTTAATGGCCAGTAGTGTACATTGTCCCAAGCGTCTAGCTCCAATTGTCATTCCACGTTCAAGACTGTTAGTTCCCGTCGCGCGGGCATAATCACGTCGGAAACCCCTCAACATGTATCGGCTCAGTACAAATGACAGCTCTGCCAATGCACTGCCCGTTTACACTGAAGCGCTAAAGAAACTGGTATAGGCACGCATATTCAAATACCTTCGGCGACTCGCCTATAACACAACACGTGTCTGGCGCAGTTGTTGGGTAGGTTACTGCTTCTACAATAGCAGGTTATCAACATTTAAGTGAGTTTGAACTGGTGTTGTAGTCCGCGCACGAGCGATGGGACACGGCATCTCCGAGGTAGTGATAAAGTGGTGACTTTCGGGTACGACCATTTCACGAGTGTACCGTGAATATCAGGAATCTGATAAAACATCAAATCTCGTGCACTGCGGCCGGGAAAAGATCCTGCAAGAACAGGACCGACGACGGCTGAAGAGAATTGTTCAACGTGGCAAAAGTGCAATCCTTCCGCAGATGCTGTGCCATCAACAAGTGTCAGCGTGCGAAATATTTAACGCATCATCATCGATATGGGCTTTCGGAGCCGAAGGCACTCTCGTGTGCCATTGATGATTGCACAACACAAAGCTTCACGCCTTGCCTGGACCCGTCAACACTGACAATGGCATGTTGATGGTTGGAAACATTTGCCTGGTCGGACGAGTCTCGTTTCAAATATCATCGAGAGGGTGGACGTGTACGGGTATGGAGACAACCAAATGAATCCTTGGCGCTGAATATCAGCAGGGGACTTTTCAAGCTGGTGGAGGCTCTGTAATGGTGTGGGGAGGGTGCAGTTGGAGTGATATGGGACCCCTGATACGTCTAGGTACGACTGTGACAGGTGGCACGTACATAAGATTCTGTCCGATTACCTGCATCCATTCATGCCCATTGTGCATTCCGACGGACACGGGCAATTCCAGCACGTCCATAATGGCCACAGAGTGGCTCCAGGAACATTTTTTGAGTTAGAAAACTTCCACTGGCCACGAAACTCCCCAGACATGAACATTACTGAGTATATCTGGAATGCCTTGGAACGAGCCGTTCAGAAGAGATCTCCACCCCCTCTTACTCTGACGGATTTATGAACAACCTGCATGTGTAAGTAGGCTGTTTAGGTTTTTATGTTGGTAACGCCATGTAGCGCTCTATATGAAAATCACTGACTGTGCTGTGTGCAGTCTGTGGCTGGTCTGCATTGTTGTAATTTGCTATTGTAGTGTTGGGCAGTTGGCTGTTAACGCGTGTAGCGTTGTGCAGTTGGAGGTGAGCCGCCAGCAGTGGTGGATGTGGGGAGTGAGATGGCGGAGTTTTGAGAGCGGATGATCTGGACTTGTGTCCATCAGAGAGAGTATATATATATATATATATACATCACTCCATGACATCCAGTCTTACAAATTTACTCTCTCTGATCATCCACCTTGTAAAAGTCATTATATATATATATATATATATATATATATATAATGACTTTTGAATACTATTAAGGTAAACACATTGTTTGTTCTCTATCAAAATATTTCATTTGCTAACTATGCCTATCAGTAGTTAGTGCCTTCAGTAGTCAGAATATTTTATTTAGCTGGCAGTATTGGCGCTCGCTGTATTGCAGTAGTTAGAGCAAAAAATGGCTCTGAGCACTATGGGACTTAACATCTGAGGTCATTAGTCCCCTAGAACTTAGAACTACTTAAACCTAACTAACCTAAGGACATCACACACATCCATGCCCGAGGCAGGATTCGAACCTGCGACCGTAGCGGACGCACGGTTCCAGACTGAAGCGCCTAGAACCGCTCGGCCAGTAGTTCGAGGAACGAACATTTTTGTGAGGTAAGTGATTCATGAAAGGTATAGGTTATTGTTAGTCACGGCCATTCTTTTGTAGAGATTATTGAAAGTCAGATTGCGTTGCGCCGGCCGGAGTGGCCGTGCGGTTGTAGGCGCTACAGTCTGGATCCGTACGTCCACTACGGTCGCAGGTTCGAATCCTACCTCGGGCATGGATGTGTGTGATGTCCTTAGGTTAGTTAGGTTTAATTAGTTCTAAGTTCTAGGCGACTGACGACCTCAGAAGTTAAGTCGCATAGTGCTCAGAGCCATTTTCAGATTGCGTTGCGCTAAAAATATTGTGTGACAGAATAAGTAAAGAGATAAATGTCTGAGTACGTTCAGTTCTGCTCAGCTGTTTGAAAATGAAATAACGTAAGGGGTTTATCAGCACAATCATTCATAAATTTTTCTAAGGGGAAGATTCACAGGATTCATAGCGTCAGTTGCTTCCAGCACATTAGTCGAGTCCATTCCACGCTGTGTTGCGACACTTCTGCGTACTCGTGGGGAGGCCTACACGTTATTAGGCAAGTGTACCAGTTTCTTTGGCGCTTCAGTGTGTATCTTGTGTACGGGATACTGCCGCCATCTGTATAAGTACACATCGCTATCGCATAACTTTTATCGATGTAATGTCCACTGTTACTAGCGAAGTCACGTCAGACTTCACAGACATCATACAACTTCCACCAGTGCCAGTTTTCGCTATAATTATGGTACTTCATTCCCGTATCTCGACGAATCGTTGAGGGAAAAAACCGCCGTCGTCATTTGATCCCGAGCCTTTCGGAGGCCGCGCCACACACGCATCCCCCGGGCTAGCCGGCCCGTTAACAATAGCGGCGCGGCGACCATATTTACGACGCCGGTTAATAATCTGCTCCGTCAGCAAGTCTTGTTTACCGGCGGCATATTTCTGGCGTCCGCCGCGCACACGTGGTCTCCCGTGGCACGCCTCCCGATCCTGCCTACCATTTCTTTTGTTTCCGTTATTTACAAATGCGGGTAATAAAGGCTTAAATATAAAAGCTGGCCGTCTGCCCGCGTGCAGCGGGGAGAAATCCACTGTGCGTCGCGTCCCGCCGAGAGTTGTCATGCCGGCTCTGGTCAGACTCTTAGATGAGCGATAACCACCGCTCCTGCAGCGAAAGCATTAACAGCCAGGGCTACATTTGTGGGTGTACTATACTTACCAACACGAGGGGATGCATGCTAGAAACGCCACACTGTTTATATCTGCACTGCTGCTCCGCAATTCACACTTAAGTTACTAGCAGATAGTTCATCGAACCATTTTCAGGCAACTTCTTGAAATAAGACAGTTGTTGTTGTGGTCTTCAGTCCTGAGACTGGTTTGATGAAGCTCTCCATGCTACTCTATCCTGTGCAAGCTGCTTCATCTCCCAGTACCTAGTGCAGCCTACATCCTTCTGAATCTGCTAAGTCTATTCATCTCTACGATTTTTACGCTCCACGCTGCCCTCCGATACTAAATTCGTAATCCCGTGATGCCTCGGAACATGTCCTACCAACCGATCCCTCCTTCTAGTCAAGTTGTGCCACAAATTTATCTTCTCTCCAATTCTATTCAGTACCTCCTAATTAGTTATGTGATCTACCCATCTAATCTTCAGCATTCTTCTGTAGCCCCACACTTCGAAAGCTTCTATTCTCTTCTTGTCTAAACTATTTATCGTCCACGTTTCACTTCCATACATGGATACATTCCATACAAATACTTTCAGAAACGACTTCCAGACACTTAAATCGATACTCGATGTTAACAAATTTCTCTTCTTCAGAACCGCTTTCCTTGCCATTAACAGTCTACATGTTATATCCTCTCTACTTCGACCATCATCAGTTATTTTGCTCCCGAAATAGCAAAACTCATTTACTACTTTAAGTGCCTCATTTCCTAATCTAATTCCCTCAGCATCACCCGTTTTAATTCGAATACATTCCATTATTCTCGTTTTGCATCTGTTGACGTTCATCTTATATCCTCCTTTCAAGAGACTGTCCATTCCGTTCAGCTGCTCTTCCAAGTCATTTGCTGTCTCTGACAGAATTACAATGTCATCGGCGAACCTCAAAGTTTTTATTTCTTCTCCGTGGATTTTAATTCCTACTCCGAATTTTTCTTTTGTTTCCTTTACTGCTTGCTCAATATACAGATTGAATAACATCGGGGATAGGCTACAACCCTGTCTTACTCCCTTCCCAACCACTGCTTCCCTTTCATGTCCCTCGACTCTTACAACTGCCATCTGGTTTCTGTACAAATTGTAAATAGCCTTTCGCTCCCTGTATTTTACCCCTGCCACCTTGAAAATTTGAAAGAGAGTATTCCAAGCGACATTGTCGAAAGCTTTCTCTAAGTCTGAAAATGCTAGAAACGTAGGTTTGCCTTGCCTTAATCTATTTTCTAAGATAAATCGTAGGGTCAGTATTGCCTCACGTGTTCCAACATTTCTACGGAATCCAAACTGATCTTCCCCGAGGTCGGCTTCTACCAGCCTCTCCATTCGTCTGTAAAGAATTCGTGTTAGCATTTTGCAGCCGTGGCTTATTAAACTGACGGTTCGGTAATTTTCACATCTGTCAACACCTACTTTCTTTGGGATTGGAATTATTATATTCTTCTTGAAGTCTGAGGGTATTTAACCTGTCTCATACATCTTGCTCACTAGATGGTAGAGTTTTGTTAGGCCTGGCTTTCCCAAGACTGTCAGTAGTTCTAATGGAATGTTGTCTACTCCCGGGGCCTTGTTTGGACTTAGGTCTTTCAGTGCCCTCTCTAACTCCTCACGCAGTATCAAATCTCCTATTTCATCTTCATCTACATTCTAAAAATATAAGACAGTCTCCGTTGCAAAATCTTTTTTATTTATAGGCGATGACGCGTTTCGCCCTTTTGGGGCATCATCAGATTGACGTCAAAATTAATGTGGAAAGCCAAAGTTCGTCCATTAATGCCCACATAAGGAGTTAAGGGACGAATGTTGGCTTTCCACATTAATTTTTACGTCAATCTGATGATTCCCCAAAAGGGTAAACACGTCATTTGCTGTAAATAAAAAATATTTTGCAACCGAGACTGTCCTATTTCAAGCAGCTCATTAGTGGTTGCTGTACCAGGCGCCCAGCATGGAATGGAACCATTTTTTTTCATTTTCAGACGATTACTCGACCGTTCCACATCCGAACAGCGTGCGGGAAAAAGGAACTCTTCAATCTCCAAGCCCTAGCTCTATTTTCTCTTATTTTATTAAGTACATTATTTCTCCCTATGTAGGATGGCATCAACAGAATATTTTCGCATTCTGAGGACAAAGTTGGCGACTGAAATATGCTGAAACGATCTCACTGCTACGAAAGACGCATATTCTTCTACAAGGATAGAAGATTAAGCAATGAATTAAAATTTGTGTTACATGTAGGACTCGAACCCAGGTCTCTTGTGCTGACCACTACACCACCGCAGCTGCACAGACTACCTCTGTACAGAGCCCTCCGTAACGCCTTCAGCCCAATTAACTTTTTATACCTGGGATTCACAGTCACGAAGAACTTTATAAAAGACATCATATTTACGCCAGTGACTGTAGCACTTTATTTCACTATTGCAATTTCCGCCTTAGGCCATTATAGAGTGAAAATGTTATGGCTATTAGGCCACGTCAACCTAAAATACAACACATGACATACGGATATGTGAGCTCGCACTATGTAACAGCGTCACCAATGTATTTAATAGCAACGACAACGACATATAAATGTGTCAGCTCATTTTAGGTTGACATGGCCTAATAACCATAACATCTTCACTTGATAATGGCCTAAAGCCGAAATTGCAATCGTGAAATAAAGAATGTGTTACAGTCTCTGGCGTAAATATGATGTCTTTTATAATCTTCAGCCCACTTTCTCCTTCCTAAATCGTCAGTATTTCGAGGCTCTCATGTATTGAAATAGCATCCCAGGTCTGTACGTAATGGAGAAATCCTGCCTGTACCTCAGGAATAGGTAATCTATTGATCTGATGGAATTACATTTTCCTGGAGACAGACGTGTCTCGACTTCATCTTCAATAAGGACAGAAACAAAAGCAATGAATTAAAATTTTGTGCCCCAGATGGGACTTGAACCCAGATCACCTGCTTAGTCAGCAGATGTACCAATCACTTTTCTTTTTAATCTCACTTGTTCGCTGCTTTTGCTCCGGCGGCTCTCTCACGACACCTGCGGAGGATCTCACTTGATCCATTCCCTCGGTTTTTTTTTTTTTAATCACAGAGGGCTACCGTGCCCGCTGTCACTACATCACTGTAGCATTGTTGCTACCAAAGCTGCATGGACTGCCTAGAGTACAGGCAGGATTTCCGCATTATGTATAAAGCTGGGTTTCTATTCCAATGTCAGAGAGCCAGCCTCAGCAATACTGATGATTTAAAAGGGGGAAAGTAGACTTAAGGTTTGGACTGAAGTTTAAGTTAGGGAGGGCATTGGACTATGGTAGTCTCTGCAGGTCGGGTAGTCATGATGCTGCAGTGACGTAGTGGCTAGCACATCTCCCTCGTAAGTAGGAGAACTCGGTTCAAATCCTTGCTGTGGTACACGTTTTAATTCATTGCTTCAGCTTCTATCCTTATCAAAGATAAAGTTAAGACTCATATGTCTACAGAATAACGTAATTCAATCAGAAACATGCATTTGTTTTAGTGACTGCCACTCACTCATACATCATATCCTTGACGCTTTCTCCACTCTTCGCAATAATACAGCTACCCTTCTTTAAAGGTTTTCGATGTCCTCTGTCAATTCCATCTGATGCGGATCCCATACCGCACAGAAATACTCCCGAAGAGGATGGACAAGCATAGCGTAGGCAATATATTTTGTAGGTATGTTGAATCTTTAAGTGTTCTGCCAATAAAACGCAGTCTTGGGTTCGGCTTCCAAACAACATTTTTTATGTGATCGTTCCAGTTCAAGCTGTTAATAAATTATAATCACTTGGTATTTAGTCGAATTGACAGCCCTTACATTTGTCTGGTGTATCGTGTAACAGAACTTTGACGGATTCCTTTTAGTAGCCATATGGGTGATCTCATAATTTTCATTTTTTAGGGACAATGACCACTTTCCACACCAAGCAGATATCTTGGTTGAATCATCATTATTAGACTGTAAATAACAGTAGCATCTGCAAACAGTCTCCGAGGGCTTATCAGATGGTCTTCTAAATCATTTATGTAGAACAACAATGTGCCTGTTAGACTTTATTCGGAAACGTGAGCCCCCACTTGTGTTTTTCTCGATGACGTTTCGTCGGCCACTACGAACTGTGACCTTTTTGAAAGGAAATCACAAATCCAGTCATACAACTGGGACGATATTGCATAAGCATGGAATTTGATTAGAAGCCACTTGTGAGGAACGGTGCCAAAGTATTCTGTAAATGTAGAAGTACGGAATCAATTTGAGATACCCTGTAGACAGCTCTCATTACTTCGTGTTTCACAAGAACGATATTTTCTGAATCCGTCCTATGTGTCAAAAGATCGTTTTCTTGGAGGTAATTTATAATGATCGAGCACAATATTCGTGGACGTTCCAAAATCCTACTATAAATCGACCTAAGTGATATGGCTCTGTAATTCTTACTCCCATTTCCTTTCTTGAGTATTGGTGTGACCTGTGCAAGCTTCCAGTCTTTAGTTGCGGATCTTTCGTAAAGCGAGCGGTTGTGTATAATTTCTACGTATGAAGCTATTGTATCAGAATACTCTGAGAGGACACTAACTGGTATACAATCTGGATCGGAAATATGACGATTTTTAATTTCTGACAGAAATTACGTACAGAATAACATAATGATAAAACAAAGAGGTACTAGATGAAGACAAGTTTCACTTTTGAAAGTGTGGAAGTCAAAGAGGTACTAGATGAAGACAAGTTTCACTTCTGAAAGTGTCAAAGTACCACGGAAGCAATGACTTGCGCATACGAGGAGAACACGGCAAGTGCCATGAGCCAAAGTCTCAGATACTTCGCTCGGTGGAAGAAAGGTCAGAAAAAGCGAACACGTGCCTCGCCTTATCCGTAGATACTCGACCGTTTCTGACGACGGAGAAAGTTTTCGAGGTACTTTATGTACCTTTTAGCGAGAAAGTAGTTAACCAAAGCCGTGGCACACACAGTCTCTGGCATCGCTGCTTCACACTTCTGCGCCCTCTGCTCGAAACCCAATTATTTAAAATTTTTCCTTTCCTTTTTTTTTTTTTTTTTTTTTTTTTGTTTTTCATTTATCTTTCCATGTCCACAGAAGATTACAGCACTAATGTTTTCCAATGGCGCGAGGGGTAGCCGCGTGGTCTGAGGCGCCTTGTAACGGTCCGCGTGGCTCCCCCGTCGGAGGTTCAAGTCCTCCCTCGGGCAAGGGTGTGTGTGTGTTTTCCATAGCGGAAGTTAGTTAAAGGCAGATTAAGTAGTATGTAGGCTTAGGGATCGATGACCTCAGCAGTTTGGTCCCATAAGACCTTACCACAAATTTCCAAAATTGGTTTTCCAATATGCATTGAAATAACGTTGTCCCTATTCGTCTACTAATGAATTAAAAAGAGACTATAAATGAATGGAATAATTATCTGAAGTTCTTTTAGGTGAAATTCCTGTGGCGTATCTTGATTCATAATCAGCTCCAAGCGGCCGTTTTCTGAAAAGTGATCCGTTACGCGTTGTTTGCCGCGAAATTATTGCCGACGTGCGATATTTCCAGCCATGTTGACGACGTTTCTTTGCCGAGTGAGATTCATACGAAGAAATGTCGCTGTGGCAAACTTGCCTTCGCACGATGCTTGTATTGTTCGGAATTTCTATGTTTGCAATGTTTTTGCGATGCGTACCATCCAAGGTAATGCACCAGGTCTTCCTAAAAAGAAGCATCAGAATAAAATAGATTAATTAAGGACTGATATAAGAATTAAATATAAGAATATGGGAATTTCAAAAGATTATAATTGTACTTAACATGTATATATACATATATAATACATGTGCGACACTTATTGTGGGTCTCCGTTGTAATTTTACAGTTAATATAATGCCTTTGTGTCATCTAACGTGATAAGAAACATTCTAGACAGCGGTAGATAAATTAAAAACTAAAATGAAATACATAAAAATTTGGGTTTCGAACACGGGACCCAAAAGTGAGAGGTCCCGAAACTAGCCACTGTGTACCCACATCGCCTAAGATTATCGCGCTGGAAGGCATCTAAGCTACACCGAAACGGTCGAGTATCCACGGATATGCCGAGACACGTGTTCGCCTATTTTGTGCCCACTTCCACTGAGCCAAGTTTGATGAAAAACTTCCTTATCAACACAGATGCAGAGTCCAGCAATGTAACGTTAAATAAGATTTTGAAATCCGAGTGATAAATCACAGAAACTAACTAGTAGTCTACAGTACCTACAAAACCGAAGCGAGCGTAATAAACGTGGGATGTGAAACTGTAAATATCGTATCGCATTGTTGGCCGGGAAATGCCATTAGCGGGCGGGGAAGGAGTGAGCCGTTTGCTGGAAAAGATGTTCTTCCAAACTTTTCCTTGTGATTATGTGAGAGCTATGTCGTATGTGTATTTTTGGAGTATAGGTGAGTGTACTTAATGTGTGTATGATGCATTGTTATCTTTGTCTTGTATGATGATGACGAGAGAAGAAAGAGAGTGTAACCAGTACGTAGACTGCTCCTCTCGAAGAGCGGCATTTGGGCAGCCGAGCTTAACGCACCCATCCACCGGACAGGTAACTATCAACAGTGCCACTGCGGAGAGGTCTGGAATTCAGTCCAGGACACCGGTGCAAGGACTGGAAATCAGGGACTTTACGCCACCACCTCTCCTCTCCCTACTGGTAACATACTGGCAGTGAAAATTTTATCCCTCACCAGGGTTCGAACCGGCATATCTCCGAGTCGCACAGGCGTGCACTAGCGACACAGGAAGTGGAGCAGTCAGCTTCAGGCTGGTGGAACGAAACCCGAGGCGTGGTCACGATGACTCCCCTTTCCCTTCCCTGAGCCGCCCTCTCCGAGATTTATTTTATTTCATTTATTTCCTGTTTTTTTTTCTTTCAACTCCAAACTTTGGGATATAATTTTAATACAAATTGTTTCTGTTATAGAGAAAACATTCCAAACAATTAAATAACACAAATCACATCAACATGAAATAAAATTTAAGCACATTTACCTCATGCATCAATCTTCCAACAGACGGACGAACTCAAAACACACAAGAGCACATAAGAGATTGGAAATTGTTGCAGTTATATTGTAAAACAAATACTAACAAAGAGATAGAGGGGCTGGCCAGTACTTACCTCAGCTCAGTACAGCCGATAGATTCACAAAACAGAACAGAAAATTTACATTCCTAGCTTTCGAAACTTTGTTCCTTCATCAGGGAGGAGAGAGGGGAGAAAAGGGAAGAAGGGAAAGTAGATTCAGTTGCTCACAACCCAGGTTATGAAGCAACAGGGAAAGGTAAACAGGGAGGGTAGCAAGGATGGAGGCATGGTTGTCAGAGGGAAGCCAAAGATATTCTACTGTTAAGTACAGTGCCAGCTTCAAAGCAAAGAGGATGCATACAGAAGTAAATAGGTATATAGTATAAAGATAAACACAACTATGTAGGATGAAAAGATGCGTGAATGACTAAAGTGGAGAGGAAAAAGGAGAAGACTGAAGAGTAAATGGGAGTGACGTTGGTTAACGTAGGAATGTAAATTTTCTGTTCTGTTTTGTGAATCTATCGGCTTTACTGAGCTGAGGTAAGCACTGGCCAACCCCTCTATCTCTTTGTTAGTACTTGTTTCACATCTTAATATGAGATTTCCCATTAATCATTTAGATCACCTACAGTTATATTGCTTCGACAAAGAGCACGAGGTCGAAGGAAATTAAAATAATGATGTAAACAAAATCTACACGCCATGTCACGTGCACGTCCCATCTGCGGACAGTGTTTATCGGTACCAAATCGTAACCATTACCCCTCGTGTCATGATCCTCTAGAGGAGGTGTCCATTTCCCGGTACTCGCAACTATGAGGTGTGGCGGGGGCGTGAGAGTGGTTGTGAAGACATAGCGCAAATAATTTGCAAAGAGCTGTTGATAGCGAAGAGTGCACTCAAGTGCACTATTATTGTCTTGGAGACATTGCCAGTAGTCAAGAACCATCTTTGCATCATCTCGGAATAAGTAGTAAATGGACATGCCTTTAAACCATGTATTAGCGTGAGTCTTCGCAGTCGGGAAGTAAGTATGCTACAGGCATAGGAGGAGCTGGGGTGAATCGCGCGAGGCAGGGTACAAAGGTAGCAGGCGAGAATCTCCTGTTCCAGCACCCACATGTCAAACTGTGATCTCGGCATCCGCTACGGAGGCGGGTTATAAACGTAGAAGATCACGGAAGAGAAGTGCGTGTTAAGCAGGTAGTCAGGCAGCGATCCCGTTTATCGATAATTTCTGTTTGACTTATATGCGCAACACAGTGTAGATTAGGCCTACACAGGCAGATTGAAGCATGAGAGAGAAGCAGATACACACAAATTAAGAATGAAATAAGGAAAATTAAGGTGTAACGTGCAGTCTCCGCGAGATGGTTAGATACAAAACAAGAGCTCGGGTCGGCGAAGTATGGGGAAGAGAGTCGGCCGCGGTGTTTTCAAAGCAACCATCCAGGCATTCCCCTTAAGTGATTTGGATAACTAAGGGGGAAAAGGCGGACAGGGGTTCGCCGACCTCCTAAAGGCGATTCCAGTCTCTTACTATTGCACCACAACGTTTGGCGACTCTTTGAGAACACTTTTTATGGTAATAGATTTCTACTGGTATCAAATGCTTGTACTGAATTTATGCAGAGGTTGTGAGATATACATGTGCCTCAGGTGTCCCAATAATGTGTCAGTTTACTGAATGATGAAACTGTGTGCCCCAGTTTTCGATCAGTTACCTGAAGTACACTGAAGAGTCAAAGAAACTGTTACATCTGCCTAATATCGCGTAGGGCCCCCGCGAACACGCAGAAATGCCAAACACGACGTGGCATGGACTCGACTGATGTTCGAAGTAATGCTGGAGGGAACTGACACCATGAATCCTGCAGGGCTGTCCATAAATCAGTAAGAGTACGACGGGGTGGAGATCTCTTCTGAACAACACGTTGGAAGGCATCCCAGATATGCTCAATAGTGTTGATGTCTGGTGAGCTTGGCGGCCCACGGAAGTGTTTAAACTCAGAAGAGTATTTCCGGAGCCACTCTGTAGGAATTCTGGACGTGTGGAGTGTTGCATTGTCCTGCTGGAATTTCCCAAGTCCGTCTGAATGCGGAATGGACATCAGTGGATACAGGTGATCAGACAGGATACTTAGGTATGTGTCACCTGTTAAGAGTCGTATCTAACCGTATCAGGGCTCCCATGTCACTCCAACTGCACACGCCCCACACCATTACAGAGCCCCCAGCAGCTTGAACAGTACCCTACTGACATGCTGTGTCCATGGATTCATGAGGTTGTCTCCATACCCATACACGTCCATCCGTTCGATACAATTTGGAACGAGCCTCGTCCGACCACGCAATATGTTTCCAGTCATCAACAGTCCAATGTCGGTGTTGACGGCCCCAGGCGAGGCGTACAGCTTTGTGTCGTGCAGTCATCAAAGCTACACGAGTGGCCTTAGTCTCCGAAAGCCCATATCGATGGTGGTTCGTTGAATGGTTCGCACGCTGACATTCGTTGATGGTCCAGCATTAAAATCTGCAGCAATTTGCGGAAGGACTCCACATCTGTCACGTTGAACGATTCTCTTCAGTCGTCGTTGGTCCTGTTCTTGCAGGACCTTTTTTCAGCCGCAGCGATGTCGGATATTTAATGTTTTACTGGATTCCTGATATTCACGGTACGCTCGTGAAATAATCTTAGGGGAAAATCCGCACTTCATCGGTACGTCGGAGATGCTGTGCCCCATCGCTCGTACGCCGACTATAAGACCAACTTCAAAGTCACTTAAATCTTGATAACCTGCTGAAAGTTAATCTTTCGCCAGAAGATGATGGGTACGAAACTCATTAAAACGTTGCGACAAGACGACGCCACCACTCGGCTGGTAACCCGAGAAGAATTCATCAGTGTTTCCAGTGGTTACATTAACGACATACGCCCTGCTTGTGTGTGTGTGTGTGTGTGTGTGTGTGTGTGTGTGTGTGTTGTATATTTACTCTCTTGTCGCGTTCCATATCATACCGTATCTCGTCTAAATGATCTATGGATCAAGCAACTAACTAATTAACTGAGGCACATTTCACACTACGAAGGTTGTACACTGAAATACGAATGACTAGTCCTGTACCACAGGAATGAACTACGTAGATTTTAATTCCTGCTCTTAAACCAAACAAGATCCTCTCATCCTGTCGTTCTACAGGCGATAGCAATCTCAAAGACGCTTGAAACAATGGCTAAAAACTGACATGTATGGTGTATGGAGAGGAAATATGTTCTTTCAAAGACCCAGACTGGATTTCGGAAGGGAAAGAGTGCTCTTGACAACATAGGAAATTTGAGAACTGATTTTAAAAGGACCTGAATGTATAAATGTTTCTCGTATTCGGTATTCTGTGATATAAATGGAGCTTATGACAATTTGAAAATCACAGCATTACAAAGAAAGTTTGTTTCAATCGGATATCCTCTTAAACTTATCTCTGGAATTAAATGTTATCTGTCAGAAAGAAAGCTCAATTGTTACTACAATGGAAATGTCTTGGGACTTGGGATAATTGACAATGGCCCTCTCAAGGAGTAATACTGAGCCCTCTGTTGTATATCGTGTATACAAAAGACCTTGAAAAATTTATTTCACCAAGAGTATCTAGAAGGAGCTATCAAACAGTTTCCGTTTTAAGGTCACACTAACCCCGTTCCTACACGTCGGTGCTTATATGCCTGCATCAGAGTCGCGCTGGGTTGTGTATACGCTGGATTAACACCCTCAAACGGAAACTTCTTGACAGAACATTATGCTTTACAGTTCACTGTATTCAACAATTTATTCCGTTGAAACAACAAAAGATTAGCGATGACGTCGTATCAATCCTTAGAATTTGGCCGAAAGAGACTGGTCTGTAGATAACAGAGGAAAAAATCATCGGTAGCAGTTTTTACGAGAAGAAGAGTTCCGCATTATCCGGATATTATGAACCTATGTGGAAGAAGTATCCCATTAAGAGGTCAGAAGGCAAGCTTATGAGTATTGACTCAATGTTAAGGAGGACGCCTTTCGCGAATGAGCTTTCTTCTAAGATGGAAGCAAAGACGAATGCAGCCAGAACACGGTGGAGACGCAGCTCGAAAACTTGAACAGGGTTCCTGTAAGAGAGGTCTTAGATTATGGGTCCATATTTTTACCATTATGGAGCAATAAATTCGATTTCCGTACTCATTAGACTTCGGTATCACTGTAATCAGATGTGCACTGGAGACATGCTATAAATACGTACGAAAAGCTGCTGAGGTAAGGGAACCGCCACTGAGTATTAGAGGGGGAAAACTTGTGAATTAATTCATGTCGAAAGGACACTCCTCAATCAACAGATAAAGTCGTAAACAGTTTTTGATGTTGCTGAGCAACAGCCATACAATAATCAATTTATGGCCAATTTTGAGCTTGATGTCCTGCAATATATATTAATGAAATAAAATCAATCACTTGAAAATGGCTCAAAAGGTCGAAAGCGGGATCGTAATTAAATAAACAATACAGTCAAATAATGGTTTGTTCATTTTAAAAAAAATGAAGACGTATTTGTGGGACACCCAAAAATATAGCTACTTTACTGGAAAGAGAAAAAAGCAAATGGCAGACGGAGTGGGATTCTACCAAGGTCTCCAAAGGAGTGCATTATGACCAGCTGCAACCTAAAATTAGCATTATCTACCTTCGTCTACTGATAGGAATAGAAGTAGACAATTCGTAAAAAAGATTACGGACATGCGTTTAAATTATGGAAATTTCTAACCCACCTGTTCCGAACAGGATTGAAGAAATCTCCATTATGCTAAGAACGAGACGTGAACCATTTACCATTTTCGTGTACCAGATACCAGACACAACAAAAATCTTTTATCGGAGCAGTGGTTAACGCAGAGGTTCCCCTTCCAACATCGGCTGCAGTGTTGTTTTCAACCCAAAAGAGTGAACTAGGATTCAAAGTGATATTTAATCCTCTGAATATATGTATTTCTAATCTGACTATCTAGATATACAGAGCGCACACTGTGTAGACATTTTGTGTGAGGCTATGATTATTTAAATTAATGGTAGAACTACTTTGAGTAGTTTCTAGTGGTGTCATGTTTCAATCACTTATTCATATCCACCTCTTTTTTTTATAAATAGGAATTAACGAAGTAGCATAACCATTAAGAATGGTACTACGTAACTGTGATGGATGGCTGTATACCAATGGCCAAATCCTAGCAAAGAAAAAAGAAGAAATGAAGAAAGATAGGACTAGCCGACGTCACTAGAAAAAAATGGTTCAAATGGCTCTGAGCACTATGGGACTCAACTGCTGAGGTCATTAGTCCCCTAGAACTTAGAACTAGTTAAACCTAACTAACCTAAGGACATCACAAACATCCATGCCCGAGGCAGGATTCGAACCTGCGACCGTACCGGCCTTGCGGTTCCAGACTGCAGCGCCTTTAACCGCACGGCCTCTTCGGCCGGCGACGTCACTAGAAGAGAAAGGTTATTGTGAGTTGTTAAAATGAATAATAGTGAGGAAATAATTTGAAAACAGACTAATATTAGAATATACAAAAAAATCACTCATGTCATAGGGTGTGCTACGTGTAAAAGATGGAAAGACTAGCGCGAGATGCGCAGGGACAGAGTACGGCATAAAACCACTGTAAGACTATGGACTTTAAAATATGTTTTCTTAATGACGAATACTTATGTAGATAGGAATCAGGATGTACTAGTGTTAAACCCAATTACCAGGCCAGAGTCGACGACATGGTCGTCACAGACAGAGCACAAGTTCTATCTGGACTTGGACGGGGAAGGAAAGCTATCGCGCTCCTTTTTTGAAGGGGGCATCCCAGCATTCACTCAAAGTGATTTTGGGGAACAACAGTAAATTTAAAGCTAGATAAGCGGGAGGGGGTTTAGAGCCCGCTGCTCCTGGATACTGTTCCTCCATAGATAGGAGACGTAGAACAAGCACAGGCAGTACTAAATGGTTCAAATGGCTCTGTGACTTAACATCTTAGGTCATCAGTCCCCTAGAACGTAGAACTAATTAAACCTAACTAACCTAAGGACATCACACACATCCATGCCCGAGGCAGGATTCGAACCTGCGACCGTAGCAGTCCCGCAGTTCCGGACTGCAGCGCCTAGAACCGCACGGCCACCGCGGCCGGCCAGGCAGTACCGAAGTAGAACGTAACCTACAGGAGGACAGACTGAGGAAACAATTTTTCTGTGGACTAGAAAGTTACATAATTTTAATAAATGACATTAACAGATGAAGGGCGACGCTTGGCTAAGAGTTCTGCGTAGTAATATTTCCTGTACACTTGTCCATATTTTAAAAGTGAGAATGTAACGTTCCGCTGCAGCTAAAAAACAAAATATAAAAAAAGTCAGTCCTTGTAACTGCAGTTCAGTTTATTCTCTTCACAACCAGTTTCAGAAGGCCAGTTTTCATAGCCAGGTGCAGTCATGTGTATAAGTAATGTCGCCGAATGAAATTAGATCTTCTTATGAGAATAGTTCATTCATTAACAGGACTGTGTTGCAAGAGTTTTTCTGTTCAAAATTAACATACAATTGACGTTCGGGAAAGCTATAAATATTCACACGAGAGTACCTGACAATAAACGCTAGCCTTTCGAAGCTAACTGTCAAGTCAATAAATTAAACATCAGTGACAGAGGTGGATTATCTTTTCATTTGTTGTATTACTGAATATGGAATACAAGCTCTGCTTTATTCATGTGCTCATGACGTTTCTAGATGCTCTCAGTTTCTATAGCTTTCGTATTACGTGTCTTAAGTGCGAAAATTTAGTGTCTCTGACTGAAATGAGTACGGGTTGAGAAGCGAACCGGAAGTATTTTACTGAATCAGATTCGTATTGAGGCATCAATCACAAATCGTTATCAGATCCATTGTTACTTGTGCCTTCTCCAACCTGCACCATATTCAAGGCTATATGTCTTAATACCGGTCTGGCAAATAAATTCTTCTGAAGTTCTGTTCATGACGTACAACAAGATTTCCTTTATTAAACACCAAATTTTTTCATCACCTTGCTTTAAAACTTTTTTACCGTTATGTTAAGTAAGGATTTCGAAGGTGGAGATTCAAATAACTGGCGGAAAATACTGCAGATGGTAAGATCGATATCAACACATTGCTTTAGAAAATGGAGCTGTAGTTGAAGCGCAAAATCATATGTTATTCTGTGGAAAAACAGCAAGATAAATACTGAGTTGCTTGGTTCAACACAAAAATAAGACATGGAGCTGTTGTACACCCTAGAATATCTGGAAAAAATTTTTATGTATAAATATTAGGGCGTATTATTCTCCCTTTATTTTGATAACTCCTTTTATGCTGTGCAAATCGAGCTGTTATTAAGCTTAGTACCTTTCCTGCAGCTACAGGTGACTATTATATGTTCCTGCAACAGATACACAAACTAATATCATATGGAGATATACCTTTGTACTCATAAGCGATTCTAGACCAATAAGCTCTGTGAGAAAAATAAACGAACAACGTTAGACATAACTACAAACATCCTGATACTGGATGTACTGCTCTGTACATACAAAGCCATAAGCTGTTTACAAGTGTCTTATGATTAAAGTTCATTTTTATTTTGAAATGTACACCGATCGTTGCCAATGTGAAATTAATTTCACGTAGCTCGATCTAGAATACATAATTTACATGAAGGTCAGTTAACGGCCTCCAAATCGATATTGCTGACGTCAGAGAGGACACCATGTGTCCTTGGAGGAGAACACGTAACCGACGTGTGGAGTTACCCGAATTTTTAAAATGAATTGTCATTTGAAAAGAATATTCATTTTCAACCACATACATTTCCACGGTACTGTCATACCCGTCAGCAGATGTTGTGCGACTTTTTATGTGTTTGCTAACAGTACCCGGTTTCACAAGTTATAATGGCCGAAAGCCGTTTCATTTTCTAGGAATCACATTAGGACGAGGTGCAGAGTGAGTTACTGAACAACGCACATTATTCAAAAAGGTGTGTCTCCTCAGATGTAGAAACAGCAAACCTTGCCCCACTTTAACAGTCGTATTTGAAATGAAGAGTGGAGGTCTACGAAAGGATGGGTGTCCACAGAGATGCATATCACAAAGTAGCTTCTGTTTAAAAGCAATCTCCCCTGTCGTGCTGGACTACACTGAAGGAAGAAACGTGTAAATATTATCTAGTTGTCTTTTTCAGTGACGTCCTTGGGTTTTCCAGGCGAGTGAGTTCGTCGAAATTGTGCGACGTATCGATGAGTATCATTGCTGTCACAGAAAGTCCAAGGATAACCTTCGACACAGTGGGAACTCATATTACATTGTATTTTGTTTCTACGACCGTACATTTTTCTAGGTCCTGTTCCACTCCAGTTCATTAGCCCAGTGGTGATTTCAGATGAAGAATAATGGGCGGGGGCTATATACAGGTGCCTGACTGAACTTCAGAATAGCGTCCATGATTTAGCACTTTCTCCAAGCGCTCCTGAAAAGATCTCCTTTGTTGCGTTTATCCTGGTGACATAACCATTATACGTTATCGTAAGTAACAGCGAAATCTGACAGGGCTTAAAGTGTACGATAATAGAAGGGAAACCGTCCCAGCAAACATGTGACCGCAGACGAGCTGATTGACAACGAGTGGTTACTAGCCACCATTGACCTCAGTATGAAATGCTATCGTAGTTAGTACAGTTACATTGCCCGCCCGGTTGGCCGTGCAGCCTAACGCACTGCTTTCCGGGCGAGAAGGCGTGCCGGTCCTCGGCACGAATCTGTCCGGCGGATTAGTGTTTTCCATCTGCTCAAATGGCTTTGAGCACTATGGGACTTAACATCTGAGGTCATCAGTCCCCTAGAATTAGAACTACTTAAACCTAACTAACCTAAGGACATCACACACACCCATGCCCGAGGCAGGATTCCAACCTGCGACCGTAGCAGCAGCGCGGTTCCGGACTCAAGCGCGTAGAACCGCTCGGCCACAGTGGCCGGCTTTCCATCAGCCTCGGCGAAAGCGAACTGGTTCCCCTTATTCCTCCTCAGTTACACTATGTCGACGATTGCTGCGCAAGCACTTTCTACACCTACACGTACACCATAATTACTCTACCACGCAAACATTGGGGTTACACTCGTCTGGTGTGAGACGCTCCCGGGGGTTCACCGGGGGCCGAACCGCACAATAACCCTGGGTTCGGTGTGGGGCGGCGGTGGTGTGGGTGAACTGCTGTAGCGTGTTGTGGGGTTGTGTAAAACTGCGGGCTACGGCGGGGACACGGTCTCGCCATCGTTTCTAGGTCCCCAGTTCCATACAATACAATACAATACAATAGTTACATTTGAAAACTTTCGATTAAATCCCCATCTACGAGGCGCGTTCAATGAGTAATGCAACACGTTTCTTTCTCGGCCAAATTCGGTTGAAAAAATGTGGAATTTGTTGTGGGATATCATGGAATATTTCCACTTCAGCCCCTATAGATTCATGTAGTTCCAATAGGTGGCGCCGCTTTACGTAGCCTTCAAAATGACGTGTGTAAAGGAGGCGCGATCCAGCCAGAGAGCTGTCACTGAGTTTCTTTTGGCGAAAACCAGAGCATCGCAGGTATTCGTAGGCGCTTGCATAATGTCTGCGGACACCTGCCAGTTAAAAAAAGCATGTGGAGTCCTCGGGCGAGGCGTCTGTCATCATCGCAACAAGGTCGCGCAAACGTGTCCGATCTCCGGTGTGCCGGCCGACCGCACACAGCTGTGACTCCTGCAATGTTGGAACGTGCGGACACTCTCACTCGACGTGATCGACGGATCACAATCAAACACCTCGCTGGACAACTGGGCGTTTCTGTTGGTAGTGCTGACACAGTCGTTCACCAGTTGAGGTACTGGAAAGTGTATGGCCACTGGGTTCTTCGCCGCCTAACAGAAGACTGTGAAGAGCAACGAAGGACCATCTGTGCGGAACTGCTTGCGTGTTACGGGACTGACCGTGGCAGTTTTCTGTCAAACGTCGTCGCAGGCGATGAAACATGGGTTCATCACTTCGAACAGGAGACAAAACAATCTATGGAGTGGCGCCACACCGCCTCTCATCCGAAGAAAAAGTTCAAAGCCGCGACCCCAGTTATTAAATGCATGGCGATGGTACTCGGCGACTCTGAAGAGCTATTCCATTTGATGTCCTCACTCAAGATGCAACGATCAGCTCGGAAGTGTATTGTGCTGCACTGAGGAAATTAAAGAAATTACATCAGTGTATTCGTCGACGCAAAAATGCAAACGAACTTCTCCTTTTCCAGGGAAACGCATAGCCTCACACAAGTCTGTTCACCCGAGAGGAGCTCAGAAAACATTTTTGGACTGTTCTTCCTGATACACCCTACAGTCTGTATCTCGCACCTTCTGGCTTGGATCTGCAGAAATCTATTGATCTTTAAGTACGTGTCACAGTGCGACTCTTGTGGACAAAACGTCTAAATTACAAATTTACATCGAAATTCTGACGGTGTATGGACCAAACCCAACGTCGCCCTCAGCCGTAGTGGAATGATACCAACAGTTTGATCAAGGCCTAGCAGACATGTGTGGTCCTCATCAGGGAGGTTTTCACCTGCCTCAGGATGACTGGGTGTTTGTGTTGTCCTCATCATTTCATCATCATTCACGAAAGTGGCGAGACTGGACTGAGCAAAGGTTGGGAATTTATACGGGCGCTGATAACGGCGCAGTTGAGCGCCCCGCAATCCAATCATCATCATCATCATCGGGGAGGAAGGAAGATTGCAGGCTTTCAAAATAACTACGCACCCCCCGACTCAGTGTTGCAATATTAAAAGTTTTGGCTGGTTTCGTTGTCTAGGGGCTGTGATACGTAGTTGCCGCATTACAAGCCAAATACTGCTGAGTCTACAGTATACAATATGAATAGACTCATGAATCGAATGGTCGAAGATTCCTATCACTCGGCACTTGAGAATTAATCTAGAAATTTACAAATGGAAGATTGCAACTAAATAAAACCTGCAGGTACTATCTTAACGACTTTAAATGATAAGTACGATAGTAGAAGTACTTTTGACAATGCGGTACATTTCTGCAAAACACTTATTGGTGTCGATGGTCCAGCAGTTAAATAAAATATAAGTTGATTAACAGGGAGACAATAGATTCCTACTTCACGTAATTAGTTGTGAACAACAACATAGCTCGCGAGATAGTCACTTCTGAACGCATACTACGACTTCTACATCTACATCTACATTTATACTCCGCAAGCCACCCAACGGTGTGTGGCGGAGGGCACTTTAAGTGCCACTGTCATTACCTCCCTTTCCTGTTCCAGTCGCGTATGGTTCGCGGGAAGAACGACTGTCTGAAAGCCTCCGTGCGCGCTCTAATCTCTCTAATTTTACATTCGTGATCTCCTCGGGAGGTATAAGTAGGGGGAAGCAATATATTCGATACCTCATCCAGAAACGCACCCTCTCGAAACCTGACGAGCAAGCTACACCGCGATGCAGACCGCCTCTCTTGCAGAGTCTGCCACTTGAGTTTGTTAAACATCTCCGTAACGCTATCACGGTTACCAAATAACCCTGTGACGAAACGCGCCGCTCTTCTTTGGATCTTCTCTATCTCCTCCGTCAACCCGATCTGGTACGGATCCCACACTGATGAGCAATACTCAAGTATAGGTCGAACGAGTGTTTTGTAAGCCACCTCCTTTGTTGATGGACTACATTTTCTAAGGACTCTCCCAATGAATCTCAACCTGGTACCCGCCTTACCAACAATTAATTTTATATGATCATTCCACTTCAAATCGTTCCGCACGCATACTCCCAGATATTTTACAGAAGTAACTGCTGCCAGTGTTTGTTCCGCTATCATATAATCATACAATAAAGGATCCTTCTTTCTATGTATTCGCAATACATTACATTTGTCTATGTTAAGGGTCAGTTGCCACTCCCTGCACCAAGTGCCTATCCGCTGCAGATCTTCCTGCATTTCGCTACAATTTTCTAATGCTGCAACTTCTCTGTATACTACAGCATCATCCGCGAAAAGCCGCATGGAACTTCCGACACTATCTACTAGGTCATTTATATATATTGTGAAATATCTTCACTGCAGACGCCACAGAAATCACACAAGAGCACAGGTCGGCAACTCCGAAATATTTCTATTCTCTGCCACCACGCGCAAACTTGTCCACTGTCCAAGTCTTTCCCGCGACTGTGCATTCGTCGCGCTGTACTGTCCTGTGCTGTACTGTCCACAACTACCCGTGTCCTCTCCTGAAACTCGCTTCCATCCAGTCTCCCCATTCACGAGCGCTGTGATTGGCTAGAGCGCTCGCGCTATGTCTTCAAGCCAACGCACCCACACAGCATAATGAAACACATTTAAATACTTGAAATTAAATGAATATTCCCACGGCTGGACCATAAACACGCTCTAATACACATTATTAAATACATAAACAATTAACTAAACATAGCCTATATCAAACGAAAGGAAGCAAAATGTAGGCAAGGAGCCTAATGTCTCTGTGCTTTCTAAAACACAATAAATAGTTGACCAGTTTCTTCATGAACAGCATATATCGGCTATTAACAAAGATATGAATGAATCAATATATTTATAAGCATGCTGCTACCGTTTTTTCGTGTAACTGTGGAGTACTTATGGCCTGGCGCGATCGATAGTTGGCCAATTTGACCTCCAATAACTCATGTACTATTTAAGTTACATACCTGTAATTCATACCAGTTTAGGTTTACACTAACAGCTTTCTAAAGACACGGCGACTGACAAAATCGAATGAAGCGTTTATATTTTGGAAATTCGTTGCTGGGTGTTACTTGTATAATTTACTGTCAGATACTTTAAGCTAATAAAGATATTGAAACTCTGATTACACCATCAGAATCTTCGTGCAAATAATAGTAATGTATATGTTTCTTTTTGAGAGTTCATGATTCATCTGGCTACTATTAATTACTATGCGAACTGTGAAATGTCTGCCATTTAGGCTTCAGAAAGTCCGCCATCTTTGGCACTCCCAGGTGTCTCCTTCATTGACACAAAGCACCGTCCTCGTCACAGCAGAATTCCCAGCCACGTGGCTGGACCAGGTGCTGGGGCTACCCCTCTCGTCCGGCTAACGTATGTGACCACGTGTTTGCTGCTGGGCCCCGGCTTTGACGAGCGTCCTGTACGGCCGCCCCAATTCCGAACATATAATATTTCCAGAGCGCCACAACTAGCACGTTACCTCAAAAGATCTCACATGCGATTTCCATCTTTTCGGTAAGCTGGAAAAACATCGTGCGGGGGTGGCGGGAGGTCGGGGGTGAGAAATTTTCCAACGACGAAGAGGTTTACACAGTAGTTCTCTTATGGCTGCGAGCGCCCTGTCGTCCAGGAATTGATTGACTGGTAGGAAGTTCCGACCGCTGTTTGCAGAGACTTAGTGACACTGATGTAGAATGGTGTCATTTATCTGTGTAGTGTAGCATAATAGTGAGCAATTTATTCTCAGACGTCCTCTCGTATATCAGCACTAGACATAGGCACTGCCAGCTTCTGCCTATTAATGTACAGGGTGATTTTTCCACCGTGTACAGACTCTAGGGATTGATGAGAGGATACGGAACAAAAACCCTCTAATGAACTTATGTCCAGAAATGCATGGTTTCCATACAAGAGGCCATTTATTCAGTCATACAGTGTTACCGAGACTGTGCTGTACCATGCAGCTACATTTACAGTATGTGTTGAAAATGATTTCCATGTGTCTCAACGCATGCGTGTACGCGTCTTAGCATGTTCCGTCTCAGACGTCTACATCGGCCAGGCTGCATCCGAACAGTGTCAAAGGCAGCATGAATACGCTGCCCAAGTGTCTCCACATCTCGAATTGGCTCTGCGTGCTCTTTAGACGGCTCCATAACCAGAAATAGCATGAGTTGGTATCCGGTCAACAAGCAGGCCGTACAATTGGACCCCCTCGTCCGATGCATCGACAGGGAAGAGATGCGTCCGGACGTTAACGACGAAACAGGCTGGAGCACCATCGTGTAGCAGCCACATAACCCTTCGAATCATCAACGGCACTTTTTCCAGCAGGGGAGGCAAAGTCACCCACAACAAACATCGATGTTTCCGGGTTGTTAGGCGATATGGAAGGAAGGTTGATCCCAAAACACGGTCGCTAATTATCCTGGCCCACATATTCCTGCTGCACCGATGCTGATGAGTCGCTGTCACCATACCGTGGGGGTTTTGCATACTAGCCCACAGATGACTGTTATGAAAGTTGAAGATACCACTCTGCGTAAAGACGGCTCCATCTGTGAATAGGATGGATGACAAATATCCCGGAATCGTGTTTGCCTGGTGAAGAAACAAGTGACAAAAGTGCTCCCTATGTGAAAAGTCTGTCGCTAATAACATTATGTCTCCATACTCGTTGCCAAATATGTGTGGTCTAGGAAACCTGCTTACTAGATTCGCTAAACAAACAAAAAAATCGTATTAATGAGTTTTATTACAAAAAATTAAATGACAATACTTAAATTTGACAATTACACAGAAGTGCGGCAATCAAACGGTGACAAACAAAATAAGCAATGTCTTCAGTATAACAATTCTCTAGTGTGTGTTGCATAGTGTACAAGAGAAGTAGCGAGAGTTGACACTTCTATCGAAGTCGCTAGTTTTGAAGTGGCTATTCAACTGGGTCGTCGCCAGTCGATAGCGGCGCTTATGCCTTCACATAGGGGCCACTGCTGTCGCGTTGTCGTCCTGGCGAGGGGTCGTTCAGCGTCCGATTAGCTGACGTATTCTCACAGCCATCTCTTTTATATCGTTCCCGACTGGGTTGCCGGCGCTTGACTTTAAGCACTGCACACGCTGTAAGTGATAAGGTAGTAACAACTGTCATGGTGAATGTTCCACACGATCGTCTCGCTTACCTTGCACTTGCGGGCCAACTGCCTGATACTGATACGGCGGTCCCTTCTGCAGTGTGAATCACATTTCCCTGCAAGTCTCTGGTGTTCGAAAATTTGAAGTGCGTCCTTCACGATTTCCTGCTTCCTGAAACGACCCTTTTTCAGAAAATGACGAAACACAGCTGCAAACATTGAATGCTGTAGTTGTCGGCGGGGATAGGTCTCCTGATACAACATTGCTGCCCACCGTCCGTTGTCATTTGCCTTTCCGGTAAGTGAATACCATGTCGGCAGGTTCTCTCGATTCGAATACGGAACCACTGTGTACAACGCTGTATCACATCCACTACAGGACGAGTCAACAAGAGAAGTGAATAGGACAGAACATTACCAATGACTATGACTGAAACGGGCGCTGGGGCATGACGTATGATGAACAGTACCACCCTTTAGGCGGAAACCATGCATACTGCGAACGGTCTAAGGCACTGCAGTCATGGACTGTGCTGCTGCTCCCGGCGGAGGTTCGAGTCCTCCCTCGGGCATGGGTGTATGTATTTGTCCTTAGGATAATTTAGGTTAAGTAGTGTGTAAGCTTAGGGACTGATGACCTTAGCAGTTATGTCCCTTAAGATTTCACACACATTTGAACATTTTGAACATGCATACTGTAACTGTGGTTGCAAAGTGCAGCGCGTATTAGACCGTAGTCTCTGTAACGAAGTATGATGAATGAATTGTCTCTAGCACGGAAGACATGCATTTCCGGACATAAATTCATTAGATCTTTTTGTTCCGTGTCTTCTCCTCAATTAATCCCTACAGTTCGTACAAGGTGGAAAAATCACTGTATATAACTTGACTCATTCCACAGCCGTGAAAGTTATCTATTCTTTGTGATAAATTGGGTCACAATTTGTGAATAAATGAATGAATCCCGTACCTATTGAACTGAACAATTAGCGTCCGCAGCTCGTGGTCGTGCGGTAGCGTTCTCGCTTCCCGCGCCCGGGTTCCCGGGTTCGATTCCCGGCGGGGTCAGGGATTTTCTCTGCCTCGTGATGAGTGGGTGTTGTGTGATGTCCTTAGGTTAGTTAGGTTTAAGTAGTTCTAAGTTCTAGGGAACTGATGACCATAGATGTTAAGTCCCATACTGCTCAGAGGCATTTGAACAATTATCATTTGCTGATGGCTTGTTACAAGTTGTACCCAACAAAAAAAATGGTTCAAATGGCTCTGAGCACTATGGGACTTAACATCTGAGGTCATCATTCCCCGAGAACTTAGAACTACTTAAACCTAACCAACTTAAGGACGTCACACACATCTATGCCCAAGGTAGGATTCGAACCTGCGACCATAGCAGTCACGCGGTTCCGGACTGAAGCGTGTAGAACCGCTCAGCTACCACGGCCGGCCTGTATCCTACAAATCAGCGGAAAGCGTAGCTCATAAAAGCCGTATTACTCGGCCCGTATGTGGACCCCTCCCACTTCCTGTGTTTTTTCCTTTGGGCACCCTCCCTCACTTCTCTTTCTTCTTCCCTCCATCCCCCCTTCCTCCACCTCTCTTCCCCCAGGCTTCCCCTCCCCCTTCCTCCCTACCCCCTATCTCCCCTGCCCTTGGCATCTCTGCTCTCCCCTCTACCTCCCCTACCCCTCCCTCCTCTCTTGGCAGGTCCCCGGACTCGTACACGCTTAGTGGACTTTCGCGCGCCGGAGATCATCGCCTCGTGTTTCTGTGTGTGACGTCGTTCGTGCTCAAGTGTTCCAGTGTTATTCGTTTTGTGCTCCAACGTTTGCGTGTGAGAATTATCGTCTCTGTGTGTGTCCACGTGTCTGCACAATTTTACCTTGGACTCTACGCCAGTGAACGGCTCTGCGTATTTTAAAAGTGTCTGTCTCCGGCTTCGCATATTTTAAAAGTGTCTGTCCCCGTCTATGTATCCACCCTGTTTATTCTTTGCTTGTCTTCATTTGTATCTTTCGTTTTCTCTGTGGCCGAAGAGCAGCGCACTGTGCCACTGATGGCCTACCTGTAACAGGTATAAAAATACGAGGGCTATCCACAAAGTACATTACGTTTTGAAATTAAAAATAAATAAAGTATTGGAAATTTTTTTTATTATATACAGATGAAAGCCACACTTAAATATTACTTTCCTACATAGTTGCCATTTAAATTAAGGCACTTATCGGAGCGATGGACGAGCTTGGAAATTCCTTCGTCGTAAAATTCGGCCGCCTGCGCCTTCAACCACGTGGTTACCTCTTCTTTTGGGACAGAAAAGGTGTTATTTTTGTGGATTTCCTGGAAAGAGGCACTACAATAAACTCTCAAAGGTATTGCCAAACTCTGCACAACCTTAGAAGAGCAATACAAAGCAAGTGCAGGGGAAAGTTGGGCTCAAAGATCTTGCTGATTCACGACAACGCCCAGGCCCACACGGCAAATGCCACTCGTGAAGTTCTCGAATCTTTTAAGTGGGAGTTGTTTCCTCATCCACCGTACAGTCCCGACCTGGCACCGAGCGACTTCCAATTATTCCCAGCAATGAAGAAGTGGTTGGCTATGCAACGTTTTGATGACGACGCACAGCTTCAAGAAGAGGTAACCACGTGGTTGAAGGCGCAGGCGGCCGAATTTTACGACGAAGAAAGAAAAAAAAGCCCGTATGTGGACGCTGACACAGTAGCGATTTCCCCCTCTGGCCGCGCTGCATTTGTTTTGATCGCTGCATGATGGACGTGCGTTTTTCGGAAGACAGTAGCTGTGGTGTTTGCCGCAGGGGCCTGATCGCTGCAGCAGCGTCAGGCAACGCTTGGGCGGCTAAAGCCGGCCCGGACCGCGGGAGTGTGTCGGCGCAGAGGGTGGAGGGTGCAGGGTAGAGGGCAGAGGGCAGAGGGCAGAGGGCAGAGGGCAGAGGGCAGAGGGCCAGGACGCTGTCTGGCTGTGGCGCTGCGGTCAGCCACGGCCAGCCGGAATGCCGGCAGCTCCGCCTGCGGTACGAGCCGCCGCGGCAGCGCCCTCCGCCCCAAAACAAATCACATCGCCCGCATTCGCTTAACTCGTTATCGAGTTCCACAAGTCACTGGATAGCAGTCTGCGGTTCTGTTGTTGTGGCATTGACAGCGCAAGATTAAAAATACAGAGCCCGATAACATCCATCACACTTGTTAATCGTGAACACATAAAAACACATTCAGGTCCGTGGCTATGCTGTCGTGTACAGGTAAAAAAAAAAAAAAAAAAAAAAAAAAAAGCTTTTGACAACTGAAAATTCCATTGCTCGTGATGTAAAGACGTATACCACCGTGTGATTAGCTGATTTAGTGCCTGCAGAAATTAAATGCGAAGTATGCAAAATGTCCCTACATGGGAAACATGACACAAGTAACAGCTATAAATACGTGTGAGTGTTTGACGCTTATTGCCACCTCTGCATCTCTTGTTGTTGTAGTTGTAGTCTTCAGTCCTGAGACTGGTTTGATGCAGCTCTCCGTGCTAGTCTATCCTGTGCAAGCTTCTTCATCTCCCAGTACCTACTGCAGCCTACATCCTTCTGAATTTGCTTAGTGTATTCATCTCTTGGTCTCCCTCTGCGATTTTTACCCTCCACGCTGCCCTCCAATACTAAATTGGTGATCCCTTGATGCCTCAGAACATGTCCTACCAACCGGTCCCTTCTTCTTATCAAGTTGTGCCACAAACTCCTCTTCTCCCCAATTCTATTCAATACCTCCACGTTAGTTATGTGATACATCCATCTTATCTTCAGCATTTTCTGTAGCACCACATTTCGAAAGCTTCTATTCTCTTCTTCTCCAAACTGTTTATCGTCCATGCTTCACTTCCATACATGGCTACACTCCATACAAATACTTTCAGAAACGACTTCCTGACACTTAAATGTATACTCGATGTTAACAAATTTCACTTCTTCAGAAACGCTTTCCTTGCCATTGCCAGTCTACATTTTATATCCTCTCTACTTCGACCATCATCAGTTATTTTGCTCCCCAAATAGCAAAACTCCTTTACTACTTTAAGTGTCTCATTTCCTAATCTAATTCCCTCAGCATCACCCGACTTAATTCGACTACATTCCATTACCCTCGTTTTGCTTTTGTTGGTGTTCATCTTATATCCTCCTTTCAAGACACTATCCATTCCGTTCAACTGCTCTTCCAAGTCCTTTGCTGTCTCTAACAGAATTGCAATGTCATCGGCGAACCTCAAAGTTTTTATTTCTTCTCCATGGATTTTAATACCTACTCCGAATTTTTCTTTTCTTTCCTTCACTGCTTGCTCAATATACAGATTGAATAACATTCGGGAGAGGCTACAACCCTGTCTCACTCCCTTCCCAACCACTGCTTCCCTTTAATGTCCCTCGACTCTTATAACTGCCATCTGGTCTCTGTACAAATTGTAAATAGGCTTTCGCTCCCTGTATTTTACCCCTGCCACCTTCAGAATTTGAAAGAGAGGGTGGAGGGTAGAGGGCAGTCTACAAATGCTAGAAACGTAAGTTTGCCTTTCCTTAATCTAGCTTCTAAGATAAGTCGTAGGGTCAGTATTGCCTCACGTGTTCCAATATTTCTACGGAATCCAATCTGATCTTCCCCGAGGTCGGCTTCTACTAGTTTTTCCATTCGTTTGTAAGGAATTCGCGTTAGTATTTTGCAGCCGTGACTTATTAAACTGGTAGTTCGGTAATTTTCACGTCTGCCAACACGTACTTTCTTTGGGATTGGAATTATTATATTCTTCTTGAAGTCTAAGGGTATATCTCTTATATCTTTGGAAATAGTGTTTCGCCATTGCACACTACGGAGACTCGTAACACAGAAGCAAACATACTAGAAGTGCGACTTCCAAAGGGATGCAAAAAAAAAAAAAAATCGGCCAACGAGTTGCAAGTTTTATTTCAGGTGACACCACATTAATCGACTTACGTGTCGGGGATGATGAATAAGCGATGAGGACAACACAACACCCAGTCCACGAACGGAGAAAGTCTCCAACACGGCCGGGAATCGAACTCGGGCGCCCTCCACGGTAGGCAAGCACGTTACCACTTTTTCTCTTCATTTTGTTTGATATTGTTCGCTGCGTTTGGACTTGGCGGACGTCATATGACATCCGTTCAAGTTAATCGTTAATTCCTTTATTCAGTTTTTTTACTATAGAGGGCAATCAGTCTTCTGATCGAACACGCTGAGCTATGTGCCGGCGGTCGTCGGAGAGTATGCAATCCGAAAACAAAGGAAGTAGGTTACAGTACGCTTGTTCGCCCACTGCTTGAATACTGCTCAGCAGTGTGGGATCTTACCAGATAGGGTTGATAGAAGAGAGAGAGAAGATCCAACGGAGAGCAGCGCGCTTCGTTACAGGATCATTTAGTAATCGCGATGGCGTTACCGATATGATAGATAATCTCCAGTGGAAGACTCTGCAGGAGAGACGCTCAGTAGCTCGGTACGGGCTTTTGTTGAAGTTTCGAGAACATACCTTCACCGAGGAGTCAAGCAGTATATTGCTCCCTCCTACGTATAACTCGCGAAGAGACCATGAGGATAAAATGAGAGAGATTAGAGCCCACACAGAGGCATACCGACAATCCTTCTTTCCACGAACAATACAAGACTGGAATGGAAGGGAGAACCGATTGAGGTTCTTAGGTACCCTCCACCACACACCGTCAGGTGGCTTGCGGAGTATGGATGTAGATGTAGATGTAGATGTATGGATCTCAAAATGAAAGTAAGACCGTGAATAAAAGCAACTTATTTAATCAGAACAAGTGAATAACTGACGATGAATAACACAGAGCAGTATTCTGAAAATTATAGTAAACTAAAATGACTGTAAACCACACTCGCTTAGCAAACGTCATGGGATAGGCACCTAATGTCACGTCGGACCTACACTGGCCCTACACACTGCAGTGAGACGCCGTGGAAGTGAGTCTACAAATCTGTTACTCCTCTGGAAGCAGCTGAAATCAAATCGTTTCCAGAGCGGAAGTCAATTCTGGTCTGTTCGTGGCTGCACGATTTATGCCACGGAACCTGCGTTCCATGATATCCCAGACATGCTCGTAGGGTTCAGATCTCGGCTCTGGGGTGTGCATCTCGGTTTGCATGTTCCTGGTACCATTCCCGGGCGACATGGGAACGACGTGGCAGCGCGTTATCAATTTGAAACACGCAGAACCGTCAGGGTGTTTTAGGGCCAAAAATAGGTGAAGGTGGTCTCCCAGCAACTCAACATACAGTTAACCATTCATAGTCTCTTTCAGAGCAGCTTAGAGGCCCATTCCATACCAGGAAAATGCACCCCAGACCACACCAGAGGCACCACCACTTGAACCATGCCTCCTTAGCAGGCGAGATCCATCATTCATGTGGTCTGCGCCATACACGGTACCTCTCATTGGCATAGCGCAGTTGAAATCGTGATTCGTCCGACCATAAGGCGTTACGCCATTGTTCCAGTGTCCATCCCTGATGACTGGCGACAAATGCAAGCCATTGTACCCGATGACGTTAGGTTAACAGTGGCATCCTTGTGCGGCGCCTCTCCCATACCCATGGAACCCTTGTTTCTACGGACTGTCCACAGGGAGACGTGTCTGGCACGTCCTGTGTTGAACTGAGCCGCGATTTGTTGCAAAGTTGCCCTTCTGTCACTGTTCACAATCCGTCTCAGATGTCACCGTTCATGGTCATTGAAGGTGGCTGCACAGCCAGCAGTTCGTCTGTTTTGGACTGTGACATTCTCACTCGACCATCAGAATACATCCTGGACACGGTTGAACGTGTGAATTCCTGCACCAATGCCAAAATCGCAAATCCCATCAGTTGGGCACCGACCACCATACGCCGTTCGAGCTGAAACTCACGGCGACGTTGTATGTTACACAAATCACTTGCACAACCACTGCTCATAAGGTCTCACAACTGCAACTAGCGCAGGAGGAATGTGGTGCACCTGTAGCACACCTGCGACATCTGTGCCCCACTATCCCGTGACAAAACTGTTTCAAATGGCTCTGAGCACTATGGGACTTAACTTCTAAGGTCATCAGTCCCCTATAACTTAGAACTACTTAAACCTAACCAACCTAAGGACATCACATACATCCATGCGCGAGGCAGGATCCGAACCTGCGACCGTAGCGGTCGCGCTGTTCCAGACTCTAACGCCTAGAACCGCTCGGCCACCCCGGCGGGTTATCCCGTGACATTTGATAAGCCAATGTACAAAGGACTCACGTTTAATTGGAACACATCAGGAAGCCAAATGGATAAGACCTCCAAAACTGGGCCGCTCGCAAAAGCAAGATAAAAGAAACAAATATTTAAAAGAATATCATTGAGTATTCAAAATGCATAATCAAACAAGTTAAATGATAACTGCCCAGAGGATGGATCACATTACTGCCTGAGAGAAACTCAAATTCTTCAATTACAGCGAGTGGGCGCCAGTTGGCACCAAACAAGAGCCCAGAAGTGATTACTCTGCAGTCCAAGGTCTCTGCTGAGCTCTCACTGTTCCCAGGCTCCACTTGGAGGGAAGACTGAATGCTAGTGCCAATCTGACGATCGAATACTTTCCCTTTTCCGCGTAAAAACGAGGGAAAGAAACAGCAACTTCCCACTCAGACCTTGCAAAAGGCATCACTACAATTCGTGAGGTTGGTATTGGTTTCAAACACTCTCTCTCTACTGATCAGCGCCGTTCGCTTCCCACCTGGTATCGAGAACATTACTTTGGACTGGACAGTTCTTAATTTCGCAGGGAAGCCACGAACTCTCTCATACAATGGAAGCACCATAGGTGGCTCTTTTTTGATGTATGGACAGAAAGACAAAGTTCATCCTGAAGCATCCTCACGACAAAGCTGTAGCGATCGATGGCACTGTGTCTATTCATTAGGACTAATGCCAGGAACTGCTCACAAAATGCATTTTGTGGGCTTTTGATGCGTTTTCATTTTTTTTTTTTTTTTTTTTTTTTTTTGTCCGGCCAACATTTTTGTTTCTTAGCAATCGTCACGTTTTATGATAACGAAGTCACATTTTATCATCTGATGAATTTCAATGCAGCATAACTGGACAAAACTTCTCAAATTTGGATATATATATATTTTACGAGGTTCGCTACCAATGGTGTAACTGTTTGCAGCAGCATTGCATTCATAGCCGACGTTCCCGGAGGTGACGAAATATCCGAATATCGTATCGGACCTCTTTTTGCTGGTGCAGTGCACCAACCCGACGTTCCATGAACTCAATGAGTTGTTGGAAGTCCCTGAAGAAATACTGAGCCATGCCGCCTGTATAGCCGTCCATAATCACGAAAGTGTTGCCAGTGCAGGACTTTTTGCAGAAGCTATCTTCTCGATTATTTCCCATAAATTTTCGAAGATGTTCGTGTCGGGCGATTTGGGTGCCCAGATCACTCGCTTCAATTATCTAGAAAGTTCTTCAAAGCAATCGCGAACAGTTGTGATCCAGTGACATGGTGTATTGTCATCCATAAAAATTCCATCGTTGTTTGAGAACATAAAGTCTATGAATGGCTGCAAATAGTCTCAAAATAACCGAACATACCCATTTACAGTCAATGGTCGGTATAGCTGGAGCAGAGGACTCAGTCCATTCCAAGCAAAGAGTTTACACCATTATGGAACCACCACCAGCTTGCACAGTGCCTTGTTGACAACTTGTGTCCATGGCTTCGTAGGTCTGCGACACACTCAAATCATAGCATTAGCTCCCACCAACTGAAATCGTGACTCATCTGACTAGGCCACGTTTACCCAGTCGTCTAGGGTCCAACTGATACGGTCACGAGCCCAGTAGAGGCGCTGGGCACGCTCGTTGGCCGTCTGGCGCCATAGCCCATTAACGCCTAATTTCACTACACTGTCCTAACGTAGACGTACGTCGTACGTCCCACTGATTTCTGCGGTTATTTGACACAGTGTTGTTCCTTTATCAGCACTGACAACTCTACGCGAACGCTGTTGATCCGCAGCGAAGGCCTTTGGCCACAGCGTTGCCCGTGGTGAGAGGTAATGCCTGAAATGTGGTATTATGGGCACACACTTGACAGTGTGGATTTAGAAGTACTGAATTCCCTAACGATTTCCGAAATGGAATGTCCCATGCATCTAGCTCCAATAGCATTCCGCATTCAAAGACACAGCGCCATAATGACACCGGAAACCTTTTTACACGAATCACCTGAGTGCAAACGACAGCTCCGCCAATGTACTGTCCTTTTATACCCTGTGTAATTGATAGTACCGCCATCTGTATTTGTGCAAATCGCTATCCCAACTGACTTTTGTCACCTAGGTGCATGCGATATCTCGAATGGAAATACTGCAGTTTGTCTAGAATTGTCTGTATCTTCACATTCTGAACAAAAGCTTGCTACTTAATAATTTGAGATTGGAATTTTCGTATGTTATCATGCTTATAAGTGCTGATTCAATGAGAATTTTAGTGAAGTCTTCCCGCTGTATACGACTGCATGCTACTAATTAAAGTTGTATCCCCTTCTTAGGTAAATAGTAGTGACAGTAGAAAAAGGGATTAAAGTTCTCAGATAAAGTATACTTTCAAAGGTAACACCGCTGGGAGCAGCTGAAAATTACTTCAAGGAAACTGCGTTGTATTGGTGACAATTAAATACCATTCTTGTGTATTTTGAGTGTGTTATTTTCTGGTCATATTGAGATTAGAGCATTTTTGTTACCCCACTGCTTAAAATGCAACAAATTTATTGGTTCTAAAATAAACTGCCGCAAAGCAATATGTAACAGTCTTGGTACACAGTGTTGACTTGAATACACTCTTTGAAATTATGAAGATGACTGCGATAAATTACAGCGAGCCAGAAGCTAGCTGCAGCTTGCAGAGAAGTCCGATTGCAATTATAAGAGTCAAAGGACGTGAAAAGCAAGCAGAAGACGAGAAGCGAGTGAGGCCATCCTCGATGTTATTCTGTCTGTACGTTCAGTAAACAGTAAAGGAAACTAAAGAGACGTCTGGAAACGGGAGTTAATCTCAGGGGAGAAATACAAAAACTTCGATGTTTGCTGACGACATCGAAAATTCTGCCATTTTGTGAACGAACTGAAAGACATGTGAAATCAGAAGACGTTATAAGCATCATAATAACTGAAACAACTGAAGGGAATGTAGACGAGTTAAATCAGGCCATGTTGAGGGAATGAGAGTCGGAAATGGAACACTAAAAGTTGTAGATGAGTTTTGCTATTTTCGCAAAAAAAAAAAAAGCTGACGATAGCAGAAGTAGAGATAATATAAAATTCTTACTGCCAATAGCAAATAAAGCTTATCTGGAAGAGAGAAATTTGTTAACATCGAATACAGAGGTGTTAGGGAGTCTTTTCTGAAGGTATTTGTCTGGAGTGTAGCTCTTTACGGAAATAAAACGTGGATGATAAACAGCTAAGACCTGAGAGAAAATAAGCTTTTAAAGTTTGGTTCAAAATGGTTCAAATGGCTCTGAGCACTATGGGACTTGACTGCTGAGGTCATCAGTCCCCTAGAACTTAGAACTACTTAAACCTAACTAAGCTAAGGACATCACACACATCCATGCCCGAGGCAGGATTCGAACCTGCGACCGTAGCAGCTGCGCGGTTCCAGACTGTAGCGCCTAGAACCGCTCGACCACACCGGCCGGCTTAAAGTTTGGTGCTAGACATGAATTAGACGGACAGGTTGTATATGAAGGGATACTAAATCGGATTGGGGGAAAAATAAATTGATGTCACAATTCGACTAAAAGAGGGGATCAGTTGACAGGACACATCTCGATGCGTCAAGTATCGATAGTTTGGTGATGTAAGGAAGTGTGTGTTGGTGGGGGAGTGTGAGGGAGTAGGGGTTGCAAACTGTAGAGAGAGACGAAACCTTGACTACAGTATGCGGGTTAAAATGGGTGTGAGTTTCGGTGGTTAGTCAGAGATGAAGAAGTTTGCGCCGGGTAGGCTGGCGTGGATGGCTGCAACAATCAAGTACTCGGAGTGTAGACCACAACAAAAACAGATGTAAGAATCGTCGCTGGATGACGGCGGGGGGTGAGAAGGAAGCAAGACTAGAGTTTAACACCCCGTCGACGAAAGGGTTTCCAGACGGAGTACAAGGATGGAAATGAGGAGGCTTTCTATTGAACCCTATACACCGTTACTCTTTCTTTGCAAACTGTTCTCTCTCCAGATGGTATTAATTTTGGGTGAGAAATTGCGTTGGTAGACACGGTAATAATTCAGGACGAGAGGTAACATACTTGAAGAAAGTGGTTCAGTCTAGCTAATTTGATAGAATAAGCGACTAGCTCTGGGTTCAGATTGAGAACCATGCTCATTCATACGCCGAAAAATGTCTTCGTGTCCAGAAAACGTTGATGACGTGCGAATGGCGGTTGTACACAGACATCTGCGCTATGCGGTAGATTGAGGTGCCGCAAGGCCTATCTGATAGATTGTTGCAGCGCATCCGACTAAGTTCCACGCATACAACGTGACACTCGTTCAAAATCCGCGTGAATGAATGCGATTTAATCTGATTTAGGTGCTTGAATGCAAAAGATATTCGAAATCAATGTTTCTGCTGACAATGTGTTAGTAACATTAATGAAGCACACATGTAGCTGTACGTTTACACCAGGACGCATAACTGTCAATTATGGACAGCGGAGCAGAACAAAGATAGCAGTTGGGTGCCGATATTCGGAATGGTTGGGCGCTTTTTCTAACAAGGTCCGTTCAATAAGTAATCAAGTACATTTTGTTGCTCCACCAATTTCGGTTGAAAACATTCGGAATTTGTTGTGTGATATCGTGGAATATTCCCCCTTCAGCCCTTATAGACAGACTCGTCCGCCAGTTGGAGTACTGAAAGTTTTGTGCCATCTGGGTTCCTCGCCGCCTAACAGAAGAGCAGAATCAACAACGAAAGACCATCTGTACGGAATTGCTTTCGCGTTGCGAGGCTGATCGAGACAATTTTTGTCGAACATCGTCACAGGCGATAAAGCATAGATTCATCACTTCGAGACAGAAACAAAACGGCAATGCATGATGTGGCGTCACACGACCTCTCCTCCGTAGAAAAAGTCTACAGTCGCTCTCTTGACCGGTAAAGCCATGGTGACGGTCTTCTGGAGTTATTCTGCTTGGTGCCCTCCCTCGTGGTGCAACGATTAGCTCTGAAGTGTACTGTGCTACCATCAGGAAATTAAAGAAACGACTTCAGTGTGTTCGTCGCTTTCTTCTTAAAAAAAAAAAAAAAACGATCTTCTCCTTCTGAATGACAACTCAAGGCCTCACTCAAGTCTGCACACCCGAGACGTGTTTACAAAACTTCATTGGGCTGTGCTACCCCGTCCACCATACAGCCCGCATCTTGCACCTTCCAACGTGCATCTGTTTGGCCCAATGAAGGACGCACTTCACGGGAAGCAGTAGCTGGATGACGATGGGGAGGTTAGTGATGCAGCAACGTCCGACGTCGACCGGCAGAGTGGTAGCATATGGGCATACAGGCCATCCCAGTAAGGTGGCGTAAGGCCATAGCTTTGAATGGAAATTATGTTGAAAAATAGTTTTTTGTAGCAAAAAGAGTGAGTAATAATATGGTCTATTGGAATCCTGAATAAAACCAATCTCCTTTCAGAAAAACTGTGTATTACTTATTAACGTCCTTGTATTTTAAGTCAATTCTATAGTAACAGCGACTACTAAACTACATCGAAGTGCTAAACAACTTTACAGCTCACACAAATTCAGAGGCTAACAGTTACCAAGGCAAAAATTTGTTCCAATAGGATGGAACCACAGCCAGCCTAGCAAAGTTTGCAACTGCAATGCGAGAAGTTCGACACATATTTCCAGTATACGGAGCTGCACTATTCGGAACCGTTCCACGCGTCCACAGTTCCCAGATCTGGCAGTAATTTCTTCCCGCCGAGTGTCTGAAATCGTAAACTGAGCGAGTGATCACTGGTTAAGACACTGGACTCGCATTCGGGAGGACCAGGATTCAATTCTCCGTTTGGCCACCTAAATTTTGTTCCTGGTGGTTTCCCTAAGTCGATTAAGGCGAATGCTGGGACAGTTTCACTAAAAACCATAGCCAATTTATTTCCGTCCTTTCCCAAGGCGAGTTTGAGGTTATTTTCCAATGACCTCACCGCCGACGCAACGCTGAACACTGATCCGCCTTTCTCCCTTTCCCTGAAGTTTAAAGACAACATTCGTAAACTTCATGCGGCGGTCGATCTGTAAGCATACTGCACACTAATAATTCAAAACGTATAACAACTGCCCACGGCGACGCTGGATGTCGCCTGCTGGGGTTGTGGGCACGTGACGTGGTAACAAAATTATGTAAGCGGAGCAGGCACGGACGTAGATCACCCTAGCAAAGATGTAGCTCCAAATGGGGAAATCCATTGAGATAAGCGACTTTGACAAATGCCAGATTATTATTACGCAGAGTATCTCGAAAACAGCGAAGCTGGTCAAATGTTCACGTACTACTGTTGTGAGCATCTATGGAAAGAGGTAGAAGGACAGTGAAACTAACACTCTCCACAGAACGTGGGGTTCAGCGGCTTATCTGCTCTATAAAGTACGATAGATGGTGATTTGTAGTATCTGTGCCGAAAGATCACAATGGTGGTGCACGCATAAGTGGTTCGGAGCAAATCGTTCAGCGTATATTGTTGAACATGGAGCTCTGCAGCAGGCCACGCCTACGTTTTCAGGTGTTGACCCAACGACATCGTCAATTACGATTTCAGTGGGAACAAGAGCACAGGGATTCGACAGTCGACCAATGGATACGTGTCGGCTCACATTTTTCCTACACTAGGTCGATGGTCGTCTCCATAAACGCCGCCACTGAGATGAACGGCCGCTCGAAACGTGCAGCGCGCCACGCACGCAGTCAGTGTTATGGTATGGGAGACGTTATCCTGCACTTGCATGAGATCTGTGGTAGTAATCGAAGATTACCACAATTCAAAGAATTGGGCATAATAACCACAGCTTATCAGTATATTTATTCCTTAATGAAGTTTGTTGTAAATAATACATCTCTTTTTCCAGCTAACTGCTTAGTACACAGTATCTATACTAGGAATAAGAACAATATACATAAAGATTTCAAATCACTTACTCTTGCCCAGAAAGGATTCCAGTATTCAGCAACGCATATTTCCAATAAGTTAGCAGCCACCATTAAGAGTTTAGTTTCAGACAAGGCACAATTAAACATAATTTAAAAGAATTATTGGTGGCCAACTCCTTCTATTCCATCCATGAATTTCTCAACAAGTGCAGTAGACCGTTTTAATGAAAATTTATTGTACTTTAAGTTTTGACAATACTTGGTTGTAATAGCCAAGT
Organism: Schistocerca cancellata; assembly: GCF_023864275.1. Taxonomy (NCBI): domain Eukaryota; kingdom Metazoa; phylum Arthropoda; class Insecta; order Orthoptera; family Acrididae; genus Schistocerca; species Schistocerca cancellata. The sequence continues at coordinate 249,807,213 of NC_064632.1, forward strand.
AACTAGCTACTGTGTGAACGATGGATTTAATGAAAGCAGATGTAAGTATTAAACCTGTAAATATTAGAAGTTTAATTTTAATTCATGTACTTAATTTTACTGTTTATTGACTGAGGATCATTAAAATTAATGAAACTCAAGTACTTCTAATTACATTTTTGTAATGTGTTTATCTGACATGTTCCATACCCAGAAAGATCCCCTCATTTGTGGGTCTACAGAACGAATAATTAATCTAATCTAATCTAACACGCTGACAGCTGCGAACTACCTGCATCCCTTCATGCTTGATGTCGTTCCCTACGGCGATGTCAACTTTCAGCAGTATAATTGTCGTGTGTCGGAGCCAGAAACGTGCTACAGTGGTTTGGTTCAAATGGCTCTGAGCACTATGCGACTTAACTTCTGAGGTCATCAGTCGCCTAGAACTTAGAACTAATTAAACCTAACTAACCTAAGGACATCACACACATCCATGCCCGAGGCAGGATTCGAACCTGTGACCGTAGCGGTCACGCGGTTCCAGACTGAAGCGCCTTTAACCGCACAGCCACACCGGCCGGCTACAGTGGTTTGAGGAGCAGTATAGTGTACTCACGCTGATGTATCGGCGACCGAATTCGCTGGATGTAAATCCTATGGAACTCATCTGGGCCGCTGTCAGGCGCCATCACCGCGTACGCAAATCAGCAGCCCTTTATTTACGCCCATTATGTAACCTGTACGTACGAATCTAATGCCACATACCACCACAAACCTATCAACAAACTGTCGGACCCCTGATAGGCAGAATCAGTTCCAAAGACGGACAAACAAGCTATTAAGCAGGTGGTCACAATGCTTGGGCTCATCAGTGTAGTATAGCTGCCTACCGTGCGACAGTATCGATAGTCGCCTTTCTATACAGCGCCGAGCACATTTGTCGAGAGTCGTGGTTCAGTTTCCTTGATGCGTTTCACGAGCAGTACCGACGTCGTGGGTGTAAATAATTAAAGTCTTTGTCACGGAAGCGACATGTTTTACGTCAATGTCGACGGCTCGGTATCAGTTAGTTTTTTGAGAAGAGATACTTCCGAACTCGTCTGTCGTCAACAGTGAGCTGCGTCGAAACGGTACGGGGCAAACAGCGTGGGCTGGATCGAATCCGAGTGGCCGTGCTTGTGAAAGAAAGACGTGTAATCAGTTTGACTAAATTTGATGAGCTGAGATGTTTTTCTTTTGGATGTCGTGCCACGAAATCGTTGAACAACCACGTCGCGAACAGTCACGTTTATGCTCGTGAAAGTGATAGGTAACAGCGTTGGGATGAGTTAAAGTTAGAATTGCACCATTTGTCCAAATTAGCAACAAATTACTCTAACACCGTATCTTACGTGACACAGCCACAAGTAATCAAACGGAGTGATAAACTCTCCGACAACGAACCTCGGTACTCTCCAACTGACTACCTGGCCGATTACGCAGATTTTATGCTAAAATTAGATGTAAACAGTGCAGCCCCATTGTCAGAATTTATGAGTAAAATATATAAGGTCTACAACTTTGCTTCCGCCATTTTGCAATAGACGGCAGTAGTGGAAAGCAGTGGTGCGAGTCGTTCGTCGTGTCATACAGTAAGCTTAGTCATTTGAGAACATAACACCATCAAAATACCACTCGATTTTTGATTGCATCATAAAGTTATTCTCGACTGAAAACGTCAACTTATGAGCCCAATTCCGTCATCTGCGGGAGGTTTTAATTTTCTGCCTTGATATGAAGAAATCTGCGGCTGAGGCTCATAAAAAGCTGGGTAATACCTATGATGAGACGCCTGTTAGTGACAGAACTTCGCAGAAAATGGTTTCCATGCTTCAAGAATCGTAATTTTGACGTTGAAGACCGGCATGGTTGTGAAAGAGGGAAAGTTTTCGATGCTACCGAAACCGACGGGAACAATCACAGGAGATCGTTATCGAAAGCAATTGATGTGTTTCAGCCGAGCACTGAAGTCAAATAGCCACACTACAGCGATAGACAAGAAAAAATGATTTTTCAGCATGAGAGTGCACGACCCCAAGTCGAAACTCCCGTCAAAACATACTTGGAAACGTTGAAATTGGAAATTCTACTCCACCCGCAGTATTCTCCAGATATTCCTCCCTCTGACTGCTACCTTTCTCGATCTATGACACACAACGTAGCTGAGGAGCACTTGCGGTCATATGAAGAAGTGCAAAATTGGATCGATTTATGGTTCCCCTCAAAAGATGCCCAGTTTATACACTGCGGGATTTATATACTGCCCTAGAGCTAGGAGAAAGCAGTGGCCAACACTGGCCAATACTTTGAATCGTAAATGTTTTGTAAGTTTTTCTCAATAAAGTCTCGAACTCGAGAAAAATCAGCAGAAGCAAAGTTGTAGACCTTGTATAACTATGTCTACCAGTTGTTTGCCATTGCCATTGAGTGAGTGTTTCCCCAACCTGGGATCAGTCAACAAACATTGCAGGATTAAAGTATTTGGCTGTGGCAGCAGAAAGAGAAGAACTGCTGAGGAGAACCAGGTATGTGTGATTCTGGCGTGCGCTTATAAAATACTCATTCCACGCGTCTCGGTCCTACATAACTTTCCGCTGCATTGGCAAGTGAGAGTAGTAGTTATTTTAACCTCCTGGCGTGTTACAGACCTTAATCCTCGAGCGGGCGCGCCTATGTGTAAAGTGCGCCAACCAAATAACATTGTTTTGTACCGTTCCACTAGTGTTTGAAAGTGCGTTCACGCTTCTGCTCCGTCGTTATTGATGCAGCTAGCACACCGATAAGCTGTTTTGTCATAGGTCCAAGTAAGTAACAGTAATATAATATAAACAGCGGTGCTGGTGAGAAAATATTTACCGTCCCTCTGAGAAAATGAACCAGATTGTGAGCTAACAGCACAACCTCCTAATGAATCTGTTGCCTACAAGATAATTAGTAATAGAATAAGTGTTTGGCGGACATCTGGTTCAATTGCGCTGTTTAATGCTCTGAGTAAGTCTTTGCTGTGCCGTAATACTCGTAAGCGGGACATAGTGATATAATGAAAGTTTATTTTATTATAGCTTAATTCAACAGTGATTTAGCTCGTATAAGTTTATTTTATCTTTGTTTAATTAAACTAAGATTAACCTGTGATTCCGCTCATACATGCTTACCTTGGCAACATAAAGACACCATAAAGTATGCCGCGCGTCCGCTCTTGCTATGAAAATCGGCGCACCCTTTCTAGGGTAAAATTTGCCATTCATGCAATAACTGCAGCTCTACCAGAAGAAAATTAACAAGGGAAATATCAAGCTTTCAAAACAGAATCTGAATGAGGGTGTAATTAGAAAATCCCCTTCTGCTACATAATCTTCCACCGCTAAATCCCAAAGATCAAACCTGCATTTTTCGGTAAAATATATTGTTGTGAATATGATTTGAAATTCTGAAGATCGATGAAGATACGCGTGTCAGAGAAACACACGATGATTTCGTGCTTTCAAAACATGCTCCGAATGGAGGTCTAATTAGAAGAACTCCTGCTGCGACGTAATCTTCCTTCGCTAAATCCAGAACACCAAAACTGTATTTATCGATAAAGTATATTCTTGTGAATATCGTTTGAAATTCTGATAGTCGATCAAGATACGCCTGTCTGAGAACATTCTATGTTTCCGTGCCACTGTAGAACAGCACAAATGTGAGAGACGTGTTGTACACAAATCCCGGGGGTGATGGGTTACCCCTGACAGCAGCGGAGTACGGCGGTACAACGCGGGTTGCCGTGGTGTCAGGGGCATCAGTCTGCCGGTATCTGTTACACTACAGGCTACAGGAGGCCAACACGACAGGTATTATGTGCGGCGGCGATCCAGCGGTTCCCTGCGCGTCTGACCCGTCTACAGCAGATCCGCCAAGTTACGGCCGCAGCAGCGGACGTCCAGAACCGGGCAAACACCGTGTGTTACGTGGCGACGCTGGCAGGATAAGCTCAGCTCTGGCTGACCAGTCACGGCCGACGAATTTGTGGATCTGCCCTGAGGTTGCCTTACCGGTTCGTGCTAATGCGTGCTGAAGTCTCTCACTCTCTAAACAGCGGCGATGTGTGTGCGCAGTGTTTGTTGCAGTGAGGTGATTGCTTCCACACAGCATTATTTACGGAATTTAGCTTCAGTCCTTCTGTACAAGGATTGTTAAAAAAGTTAGTTCCTTTATTTTGTTGTTGTTTCAGTCACAATGGTAAAGAATGAAGAGCCTAATGGGTACAGTATATGGACTGAGAGTAAATCGAAGAAAGTAATGAGAAGTAGAAGAAATGAGAATAGTGAGACTTATGGGCACGAAGTAGGTGAAGTTAAGGAATTCTACTTCCTAAGAAGTAAAATAGCCAACGACGGAGGAGGACATCAAAAGCAGACTAGCACTGGCAGAAAGGTCATTCCTGGCTAAGAGAAGTCTACTACTGCCAAACATTGGTCTTAATTTGAGCAAGAAATTTCTGAGAATGTACGATTAGAGCACAACATTGTATGGAACTGCAACATGGACTGTGGGAAAACCGGAACAAAACAGAATCGATGTGGTGCTACAGAAGAATGTTGAAAATTAGATGGACTGATAAGGTAAGGAATGAGGAGGTCCTCCGCAGAATCGGAGAGGAAAGGTATGTGTGAAAAACACTGACAAGTAGAAGGATCAGGATGACAGGACTTCTGTTAAGACATCACAGAATAACTTCCCTGTGACTAGAGGGACTGCACAGGGAAAAAACTGTAGAGGAAGACTGAGATTTAAATACATCCACCAAATAATTGAGGAGGTAGGTTGCAAGTGCTTGTCTGAGATGAAGAGGTTGGTGCAGGAGAGTAATTCGTGGCAGTCCACATCTAACCAGTCAGAAGACTGGTGACTCACAAAAAAAATAAGGTTGGTCCCATGTCTTACCAGTTGTCTTCAACATCTCACTGCTGTCAGATTAAGAGAAGCCAAAACAATGGTTACAATGTTGACAGTCCTTTGTGCTCCAGACGTTATCGCAATTTCAGAATGGATACATGTCTAGTTGCAAACAACTCACTCGGTGGCTCTGGATTTGTGACGCAGTCGTACGATCCTGTATAGTCTACTGAACAATCTGTCAGTCCTCTCGGGCGCTAGTCGCATGGCCTGTGAGGCTGCATGGTACTGAGTACGGACACCTGAACGCTTCGTGTCCATATGCGCATGGCGGTCATGGTATGCTGGTCAATGTGGGCTGCAATATCGAGGAGAGATAAATTGCAGTCTCAATAAGCCACGAGTCTTCCGCTGTGGAATTCCCATACGTGCTGGCGCAAGTTTCTCATTCTTACCGTAGCACTATCTTATCACAAACAACAACATCAAATGTGACATTTCCTTGTATGCAATCAGTTCAACAGCTCATGCGTCGAAGGTGCTGACAAAAGTAACATACAGAAGAATGGAAAAGAAAAGTGAGGATATGTTGGATCACAATCAATTTGGCTTTAGGAAAGATAAAGGCACCAGAGAGGCAGTTCTGACGTTGCAGTTGATAATGGAAGCAAGACTGAAGAAAAACGAAGACACGTCCATGGGGGTTGTCTACCTGCAAAAAGCATTCGACAATGTCAAATGGCGCTACAGTCTGGAACCGCGCGGCCGCTACGGTCGCAGGTTCGAATCCTGCCTCGGGCATGGATGTGTGTGATGTCCTTAGGTTAGTTAGGTTTAAGTAGTTCTAAGTTCTAGGGGACTGATGACCTTAGAAGTTAAGTCCCATAGTGCTCAGAGCCATTTTTTTTAATGTCAAATGGTGCAAGATATTCGAAATTCTCTGAAAAATAGTGCACAGATTTAAGATTGTATAAGACAGGGATTTAGTCTTTAGCCCCTACTGTTCAATCTCTACATCGAAGAGGCAATGAAAGAAATAAAAGAAAGATTCAGGCGTGGAATTAAAATTCAAGGTGAAAGGATATCAACGATACGATTCGCTGTTGACATTGCCATCCTGAGTGAAAGTGAAAAAGTATTACATGATCTGCTGAACGGAATAAACAATCTAATGAGTACAAAATTTGGGTTGAGAGTAAATCGAAGAGTGACGAAAGTAAAGAGAAGTATCAGAAATACACTATGTGATCAAAAGTATCCTGACACCTGGCTGAAAATGACTTTAAAGTTCGTGACGCCCTCCATCGGTAATGCTGGAATTCAATATGGTGTTGGCCTACCCTTAGCCTTGATGACAGCTTCCACTCTCGCAGGCATAGCTTCAATCAGATGCTGGAAGGTTTCTTGAGGAATGGCAGCCCATTCTTGACGAAGTGCTGCACTGAGGACAGGTATCTGCTGTCTCACGATGTCTAATGACTACTGAGGTAGCTGATACGAAGTACCTGGCAGTAAGTAGCAGCGCAATGCACCTAATATGAAAAAGTATGTTTTTTGGGGTGTCCGGATACTTTTTAATCACAAAGTGTAAGAACTGCGAGAAACTTAACATCAGGATTGGTGATAAGGCAGTAAATGAAGTTAAGGAATTCAGCTACCTAGGCAGCAAAATAACCCATGACGGACGAAGCAAGGAGGACGTGAAAAGTAAGACTAGCGCCTGCAAAAACGGCATTCCTGACCAAGCTGGTATCGAAAATATATCTTAATTATAGGAAGAAATTTCTGAGAATGTACATCTGGAAGACAGCATTTTATGGTAGCGAAAGATGGACTGTGCAAAAACCAGAAAATAAGACAACCGAAGCATTTGAGATGTGGTGTTACAGAAGAATATTGAAAAATAGACAGACCGGTAAGGTTGGTAATGAGGAGGTTCTGTGCAGAATCGGCGAGAAAAGTAATATGGAGAAACCACTGTCAAGAAGAAGGGACAGGATATTAGGACATCGGTTCAAAAATGGTTCAAATGGCTCTGAGCACTATGTGACTTAACTTCTGAGGTCATCAGTCGCCTAGAACTTACAACTAATTAAACCTAACTGAGGATTCGAACCTGCGACTGTAGCGGTCGCTCGGTTCAAGACTGTAGCGCCTAGAACCGCACGGCCACTCCGGCCGGCGACATCGGTTAAGACATCACGGAAAAACTTCATAGTAGTAGAGGGAGCAGCAGAAAGTAAAAACAGTAGAGAAAAACAGAGACTGGAATACATACAGCAAATAACTCAGGACGTAGGTTCCAAGTGCTACTCTGAGATGAAGAGATTGGCACAGGAGAGGAATTCGTGGCGGGCCACATAATCTAATCAGAAGACTGAAGACTCAAATGTGCGGTTGTATTGAAATGCTAATGACTTTCATATCCAGGCATGTTGTATGGGCTTGTTCGCCAATCTGCCTGTGTGAGTTGGGTCGCGTTCACGTCTCAGCAGTGAGCAATTGGCCGGCCCACGGTGAATAACGAAAGGGGAAGACAAGACGAGTGACGGAGCAATCTGAACGAGGCAGGCCGCCACGAGAGACTGTTGTCAACCAGTGTTGTCTACGGCTGCTAAAAGGTATATGGAGATGCATCGCTACACGGTGGCTAATCAGTGTTTCAGTGACAAATTTATTTCCTAAAACTGATGAATACACTCCTGGAAATGGAAAAAAGAACACATTGACACCGGTGTGTCAGACCCACCATACTTGCTCCGGACACTGCGAGAGGGCTGTACAAGCAATGATCACACGCACGGCACAGCGGACACACCAGGAACCGCGGTGTTGGCCGGCGAATGGCACTAGCTGCGCAGCATTTGTGCACCGCCGCCGTCAGTGTCAGCCAGTTTGCCGTGGCATACGGAGCTCCATCGCAGTCTTTAACACTGGTAGCATGCCGCGACAGCGTGGACGTGAACCGTATGTGCAGTTGACGGACTTTGAGCGAGGGCGTATAGTGGGCATGCGGGAGGCCGGGTGGACGTACCGCCGAATTGCTCAACACGTGGGGTGTGAGGTCTCCACAGTACATCGATGTTGTCGCCAGTGGTCGGCGGAAGGTACACGTGCCCGTCGACCTAGGACCGGACCACAGCGACGCACGGATGCACGCCAAGACCGTAGGATCCTACGCGTGCCGTAGGGGACCGCACCGCCACTTCCCAGCAAATTAGGGACACTGTTGCTCCTGGGGTATCGGCGAGGACCATTCGCAACCGTCTCCATGAAGCTGGGCTACGGTCCCGCACACCGTTAGGCCGTCTTCCGCTCACGCCCCAACATCGTGCAGCCCGCCTCCAGTGGTGTCGCGACAGGCGTGAATGGAGGGACGAATGGAGACGTGTCGTCTTCAGCGATGAGAGTCGCTTCTGCCTTGGTGCCAATGATGGTCGTATGCGTGTTTGGCGCCGTGCAGGTGAGCGCCACAATCAGGACTGCATACGACCGAGGCACACAGGGCCAACACCCAGCATCATGGTGGGGGGAGCGATCTCCTACACTGGCCATACACCACTGGTGATCGTCGAGGGGACACTGAATAGTGCACGGTACATCCAAACCGTCATCGAACCCATCGTTCTACCATTCCTAGACCGGCAAGGGAACTTGCTGTTCCAACAGGACAATGCACGTCCGCATGTATCCCGTGCCACCCAACGTGCTCTAGAAGGTGTAAGTCAACTACCCTGGCCAGCAAGATCTCCGGATCTGTCCCCCATTGAGCATGTTTGGGACTGGATGAAGCGTCGTCTCACGCGGTCTGCACGTCCAGCACGAACGCTGGTCCAACTGAGGCGCCAGGTGGAAATTGCATGGCAAGCCGTTCCACAGGACTACATCCAGCATCTCTACGATCGTCTCCATGGGAGAATAGCAGCCTGCATTGCTGCGAAAGGTGGATATACACTGTACTAGTGCCGACATTGTGCATGCTCTGTTGCCTGTGTCTATGTGCCCTTGTTTCTGTCAGTGTGATCATGTGATGTATCTGACCCCAGGAATGTGTCAATAAAGTTTCCCCTTCCTGGGACAATGAATTCACGGTGTTCTTATTTCAATTTCCAGGAGTGTAGATGCGAAATGAAAATGAAATGAAATTTACATTTATTTTAATTGACGAGGCAAAGAACATGGGGTAGCTAACTATGAAACACGATATTTATTATGATTGATGGAGCTTTATCATAAATATCGTCTTCGGACGAAGTTTAAACTTACGTCAACTTCTATTCCGCTACTATTTTCACACTTTAAATATAGAAACACTGGATGTCAATGACCATTACTTATTTTGCTTTTCACTAAAGCATTGTGTGTGTGTTTCGTATGCACTTGACACGTTCCACATCATAACGGTTCCCGTGAGATTGATCAGTGGAACACGTAACTAACTGTGACTGGTACCACTTTCTGAGCACTACTAATGCGAAGGCGAGTTTTTAAGCTGAAGTCTGTCACTGAGCTTCTTTGCGTAGATTTCCTTCTCTTCACTGCGGAAAAAACCTGCTCGGACGAATATGTAGGTCCAAACACAGCTAATCGTAGCTGAAGACGTGAAGTCGTGAAAATTTATGCCGAAGAAAATTTTTCTACGAATCTACAATATTTATTTTATTATGAAACTTATCACGCAACTGTCTGTCACACTACAGGTCTGTAAGTTCCAACAGTAGCGAGGCATCCTGCACTGACGTGTTATAAGTTGGTATTGGCGTGTCTACGTTCTGAAGTTGCTGAACCAGCCGCAACTCTACTCTCCGCGTGAACGCTAGAACTCGCTTAGCCCACCTCCTGAATAAGCCTGATGTAGTACATTCGTACTTCATACCAATACGACATTTGTTATTTGCATGTTCAGGAGAGGAAAACAATGTGCGCTATGCAGCGCCTCCGTCGGTGCTCGGAAACCGGGTCCGAGGGTAGCAGTGGAATTCCCTTAGAGAGATGTCCGTTTCATGTCGGCGAATGACCAAGGCCGGCTGCAGCGCAGAATGTAGACCCCCAACCGGCATCCGCCTTTCAATAGCTCTCGGAGGAAATTTCACCCTTCACTGCTCTTAAATACCAGCATGCAAGTCAGCCAGTTGCTGGTATTACACTAATGGCATGTGTCCGCAACTCACATTCGCAACATCTTCAATCACGATTTTACTGGAACTCTAAATCTGCAGTATAGTTAACATTTAGAAACCATAGTGAATGACTACTGACTCACAGTTACATAATGGATGCCTGACTCAAATGTACGAGTAAGAACGATATTTAGCTCAGAGATGTCAGCTTAACTTACAAAATCACGCCGGAAATATTTACGAGGTTTATATAAAATAATACGTACTGCAAGAGCTACTTGTTACTAATATTTTAGTAGCACGACGCATTTCGGCAGCATTTTGTCATCATCAGGTGCATTTACAGTTACTTTTACATTGTAATTAATAGGAAGTGAAGTTAGTTTCCTTTGTTGAATGCGCCAGTGCCGTTATGTGACGAAAAAGACACCGTTCAAGAAGTAAATGTGTTATAATGTGTAGATTATGCGATGACTACTCATCAGTCACATGAAAAGCACAGGCCCTCATTCCATGATGTTGCTCATGATCTTCATATATTACATAAAACGGACAAGGCACATCAAATGGACTTACATGATGAATTGGTAATATTCGTTCATGGCACAGTACATGGAGACATGTTAATAAATGATAAACTTGAAAGCAATAATATTATCTTCTTTAAAAATTTGTGCAATGTTGATAGCTTATTTCATTGAAAAAAATTCTCTTTCCCAACTAATCACCCGATATTCGTCGTTACATAAACATATCTAGATATAAATGTTTCATCTTTACTGTATCCTACTGTTTTAGCAATAGAAAGTAGTTCATTCTAGCTTTTATGACCCTTTGGGTTGATGTACACTAGTGATTGTGAGAGTATTAAGCTCTGATGTACTTTTACTGTGTTCTGTGTGCCAAACAACAAAATACCGACAAAAATATATGCAAATGTACTGACAAAATGACTAATCAAGTTTTTCACATAATGTACACACTATAGTATATTTATCTTGCTAAACAGGCATCTTTTCGACAAATAACCTCACTGGCACACACAGCAAAAGAAACTAACCCCACGTCATATAAATTTCAATGTAAAAATAATAGTAAATGCACGCTGATGATGGCCGTACGCTGCCGAAACGCGTCGCGCTAGTGAAATGTTAGTAACAGATGACTATTGCAGTATATATTATTTCATAAAAATTTTGCAGTACAGCAACATTCGTATAATATTGATATACTTAAGTTTAAATTTACGATATTGTTCAGGGACATATTCTGATGATTTTGGTAAAAGGGAATAGTGGCCTACGGTGGCTCGTTACAGTATCATTGCATTTTCTTTGTTTTCTCATGCCGGCCGCTGTGGCCGAGCGGTTCTAGGTGCTTCAGTGCGGAACGGCGCTGCTGCTATGGTCGCAGGTTCGAATCCTGCCTCGAGCATGGATGTGTGTTACTTAGGTATAAGTAGTTCTAAGTCTAGCGGACTGATGACCTCAGACGTTAAGTCCCATATTGCCTAGAGCAACTTGCGCTAAGAACAACACACACACCCATGCCCGAGGGAGGACTCGAACCTCCGGCGGAAGGGGCCGCGTAATCCGTGGCATGGCGCCTCTAACCGCGGCCACTCCGCATCACTGTATCGTACAGTTGACAAGCTCAAGTTTGTATGCAGTACTGCTCTGTTCTGCTTCAGGTTGATTTTCCCAACAGTATTAATTCCTCCTTAACAGTGGTACACATCAGCGTCCAAAGGTTTGCTTACGAAGAGTTGTAAAAATTGTAGATACAAACGAACTGTGACGTGGCTGTCGTCGGTAACGGAACAGTTCAGCATAACATCACTGTGAGGGTCTTCCATTAAGTTCAGTGAACCCACACGCGAGGAGCTTATAGGACCTAACCACACTACTGCGTAGCACTGAACGTACAGTTACCGCTGCCATAATTACAAACCAGAGACAGAACCTAACAGTATTCAAGCAAGCTGGAGGGCAAAGGGTAAAGTAGGCATTACTGTTGTGAACAGCAAGTACCATGGGGGAAACGGAACAATTTTTTTTTCCCCAAAGAAGAAACAGAGTGCGTATCGTCAACTTTTGAAGTGTTGTGCAGATACGTTCTGTGAAATAAAGATACAAAGATAAATGGGAGTAGGAAATGAAACGAAATACAATTACTTTGCAACGAGCCACTGCAGACCACGGGTCAAACCAAAATACTCAGAAAATATCCCTGAACAACCAAGAAATTTTTCAGTGGAGTTGTGGTTCACACTGTATAATCTTAGGACGTAGAGAAGGAAACGGGTAGAAAACGGTTTGACTAGACAACCTAAAACAGTTCCCGTGCTTCAGAAAGATAATGATTAAAATTATTTCCAGCCTCATGGACCTGAGAGCAGACGTAGTCTACTCTTGTTTTGTTAAGTGTCTATCCACAATGAGTTAACTAGTAGGGCGACACTGTCGATTCTAATGTACTAAAGAAACATAGAGGATTCACGTGCGACAGTATACAATCGATGCCCCTACTTTCATGACGGTATGGAGCCCATTTTTACAACAGCGGTTAGCGCTGTGCGTTATTACCGTAAGGGTTAGTTGGTTGTAATTACTGGGAAACAGTTACTCCTGCACGCCGTATATGCCGGAGATTGGAACATGCTGCTTTCCTGTTACTTCCTGTGGTACAAACTGCTGCGTAACTAGGGTAACTGGCGCCCGATCACGCTTCCATTTTGTACTCCCGCCTTTTCGTCCCAGCCCCGTTCTCACACTCCATCCCTGACGACATCACTCCACGATTTGTTTAATTCTCATCACCACTTAATCCGTTTATTGAGATAAACACGACTTTACAATGGATTAAAAGCTACAAATTATCATGAATATCTTTATGCAATTCAGTTAAAGTAATAAATAACGCATAGTCCGACGTCCCATTGATTGTAACAATGTCGCGATAAATTTTCCGTTGCCATATCGTCGATCAGTGCAAAGCCTTAACAAACAAAACAACAAACGCAAACTGTTTAGTTCTCAGTCACTTAGGCTGATTAAAATTACTTTATGGTTGACATTTCACACGGTGCAGCTGGTTTCCTCCAATCAGAGCACTCAATGTCACGCCCGAACCGTTCGGCGTTGCCAATCTGCCACAACGACTGGTCGGTTCACTTCCTGTTCCTTGTCCGACATTCTTTCTTGATGTGTTTGGGTCCCGAATCGTGGGTCTGGTACTTTTATTTTTATTTCATCTTACATGAGAACCAAACCACAAACAACCACACACACACACACACACACACACACACACACACACACACACAACACTGGACTCGCATTCTAGAGGACGACGGTTCAATCCCGCGTCCAGCCATCATGATTTAGGTTCTCCGTGATTTCCTTAAATCGCTCCAGGCAGATGCCGGGATGGTTCCTATGAAAGGGCACGGTCGACTTCCTTCCTGGTCCTTTCCTAATCCGATAAGACCGATGACCTCGCTGTCTTGTCTCCTTCCCCGAAACAACCCAAGCCCCCCCCCCCCCCCCCCGATAACGATGCTAAGAAGTACACACGTTTCATAGACAACACTAACTAAACACTACTGGATACATCTGTACAAGACACTATTCAGCGTCACATACGGGATTAGCCGAGCGGTCTCAAGCGCTGCAGACATGGACTGTGCGGCTGGTCCCAGCGGAGGTTCGAGTCCTCCCTCGGGCATGGGTGTGTGTGTTTGTCCTTAGGATAATTTAGGTTAAGTAATGTGTAAGCTTAGGGACTGATGACCTTAGTAGTTAAGTCCCATCAGATTTCACACACATTTGAACATTTTTGAGCGTCACATATGCTGCTGTCATAAACACAGAGACCAGCTTAAATTAGATAAGTTTCGCAACGATATTAAGTGAAAGCGAGTTTTTTAAAGCAGTAATTCATCGCTGCGACGGGATGATTACAGTCAAAAATGTAAGAAGTGTACTTCGCAGGGTACTTCAGCGCAATGGTTAGCGTATTGAGCTGCCCTGTTGGAGGTCGTAGGTTCGAATTGCACGGTAACTCAGCGTTTTCGGTCAGAGGGTTGCTTGCCCTCTGTAATAAAAAACTGAGTAAAGGAATCAACGATCAACTTGAACGGATGTCTTGTGACGTTGCCCAGACCAAACGCAACGAACAATACCGAACACACTGAAAAAAAAATCATCAACTGCCGTGAATTTTTTTATTTTCAAATCCAGTCAAAAGAGTTTGATTATAAGTTTTCTTCAATTAATTGGTAATTTTTTATTCATGTTGTTGTGGTCTTCAGTCCTGAGACTGGTTTGATACAGCTCACCATGCTACTCTATCCTGTGCAAGCTTCTTCATCTCCCAGTACCTACTGCAACCTACATCCTTCTGAATCTGCTTAGTGTATTCATTTCTTTCTGTCCCTCTACGATTTTTACCCTCCACGCTGCCCTCCAATACTAAATTGGTGATCCCTTGATGCCTCAGAACATGTCATACCAACCGATCCCTTCTTCTTGTCAAGTTGTGCCATAAACTCCTCTGCCGGCCGGAGTGGTCGTGCGGTTCTAGGCGCTACAGTCTGGAGCCGAGCGACCGCTACGGTCGCAGGTTCGAATCCTGCCTCGGGCATGGATGTGTGTGTTGTCCTTAGGTTAGTTAGGTTTAATTAGTTCTATGTTCTAGGCGACTGATGACCTCAAAAGTTAAGTCGCTTAGTGCTCAGAGCCATTTGAACCATTTGAACAAACTCCTCCCCGATTCTATTCAATACCTCCTCATTAGTTATGTGATCTACCCATCTAATCTTCAGCATTCTTCTGTAGCACCACATTTCGAAAGCTTCTATTCTCTTCTTGCCCAAACTATTTATCGTCCACCCGACTTAATTCGACGTCATTCTATTATCCTCTATTTGCTTTCGTTGATGTTCATCTTATATCCTCCTTTCAAGACACTGTCCATTCCGTTCAACTGCTCTTCCAAGTCCTTTATTCATAATTCTTTGCAAAGTCGCTTTGATCATTGTATTGGCTTTTTTACTTGCTCTTGTTTTTCTGCTTATCATCTTCTTTTTCGTCTGGAGTCTGCCTGTGTCGTCTATAATCTGCAACCAATTACCAACGAGGTCTGCTTATCAGTCGGTAACACGGCACGTCGTGTAGTCAGTAAGAGTACAGTATCAGGTAACGAATGATAGCAAGCAGTTCCAGTTTGCTTTTAGCGCTGAAATTCAACTTTTTCTGTGTTGAACTTGCTCGAAGAGTTCTGTCGCAGATTGTTGACCACCGCTTTCTCGGACGCATTACCCACTCCGAGGTTGTGGTTAGCTTAGGACATGACTTTAAATTCAGGGCTACAATAAGCATCGCCAGCCGCAGTTCAGTCACAGGTCAGTTGCGGCGGCCACTTCCAGCACTGCTCCGCGTTACACGTTAACAGCATTTGTGAAGTTACTTGCCTTGTTTGTGTGTTACCTATAACCGAGCGGTAGGCAGCTGTCGATGTGGCAACACTGTATCAGCAAGTGACAGACGTCAATTGTCAAGTAATACAGGGTGACACACGGGAGACGGACGGTTTTTAATGAAATAATACTCAGCCAACTTTAAAATTAATGCATGTTTATTTACACAAAATCAAAGCTCATTATATTTTTACTATAATATTGCAGCGACTTGCCACTTTTTTATGTGTTTTATTTATGCCTTGCCAGTTTGCTTGCTGATATTTTCATCAATAACTTAGAATGTAAATTTTTTAAAGAAAACCGCCAGATAGTAAACAAGATAATTTATTACAAAAGGTATGTTGATGATATAATAATCTTATTTGATGGCACCGCAGAAGAAATTGATCCACCCGGATAAACATAAGATGGCTTCATACGGAGCAATGCTAAACAGTTTGCACAAAATACCACTAGAACCAGCTGACCAAATAGAAGAACTAAACACCATCAAAGTAATTGCTTACAATAATGGTTACAATCCAAAATTAATAGATGAACTAAACTCTAAGATAAATCCCCACATAACCAAAAACAATAACAAAACAGCATTAAAGAATACCACAACAAAGCCGAAAGAAAAATATGTATGCTTGCCATTTGTAGGAAAACTGTCATATAAAATAGCAAACCTGTTCCGAGGAACAGATATCAGAATCAGCTACTATACAAATAACAAAATAAAGGACAAAGCTATCCATAACATTAAAAATAACACCAAATCGTACAATCAGTCAGGAATATACAAACTTAACTGCAACTCATGTCCAAAAACATACATAGGCCAAACAGGGGAGTGTTATGGGACCATTGCTTTTCACAATATATATAAATGACCTAGTAGATAGTGTCGGAAGTTCCATGCGGCTTTTCGCGGATGATGCTGTAGTATACAGAGAAGTTGCAGCATTAGAAAATTGTAGCGAAATGCAGGAAGATCTGCAGCGGATAGGCACTTGGTGCAGGGAGTGGCAACTGACCCTTAACATAGACAAATGTAATGTATTGCGAATACATAGAAAGAAGGATCCTTTATTGTATGATTATATGATAGCGGAACAAACACTGGTAGCAGTTTCTTCTGTAAAATATCTGGGAGTATGCGTGCGGAACGATTTGAAGTGGAATGATCATATAAAATTAATTGTTGGTAAGGCGGGTACCAGGTTGAGATTCATTGGGAGAGTCCTTAGAAAATGTAGTCCATCAACAAAGGAGGTGGCTTACAAAACACTCGTTCGACCTATACTTGAGTATTGCTCATCAGTGTGGGATCCGTACCAGATCGGGTTGACGGAGGAGATAGAGAAGATCCAAAGAAGAGCGGCGCGTTTCGTCACAGGGTTATTTGGTAACCGTGATAGCGTTACGGAGATGTTTAACAAACTCAAGTGGCAGACTCTGCAAGAGAGGCGCTCTGCATCGCGGTGTAGCTTGCTCGCCAGGTTTCGAGAGGGTGCGTTTCTGGATGAGGTATCGAATATATTGCTTCCCCCTACTTATACCTCCCGAGGAGATCACGAATGTAAAATTAGAGAGATTAGAGCGCGCACAGAGGCTTTCAGACAGTCGTTCTTCCCGCGAACCATACGCGACTGGAACAGGAAAGGGAGATAATGACAGTGGCACGTAAGGTGCCCTCCGCCACGCACCGTTGGGTGGCTTGCGGAGTATAAATGTAGATGTAGATGTAGGTAGAAACTTTAACATACAATGTCGAGAACACATGGATGCTCTTCGTGTAAAAAACTTAAATAAATCCACATTTGCCCAACATGTAGCAGAAGAAGAACATCAAGTAACAGACATATCCCATAACCTACAAGTCCTCCACCTAGCCAACAAAGGAAAAAGAATGAACCTCCGAGAAGAAATCGAAATTTATTCACATAAACATGCATCCTCTTCTTACATACTTAACGACCAAACAGAGTTACCAAACCGAATATTTCTGAAAAACTTCCACACTCTACTAATCAAACCAGTTACTAAGCACAATCAGGAAATAACATAATCTAATATAAACCCAACAAATGCATGTAGTAATATAGAACATAAAAATTTTAATTCTATCTTTGTTATTTGTAAATGTATGAATTACTGCTTTGTATAAATGTGTTACGTTAGTTTATTATCTTCAATACTTCCTAAGTAACAAAAAAAACAGTATACATCGTACTTAGAATACTTCTATCACCCAAGTCCATGTTTAGTAAACATTAGCTTAGATAGAACCTCAAAACTTTCGTAAAATATAACTCTGTCCATAGATAAACTGCTTGTATGTAAAAAAAAGTGTTTGTGCTGTTGGAAAAAAGAAGAAAGGCCAAGAAAAAACAAGGAGAGGAGAATGTAGGTAAAATGAACAACTGATAGTGCGTAACTTTAAACTCGCGAAATTGAATTAAATGATTGGAATCATTGCTTTTGCACAGGCCAGCTGCAGCATCTAAACTGCTGTCGATATTTTACCACTGTAGAAACTGAAGATACATGTAATTAACCAGCTGAAGATGGGTGCAAACCCGAAATGCATATTGGCATAAATAAAACGCATTTAAAAAAAGTGGCTGGTCGCTGTATTTTTATAGTAAAAATATCATTATCCGCGGCGACGGAGCTCAACAGTCCAAATAAAACGGACAAATTGTTATCAAAGCTCATTATTTGAAATTTTAGTTAACAAAGTTATTTGTGAAAAATAATGTCGTCAAGGTGATGTCCATCATTTCGAATGTAGGACTCAAGTCTCTTCTCAAAATCCTCCATCACACGGACTAAAATCTCAGCAGGGGTGGCAGCAATTTCTTGAATGATTGCATTCTTCAACTCGTCCAAATTTCGTGGTTTGTGGTTATAGACACAG
The DNA here is from genome assembly GCF_023864275.1 of Schistocerca cancellata. NCBI lineage: Eukaryota > Metazoa > Arthropoda > Insecta > Orthoptera > Acrididae > Schistocerca > Schistocerca cancellata. The sequence continues at coordinate 249,825,622 of NC_064632.1, forward strand.
TTCTTAAGGTACCCCCACAGAAAAAGTCACATACTGACAAGTCGGGAGACCTGGGAGGCCAAGGAACATTGCCAAAACGTGAGATAATCCGGCCAGGAAACATGCACCTAAGAACTGTCATTGAAGTGTTTGCGGTGTGCGATGTTACCCCATCCTGCGGGAACCAAATGCGTTTTAAAGGGATTCATAGTCTTCTTAGTTCTGGTTTCAAGAATGTTTCAAGCATACGAATGTAACGAACCGAATTAACAGTAATTGCGGCCCCGTTCTCTTCAAAAACATAAGGTCCAATAATGCCAACAGAACCAAGAGCACACCAGAGTGTCACTTTTTCTGAGTGTAGAGGACGCTGGTGGATAAGGTGTGGATGCTCTGGAGCCCAGTAACGTAGGTTTTGCTTATTCACGGTCCCGTTTAAATGAAAATGAGCTCCATCGCTCATCAATAAAATTTCGTTTTCATTCGATCCCAAAATCACTTGCATTCTGTAAGCGAAGTCTTCTCGTACAGCAAAATCAGTTTCCTTAAGTTGTTGAACAATGAGCATTTTGTAGGGATGGAATTTTAATTCTTTATGCAAAATTCGTCTAACCGATTCACGATTGATTCGTAACTCACTAGCATGACGTCTAGCTGACCGTCCAGGGCTTCTGACTGCCGCTTCCCTTACACTTTCAACATTTTCTGGTGTCGTTACTCTGCGTCTCGGGTCAGGATGCTTCTTATCCAGTATGTTTCCAGTTGATCTGAAGTTTTACACCCCTCTGAAGATTGTGTTACGGCTCGGAACAGCTCCATGTCGACCGACATTAAACCGCGCACGAAACAATCGCTGCGTAGCAATAATAGACTCACCACTTTTCACGAAACTGTCATAGACAAACACTCGACGTTGCAAGTCCCACTGCTCCATAGTGACTGAGTAAATGAAATGGCGTCTTGTGTAGATCAGAACTATCCCCGCCACGAACACCTCCCATCACCGCGCCTACAGTACTATGGAGTTCAAAACCGTCCGTCTCCCGTGTGTCACCCTGTATTAAAGGATTACAGTGCTGTGTGTTGCAGCTGTATAGTTCAACCTGTCTAGTACAGCCTGCTCCATGTCGGGGACTTAATAACTGTGTTCGTGTATGCGTACGTGAAGCATCCTGTCCCTTTGTTCTTGGCGGCCGCGCAGCTTGAAAGCGGACGCGTGTGTCAGTCCGTCAAGCTCTGAAGAGAGGGGTGCCTTACTTACCTTCGAAGGATTTATGAGAATGAAGAAAAGGTTATCAATGTATAGAGCTCCATCTTTCTGTTACCAGTTCGAGTGGAGATATGGGCAGCGTGTCCTCTTCCACCATAAACGCAGAATGCAAGTGTACAAATGCAGCAGCCGGAGGCCTTCAAGAGAACAATTGTGCACAGAGGTATAGGGGAGACTGGGGCACATTGGCCATAGTGGCACGATGGACAGTTGGTATTACTCCGTTAAACTGCCGTCAGAATATGTCGCCGAGCAAGAGGGTTGGTACATCTTTCCACTAACAAGTCAATGCAATTACACTGTCGAGCGAGGATGGGCATGCATGTTATGTTTTCTTGTTAGTGAAAGTAAATTTTGCTTGCTCAAGATATTTTGTGTATACTTGGAGACAACGTTCTTGCTCAACAAGTACGTACAAAGATTCAAGTCCCTAGTTTTCGGATTATTTTGAGACTCCTTACAGCAGTAAATGTTTGAAACGTTTTCTTAAACGAACTTAAATAATTCCAATACGGCGATGGGGTACAATGGCCCACTGAAATAGGGGCACATCGCCCCACATGGCCAACCTGTCCTGGTGCCTTTATGTGCCTTGTATTGTTTTCAAACCAGTAACATTCAGTGACATTTAGTGTACATAACAAAAGGTCAGATTTTAGGAATCCGTCAAAACGGCTAATACTGTCTTCGTCAAGCTTTTGTGTCCACCTCTCTCTCTCTGCATCCGTCCGTCCGAAAACTATTTAGAGTTGGCTTGTTTAGACTAAACTGCTTTCACTCATGTGTTAACAACACTGCTTAATACGCTTTATAAATAAATCATGATTTTTTATCCATCTTGGAGACTGTGATCTCCGCAGCCATTAATTATAGTTGGTGAATGACGCAACCAGCCACAAATATTTTTGAATGTTTTATTTTACTCCCATAACTGGTTTCGGGTTACCATACCCATCTTCATATGGCTAATATTTTCATTACATAGATGTTTTGGTTAACAGCATGTCGTCTTCTCCACATTGCACAATTTAGGTATGACCACAACAAAACGAACCACGGTCCACTGGAACATATGTAAGTGCACACGACTATATCTATCTATCTATATATATATATATATATATATATATATATATATATATATATATATATATGTGTGTGTGTGTGTGTGTGTGTGTGTGTGTGTGTGTGTGTGTGTGTGCGATGCGCATAGCAGCCCGAAACCGGTCATGGCCGTAAAATAAAACATTCAAAAAGTATTGGTGGCTGGTTGCGTGATTCACCAATAAACTTGGCTTTATTAAAGTGTTTAATCAGTCTTTCAAACAAATAAAAAAGAATTGATTTCTAAGTATTTTTATTGTACTACTGGGTAAACGTTACGTGAGAGAGGGTGTCGGGGGGGGGGGGGTCCCACCACATCTTACCGAATATCGCCAAAGGGGAGAGCGGTTCAAATCTCGAACAAAACCCCACATTTAATTAATGGTCGTCCCCATATGGAAGGAAGTGCAGGGGGGCAAAAATTGTAGACCAAGGTACGAAGGTACGTAGTGGAAGTACCCGATGAGAAAGGAAGGAAGGAAGTGCAGGGGGGCAAAAATTGTAGACCAAGGTACGAAGGTACGTAGTGGAAGTACCCGATGAGAAAATAAGAATAACACCAAGAGTATTCTTGAAAGAGAAGTATCGAAGCGAATGAATGGGAAAAAGGACTTGAAGAAGTGAAGGAAATTGTTCAATCTCAGCCTATAGGTGGCTGAAACGATGACACAAAAAAAGAAACAGGAATGTGAGGCTGACTCTAAAAGACAGTGTGGCGTGGCGCAGCAAAAGATTCAGGGCCTTTTTGTCGAGGACGCAACGGCGGAAGAGTCCACTTGAAGGGCAGGTGGTAGGGTCAGGGAGATGGCTACCGGTGAGCAGTGACGTGACGTAGTTGGCGGTGAGGTGGACAGGGGGGGGGGGGGGGGAATTGAGGGGCACAAAGCGGATTTGGGGCGCGCAGCCAGGCAGCCGGAGTTTCTGGTGGCCAGCGGTCGCCACCGCTTCATTTGCATCGTAAACAAGGGCGCAGCAAGGCTGGCCGAGGCCGCGGTGGAACTGGCTTTCCAGGCCCACCCGCAGCACACGCGGACCCAGCTGGGCGGCGGTGTGCGGCACTTTGTCCGACCAAGACGCCACAGTGGTCTCGGCATGTGTCCCGTGTGTAGTGAAAAGCAAACCGTCCACACAGTCGCGGCTCCCTGCATTCGTAAGCGATGTCGCGCTTGGTGACTGGTTGTAACATTTCATACGATTTCCGACTTCCATCACGGCTAAGAATTACGTTCGTAAGGTTTTTGATAACGCGTATAGATAACATCCAAATCGAATTAAATGCAATCAGAGAAACACCGTCAAACAATGACTATCCGGCTTCCTTAGTGGACTCCATGACGCACGAAAAGCAGAAATAACAGGTGTACTCTCTCTCTTCTTTACGCAGTCCTTGTCCCACCACCTGAAGACCGCAATAAATGCTGAGCAGCTTTATCCTTAGGAAGAGTCTACATCTACATACATACTCCGCAATCCACCATACGGTGCCTAGCGGAGGGTACCTCGTACCACAACTAGCATCTTCTCTCCCTGTTCCACTCCCAAACAGAACGAGGGAAAAATGACTGCCTATATGCCTCTGTACGAGTCCTAATCTCTCTTATCTTTGTGGTCTTTCCGCGAAATATAAGTTGGCGGCAGTAAAATTGTACTGCAGTCAGCCTGAAATGCTGGTTCTCTAAATTTCCTCAGTAGCGATTCACGAAAAGAACGCCTCCTTTCCTCCAGAGATTCCCACCCGAGTTCCTGAAGCATTTCCGTAGCACTAGCTTTGATGATCAAACCTACCAGTAACAAATCTAGCACCCCGCCTCTGAATTGCTTCTATGTCCTCCCTCAAACCGACCTGATAGGAATCCCAAACGCTCGAGCAGTACTCAGTAATAGGTCGTATTAGTGTTTTATAAGCGGTCTCCTTTACAGATGAACCATATCTTCCCAAAATTCTACCAATGAACCGAAGACGACTATCCGCCTTCCCCAGAACTGCCATTACAAGCTTGTCCCACTTCATATCGCCCTGCAATATTATGCCCAAATATTTATTCGACGTGACTGCGTCAAGCGCTACACTGCGAATGGAGTATTCAAACATTACGGGATTCTTTTTCCTATTCATCTGCATTAATTTAGATTAATCTATATTTAGAGGTAGCTGCCATTCTTTACACCAATGACAAATCCTGTGCAAGTCATCTTGTATCCTCCTACAATCACTCAACGACGACACCTTCCCATACACCACAGCATCATCAGCAAACAGCCGCACATTGCTATCCACCCTAACCAAAAGATCATTTATGTAGATAGAAAACAATAGCGGACCTACCACACTTCCCTAAGGCACTCCAGATGATACCCTCACCTCCGATGAACACTCACCATCGAGAACAACGTACTGGGTTCTATTACTTAAGAAGTCTTCGAGTCACTCACATACACTCCTGGAAATTGAAATAAGAACACCGTGAATTCATTGTTCCAGGAAGGGGAAACTTTATTGACACATTCCTGGGGTCAGATACATCACATGATCACACTGACAGAACCACAGGCACATAGACACAGGCAACAGAGCATGCACAATGTCGGCACTAGTACAGTGTATATCCACCTTTCGCAGCAATGCAGGCTGCTATTCTCCCATGGAGACGATCGTAGAGATGCTGGATGTAGTCCTGTGGAACGGCTTGCCATGCCATTTCCACCTGGCGCCTCAGTTGGACCAGCGTTCGTGCTGGACGTGCAGACCGCGTGAGACGACGCTTCATCCAGTCCCAAACATGCTCAATGGGGGACAGATCCGGAGATCTTGCTGGCCAGGGTAGTTGACTTACACCTTCTAGAGCACGTTGTGTGGCACGGGATACATGCGGACGTGCATTGTCCTGTTGGAACAGCAAGTTCCCTTGCCGGTCTAGGAATGGTAGAACGATGGGTTCGATGACGGTTTGGATGTACCGTGCACTATTCAGTGTCCCCTCGACGATCACCAGTGGTGTACGGCCAGTGTAGGAGATCGCTCCCCACACCATGATGCCGGGTGTTGGCCCTGTGTGCCTCGGTCGTATGCAGTCCTGATTGTGGCGCTCACCTGCACGGCGCCAAACACGCATACGACCATCATTGGCACCAAGGCAGAAGCGACTCTCATCGCTGAAGACGACACGTCTCCATTCGTCCCTCCATTCACGCCTGTCGCGACACCACTGGAGGCGGGCTGCACGATGTTGGGGCGTGAGCGGAAGACGGCCTAACGGTGTGCGGGGCCGTAGCCCAGCTTCATGGAGACGGTTGCGAATGGTCCTCGCCGATACCCCAGGAGCAACAGTGTCCCTAATTTGCTGGGAAGTGGCGGTGCGGTCCCCTACGGCACTGCGTAGGATCCTACGGTCTTGGCGTGCATCCGTGCGTCGCTGCGGTCCGGTCCCAGGTCGACGGGCACGTGCACCTTCCGCCGACCACTGGCGACAACATCGATGTACTGTGGAGAACTCACGCCCCACGTGTTGAGCAATTCGGCGGTACGTCCACCCGGCCTCCCGCATGCCCACTATACGCCCTCGCTCAAAGTCCGTCAACTGCACATACGGTTCACGTCCACGCTGTCGCGGCATGCTACCAGTGTTAAAGACTGCGATGGAGCTCCGAATGCCACGGCAAACTGGCTGACACTGGCGGCGGCGGTGCACAAATGCTGCGCAGCTAGCGCCATTCGACGGCCAACACCGCGGTTCCTGGTGTGTCCGCTGTGCCGTGCGTGTGATCATTGCTTGTACAGCCCTCTCGCAGTGTCCGGAGCAAGTATGGTGGGTCTGACACACCGGTGTCAATGTGTTCTTTTTTCCATTTCCAGGAGTGTATTTGGGAACCAATCCCATATGCTCGTACCTTAGTTAGGAGTCTGCAGTGGGGCACTTAGTCAAACGCTTTCCGGAAGTCAAGGAATATGGCATCGGTCTGATACCCTTCATCCATGGTTCGCAAGATATCATGTGAGAAAAGGGCGAGCTGCGTTTCGCAGGAGCGATGCTTTCTAAAGCCGTGCTGATGCATGCACAGCAACTTCTCTGTCTCAATGAAATTCATTATATTCGAACTGAGAATATGTTCGAGAATCCTGCAACAAACCGATGTTAAGGATATTGGTCTATAATTTTGAGGATCCGTTCTTCTACCCTTCTTATATACAGGTGTCACCTGCGCTTTTTTCCAGTCTCTCGGGACTTTACGTTGGGCAAGAGATACGCGATAAATGCAAGCTAAGTAAGGAGCCAATGCAGTAGAGTACTCTCTGTAAAACCGAATTGGAATCCCATCAGGACCTCGTGATTTATTTATTTTCAACCCATTCAGCTGCTTTCATACGGGAATTTGAACGAGACCCAAACGGCGGTATGTTTGTACGATCCTCCTGCGTGAAAGATTTCTCATTGGATGTAGCCAGAAAGCTTTTTGCCCAATGGTAAAGACAGCACATCAGATTTGCAAAAAGAATGGGATATATAAAATTATTTGCCTTTGTGGTAAGTTATACATAGGTCACTCTGGCAGGGCAATATGTACCCGTTTGAAGGAACATCACAGAAGTTGGAAACTCAGAGAAGGAGACTTTGCAGACCACCTGCCTAAAGAAGGCCACAGTTACGAAGTGAAACGTGAAGTATTACGTCATATCCACAAAGGAAGGAAGATGAACTGCCTTGAAATAACGGAAATTAATAAACACATGCCCATCAAGTTTACTGCTGAATGACTCGCCACTTCTGACTGTAAATACTACTCATAATCCCATGCTGTAAATCACCCCTCTTACTCACATAATCCATTTCCCTTTATTTTAGTTGTATTGTACTGTAGTGTATGTTAACTGGAGGCCTAGAAACGACGCAGAGGCACCGTCCCCGCCGCAGCCACAATTGTCCACAACCCCACGACAACTTTCGCAGTCCACTTCACCCTTCCGCCGCCCTACACCGAACCACTCTTTCAGGGCTATTGAGCGGTTCCGTCCCCGGTGGACCCCCCCAGGGAACGTCTCATACCAGACGAATGTAACCCCTATGTTCGCGCGGTAGAGTAATGGTGGTATACGCGTAAGTGGAGAATTTGTTTGCGCAGCAGTCGCGAACATAGTGTAGCTGAAGAGGTATAAAGGGAACCAGCCCGCATTTGCCGAGGCAGATGGAAAACCGCCTAAAAACCATCCACAGACTGGTCCGCTCACTGGACCTCGACACAAGTCCTCCGGGCATATATGTGCCAGGGACCAGGCGCTCCTTCCCAATCCGGAAAGCCGTCCGTTAGACCGCACGGCTAACCGGGCGGGCTTTATTTTAGTTACTTTAATTTCTCTCGCTGTGTTAAAAAAATGATTTGTGTAATCACAGATGCTTCACTCACCTCCTTAATATCACTATTATATCTTATCTATTTGTAATTTTGGTCCTATTAAAGACTAGATTATTTCCTTCAGAAACATTTGTGAAACATGCCACCAAAGTTTATTGTTCATTTACTTTCTTCTGTATTAGTTGGTTGGTTGATTTTGGGGAAGGGACCAAACAGCGAGGTCATCAGTCCCATCGGATTAGGTAAGGAGGGGTAAGGTCGTCGGCCGTGCCGTTTCAAACGAACCCTCCCGGCATTTGCCTGAAGCGATTTAGGGAAATCACGGAAAACCTAAACCAGTATGGCCCGACGCAGGTTTGAACAGTAGTCCTCCCGAATGCGAGTCCTGTATGCTAAACACTGCGCCACCTCGCTCGGGATGTTCTATGTAAAACTGTTGTAATTTATCTGTAATTAATTAGTTAATGTGTCACGTAATTTACCTTAGTTAAATAATCTTGCATCGAATTTACAGTGAAATATTTCCTCTTGTTTTATTCCTAGTTCTAACATTAACGTTTCTTTTCTCAGGAAATACAGATACTCTGCAGATGGACCAGTTTCAAATCTTTGATCCAACAAAAATTTCGCTGTACCATATACTTGTCTTTGTACCTGATGATGACTTAAAGAACAGAATCTGTTCGTGTAATGCAAATGTCAAAGGAATAATTCATCTATTAACCTTGGTTTGACATAGGGGTAAGCAACAGCCAAATGACATAGATTGTACTTCTCTGCCCAATTTCTCTTTCTCCCTTCCGTGGTGGACGAACGAATGAGTAGCAATAATTCTGGTCCGCCCGTAATAAGGGCGCAAGCAAATGAACGAAGGCCTCCATTTTAGTAAGTTATTTGAGGAACAGTCCTAATAGACATCATTATGACAGAATCAATAAACAAAATGAGAAGTTTTACACGCGTGATACCCAAATAAACTTGTTCTTGTTGTTGTTGTGGTCTTTAGTCCTGAGACTGGTTTGATACAGCTCCCCATGCTATTCTATCCCGTGCTAGCTTCTTCATCTCCCAGTACCTAATGCAGCCTACATCCTTCTGAATCTGCTTAGTGTATTCATATCTTGGTCTCCCTCTGCGATTTTTACCCTCCACGTTGCCCTCCAATGCTAAATTTGTAATCCCTTGATGCCTCGGAACATGTCCTACCAACCGATCCCTTCTTCTCGTCAAGTTGTGCTACAAACTCCTCTTCTCCCCAATTATACTCAATACCTGCTCGTTAGTTATGTGATCTACCCATCTAATCTTCAGCATTCTTCTGTAGCACTACATTCTGAAAGCTTCTATTCTCTTCTTTTCTAAACTATTTATCGTCCATGTTTCACTTCCATACATGGCTACACTCCATACAAATACTTTCAAAAACGACTTCCTGACATTTAAATCTAAACTCGATGTTAACAAATCTCTCTTCTTCAGAAACGCTTTCCTTGTCATTGCCAGTCTACATTTTATATCCTCTCTACCTCAGCCATCATCAGTTATTTTGCTCCCCAAATAGCAAAACTCCTTTACTTCTTTAAGTGTCTCATTTCCTAATCTAATTCCCTCAGCATCACCCGACTTAATTCGATTACATTCCATTATCCTCGTTTTGCTTTTGGTGTTGTTAATCTTATATCCTTGTTTCAACACACTGTCCATTCCGTTCAACTGCTCTTCCAAGACTTTTGCTGTCTCTGACAGAATTACAATGTCATCGGCGAACCTCAATGTTTTATTTCTTCTCCATGGATTTTAATACCTACTCCGAATTTTACTTTTGTTTCCTTTACTGCTTGCTCAATATACAGATTGAATAATATCGGGGATAGGCTACAACCCTGTCTCACCCCCTTCCCAAACACTGCTTCCCTTTCATGCCCCTCGACTCTTATAACTGCCATCTGTTTTCTGTATAAATTGTAAATAGCCTTTCGCTCCCTGTATTTTACCCCTGGCACCTTTAGAATTTGAAAGAGAGTATTCCAGTCAACGTTGTCAAAAGCTTTCTCTAAGTCTACAAATGCTAGAAACGTAGGTTTGCCTTTCCTTAATCTTTCTTCTAAGATAAGTCGTAAGGTCAGTATTGCCTCACGTGTTCCAACATTTCTACGGAATCCAAACTGATCTTCCCCGAGGTCGGCTTCTACCAGTTTTCCATTCGTCTCTAAAGAATTCGCGTTAGTATTTTGCTGCTGTGACTTATTAAACTGATAGTTCGGTAATTTTCACATCTGTCAACACCTGCTTTTCTTTGGGATTGGGATTATTATATTCTTCTTGAAGTCTGAGGGTATTTCGCCTGCCTCATACATCTTGCTCACCTGATGGTAGAGTTTTGTCAGGACTGGCTCTCCCAAGGCCGTCAGTAGGTGTAATGGAATGTTGTCTACTCCCGGGGCCTTGTTTCGACTCAGCTCTTTTAGTGCTCTGTCAAACTCTTCACGCAGTATCGTATCTCCCATTTCATCTTCATCTACATGCTCTTCCATTTCCATAATATTGTCCTCAAGTACATCGCCTCTGTGTAAACCCTCTATATACTCCTTCCACCTTTCTGCTTTCCCTTCTTTGCTTAGAACTGGGTTTCCATCTGAGCTCTTGATATTCATACAAGTGGCTCTCTTTTCTCCAAAGGTCTCTTTAATTTTCCTGTAGGCAGTATCTATCTTACCCCTAGTGAGATAAGCCTCTACATCCTTACATTTGTACTCTAGCCATGCCTCCTTAGCCATTTTGCACTTCCTGTCGATATCATTTTTGAGTCGTTTGTATTCCTTTTTGCCTGCTTCATTTACTGCATTTTTATATTTTCTCCTTTCATCAATTAAATTCAATATTTCTTCTGTTACCCAAGGGTTTCTACTAGCCCTCGTCTTTTTACCTATTTGATCCTCTGCTGCCTTCACTGTTTCATCCCTCAACGCTACCCATTCTTCTTCTACTGTATTTCTTTCCCCCATTCCTGTCAATTGTTCCCTAATGCTCTCCCTGAAACTCTGTACAACCTCTGGTTTAGTCAGTTTATGCAGGTCCCATCTCCTTAAATTCCCACCTCTTTGCAGTTTCTTCAGTTTTAATCCACAGTTCATAACCAATAGATTGTAGTCAGAGTCCACATCTGCCCCTGGAAATGTCTTACAATTTAAAACCTGGTTCCTAAATCTCTGTCTTACCATTATATAATCTATCTGATACCTTCCAGTATCTCCAGGATTCTTCCATGTATACAACCTTCTTTTATGGTTCGTAAACCAAGTGTTAGCTATGATTAGGTTGTGCTCTGTGCAAAATTCTACCTGACGGCTTCCTCTTTCATTTCTTAGCCCCAATCCATATTCATCTACTATGTTTCCTTCTCTCCCTTTTCCTACTACCGAATTCCAGTCACCCATGACTATTAAATTTTCGTCTCCCTTCACTACCTGAATAATTGCTTTTATCTCATCATACATTTTATCAATTTCTTCATCATCTGCAGAGCTAGTTGGCATATAAACTTGTACTACTGTAGTAGGCATGGGCTTCGTGTCTATCTTGGCCACAATAATGCGTTCACTGTGCTGTTTGTAGTAGCTTACCCGCACTCCTATTTTTTTATTCATTATTAAACGTACTCCTGCATTACCCCTTTTTGATTTTGTATTTATAACCCTGTATTCGCCTGACCAAAAGTCTTGTTCCTCCTGCCACCGAACTTCACTAATTCCCACTATAACTTCAGCCTATCCATTTCCCTTTTTAAATTTTGTAACCTACCTGCCCGATTAAGGGATCTGACATTCCACGCTCCGATCCGTAGAACGCCAGTTTTCTTTCTCCTGATAACGACGTCCTCCTGAGTAGTCCCCGCCCGGAGATCCGAATGGGGGACTATTTTACCTCCGGAATATTTTACCCAAGAGGACGCCATCATCATTTAACCATACAGTAAATCTGCATGCCCTCAAGAAAAATTACGGTTGTAGTTTCCCCTTGTTTTCAGCCGTTCGCAGTACCAGCACAGCAAGGCCGTTTTGGTTAGTGTTACAAGGCCAGATCAGTCAATCATCCAGACTGCTGCCCCTGCAACTACTGAAAAGGCTTCTGCCCCTCTTCAGGAAGCACACGTTTGTCTGGCCTCTCAACAGATACTCCTCCGTTGTGGCTGCACCTACGGTACGGCTATGTGTATCGTTGAGGCACGCAAGCCTTCCCACCAAAGGCAAGGTCCATGGCTCCTTGGGGCGGCAAATACACTTAAAGACAGAAAAAACTACGCATCACGAAGGATTTATCCCAATGGGGCGGAAATCGGTAGATATACCTGTGCGGACAAACAAATGATTACAAATTTTAAAGAAATGGATGATTTATTCAGGAAAGTGTTGTTTGACCTCCGGTCCTTATGCTAGCAGCTTGGGATTGACTTACAGACTTTTTGGATGTCCTCCTGAGGGTTATTGTGCCAAGTTCTGCCCATGTGGCGAGTTACATGGTCAAAATCACGAGCTAGTTGGAGGACCCTGGTCTTAATGCTCCAAATTTTCTGAGTTGTGCAGGGACCCAGCGACCTTGCTGGCCAAGCTAATTTGGCAGCACGAAGACAAGCAGTAGAAACTCTCACCCTGTCACGACAGGCATTATTTTGCTGAAATGTCTGCCATGCAGGACAACAAAACGGGGTGCAGAATATCGTCGATGTACCACTGTGCCGTAATGGTGTCGCGGATGACAGCCAGAGGGTCCTGCTACGAAATGAAAGGACACCCCAGACAGTCGCTCCTTGTTGTAGGGTCGATGGTGGGCCACAGTCAGGCTGGTATCCCACCGCTGTCTGGGGCGGCTCAAGACACGTCTATAGCTGGTCATCGGGATTGAAGTCGAAGCAGGACTCTCCATGAAAGGCAATAACAATCTGGGCACTGTCGCCCACGATACTGTTCGACCTGGAAACCAAGGCTGATGGTCTGGGTGCCATTTGTTTTCAGTGCAGAGCCCCTTTGGTTTTCATCCTTGCACCCTTACAGCACAGCAGCTCTCGACGATATTGTACGCCCTGTTTCCTTGTCCTTTAACGTAAACCATTCTGGGCTTACATTTCAGCAAGATAATGGTCGCCTGCACACAGCGAGTGTCTCTACTGCTTGTCTTCGTGTTCGCCAAACTACCTTGGTCAGCAGCGTCGCAGGATCTCTCCCCAATTGAGATCGACTGGAGCATTATCGCCAGGGCCCTTAAACCAGCTCGGTATTCTGACATCAAACGAGCCAGTTCGACAGAATTTGGCACGGTATCCCTCAAATGGGCATCAAATGGTTCAAATGGCTCTAAACGCTAGGGGACTTAACATCTGTGGTCATCTGTCCCCAGACTTAGAACTACTTAAACCTAACTAACGATATCACACACAGCCATGCCCGAGGCAGCAGTCGAACCTGCGACCGTCGCAGCAGCGCGATTTCGGACAAAAGCGCCTAGAACCGCTCGGTCACAGGGGCCGGCAAATGGACATCCAACAAATCTGCCAAACAATGGCAAGACGAACAACTGTTTGCATAAGAATCAGAGATGGAAATTTCATCCAAAAATCAAGGTATATTTAATACGAGGGTCATTCCATTATTAAAGAGACAAATTGATCTGGAGAAAAAGCGTTTATTTTTACAAAAGAATACTTTTTCCACTTTTCAACATAATCTTCTTGAACATTTATGCACTTGTTCCAACGGGCTACAAGCTTTTTTATTCCGGCTGCAAAGAACTCTTTATCTTGATGTTTGAATCAATTTCCCAGAAACTTTTTCACATCCTCGTTGTCCTGGTTCAAATGGTTCAAATGGCTCTGAGCACTATGGAACAACATCTGAGATCATCAGTCCCCTAGACTTAGAACTACTTAAACCTAACTAACCTAAGAACATCACACACATTCATGCCCGAGGCAGCAGTCGAACCTGCGACTGTAACAGCAGCGCGGTTCCGGACTGAAGCGCCTAGAACCACTCGACCACAAAGGCCAGCGTTGTCCTGGAACCTCTTCCCACGTAATGCCTCCTTCAGTGCACAAAACAAATGGAAATCACTAGGTGGTCACTCAGGACTGTAATGGGGATGAGACGGTACATCCCAGCCCATTTTGTCGATGGTTTCACAGGTTACTTGAGCAATATGAGGTCGTGAATTGTCTTGCTGGAGAATCACACTTCTCCTCTGAGATCCACGACGTCTCTCTCATGGGTGGCTTCACCTTGTTTGAAAGCAAATCGCCGGCCGGGGTGGCCGTGCGGTTCTAGGGGTCACAGTTCGGAACCGCGGGATCGCTACGGTCGCAGGTTCGAATCCTGCCTCGGGCATGGATGTGTGTGATGTCCTTAGGTTAGTTAGGTTTGAGTAGTTCTAAGTTCTAGGGGACTGATGACCTCAGAAGTTAAGTCCCATAGTGCTCAGAGCCATTTTGCACCTGCTGATGCTTGGGTTTTGAATTTTTTTCTTGACTGGTGAGTTGGTGTGCTTCCGCTCCATGCTTTCTTTTTAATTCTGGCTCATAATAGTGAACCCAAGTTTCATCACAACTTAAAATTTTGTTGAGGAAGAGCACACCTTCTCTTTCATAACGTTCCTTTAGCTCTGTGCAACTCTCAACCTTGTTTCCCTGTGCAGCCGCGTCAACTCCTTTGGGACCCATTTTGCACATGTTTTGCAGTACTTCAGCTTGTTACGATATGTTATGAACTATACCTCTACTAACTTGAACCTTATCAATTATCATTTTCATAGTCACATGGTGGATGGCAAGAATAATGACATCAATGCGAGTTTCAAATGAGGGAGTTGAAACTGCAACTGGTCGGCCATAACACGGTCTTCGTCAGTCATTGAGTCGCGACCATTTTTGAACTGTGTAAAAATTTACACGATTCGTACAACCTTCATCATAAACTTTTGACATTCCACAGTTTATATTCACTTGTTTCTGGTCTTCAGCAAGTAAAAATGAATAACAGAACGTTGTTCATTTAACGTGGATCTTTCAAGCGGATTCGCCATCTTAAAATGTATTTTTGAGATTATAAGTAAAACAATGTTGATAGGTAATCGGGGCTCATCCCAGTTATGCCAACTTAAGGCCATAAAAGTACCAAACTTGTCCTACTAACAGTTTTTTCCCCAGACCAGTTTGTTTCTTTAATTATTGACTGTCCCTCGTATTTTATATTTTTATTTCACGAGCAATGATAATATCACTTGAAGTTGAATTCCCAGATCCCGTCCTAACACCATTGTAAAATTATTTTTTGTAGAATTTACTCCATATTTCATCGTCTATCCATTCGGGACCATGTTAAAATATTCAGCGATGCACAAAAAATTTTCGTTTTGGTCGCACTTTATTAAATGGCTCATATGGCTCTGAGCACTATGGAACTTAACATCTGATGTCATCAGTCCCCTAGAACTTAGAACTACTTAAACCTAACTAACTTAAGAACATCACACACATCCATGCCCGAGGCAGGATTCGAACCTGTGACATAGCGGTAGCGCGGTTCCAGACTGAAGCGCCTAGCATCGCTCGGCCACCACGGGCAGCGCACTTTATTATTTCTGATTCTGATTAGGCATTTCGGCTAACTACCATCATCGGATCAGCCTACCGCTGAGGGTTATTCAGTAGGCACTAACCCTTCGCATGACTCTATACTATTCAACGAAACACATTTTATTGATTTTTTGAAGTATTTGATCCGGTGATGGCACTTAGCCGAAAGGCACAGTCAGAAGCAGAAATAATAAAGCGCGGCTAAGACACAAACGTTTTATGGGTTTGTACACCATTATGGTTGCTGACCTACATAAAGACACCCTGTCTCCTATTTTGGATTCCATGTTACGCGAGTGTGGGACCTTATGAGGTGCTATGGACCGTGGTCTGACAGCACACGTTGGTGCAGGACTAATGACAGCAAGAACAACTTACCAAACATGGATTTGATGCATACGTATCAACTACACCTGAAAATGAGGTTTTTCCTTCGTGAGTTCTCTGATTGGTTTGATGCGCCCCGCCACGAATTCCTCTCCTCTGCCTACTTGTCTTCAGTAATATTTTATTCGATGTATTCCAGTTTCTATTTTCCTCTGCAGTTTTTACCCTCTACAGCTCCCCTTAGTACCATGGAAATTATTCCTTGATGTCTTAAAAGAAGTCATAACATCCTGACCCTTTTTCGTGTCAGTGTTTTCCAAGTGTTCCTTTCCTCGCCAATTCTGCGAGAACCTCCGCATTCCTTATTTTAGCAGTCCACCTAATTTTCAACATTCTTCTGTAGCTCCACATCTCAAACGCTTCGATTCTCTTCTGTTCCTGTTTCCTCACTTTCCATGGTTCTACCATACAGTGCTGTGCTCCAGACGTACTTTCTCAGAAATTTCTTCCTCAAATTAAGGTCTATGTTTGATTCTGGTAGACTACTCTTGACCACGAATGTCCCTTGTCTCAGGGCCAGTCTGCTTCTTCCCTCCTGAGTTTTTGCGACTGAGTTAGCGGCATTCCTTTACTTCGTCTACTTCGCAACCATCAATTTTGATCTTAAGTTTCTCGCTGTTCTTATTTCTGCTACTTCTCATTACTCGTACTTTTATCTTTTTCAGGTTTACTCTCAATCCATATTCTCTTCTCATTAGACTCTTCATTCCATGCAACAGATCCTGCAATTCTAATTCTTTTATTCTGACAGCAACGTCATCAGTGAATCTTATCATTGATGTCCTTTCATCCTGAATTTTAATCCCATTCTTGAAAATTTGTTTCATTTCCATCATTGTTTCTTCGATGAGCAGATCGTACAATTTTTCTCAGACCTTCTAACATCTTGCACCATTTTACATTGCCGAATACGTTTTCTAGGTCGACAGATCCTGTGAGCATGTCTTGTGTTTTCCTCAATTTTGCTTCCGCAATCAGGTGCAAAGTCGGAACTGCCTCTCTCGTGCCTCCACCTTTCCTGAGACCAAACTCATATTCATCTAGCAGATCCTCAATTTTCTTTTTCGTTCTTCTGTGTATCAATCTTGTCAGCAGCTTGGTTGCATGAGGTGGATAGCTGATTCAACGATAGATCTCGCACTTATCACTCTACCTGTGTTCGGAATTGTTTGGTCTCATGGTATGTCGCCAGTCTCACAGATTCTACACACCAGACTGAAAAGTCGATTGGTTGCCACTTTCCCAAATTATTTTAGAAATTACGATGGAATATTGTCTATTCCTTTGTCTTATTTTATCTCAAGTCTTCCACAGCTCTTTTAAATTCTGACTGTAAGACCGGGTCACCTATGCCTTCCATACCGATTCCAGTTTCTTGTTTTATTACGTCATCGGGCATGTCCATTCCTTCCAACTATCCGCTCTCTCCTCTACGTTGAACAGAGGATTTGTCATTGCACTCTTAATAATGTCACCCTTGCTTTTATATTTCACTGAAGATTGTCGTGAAATTTCTGTATGCTGTGTCGGTATTTTGCAACGATGATTTCTTTTTTGATTTCTTGACATTTTGTTAGCCATTTCTCTCTTTGGCCGCGCTACACTTCATATTTATTTAATTTCTGAGGGATTTATGTTGCTGTATTCCTGTCTTAGATTAGGAAATGAGACACTTAAAGTAGTAAAGGAGTTTTGCTATTTGGGGAGCAAAATAACTGATGATGGTCGAAGTAGAGAGGATATAAAATGTAGACTGGCAATGGCAAGGAAAGCGTTTCTGAAGAAGAGAAATTTGTTAACATCGAGTATAGATTTAAGTGTCAGGAAGTCATTTCTGAAAGTATTTGTATGGAGTGTAGCCATGTATGGAAGTGTAACATGGACGATAAATAGTTTGGACAAGAAGAGAATAGAAGCTTTCGAAATGTGGTGTTGCAGAAGAATGCTGAAGATTAGATGGGTAGATCACATAACTAATGAGGAGGTATTGAATAGAATTGGGGAGGAGTTTGTGGCACAAATTGACTAGAAGAAGGGATCGGTTGGTAGGACATGTTCTGAGGCATCAAGGGATCACCAATTTGGTACTGGAGGGCAGCGTGGAGGGTAAAAATCGTAGAGGGAGACCAAGAGATGAATACAGTAAGCAGATTCAGAAGGATGTAGGGTGCAGTAGGTACTGGGAGATGAAGAAGCTTGCACAGGATAGAGTAGCATGAAGAGCTGCATCAAACCAGTCTCAGGACTGAAGACCACAACAACAACATTCCTGTCTTTCACTGGACATTTTTGTACTTGATTCTTTCATTGATCCGTTGCAGTATTTCTGCTGTTACCCCCAAGATTTATTCGTAGTTACCTTCCTTGTACTTCTATTTTTATAGATTTCCAATCCTCTTGAACTGGATTGTCCTATTACTATTTAAAAAGTGTAATGGAATGAGTAGGAATAGAATAATAATGTGTTCACTAATTTTAACACTAATATTGCATGCATATCCTGTAAACCGACTCGTTCCTCATCATTTCCATAAAAGAACCGTTAAAATTATCTATGGAACATGTAACTAACTAAACGTCTAACTATGATTTCCTTATCACTGTACCTACATCCCTAGCGAATTCATACGCATCTCTCATTTCTCAGTACTTCTGTAGCCTACTTCCTTCCACACTGATTCTTCCAGATAATTCTCTTAAACTTCTGTCTGCTCTTCTTCATAACTAAATTATAACTGTGTCTATATGTGCACCTTGGTGTGATTTACAATCCAATATCTGATTTCCGAATCTCTGCCTGTCCGTGATTTAATCTAGCTGGAAACTTACCGTTTCTGCAAGACTTCTTCAATTGTACCTCCTCCCATTGTGACTCTTGATTACAGTATTCGCTATTACCGTAGAAAATTCATTGCAGAACTCAGTTAATTTTTCTCCTCTCTTATTCCTACTATCAAGCCCATATTCTCACATAACCATTTCTGCTATTTGTTTTCCTACAACCGCGTTCCAATCTCCCATAATTATTAAATTTTGATCTCCCTTTACATACTGAATTACCCGTTCAGTATCCTCGTATACTTCCTCTATCTCTTCATCTTATGCTTGCGACGTTCGCATGTATATACCTGAACTACCGTTTTCGCCCTTTGTTTGCTGCCAAATCTGACGAGAGCAACTCTATCACTGAACCGTTCACAGCAACACATTCTCTTCCCTACTTTGCAATACGTAACGAATCGTCCTCCCGTTATACCATTTTCTTCTGCTTTTAGTATTACCTTATATTCATCTGACGAGAAATCCTTACCTAGTTTCTGTTTCACTTTATTGACCCCCATTATATCTAAATTGAGTCTCTGAACTACGCTTTTTAGATTTCAAAGGCTTCCTGCTACGTTCAAACTTCAGATATTCCATGCCCCGACTAGTACAAAGTTACCCTTTCACGTATTGTTCAGTCTTTTTCTCATGGTTACCTCCCCCTTCGCAGTCCCCACCCGGAGATCCGAATGGAGGACTGTTCCGGAATCTTTTGCCAAAGGAGGTATCATCATGTCACTTTTTTAGGGCCACAAGTCCTGTGAAAACACGTAATGTGTCTTTAATGCAGTGGTTTCCATTGCCTTCTGCATCGACAAGTCGTTGATAATTGACGATTCTTCCGTCTTTTAGGAGCAGTTTCCAGCTTTAAGGACAAGAGATTGCCCTGAACCTTTTTCTGGTCCTCCACCGTATCTGAGGAGGCCATTGGCAGAGCCAGAGTGACTTCTTATGCCGAAAGTCTTCAACCGCCACAGCTGACGATTTCCGTTCAAAATTTAACAAGTGTATGGTCTCTAACCTCGACCCGGGACGTTTTGATTGCTATTTAAAGACGCTACGGCTTATTTTTCTATCCGTTTCTTCATTGGTTATTCGTCAGCGGGTTTGTGAGGATATCGCGCGACATCTTTCACATTCTCTCGATGAGAACTTCCCTCAGTTTATTTATTACAGAAAGTGGTCGGTCCCCTGAACGAACACGCTGGGCTGTGGTGCTGGCTGACCGCTAGAGCACGAGTATAATGATGAGGGTACTAGCCTCGAAACAGATCTTACAATAAAACTGAATATCATTTGATTGCAGTCTGAGACATTCGATCTTACTCTCAAGTGAACACTAATGTTTCTTCCCCCCTCCCATTAATGACGTGACTATCGGACGGTAATGACCTTCATGTTATGCCAGAATCACAGACTAGAAGAAATTATCGCCACCAGTCTTTGGCCGAAAAAGGAGGAATAGAGTGGTTCTTAATCACCAGAATGAGGGCATGGATGTGTGTGGTGTCCTGAGGTAGTTAGGTTTAAGGAGTTCTAAGTCTAGGGGACTGATGACCTCAGATGTTAAATCCCATAGTGCTTAGAGCCATTTGACCCATCACCAGACTGTGCGACAACGTCGTAAGTCAGATTCCAATATTTTCCCGACTGAGGGCTTTGATGATGATGGAGATACGTTGTTAGATGCAGACGTTAAACTTTCCCAGCTACAGACTGATGCGATACGAAACAGTACTTCTACGGATTAGTTTTACTTCCCTTCGTTGGAGATGGCTGTGACACCCACTCTTTTCCAGTTACAGCGAACGTAGCTCTGCAGAGGGAAGCTGCTATAAGTCCTTGTCAAGAGAGGCGCTGATTAAGGCGTAAATTCTTAAAAGTACTCGCCTTGGAAGTGTAAGTAGATGATGGTTTCCATGGCCCTTCCGAAATACATCCTATGATTTCATTTTTGTCAATGTGCTTAGCACTGGGTGCATATCCTTTTAGGTTTTCTTCGGTCCTCTCTTTTTTTCATGTTAGGCAAATCACGGAACTTGATAAAAGCGTGCTACAGGCCAGTAAGCGAACGCTTCTGATTACGGCATGCAAGCATACCTTAGCGACTGTCTCAAAAGTGTACCATGCGACTTTCTGTAGCTCTCGCAATACAATTGGAGGCATCTCCATTGTCACGTGACTACACCTGCACAATTTACAAATTACTACGCTACAGCAATGTCGAAGTGAAATTTTATTTCGTCACACGTCAAGAAAATAGTGCAGCGGCCCCATTCGTTCTGATATTTATTACTTCCTTTGTCACACATCGCCGCTTCACGTCCTAAATCCTTGCAAAGAGCCGCTACTGCGGTTTTCTCTTTCATTCAGTCAGAGACGGCCGGGCCGAGCTCCTGAAACATTCAGCAGCGAAGTGCTGTTTAATTCAACCCAGCCACGCGGCCCACCGGCACTCCACGGGCTTGAGGGGCCTCAGTGCCGCGGGAACTCCTACGACACACCAACTACTGTGGCCCAGGGTCAGCAAAAATGTATCTACCTTCAGAGGCAGAGGTCAATTTTTCCGTTCTCGATTTAATTAAAGGCCATCAGGAGTCAAAAAACCGGAGGCAAATTCCAGAAGGGTAACACTGAGCCTCTAGAAACATCTTAGAAATAAATATGATTTTAGATAACGATAAATAATAAAGCTATTCCATTGTCATCCATAGCCGATAACAAGATTTATTACTTGCACTATATAGGTTAACCCTTTCGGACCAGAATTTTTTTATGGAGGAAGGAAAATTATTCTTTATGTAGTAATGCTTTTAGGTGATTTTTTTTATCATTTTAGATGCAATTTATACAAAAATATAGACCAGTTTTCGATACTTACTTTGAACTCCTGGCTTCATTTGCGGGCTAAGATAACTAATTACGAAATATTCTCTGTTGGAATTAATAATAAAATATTCATTCAATAAATACCATGCAGAATAACGATAACAATATTCTGTTACACTGTGGAACATAGCTAACCAACCACCTCAGTGTATTCTGGCGGCCACAAGCTGCTGCTACTGCTACATTCACTTGCCGATATTTTCATACTGATTCCCAACAGCTGGCAGCACTTGTACATGATGAAAAGGTTGAACATTCACAAATGTTTACCTCGGTTTTCCTTGAGAGGACGGGGCGGGGGCGGGGGGGGGGGGGAATAATTTTGTCGCAGCGAAGACACAGTAAAAGTTAATGTACACAATATTGTAGCCAGGGAACCTGAAAGGGTTAAAATCAAATGAAGCAATGGGTATACATGAAAACCCTGCAGAGCTTCTAAAAAACTGAAGGGACAACATCAAAACTAAAATGTTCGCTGTGGTACCTACATGTTTTGAAGAGGGTATCATACCAACTAACTTCACAAAAAGTAGAACTCCTGACTTACCAAAGAAGGCAAATGCAAGGACTGTACAAACTACAAACCACTGTCCCTTCTGTCACATGAGGATGAAAAAGAAAACAGGTAGAAATTTAGCCAATTCGATCTCAGATCACGGGAAGGAACAAGGGAAGCAATATTGGCACTATGTCAAATTTTGGAAAGAACATTGAAAGTAATCAGAAAAACGTTTATAACAATAATTTAACTAGATAAGGCACTTGATATAATTGAACGGACTTTATTATTTAAAACACTGGGCAAACCGGGGCTTGACTGGAACGACAGGCGACTAATTTTTAGCGTATACCAGTATAAAAGTCAAAGTACTGTATTGGATATTATTGGTAACAAGAAAGAAGCAAAATTCAGAAGGGGAGCAAGACGGGAGTACTCTCTGTCACCTTCCTTATCTACGACGGGAATTGAATAAGTAATGAAACATTATTTTCTGAAAGCAAGTTGCTTTTTATTGAGGTTTCCAATAAACCATATTATTCCCCACTCTTTTAGCTGAAATAACCTATTTTTGAATTTGATCTCCGTTCCATTCTACGGCCCTACGCCACCTTACTGGGAGGGCCCGTATGCCAGCATGGTACCACTCTACAGGTCGTTTCTCTGCCTCGTGATGGCTGGGTGTTGTGTGCTGTCCTTAGGTCAGTTAGGTTTAAGTAGTTCTAAGTTCTAGGGGACTGATGACCATAGATGTTAAGTCCCATAGTGCTCAGAGCCATTTGAACATTTTTTTTCTACAGGTCGATGTCGAAGCGAACGTCTTGCTGCATCAACAATCCCCCCATCATCATCCATGTACTGCTTGCCGCCGAGCACATCCTTACTTTGGCCAAGCAGATGGAAGTCAGAAGGTACCCACCAGGATAGCCGAGAGCACTAACGCGCTGCTTCCTGGACTTGGATAGGCGCACTGGTCCCGGATCGAATCCGCCTGGCGGACTAACGACGAGAGCCGGTGTGCCAGCCAGCCTGGATGTGGTTTTTAGGCAGTTTTCCACATCCCGCCAGGTGAATACCGGGCTGGTCCCCACGTTCCGCCTCAGTTACACGATTTGCAGACATCCGAATCACGTTCGCACTATTCCATGGATTCCACTAGACGCAAGACAGTTGGGGTACACACATTCTGGCCTGGGGGGTACGGGGTGGCGACAGGAAGGACATACTGCCACCCCTTAAAATTAACACGCCACATCCGGTTAACCATGACAGCAGACCCCACACATCGGGATTAATACTTGGAAAGAGAGAGGTGGGAGTTGGAAGGTGCGAGATGCGGGCTGTAGGGTAATGAGGAAGCACAGTCCAACGAAGTTTTGTGAGTTCACCTCGGGTGCTCAGACCTGTGGTGACGAACACGGTGAAGTCGTTTCTTCAATTTCCTGAAAGTGTGTGCAGTCAGCCGGCACGCAGTAAATCCGACAGTTTTACGCAACCCTGTTGCAATGATAACAAACGTCTCAACCAACGACTCACCGTGCTTTTTTTCACAGCCAGATATTCGTAGACGTTCTGCAAGTGCCAACGAGTAGCTGCGATATTCTGGTTTTCTTTCAAAAGAAACTCAATACCAGCTCTCTGCTTGGAGCGCACCTCCGTTACAGGCGCCATTTTGAAGGCTAAGTATAGCACTGCCACCTATCGGAACTTCATGAAACTACAGCGGGAGTAATCAAAGTCATCCCACAACAAATTCCACATCTATTTAACTGAAAATGGATGAGAAAAAGAAGTGTTGCATTACATACTGAACACCTCTGATAAAACATTCAACTAGGGAGTAAAACAACATACACTCCTGGAAATGGAAAAAAGAACACATTGACACCGGTGTGTCAGACCCACCATACTTGCTCCGGACACTGCGAGAGGGCTGTACAAGCAATGATCACACGCACGGCACAGCGGACACACCACGAACCGCGGTGTTGGCCGTCGAATGGCGCTAGCTGCGCAGCATTTGTGCACCGCCGCCGTCAGTGTCAGCCAGTTTGCCGTGGCATACGGAGCTCCATCGCAGTCTTTAACACTGGTAGCATGCCGCGACAGCGTGGACGTGAACCGTATGTGCAGTTGACGGACTTTGAGCGAGGGCGTATAGTGGGCATGCGGGAGGCCGGGTGGACGTACCGCCGAATTGCTCAACACGTGGTGCGTGAGGTCTCCACAGTACATAGATGTTGTCGCCAGTGGTCGGCGGAAGGTGCACGTGCCCGTCGGCCTGGGACCGGACCGCAGCGACGCACGGATGCACGCCAAGACCGTAGGATCCTACGCAGTGCCGTAGGGGACCGCACCGCCACTTCCCAGCAAATTAGGGACACTGTTGCTCCTGGGGTATCGGCGAGGATCATTCGCAACCGTCTCCATGAAGCTGGGCTACGGTCCCGCACACCGTTAGGCCGTCTTCCGCTCACGCCCCAACATCGTGCAGCCCGCCTCCAGTGGTGTCGCGACAGGCGTGAATGGAGGGACGAATGGAGACGTGTCGTCTTCAGCGATGAGAGTCGCTTCTGCCTTGGTGCCAATGATGGTCGTATGCGTGTTTGGCGCCGTGCAGGTGAGCGCCACAATCAGGACTGCATACGACCGAGGCACACAGGGCCAACACCCGGCATCATGGTGTGGGGAGCGATCTCCTACACTGGCCGTACACCACTGGTGATCGTCGAGGGGACACTGAATAGTGCACGGTACATCCAAACCGTCATCGAACCCATCGTTCTACCATTCCTAGACCGGCAAGGGAACTTGCTGTTCCAACAGGACAATGCACGTCCGCACGTATCCCGTGCCACCCAACGTGCTCTAGAAGGTGTAAGTCAACTACCCTGGCCAGCAAGATCTCCGGATCTGTCCCCCATTGAGCATGTTTGGGACTGGATGAAGTGTCGTCTCACGCGGTCTGCACGTCCAGCACGAACGCTGGTCCAACTGAGGCGCCAGGTGGAAATGGCATGGCAAGCCGTTCCACAGGACTACATCCAGCATCTGTACGATCGTCTCCATGGGGGAATAGCAGCCTGCATTGCTGCGAAAGGTGGATATACACTGTACTAGTGCCGACATTGTGCATGCTCTGTTGCCTGTGTCTATGTGCCTGTGGTTCTGTCAGTGTGATCATGTGATGTATCTGACCCCAGGAATGTGTCAATAAAGTTTCCCCTTCCTGGGACAATGAATTCACGGTGTTCTTATTTCAATTTCCAGGAGGGTATTTAATGCATCACATTAGCCGATGACCGTTCCATAGTGACGGACTCTGAGGAGGAACTAGATAAAATGATTAGGGTATTAAATCAAAAGAGAACAAAATTAAAACTAAAAATAAATACCAAGACTACAGAAATCATGGTCGTAGACCAGAAAGAAGGAGGGGGAGGTAAGACTGACATTAGAATAGGCAGTGGGAAAATCGAGCAAGTAACCGAGTCTCTCGATTTTGGTATTAATATGGAGGAAAACAATACATGTCTCAAGGAAATATAGAGAATAGCACTGGCGAAGAGGCTCTCCAAAAGGGAGAAGAACCTTCTGCTGAAAAAGCGCATCAGCTTCCACACTAAGAAAAGTCACAAAAACATTCGTATGGAGTGCCTGAGTGAAACTTGGACGTTAGGAAACCATGAGAAATCTCGCCTCGAAGCTGCGGAAATGTACTTGTGGAAGGAAATTACAAGAAGTAGCTCAACCGGAAAAAAATGAATGAAGTGGTTCTGCAATAAATTAAAAAAGGAGGAGAGAAGAAACAACTACCGAAAGTTATAGGCAACTCAAAGGAAACTTCGTTGACAGTCAATTAGACATGACATTCTTTTAGGAAATATTTTCGAAGGCAAGATCGTAGGGAAGGAAACGAGGGAATGATCGAGAACATTCAAAAAATTATGATAAGTGAGACAGGATGTTCTTCATACAGGAAGTTAAAGAGGATTGCCGAAGGGTGAAAGTTGTGGCCACAGGAGGAGGACTTAGCCTTTTGAGAGAGGATGAAGAACTGTCATCAGACATCAGTTTCTGCTCTTTTTTCGTAGGCGATGACTCTGAGCATACCAATTTTCTTCTAAGAATCCTTCCCATTTATTATAAAAACTGTCATTAATGTAGAGACGTTCAGATCTATGGTCCCATTTATAAAAGATTTCTATCTTGTACATCACACGTTCAGATGACTGACATACCACACTCGTTTTAGGTATGGTTAAGGTCTGGCCACCTTCCTGATTTACGTAAATATTTAGGAGGAAATCCTAAATAACTGCTCAATGAAACCAAGGCCGATCGCTTCCCATTTAGTTCTTAATGTGGCCTCATGCGCCATGTCTTATGATCCCTACGTGGAGACGTCGTATATTACTGATTCCCTTATTTCACAGTTTCCGCCCGGAAAATGTTCTACATCTAAATGGCTACTCTAAATCACTCTTAAGTGCCTGGAAGAGAGTTCGTCGAGCCACCATCACACTAATTCTGAATTATTCCACTCTCGAACAGAATGCACAGGAAACGAACACCTATATTTCAGTGAGAGGTTTGATTTCCCGTATTTTATTGTGATGATGGTTTCTCCCTATGTAGGTCGGCATCAAAAAAATATTTTCGCATTCGGAGGAAAAAGTTGGTGACTGACATTTCGTGAGGAGACCATGCCGCAACGAGAAACCCCTTCGTTTTAACGCTGCCCACCCCAAATCCTGTATCATGTCCGTGATAGTCTCTCCCCTATTTCTGGATAATACAAACCACGTTGTCCTTCTTTAAACTTTCTCGATGTTCTCCGTCAATCCTATCTGGTAAGGATCCCCCACGACACAGGAGTACTCCAAAAGAGGACGGACAAGAGTATAAAGCTTATAAAGCGGTATGACAAGTGTCTCAATGCACTTGGAAATTATGTAAAAAAATAAAGATATGTCTTACCTTTAATGTCTCATTCTCTTTTTTTCCTTTCACACACAACTCTGACCACAGTCGACAGGAGAAACTTATTTTCCAACTCCTCCTCGTACATTGTGGATAAGAATTTTGCAATTTCAAGTACTCACAGTACGACAGGTGTTCCATAAGTAATACAACACATTCTTTAACTAAGCCAATTTCGGTTGAAAAACATGTGGAATTTGTTGTGGGAAATCGTGAAACAGCCGGCCGTAGTGACCGAGCGGTTCTAGGCGCTTCAGTCCGGAACCGCGAGACTTCTACGGTCGCAGGGTCGAACCCTGCCTCGGGCATGGATGTGTGTGATGTTCTTAGGTTACTTAGGTTTAAGTAGTTCTAAGTTCTAGGGGACTGATGACCTCAGCTGTCAAGTCCGATAGTGCTCAGAGCCATTTGAACCATTTTTTGAATCGTGAAAAATGCCCGTTTAAGCCCTTATAGTTTAATGAAGAGGTGGCAGTGCTATAAGAAGCCTTCAAAACGGCGTCTGTAAGGAGGTGCGTTCCGAACAGAGTTGTCATTGAGTATCTTCAGGCTAAAAACAAGAGTATCGTAGATATTTATAAGCACTTGCAGAATATCTTTGGAAACCTCGCAGTCGACAAAAGCACGGTGAGTCGTTGGGAGAGTGTCTGTCACCATGGCAACAAGGTCGCGTGAACCTGTCCCATCTCCCGCCACAAAGAGCTCTGACTCCTGCGAAGTTGGAAAGTGCGGACACTCTCATTCGAGGTGATCGACGGATCACAATCAGACGCCTCACTGACCAGCTGGACGCTGTCCTCGCCGTTTAACAGAAGACCACAAAGCGCAGCGAAGAACCAACTGTGCGGAACTTCTTGTGCGTTACGTGGCTGATCGCTACACTTGTCGAACATCGTCACAGGCGATGAAATATGGGTTCATCACATGGAACCGGAAACGAAACAGCTATCCATGGAGTGACGGCACACCGTAACTCCGAAGAAACAGTTCGAAGCCGCACCCCAGCCGGTAAGGCCAAGGCGACGGTCTGCTGGGACTCTGAAGGCATTATTCTGTATAATGTCCACCCTCATGGCGCAACGATCAACTCTTACGTGTACTGTTCTACTGTCAGTGAACTGAAGAAAAGACTTCAGCGGGTTCGTAGCCACGAAAATGCAAACAAACTTCTCCGTCTCTATGATAAATCAAGGCCTCACACAAGTCCGCCCACCCGAGAAGAGCTCACAAAACTTCACTCGGCTGTTCTTCCTCGCCCGCCCAACACCCTGGATCTCGCATCTTGCGACCTCCATCTGTTTGGCCCAATGAAGGATGCTCTCCACGGGAAACAGCAAGTGGACGATCGTGAGGCAGCAGCAGAGTGGTACAATGCGGGCCCTCCCAGCAAGGCAGTATAAGGCCATAGCACTAAACATAGACAATCTTAAAAAATGTTTTGTAGTGAAAAGAGTGGGGAATAATATGATGTATCGGAATCCTGAATAAATCCCTCCTTTCCTCCAGAATGTTGCATTACTTATTGAACGTCCCTCGTATATACTTCATGTGCAGAATAGAAACCACAAAAAATATTTAAGGAGTGGTATTATACGAGGGTGAGTCAAATGAAAACCTTAAATTTCTAATAACAAACCGAAATTTCGCGCCGTAATCCTGTAAGTTGGTAAGTGTGCTACAAACTGCGTGCAGAATGGCCTGTAGGTGGCAGCATAGTGCAGATGCACACATACCGACGCAGTATCAGTATAAACATGGCCGCCCCACTCACGACTTGCTCCAGGAAGAACAGCGTTCTGTTATTCGGTTTTTGCGTAGTGAAGGTGTGAAACCTATTGAAATTCATCTACGAATGAAGGTTCAGTATGCTGATGCATGTTTGGCACAGCTGCATGTCTACGAATGGAATAGGAGGTTCGCAAATGGTGTGACTTCAGTGGAAGATGCTCCTCGTCCAGGTCAGGCACAACGAGTTGTGACTCCACAGAACACTGCAGCAGTTGCAGCCATAGTGAAGGAAAACCGCCGAGTGACACCGAATGACATTCTAGCATGTTTACAGAATAGTAATGGGTCAGCACACCACATTGTGTATGATGTGCTCCAGTTTCACAAAGTGTCTGCAAGATGGGTGCAACGGCAGCTGACTCCTAAAATGAGAGAATGACGTGTTGATGCTTGTGAAGAACTTCGTTGGCGCTTTGAACGAGAAGGTGATGGCTTCCTTGCAAGAATGGTTACTGGCGACAAAACCTGGGCTCGCTTCCACCAACCGGAAACGAAGAGAGCGAGCAAGGAGTGGCGCCATTTCTCCTACCATGTGATTTCCATGTGTTTGGACCACTCAAAGACGCAATGGGAGGAAAGAAGTTCCGTTCTGATGAAGAGGTACGCCACGCGGTGCATGAGTGGTTGCGTGGACTGCCAAAAGAATTTTTTTCTAAAGGAATTTATACACTTTTTAAGCACTGGAGGACTTTCATTGAGCATGGGAGAGATTATGTTTAAAAGTGATACAGCTTTGTACCAATTCTGCACAATAAGTAATATTTAAAAAAATATTTAAGGTTTTCATTTGACTCACCCTCGTATCAATGCAAGTCTCAAGATGCTGGTAGAAGAGAAGCCGTGAGGGCTCGTTGTGTCTCAATTAATCAAATTAATTGACGGATAAATTAAACTGATCAATTAATTATCCCCTCGACACTCCCTATTGGTGTGAAACTCAAAACGGTGGGAAATTGTAATTTTCGTGGTAAATTCGAATTTTCACGGTAAATTCAGATGCTGATTACATAGTATTGCAGAGCGCATAATAATGATAATTACAGATATTAAGCTGATACGAACAGATTACTTTTACCGGATGAGAGAATACTTAGAGGAAGTGTAGCCTATGCCATGTTGTTGTATAGGATTTTCACATTAAGAGTCAACAAGTAACGATACTTCAGCTAGATAAAAACTCGTGTATGCTCCGATTTCCTCTGTCTTAGGAAATAATACACGTAAAAGGGAGAAATCTAAATTTTGCGGGTGAGATAGATGAGGTGTACGGACAACCACATCCCCATCTCGGATTGGCTAAATTGGATGTTCTGAAACTGGGGAGTCTACGTTGGGGGTGGAATTGCATTCAGAATTTTACATCCAAGCCGCGTGTGCTAGTCGCACAGTGGGTCTGGAGTTAGGGACACATGTCCGCAGCCAGTGGCAGGCGAGGTCACGAGGGCTTGGCCGACCAGAAGCCGTGGCTTAGCTTGTCCCTACAGGTCAGGTACACAGAAAGGCTCCAACCAGTCGGCTCTTCAGGTACACAATACAATCGGTGCATGGCGCTGGACTAGACTGGACGTGACTGGCCAGTTTTATCCCACGTTTCTGTTGGATAGGATGTGACTTGAGACTCATAAGTAGGTATAAGTGCGTTTGTTGCTACATGACTCCAGTACATTGGCAGCATGATTTATAACAGCACTGGCCAGTGGGTCGCTGTCCTAATA
Organism: Schistocerca cancellata; assembly: GCF_023864275.1. Taxonomy (NCBI): domain Eukaryota; kingdom Metazoa; phylum Arthropoda; class Insecta; order Orthoptera; family Acrididae; genus Schistocerca; species Schistocerca cancellata. The sequence goes on from NC_064632.1 coordinate 249,856,032, forward strand.
TTATTACCCAGCTTTATGTCCCTCCCAGCAGCTACTCACTTGTACATCGGCAGGAGGCTTCTTCCCTGGACTTCAGTGATAGAGTGCTGTCCTCTTATTATTAGACCGGCCAAGGTGGCCGAGAGGTTCTAGGCGCTACAGTCTGGAACCACGCGACCGCTACGGTCGCAGGTTCGAATCCTGCCTCGGGCGTGGATGTGTGTGATGTCCTTAGGTTAGTTACGTTTAAGTAGTTCTAAGTTCTCGGGGACTGATGACCTCAGAAGTTAAGTCCCATAGTGCTCAGAGCCATTTGAACCATTTGTTATTATTACTTGCCTTTCCCAACAGGGCTACTGGCCAGACTGGCTGGAACAACTCTCTAGCGCTAGACTAATAGCGAAAATATTCTCTCTGCATTCAACGGTCATTGCTTCGATTGGATAGAGCCACTCTCTAGCGGTCGATCAATGGTAACTACACCTTCCCAACTCCTACGCTTCACAGACAATTTTTTCAATTTCCCGCCAATAGCAGGAGGGGAGGGGAGTTACACCACACCAGTATTCAGGGTCGTCCATCTTGGATTGATGCGTCACAGTTAGACAGCGCCAGTATTCCAAAGATGAAGAAACATAGAGAGTAATCCTACATTCTTCCACACATCTGGCATGCAGATTGAATTTGTATAAATAATAAATATATTATTATTTTGTTATTAGTATTACGTTCTCTGCAATGTAATGTAATCAGAATTTGAATTTACCGCGAAAACTGGAATTTCCCGCAGTTTTCAGTTTCCCGTGAGTCTGAATTTCCTGCACGAAGGGGCAGGGAGAGGAGGGGTGAATTAACTGATCAATTTAATTAATTAATCAATTAATTTGGTATCAAAATTGCGTAATAAACTCTTCTTTTACCTTCCAAACTTCAAAGGTACCTGATTCGAGTCCTGGGCAGACTCACAGGTTTGGTCTCCCAGAGGGGAGGTGTGGGGAAGACTGAGTATTTCCCAGAGGAGGGGTTAGTTAAGTCATCGATTTAATTAGTTAGTCAATTAATTTTATGTCGCTTTAATACCAATACTGCGCCAAAATCGACTTTAGCCCCCTACTCATGAGTAGCTCACTGAGTAAGACCATTGCGCTCAAAATGCAACGTTTTTGGTTCGAATCCCGACCCAGCACACAGTTATAATGTGCCAGGAAGTGTTACAAGGGTGCACAGTCCGCTGCAGACAGAAAGTATCATTCTAGAGAAGAAATTGTTTGCCCCTGACTAATGGTTGTGTCTAGAAGCGAATTTTTTAATCTTTGAGTCAATCAGCGATGAGACAGCTTGTTTGATTTTTAAAGTCTTTTGCGTTCTCTCTCTTTGTGTTCCTATCACGATCTGTCCAGCTTCGGGTGGTTCTTTTCTACCAGGCTACGGTAAGCAGAGCATCCGCACCTACCCATCCAGTGCGTGCTTCTGAGACAGGGGCTGCGAGTACCGAAGCTGCCACACCTGGGCTGCCGCAGGTGGTGGACGGGGGGGGGGGGGAGGGGTGTATTCCGCTGTGCTCGTGGTTCGCCTCCATGAGGCGGGGTTCCTCCTCGCCCGCCTCCGCTCACGCCTCCCTTCCCACAGCCAGCCGCCCTCACTGCAGGACTAACCGCTCGGCCCGGAAATAGAATCGGGCGGCAGCGCGCGACGCCCAAATTGCCGAAATACGGGGAGGCAGCCTCCAGACGCGGGGCCGGCCGATGCGCCACGTAGTGGTTCGCTACAGAGCACAGCACAGCCCACCAGACGCCGCAGTAAATCCTCCACGTGGAAGCCGACCCACACCGACCTGCTGCCCCAGTTGGCCTTGCTACCTTCTCACTCGCACGATCCGAAATAATAACCAACGAACCGCCCTCCACCAGTCACGTCAAACAAACGTGTATGCACGCATCAGTCTAGTGGCCACCTGAAGATCTAGACCATTTAACGTTAGACCAGAGCTGCCATAACACGGATGATGTCTAAAGGAGATACAGTATCTGGTCAACAGCATCCGGACACCGGTCACTAGACAATGCCTGTTGTTGTTGCGGTCTTCTGTCCGAAGACAGGTTTGATGCAGCTCTACACGCTATTCAATCCTGTGCGAGCCTCTATATCTCCGAGTAACTACTGCAACCTACATCCTTTTCGAATCTGCTCACTGTATTCATCTCTTGGTCTCCTCCTAACATTTTTACCCCACACACTTCCCTCCAATACTAAATTGATGATCCCATGATGCCTCAAAATGTGTCCTATCAACCGATCCTACATTTACTCAAGTTGTGCCACAATTTCTTGTCTCCTCAATTCTATTCAGTACCTCCTCATTAGTAACGTTATCTTCCCATCCATTCTTCAGTATTCTCCTGTAGCACCACATTTCAAAAGCTTCTGTTCTTTTCTTGTCTAAACTGTTTATCGTCCATGTTTCACGTCCATACATGGCTACACTCCAGACAAACACCTTTAGAAAAGACTTCGTATACTAGACGTTAGCAAATGTCTCTTCTCTTCTTCAGAGACGCATTTCTTGCCATTGCCAGTCTACATTTTATATTCTACTTCGGCAGTCATCAGTTACTTTGCTGCCCAAAAAACAAAACTTAACTACTATTTTAAACGTCTCATTCCCTAATCAAGATTTTCAGCATCACCTAATGGTTCAAATGGCTCTGAGCACTTTGGGACTTAACTTCTGTGGTCATCAGTCCCCTAGAACTTAGAGCTAATTAAACCGAACTAACCTAAAGACATCACACACATCCATTCCCGAGGCAGGATTCGAACCTGCGACCGTAGCGGTCTCGCGGTTCCAGACTGTAGTGCCTAGAACCGCTCGGCCATCCCGGCCGGCAGCATCACCTAATTCGACTACATTCCAATATCCTTGTTTTCCTTTTGTTGAAGTTGATCACATATCCTCCTTCCAACTGCTTCCGTTCAACTGCTCTTCCAAATCCTTTCCTATCTCTGACAGAATTACAATGTCGTCGGCAGACCTCAAGGTTTTAATCTGTTCCCCCTGAACTTTAATTCCCACTCCAAATTTTTCTATGGTTTCCTTTTCTGCTTCCTCAGTGTTCAGAGTGAATAACATCAGCGATAGGCTATAACCTTCACTCACTCCCTTCTAAACCACCGCTTCCTTTTGATGCCCCTCCACTGTTATAACTGCCGTCTGGTTTCTGTACAAGTTATAAATAGCTTTTCGCTCCCTGTACCTTATCCCTGCTACCTTCAGAATATCAAATAGAGCATTCCAGTCAACTTTGTGAAAAGCTTTCTCTAAGTTTACAGATGCTATAGACATATTTTGCCTTTCCTTAACCTATCTTATAAGACGTACGGTCAGTATTGCCTCGCGTATTCTCACATTTCTCCTGAACCCAAACTGATCTTTCCCGAGGTCGGGTCTACTAGTGTTTTCATTCATCTGTAAGAAATTCGTGTTAGTATTTATGCTACTTTGGCTTACTAAACTGTTAGTGCGGTAAATTGCTTTCTCTGAAATTGCAGTTATTACATTCTTCTTGAAGTCTGAGGGTACTTCGCCTGTCTCATACACTTTGCTCACCCGATGGAAGAGTTTTGTCGTACATGGCTCTCCCAAGGCTATCAGTAGCTCTAATGGAATGTTGTCTACTCCCTGGACCTTGTTTCGCTTTAGGTCTTTCAGTGCTCTCTCAAATTCTTCACGCAGTATCATATTTCCCATCTCATCTTCGTCTACGTCCTCTTCCATTTCCATAATATTGCCGTCAAGTACGTCTCCCTTGTAGAGACCCCTCTATATGCTCCCACCTTTCTGCTTTTCCTTCTTTGCTTAGTACTGGTTTTCCATCTGAGCTCTTTATATTAAAACAGCTACTTCTCTTTTCTCCAGAAGCCTCTTTATTTTTTCTGCAGGCGATATCTTTCTTTCCCCTGGTGAAACATGCTTCTAAATCCTTACATTTCCCTCTCTCCATCCCCGCTTTGCCACTATGTGCTTCCTGTCAACCTCATTTCTCCTTCTCTATGACTGCCTAAACTCTGCTGGTGGCACTTTCATTGAGATGTCTAAATGACTGTGGATCAACTGTAGGGTATTCTTCCTCTGAGAAGGTGGTGATGTTGAACGCTGGTATATGGAGCGAGGTCGAAATAATCCCAAAGGTGATCCATTAGGGTGATTCTTCTTTTTTGCGAATTTCATGTTTCTTCACGCATACCTCCTTGTTTTTGTCCTTTTTTCCTTACAAGAATTTCAAGATCCATTTTGTTGAAACTGAAGACAAGGAACCTGTGTTGCAGTTACCGACAAGTCGCGTCATGTCACTACGCGTTGTTTATTGCTGATTATGCGTGTCCTCGACTGCTATCGTACTCCAGAGTGAAGTTCTCTCTCTGCAGCGCAGTCTGCGCTAATATGAAACTTCCTGGCGGATTGAAACTATGTATCTGACGGAGACTCGAACTCGGGACCTTTGCCGTTCACAGGCAAATTTCCTTCCGACTGAGGTACCCAAGCACGACTCGCGACCCATCCTCACAGCTTCACTTCCGCCAGTACCTCATCTCTAGTCTTTCAACTTCACTGAAGCACTCCTACGGAACTCGCGGGGCTAGCATACTTGAAACAGAGCATATTGTGGAGACACGGCCTGGGGGAAGCTCCCCGAATGAAATTTTCGCTTTGCAGCGGAGTAGCGAGTTCACTTCCGTAAAGAGTTTGGACATGTTGAAGAACTTAAGCATAGATTTATATTTATTAAATAAGATTCCTTTTTCTTGGGATTCAGACACTTCCTATCTTAATCCAAAAGAGGCTACGACAGATCTTGAGGTGACGGACGATACGGCGGAAATTGAAGTTAATGAAAGTTTTCGATAGATTGTTAACAGCCGATAGCAGTAAAGTAAGCGTACAGACAGTAATAAACAGCACGTACTGCCATGACACAACGTATCTGGCACTGAGGCATGGGTCCTCGCCTTCAATTCCAACAAAACAGGTTATAAAATTCTTAACACAAAACGAAAAAACTAGGGATTGTCCGCGAAGAAACACGAAACTCGAAAAAATAAGGACCATCCCAACGTTACATGAGATTCAGGTCGAGATTCTGGGCAGGCTAGTCGATATCGGGAAACGCTATTGTCTACAGGTCACTGACTGCCAGATGCGGCCATATTACGGATAGCATTGTCTTGCTGAAACAAACAACTATCGTCTCCGAACTGTTGTTCTAACGTAAGTAGTACACGGAACCTCGTAAAACTGATTTCTTTAATTTTGGACACCAGTGTAGTTCGCAGGTGCACATCCATCTGCGAAGCGCGGATATAAGCAGACACGCGGCTCCACTCAGGCAATATCGCCACAGTATCACACAGTGCATCAGGATAGCTTCAGGATCATGTCTGCAGTTGCCACCAAGGTCAGCTAGACTGGAAATTGTACTGGTGGCTCACTGAGTTCAAGAGTTCAAGAATTCACTGAGTTCAAGATTGGGTGAGAGTTAAAGACTGGTCATTGCAAGTGAACAACGAACTCCTGCCATGGACAGTCTCCACACTACAGTTAAGTGGAGGAGGATATCAAGTGTTTGGCGTCCCGTCGACAACGAGGTCATTAGAGTATAAGGTCGGATTATGGAAGGATATGGAAGGAAATCTGGCGTGCCCTTTCAAAAGAACAATCCCGGCATTTGCCTGATGCGATTTAGGGAAGTCACGGGAAACCTAAATCAGGATGGTCGGACACGGGTTTGAACCACCGTCCTCCCAGTCCGATATGCTAACCACTGCGCTACACCGCTCGGTCTGTAGTTGAGTTATGTACATTTTTCTGTTAATAAATCTTCGAATCTTCGCAAACTTTGTTAACATGTGTTGCCATCATTTCTTCTCATAACCGTTATGTACCCTGTGACGAGGCTATATAGCTGCTAAGTGCAAGCAAGCCACCCGCATTTATATGTTTGACGCGAAGTACAGTTCGTGAACACAACAAGAAGGAAGGTGGGGTGAAGCGTAAAAAGCAGGTGTAACACAGTATAAAGAATTCGACATGTAAGAATCTCTCCGAGAAAATTAAATTTATCAATGACAAACAGTCCACCAATTTTTATAGAAACGCTGGTCAAACAGAATAGCTATGATGTATCTGAGAGATAACTTAAAAAAATGCTTTAAAAAATCTGGCATAAGTGAAAGGGCACACAGAATCGAAATGATAAAATAATGCATCATAACATCAGACAGAAATCATAATGCTTCTAGGCCAGTGAATGCCTAGCACTGAATTATGACATAGATGTACTATAATTATTAGAGAGAAGAATCATAACGGAAATTTTAGGCCTAATTAAAACAGAAGAAACCTGAGCGTTAAGAATCAATTATGACATTCATTATGTAAACAAAAGTAACCGGGCACATCTATGTAATGCGGAACAGACTGGTCCGCCGACATAAAAGGAGGCGAGGAGTATTGTACTGCCAGTAGAGAAACAGTAACAGCAAAACTGGCCAGTAGAGGAGCTCAGTGGCTTCGAACGTGGACTAGTAACTGCATGTCACCTCAGTAACAACTACATCAGAAACATTTCAGCTGTGAGTTTTAAAACTTTCCCGGCGTACATATTGTTCCACAAAATGTCGGGCGAACTGCCGGATGTTTACAACTTCCTGTCACAATATTTCGGCGCAGAGTCTTCTGGCCATCTTCAGGCGATACTGGCGAAAAATTCCTGAGCTCTGGTATTTAAGGCCCCTCCGGTACATGCGCGGTGGATTCAGTTGGCGTTGCGCGTGCGCTGCTTGAGCGCGTTCGATTCTGCTGCGCCGCGCTTCCTCCGTGGTGAAAACTTGGCCGAATCGTTATCAATTCGATTGTCATCTCGCGGTTCAATCACGCATTCCATTCGGTATGGAATCCAATCGTCGAAAAACTTCGTGTCCTCCGTAGCTGGCGTCTTTCTGTGATGGAACCGCGGGATGACATTCGAATTGAACCGCTTGCATTTTGGATGGGTTGAGCTTTAGCTCTACATCCTCCGCCTATTTTGATAGTGAACTCAGGTCGGCATATCTGAAAGGAACCTAATTGGTTTACAGTCTGGAACGGAGGCCTTGCTTTTATTAAATGATTTAAGCTGCTTTGCTAGCCGAGTGCAAATATGACAATCCCATTGGCTGTACCTGTGTAGAAAGTATAACTAAAAAGGGTGGACTATTCCGTCTACCGAATGAGGTGTAGGTATATACGGTGGTACTCTTAGTCATTGAAAGACCGCCAAGATACAGTAAAACGATCCAAGGTGGCCGCATTATAAAGCAGGGTGGGGCAGATAAAGCAGCCCGTGTATGTATAAAGGAAATGCAGTGAAATTACAGACACGAACAGCTCAAATGGACTTACTATTTATTTACAGTCGAAAAAACAGTAAAAAATACATTTATAGAAGATGCTGAAAGTGATCCACTACAACATCAGTACACAGCTGTGTACGTCTAAGCATATATTGAGATACACCAGCGTAAAGATCGGATATCGATGGTGACGACTTCACGGCTGATGTTGTCTTTCAATTCCTGTATTGTGTGTGGATTTGTTTCATAGACTGCAATGTTCCCGCTACTTTGGGAAGCATTCCAATTACTATCGATGTGATGAGAGGGTTATTCACACGTTAAAGATTTCATCGAATAGTAATGTCTGCACTTACAGGATTAAGCACATACATTTTTGTCTCCTCCGCCACCAGATAAACATACGGAAAAGCTAAACAAATTTTATTTATAAAGTCAGTTCTCTGTTGCTGTATGTGTTGTTGGAAAAGGCAATACTTCACTTAAATTCCTTGGGATATAGATTGCTTCGCTAGGAAAGGAAATCCTAGGTCTTACTGCAGCTGGTTTTCCTATATGTGTATGACAGAATAATAATCTGCAGAACTTTTCTTTGAATGATCGTCGTTTATTCACGTATAATCCAAACACATTTCCACTTCCAAAATGTTCCATCGCAACGACCCACGTGCATTCAGCTCCCGTTAAAAGCTGCCCCCCAAAATCCATCTCCCCCCTCCAGCCTATCTTTTTCCAATAACAAACAACTGACAATCATTAATATCTTTGGAAATGGAAAATTAATAAAGTAAGAATTAACATTAATATCTACCATTATGTCGCACCAGAAAATGTGTAATTAAAATCTACACATAATATAAAAGTTACCTGCATAAAACCGAAAGTTGCAGACAATGTTATAAAGCCTTTGTTGAAATAGTATCACAGAAGTCATTTACATAAAACTGAAAGTGGACACTGGGCTTGGCGAAACAGTCATCAACTTTGCATGTACATAAGTGGTAACACTCTGACCAAGCGACAGATAATATAATAGCAAGTACAATGCCCTGATGTATGCAAAGTTTCGTTACCACTGGTACTAATGGATCACGTATCTGTAATTCGTTGCAACGTTAATTAAATAATTATAAAAGGGGTCTCTTCAAAGGGTTTATTGTTAAAGAAAGGAATGAGACGGAAGAGAGAGCAGAAAGGAAAGCGGATAGAAATGGGAAGGATAGTAGTATGAAAATGGTTCTGTCTCAAGAGCTTGCTCTTCAACTCTCCCAATACGTAAAAATCACATGTTGTTAGATGCTGCGAACGTGGTGGCCATAAATTTTTGCTGACAGTTCGTCCCTCAGTGAAGACATGGTGGACACGTTCCAGGGTTACCTTAGACGTATGGCATGTTGTCTCAGCATGCTGGAAGAAGCAATATTGTCTTTAAATTCAGTGAGACGAGCACAAAACGTATAAAAACTTCCATATATGCAACTGTGGTGAGGGTAGTGTCAACAACTATGTGCGCCGGCCGCTGTGGCCGAGCGGTTCTAGGCGTTTCAGTCCGGAACCGCGCTGCTGCTACAGTCGCAGGTTCGAATCCTGCCTCGGGCATGGATGTGTGTGATGTCCTTAGGATAGTTAGTTTTAAGTAGTTCTAAGTCTAGGGGACTGATGACCTCAGATGTTAAGTCCCATAGTGCTCAGAGCCATTTGAACCATTTTTTTTTTGTTAATTCCCATAGTGCTTAAAGTCATTTGAACCATTTGAACGATGTGCATTCGTGTCATACCGCACCAAACGCCAACTCTTTTCATAATGGAGTCGTTGCTGGCAAACAGTGTTAGGGTTCTCCGTTGCCCAGTATCTCGTGTTCTGTGAATTCACACAACCAGAAAGATAAAAACATGCTTCATCACTCACGATGTAATGGAAATGGTCTAAAAAACCATCGTTGATGTTATTGAAAAGCCCCACGTAGTAATCTACACGTTTCTGACTGTCAGCTTCCCGTAATTACTGCACAACTGTCACACAATATGGTTTCAGATTAAGACTTTTCAAAATCCTCCTACTTACATGTGCCTGTTGGGTCAGTTTACGTGTAGACTTCTTTGGACTCTGAATAATTCTTCAGCGAATATCTGCAATAACTTCTGGTGTGCGTAATAAAGGAAATCTTTGTCGTTTTACGTTTTGCACAGATTCACAGGTGCGCCAATTTTTATAGAGACTCTGTATTGCCCTCTTTGCTGATAGTTGTCTATCCGAATACATGATCCCGCAGATTTCTCGAGTTTTCTTAATCGAATCGGTTTTCGCATATGCTTCTACTATCGCAGTTCTTTCTTCTACTTCTAGATAAGCTCAAGTACTGTAGTATGAATGGGACAGTGCTCAAATGGTTTATATCATACCTAACTGGAAGAGTGCAGAAAGTTGAAATAAGCAGTTCATATAATATGCAAAAAACTGGTGATTTCTCAAACTGGGGAACAATCAAGAATGGGGTGCCGCAAGGCTCGGTCTTGGGTCCTCTGCTGTTCTTAATTTATATTAATGACTTGTCATTCTATATTCACGAAGATGCAAAGCTGGTACTTTTTGCCGATGATACAAGTATAGCTGTCACACCCAACAGACAAGAATTAACTGGTGAAATTGTAAACGATGTTTCTCAGAAAATTATTAAGTGGTTCTCTGCAAATGGGCTCTCATTAAACTTTGACAAAACACAGTATATACAGTTCCACACAGTAAATGGAATGACACAATTAATAAATATAGACTTCGATCAGAAATCAGTAGCTAAGGTAGAATATTCAAAATTTCTGGGTGTATGCATTGATGAGGGGTTGAACTGGAAAAAACACACTGAGGACCTGCTGAAACGTTTGAGTTCAGCTACTTATGCTATTAGGGACATTGCTAATTTTGGTGATATACATCTGAGTAAATTAGCTTATCATGCCTATTTTCATTCTCTGCTTTCGTATGGCATCATATTCTGGGGTAACTCATCATTGAGTAAAAGAGTGTTCATTGCAAAAAAGCGTGTAATCAGAATAATTGCTGGAGCTTATCAAAGATCATCCTGCAGACACTTATTTAAAGAGCTAGAGATCTTCACTGTAGCCTCACAATATATATATTCACTTATGAAATTTGTTGTTAACAATCCGAACGAATTCAAAAGTAATAGCAGTGTACATGGCTTCAACAGTAGGAGAAAGGATGATCTTCAGTACTCAAGGTTAAATCTAACTTTGGCTCAGAAGAGGGTAAATTATGGTGCCACGAAAGTCTTTGGTCACTTACCTAATAGCATCAAGAGTCTGACAGATAGTCGTATAGCATTTAAAAGGAAATTAAAAGAATTTCTTAACGGCAACTCCTTCTACTCATTAGATGAATTTTTGGATATAGTAAGTGGGTAATTTCCCCAACGCCCACACAAGAAATTAAAAATATTGAGTGTCATGTAATATTTTGTTTAATGTAATATCTTGTATAGACACCTTTTATTAACCTGACACGTTCCACATCATTACGAAGTGTCGTATTCATGATTTATGGAAGTACTAATCTAATCTAATCTAATCTGCAGACCCCAGAGAGAAACGTCTAAGTTCACTGATGAAACTGAAATACTGACAGATGAATGATAACAATCGATTATTGCATAAAACTGTCTCTTGTAGCTGTTTACTCTATTTCAGAAGTCGAAATATTGCAGTCTCATTCAGAGACGAGGCGGGCTACTTTTAACTCCACTCGCACTCCACGTTGCAAATGCTAGCAAAAAGTATAGGTTCTCCGAGCGGGTAAAAAATGGCTCAATACCTCCAATAGTCCTATGTCCCAAAGAGTACTGGTAATCGAGATGATGGCTCTGACATTAATGGAATTTCGCAGCCGGTGATGCTGGCAGGTAGAATTACAATGCGCAGCGCTACGCTCTGGCCAGCCAGTGCTGTCAGCGGCTGACTTGTGTCAGTAGTGAGCAGGGCTGGCGCAGCATTCGAGATAGATCGATATGGGGAGCGGGTATCGAAACCGCAGGTGGCGGCAGGCATAGAGCTCAAAGGCGACCGCTGCTGTCCGGCGTGCTGCTGGTACCAGCGTGGCGCTGTGACGTCAGAGGGGCGCCCGTCGAGGCTGACCGCGCTGCCCGCCGCCGTTTCCCCTCACTTAGACGTCCCACATAATAGCCGGAATCGTCCGCCGCGTTTTCCCCAGCTCTGAGGCAGGGGTGCATTAATGAAGTTTTGGGGTGGGGTGGTTGCCTAGAAGAGAAAAAGGACCCAGGGGTTCTCTCCTTACAAGTTAAGGGGAAAAAACCTTCAAATACTTCTGATTTAAGCTGTTTTGGTACTTAAAAACATCAAACAAGTGCAAAAATGTATTTTATTTCAGACAAATTTCTTGAAATGTGTAGTATTCACAACTTTTTTCCGAGTAACTTTTTTTATGTAACAGTTAATACACAGCAACAAGCTCATAAGCCTTTGTTAACATATAACTGCTAAGCAAATAAACTGAAATCAGAATAAAAATACTTTTAAAACTGGCAGTTATATATACAGGGTGCTACAAAAAGGTACGGCCAAACTTTCAGGAAACATTCCTCACACACAAATAAAGAAAAGATGTTATGTGGACATGTGTCCGGAAACGCTTAATTTCCATGTTAGAGCTCATTTTAGTTTCGTCAGTATGTACTGTACTTCCTCGATTCACCGCCAGTTGGCCCAATTGAAGGAAGGTAATGTTGACTTCGGTGCTTGTGTTGACATGCGACTCATTGCTCTACAGTACTAGCATCAAGCACATCAGTACGTAGCATCAACAGGTTAGTGTTCATCACGAACGTGGTTTTGCAGTCAGTGCAATGTTTACAAATGCGGATTTGGCAGATACCCATTTGATGTATGCGGTTCATGCACGCTGGAGCTCCTGCACATTTCAGTCGAAGTTTTCGTACACTTCCGACAACAGATTCGGTGACCGATAGATTGGTAGAGACGGACCAATTCCATGGCCTCCACGCTCTCCTGACCTCAACCCTCTTGACTTTCATTTATGGGGGCATTTGAAAGCTCTTGTCTACGCAACCCCGGTACCAAATGTAGAGACTCTTCGTGCTCGTGTTGTGGACGGCTGTGATACAATACGCCATTCTCCAGGGCTGCATCAGCGCATCAGGGATTCCATGCGACGGTGGGTGGATGCATGTATCCTCGCTAACGGAGGACATTTTGAACATTTCCTGTAACAAAGTGTTTGAAGTCACGCTGGTACGTTCTGTTGCTGTGTGTTTCCATTCCATGATTAATGAGATTTGAAGAGAAGTAATAAAATGAGCTCTAACATGGAAAGTAAGCGTTTCCGGACACATGTCCACATAACATATTTTCTTTCTTTGTGTCTAAGGAATGTTTCCTGAAAGTTTGGTCGTACCTTTTTGTAACACCCTGTATATATACGAGGGTAATCCCAAAAGTAAGGGGTTGAGGTTGGGTTGTTTGGGGGAAGAGACCAAACAGCGAGGTCATCGGTCTCATCGGATTAGGGAAGAAATTCGGCCGTGCCCTTTCAAAGGAATCATCCCAGCATTTGCCTGGAGCGATTTAGGGAAATCACAGAAAACCTAAATCAGGGTGACCGGACACGGGATTGAACCGTCGTCCAAAAGTAAGGTCTCCTATTTTTTTTATAAGTACAGAACTCTGTTTGTGTGGCAGTTGGTCACACTGTTATGAAGAGTGCTTCACGCGCTGTGTGTTAACATGCGCACGCCGCGCTGAGGCGCTCAGTCTTGGCTTGGCAGACGTTGAGAATGGAGCTCCGGCTGGATGTTGCCGCCAAGTGCGAATTGCTCGCAGTTATTCGGTTTTTAACGCAAAGGGCACTGCGCCGATTGAAATCCATCGCCAATTGACGGAAGTGTATGGTGAGTCGTGCCTGGATGTCAAAAATGTTCATAAGTGGTGTAGAGAGTTTGCAGCTGGCCGGACCGAAATTCACGACGAACAAAGGAGCGTCAATTTCTGAGGAGACAGTGTTGAAGGTTGAGCAAAGCCTGTGTAAAGATAGGCGGATCACCCTGGATGATCTCTGCACGTTGGTTCCTGAGGTTTCCCGAAGCACCGCTCACAGAATTTTAACGCAAACACTGAACTACCGGAAGGCGTGCGCAAGATGGGTGCCACGCATGCTCACTGAGGACCACATGCGGCAACGAGTTGATGCTTCCCGCGCATTTCTTCACCGCCTTGCAGCCGAACAGGACAACTTTCTGGACTCAGTTGTCACGGGTGACGAAACCTGGGCGTACCACTTTACACCTGAGACAAGCAACAGTCACGCCATTGGCGGCATCCTTCTTCGCCAAAGCCGCGGAAATTCAAAGAAACACAGTCTACCGGTGAAGTCATGACAACCGTTTTTTGGGATCGGAAAGGGGTACTGTTGGTCGACTTTATGCCTACTGGGACCACAATTAACGCTGACAGTACTGTGAGACTGAAAAAACTCAAACGGGCAATTCAGAACCGAAGAGAGGAATGTTGAGCAAGGGCGTACACATTCTCCATGCCAACGCTCGCCCACACATCGCTCGGCAAACCGTTGCCCTCCTGAAACAGTTTCAGTGGAACATAACCACCCACCCACCCTACAGTCCTGACTTGGCGCCCAGTGACGATCACCTGTCCCTTGGTTAAAAGAACATTTGGCCGGAAAGCGATTCAGCTCCGACGACGAGGTGAAAGAAGAGGTTCATAACTTTCTGAACGACGTGGCTACGAGCTGGTATGGAACGGGCATACAAAAACTGCCACAGCGTCTACAAAAATGCATCGAAAGAAAGAGTGATTATGTCGAAAAATAGCTAAATGTTCAAGCTGTAAACTGATGTAAACCATTGTAGAAATAAACAGGTCTATGTACTTACAAAAAAATAGAAGACCTTACTTTTGGGATTACCCTCGTGTATATATATATATATATATATATATATATATATATATATATATATATATATATATATATATATATATATATCAGGTGTAGAAATATGAAAACGGAATTTCTTTATACCTGGTGCTAGCCGTCAGTGAGGGGCCAGTGAAACCGGGTCTGCAGTGCCATCTGCTTCCTGTAACGGGTGACGACGAATGTCAACACACAGTAACATACATCGGTATCTGTTTCAAACCCCTAAACATGTCGGGTTTTCTGCCTTTTTTTTTTGGTCATCAGTCTACAGACTGGTTTGATGCGGCCCGCCACGAATCCCTTTCCTGTGCTAACCTCTTCATCTCAGAGTAGCACTTGCAACCTACGTCCTCAATTATTTGCTTGACGTATTCCAATCTCTGTCTTCCTCTACAGTTTTTGCCCTCTACAGCTCCCTCTAGTACTATGGAAGTCATTCCCTCATGTGTTAGTAGATGTCCTATCATCCTGTCCCTTCTCCTTATCAGTGTTTTCCACATATTCCTTTCCTCTCCGATTCTGCGTAGAACCTCCTCATCCCTTACCTTATCAGTTCACCTAATTTTCAACATTCGTCTATAGCACCACATCTTAAATGCTTCGATTGTCTTCTGTTCCGGTTTTCCCACAGTCCATGTTTCACTACCATACAATGCTGTACTCCAGACGTACATCCTCAGAAATTTCTTCCTCAAATTAAGGCCGGTACTTGATATTAGTAGACTTCTCTTGCCCAGAAATGCCTTTTTTGCCATAGCGAGTCTGCTTTTGATGTCCTGCTTGCTCCGTCCGTCATTGGTTATTTTACTGCCTAGGTAGCAGAATTCCTTAACTTCATTGACTTCGTGACCATCAATCCTGATGTTAAGTTTCTCGCTGTTCTCATTTCTACTACTTCTCATTACCTTCGTCATTCTCCGATTTACTCTCAAACCATACTGTGTACTCATTAGACTGTTCATTCCGTTCAGCAGATCATTTAATTCTTCTTCACTTTCACTCAAGATAGCAATGTCATCAGCGAATCGTATCATTGATATCCTTTCACCTTGTATTTTAATTCCACTCCTGAACCTTTATTTTATTTCCATCATCGCTTCCTCGATGTACAGATTGAAGAGTAGGGGCGAAAGGCTACAGCCTTGTCTTACACCCTTCTTAATACGAGCACTTCGTTCTTGATCGTCCACTCTTATTATTCCCTCTTGGTTGTTGTACATATTGTATATGACCCGTCTCTCCCTATAGCTTACCCCTACTTTTTTCAGAATCTCGAACAGCTTGCACCATTTTATATTGTCGAACGCTTTTTCCAGGTCGACAAATCCTATGAAAGTGTCTTGATTTTTCTTTAGCCTTGCTTCCATTATTAGCCGTAACGTCAGAATTGCCTCTCTCGTCCCTTTACTTTTCCTAAAGCCAAACTGATCGTCACCTAGCGCATTCTCAATTTTCTTTTCCATTCTTCTGTATATTATTCTTGTAAGCAGCTTCGATGCATGAGCTGTTAAGCTGATTGTGCGATAGTTTTCGCACTTGTCAGCTCTTGCCGTCTTCGGAATTGTGTGGATGATGCTTTTCCGAAAGTCAGATGGTATATCGCCAGACTCATATATTCTACACACCAACGAGAAAAGTCGTTTTGTTGCCACTTCCCCCAATGATTTTAGAAATTCTGATGGAATGTTATCTATCCCTTCTGCCTTATTTGACCGTAAGTCCTCCAAAGCTCTTTTAAATTCCGATTCTAATACTGGATCCCTATCTCTTCTAAATCGACTCCTGTTTCTTCTTCTATCACATCAGACAAATCTTCACCCTCATAGAGGCTTTCAATGTATTCTTTCCACCTATCTGCTCTCTCCTCTACATTTAACAGTGGAATTCCCGTTGCACTCTTAATGTTACCACCGTTGCTTTTAATGTCACCAGAGGTTGTTTTGACTTTCCTGTATGCTGAGTCTGTCCTTCCGACAATCATATCTTTTTCGATGTCTTCACATTTTTCCTGCAGCCATTTCGTCTTAGCTTCCCTGCACTTCCTATTTATTTCATTCCTCAGCGACTTGTATTTCTGTGTTCCTGATTTTCCCGGAACATGTTTGTACTTCCTCCTTTCATCAATCAACTGAAGTATTTCTTCTGTTACCCATGGTTTCTTCGCAGATACCTTCTTTGTACCTATGTTTTCCTTCCCAACTTCTGTGACGGCCCTTTTTAGAGATGTCCATTCCTCTTCAACTTTACTGCCTACTGCGCTATTCCTTATTGCTGTATCTATAGCGTTAGAGAACTTCAAACGTATCTCGTCATTCCTTAGTACTTCCGTATCCCACTTCTTTGCGTATTCATTCTTCCTGTCTAATGTCTTGAACTTCAGCCTACTCTTCATCACTACTATATTGTGATCTGAGTCTATATCTGCTCCTGGGTATGCCTTACAACCCAGTATCTGATTTCGGAATCTCTGTCTGACCATGATGTAATCTAATTGAAATCTTCCCGTATCTCCCGGCCTTTTACAAGTATACCTCCTCCTCTTGTGATTCTTGAACAGGGTATTCGCTATTTCTAGCTGAAACCTGTTACAGAACTCAATTAGTCTTTCTCCTCTTTCATTCCTTGTCCCAAGCCCATATTCTCCTTTTTCTTCTACTCCTTCCCCTACAACTGCATTCCAGTCGCCCATGACTATTAGATTTTCGTCCCCCTTTACATACTGCATTACCTTTTCAATATCCTCATACACTTTATCTGTTCATCTTCAGCTTGCGACGTCGGCATGTATACCTGAACTATCGTTGTCGGTGTTGGTCTGCTGTCGATTCTGATTAGAACAACTCGGTCACTGAACTGTTCACAGTAACACACCCTCTGCCCTACCTCCCTATTCATAACGAATCCTTCACCTGTTATACCATTTTCTGCTGCTGTTGATATTACCCGATACTCATCTGACCAGAAATCCTTGTCTTCCTTCCACTTCACTTCACTGACCCCTACTATATCTAGATTGAGCCTTTGCATTTCCCTTTTCAGATTTTCTAGTTTCCCTACCACGTTCAAGCTTCTGACATTCCACGCACCGACTCGTAGAACGTTATCCTTTCGTTGATTATTCAATCTTTTTCTCATGGTAACCTCCCCCTTGGCAGTCCCCTCCCGGAGATCCGAATGGGGGACTATTCCGGAATCTTTTGCCAATGGAGAGATCATCATGACACTTCTTCAATTACAGGCCACATGTCCTGTGGATACACGTAACGTGTCTTTAATGCTGTGGTTTCCATTGCCTTCTGCATCCTCATGTCGTTGATCATTGCTGATTCTTCCGCCTTTAGGGGCAATTTCCCACCCCTAGGACAAGAGAGTGCCCTGAACCTCTATCCGCTCCTCCGCCCTCTTTGACAAGGCCGTTGGTAGAATGAGGCTGACTTCTTATGCCGGAAGTCTTCGGCCGCCAACGCTGATTGTTTATCAAAATTTAGGCAGTGGCGGGGATCGAACCCGGGACCGAAGACGTTTTTGATTATGAATCAAAAACGCTTCCCCTAGACCACGGGTACAATCGTTTTCTGCCTACGAACTACGATTTACGGACAGCATTGGTTTTATCTTATCATTTGAAGAGAACTGCTGAAGAATCGCATCGAATGCTTGTCGAAGCTTTCGGCGAACATGCTCTCGGGAAAGCACAAGTGTTTCGCGTGGTTCAACAAATTCAAAAGTGGTGATTTTGACTTGAGAAAACCGCGTGACCGCTACGGTGGCAGGTTCGAATCCTCCCTCGGGCATGGCTGTGTGTGATGTCCTTAGGTTAGTTAGGTTTAAGTAGTTCTAAGTTCTAGGGGACTGATGACCACAGATGTTATGTCCCATAGTGCTGAGAGCCATTTGAACCTTTTTTGACTTGAGAAACGACGAGCGCGCGAAACCACCGATAAAGTTCGAGAAACGATTTGCAGGCCTTACTGGATGAAGATGATACTCTAACTCAACAGGAACTCGCGGAACAACTGAATGTGGCGCAGAAAGCCGTTTCTCGTCGGTTGAGAGCTATGGGAAAGGTGCAGAAAGTGGGAAAATGTGTTCCGCATGAACTGATTGAAAGACAGCAAGCAAATCTCAAGACCACTTGTGAACTGCTGCTCGCCAGATACAAAAGAAAGTCGTTTCTCCACCAAATAGTAACTGGTGATGAGAAATGGATATATTTTCAGAATCCTAAGCGTCGTAAATCACGGGTGAATCCATGCAAACCATCGATATCCGCTGCAAGACCAAATCGCTTTGAAAAGAAGACAATGCTCTGTGTTTCGTGGATCAGAAGAGTGTCATCTATTACGAGCTGCTAAAATCCGTTGAAACAGTTAACACTGATCGCTACCAACAGCAAATGATCTATTTAAATTGAGCATTACGTGAAAAACGAGCGACATATGGAGAAAGGCAACGCAAAGTCATATTGGCCCATGATAACGCCCCATCACACACAGGAAAACGGGTCTGGGAAATGATCAAGGCGTTCAGTTGGGAAATAGTAGGGCATGCGGCTTATTTCCATACTTGGCTCCATCCGATTAACTTTTGCACCACTGGGACACTCTCTCGCTGAACAACGCTTGAATTCATATTAAAGTGTATGAAAATTGCTCGCTGATTGGTTCGCTTCAAAAGAACTACAGTTTATTGGTGTGGTATTCATAGCCTGCCAGAGAGGTAGGAGAAATGTATAAATAGCAATGGAGATTATTTTGAATAAAATATTGTTTACCAGTTTCAAACAACAGACGTATAATTATTGTAACCAAATTCTGTTTTCATACTTCTACACCTGGTATATACACTCCTGGAAATGGAAAAAAGAACACATTGACACCGGTGTGTCAGACCCACCATACTTGCTCCGGACACTGCGAGAGGGCTGTACAAGCAATGATCACACGCACGGCACAGCGGACACACCAGGAACCGCGGTGTTGGCCGTCGAATGGCGCTAGCTGCGCAGCATTTGTGCACCGCCGCCGTCAGTGTCAGCCAGTTTGCCGTGGCATACGGAGCTCCATCGCAGTCTTTAACACTGGTAGCATGCCGCGACAGCGTGGACGTGAACCGTATGTGCAGTTGACGGACTTTGAGCGAGGGCGTATAGTGGGCATGCGGGAGGCCGGGTGGATGTACCGCCGAATTGCTCAACACGTGGGGCGTGAGGTCTCCACAGTACATCGATGTTGTCGCCAGTGGTCGGCGGAAGGTGCACGTGCCCGTCGACCTGGGACCGGACCGCAGCGACGCACGGATGCACGCCAAGACCGTAGGATCCTACGCAGTGCCGTAGGGGACCGCACCGCCACTTCCCAGCAAATTAGGGACACTGTTGCTCCTGGGGTATCGGCGAGGACCATTCGCAACCGTCTCCATGAAGCTGGGCTACGGTCCCGCACACCGTTAGGCCGTCTTCCGCTCACGCCCCAACATCGTGCAGCCCGCCTCCAGTGGTGTCGCGACAGGCGTGAATGGAGGGACGAATGGAGACGTGTCGTCTTCAGCGATGAGAGTCGCTTCTGCCTTGGTGCCAATGATGGTCGTATGCGTGTTTGGCGCCGTGCAGGTGAGCGCCACAATCAGGACTGCATACGACCGAGGCACACAGGGCCAACACCCGGCATCATGGTGTGGGGAGCGATCTCCTACACTGGCCGTACACCACTGGTGATCGTCGAGGGGACACTGAATAGTGCACGGTACATCCAAACCGTCATCGAACCCATCGTTCTACCATTCCTAGACCGGCAAGGGAACTTGCTGTTCCAACAGGACAATGCACGTCCGCATGTATCCCGTGCCACCCAACGTGCTCTAGAAGGTGTAAGTCAACTACCCTGGCCAGCAAGATCTCCGGATCTGTCCCCCATTGAGCATGTTTGGGACTGGATGAAGCGTCGTCTCACGCGGTCTGCACGTCCAGCACGAACGCTGGTCCAACTGAGGCGCCAGGTGGAAATGGCATGGCAAGCCGTTCCACAGGACTACATCCAGCATCTCTACGATCGTCTCCATGGGAGAATAGCAGCCTGCATTGCTGCGAAAGGTGGATATACACTGTACTAGTGCCGACATTGTGCATGCTCTGTTGCCTGTGTCTATGTGCCTGTGGTTCTGTCAGTGTGATCATGTGATGTATCTGACCCCAGGAATGTGTCAATAAAGTTTCCCCTTCCTAGGACAATGAATTCACGGTGTTCTTATTTCAATTTCCAGGAGTATATATATATATATATATATATATATATATATATATATATATATATAGTTAGCGTGCTGCTGTGGCAGATCGGGAAGCCGTGCCAATATTTGGCGCCCACAATTCCAACAGGAGAAGGACACAAGTCACTGGCACGAGTAGTACATTGTCCCTGACACACAAAGTAAGATGACTAAATCCATTGACCAAGACTCTAAATTCGCGTGCTAAACTTTGGCGCAGATTACAAACATTGCCGTTTGATTTTAACTTAGTCTCAACTCGCGGAGGGTACCGTCCCCTCCGCCCCCACCCTCCCCCCGACCCCTTTTAATCCAAGCTTGTTCTGAGGATTTGGAAATGTTTACCTTGTGGGTGGTGAAACTATTCTTGCAACTTTTTTACAATCTTTCTTACAAAATATTTGATATCGCATGAATGAACTGTACGAACAGTGCTTAAGGGAGGGCGTATATGAAGTAACAATACTTTGAAAAAAACCTTACAAAGTCTAAAGTTTTCAAGGCAATGTAACTAAATTTGGCGCAGTTGTTAAGGAATATTAATACATAATACGTTTTCATGTTTACTTAAGTAATACATTTTTAATTATAAACAACTGAAATTTTTGCAACAAGGTGAGCGCAAATGTTCCTTCTCTAAAAAATTCGTCAGAACGAAATTAGTGTAGTTTTGTACGAAGTTTGATATACCATTATTATCGATCTCATTAATTAGAACTTCCGAGCAAGAGGCCGTGACCGACAGTAGAAATTCTTCCTTCTCACGTTTCGTTGCCAACTGCGGGCAGCATCTTCCGAGGTTATTTAAAAAGGCAGCTAAAAAGTACCTGTTATGCAATACATTTTATACATTGAAGGATTACTTAGCTAAAACAGAGTAGGGGTCTGATAAAAAATGTTATACGAATAAATAATAATAATTATTATTATAATTATAAAATATCCAACATTCCACATAACACCTTCACTTTATGTTTCTTTCCCCTTCTTTTTTTTCCTTTCTAGAAATTCTTACCCCCAAGCTATGCATGGCACACTACTAACACCTCTTCCGCTTTCTGAGCTCAACATCTCACTCATTATGGAGGGATGCTGACTCAGTTTTTCAGGATAGCAAATGGGAAGTTGCAGTACAGAAAATGGACCAGAGATCACCAGTGTGTGTGTGTGTGCGTGTGTGCGTGTGTGCGTGTGTGCGCGTGTGCGTGTGTGCGCGTGTGCGTGTGTGCGCGTGTGCGCGTGTGCGCGTGTGCGCGTGTGCGCGTGTGCGCGTGTGCGCGTGTGCGCGTGTGCGCGTGTGTGCGTGTGCGTGTGCGTGTGCGTGTGTCTGCGTCTGTGTGCGTGTGTCTGCGTCTGTGTGCGTGTGGTGAGTGAAGTGTTATGAAACAATGTGCGTATAGTGTGTGCAGTGACTGATACTGAGGTATGAATGAACAATGTGGCATTGCATTATTTAATAAGTTATTTGCAAAAAAAGTATTTTATACCAGGAGTAAATCTAATGATTGTCTCTAACTAGAAGTCTGTAAATATATTTGTATACGAATTAGCTTATTTTAAATTGATCTAAATTTGTAAATACTTTGACATGTCCTATATCCCTGTAAAAAGAGATCTACGGATGAATAAAGCTACTACTACTACGACAACTACTACTACTACTAGGTTAGCCAACGACTGGTTGCTAGGCCGTCTAGGTCCCGTTTATATAGAGCGCATACACTCCTGGAAATGGAAAAAAGAACACATTGACACTGGTGTGTCAGACCCACCATACTTGCTCCGGACACTGCGAGAGGGCTGTACAAGCAATGATCACACGCACGGCACAGCGGACACACCAGGAACCGCGGTGTTGGCCGTCGAATGGCGCTAGCTGCGCAGCATTTGTGCACCGCCGCCGTCAGTGTCAGCCAATTTTCCGTGGCATACGGAGCTCCATCGCAGTCTTTAACACTGGTAGCATGCCGCGACAGCGTGGACGTGAGCCGTATGTGCAGTTGACGGACTTTGAGCGAGGGCGTATAGTGGGCATGCGGGAGGCCGGGTGGACGTACCGCCGAATCTCTCAACACGTGGGGCGTGAGGTCTCCACAGTACATCGATGTTGTCGCCAGTGGTCGGCGGAAGGTGCACGTGCCCGTCGACCTGGGACCGGACCGCAGCGACGCACGGATGCACGCCAAGACCGTAGGATCCTACGCAGTGCCGTAGGGGACCGCACCGCCACTTCCCAGCAAATTAGGGACACTGTTGCTCCTGGGGTATCGGCGAGGACCATTCGCAACCGTCTCCATGAAGCTGGGCTACGGTCCCGCACACCGTTAGGCCGTCTTCCGCTCACGCCCCAACATCGTGCAGCCCGCCTCCAGTGGTGTCGCGACAGGCGTGAATGGAGGGACGAATGGAGACGTGTCGTCTTCAGCGATGAGAGTCGCTTCTGCCTTGGTGCCAATGATGGTCGTATGCGTGTTTGGCGCCGTGCAGGTGAGCGCCACAATCAGGACTGCATACGACCGAGGCACACAGGGCCAACACCCGGCATCATGGTGTGGGGAGCGATCTCCTACACTGGCCGTACACCACTGGTGATCGTCGAGGGGACACTGAATAGTGCTGTTCCAACAGGACAATGCACGTCCGCATGTATCCCGTGCCACCCAACGTGCTCTAGAAGGTGTAAGTCAACTACCCTGGCCAGCAAGATCTCCGGATCTGTCCCCCATTGAGCATGTTTGGGACTGGATGAAGCGTCGTCTCACGCGGTCTGCACGTCCAGCACGAACGCTGGTCCAACTGAGGCGCCAGGTAGAAATGGCATGGCAAGCCGTTCCATAGGACTACATCCAGCATCTCTACGATCGTCTCCATGGGAGAATAGCAGCCTGCATTGCTGCGAAAGGTGGATATACACTGTACTAGTGCCGACATTGTGCATGCTCTGTTGCCTGTGTCTATGTGCCTGTGGTTCTGTCAGTGTTATCATGTGATGTATCTGACCCCAGGAATTATACTGATATCTTCCGACCTCAACGTTGAGTGCCCGTAAGCCCCAACACACACACACACACACACACCCACACACACACACACACACACACACACGATATCTTCTTTTGCTAGATTTAAACAGCTGTCCAATTTTCTGTGAAAAATAGCGCTTTTCTCTTACATGAATGCCTTGCTGTTGTAGTAAATGAAAATTCCTTCCACAGAATGTTTCAGCATCGTATTAACTAATTCGGGTTTCCAGTAACTTCATTTCGGCAAATTTAAGAAGGACCTATTTCTCACAAACCATCGACACTGTAGTACTTAAATTTGGCATGCAATTAGTTAATATTGTTACTCAGTTTGAAAATCAGGTTAACCTGAGAGGACAAGCAAAAAAAGAAAAAAAACTTCTTAAGGATGAAGAGGAGAATGCATGTGGTTTGCACAAGTTCACCCAGATAAGGTATGGCCTAATGAAAACATAGTCAAGTCTTGAATTGGAACGTAATACTTAGGAATTGATGTTTCAATACCACGCAGTAAATGAAGATAATTGTTTTTCACAATTTTGGTCACTTCCGCGTACGTCCCACATTAACGTCTGTAGAGATATTTAGAACGCCCTTTTCATATAAGAGAAAAATTCTAAGGTAATATTACACGGCTACAGAAATGTAGGCTGGGACCTTGCGTGGTTATTTGTAATTATTAAATGTAATTAATTAAGAACTCTTTACCAGTGTCTTCAAATATGAGCGTTATGCAGCAACAAACTGAGGTTATTTATTCGTTTTGCCAGTTTATAGGCACTTGAGAAATGGTGCTAATTTTTTATCATAAGTTGGTTATTTAAGAAATGCGGCATCTTTATTGCTTAGAGGAAGGAAATGTATGGCTTCATATTACAGTGAAACGAATTTGTTGTTTCTTGAGTGGTGGTTAAAACTTTATTCTTTCAAGTTTATGTTACTTGTGCACGTTCCCTCACAATGACGAATCCGGTATAAAAATCTCTTAATTGTCCCTTGTCCCACCGTCCCTTTATAAACGAACTTGTATTGCCCCATAAATCAGTGGATACTGAGAATTCAATCGTTATACAATTGCTTCATTCGAAGACGTGACTCCTTCGAACCAAGCAATTGTATAACGATTGAATTCAATATACGACAAGTTCATTTATTTGGATAAAAGCGTACGGGGCCTTAAGATGGCATAATGAAATGTCGAAACTGATAATCTTGATAATAAAATAAAATAATATTTTAAAGTACACAGCTGTGTGGGGGGGGGGGGGAATTTTATTGACATTGACAGTTCCTTTGTAATGGTGCAAAAGCATTGCGTCCTGCAACGTCACCAGGTAAAATGAAGGCTAGAGCTCTGAAACTCATGTGAGATACATGTTGGGTTAGTTATGTCATGTTGGCACCAAATTTCACCGAAATTCTGCCCAACGCCACCGCAGACGTGTCACACGAGGGGAAGGTCGCCACGCCCCCTCTTACCCACATTTCACCCCTTCTTTCGGCGCCTCTGGCTGGGGGATCAGAAACGCGACACCCAGTGTTCAATTCACGCGGTTTTCTTATGGATGGACGAGGAGAACATTTCAGACATACCACAGTTCAGAACCGACACGAGAAGGCCTCAGGAGTTAGCATAAAAGTCGTCAATGAAGCCACTCATTTCCTTGGGACGTTGATTCCCACATATTTCGCGGTCGAAAACAGTTCACAGCGTGATAAGCAAAAGGACAAAGTTCTTGAGAAGCAGTGACACTGTTGACACGCTTCCTTTCCTGCCCCTCAGTCAAAATACTCCTGGTTCATACTCTGCACCTCCAGGAGCGAGCCTCTTCCGTTCCCTAGTGTTCACCTAACTACATCTCTCTTGATGAAAATCTTTCCCACAAAGCTGGCAACAAATTTCCCCTACTCACTACTCTACAACAGCTCCCACATGTCACACTTATGGCCAGTTTCTAAAGAAGAATTAAGTTAATTTGACATAATATATGAAGTTTATGAAGGATTGAGTCTGACTATATGCAAACAAAAACGACAATAACATGTTTTGTGCTGTTGCAGCAGTTCCTGTTCTGTTTTAGAGATATAACGACAGAAAAATGAACTATTAGTTGCTTTGCTTTGAGGACACTCGCATTAGCAAACTCGAATATCGTTTGGTTACGTGCTTATACGTTTATAACTCGGAAAATTTTGGTCTAGAGCGCGTTTATCCAATCAGCAACTAACGCAAAATGTGTTGAGCAGTACGATTGTAAGGTGGCTATAATTTCGCACCTCACAAGCACTCATCTACATACTTTGCCATGATTTACAACTGGAATTAGGTATCATTTGATAGGCTGTGCATCGTATAAGTGAATATTTAAAGAAAACTGACATTGTCACGTACACCTTGTAAATAGTTGTTAACGCTTATTGCTTGTAAGATGATGGAGTGTCTTTATTATCAAAACGGCGTAATGAACGATTGCCTATATTAGTAGAGGTTGGAACGCCAGTGGAAATCAAACTTCAGGCGTGGAAAAGCCCGCAAAGGTGTGTTGGTCCTACTTAACACAGGAAGTAGCCGAGACGGATGGTCGGGGCACGTGAGCGCCGAACCACAATACAGCGGCGGCCGGCAGGTGTTGTAGCGGGGCCGGAAAGATAGCCGGATAATACCTCGGAAAATCTGAAAATCGTGGACGCAGAAGAGAGGAACGACGATGCGTTACCTCGGAAATCACGCAGGCTTGGTTTTTTCCCGTTTTTTTTTTTTTACTTTGAGAAGCGTTCCATCGTATGTATTCCTAATTAACGAGGATGGGTATTTCCTCTCAAACTTTCCGCGCTGGACGACAAAACATTAAAATATGGTTGGTCGGCGTCCGGAAGAATCTGTAGAGAGGGAGAATATTCCGTACTTTCTGCAGTTACAAGGGAGGGGAGCCAAGTTTTGCTGGGAAGCCAACGGTGGAGAGAAAGAGGTCTTCAGTTTTGTGATCCCGTGTTTGATGGTCGCTTAGTATCAGCTTTTGTTGGTACAGGCAGACTTGCTGGCTTTGCTCTCAGGAGATTTTATAGTTAGAACGGTTAGGCACTGTACTGTTGCGAAATTATACGATTCTGGACTTCGCCTCTGGCTAGGGAGTCGTCATTGAGTATGCAGAGTTCAGTGCTTGAGAGCACTTCCTCTATACTCGCGTAGAGATGTTATCTGAATTCCATCCTTGTGACTGGGAGTTGGCGTTTCTTGTCTGTAGAACACAGAGAGGAGAAGACAGTATTAGATCATACTAGTCAGAGGACCGCCTTCTGCCGTCCTAGTGTTCAAATGGTTCAAATGGCTCTGAGCACTATGGGACTAAACATCTATGGTCATTAGTCCCCTAGAACTTAGAACTACTTAAACCTAACTAACCTAAGGACAGCACACAACACCCAGCCATCACGAGGCAGAGAAAATCCCTGACCCCGCTGGGAATCGAACCCGGGAACCCGGGCGTGGGAAGCGAGAACGCTACCAGACGACCACGAGATGCGGGCGTCCTAGTGTTTGAAAGAGTTTTTATTTTGTGGCTGGAGTTCTTCCATCACTATAGATGTGTACGAGAACCATCACTCCAATGCACCGGACGCAGTACACACGGTGATATTGCTAATTGCTTCGGCTTATTAGGGCTATAAAGCTAAACAGCTGTGATCACGTAAGTTTTATTTCCACTGAGGTTGCACACCACTGTAGGTCATCTTTGAAAGTATTGTCTTCTAGTGTTTGGCGCGTAGATGATGTAAGTCATCTTTCATTATTTATATTAGATCGCGTAGCCATAAAAAGGGGCAGATTTGGGCAATTGATCAGTAATATTAGTTAGGAAATTCATTTGTGTCTCTTTATGTCCATTGGGCGTTGATTTATAAACATTTGGAATATATAAAAGGGGTTTTAATCTACAATAAATGTGTAATCAGAATCAACATTTATCATTTTGTAGTTACTAGTTCCCGTAATCATAATATCATCATTAAGAGATCCTAAGTTCTGCTTCAGAGGGTAGTCAGACAGGGCCAAATCTTCATTTTCGCCTTCAGTATTTTCCATTGCGTACATTCATTTTTACACCCGCCTAGAGTAGCATCTTGGACGATTGAGAAACATTCAGTTGCAGTGACACTGAGGTGACAGAAGACATGGCGTACCTCCTAATATCGTGTCGGTCTTTTGCCTGGCATAGTGCAGCAGCCCTATGTGGTATGGACTCAACAAGTCGCTGGAAGTCTCCTGAAGAAATATTGAGTCATGCAGCCTTCATACGTAACCATAATTGCGTAAGTGTTGCCAGCGCAGGATTTTGTGCACGAACTGACCTCTCGATTGTGTCCTATAAATGTCCGATGGGATTCGTGTAGGGCGATCTTGCAGGCCAGACCATTCCCTCGAATTGTTGATAATGTTCTTCAAACCAATCGCGAATAATTGTAGTCCGAGGACATGGCGCACAGTCATCCATAAAAATTCCATCGTTGTTTGGAAAAAAGAACTCAATTAATTGCTCCAAGTAGTCTGCAAGTGGCCGAACATAAACATTTCCAGTCAACGATAGCTTCAGTTGGACCAGAGGCCCAGTCCTTTCCATGTAAACACAGCCCATGCCACTATGGAGCCACTGCTAGCTTGCAGGGTGGCTTGTTGCCATCTTGGGTCCATTGCTTCGTCGTATTTGCGCCAAGCTCGAACCCTACCAACAGTTCTTACCAACTGAAATCTGGACTCATCTGACTAGGCCACGGTTATGCAGTTGTCTAGGGTCCATCCGATATGGCCAAGAGACCAGGAGAGGCGCTGCAGGCGACGTCGTACTGTTAGCAACGGTACCCAGGTCGGTGGTCTGCTGCCACAGCCCATTCACGCCAGATTTCACTGCACTGTCCTAACGAAGCAGTGTTGCTCGTCTGTTAGCACTGACAAATCCACGCAAACGCCGCTGCTCTCGTTCATTAAGTGAAGGCCGTCGCTCCCTGTGTTGTCCGAGGTGAGAGGTAATTCCTGAAATCTGATATTCTCGGCACACTTTTGACACTGTGGATATCTGAATACTGAATTACCTAACAGTTTCTGAAATGGAATGTCCAATGCGTCTAGCTCCAATTCCCATTCCGTGCTCAAAGCCTGTTAATTCCCGTCGTGCGACAACAATCATGTCGGAAACCTTTTCGCACGAATCACCTAAGTACAAATGACACTTCCGCCAATGCACTGCCGTTTTACATCTTGTGTACGCGATGCTATCACCATTTGCATATATGCATATCGCTATCCCATGAATTCTCTAACTCCAGTGTATTTTGACAGTAGACACTAATGAAACTACACTTCCCTTTTTTTAAAAGAGATTTTATACATTTAAGAAAATATAAACAGAATTTTAGATGGTTATGTTGTTGTTGTGGTCTTCAGTCCAGAGACTGGATTGATGCAGCTCTCCATGCTACTCTATCCTGTGCAGGCTTCTCCATCTCCCACTACCTACTGCAACCTACATCCTTCTGAATCTGCTTAGTGTATTTGTCTCTTGGTCTCCCTCTACGATTTTTACCCTCCACGCTGCCCTCAAATACTAAATTGGTGATCCCTTGATGCCACAGAACATGTCCTACCAACCGATCGCTTCTTCTAGTCAAATTGTGCCACACATTTCTCTTCTCTCCAATTCTATTCAATACGTCCTCATTAGTTATGTGATCTACCTATCTAATCTACAGCATTCTTCTGTAGCACCACATTTCCAAAGCTTCTATTCTCTTCTTGTCCAAACTATTTATCGTCCATGTTCCACTTCCATACATGGCTACACTCCATACAAATACTTTCAGAAACGACTTCCTGACACTTAAATCTATACTCGAGGTTAACAAATTGATCTTCTTCACAAACGCTTTCCTTGCAATTCTCATTCTACATCTTATATCCTCACTACTTAGACCATCATAAGTTATTTTGCTCCCCAAATAGCAAATCTCCTTTACTACTTTAAGTGTCTCATTTCCTAATCTAATTCCCTCAGTATCACCCGACTTAATTCGACTACTTTCCATTATCCTCGTTTTGCTTTTGTTGATGTTCATCTTATATGCTCCTTTCAAGACACTATCCATTCCGTTCAACTGCCCTTCCAAGTCCTTTGCTGTCTCTGACAGAATTGCAATGTCATCGGCGAACCTCAAAATTCTATTTCTTCTCCATGGATTTTAATACTTACTCCGAATTTTTCTTTTCTTTCCTTCACTTCTTGCTCAATATACAGATTGAATAGTATTGGGGGGAGGCTACAACCCTGTCTCACTCCTTTCCCAACCACTGTTTCCCTTTAATGTCCCTCGACTCTTATAACAGCCATCTGGTCTCTGTACAAATTGTAAATAGCCTTTCGCCCCCTGTATTTTAACCCTTGCCACCTTCAGAATTTGAAAGAGAGTATTCCAGTCAACATTGTCAAAAGCTTTCTCTAAGTCTACAAATGCTAGAAACGTAGGTTTGCCTTTCCTTAATCTATCTTCTAAGATAAGTCGTAGGGTCAGCATTGCCTCACGTGTTCCCATATTTATACGGAATCCAAACTGATCTTCCCCGAGGTCAGCTTCTACCAGTTTTTCCATTCGTCTGTAAAGAATTCGCGTAGATGATTATAAAAGTCAAAGTTTCGGTCTATGTACAGAGTCCCAATGGTTTTAGGGATATATCAACTATGGGGCAGACAATGTTGATCTATCATTTCCAACATTCATCTCCTGCATGCAACTATTTGGTGCTTAATTTGGGCTCTATCTCACGCAGACACAACTAATTGCTCTCGATTTCTAAAGTGGAAACTGAAAACTGAGCCCACCTGCAGTTTCCAAACGGCTGTCAACTTTTAAGCGGCGTCAATTGCGTCCCGACGAGGACAGGGGAAAAGAAATCGAAATCTTTGATAGATTGCAGACAGTGTGATTTATGTAACGGAAGGGACGGTGCCGGGGATGGTGTGGGAGTCGGTCGGTGATTAATCGCTGCGCATCGGCGTGTCCATAGTCGCGTGGTGTGCGTCAGCCTAGTCAGGGTGACGGGGGGGGGGGGGGGGGGGAGAGTGGAAGTGACGAGCGGCCGCAGTAAACTCATTACTTAACGGGCGCCAAGACTGGAAGAAAATTACTGCAGGGCTGATTAACTGTTGTGTCTCAGGCCGGGGCGCGGAAGACGCTAAGGAGGAGTGGTGTGCTCGATTCTGCGAAGCCGAGACATTGGCGGGGACGTCGCTCATCACTGCCGCTTACAGTCTGCCTGTTAAGTGTGGCGGGGTAAGTGCTCTCTCAGAGAACAACGCCGAGATGTCGTACAGAATGAATGAGAGCCGATTTTCCCGTCTAGCACTGCAGTGCACATGCGAATCTTTCGTAGATTCTGTTGGTGTGCGTACGCAGTTATTGGAACATAAGCATTCCCTGGGCACGTCTGTACACAAACTCTACATCTACATCTATATTCTGCAGATCACCGTGAAATGCATTACAGAGGTACGTCCCATTGTACCAGCTATTATGGTTTCTTCTGAGTGCTAGTGGCAAGGAATTTCAGATTTGCCGGCCGGAGTGGCCGAGCGGTTCTAGGCGCTTCAGTCTGGCACCGCGTGACCGCTACGGTCGCAGGTTCGAATCCAGCCTCGGGCTTGGGTGTGTGTGTTGTCCTTAGGTTAGTTAGGTTTAAGTAGTTCTAAGTTCTGTAAGTAGGCTGTTTAGGTTTTTATGTTGGTAACGCCACGTAGCGCTCTGTATGAAAATCACTGACTGGTGTGTGCAGTCTGTGGCTGGTTTGCATTGTTGGAATATTTGCTATTGTAGTGTTGGTCAGTTGGATGTGAACAGCGCGTACTGTTGGAAGTGAGCCGCCAGCAGTGGTGGATGTGTGGGGAGAGATAGTAGAATTTTGAGAGCGGACGATCTGGACGTGTGTCCATCAGAAAGAGTAAATTTGTAATACTGGATATCATGAACTGATATATATATATGATGACTTTTGAATATTATTAAGGTAAATACATTGTTTGTTCTCTATCAAAATCTTTCATTTGCTAACCATGCCTTCAGTGCTGGCAGTATTGGCGCTCGCTGTATTGCAGTAGTTCGAGTAACGAAGATTATTATGGGTTTCATGAAAGGTATAGGTTATTGTTAGTCAGGGCCATTCTTTTGTACGGATTATTGAAAGTCAGATTGTGTTGCGCTAAAAATATTTTGTGTCAGTTTAGTGCTGATCAGAATAAGTAAAGAGAGAAATGTCTGAGTAAGTTCAGTTCTGCTCAGCTGTTTGAAAATCAAATAACGTAGAGGTTTTTCAGCACTGTCATTTATAAAAATTTTCTAAGGGGATGTTTCAGTTCGAGGGGCCTGTGACCTCAGCTGTTAAGTCCCATACTGCTCAGAGCCATTTGAACCATTTGAATTTCAGATTTATTCTGTATTCTGGATTTCCGGTAGGCTTTTGACACTGTACCACACGAGCGGCTTGTAGTGAAATTGCGTGCTTATGGAATATCGTTTCAGTTATGTGACTGGATTCGTGATTTCCTGTCATAGACGTCACAGTTCGTAGTAACTGACGGAAAGTCATCGAGTAAAACGGATGTGATTTCTGGCCTTCCCCAAAGTAGTGTTATAGGCCCCTTTGCTGTTCCTTATCTATATTAGCGATTTGGGAGACGATCTGAGCAGACGTCTTAGGTTGTTTGCAGATCACGCTGTCGTTTATCGAGTAGTAAAGTTATCAGAAGATCGAAACAAATTGCAAAACGATTTAGAAAAGGTATCTGTATGGCGCGAAAATTGGCAATTGACCCTAAATACTGAAAAGTGGGAGGTCATCCACGTGAGTCCTACGTTACACGATAAATCAGTCAATTCTAAAGGCCGTAAATTCAAACAAATACCTAGGAATTACAACTACTAATAACTTAAATTGGAAGGAAGACATAGAAAATGTTTTGGGGAAGGCTAACCAAAGACTGCGTTTTACTGGTACGACACATAGATGATGTAACAGATCTACTAAGGAGACTGCCTACACCACGCTTATCCGTCCTCTTTTAGGATATTGCTGCGCGGTGTGGGATCCTTACCAGATAGGATTGATGGAGCACATCGAAAAAGATCAAAGAAGAGGAGCACGTTTTGTACTATCATGAAATAAGGGGGAGAGTGTCACTGAAATGATACAGGATTTGGGGTGGACATAATTAAAACAAAGGCGTTTTTCGTTGCGGCGGAATCTTCTCACGAAATTCCAATCACCAGCATGGAAAATATTTTGTTGGCGTCGACCTGCATGGAGAGAAACGATCACCATGATAAAATAAAGGAAATGAGAGCTTGTACGGAAAGATGTAGGTGTTCGTTCTTTCCGCGTGTTATACGAGATTGAAACAATAGAGAATTGTGTAGGTGGTTCGATGAACCCTCTGCCAGGCACTTAAATGTGATTTGCAGAGTATCCATGAAGATGTAGATGTAGATGTTCCCGTTCCAGTCACGTATGGCGCGCGGGAAAAACGATTGTTTAAAAGCCTCTGTATGTGTTGTAATTCTAATCTTATCATCACGATCCCTATGTGAGCGATAAGTAGCGAGTTGTAGTCATCATTTAAAGCTCGTTCTTGAAGCTTTGTTAGTAGACTTTCTCCTGATAGTTTACGTCTATTTTCAAGAGTCTGAAAGTTCAGTTCCTTCAGTATCTCTGTGACACTCTCCCATGGATCAAACAAACCTGTCACCAATCGTGCTGTCCTTCTACGTTTGCGTTCAATACCTCTCTTAGTCCTACACACTTGAGCAATATTCTAGAACCGGTCGCACGATGGTTTTTAAGCAAGCTCCTTTGTAAACTGAATGCACTTCCACAGTATTCTACCAGTAAACCGAACTCTACCTCCTCCTTTACCCACGAGTGAGCCTATTTGATCATTCCATTTCATACCCCTACAAAGTGTTACAACCATGTATTTGTATAGCGTCTCACTGGTATTTTAGTCATAAGGTACTATATTTCTTCGTTTTGTGAACAATTAAAGCAAGTTGCCAATCTATGCGGCACTTTGAAATATTATCGAGACTGACTGAATATTTATGAGTTTCTTTCAGGTAGTACTTCATAACAGGTAAGTGTATCATCTGCAAGAAGCCTGAGGTAACTATTAGTAGATATGCAAGGTCAGTAATATGCAAAATGAACATCAGGGGTTCACAACACACTTCCCTGGGGCACACCCGAAATTACTTCTACATCTGACGACGACTCTCCATCCAAGATAACAAGCTGCATCCTCCCTATGAAAAAGCTCTCAATCCAGTCACAAATTTCACTTGATACCCCATATGATCCTACTTTTGACAGTAAGCATAGGTGTGGTACTGAGTCAAATGCTTTTCGGAACTCAGTCACTTGACCTGCCTTGATCCAATGCTATCTTAATGTTATGTGAGAACAATGCAAGTCGGGTTTCACATAATCGATGATTTCTGAATCTATGCTGGTTGGCACGGAGGAGGTCATTCTGTTCGAGATACCTGATTATCTTTGAGTTCAGTATATGTTCTAATATTCTACAACGAATCGACGTCAAAGATATTGGACGTAAGGTTTGTGGATCAGTTCTATTACCTTTATTGTAGAGGGGTGTGACATGTGCTTTTTTCCAAGAATAGGGTATGGTTGTGGTTTTTTTCCGACGGATCTACCATAGTTTGTAGTTCGAAGAGGGGCTAATTCGGCCGCAGATTCAGCATGGAATGTGATAGGGATCCCCTTGGCCCTGGAGCAATGTTCAGTTTTAACGATTTCAGTTGTTTCTCAACACCACTGGTATTAATACTTACTTCAGTCATGTTATCAGTGGTACAAGGATTAAACTGGGACAAGTTTCCACTGATTTTAAAGGTGTGCTGCTGCAAGACCACTATAGTCTTGTGAAACGGCCTGCACCAGCTCCTTGTCCGCTGGGCACACGAAGCTGGGCTCGCCTACTCCATCTACATTTTGCAGATGTGCCTACGGCGCCTGCAGAGCGGCTTCCCGTGTCTCGCACTCCACGACTCACTCACCCGGTCTGCTTCTACGTCTAAAATCTACTACTCTCGTATTACGCCAGTCTCCTGAAACTGTGTGTCTGATGGTATTTCTGGCACCAAAATCTATAAGTTTAAAGGTAATTTAGAGACAACCACAAGGGAATGTTACAGGGCCGCTACTATTTGCAATAGGGTCACAGTAGCGAATGTTACATGGTAAAGCAATCTCGCTCAGTCCCAGATTTTACCTTCATCCACTAATCTTGATATACATTTCTGATCACTAGTACTCGGACACCCATTAGTGGACATTAACATGGAGTGTGTCCATTCTTAGCATTACCGCGGCTTGGATTATGCTGTGGACACTTTCAGTTTGGTGTCTGAATGTCTGTGGAGGAATAGCAGCCCGTTCTTCCACAAGAGTCGAAACAAGAGAAGATAGTGACGCTGAACGCTAGGCTCTGCAACAAAGTCGACGTCGTAACTCACGCTGTAGATATAGTTCGTAGGCTTCCGCGGCCAGTCAGTCGACATAAAAGTTTTCTGGGTATGGTACCGCGTCATAATGTATAACACTACTGCTGCTGGAGAAAAACCAACGTTTCGGCCACGGTTTCAGCGGCATCCTTCTATTCGTCTAGGGTAACACAACAAATCCGCAATGGCAGAACATCAACAAGACTGCGGAAAAGAAATAAAAAAATCAGCGAAGCCTGTGTTTTGGCCAAGCAGCCAATTATGACGAAACGCAAAATCAGAGTGGCCATCGAAATACCCTAATACCCTAATAACATGAACAGGGAGGATGGACTCAGGCTTGCCCCATCTTGGCTGCCAGCAATCAGAGTCCAACAGACTGCACTGCCAACATGGTACATAGCACAAGAGCCAATAGACAACAGAGATCAAGTTCTTCCTCCACCGCAATAACCTATTAAAATAAAGTTCCCTCTCCTTCTTCCTTAAGTGACCAATGAAACTAACTACCTTTTTAAAATTATGACGTAATGGCATGCGCAATGAACAGTAACAACAAAATATAAAGGACACTTTATAGCTAGAACGCATCATTAGACCCAGAAGAAGGCCGCTGCAACCGTGGCGCGGTACCATACCCAGAAACATTTTATGTCGACTCACGCTGGAGGTGTTCTATTGGGTTCGAGTCGGCATTCTGGGCAAGCCAATCCGTTTCAGGAATGTTATTGTTTATAAAGCATTGCCTCATAGATGCTCCTTTATATGCCGGCCGCGGTGGTCTAGCAGTTCTAGACGCTCAGTCCGGAACCGCGCGACTGCTACGGTCGCAGGTTCGAATCCTACCTTGGGCATGGATGTGTGTGATGTCCTTAGGCTAGTTAGGTTTAAGTAGTTCTAAGTTCTAGGGGACTGATGACCACAGATGTTAAGTCCCATAGTGCTCAGAGCCATTTGAACCATTTTTGCTCCTTTATGCCGTAGTCCATTGTGGAACCGATACAATCATCGTCTCTGATCTGTTACTTTACTGCACGCAGGACACAGTCCTGTGAAATCTGTTCATATTATTCGCACTGCGTTTTCTTAAGCGCAATAGGAGAACCATACCCTAACCATGAAAAACATCCGCATACCATAGCTCCACCTCTCTGAGCAGAATCATCATGCACCCTTCTCCTTTACTTATACACCTATTTAAATGAACGTGTGACGAAACGTGCTACTCTCCAAGATGCTACTCCAGGCGGGTGTAAAATGAATGTGCGCAACGGAGAATAATAAACGCTAAAATGAAGATTTGGCCCTGTCTGACTACCCCCTGAAGCAGATCTTAGGATCTCTTAACTCTATAAGTTACAATCTAAACATAAATGTGTGATGAAGGCAACTAATCCTACTAAATGATAAACGCTGTTCCTGCTTATATATTTATTGTAGACTAAAAAATCCCTTATATTACAAAGGTTACATTTCCTAAGTAAAATTACTAATCAGTTGCCCAACTCTGCCCCTTATTATGACTGCGCGATCTAACATCATAACGCGAAATGACTGACATCATCTACGTACCAAACACTAGAAGACACTACTTTCAAAGATGATCTACGGTGGTGTGGAACCTCGGTGGAAATAAACTAACGTGATCACAGCTTTTTAGCTTTATTTCCCTAATAAGCCGAAGCAATTTCCGATATCACCGTATGTACTGCGTCTGGTGCGTCAGCGTGCTGGTTCTCTCACACGTCTGCGTCGATGGAAGAACTCCAGCCACAAAAATAAAAACTCCTTCAAACACTAGGACTGCAGAAGGCGGTCCTCTGGCTAATATATTCTAATACTGTCTTCTCCTCTCTCTGTTCTACAGACGAGAAACCCGAACTCCCAGCCACAAGGACGGAGTTCAGCTAACGTCTCAATGTAAGTATAGGCAGAGGAAGTGCTCTCAATTACTGAACGCTTGGTACTCAACGACGACTTCCAACCCGGAGGTGAAGTCCAGAATCGTATAGGTTCGCAACGGTACAGTGCCTAACTGTTCTAACTATAAACTCTCCTGAGAGCAAAGACAGCAAGTCCGTCTGTCCCAACAAAGCTGATATCGAGCGACCGTCACGCACGGGCGGTCACAACGGAAAACCACGTCTCTCCAGCGCTGGCTTCCCAGTAAGGCTCGGCTCCCCACCATCGTAATTCCGAAAACGAATCATACACTCCTGGAAATGGAAAAAAGAACACATTGACACCGGTGTGTCAGACCCACCATACTTGCTCCGGACACTGCGAGAGGGCTGTACAAGCAATGATCACACGCACGGCACAGCCGACACACCAGGAACCGCGGTGTTGGCCGTCGAATGGCGCTAGCTGCGCAGCATTTGTGCACCGCCGTCGTCAGTGTCAGCCAGTTTGCCGTGGCATACAGAGCTCCATCGCAGTCTTTAACACTGGTAGCATGCCGCGACAACGTGGACGTGAACCGTATGTGCAGTTGACGGACTTTGAGCGAGGGCGTATAGTGGGCATGCGGGAGGCCGGGTGGACGTACCGCCGAATTGCTCAACACGTGGGGCGTGAGGTCTCCACAGTACATCGATGTTGTCGCCAGTGGTCGGCGGAAGGTGCACGTGCCCGTCGACCTGGGACCGGACCGCAGCGACGCACGGATGCACGCCAAGACCGTAGGATCCTACGCAGTGCCGTAGGGGACCGCACCGCCACTTCCCAGCAAATTAGGGACACTGTTGCTCCTGGGGTATCGGCGAGGACCATTCGCAACCGTCTCCATGAAGCTGGGCTACGGTCCCGCACACCGTTAGGCCGTCTTCCGCTCACGCCCCAACATCGTGCAGCCCGCCTCCAGTGGCGTCGCGACAGGCGTGAATGGAGGGACGAATGGAGACGTGTCGTCTTCAGGGATGAGAGTCGCTTCTGCCTTGGTGCCAATGATGGTCGTATGCGTGTTTGGCGGGGTGCAGGTGAGCGCCACAATCAGGACTGCATACGACCGAGGCACACAGGGCCAACACCCGGCGTCATGGTGTGGGGAGCGATCTCCTACACTGGCCGTACACCACTGGTGATCGTCGAGGGGACACTGAATAGTGCACGGTACATCCAAACCGCCATCGAACCCATCGTTCTACCATTCCTAGACCGGCAAGGGAACTTGCTGTTCCAACAGGACAATGCACGTCCGCATGTATCCCGTGCCACCCAACGTGCTCTAGAAGGTGTAAGTCAACTACCCTGGCCAGCAAGATCTCCGGATCTGTCCCCCATTGAGCATGTTTGGGACTGGATGAAGCGTCGTCTCACGCGGTCTGCACGTCCAGCACGAACGCTGGTCCAACTGAGGCGCCAGGTGGAAATGGCATGGCAAGCCGTTCCACAGGACTACATCCAGCATCTCTACGATCGTCTCCATGGGAGAATAGCAGCCTGCATTGCTGCGAAAGGTGGATATACACTGTACTAGTGCCGACATTGTGCATGCTCTGTTGCCTGTGTCTATGTGCCTGTGGTTCTGTCAGTGTGATCATGTGATGTATCTGACCCCAGGAATGTGTCAATAAAGTTTCCCCTTCCTGGGACAATGAATTCACGGTGTTCTTATTTCAATTTCCAGGAGTGTATTTCCGAAACCACGGAATATTCTCCCTCTCTAAAGATTCT
Organism: Schistocerca cancellata; assembly: GCF_023864275.1. Taxonomy (NCBI): domain Eukaryota; kingdom Metazoa; phylum Arthropoda; class Insecta; order Orthoptera; family Acrididae; genus Schistocerca; species Schistocerca cancellata. Next base: position 249,894,909 of record NC_064632.1, read on the forward strand.
TCCGAACGCCGACCAACCATATTTTAGTCTTTTGTCGTCCAGCGCGGAAATTTTGCGAGTAAAATTCTATACTTGTACAATGGTACGCTTCTGAGCAAAAATCCTTGGAAATAGCCCAGCCAGGGTGGTTTCCGAGGTGCCGCTTCTTCATTCCTCTCACCTGCGTCCAAGATTTTCAGCGTTCGGAAGTATTATCCGGTTATCCTTCCGGCCCCTAATACAATAGCGACCAGCCGTCATCCTATTGTGCTCCAGAGCTCAGTTGCCACGACGTCCGTCAAGCTACTTCTGTGTTTAAGCAGGACCAACATATGTGCGGGCCTTCCACCCAGAGCTTGAGTTCTGCCTGCCGCTTCATCTCCACTGGCGTTCCAACCTCTACTAGTATAGGCAATCATTCATTACGCCGTTTTTATACTAAAGACACTCCGTCACCTTCCATGCAATAAACGTCGACCTCTCCTTCCTCCCTCTCCCTGACCTAGAGCCTTGTTTGCTGTTATTGCTAATTCCGATTCCATAGTAGTATTCTGGTCAAGCCGATAAGCAATGAATACAACTTCCTTGCTTTCGGTGAAACTCTACTGTGAGGAAGAAAACAAAACCATATATTTGAAGTAAGTCGGTCTAGGACTTTTCGAGATTTTTGCTAACAATGTTTGTCTTCTACGTTTTGTATACACAGTTATATTTATATCTTGTATATCAAAAAATGTGTAGCCTATGTCCATCCGAACCTTCTCTAGAGAATCGTGTAAAATGTGTGAAGTTGTTGGTAACGAAGTTAAACAAATATTTTCTCTCATGCTATATATATGTATATATATAGTGAAGGAATATATATATACATACAGGGTGAGTCACCTAACGTTACCGCTGGATATATTTCGTAAACCACATCAAATACTGACGAACCGATTCCACAGACCGAACGTGAGGAGAGGGGCTAGAGTAATTGTTTAATACAAACCATACAAAAATGCACGGAAGTAGGTTTTTTTAACACAAACCTACGTTTTTTAATGGAACCACGTTAGTTTTATTAGCACATCTGAACATATAAACAAATATGTAATCAGAGCCGTTTGTTGCATTGTAAAATGTTAATTACATCCGGAGATATTGTAACCTAAAGTTGACGCTTGAAACCTCCGACGTTCAGTTGCGTGTTGTAACAAACACGGGCCACGGTCGGCGAGCAGCATCTGCAGGGACATGTTTACGATGACGACCGTGTTTACGAGTGTGGCTGTAGTGCACTGTTGTGGTTTGGTCTAGCTGTCGCAGTGTCCGCATGTAGCGCTTGCTGCTATTGTTATTCTGCATTCGTCTCCGCACGCAAACCAACTGTAGTACACCGTGTTACCGGACGTCTGTGATAGTGTAGTGTTGTAGGAACTGTGACCATGGTGTATTCGAACTCTGAAAAGGCGGAGATAATACTCATCTATGGCGAGTGTCGACGAAATGCAGCTGAAGCCTGCAGGGTGTATGCAGAACGGTACCCGGACAGAGAGCATCCAACGTGCCGCACATTGCAAAACATCTACCTCCAACTGTATGCAACAGGTATGGTCGTAGCACGCAAACGGGTCCGTAACAGGCCCGTCAGAGGAGAAGCGGGTGCAGTTGGTGTGTTAGCTGCTGTTGCCATGAACCCACACATGAGTACACGGGACATTGCGAGAGCCGGTGGACTGAGTCAAAGTAGTGTCATGCGCATACTGCATCGTCACCGCTTTCACCCGTTTCATGTGTCGCTACATCAGCAATTACATGGTGATGACTTTAATCATCGAGTGCAATTCTGTCAATGGGCATTAACAGAGAATGCGTTGCAGTTCTACCTGTTTACCGATGAAGCGGGTTTCACAAACCACGGGGCAGTGAATCTACGGAACATGCATTACTGGTCCGTGGACAATCCTCGCTGGCTCAGACAGGTAGAGCGACAGCGACCGTGGACTGTAAATGTATGGTGCGGAATCATTGGCGACCACCTCATTGGTCCTCACTTCATTGCAGGGGCCCAAACAGCAGTAACATACATCGCGTTTCTACAGAATCATCTGCCAGCGTTGTTCGAAAATGTCCCACTGGAAACGCGTCGACGTATGTGGTATCAGCATGATGGTGCACCTGCACATTCCGCAATTAACACTAGGCTGACTCTTGACAGGATGTTCATTACGCCAAAGATTGCAATTGTGTGCAGCAAATGATGGCCGCCACATTGAACATCTATTGGCCTGACATGTCGGGACACACACTATTCCACTCCGTAATTGAAAACGGAAACCACGTGTGTACGTGTACCTCACCCCTCATGGTAATGTACATGTGCGTCAGTGAAAAAGACCAATAAAAAGGTGTTAGCATGTGGACGTAATGTGCTGTTCCAGTCTCTTCTGTACCTAAGGCCCATCACCGTTCCCTTTGGATCCCTACGTAATTCGGTGCTCTCCGATACACACGATCGAACAGCGGAAGAGTGGTACTCAAGCGTCAACTTTAGGTTACAATATCTCGTCATGTAATTAGCATTTTACAATGCAACAAACTGCACTGATTACGTATTTATTTGTATGTTCAGATGTGCTAACAAAACTAACGTGGTTCCATTTAAAAAAACGTAGGTTTGTGTTGAAAAACATACTTCCGTCCATTTTTTTATGGTTTGTATTAACCAATTACACTAGCCCCTCTCCTCACGTTCGGTCTGTGGAATCGATTCGTCAGTATTTGATGTGGATTACGAAATATATCCAGCGGTAATGTTAGGTGACTCACCCTGTATATATATATATATATATATATATATATATATATATAAATAATATGTGTGTGTGTGTGTGTGTGTGTGTGTGTGTGTGTGTGTGTTTCCTAATCTGTCCATAAGTTTATTGACGTATCGTGTAAAAATTCGAAGTAAATCGGTCAAGAACTTTTCGAGAATTTTGGTAACAACGTTAAACAATTTGTCTTTATACACACCAACGGAAAAGAAAAATGATACACCAAGATGGAGTTGTGAGCATAAACGAAAGTTGTTAGGCGTGTTTCTACATCTGAAGAATGATGTCTATTCAAATTTCGTCCTAGTCGGATAAGAATGGGGCTAGTAGCGCCAATATGAGGATGCAAATGAGGTTTGCTTTAAATGCACCCTGTAACGGTCGTGACCGTTAGTTACGTTAAGACTGGACGTGGTGAGGTGATATTAGTCAAGAATGCTTTTAAGGCGAGGAAGACGCCTTTTATCAACATCCTACTGAGTTCGAACGAGGTCGTGTAATACGACTCCTGAAAGGTGGGCGTTCCTTCTGCTATACTGCAGAAAGACTTGGAAGGAATGTTGACACTACACGTGACTACTGGCAGCTGTTGTCACGAGGATGTACTGTCGCAACAAGACCGGGCTCCTGACGCTCACGTCATCGTGTTCGGCGTATGGCTCTGGCGCATCGTACTACATGTGCAGCAGTAATTTGAGCAGCAGTTGGCACCACAGTGACATAACGAACTTTTGTAAATTGGTTACTTCAAGGACAGCTCCGAGCCAGACGCCCTGTAGTGTGCATTCGACCGACCCCAAACCACTGCCATATGTCACTCCTCGGAGGGCGGGTGGAGGTCTGTTGAGTTTTCTGATGACAGCTGATTCTGCGTCGGCGCCAGTGATGGCCGTGTAATGGTCAGAAGGACGCCAGTTGAGGCCCGCCAGAATACGGATGTCAAGCTTATGGATCTGCAAGACCTTCGTACCTCAAAATGTTGGATGTGATTCACCATGTGGGTATTAGGCTCTCAACGGGGGTTTATAGCACGTGTCGAGGCTGGAGAGCCTCTGCTGTCCATTCGGCGTCTTCTCCTCGTGGTAGGACAAGCATACAGGGCCAAATCCACTCCTATTTCGTTGGCGTCCAACACCTTTTCACAGCCGGCTCTGGAACGTCTCTCCCGCCACCGTCCAAAGGCAACAAAGCCGTTTGGCATCCGTGCAAAGGAGAGTCTCGAGTCAATACACCTGAAGGGCATTAAGATCCTCAACTAGGGACGGAGTAGGGGATCTCTCTGGCTACTACAACGGCCGAGATTACTTCTTGATCTGGCTGCTTTCAAGAAGTATTGTACCCCGGACCACCTTTTTAAAATTAAATTTAGTGATGTGATTCTTGAGTTTCTCCCGGCGTATTTGATAATCAAAATATCCACGGGTATGCTGCCGGTCTATAGTGTCCAACGGGCGCAATATTTCGGCGATCAAACATGTCGCCATCATCAGGTGAACTGACGGACTGAGCTCCTGTGAACGTGCCGGCACGGAGATCCGTACGCTATGGCTGCTCAGAGGGAACTGGGTTTGGTCGCGGCGGCGGCCGATTTAAATACCCTCCACCCGCGGCGCGCTCCCTCCGCCGTCCGCGCCCAGCGCCACGGTCGCGCGGTGGAACAGATTGCTACGGCGTCTGAGATGACGTCGGTGTGATGGCTCTGTCCGCCGTGGTCGTCACAACTATACGTCTGCTCGATTTACTCTTGATTAACCCGATCGCTGGTTCCCAAGCCTTGCTAAGATTATAGCCACAGTCCCGGTTTATGAGGTCGTCATTGGTGCGAATTTCGATGGCCTCTCTAACAACGCTGTCCCAGTATCTCGACGTCTGTACCAGAATCCTCGTGCGGTCATACTCCATGGAGTGATTTTCCGACAAACAATGTTCAGCGACCGCCGACTTGCTCGGATACATCAGTCGAGTGTGCCTCTGGTGTTCACGGCATCGATCCTCGACGGTACGCATCGTCTGACCAATATACGACTTGCCACATTGACACGGAATCTGGTACACGCCGGCCTTCCTCAAACCGAGGTCATCTTTGGCGCTCCCCACCAGTGCACGAGTTTTATTTGGAGGACAAAACACAGTTCCGACCCGGTGTTTCTTCAGAATGCGGGCGATTTTCCCCGAGAGTGCGCCTGTGTATGGAATAAATGCAATGCCTACCTCCTCCCTCGTGACTTCATCCATCTCAACAGGTTGTGCTGCAGTGGGTGGGCGGAGAGCACGTTGAATCTGCCACTCTGAGTACCCATTTTTTCGAAATACAGTTCTCAGATGTTCCAATTCCTGGGGTAGACTCTCTGCGTCAGAGATAGTGCGCGCCCTATGTACTAGAGTTTTAAGTACCCCATTCCTCTGTGAAGGGTGGTGGCAGCTGTCTGCATGCAACTTCGAGGAGGAAGCCCTGTCGTCATCCGTATGGAAACCTACTTGCTTTTTCCGTTACGTGGACGACACGTTCGTCATCTGGCCACATGGTATGGATAAACTCCTTGACTTCCTTACACATCTAAACTCCATACACCCCAACATCAAATTCACTATGGAGACTGAAACGGAGGGTAAATTACCTTTCCTTGACGTCTTGGTCAAGAGAAGGGCTGACGGCACCCTAGGTCATGGGGTGTATCGGAAGGCTACGCACACTGATCTGTATTTGCATGCAGACAGCTGCCACCACCCTTCACAGAGGAATGGGGTACTTAAAACTCTAGTACATAGGGCGCGCACTATCTCTGACGCAGAGAGTCTACCCCAGGAATTGGAACATCTGAGAACTGTATTTCGAAAAAATGGGTACTCAGAGTGGCAGATTCAACGTGCTCTCCGCCCACCCACTGCAGCACAACCTGTTGAGATGGATGAAGTCACGAGGGAGGAGGTAGGCATTGCATTTATTCCATACACAGGCGCACTCTCGGGGAAAATCGCCCGCATTCTGAAGAAACACCGGGTCGGAACTGTGTTTTGTCCTCCAAATAAAACTCGTGCACTGGTGGGGAGCGCCAAAGATGACCTCGGTTTGAGGAAGGCCGGCGTGTACCAGATTCCGTGTCAATGTGGCAAGTCGTATATTGGTCAGACGATGCGTACCGTCGAGGATCGATGCCGTGAACACCAGAGGCACACTTGACTGATGTATCCGAGCAAGTCGGCGGTCGCTGAACATTGTTTGTCGGAAAATCACTCCATGGAGTATGACCGCACGAGGATTCTGGTACAGACGTCGAGATACTGGGACAGCGTTGTTAGAGAGGCCATCGAAATTCGCACCAATGACGACCTCATAAACCGGGACTGTGGCTATAATCTTAGCAAGGCTTGGGAACCAGCGATCGGGTTAATCAAGAGTAAATCGAGCAGACGTATAGTTGTGACGACCACGGCGGACAGAGCCATCACACCGACGTCATCTCAGACGCCGTCGCAATCTGTTCCACCGCGCGACCGTGGCGCTGGGCGCGGACGGCGGAGGGAGCGCGCCGCGGGCGGAGGGTATTTAAATCGGCCGCCGCCGCGACCAAACCCAGTTCCCTCTGAGCAGCCATAGCGTACGGATCTCCGTGCCGGCACGTTCACAGGAGCTCAGTCCGTCAGTTCACCTGATGATGGCGACATGTTTGATCGCCGAAATATTGTGCCCGTTGGACACTATAGACCGGCAGCATACCCGTGGATATTTTGATTAAATTTAGTGATATTTTAGACCGCCATTCAGATTTATTGGGTCTAAACAGGGGGATTTTATGGGCTGCTCTGCTGTGTTTCCCGATACTGTCCGTAGGATAGGGCTCCCAGAGCAGTTCTCAGTTTACTATGCAGAACTGTTTGCCATTCTGAAAGCATTAGACCATATGCGACGACATCATGGCAAGAAATTCATCATCTGCTCCGATTCTCCAAGTTCTCTACACGCTCTTGAACAGATGTACCCAGCAGATCGGATGGTGCAAGAAGTGCAGGACGCACTCCTGCTCTTGGAAAAGCAGGGTAAGGATGTAATTTTCTGCTGGGTTCCAGGGCACATAGGAATTCCTGGAAATGAACTTGCAGACGCGGCTGCCAAGGAGGCTTGCTCCATCCCACCTTCTGCTCGCTGTTCCGTCCCCCTGCAGGCAATAACATCATTCGTGACTCGGAAGGACATGCGTTGGTGGGAGGCTCAGTGGCTGGAAGTGAGGGATAATAAGTTGCGAGCGGTGAAGGATTCTGTCCGACCGTGGCTTACCTCCTTCCGACCACGACGAGCTGACGAAGTAGCCCTTACACGGCTTCGAACAGGACATTGTCCATTGACACATGGTTTTCTATTACGTCGTGAGGAGCCAATAGCGTGTCAGACATGTGGGACACAGCTGTCGATACGACATATTTTAACTGAGTGTGTTTTATATGCGGGTTCGAGGGAAGGTTTAAGTTTCCCACCAGACCTGCCCTCTATTTTAACTAATAATGAGGCGAGTGTGGCTAGAGTTTTACGTTTTTGTGTGATGTCTGGACTTCTTCCCAAAATATTGGGACTGAGATCTTAATGTGCTGTAAAGTGGTTTGGTCACTCATTATTTGTTAGTGGTCACCCAGCCACAGTTACTTATTTTTACCTGTTTTGTACTGGTATTTTATTTTTAGTTTTATCTACCTGTTTTGATGTCCTGTGTCCAATCTTGAAATTTGAGCGTTTACAATTCTCGCAAAGATCGGCTCTGAATTGATCCTTGTTTAACAGATCTTGGCTGCACCCATCAACATTTATTTTGGAAACGGGCGCTTATAACCTCGTTGTTGTGCGCCCTATCATCCAACCTGTCTGCGTGCTAGACACTCCGGACCTAAGTGTGGAGTTATGGTCAGGGGTGCGATTTCGTATGACAGTAGGAGCAGTCTCGTGGTTATTCTACACATCCTGACTCCAAATTTGTACGTCAGTCTGGTGATTCTACCTGTTGTGCTGCCATTCATGAACAGCCTTACAACGGGTGCTTTCCAACAGGATAAGGCTCGAAAAGATACAGCTGTTGTATCCCAATAAGCTCTAAAGAGTGTCGACACTTTGTCTTGGCCTGTTCGATCATCAGATCTGTCTTCAGTCGAGCACGTATGGGACATCATCCAACGACGACTCCAGCGTCATCCACAACCAGCATTATTCGTCCGTATATTAAAGGGCCAAGTGCAATAGGCCTGGATCTCTATCCCACAAACTGACATCCGGCAGCGCGCACCTATACAACACAATGCATGGACTTTTGCATGCATACGTTTAGCATTGTGGCGGTTACACCAGCTGTTGAAGTGCCACCAGTTCATATTTGCAACGGCTTATGTGGCGCTTACATTAACCTGTTTTCTTGCAATGTTAATATCTTACTCATGTTACCTAGACAAATGTACACACATCAAAAAAGTTTTGCATCACTTCGGCTCCGAGAGTTCCGGAACCTATACAAAAAATTGGAACAGAGATCAACATAAACATCATAGCCACCCTTTTTATTGCTCATGAAAACCACACACTGCATGCTGTACCACCATACAGCGAGACTTTCAGAGGTAGTCGTCCAGATTTCTGTACACACCGGTTCCTCTAATACCCAGTAGCACGTCCTCTTGCATTGATGCATGCCTGTATTCGTCGTGTCATACTATCTACAAGTTCATCAAGGCACTGTTGGTCCAGATTGCCCCACTCCTCAACGGCGATTCGCCGTAGATCCTTCGGAGTGGTTGGTGGGTCACTTCGTCCTTAAACAGCCCTTTTCAATCTATCCTAGGCATGTTCGATAGGGTTCATGTCTGGACGCCATGCTGGCCACTCTAGTCGAGCGATGTGGTTATCTTGAAGGAAGTCATTCACAAGATGTGCACGATGGGAACGCGAATTGTCATCCATAAAGACAAATGCCTCGCGAATATGGTGCCGATATGGTTGTGCTATCGGTCGGAGGATGGCACTGACGTATCGTACAGCCGTTACGGCGCCTTCCTCGACCACCAGTGGCGTACGTCGGCCCCACATAATATCACCTCAAAACAGCAGGGAACCTCTACCTTACTGCACTCGCTGGACAGTGTGTCTAAGGCGTTCAGCCTGACCGGGTTGCCTCCAAAGATGTCTCCGGCGATAGTCTGGTTGAAGGCATATGCGCCACTCATCGATGAAGAGAACGTGATGCCAATCCTGAGCGGTCCATTCGGCATGTTGTTGGGCTCATCTGTACCGCACTGCATGGTGTCGTGGTTGCAAAGATGGACCTCGCCATGGACGTCTGGAGTGAAGTTGCGCATCATGCAGCCTATTGCGCAGAGTTTGAGACGTAACTCGACATCCTGTGGCTGCACGAAAAGCATTATTCAACTCAGTGGCGTTGCTGTCAGGGTTCCTCCAAGCCATAATACGTAGGTAGCGGTCATCCACTGCAGTAGTATCCCTTGGGCGGCCTAAGCGCGGCATTTCATCGACAGTTCCTGTCTCTCTGTATCTCCTCCATGTCCGGACGTCACTTTGGTTCACTCCGAGACGCCTGGACACTTCCCTTGTTGAGAGCCCTTCCTGGCACAAAGTAACAATGCGGACGCTGTCGGACCGCGGTATTGACCGTCTAGGTATGGTTGAACTACAGAAAACACGAGCCGTATACGTCCTTCCTGGTGAAATGACTGGAACTGATCGTCTATCGGACCCCTCCGTCTAATAGGCGCTGTTCATACAAGAATGTTCACATCTTTGGGCTGGTTTAGTAACATCTCTGAAAAGTCAAAGGGACTGTGTCTGTGATACAATATCCACTGTCAACAACTACCGGGTGATCAAAACGTCAGTATAAATTTGAAAACTTAATTAATCACGGAATAATGTAGATAGAGATGTACAAATTGACACACATGCTTGGAATGACATGGGGTTTTATTAGAACCCCAAAAATACAAAAGTTCAAAAAATGTGCGACAGATGGCGCTTCATCTGATCAGAATAGCAATAATTAGCATAACAAAGTAAGACAAAGCAAAGATGATGTTCTCTACAGGAAATTCTCAATATGTCCACCATCATTCCTCAACAATAGGTGTAGTCGAGGAATAATGTTGTGAACAGCACTGCAAAGCATGTCCGGAGTTATGGTGAGGCATTGGCGTCGGATGTTGTCTTTCAGCATGCCTTTCACGGTACACTTGCGACTACAGGTAATCCCAAAGCCAATAATCGCACGGACTGAGGTCTGGGGACCTGGGATGCCAAGCATGACGAAAGTGGCGGCTGAGCACACGATCATCACCAAACGACGCGCGCAAGAGATCTTTCACGCGTCTAGCAATATGGGGTGGAGCGCCATCCTGCATAAACATCGTACGTTCCAGCAGGTGTTTATCAGCCAGGCTGGGGATGATGCGATTCTGTAAAATATCGGCGTACCTCTCACCCGTCACGGTAGCAGCTACAAAACCAGAATCACGCATTTCCTCGAAGAAAAAAGGCCCGATAACGGTAGATGTGGTAAATCCAACTCATACCGTGACTTTCTCGTCGTGCAATGGAGTTTCCACGACAGTTATAGGATTTTCGTTAGCCCAAATTCTGCAGTTGTGGGCGTTGACAGACCCTCGGAGCGTGAAATGAGCTTCGTCGGTCCGCAACACGTTACTCAACCAGTCGTCATCTTCCGCCATCTTTTGAAGCGCCCACACCGCATATGCCCTCCGCTTTACTAAATCGCCAGGTAACAGTTCACGATGCCGATGGATTTTGTACGGATAGCATCGGAGGGTACGTCTAAGTGCCAACCAAACAGTAGTGTATGGAATGCCGGTGCGACGTGCGACTGCACGAGCGCTGACTTCCCCGTGCATAGACGAACCCACTACAGTCTCCATTTCTTCCTGAACTGTTTCAGCAGCATTACGCCTTGTGCTCGGTCGGCCACTACGGGGTCTCTCGTCTAAACAACCCGTGGCTTCGAACTTCGAAATCATTCTCACCACAGCTGCATTTGTCAACGGACCTTTACCCGTTCCTATGGCGATAGGATCGTAACGCTGAACTAGCACATTCCCTATTCTGATAATACAGCTTCACTAAAAGCGCCTTTTCAGGTAACGTCAACATGCTGCAACTGCTGGCGCATCTGATTCTCCTCTCTTTTTTTTTTTTCTTTATTGTTATTTTGAAACCTGTATTACAGGCAGGCCTGCAGCAGCATACGACGCCGCTCTTCAGCCGCGGAGAACACAAATATACAAATGAAGACATTTAAAGAAAAAACATGGTGGACATATAAACGGAGACAAACACATTTTAAAATACAATGTGCCGTTCACGGGCGTAGAGTCCAAGATAAAATTGTTCAGACACTTCGACACAGACAGAGACGAAAATTGTGACACGTGAACGTAGGGGCACAAAACGAATAACACTGAATCACAAAACGACGGCACACACAGAATACGAGGCGTTGATCTCTGGCGCGCGAATGTTCACTATCCGTGTACGAGTCCGCGGACCTGCCAAGAGAGGAGGAGGGGGAGTGGGAGAGGGAGAGGGGAGAGCAGACGCCATGGGCAGGGGAGATAGGGGGAAGGCAGGAAGGGGGAGGGGAAGCCCGGGGGAAGAGGGAAGGAGGGAGGGGATGGGGAAAAATGAAAGAGAAGGGAGGGAGGGTGCCTAATGGAAAGGACACAGGATGTGGGGGGAGGATCAAAGTTGATAGGAGGGGTAGATGGAGGGGAGGAGGACATCATCAGGGAGGGGGAGCTGGCGGAAGCCACCTTGGGAGAGGGTGAGGAGGGTGGAGATATGGAGACCGGGTGGGACGTGGGAATACAGGTGCGGCAGCGGGCGGGGGTGGGAGAGGATAGGTGAGACAAGCGGATGAGGAGGATCGAGTTTGCGGGAGGTGTACAGGATCCGCATCCTTTCAAGGAAAAGGAGGAGGTGGGGAAGGGGATGAGATCATACAGGATCCGCGTGGGGGAGGGGAGACGGATGCGATAGGCGAGGCGGATAGCATGGCGTTCAAGGATTTGGAGGGATTTATAAAAGGTAGGGGGGGGGCGGAGATCCAGGCCGTATGGGCGTAACAAAGGATAGTGCGGATGAGGGATTTATAGGTGTGGAGGATGGTGGAGGGGTCCAGACCCCACGTACGGCCGGAAAGGAGCTTGAGGAGACGGAGTCGGGAGCGTGCCTTGGCTTGGATTGTCCGGAGATGGGGAGTCCAGGAGAGGCGACGGTCGACGGTGACGCCAAGATACTTAAGGGTGGGAGTGAGGGCGATAGGACGGCCATAGATGGTGAGATAGAAATGAAGGAGGCGGAAGGAAGGGGTGGTTTTGCCTACAATGATCGCCTGGGTTTTGGAGGGATGATTCTCTCTCTCATTACAGCTCCTTTTATACACGATTGTCATGCGCAGACACTGACGTTTTGCTGTCCAGCCCCATCTGTCGGACATTTCGTGAACTTTGTTTTTTTTTAGTTCTAATAAAGCCCCATGTCATTCCAAGCATGAGTGTCAATTTGTACCTCTCTATCTACATTATTCCGTGATTTATTCAGTTCTCAAATTTATACTGACTTTTTGATCACCCGGTATATTCAGGATTTATGGAAACCAGGATGAGGTAAAACTTCTTTTGGTGCGTGTATTTCCCCAACGCGATTGCTCTACCTTAATCATTCTTTGGTGTTACGATTTTTTCCGTTAGTGTAGTAGTGTAGAAGATGTGATTATGTAGACTTTGCTGGCATTATAGCTGTTCTCGTCTACGCAGCCGTATACAGCAGTATTGTTGACTAGGGTTCAAGGCTTTCATGGTGCCACAGCTGGCCTACGTGTTGAGCTGATCCCCGCGCATTCTGGGCTCCGTGGCAGCTGCTGGTGGTGGTGGTGGTGGTGGCGGTATGGAGCGAGCGGCCGGCGGCCGGCGCTGCCCTGCTGCGCTCGTGCCGGCCCGCCTGCCTGTGACAGGCAGTCGGCGTCTTCTATCTGCTGCGCCTGGTGGCGGCCGCTATCGCCGCATCGGCCGCCGGCTGCCCGCACGAGGCGAGGGAGCGCCGCACATTCCCATGCAGTGGCGGCGGCGTCTCCTCACTCCGCTGGCTTCTCGCGAGTTCATCAGAGAGTAAGAATAATACGCAGAAGAACAGAAAGGAAAATAGACGATGTGCTAGATGGCCACCAGTTTGCCTTTAGGAAATTTAAAGGCACCAGAGAGGCAGTTCTGACGTTGCCGTTGATCATCGAAGACTAAAGACAAATCAGGACACTTTCATAGGATTCGTCGACATGGAAAACGCGTTCGACATGTCAAATGGTGCATGATTTTCGAAATTCTGAGAAAAATAGGGTAAGCTATGGGAAAAGACCGATAATATACAATACGTACACGAGCCAAGAGGGAACAATAAGAGTGACCAAGAACGAAGTCCTCGGACGTATAAAAGGGTGTAAGATAGGAATGTAGTCTTCAGCCCCTGCTGTTCGGTTTATACAGCAAAGAGGTATTGACGAAAACAAAATAATAAAATAGTTCAAATGGCTCTGAGAACTATGGGACTTAACATCTGAAGTCATCGGTCCCAGAACTTAGAACTACCTAAACCTAAATAATCTAAGGACATCACACACATCCATGCCCGGGGCAGGATTCGAACTTGCGACCGTAGCGGTCGCGCCGTTCCAGACTGAAGCGCCTAGAACCGGTCGGTCGCAGCGGCCGGCGAAAATAAAAGTAACGTTCAAAGGCGTGATTTAAATTCAAGACGAAATGACATCAATGATACGATTCGTTGATGACACGACCATCCTAAGTGAAAGTGAAGAAGAATTAGAGGATGTGCTGCATGGAACGAACAACCTAATGAGTAGAGAATATGGATTGAGAGTACATCGAAGTAAAACGAAAGTAATGAAAAGTAGCAGAAATGAAACAGCGAGAAATTTAACATCGGAATTGATGGTCACGAAGTAGATCAAATTAGGGAGTTCTGCAAAATAACTCATAACGAACGGAGAAAGGAGGACAAAAAGTACTCTAGCACTGGAAAAAATGGCGTTCCTGGCCAAGAGAATCCTACTAGTATCAAACATAGGTCCTAATCTGAGGAAGAAATTCCTGAGAATGTGCATTTGGAGCACAGCATTGTATGGTAGTAAAACATGGACTGTAGGAGAACCGGAAGAGAAAAGAATCGAAGAATTGTAGATGTGATGCTACACAAGCACATTGAAAATTAGGTGGACTGATAAATTAAGTAATGAGGAGGGTCTGCGCAGAGTCGGAGAGGAAAGGAATATGTGGGAAACACTGACAAGAAGAAGGGACGGGATGACAGGACATCTGTTAAGACATCAGGGAATAGCTTCCATTGTACTAGAGGGAGCTGTAGACGGTAAAAACCGCAGAGGAAAACAGAGATTGTTATACATCCAGCAAGTAATTGAGAGCGTAGATTGCAAGTGCTACTTGAGATGAAGAGGTTGACAAAGGAGAGAAATTCGTGGCACGCTGGATCAAATCAGTCAGAAGACTGATAACCCAAAGAAAAAGCCAGACGCTTTCCAACTGATTCAAGATCTGCTTTTTTTCACTCCATGTCTGTTCCGTTTAACGTATGTCACTGTTGTTTTGCTTCATGATCACCTTATTTACCAGATACGTGTTCTTTTCTACGTGTTGCTTTGATCTTTATTTCCTGTTTTTACAAATGTAGCTATTGTTTATTTGTGAATTTTCGATGCCACTGTCGTCGCATGTAAGTTTCTGTGTGAGGAATGTCCTATTGCACCGTGTTTGGGTCACAGCGTAAAACTATAGGCTCCCCTAAAGTTGGTCGTTTCAAAAGCCAGCGGTATGCTACCATCAAAAGCACAGCAACTATTATCGCACTGAGGTGTTCAAACCAACCTGCGGGCGATGATAGATTTACCTTCAATGGAAATATACTACACACATATGTCGGAAATGAAAATGTAGCGTCTCATGTAAGGAAAGGTAGCACATACTTCAATTAACCTGGATACTGTGTAGTTGCCAAAAGACAGCGTGAGTCAGGAGGAAAGTTACACGCTATGAGGAAAGGTAGTAATTTTGAACAAACAACGTCATAGGAATGTATGTCCTGTTCTCAATGAGAACACTGGGGAATAGGACAAATACTGGTGATAGCAAACGAAACACTGTGATCTAGTGTTTTATTTAATTGTGTACATTTGCCCACGAAAGATGTTCAAAATGTTCACCATCAACTGTAGGAGATTTTACAGATCTTGTTGACAGCTGCTGTTCAGCTCGTCTCAGCTCATTCGTACGGTCCTTTACCTGAGTACATGCATCTAAAATACGAACGAGAGGTTCCTTCATTGCATCCGCTCTGCGCTTGTAGACTGATTTCTTAAGACACCCCACAAAAGTAATCTGACGGAGTAAGATCGTGTGACCTCGGTGACCAGGAAATGATTCTACAGCGACCAATCCAATGCCCAGGGTAAGTTTCAGAGAGGTTTTGTACAGAGTCACCGGTCGTACGGAATGTCCAGGAGCTCTATCGAGCTGGAAGTGCATACGACGTCGTGTTGCCAAAGGAATATCCAAGTATTCTGGAAAAACATTTTGAACGAAATCAAAATACCGTGCCCCCTTCAGACGGTTATCTAAAACAACTGGACCGAAGAGTTGGTCATCAATAATACCGTATCATAAGTTCACCGAGAAATGTTGAATTTTTTTTTCTTTCGACTGTAGCGTGTAAATTTTCAACTGTTCACTTGTGGGAGTTGTTCGTGTTATTGATGCCGTGGCCGGCCGCTGTGATCAAGCGGTTCTAGGTGCTTCAGTCCGGAATCGCGCTGCTGCTACGGTCGCAGGTTCAAATCCTGCCTCGAGCATGGGTGTGTGTGATGACCTTAGCTTAGTTAGGTTTAAGTAGTTCTAAGTATAGGGGACTGATGACCTCAGATGTTAAGTCCCATAGTGCTTAGAGCCATTTGAACCATTTTATTGATGCCGTTTCGGGTAAATGTTGACTCATCAGTAAACATAATACGTGGAATACAGCGTTCATTGGCAATGATCTATTGGAAGAATTAATCTCGTTTGGCATCATCTCCTAGCTACATATGTTCCACATTCTACCAGTGATACGGATGCGACCCTGCTCATGCACTGTTTTGTGGTTCAAAATGGTTCAAATGGCTCTGAGCACTAGGGGACTTAACATCTGAGGTCATCAGTCCCCTAGAACTTAGAACTACTTAAACCTAACTAACCTAAGGACATCACACACATCCATGCCCGAGGCAGGATTCGAACCTGCGACCGTAGCAGTCGCGCGGTTCCGGACTGAAGCGCGTAGAACCGCTCGGCCACCTCGGCCGGCTGTACTGTGTGCATAACTCGCGTTTGTGGGATAACAAACGGTGCAGAAATTCTTATAGAGCTGGTAGTTGAGCTACGATGTACCATTTCAAAACTTTCTCAACCTCACTAAGACCTTGCTGAACGGGACGTTCACACACAACATGTACTCTGGGATGCGTACCACGCGGACGCAATCTGCGTAACACCCCGCTAAATACCCTGATACCCGGAACTCTGCGATTAGGAAATAGTCCTTCGCATTCGCAAATAGAGGCTCTGGAATTCCCATTGTAAACCCATAGACATAGATCGCCTTACTCGGAGTGTGTGGAGATCTTTGGTATTTTCACTACACTGATCCGTTACTGTTTTGATTCTACACGTAACAACACTGTAGTAAGCTAGTGCAACTACTGTAGTACTGAGACGTGAGGTAAACAAGCGGACACTTGCATGACTCGTCGCTCCACCATGGGCATGTGAAGCGCCCATTGAAATGGTCATTAGAGACAGCACTAAGTAGCCTAATGTCGCTTTGGTTCTATTCGCATGTGAGCGCTGGTGAAGGACAAGGGATAGACCCGTGATTTTCAGACAGCTGTATGTCGGACGCAGTTAAGAAAAGAGCATATATTCATTTGGAGGTTTTTCTTCAGAATCACTAATAATATCACTCTTCAAAGCATATACCTTTCCTGCTGCCTCACCCTGTATTGTGTGAACCCGATCTTCACGACAAAATTTTGGAGGTTGTTCAGTAGTATTTTCTGAGTATTTCGATACAAGAGACCAGTTCCCTCCTGTGGCTCGTTTCAGGATATTCATGTAATCACGATTTATTCAGATTGTTGCTGCAATTATCTTCTTTTCACTACATTCAGTGAATCCATGCACGAGATAATTATCGACATCATCTGTAGACACACCCATACTACTGTGCGTTATTCTTAACATACAGCTAACACTGCCATAAAAACAAAACTCAGACACAACCGAAGACTACTGAATGCAAACTCGAAGGCGAAAAGGGAAGTGGGCGTTATTGTCGTCAACAGCAAGTACCATGAGTGACTGGAGCAATTGTGTTTCCAAACAAGACACACAGCACACACAGCCGACTATTCAGCGGAATGCAAATGTAAAGATAAAGAAGGGTAAGAATCAAACGAAAGGCATGTGCTCAATTGGGACTGCAGGTCTCTTATACCAAAACAGAAAATATTCCTGATTAAGTTTCGAAATTTTATCAGAGTTCAGATTCACTCTCCACATCTGCACTAAGAACGACACTGGTTTTTATTTCTTCTACAGGTGTACATTCACTTTATATACACAGCTAAAAAAGAGGAAGAGTGTGGGCTAAAAAGGTATTCTACTGCGTTAGACACTTTCAAACACAGTAATTATTTCGATGTAACTAACGTCTACCTCTTAACACATCAAACGAAGCCCATTGAACTGGTCAGTATGTAGTAAGCCAAACACTTGCTAGAATGGCAAACGAATAAAGTTCCATGCACTCTGGTCCAGCTTCCTAGATGCTTCGTTGAGTGGTTCGCACGATGACTCTTGCTGATGGCCCAGTATTAAAATCTGCAGCAATTTGCGGAAGGATTGCACTTCTGTCACGTTGAACGATTCTCTTCAGTCGTCGTTGGTCCCGTTCTTGGAGGATCTTTTTTCTGATCCCAGCGATGTCGGAGATTTGATGTTTTACCGGATTCCTGATATTCACGGTACACTCGTGAAATGGTCGTACGAGAAAATCCCCACTACGTCGCTACCTTGGAGATGCTGTGTCCCATCGCTCGCGCGCCGTCTATCGCTCCAAACTCACTTAAATCTGGCTAACCTGCCATTGTACCATAGTAGCAATCATAGAACTACTGCGTCACACACTTTTTGTCTTATATAGGCGTTACCGACCGCAGCGCCGTATTCTGCCTGTTTACATATATCTGTATTTGAGTACGAATGCCTATACTAGTTTCCTTGGCGCTTCAGTGTAGATAATACGTTATTCTACGGACGACACCTTCTGAAGAAGGCAGTTTTAAAACTGTCGAAACCATGGTCAAAGTTCAATAAACCTGTATTTTCCGATTGGTTGGCTGTTATTTCCAACCCACCGAAAATTTAAAATGTACTTTAAAAGTATCCTGTTCCAGAAACCATTCGGAGATGAGCATATCTTCACATGACGGTTTTTGCTTCACATGATAGTTCCTGTCTTATCCTTTAATACTGAACATTCCTCCTGGGACAACTAGTATATAATACTTTTAATTTAACAAAAAGATATTTCGTATGTCAGTATCAAACTTTAATTTATTTTCATTAAAAATTATTATTCAATACTTATCACTTAACTTTTCCAATTGTTAATAAATATGATACTTAAATAAAAGTAAAAGATGTCGCTACTGGTGGGATTCGAACAAACGACTACACGATTACAAAACTATATGTGCTGTTCACTCGAAGTTGGAAATTCGTGGTAAGTTCATATGGGACCGAATTGGTGAGGTCATCGTTCAATAAGCTTACACTTAACTTAATCAAACTTAAACTAACTTACGCTAAGAACACACACACGCCCATGCTCGAGGCAGGACTCGAACCTCCGACGGGGGCAGCCGCGCGAACCGTGGCAAGGAGCCTCAGACTGAGTGGCTACGCTGCGAAGCGCTGTTCATTCGACTTCGGACAAACGAATACGTTAATAATCTAGAAATGTTTTGAAGTTAACGGCGCTCGGGTATCTGTTTTGAAGTTAACGGCGCTCGGGTATCTACTGATCTCGGAAGGTAACTTTTTTTTTGTGTTTGTGATAATTGCATCGTACCGCATTACGAAACTGATGTCCTTTCACCGAGCGTGAGAGCCTGTAAGTATGAAGGGGATGGAAGAGGCCAGCTTGTCAAGCTATCTTGACTGAGAAGCCCCTCACATCTCTTTCATTCCCGCTGACAAACACAGGAGGGGTGCTCTAGGCAGACAGAAAAGGGGGGGGGGGAGGAGGGTTGAAGAAGAAACGTGAGTGTGGACGCGAAATGTATCTCGATGTCTGACAGCGCTCTTTTATTATTCCCTCTGACCCAGTTAGAGGCCATTCCGCCCCTCAGTAGTTCCAGGGCATCCATATATTCCGCCCCCCACAGATTTATCCGCGGAGTTCCTTTCTCCGTTCCCGGATCAAGCTCGGGACATAACGGCCGAATGAAAGCATTAGAAGGATCGACGACCGCTCCCTCACCTTTCTTAGATCGCCGTCACAGAGGCGCCGAGCCGCATACAAAAAGCAAAGTGGCTGACGCGGAAAGCGACACGAGAGCCGTGCTGCAGTGGCTGGGTGTTTCTGAATGGCTGCGTGCAGCTGCAAGCCAGAGGGCAGCGCGGGAGTCATTCGTGGCCGCACAGGTAGGACACAGCCAGCAGGGGTCTGTGAGAAACAGCTGCACGCCTTCTGAGCGCTTCAAGGACGACTCAGGTAACCTTCACTGGAACTGGAGGGACGGGGTATCCCACACATGGTCACAATGAATGTTCGAGACACAGTTTACCCTAACAAGGGGACTGTAAGAACGTCCCCTCACCATGCACGGCACGACTGGGACTTCGACGTAATTAAATAGCGAGACGCAAGGGGGGTAGGACGTCAAACGGGCCGACTTGGAGCAGGAGAGGCACCACAGGACATTTCAATTTCCACTGTCTATACTTTTACAAATAAATTTATAAAACTTTGTCAGCATGATCAGCATGACCAGGAAGGATTCAGAATTCCCACACATTCCACTGACTCATTTTGCAGAAACGCTAATGTTTCATCTGCCACTTCTTTTTCACTCTGCGATATTCATGGTGTTCCTTTCTGACGAAATGTCAACTTCGGCAACTGCTGTTGTAGATATACTCCAACGACTTCTTTGTTTGTCGTCCCCATTGCTCTGCTTTGTATCAACACCACTAGCACTGTAGCACTGTTGTGAATTACTCGTCGACTGAGCAGTTCATCTACGCGCTCCGTAGACTCATGCTGTGCACACCAGTAGATACCTCCAGTCTCGCCCGCTGTTGCCGCTAGCAGTCAATATTGTGGTTGCATGATAGACAATATGTGGGGTGTCGAATGCCGTAAACATCATTGGCCTGTTGCGATCTCACACTCAAAGCCTCCCTTGTAAATATCTATGGTTCCTAAGAGAGATGATGTGGCAGTTATTGAAAACCACACCACTGGACGAAAGGAAAGTAATGTGATACCAACACGACGGATATCTCACCCATTCCGCAAAGATAATCACAGACCTTCTTAACAGAAACTGTGGATATCATTGGATCGGTCGTTCGGGAAACAAAAAGTAGGCTGCACTTAAAAACTCCTGACTTAAAACGGGAGACTTACAACGGAACACCGACGACTCACCTACAGGAGAAATGGGATATGACACACAGATGCGCAACAAAAAGTCCAGATGAAATTTAACAGGCAGTCATTTCTTTCTGTAATCGTTATACAGCATGTATTAGTGTTCAAGCCCACCATTTTTAGCAGTTAGTAGGGCAGTCATAATAATATGAACACAAACTTTACCAGAGTTGCGTGATTCATTACATTTGCTACTGCAGGACAAACGTTTCGAAGGCATCTCTATTAAAAGGGATCCAATGGCGTGCGACACTGTATACTTGCTTGGTCAAATATTAGGTTGTTGAAGGCCTCTTGAAGGATCTTTCCAGTGGCTCAGGTAAAGTATATGGGGGAAGCTGGGGCAGGTTAGCCCACTTTTATTGTTGTATTTTTCACAGCTTGTATATTCAATGTTCCCACTGAGCTTTTAGTGTGGAAGCATTGGTACATTCTTTCCGCAGCTTTACAACTAAGTTATTACTATTGCCTTTTAATAAAAAAATATTTAGTACAGTAATACCACCAAGGCGAATCTACGCCACTCACGGGGTAAATGGCCCAGCAGATGGGGGAATGATGTTGTCATTAAACTACACTACTGGCCATTAAAACTGCTACACCAAGAAGAAATGCAGATGACAAACTGGTATTCATTAGACAAATATATTATACTAGAACTGACATGGGATTACATTTTCACGCAATTTCGGTGCATAGATCCTGAGAAATCAGTACCCAGAACAACCACCTCTGGCCGTAATAATGGCCTTGATACACCTGGGCATTGAGTCAAACAGAGCTTGGATGGCGTGTACAGGTACAGCTGCTCATGCAGCTTCAACACGATACCACAGTTCATCAAGAGTAGTGACTGGCGTATTGTGACGTTTTCAGTTGGTGGCCAGGGCAGCAGACGAACATTTTCTGTATCCAGAAAGGCCCGTACAGAACCTGCAACATGCAGTCGTGCATTATCCTGCTGAAATGTAGGGTTTCGCAGGGATCGAATGAAGGGTAGAGCCACGGGTCGTAACACATCGGAAATGTAACGTCCACTGTTCAAACTGCCGTCAATGCGAACAAGAGGTGACCGAGACGTGTAACCAATGGCACCCCATACCATCACGTCGGGTGATACGCCAGTATGGCGATGACGAATACACGCTTTCAGTGTGCGTTCAACGCGATGTCGCAAAACACGGATGCAACCATCATGATGCTGTAAACAGAGCCTGGATTCATCCGAAAAAATGAAGTTTTGCCATTCGTGCACCCAGGTTCGTCGTTGAGCACACCATCGCAGGCGCTCCTGTCTGTGATGCAGCGTCAAGGGTAACCGCAGCCATGGTCTCCGAGCTGATAGTCCATGCTGCCGCAAACGTCGTCGAACTGTTCGTGCAGATGGTTGTTGTCTGGTAAACATCCCCATCTGTTGACTCAGGGATCGAGACGTGGCTGCACGATCCGTTACAGTCATGCGGATAAGATGCCTGTCATCTCAACTGCTAGTAATACGAGGCCGTTGGGATCCAGCACGGCGTTCCATATTACCTTCCTGAAACCACCGATTCCATATTCTGCTAACAGTCATTGGATCTCGACCAACTCGAGCAGCAATGTCGCGATACGATAAACCGCAATCGCGACAGGCTACAATCCGACCTTTATCAAAGTCGGAAACGTGATGGTACACATTTCTCCTCCTTACACGAGGCATCACAGCAACATTTCACCAGGCGACCCCCGTCAACTGCTGTTTGTGCATGAGAAATCGGTTGGAAACTTTCCTAATGTCAGCACGTTGTAGGTGTCGCCACCAGCGCCAACCTTGTGTGAATGCTCTGAAAAGCTAATCATTTGCATATCACAGCATCTTCTTCCTGTCGGTTAAATTTGGCGTCTCTAGCAGGCCATCTTCGTGGTGTAGCAATTTTAATGGGCAGTAATGTAGTTTCGACATTTATTAATTAACTAGAAATATGTCGAATTTAATACTGACAGTTCCTTTTAACACAAACTCCTACAAGTTTATGACAAAGCTATAGTCACGTGGTATGTTGTCATTGTTATAACAACAGTTTGACAGCAAAGTACGTCCATAAATATTATTAGTCCTCGTCTAATTGGGCTACACAACCTTCACAGTTCATACAATCTTTTAAAAAAGTTCTCTCCCATCATTTTTACCATGTGATGGATGTGCCCACCGCTTTCAACTTGTCCATTGAATCATTTAATCACCTGGACTGCTGTGAGAAAATGGTTAAGACACCTAAGATATGGGGCATCCTCATATCCTTCATCTTGAAGAACACTCTTAGAAATGCCTTCTTCCTTACTGCGTTTATTTCGGGAGTTTTATCATGTGATTTAGCTCGACCATGGACAGTATTTTAGAAAATAGGTTTTTACGTAGAACATCCCCCTTGAAACTGTTTGCTTTTTTTGTCTGTTGGAGGCTTCTTGTTGGCATTGTAACGCATCTGCCACTGGAATGACTGTCAGTATCGCTGAATTTCTTTAGCGTTAATTTTCTGTTTTTAGTTAGTAGACGCTGTTTCGACAGCACAGGCCTACTATTGTGTTCTTGAGGCACTGGAGCTCCAGATGCAACAATGAAACCACAACCAACAGCATTAGGATATCAGGTCCATCTGTTAAGTATGAAGGCATCGCTGGAAGTCGAAAAATTAAATAGAAATAAAAATAAAAATCGCATACATGTTACCGGTTTAAAATCAATGAAAGACGCAGCTTGCTTATATAAAAATTGCATTGTGTATGATATAGACTCTGATTACGAATGCAACTATTCAAACAGTGAGAGTACTCACTTACATAATGACGGGGGGGGGGGGGGGGGGGGGTAGGTTGGCCACATAGGCCGATGTGCCCCTATTTCAGTGGCCCGTTGTGCCCCGTCACCATATTGGAATTATTTCAGTTCATTTACGAAAAGCTTTAAACATTTATTGCTGTAAGCAATGTCAAAGTAATCCTTAAACTTTTGACTTCAATCGTGATACTTACTGGTTTAGTTTCAGCGTTGTCTTCGAGCACACAGAAAATATCTTGCGGAAGCAAAACTTGCTATCACTAACAAGGAAACATAAAATGCGTGCCCATCCCCTGCAATGATGTGTTTGTGGAAAGTCGACAGTATTGTTGCTGCCAATCTCCTTGGTCGGTGGCTTATTCTGCCGGCAGTTCAACGAAATAATCCCGATAGGCCATCGTGCTCCTAACCCCCACCCCCTCCTATATCTGTTTACATGACTGTTCTGGGATTACAAATCAAGAGGACTCTAACAGATTATACAGACAGAAGTAATTCGATACGTAAATGATCTTTTCTTCATTCTCATAAATACTTCCAAGGTAAACTATAGTAATAACTGTAAGGTCAGTTTCCAAAACGAAATAAAATTTAAAAAATAGGTTTAAATATTGCTACTGCGTTGTTCATCATCAGAAAAACAAGGCAGGAAGTAATCCAAATGTTTCTAAAGAAGTTAGGACTAGTCTTCTCAGGCGCACTGATAAGTTCTGGTATTATATCTACCACTAAATACAACTAAACGCAGTAATGGAACAGGTAATACGCGAGAGATTTTGATAAATTTTACGACACTGGAGAATAGCTCAGAGCAGGCTAAAGCAACAATGAGATCGCTGAAGCTAGAGCAAAACGAATTTTCGTTAAGTTGAGAGAACAGTCGCTACAGCTGTACTGAATGGAGAAGATCGGCAGTGGAAACTAAGATGGCTGCAGCGGAGATGGGGAGGTCTCAGCGTTTTGGCGCAGCGCCATATCTCTTGGTAAACAGTTGCCGGTATTGACGTCCGGTAAGCGCTACCTCGAAATCGGAAATCAAGCGCCAGCTACTTAACCACGTCCATAATAATCAACTCATAGGTTTCTGCCAGCAGCAGGTATAAAACCACCCACCTTTTTCTGGCCTTGGTATACTTCCATCAACGTTCCTTCATTAGCCTAGTCCTATATTACATCACGAGGACACTATTTCCTATCTTCTTCCTCCGATGTTTTGCACGATAATTTGCACCGCGTCGAAAAGTAGAGTGAAAACGAATTCCTGTGTACTTTTTGTGTTATTGTTGTGCATGAACAGTAGAATGAAAAAAATTGAAAAAGGACTCTATTATAGTGTACTAGAATGTTAATTTAAATTTTCTTGTCCTGCTTCTTTTCTCATTCGTTTGACTACTTTGCCGTTTACAGCCTAACTTTGGCCGGCAAAATGTTACATTTGGTTATATTCATGATCAAAAAGGACACAGCAGTTAAGTTTGTTATTTTCAGTGTTTCCTGTCTCGCACACGCACTAATATTACTTTAGCCGGGTCACATATGTTCCCAATCTTGTATTTGGTTGCATCGGCCACTGTGTGAAACTTTTGTTGTTGTTGTTGTTGTTGTGTTCTTCAGTCCTAAAACTGGTCTGATGCAGCTCTCCACGCTACTCTATCCTGTCCAAGCTTTTTCATCTCCGAGGACCTACTGCAACCAACATCCTTCTGAATCAGCTTAGTGTATTCATCTCTTGGTCTCCCTCTACGATTTTTACCCTCCAAGCTGCCCCCCAATACTAAATTGGTGACCCTTTGATGCCTCAGAACATGTCCTACCTACCGATCCCTTCTTCTAGTCAACTTGTGCCACAAACTCCTCTACTCCCCAATTCTATTCAACACCTCCTCATTAGTTATGTGATATACCCATCTAATCTTCAGCATTCTACTGTAGCACCACATTTCGAACGCTTCTATTCTCTTCTTGTCCAAACTATTTATAACTATTTATCGTCCATGTTTCACTTCCATACATGACTACACTCCATACAAATATTTTCAGAAACAACTTCCTGACACTTAAATCTATACTCTATGTTAACAAATTTCTCTTATTGAGAAACGCATTCCTTGTCATTGCCAGTCTACATTTTACATCCTCTCTACATCGACCATCATCAGTTATTTTGCTCCCCAAATAGCAAAAGTTCTTTACTATTTTAAGCGTCTCATTTCCTAATCTACACTCCTGGAAATGGAAAAAAGAACACATTGACACCGGTGTGTCAGACCCACCATACTTGCTTCGGACACTGCGAGAGGGCTGTACAAGCAATGATCACACGCACGGCACAGCGGACACACCAGGAACCGCGGTGTTGGCCGTCGAATGGCGCTAGCTGCGCAGCATTTGTGCACCGCCGCCGTCAGTGTCAGCCAGTTTGCCGTGGCATACGGAGCTCCATCGCAGTCTTTAACACTGGTAGCATGCCGCGACAGCGTGGACGTGAACCGTATGTGCAGTTGACGGACTTTGAGCGAGGGCGTATAGTGGGCATGCGGGAGGCCGGGTGGACGTACCGCCGAATTGCTCAACACGTGGGGCGTAAGGTCTCCACAGTACATCGATGTTGTCGCCAGTGGTCGGCGGAAGGTGCACGTGCCCGTCGACCTGGGACCGGACCGCAGCGACGCACGGATGCACGCCAAGACCGTAGGATCCTACGCAGTGCCGTAGGGGACCGCACCGCCACTTCCCAGCAAATTAGGGACACTGTTGCTCCTCGGGTATCGGCGAGGACCATTCGCAACCGTCTCCATGAAGCTGGTCTACGGTCCCGCACTCCGTTAGGCCGTCTTCCGCTCACGCCCCAACATCGTGCAGCCCGCCTCCAGTGGTGTCGCGACAGGCGTGAATGGAGGGACGAATGGAGACGTGTCGTCTTCAGCGATGAGAGTCGCTTCTGCCTTGGTGCCAATGATGGTCGTATGCGTGTTTGGCGCCGTGCAGGTGAGCGCCACAATCAGGACTGCATACGACCGAGGCACACAGGGCCAACACCCGGCATCATGGTGTGGGGAGCGATCTCCTACACTGGCCGTACACCACTGGTGATCGTCGAGGGGACACTGAATAGTGCATGGTACATCCAAACCGTCATCGAACCCATCGTTCTACCATTCCTAGACCGGCAAGGGAACTTGCTGTTCCAACAGGACAATGCACGTCCGCATGTATCCCGTGCCACCCAACGTGCTCTAGAAGGTGTAAGTCAACTACCCTGGCCAGCAAGATCTCCGGATCTGTCCCCCATTGAGCATGTTTGGGACTGGATGAAGCGTCGTCTCACGCGGTCTGCACGTCCAGCACGAACGCTGGGCCAACTGAGGCGCCAGGTGGAAATGGCATGGCAAGCCGTTCCACAGGACTACATCCAGCATCTCTACGATCGTCTCCATGGGAGAATAGCAGCCTGCATTGCTGCAAAAGGTGGATATACACTGTACTAGTGCCGACATTGTGCATGCTCTGTTGCCTGTGTCTATGTGCCTGTGGTTCTGTCAGTGTGATCATGTGATGTATCTGACCCCAGGAATGTGTCAATAAAGTTTCCCCTTCCTGGGACAATGAATTCACGGTGTTCTTGTTTCAATTTCCAGGAGTGTATTTTCGAGAAAATTAGCAATCTTTCTACAGATGAAGTTGTCATGTTCAGTTATCGGAAGGAGAAGCCAAGAGAGGAAATAACTAAGTTACTACTACATTGTTTCAGAACTTGTAGGACAAACAACATTTGGAAAGGGACTTAATTTTGATGACAGGTGGAAGCGCTACTCAGAACAAAAGCGTACTGCATATGTTGGTCCATACGCTGAAAATGCTCGAGCGGATAACTTATCGCATTCCCATTCTCTTCCTTTGTGTAACGATCAACACTCTCTTTAATTTCAAATAATAATAAGAGCCAAATTATCAAATACCGTATGACTTATATAGAGTTTTAAATCTTCTTCACGACATCCAGCACCTTTAAACATCTGCAAAGTAAACCAGCCATTGACATTTGAAGGGAGACAATAGTGAAACGCGCTCAAAAATCAGTTTTTTGATATTTGCTTATTTGAAATGCCCACTATTTCACGCGTAAAACAGTTTTTGTTTCGTATAACTACGACTATTTTTTCGCGTGTTATGATGGTTTTCCTGGCTCTCTTGCGATCTGGCATTTAAATGCCACGCCTCCTTTTTTGCGCCATGCCGAGATAATGCACCAGTTTCATTTATTCCATGTACGTTTTTTTCTTGCTTCTATTGTTGTTTGATTCATATTTTCTTGTTTCACACGTTTTCATAAAAATGCCATGAATAAGGAAATTCTCGCATATATTAAAATTCAGAAGAAATAAATATGTAAAGGTAAATAAGGAATCCAGACATAAAGATAATCAGCAGCTCAAGAAAAAAACTGCAGTGTCTTCAAGGAGTTTCCTCCCGGTCAGCTTGTAGAAATGAACATTCGTTTGGAAACATTATGGTGAATTCTAAGCGTGGTCTATGATTTCATTTCCAAAAATACTGTGTGCAGAATGTGTGGTGGTGATGTATCCTTGGGAGAGAACCAATGTCTTCGTCAAGGGATTGCGTAAAACCCGACGTTGGATTGTACAGAATGTGGTGCAGTTGCTACATAATGACGTCACAAATGGCAAAGAATAACTTGTATGAGAATAACATAAAGCTAGTTTATGGTCTTAGATCTATCGGTAAGGGGATGAAAGCAGACAATCCCTTATGTGCATTACTTGACATTCCAAAATCCACCTGCAAAATTTATGACTTACAATAAAATTATTGGAACTGCTGTTGCTGAAGTTTTTAACATCTCAGCAGTAATGAACGAAATTAAACCCATATTTAGAAATATTTGTGAAGATAGTTTGTTGAAGAAATGTGTTAACGGGAAAATGCAAAATTTAAATGAATACGTGAATTCCGAGATTTGGACCCGGTCACCGAAAATTGTATTTTTTCTGATTACAACCCTCAAATTTGTTGTTTAGGATGCTATTTTATGTTTCAGTGATGGTGTAACAAGAAAACTGGATATTTTGGAAGTATTGGGCACGAAATCTAGTGGAAATACTCCAAAATTTTTGGTGCAAGTAGATAAAGAGAGAATCCGCAAAGCAGAAATTGCTAATTTAAAATGCGCGAAAGCAGGTACACAGAAAAGCAGAGGGGCCAAGAGAAGAAAAGAAGATAAGATCAGTATGTTACAGGTGATGCCCAGTACGGTGCAGGAAAATATTAATGATAAGTAATTCTCATCAAAAATCATACTAAAACTGCAGTACTAAACTTTAAATTGATTTTTCTCGAAACTACATTTTTTTGACTTTCGGTACTATTAATTTCTAAACTAACTCGTTTATAAATATGAAATCTGGTCAACTTGTATTCAGGCTGGTAATTAGTTATTACAAGTAAATT
The DNA here is from genome assembly GCF_023864275.1 of Schistocerca cancellata. NCBI lineage: Eukaryota > Metazoa > Arthropoda > Insecta > Orthoptera > Acrididae > Schistocerca > Schistocerca cancellata. The sequence continues at coordinate 249,923,824 of NC_064632.1, forward strand.
GAGAACCACCAACCCAACAGAAACTGTTTTATAATGATTAATTTATTTAAAAAAGTGAAATTTTGCTATCAAAAGAATAAAAAACGTTTTCTTGAAATCTTTAAGAGGTTATTTTTTCACTTTACTTGTAAATGTAGGTGTATATGTTATGTACATTCAGTAAAAATTTCACTGTTTCAACACTTATAGTTCTTTTCAAAAGAGTACCTATTCAAAGCGTGAACTAGCATTGGCAGAATAGGGATAAAAGTTGCCTTCCGTGTCCCCTTAATACTAAGGACTTCGTTGATCCGTATTTCAGACACTTTGGGAAGAAAACTCTTAAAACTCAAGGAACTACGCATTACAACGTTGAAGTACACAGCGATCACCTTTTCGTGCGAAAAAATTAAACTTCTTTGACGTGCAGTTGCACTCTGAAAGAAACTGCTGATTCCGCAAGAGTTGACTTTCAACAAACTTTGCGACGACAGAATCAAGATTGAGAAGTCGAATTCCCGGGAGCTCACGTCTCTTTTTCTTTGGGTTACGAGTGAGAGCGAAGACTAATTCAACATTCTGATTGGCTCGTGAGAGGAAGCAGATGGATCAAGTTTGAATGTGACTGAATCTGACAACAGTAGTGGAGAGGAAAACATGAAAGTTATGTAGTTCTATAGATTTATAATGCAATTTTACATTTTACCTGGTAAATGTTAATACATCTAGAGATTAATAAACTATAAACAGGCAAATTATCGTGTAATCCTTCCCTGTTCTCAAGCCGATTCTCTGACAAAATCGGCCTTTTTCTATTATGTATGTGTGTCAGAAAAACGTTTTCTGTCGTAAATCTGCTGTGCGCCACGAGCTGCAGTGAAAAATATCGAGTTGCCAGACAGGCATTCGTGCATGAAGCCTCGTTATCAGTGCCATCTGATAGAAATAACAAACAAGAGCACTCAGCGCAAAAGAATTTCGCTGCAATGTAGGTCGCTAAGCTGGCAACGGCCTTGCCGCAGTGGAAGCACCGGTCCCCGTCAGATCACCGAAGTTAAGCGCTGTCGGGTGTGGCCAGTACTTGGATGGGTGACCATCCGGGCCGCCATGCGCTGTTGCCATTTTTCGGGGTGCACTCAGCCTCGTGATGCCAATTGACGAGCTATTCGACCGAATAGTAGCGGCTTCGGTCACAGAAAACCATCATAACGACCGGGAGAGCGGTGTGCTGACCACTCGCCCCTCCTACCTGCATCCTCAGTTGACGATGACACGGCGGTCGGATGGCCCCGATGTGCCACTTGTGGTCTGAAGACGGAGTGCTAGGTCAGTAAGTTTCGACCATAAAACTCAGCTTTAGCTAGGAACAGTGCACGCACGGACTCTGTGAAAGGTGCTAAAATAAATTCAGTGATATGGTAGGTACAGTGCACGCACGGACTCTGTGAAGGGTTGAATCGCCGGCCGGAGTGGTCATGCGGTTCTGGGCGCTAGTCTGGAGCCGAGCGACCGCTACGGTCTCAGGTTCGAATCCTGCCTCGGGCATGGATGTGTGTGATGTCCTTGTTTCAAATGTGCCTAGGAAACAAGATAAATAATAAAATTGAAAGCAGAGTGAAGTAACACAATTTACAGGTTTTCCACTGTCTTGAGATAAACTGTGTGTGTGTGTGTGTGTGTGTGTGTGTGTGTGTGTGTGTGTGTGTGCGTGTGTGTGTTCCTATGAGTCGCCCGGCTCATTTTCTCTGGTGTTTCGTCAGATATTTGGAAGTTCGTTTGTGCAGTGTGTAGCTGCAGTCAGTCCCAACAAATACTGCTCATTAAGTCTTTCATGCGACGCTCAGTAGCGACGGAAAGCGTCGGTTTGTTTCCCGTTACAAACTGCACTGCTGGCCATCCAAAACGCAACATCAAGAAGGACCGGAGTATCATAGCCAAATTGATTTTGAAGATAATATGTTGTACAAAGATCACATGACTGAAAATACAGTCCCATGTGAAGTGAGAAAAGGTGATACTATTGAGTGTTGCCGCCATTGCTGGATATAACCGCTCCAACAAGCCTCGGCAATGAACAAAGACACTGCCTACGTGTTGTTTGGGTATAACAGTCCATGTTGCTTCCACATATTGCCAAAGCTGATCTGGTGCAGCAGCGGGTGGTTTATCCTGAACCAGTCGTTCCGCAGTCACCGACTAGACGTTTTCAATAGGCGAGAGCCAGTTTCAATGTGACCGTCGGCAGGCTCTGACGGTATGGGAAAACAACAGGCTGCAACACTTCAGAGATGTAGCGCTGGCAGGTTACTGCACATGCAATGCATACTACAGGGTGCGGAAGTGGAATCCAATACAACGCCAAACTATAATACTGGGCGCAGGACCAGTATAGCGATGCATAAGGCAACAGTTCAACGGTCTCTCTTCAGGTTCTAATCTGACCATCGTGGTGGTGCTCGGAGAATCGGGATTAGTCGGTAGAAACAATGTGTTCCATCCGCTTGTCTATGGCCGTCGTTCATCGCACTATTGCCGGCGCGAACACCTTTGGCGTTCACTAAGTGGTAATCACTACAATGGACGCCTTACGGACTCTGCTGCAAACGACGTCGAATGGTATGCTTGTTGCGCAACAGACAGAATTTGATGTGATATGCTTTGTGATGTGGCAGAGCGATCCATCGCTGCCAAGTCCACAGTATTCCTGTAGTGGTGCAACGAGGTGGGTGCAATTGGTCCCGTCGGTCCGTCGTTCCCTCCTGCATCCAGCGATTACACATCCGCGTCACAGTAGCTTGGTTCCGTCCGACACGATAACCGATTTGTCCGAAGGGCAGTCCGCAGTCCCCATAGGCAACCATTCTCTCTCGTTGGAGCTCCGAAACTTAAGGCTGCTTACGCGAAACAATAGAGATGCATAAGCCAACAGTTCAACAGTCTCCAGTCTCCAGACTCTAATGTGACCATCGTGGTGGTCCAGTACGTTCATACGGCCGTCTGTTTCCTTTTTGCATAGAGCCTGCAAGTGGCGCTACTGGCAAATTTCGCCTGATTTGAAAGCTTCTTTCAGGTTGTTGCATTTTGGGTGGCCAGCTGTGTAAATGATTTTCATTGATAATGAATTGAAACCCTCATCTTCCGACAGGTGTTGTTGATATACCTCGATGGGGAAAGCTGAAAATGTGTTCCCCCATCGGGACTCGAACACGGGATCTCCTGCTTACATGGCAGACGCTCTATCCATCTGAGCTAACGAGGACACAGATGAATAGCGCGACTGCAGGAACTTATCCGTTGCACGCTTCCCGTGAGATCCACGTTCCCAACTGTCCACAATCTACATACGTAATGTTCCTAATAGATACTTTGCCCATCCACTCATTACTCGCGCACACTAAGGTGACGATTCCCGTAAGAGTTCGGGCAACCTGTGCGCATTCGCACAGATGAAAGTCACTGGCTGGGCAGCCTTTAACTATATATATGAAGATAGTAACTGTTCTCGAAAGAACACCTTAGTGTGCGCGAGTAATGAGTGGATGCGCAAATATCTATTGGGTACATTACGTATGTATATTGTGGACAATTGGGAATGTGCGTCTCACGGGAAACGTGCAAGGGATAAGTCCCTGCAGTGGCGCTATTCATCTGTGTCCTCGATTGCTCAGATGGATAGAGCGTCTGCCATGTAAGCAGGAGATCCAGGGTTCGAGTCGCTGTCGGGGCACACATTTTCAGCTGTCCTCATCGAGGTATATCAACAACACCTGTCGGCAGCTGAGGGTTTCAATTAATTATCATTTATTCTAGAGAAGCTGCACGGTCATCGATGGTTTGTGCTCTTTCGAGAACAGTTACTATCTTCATATAAATCATTTTCAAGCGGAATTTTAAGTGCCCATTCGACAGGGAGGCCCAAATTAGTCGTGTGCGATATTCGTTTTATCGATATTTATTAACAGGGAGAGTAAAAAATGAAGAACAAGCAGTGCTCCAGCAGCGACAACACGCCCCCCCCGGGGTACTCCCGGCATGCAGCAGCGCTGCACAGTGTTGCTGGAGTACTGGTTATTCCTCGTTTTTTACTGTCCCTGTTAATAAATATCGATAAAACGAATATCTCACACGACTAATTTGGGAGCGGTCTTTACAATGAACAAGTAAAATTTCGTTTTAAAATTCATTTTGTTTGTTATGGCATACAAACCTGCGCTTTCCGTCGACTCCGGGCTCCTCGTGATAGATGTGGTGAGCAGGTCTGTTTGGTCTGACACCAACTTCACATTGCAAAAACGAACTTGCAAATATCTGCCGAAACACCAGAGAAAATAACCCTAACGACTCTTAGGAGGGACACAATACATGCAGCTTTCAGCCAGAACATTATGATTGCCGACCCACTGTCGATATAAACCAGTCCAGGTGATAGGAGTCTCACCAGGCGAGGAATGATTGCTGGTCAGACACACGCACGGTACATGCAGTATGAGTGAGCATGCTGTCCGTGTGTAGAATGGGGAAGCCACGCGATCTATCTGAATATGACCGAGGGTAATTTCTGATTTTCCGGGGGCTCGGCACGAGCATTTCGGAAACTGCACGGCTTGTCGGTTGTTCGAGGAGTGCGGTAGTGAGTGTCTTCAACATGTGGCGAAACCAAGGTGATACCACGTCCAGGCGTCTTAGGGTTGGTCGCCTACCCCTCATCCCAAATGTCGGACGTCGTAGGCTGGGGAGGCTGGTAAAACAAGAAAGGTGGCTATCTGTAGTGGAGTAAAAGTGTGTCTGAACACACAGTGCACCGGGCATGAGCCGCCGCAGCCGACGACCAATGCATGTGCCAATGTTAACACCACGACATCGGCAACTACCACGGAAATGGGCACGTGACCATCAGACTGGACATTTTTCATCATTCCGATGGGAGGGCGCGAATCCGTCGTCTTCCAAGGAACAGCTTCTTGACACCTGTACTGCGGGACGGAGACAAGCTGGCAGCGGGTCCATTATGGCCTGGAAACATTCTCGTGGGCATCCATGGGTCCAGTGGAGCTCGTCAAGGTACCATGACGGCCAACACTGGTTGCAGAGCACGTACACCCCTTCATGGCGATCATGATTCCTGACGGCAGTGGCATTTCTCAACAAGATAATTCGCCATGTCACAAGGCCAGGAGTGTGATGGAGTGGTTCGAGGAACACAGTGGCGAGTTCTAATTCATGTGCTGGTTCCCAACTCGTCAGATATGAACCCTATCGAACACATCTGGGATGTGATTGAAAGCGGCGTCAGAGCTCATCGCCCCCTCCCCAGAATTTCCGGGCATTAGGTGACTTGTGTGTGCAGATGTGGTGCCAACTCCCTCCAGCAACCTAACTAGGCCTCACTGATTCCATGCCACTACGCGTCGCCGCTGTTATCCGTGCCAAAGGTGGACATACAGTCTATTAGGTAGGTGGTCTTAATGTTCTGGATGGTCAGTGTACGCAACATAGCACACGCTTCTGCTCCCCACTGGTGAAGGAAACTGAAACGTTAATGGTTACTGGCACCTAAAATGCTGCCCCAAAAAAGTATGTAGCTGTCACGTGATCTTTAACGGCTTGTGATAATCTGGTCGCAACTGTGTGGTCACCGAGCAACGGAGAAGTCGGGGTACGTGAGCTGCCACACTCGATGCTGCTGTAGCGCGACCCTAACTTGACTGCTGATATTTGCAACGTCAGAATCTGAGCGATGATGGGGAGAGATATGTCGCCACTCAGTTCCTCGACGCCGGGCTGTACGTCAACGCCCCACTTCCAAAGCGTTCCGCAGGGGCCCATAAAGAGAATTTATGAGCACAGTTGGCTGCCTCGTAAGTGGTATTCGAGAGGAGTAGTCAGTATACCTGCGTCGGTTTCATTTTCTCGTCATTCACTCCACAGCTTGCTCACCGTGCGAATACTCGAGCACAGGTCTAAGAAAGGTAACGGCGAATTACCTCAACAAGAAGGGTGGCATTTTCTCATAAGTGGAGAGAGCCAATTGCGGGTCGAGGATTACGATGAAATTTCGACGAGATGTTTGCCACTGAAAAACTAATTTGACGCCTCTTTCTTTTAATTCTACACTTAGTTTTTACAAAATAATCAGTATTTCAATAACATAAATAGTTTTATTCGTTTCATCAAAGAGAAGTTGTGAATTCATTGGCAGTTAACATTTATTTAATCAGTTTTAGTTAGTTACATATTCCATATATCGTTTTGAACGATAGATCGTAATGATGTGGAAGAGAGGCTTTTTACATTCATATCAAAAATTAATTTGTACACGTGGTTACTTTCTGAACATTTCTAAGCTCTTTTTACGTTATTATTTGTCACTACAAAAAGAAAAATATACATAGATGTAGACAGTAGTTCCTAACCACCATCTTTTAAACATCACAGTAATAGAAATTGTTCTAGGGAATAGAAGGACTTGTCAGTGAGAAAATTTCTCAGTTTTTTTGCAGATTTTTACTTTGCTGTCTGTCAGACATTTTATATCATTGAGAAAGTGGTAAAAAATATTTTTGCATCATTGTGCACGCCTTTTTGTGCCCTAGACAACCTTAATGTGAGTAATTATAGTCATTTTTCGTTCTGATATTGTAATTATGTACGTCATTGTTCCTTTAGAACTGTAGTGGATTATTTGGCACAGACTTTATGAAGGAATAAATATACTGTGAAGCAATAGTCGGAATGTCCATTCCTTAAACAGATGTCTACAATATTATCGTGGCTGAGCACCGCATATTATTCTTACAGCACGGTTCCTAAAGATGACTGACCCCAGAACATTATTCCATATGACATAATTGAATGAAAATATGCGAAATATGTCAACTTACTGATTTGTCTCTCCCCAAGATTTGCAATGATTCTAAGTGCATATGTGGCTGAACAAAGTTGTTTTAGGAGTTCTAAAATGTGCTTCTTCCAATTTAAATTCTCATCAGTATGGACCCCTAATAATTATGAAGTTTCCACCCTATTTATTATTTTCTCACCATACGTTACACTTCACTTCATTGTAGTACCCTTAGATGTGCAGAACTGAATACGTTGTGTCTTTTTAAAATTGAGAGTGAGACCATTCGCAGAAAACCAGTCAATGATACTTTCAAGAACTTTGTTTACCATTTCTTCTGTTTCTGTACGTATACTTGGAATGATTACAATATTAGTGTCATCTGCAAAAATAACTAATTCTGCTTCTTGTTTTGGACAGAAGATCGTTTACATGTACGAGGAGTAGTAGTGGATCTAAGACTGAACCTTGAGGAATCTCATGCGTGATTTCTCACCAGTCAGAATTATGGCCCTGGACTATATTGCGTGAATTACTTAGTACAACCTTCTGCATTCTTTTGGTTAGATACAACATTATCCATTAGTTGGCTACACCATCAATCCCATAAAACGTCATTTTATCTAGTAGAATACTGTGATTCACACAGTCAAATGTCTTAAAGAGGTCGCAGAAAGTACAAGCCAGCGCTATTTTATTGTTTAATGCTTGTAAAATCTGGTGAGCGAACATGTAAATGGCATTCCCAGTAGGGCAACCCTTCTGAAACCCAAACTGTGATTTCCTAAGGATACTATTGTTATTAAGGTGAGATGCGATTCTAGAATATATCACCATCTCAAAAGTTTTGGAGAAAGATGTTAGTAGTGAAACAGGTCTGTAGTTGAAACTTCCTGGCAGATTAAAACTGTGTGCCCGACCGAGACTCGAACTCGGGACCTTTGCCTTTCGCGGGCAAGTGCTCTACCATCTGAGCTACCGAAGCACGACTCACGCCCGGTCCTCACAGCTTTACTTCTGCCAGTATCTCGTCTCCTACCTTCCAAACTTTACAGAAGCTCTCCTGCGAACCTTGCAGAACTAGCACTCCTGAAAGAAAGGATACAGCGGAGACATGGCTTAGCCACAGCCTGGGGGATGTTTCCAGAATGACATTTTCACTCTGCAGCGGAGTGTGCGCTGATATGAAACTTCCTGGCAGATAAAAACTGTGTGCCCGAACGAGACTCGAACTCGGGACCTTTGCCTTTCGCGGGCAAGTGCTCTACCATCTGAGCTACCGAAGTACGACTCACGCCCTGTCCTCACAGGCTGTGGCTAAGCCATGTCTCCGCTGTATCCTTTCTTTCAGGAGTGCTAGTTCTGCAAGGTTCGCAGGAGAGCTTCTGTAAAGTTTGGAAGGTAGGAGACGAGATACTGGCAGAAGTAAAGCTGTGAGGACCGGGCGTGAGTCGTGCTTCGGTAGCTCAGATGATAGAGCACTTGCCCGCGAAAGGCAAAGGTCCCGAGTTCGAGTCTCGTTCGGGCACACAGTTTTAATCTGCCAGGAAGTTTCATATCAGCGCACACTCCGCTGCAGAGTGAAAATGTCATTCAGGTCTGTAGTTAATGACATCTCTCTCATCACTTTTCTTCGTTAACTAAATCTGCACTTACATACATACTCCGCAAACCACTGGGAAGGGATGCTCGAAGGCTACTTAGCGTTATACCATACGATAAAGTATCTTCCCTTCTCATCTTATCTTCACGATCCCTAAGGGAACGATACGTAGGGCGATAAAGAATGTCCTTACGTTCTTCACTTAGTAAACTCACTAAACTTTGTAAGTAGGTTTTGATGAAGTGGCTAGCTACAAGCGTCTACAACTTCAGGTTTCTCAGCATTTCCGTGACCCTCTTGCGTGACTCGCACAAACCTGTCACAATTCGAGCCGCTTTTCTTTGTTTAGTCCTTTTCTGTATATTTTTGACTCACTTGAGTAATATTCTAAGATGGTTGTCACAAACTGTTTCCTTAAGCCTCCTTTTTTAAACTTACTGCTTTTTCCCAGTGTTCTGCCAATTAACTGAAGTTCGACACCTGCATTACACACAAATAAGTCTATGTGATCATCCCGTTTCATATGGCTTCAAATTCTTTCATACAGCTATTTGCATGAGGTAACTGCTTCAATTTGTCACTCACTTGTGATATAATCATAAGATGTTACTTTTCTGCATAAAACACAACACTATGCATAGTAGGCTGTCTCTTCAAATCACTTATTTGTGGGCGATTGGTCAACTTCGACTACTATTTCATTAAAAAACACACGTACATTAATGCTATGCTCTATGTCGCACACGATGTGGCTTACAAATTAAATTATCAATCCACATGTGAAGCCACATCTGAAACAGTCCCCATACAGGATAAATTGCGAACGAACACACCGACCTTTCATAACAGGCCACATCGTATCACGTATGAACCACAGCTAGCCATTGAAGAGATTAACTTCTTGACACTTTATTTACATACCTAGCAGCAGCTGTTCGTGAAATATTTCAATTTTCTCTCAAATCACTATTTAAGCTTTTCTTAATTATCCTGATTACTTTCAAGCAATTAAATATTTTCTGCAAATCTAGACCTCGAGCTGGTCCAATTGATACTCCGTTCGCTCATTTCCCACTCTTCGCTCGGTTGTAAAAAACGGTACAAAATTTTTTCCTCAAATTACTAATTACGTTTTTCATAATTACTTAGCAATTTCAAGCAATTAAACCCTTTTTCGCGAAATTAGTCATCACATTAGTCACCAATGAGCCTAACGAACCTGAAAACTGTGGACTCGATAGTAACGTCGGTCGTTATGGAATATTTTTACATGTCACAGTTTCTCGTACCCACCCCTACCCCGTGGGATGGTAGATGTTTATTACCCCCACAACATTTTCCCACAAACAGCTAGCTAAGAAACTCGATTTTTCCCAGGTATTTATTTATAACTGTGCGTCCACGCTCGTATCATGCAGGGAGTTGCCTTGTGCTTAATGATTACGACGTCTTATCTCCTGAACTAAGCACATACAACGGTATAATTTTGTAGGTACGGTCGATGGTATATGTTGATAACAGTGTGAAAAATGTGTTGTGAATGGAGTTAGTAGCAACAAAGTAAAAAATTTAAACGTCATTTATGATGCGTCAGTTTTTCAAGCATCTCACTGTTTTTGACGTCATATCTCCTGAACTATCTGTCGTAGAATGATATAACATCGTAGGATATTGTAATTGCTTTGTTCCATGAGTCTGGGACTGATGCTCGGTCAATAGACGAAGCAGAGATTTTAAACGTGTGCTCGTACCTTTTCTCGACACGAAACTTACTAAATTCAACAGACAACTCATCATAACTACGAACGGGGCCTTTTCCAAAGTATCAATAGCATATTTGACTTCCGAAGTAAGTATTTCCGAAATTGTAGGTGCATCGAAGAGAATGTTGTAATCAGCTTTTGTTTTGCGTGTTGGTGACTCTAAAAAAATTCCTTATGAATTTTAAAATTTCCTTTTTATTGGTAAAGTTACCGTTGTCTCCATCTACTGGAATCATCTGCTTTCGTGTATCTTTCTTTAAACTCCTTTTGTTCTCTGAACTGGATCTTAGGATGGCCTCATTGTTTTTTCTTTGAATTTGTCTTTCTTTCTCTTCTCAAGGTTTAACACAGTTTGGAATACTCTGTCATGTCTAGATCATATTGAATTTTAACTTCCTTATCAACTGAAGTTATTTTCTAGTTTTTTTTACTAAATTTTCTAAGTTGATCTTCATTCTTACTTGTATCAATAACTCATTGTGCACTTGAAACAAGATTTTCTTCCACTAGACCAGTGGGACAAAAACCTCCGGAAGGTGGGTAGAGTCAACTGGCTGAATGACGTCCAAGACCGTTCCTAACGGAAGAAGAAGCTGCAGACATGCCTGGGTTCACTACTTGAAGAGGCTAGATGGATAGCTAGATACAGATAGAGAGGTTGTTATACTTGTAACTTATGGCGAACATCTATATAATAAGATCGCAAGAGTTTTTATGAGGAAGTTAACTAAATGTCTCAAATTGTGTTTTAAGTGGCACCCCTCTTTTTTCATATGTTTGTTTGATGAGCTGTGATCTTTCGTGACTTTAGCCTGGCTGTCACGAGGTTACTTTCGCAATTCCTTCTTGAAACCACTCTTTCGCTCATTCAAACGTCTGACTCCTTAGTCAGTTACACTTTTCATCAGTACTCTCATGGACTTAGATTGATCACACGACGATCAGTATAGATCGAGACACAAAGGGATTCTTACATATTAACTTACCGTGTTCTCAAAATAACATTCATTAAATTTCAGGAAATTTTGGAGTTCATACAATTTAAAATACTCTGATACAAGCAAAATATGACGCAATGTCTCTACAGCCTAAATTACTACGTTCAGTTACCTTTTCGGGAAGACAAATTAGTACATGAAAAGAGAGGGGCGTTGCGGAGCCCGGCGTTTTGTTACTTCCGTCTGTTGCGGGCAGGGAAGAGCAGGCAGAGATAAGGCTTCACTGACTGTCCTACTCGCGTAGTGGCCGCTCTGGCAGGACTGCTGTCGTCCGTTCAACTTGTTAACAAGCTACAACTTTTCCGGTCGCCTCCGCAGCGCCGGTGGCCGTTCCGTGCGCGAAATTAGATGAAAACGAGGCCGACAGATGTCGACGTCGCCTAGCGCCGGTCCCAGACACTGTAGAATTGCTTTTCATCCGGCCGCCGGCCGCCGCAGAAATATACCACTGCCTCAGATACTGCCGCGTGCTCTCTACATGAGAATTACTGAAAGATGCTGCCGTGACAGTGAGGGGGTGGCTGTTCCAGTAATTGAAAAAAAAGCAAGATACATTCAAGTGAAACGTCCAGTCAAGACTGTTGTCACCAAATATTAATACACAAATTACGAGTGGTGTTCGATACATAAGACACAACATATTTTTCTCTGAGAGTTTCAGTTGAAAAAATGCGGAATTTGTTATGGAACATTGTGGAATATTCCCGTGTCGGTTCCTATAGTTTCATGAAGTTCCGACAGGTGGTGGCACTATACGTAGCATTCACAATGGCGTCTGTAACGGAGGTGCGTTTGAAGCGGTGAGTTGTCATTGAGTTTCTTTTGGCGGAAAACCAGAGCATCGCAGATGTTCATAGGAGCCTGCAGATTGTCTACGGAGACCTGACGGTGAACAAAAGCACGGTGAGTCGTAGGGCGAGGCGTCTGTTATCTTCACAATAAGGCTGCCCAAAACCTGTCCGATCGCCTGCGTGCCGACCAGCCGCTCACAGCTGTGACTCCTGTAATGTTGGAACGTGCCGACACTCTCATTCGAGGTGATCGACGGATCACTATCAAACACCTTGCTTCACTATTGGACGTGTCTGTTGGTAGTGCTGGCACCATCCTTCACCAGTTGAGGTTCTCAGAGGTGTGTGCCCGCTAGGTTTCTCGACAGCTTACACAAGACCATGGTGAGCACCGAAGGACCATCTGTGATGCTTGCGCGTTACGACGCTGATCGTGACAATTAACTGTCGAACATCGTCACAGGCGATGAAACATGGATTCGCCTTTTCGAACCGAACTGCAATCCCCAGAAGAAAAAGTCCAAAACCATACTCTCAGCCAGTGAAAATATGGTGACAGTCTTCTGGGACTCCGAAGGTGTTATTCTGTTTGATGTCGTCCCTCATGATGCAACGATTAATATTGAAGTGTTTTGTGTTACCCTCAGGAAACTGACGAAATTACTGGATCGGGTTCGTCACCACAAAAATGTAAACGAACTTCTCCTTCTCTATGACAAGGCACGCCTCACCCAGGCCTGCACAGACGAGAGAACCTCACAAAACTTCGTTGCAGTGTTATTCCTTATCCACCCTGCATCCCGCATATCGCACCGTCCGACTTCCGTCTGTATGGCCCATTGGAGGATGTATTCCGGGGGAGCAGTACGTGGATGATGGGGAGGTTACTAATGCAGCAAGGCCTTGACTCAGGCGTCCACCAGTACAGTGGCACCAGGCGGGCATACAGGCTCTCCCAGTAAGGCGGCATAAGGCCGTTGCATTTAATGGAGATTATCTTAAAAAATAATGTTTTGCTGCCAAAAGATGGGAAATAATATGATGTATTGTAATACTGAATAAATGTACACTATGTCATCAAAAGTATTGAATAAATGTCCACTATGTCATCAAAAGTATCCGGACACCTGGCTGAAAATGACTTACAAGTTGTGGCGCCCTCCGTCGGTAATGCTGGAATTCAATATGGTGTTCGTCCACCCTTAGCGTTGATGACAGCATCCACTCTCGCAGGCATACGTCCTATCAGGTGCTGGAAGGTTTCTTGGGGGATGGCAGCCCATTCTTCACGGAGTGCTGCGCTGAGGAGAGGAATCGATGTCGGTCGGTGAGGCCTGGCACGAAGTCGGCGTTCCAAAACATCCTAAAGGTGTTCTGTAGGATTCAGGTCAGGACTCAGTGCAAGCCAGTCCATTACTGGGATGTTATTGTCGTGAACTACTCCGCCACAGGCCGTGCATTATGAACGGGTGCTCAATCGTGTTGAAAGATGAAATCGTCATCCCCGAATCGCTCTTCAACAGAGGGAAGCAAGAAGGTGCTTAAAACATCAATGTAGGTCTGTGCTGTGATAATACCACGCAAAACAACAACTGCTGCAAGCCCCCTCCATGAAAAACACGACCACACCATAACACCACCGCCTCCGAATTTTACTGTTGGCTCTACACACGCTGGCAGATGACGTCCACTGGGCATTCGCCATACCCACACCCTGCCATAAGATCGCCACATTCTGTACCATGATTCGTCACTCCACACAACGTATTTCTACTGTTCAGTCGTCCACTGTTTACGCTCCTTACACCAAGCGAGGCGTCGTTCGCCATTTACCAGCGTCTTTTGGACAACATGGTTGTGGATATGAAGCAGTGATTAGTATGGTTAATCAATAGTTCTCACAATTATTCAGAAACAGTCTTAATCGCATTTATTATTATTATACCGCCAACCGGTTTCGACCCAACGTAGGGGTCATCTTCTGGGCGTTTACACCATTGTTCGACTGCTGGTGGTGTCACTCGTGTCTACATAACGGCAGGAAACTATCGAATCATAGTTTTTGAATAACTGATTTACCGACGTGATGTGTGGCTCCTGAGCAGCCGCTCGACCACGAAATCCAAATTTTCTCACCTCCCGCATAACTGTTATAGTTCTTCCAGTGGATCCTGATGCAGTTTGTAATTCCTGTGTGATGGTCTGGATAGATGTCTGTCTATTAAACATAACGACCCTCTTCCAACTGTCGGCGGTCTCTGTCAGTCACCACACGAGGTCGGCCTGTACGCTTTTGTGCTGTACGTGTCCCTTCACGTTTCCACTTCACTATCACATCGGAAACAGTGGACCTAGGGACGTTTAGGAGTGTGAAAATCTCGCGTGCAGAGGTATAACACAAGTGACACCCAATCACCTGACAACGCTCGAAGTCCGTGAGTTCTGCGGAGCGCCCTATTCTGCTCTCTCACGTTGTCTAATGACTATTGACATCACTGATATAGTGTACCTGGCAGTAGATGGGAGCACAATGCACCTAATATGAAAAACGTATGTTTTTGGGGGTGTACGGATACTTTTGATCACATAATGTAACCTGCTTCCAGAAGAAGAAACATGTTTTGCATTACTTATTGAACGCCCCTCGTAACAAATTACATGAGAATAAAGTTGTCACAAATACATTGAAGAAACCACGCGGCAGTCCACATTAAACGATGTATCAAACCAATGAATACCCAGAGCAGCATGACCCAACATGGATCTGAGATCGGTTCCTTCAGAATACGAGTTCCACTCTTTAACCAACAAACCTGTCACTTTTAGGTCCAAAGTGTAGGGCGCCATCAAACAGAACGCAGCTGCTGCTATTATTTACGTTACACTCGACCATAATCATGAACTTTTCGACCTACATAAGCATAACACTGCTTTTTTTGTATTTTTAATTTATTTGTTGGTTTTTGGGTATACAATACATCCAGTCCAAATTTACTATGCCGCCTATCCTCTGAAGGGATCAATCTATCATTGCTACAATTTCCGAGAAATAAAAACAAAGGCCTCTGGGGTCAACGAACAGATTTTAAATAAATTCAAGCAAACACCTACAAATACTCACACACACAAACTTAATCTCATATTTTACCACCAGTTCCACAATCAATTTATAAATTTACTTATTCATTGTAGCCAAGAGTGTTTACCCATTCGAAGGAAGTTCTTGATTCATGTCGACCAGCTCCGTAAGCAGGCAATTTGATTCTCTTCTGTATCGGAAGTGGTTGACGTCCTGGGTTAAAACTTGGTTGTTGTAATATTTGGAGAAACTGCGAGAGTTAATGTCTCTACGGTAATCATCATACCCCACATACAGATTGTTGTTATTCTTACTGAATTTTCTTGAGTCCGAAGACTAGTCTTCACCGTCCATGTCAGATACGACTGTTCGATCACGATGTTGCTGTTAACCGGTAGGTATTGTAGTAGAACGATCTCGACGCAATGCAGCAAACACTGAAAAAAGTTACACGTGGTTTAACGATTGACATCCCTCGTTAACCGTGCATAAACTAAAATACTGCCTATAAAAAAGACGAAGAACTATATCATCTGATTATGAGATTAGAAGCGAGCATCTTGAGCAAATCAAATCTAAAAATATGTTAGCGTAATACCAAGAAGTCTTGTGAAATTGGAATATCACGGAAAATCAATGTTAGGGAAGGCGAAATAAAGCCTTAACGTGTTAGAAAATTTCTGAACGAAATTGCATACAAGGCCCTAGGGCAACAGTTTCTAATTGTTGCTGTGTTTGGATCCTTATCTGGTACTGTGAACGTTCTCATCACCACCTTTTGGCAGCTAATAAAAAAATTATTTATTTATGCGTTCCGGGAATGGGTATCATCAGAACATCAGATAAAAGGCTGGGGATCAGTCTTAAGACTGATATTGTGTATTAAGTTTTGTGTATTAATATTGTGTATTAAGTTTTTTATCTGATATTCTGATGATGGGCTATGCACGAAATGCGTAAATAATTAATGTTCTGACTATACGAGGACTCTTGTGTAATAGCGGCCAAAAGTAGTGACAAGATGTGTTAACTACTCATATAACGGTCGCAAACTTCCTATCTGACTTAACACTATGTAATCAGAAGTACTCGTCCACCTGTTAGTGGACATTAACATGGGCTGTGTCCATCCTTCGCCTTTGTGACAGCTTGAACAGTGCTGGGTGCACTATCAACGACGTGTCTGAATGTGTATGGAGGAATAGGAGCCCATTATTTCTCAGGAGCCAAAAGAAGACGAGGCAGGAATGTTGTACCCTGGGTAAGGAGTAACAGCAGAGTGGGTCAACCAGGAGAGCTCTGTGGCATCGAACGTATGCTAGTCTGTTGGAAGTGACTTGAGTAACATATTCATCGAGGACGTTTCAGCCCTTATAAAGCGGACCAAGTCCACTGTTCGTGACGTCATTGTGGAGTACAAACACAAAGGAACAACCGAAGCCGAACCAAGGCCAGGCAGGTATCATGTCCTGACGGCCTGGGACCATCGAGCATTGCGAAGGGCGGTTGTAAAAAATTGAGCGAAATCAGCGGAAATAATGACTTGTGAGTTCCAAAGCGCCACCACCAGTCCAGCTAACACAATTACTGTGCGTAAGGAATTAAAAAGAAGGGGTTACAATGATGGAGCAGCTCCTCAGAGGCCACACATTTCTGTAGTAAGTGCTCAGCGACACTTGAGGTGGAGTAAAGAGCTACGGGAACGGACACTGGATGGCTGGAAACGAGTTACTGGGAGTGATGAGTCAGGCCATACCGTTTCGCAATCCCTGGAGAACGTTACCTGCCTTCATGTGTAGTGCCAACAGTGATCTATGGAGGAGATGGTGTTACGGTACGGCGATGTTTTTTGTGGTTGTAGGTAAAAAGACGAGGGCTAGTAGAAATCCTTGGGTAACAGAAAATATATTGAATTTAATTGATAAAAGGAGAAAACAAAAATGCAGTAAATAAAGCAGGCAAAAAGGAATACAAACGTCCCAAAAATGAGATCGACAGGAAGTGCAAAATGGCTAAGCAGGGATGGCTAGAGGACAAATGTAAGGATGTAGAGACGCATATCACTAGGGGTAAGATAGATACTGCCTACAGGAAAATTAAAGTGACCTTTGGAGAAAAAAAGAACCAGTTGCATGAATATCAAGAGCTCAGATGGAAACCCAGTTCTAAGCAAAGAAGGGAAAGCAGAAAGGTGGAAGGAGTACATAGAGGGTCTGTACAAGGACGATGTACTTGAGGACAATATTATGGAAATGGAAGAGGATGTAGATGAAGATGAAATGGGAGATATGATACTGCGTGAAGAGTTTGACAGAGCACTAAAGACCTAAGTCGAAACAAGGCCCCGGGAGTAGATAACATTCTATTGGAACTACTAACGGCCATGACAAAACTCTTCCATCTGGTGAGCAAGATGTATAATACTGGCGAAACACCCTCAGACTTCAAGAAGAATATAATAATTCCAATCCCAAAGAAAGCAGGTGTTGACAGATGTGAAAATTACCGAACTATCAGTTTAACAAGCCACAGCCGCAAAATACTAACACGAATTCCTTACAGATGAATGGAAAAACTGGTAGAAGCCGACCTCGGGGAAGATCAGTTAGGATTCCGTAGAAATGTTGGAACACGTGAGGCAATACTGAACCTACGACTTATCTTAGAAGATAGATTAAGGAAAGGCAAACCTACGTTTCTAGCGTTTGTAGACTTAGACTTTTGACAATGTTGACTGGAATACTCTCTTTCAAATTCCGAAGGTGACAGGAGTAAAATACAGGGAGCGAAAGGCTATTTACAATTTGTACAGAAACCAAATGGCAGTTGTAAGTGTCGAGGGACACGAAAGCGAAGAAGTGGTTGTAAAGGGAGTGAGACGGGTTGTAGCCTTTCCCCTATGTTATTCCATCCGTATATTGATCAAGAGGTAAAGGAAACAAAAGAAAAATTCAGAGTAGGAATTGAAGTCCAAGGAGAAGTAATAAAAACCTTGAGGTTTGCTGATGACATTGTAATTCTGTCAGAGACAGCAAAGGACCTGCAAGAGCAGTTTAACGGAATGGACAGTGTCTTGAAAGGATGATATAAGATGAACATCAACAAAAGCAAAACGAAGGCAATGGAATGTAGTCAGGTGACGCTGAGAAAATTAGATTAGAAAATGAGGCACTTAAAGAAATAAATGAGTTTTGCTATTTCGGCAGCAAAATAACTGATGATGGTCAAAGTAGGAAGGATATGAAATGCAGACTGGTAATGACAAGAAAAACGTTTCTCAAGAAGAGAAATTTTTTTACGTCGAGTATAGATTTAAGTGTCAGCGAGTCATTTATGAAAGTATTTATGCGGATTGTATGGATGTATGGAACTGAAAATGGACAATGCAAATGACGCTGTCGTTTATCGACTAGTAAAGTCATCAGAAGATCAAAACAAACTGCAAAACGATTTAGATAATATATCTGTATAGTGCGAAAATTGGCAACAGCCCCTAAATAACGAAAAGTATGACGTCATCCACATGAGTGCTAAAAAGCATCCGTTAAACTTCGGTTGCCCGATGAATCAGTCAATTCTAAAGGCCGTAAATTCAATTAAATACCTAGGAATTACAACTACTAACAACTTAAATTGGAAGGAACACACGGAAAATGTTTTTAGGAAGGCTAACCAAAGACTGCGTTTTATTGGGAGGACACTTAGAAAATGTAACAGATCTACTAAGTAGACTGCCTACACTACGCTTGTCCGTCATCTTTTATAATACTGCTACGCGGTGTGGGATCCTTACCAGATAGGACTGACGGAGTACATCTAAAAAACTCAAGAAGGGCGGCGCGTTTTGTATTATCGCGAAATGTGGTAGAGAGTGTCACTGAAATGACACAAGATTTGGGCTGGACATCATTAAAAGAAAGGCGTTTCTCGTTGCGAAGGTATCTTTTCACGAAATTCCAATTACCAACTTTCTCCTCCGAATTCGAAAATAATTTGTTGACACCGACCTACATAGGGAGAAACGATCACCACGATAAAATAAGAGAAATCAGAGCTCGTACGGGAAGATGTAGGTGCTCGTTTTTTCCGCGCGCGATACGAGATTGGAATAATAGAGAATTGTGTAGGTGGTTCGATGAACCCTCAGCCAGGCACTTAACTGTGATTTGCAGATTATCCTTGTAGATGTAGATGTAGATTTAGATGTAGAGAAAGGGCTGAAAGTGGCACATAGCGTGGAAGACACGGAGCTGTTGCACATTTGGCTGCTGTAGCAGACGAAGACATTGCGAAGACTCGTGGCATGGAGTTTGAGAGCAAAGCATAAGCAAACGTTTTTCTTCTTTTCTTTCTTTCTTTTTTTTCATTTTGCAAACGAAAGGTATGCATAAGCATATGACATGGTGCATCTGCACAGAACAGAACAGGAAAGCTACTCATCAGGGGTCCAAATGCTTTCCAGGCTGGAAGTGTTACTGCGGACGGTGGACCACTTTCGGGTCGACCGCTAGTAACCACAACTGCGGACGACACCAATCAGGTGCAACAGCTGCCGGCACAAGACCAGTGACAGTCTGTGAGACCGAGATACGTGTTAGTTAACAAAAAATTGGACGGTGAAAGATTTGTCTCCGATTTCTGGCTGCACAACTGAATGAGGAACAGAAGACAACACTAAAAAGACTGTAGGAGGTTTCATTGATACATGTCATCTACTTGCATAATCTCTACAAGCGTTTGTTATTGGTGATGACACCAAGTGCTGCTGGTTGGGTCTGGAGCAATTTAGGCTGTCTGCATCGCGCTTATACCGACATTTAGCGCCTTACATAGCAATAGTTCGCTCGATGCTGCAAATAGTCTATGCAAACAGTTTTCAGAATCTTTGTGTACGCAAAAGAAGTGAATTTTAGACATTCGGGACTAATTTGACGCCAAAGAAAGTGATTTGGTTTGTACCCTCTGTCTTCTTTACAGATCATTCGCCGTCACGACTCGCGTAAACGAAGACGCAACATATACTACCCTTCTACAAAGGTGAGAAGAAATGATGCGTTGAACTACAGACCTAAATTGCCAATAACTGGCTGTTCCGCAAACCTAGACCACTTATTAAGCAGGAGATGCCGGGTTCGAGTCCCGGTCGGGTCACACATTTTCATCTGTCCTGTACGCAGCTAAGGGTGTTCCTTTCATTGTAATTTACTTTTTTATAAGATGCTTTCTCTGTTCTGATAAAAAAAGGTTCGTCGAATATAACCGCTAGCAATTTCGACCATTGCAAGTATCTAGATTCTGCTGTACCTAATTTTCGAAAAACATTGGTGTACTTGTGAGACTTTAGAAAGGGGATGTTGTTAACTGCGGCGCGTTGTTAGAGGAATGTATTGGGTTATATAGTCTGAACTTGACAGCTTTTCAGCCTCATGAATTAATGTAACAGCATTGCAGCCGCACGAAGGAACTGGCAGCTGGTCCTGAAAGCGCAAACACGTAAAGCAACGAAATGTGAAATACCTAAATAATCAAAAGCCTACATACACGTAACTAAAAGAAAGACCAGCAGGCTCAGCAACAAGGAGTATCTTGAAATGTTAATGCGTGTAAATGTGAAATCCTATTATCACATTTAATTTGTAGGTAGAGCGAGACACGGTTCGACTCATAGAATGGATACTTCTTCACTGACAGGTGGTATTGAATGTCAATGGCCAAAACGACAACTCAGAGTCATCTCCTTGTTCAGTTACGGTGTGAAGATTCTACACATACAAAATAAGGGAACCCGATTATGCTACGAATTTACAAGAAAAAGTATGGAATGAAGAATCTATGGTATGCTGCAGCTCTCTGGGTGGCATTTGGGAAGGAATGAAAGGAAAGGATTATTTTAATCACGGAATTTCAGGAGCATAAAAATATCCTCCCATCCAGTACTCTTCTCCCGAGTTGAATGGAAATAACAATTGATGCTATTGACAAAACTAGTAATATCCTCTGCTGTACAATAACAACGTTTACGACCATTTCACTCAGCTCACTGTCTGCGTATTCCAGACACGGGACTCATTTCATTTAGGCACTACAGAGTCACTGTTATTTCGCGGGAAATGTCGAATGGTTACAGCAATAAAATATCTTGCGATAAGAAAAGATAATGACGATTACAGATAAAAATTTATATGATAATGATTATTAATAAAAATAATTATTCAATACTTGTAAAAAAGTACATGTTTTGAATACAGGGGTAATATCCTTTGGCGTATTCTCTGTGAGATTAATCCCTCACATCAAGAACTTCATTCGCTTGTGTTTCGTTACAAGATGAATTCCTTCTGTTGATCAATCAAGAAACAAATCTGAAAAGTAATTTGTTGAACCACAACAGCTACATGTATTTTCTTCAAGGAAAAACTTGAGATAAGTAAACTTCGTTTACTGCATTTTGCTACTCGGTCTGAATCACATTCTTCGCTAGGAAATCCACAGTGCTAATATTATCTGCGGTTATGAAGCATGTAGTAAGTTTTCTTAGTAATATTGACAGAAATAGTTCCATATCATTAAGCTGAATATATCAAGACCCTCAAAATGCTAATTCATCGTCCCTATTAACTTTCGTTTAATATTTCGCAAATGCGAATACAGCAACATAGCATCAGTAGATACCAATGGCACTAAATCTGCTTCCTGAAACCAACAATGGTTCAATTGGCAGGTGCTGTTTCTTCAGTAACCACGCTTTAAAAGCTGTCGACTATGGATCACAGCAGTCCAACTTACTGCCAGGTTTTTCTTTATTTCTGAGATTTTAAGTTAGACTAAGCACAAGTAACAATATTGTTGTACAATAGTGTGAAATAAATCACATTTTTATGAATAACAGGTTATGAGGGATATTGCAGCCAGAATGTGAAGTAAACCAGTCATCTTCGCCAGTCAGACGATCTATTATATCGTCCACGGTGCGATCCGAGGGGTCTCGTCTTCTTCAGGCAGATATCTAGCTTTTTTTTCTTTTTTAGCATGTGGCAGATGATGTGGTACGTATCTAATTTCTTTGGCTGCAGTGACTGATCTGTATTACATTTAGTCCGAAGTAGACATTAGTTATTACGTTGTCATAGCTCAAATGCCATAGATCAAAAACCAGCAGCAAACTATATACTAGAACGTGAGCAATTTTATCATTGTTCTCAGTGTCATAAAAATTGGGTAACATGTGACATAAACTAACTGTTTTATAGCTAACTGAAATATTAAGCAGACGACTGGCTGCATGGTGAGAATACAGCATAGATAGCTAGTCACATTGAAACCTGGTTAATGTATATGAAGAAGGTATCTGTTCTTTCGGACATGTCTAAAAGAACAGATACCATTGGCGATCTTGAAGCTCTCGAAGAATGACATTACAATGAAATCCAGACCATTAGCTGCTTACAGGCGTTGATAAATATCAACGGGGACAGTTGAAAATGTGTGGCCCGAATAAGGCTTACTGGCCAATGATCTTCTTCAGTGCGGATGCACTCACATTGCTCAAACTCTTACGGGAATCGTTAGATTGACTGCCGCGTGTAATGAGTATAGTGGGCAGGGGCACTACAAATGTAGTGTGTGGACAGAAACTTGGAAAGTGTGGGTCCCACGGGGAGCGTGCCAGAGATAAGTCCCTGCAGTCGCACTACCCTCTGTGTTCTTGGTGGCTCCGTCGGATAGAGCGTCTGCCATGTAAGCAGGAGATTCCAGGTTCGAGTCCCGATCGGGGCACACGTTTTCAATCCCTGTAAGCAGCTAATGGTCCGGATTTGATTGTAATTCCTGGTTAATGTAGCTAACGTTGACGGTGCAGAACAAGGAAACCCGTTGTATGCGGTACTGAAAATTATATAATTGACACAGTAAACATTATTATTTCATTTCATTAACGATATTCCAAGGTCGAAGGAAAAAGCAGTTAATTGAAGAAGTAGCTACATACGGGGGCTATTCGGAAAGCAGGGAACGGTCGGTCGAGAAATGGAAATTGCAAATTAAAACCGGTTTTATTTGCAGCAATTCTCCAGCTAATTCTGTAAATGGTCGCCTCTCTGACTTAGACATTGGTCGTAACGTTGTACCAACATTCCAATACGCTCGTCATAGAAGGCAGCCTCCTGCACTTTCCAACAATTTTCTGCACTGGACTGCTGCTCGCTGTCTGTGCCAAAAATTTGTTTTCCGTTCCAAAAATTGGTCTTCATAGCCAGTGGTTCATTTGAGCAGAGATGAAAATTAAAGGGAGCCATGTCCGGGTTGTACGGTGTGTGATCAAAGACTTCCTATCGAAAACGCTACACGAGCGTCCTGATTGCCCCTGTAGTGTGCAGGCGAGAACTGTCGTGAAGAAGGAAATGCATGACAGTTATGTTACGTGGGGTTGCATGAAATCAGGCGAAATCTCTCTGCAGGTACCTGGTTGGAGACACTACTGTTGTAGGCATCTTTAGGCGATTATTGTGTGCCCAGCACTGAAAAGACAACCGATCGCTCCTTACTTTCCGAATAGCCCTCGTATATTCTCTACGAGAAGAAAAGAGGCAGTTTGAAATTTAATGGATGATGTGAATGTTAAATTTCGTTGGCTGTTGGTAACTGTTGATAACATCCCACTGTCACTAAGGTGAAGCAAGGAAATGCTCAAATTTATTGCGAACAATCCAGAAAGGGGCACTCGGTTTCAAATAGTTTAATAACTTGCGTGCTGTCAGATTCGGGCACGTGCCGCTCATGGGTGTCATTCGAGCAGGATTATAACACAGGAAGACAGTCTATGCAAAGTTGTTATCTCTCCAGTGATGAAGTAGCTACCGTGTACTGAAAAATATTCAGTATATTACCTGCTCTTGCTGTAGAACCAGTGTATAGATTCTCTTTTTTTCTTCTTCTTTCACACAGTGATGCCGCTTTTTTATGATCTCTGCCACCGTTTTGACATATGTCATCGTCAGTTGATGAAGAAAAGCGTTGAATGCAGGTAACAGAAATATATTATCCGTTAAATACGCCATAATGTTGTTAATGGTTTCTCATTGTGCGTGATGTCATTCGTATTATGTATGTAGGATATGCACTCGTACTCTGTAATACGACAGCTGGTCTATAAGGTCAGAAATACGATTTTTCGAGGATGACATATCACAGACAGCTCAGTCATATTTTAACGTGTAAGTAATGTTTCCAAATAAACAATAACGGCTTATTTCTATGCCTTGAACCGTATGAAAAGTATGCTTTATTATTATCAGTTCAACATGCACCTGAGAAGGGCTACAACGCCGACCTCATGACTGTGTAATATAACTAAACAATTAACAGTCAAGTGGCGGAAATTTATGTCAAAAAATGCTATACGACTTTGGTCACCAACAGAGGACATATTCTGTTTAATGACAGTTGTCATTCTGTTTAATGTCATTCTGTCTAATGACAGTTGTCGCAAATATTAAGGTCACTTATAGATTTCAACCATTAACTTATTCATCACTCAGAAACTTCATATTTTTAGTGAGCTGTTAGCAGATAAACGCTTCTAATAGGGAACTGATTCAAATAGTGTGATGAATTGTCGTTTTAAAAAAAACGTAAAAATACTGTGATGAATGCTGTAGCGACAAAGTATCTGAGGATAGCTGCTAGCAAATGTTTCATAAACTGCCAGTTAAAGACGAGTAGCTAAATGAATGGTGACCTACGCTGGACCACAACTCACCGGAGAGGACGCAGCAGCGCGCCAGCAGCAGCAGCAGGAGCAGCAGCAGCAGCGGCGGGGGCGGCAGCGGCGGGGCGCGCATCGCGGCGTGCGCTGGTCGCAGCTGGGCCTCGCAGGCGCGTCGTCCGCTCGGCACGCCGGCGCCGCAGACACTGTGCCGTCGCGCGCGCCGCTCTCCGCCTTTACGTGGGCGGCGCCGGCGCCACGCCGCCTGCCGGAGCGCACCGCGTCCCGCCGCCGCGCCACGCGGTTCCCGCGGGCCCCGACAGATGGCACTGGCGCAGGAGCCGGCAATTCACATTTTTCGAACATTCCAGGGACGGCGTTAACGCATAGATGTGTTTCAAAGAGACAGAATGTCACAGAGAGGTAACACCGCGACCAGACTCAAGCAAATTGAAGAGTCGTCCACCACAGTCTAGTACCACAGTCTAAAACTTACAGTCACAACACTATCAGCTTAAAAAGTGGTTACTGTTTGACAGCTGGAGCTACACTAGCGCTCCAAGCGGCGAGAAAGCAGCGTCGTATGAAGAATGTCTAATGTTAATCACTTATCTATTTATTTAACGTAATACTAAGATCATTTTGGATTCCGTAGAAATGATGGAACATGTGAGGCAATCCTGACCCTATGACTTACACTATGTGATAAAAAGTATCCGGACACACCCAAAAACTTAACGTTTTTCATATGAAGTGCATTGCCCTGCCACCAACTGCCAGGTACTCCATATCAGCGACATCAATGGTCATTATACATCGTGAAAGAGCAGAGTGGGGCGCTATGGGGCACTATGTGATCAAAAGTATCCAGACACCCCACAAAAACATACGTTTTTCATATTAGGTGCATTGTGCTGCCACCTACTGCCAGGTACTCTATATTAGCGACCTCAGTCGTCATTAGACATCGTGAAAGAGCAGAATGGGGCGCTCCGCCGGCAGGAGTGGCCGAGCGGTTCTAGGCACTTCAGTCTGGAACCGAGCGACCGCTACAGTCGCAGGTTCGAATCCTGCCTCGGGCATGGATGCGTGTGATGTCCTTAGGTTAGTTAGGTTTAAGTAGTTCTAAATTCTAGGGGACTTATGACCTCAGATGTTAAGTCCCAAGGTGCTCAGAGCCATTTGAACCATTTTTGGGGGCCTCTCCACGGGACTCACGGACTTCGAACGTGGTCAGGTGATTTGGTGTCATTTGTGTCATACGTCTGTACGCGAGATTTCCACACTTCTAAACATCCATAGGTCCATTGTTTTCGACGTGATAGTGACGTGGAAACGTGAAAGGACAAGTACAGTGCAAAACCGCACAGGCAGACCTCGTTTCTTGACTGACAGAGACGGCTGACAGTTGAAGAAGGCCGTAATGTGTAATAGGCAGACATCTATCAAGACCATCACACAGGAATTCCAAACTGCATCAGGATCCAGTGCAATTACTGTGACAGTTGGACGGGAGGTGAGAAAACGTGGATTCCATGGTCGAGCGGCTGCTCATAAGCCACACATCACGCCGGTAAATGCCAAACGTCGCCTCGCTTAGTGCAAGGAGCGTAAACATTGGACGATTGAACAGTGGAGAAACGTGTGGAGTGACGAATCACAGCACACAATGTGGCGATCTGATGGCAGAGTGTGGGTATGGCGAATGCCCAGTGAACGTCATCTGCCAGCGTGTGTAGTGCCAAAGGGGAAAATCGGAGACGGTGGTCTCATGGTGTGGTCGTGTTTTTCATGGAGGGGGTTTGTACCATTTGTTGTTTCGCGTGCCACTATCACAGCACAGACCTACATTGATATTTTAAGCACCTTTTTGCTTCCCAATGTTGAAGACCAATTCGGAGATGGTGACTGCGTTTTTCAATGCGATCGAGCATCTGTTCATAATCCACGGCCTGTGGCGGAGTGGTTGCGAGACAATAACATCCCTACAATGGACTGCCCTGCACAGAGTCCTGACCTGAATCCTAAAGAACACCTCTTGGATGTTTTTGAACGTCGACTTCGTGTTAGGCCTCACCGACCGACAATGACACCTCTCCCCAGTGCAACACTACGTGAAGAATGGACTGCCATTCCCCAAGAAACCTTCCAGCAGCTGATAGAATGTATGACTTTGAGAGTGGAAGCTGTCATCAAGGCTAACACCAAATTGAGTTCCAGCATTACCGATGCAGGGTGCCACGAACTTGTAAGTCATTTTCAGCCAGGTGTCCGGATACTTTTGATCACATAGTGTATCTTAGAAGATAGATTAAGGAAAAGCAAACCTACGTTTCTAGCATTTGTAGACCTAGAGAAAGCTTCTGACAATGTTGAATGGAATACTCTCTTTCAAATTCTGAAGGTGGCAGGGGTCAAACACAGGCAGAGAAAGGCTATTTACAATTTGTACAGAAACCAGATGGCAGTGGTTGAGAAGGGAGTGAGACAGGGTTGTAGCCTATGTCCGATGTTATTCAATCTGTATATTGAGCAAGCATTAAAGGAAAGAAAAGAAAAATTTGGAGTACGAATTGAAATCCACGGAGAAGAAATAAAAACTTTGAGGTTTCCCGACGACTTTGTAACACTGTCAGAGACGGCAAGGGACCTGGAAGAGCATTTGAATGGGATAGACAGTGTCTTGAAAGAAGGATATAAGATGAACATCAACAAAAGTAAAACGAGGTTAATAGAATGTACTCGAATTAAATCAGGTGATGCTGATAAAATTAGATCAGAAAATGAGGCACTTAAAGTAATAGATGAGTTTTGCTACTTGGGAAGCAAAATAACTAATGATTTTCGAATCAGAGAGGATATAAAATGTAGACTGGCAATGGCAAGGAAAGCGTTTCTAAAGAAGAGAAATTTGTTAACATCGAGTATAGATTTAAGTATCAGGTAGTCTTTACTGAAAGTATTTGTATGGAGCGTAGCCATGTATGAAAGTGAAATATGGACGATAAATAGTTTAGACAAGAAGAGATTAGAAGCTTTCGAAATGTGGTGCTACAGGTGAATGCTGAAGATTAGATGCATAAATGACGTAACTACTGAGGAGGTACTGAATAGAATTGGGGATAAGAGGAATCTGTGGCATAACTTGACTATAAGAAGGGGTCGGTTGGTAGGACACGTCCTGAGGCATCAAGGGATAATCAATTTAGTGTTAGAGGAAATCACGGAGGGTAAAAGTCGTAGAGAGAGACCAAGTCATGAATACACTAAACAGATTCAGAAGGACGTAGGTTGTAGTAGTTATCGGAGATGAAGAAGCTTGCACGGGATAGAGTAGCATGGAGAGCTGCATCAAAGCTGTCTCTGGATCGAAGACCACAACAACAACAAATGTAATTACTTTTCCTTCGAAAGCGAATTGGTTTCTTCTGTACTGTTTTTATTGCTTGTGACGATTTATCATCATGTCTGTGTGGTTTTTACTTAGGTTACAGTAGTGGTACGTTAAATAATATAGGTATTACATTCCATACAGGTTTTCTACGTTCGACACACTGATTTGAATAAAAGTATAGCGAACATAACTTCATGTTGTTGGTTAAATATGCGACGTCTTCCTGCAAAACGTCAAGCCTTCTGATGTTTGCCAGCAATTTTTTGTTATTAAAAGAGAACGACCACGGGCTAACGTAACTGTCGTGACAACCCGTCCGTTTTTTTGTTACCCACAGAGATAACGGTGCCCCAAGCGGCCAGCAAGCAACACTTCCGAATATTATATCGAATGAGTATGAATACTTACGTTTACAATGATTTCTAACATAGTTTGTACCATAAGAAGCGTATTTAGTGCAATAAAAATCGAAATAACTAAATATCGACAGCACATTTGTCACTGTTTAGTTTCTCAGGAACCTTGGGAGGTATGAAACGGCACCTTATAAGTCAGTTTATTTTCAATTCTCTTTTAACGTTTACGTTTAACGTTTACAGATGTTTACTGAAGAATGTCGTTCTCCTTTAATAACAAAAACTTACTGGTAAACATCAGAAGATCTGACGTTTCGCAGGAAGGCGTCGTATATCTGCCCTAGAACATGAGGCTGTTCAAATGCTCTGAACTCTACGCGACTTAACTTCTGAGGTCATCAGTCGCCTAGAACTTAGAACTAATTAAACCTAACTAACCTAAGGACATCACACACATCCATGCCCGAGGCAGGATTCGAACCTGCGACCATAGCGGTCGCTCGGTTCCAGACTATAGCGCCTAGAACTGCACGGCCACTCCGGCCGCCTGTGTACACTACACTTTCATACAAATCAGAGAGTGTCGAATCCAGGAAACCTGTACGGAATATAATACCTACATAATTTAAGGTATCAAATAAGCCACCACGCCTGTAGCTGAAAGAAAAATCACACAGAAGTGATAATAAAACGTCGATGGAAATGAAACTGTTCTGCAACGCAGGAGAAGTCAATCCCACAATAGTTGCTATATCTGAACAAATGAAGGCAAGAAACTTGAACATATTCACTTTTGAAACAAATGTAATTGCATTTATAAAAATATTCGTGTATTAAAAAGTCGAATGAGCCTATAATGGGCGAATCATGAGACTCCATAAAAATTTCCACGTACTTGTCATAATAAGAACAGACATCAACAGAAAAATACGGTTCTCAAGCGTTAAATACGTCTTTGTAAGCTGCAACTATACAGATACTCGAAAGTATTTCTTTGTGAGTAAGTTGTAACTTATATCATTGAATCAGTGAGATTTGGCTACTTTCACATTTCTTTCGCGACAGTTTATGTCTATTAGTAATTTACTCACGGGTGGAATGCAAAGTATAACAACCATTCTATTTATTTATTTTCTTAGCACGTCTACTTCCGTAGCCCCAAATTGACGAGCGAATCTCAAAGGTCATGCAACGTGTCAGTGCATCAAATTACAACATGAAAGTAATAGCAGATAAAATAAAATGTTTATGAACCCAAAAAAGACAAGCCATACGTTCATGTAAACGTATCGACAATATAACACAGGAATCAGCTTAATTTTTCAAGGAACTCCTCGACAGAATAGGAGGACTGACCCGTGAGTAAATTTCAAAGTTTCGATTTGAAAGCGTGAGGACTACTATTAAGATGTTTGAATTCTTGTGGTAGCATACTGAAAATGGATGCAGCAGTATCCTGCACGCCTTTCTGCACAAGAGTGATGGAAGTGCGATCCAATGCAGATTGTATTTTGCCTAGTATTAGTAGTGGAACAAGGCCATGCGGCCCCACTCTCCATGGTGTCAAATTTATTCAGTATCGCGGATCCAAGATGGCGGCGATAGATATGGCAAGCAAGGAAACAAGTCAGGTCCAGAAACAGTAACGAGTTTGTGTCGAGGGGAGCCGACCTTATAGTTTTAAAACAGTTCTGAGATTGACTTCAGTCCTCTGAGGGCGCTTTGGTCACACTTTGGGAGTGGATGACTTGTGACTGAGGGCTGCGGAAAAATGTCTAGTGCTGTGAGGATTAAAAATGGTGCTGTCTGTCTTCGCGGTAGGTGTAAGAGTGTCTGGTGGTCGATAGATATACGAATTATCCAAAAGGGGCGATTTTGTATGGTGCACGATAAGAATTATATGTTTACTACATGGGCACGGTACGCGGTGAATATATTGCTGGGTTGGAGATCGGTTTCATGCTGTAATATTCAAGCTTCTGTCCTCAGTGGCAGAGCGGTGTAATTGAGTAAGAGTATTTCCACATTTGACGATCTGTAGGCCACTTTTGAGGGTTTAATTGTAGGTGCAATATGGTGATCTGTACAAAATAGTTTTTGCCGCTGAAAGTCTCGTCTGCAGAAAGAAAGAAAAGGCAGACGGTGCTTCCACACTGGTGACATCAGTAATTTGGTGGTTAAATTCAATAAGAGGCAATCATAATGCTCCATTCATTCATGAGACATCCTTTGTGTAGAAGTCTCTACAAACTGATTCGAACAAGATGGAGGAAAGGTATCTATGGAGAGTTCTGAGAAAGCAAATGTTCAAAGACAAGTTGAAGCAGACCATCCATTTCCACCAGGAATACCGTCACTCACCCACCACTGTGGCGTTAGGACATCTCCAAACCAATAGCTGTAGGATTCCGAAAATTCCCGCAATTTTTCTCCTCTGTAGGACAGTGCTTCGAATTCTGTTTGCGTAATTGTTCTGATTTCCCCCTTATGTGCGTAGACAGTGCTCTCTTTCCAGTCAACAGGAATACGTGTGTGTTTGAGGTTTACGGGCGCTAAACAGCGGGGTCATCAGCGCCCAAACAGGAATACATTTATAATTAACGGTGTTTTCGGTAGTGTGCACAGACATGATGGAGGATTTTAGCGGTGAGAACGTTTCACGTTTCTGAGACGTATGTTGACAGCAGGACATCACACCTTCGTGGAAGGGAACACATAATGACTCAGTGGAACCATCAGGCAGAATGCAATAGGTTTTATTCTGGGCTATTTTCGTAAACAGGTCCTGGTTGCTGCTCGAACGTTTTGCGGTGATGCGTCAGACACGCTGGGCAGGTAAGCATGCATGCATGCATGCATGCACGGTTAGACACAGCTCGCATGTCCCGTCGGGAACGCTAGGAACAATGCAGCCTGTGCTATTCTGGGAAGCAATGGCACGGGGTTCTGCAGCGTCTGCGAGGATGAGTCGTTAGGCCATTAGGTCTTCGCTGGACCGCAGGTAGAGAGAGGCATCACACCAGTAATGGTGAACATGTGCATGCAGTCCAGAGGGTGACTTGGCGCTTATTTAAATAGAAATGTGACGTCACTATAAGTCGAGGAGCTCTAACTGTAGATGCAACTTTCACCTGCCAACGACAGCGTTGTGAAAGCGCTCTCTTGCGTCTGGCCGGCCCTGCATAGCACGTGCACGTGTTGGAACAGTTCGTTGATACGTTGCGTTTTTTATATGCACTGAGAAGTCTGTGCACTACATTAATTTCGGGTGTTTAAGCATTGTGAGCGTTTTTGAATAGCATTACACATGCATTATTTTTTGGCGATTTAGGAGCTGTTTGCGTGTCTGTTGCATTATTTTGCAAGCAGGTCTGTAAGCTGTGCAGTACATGATTTTGACAGTTGACGATTAGCAAGTGTGTTTGCAGAGCGTTTTACATGTATTATTCTGACAATTTAGGAGTTGCTTGCGTCCCTGAACGTCAATGTACTGCATTATTTGGGTGCCGGCCGTCGTGACCGAGCGGTTCTAGGCACTTCAGTCTGGGGCCACGTGACGCGATGGTCCCAGGTTCGAATCCTGCTTCGGGCATGGATGTGTGTGATGTCCTTAGGTTAGTTAGGTTTAAGTAGTTCTAAGTTGTAGTGGACTGATGACCTCAGAAGTTAAGTCCCATAGTGCTCAGAGCCATTTTTGATTAACTGCTTAGAGATAAATTTCTTTTTGAATGGGATCTGTCTCCAGCAAAACACAATTGTTCTTCCCTGATCCAGATATGTTACACTGAAGTTAAAGCATTGCCAGTGAGTTTTTATTTTCTTTCTATTAAACACAAGGAAAAATTTTCTTTACTAACTGTGTGTATACAAATTTGAGTTTTTAAGGAATTATTCACAAATTTGAAAACAGACATGATTTCTTTATGTATACCTTGTTACTAAATATTATGGTTTTTGTGGTCTTTTATGTTTTGCATTACAGTTGTTTCTCTTCCACAGTTCTAGGGGACTGATGACCTCAGAAGTTAAGCCCCATAGTGCACAGAGCCATTATTTCGGTGATTTATGACTAGTTTTCAGATCTGTAGACTATTTACTGCGACCTCAAGCACATGTGTGTGAGTGTTTTGTACCATTTTAGTAAATAAACTATGTGAAATCCGTCCATAAATAAATTGTATGCATTATTTCGACAGTTCATAATTAGTGAGCGTGTCTGCACATCAATGTACTGCAAAATTTCTGTAGTTTACGAGACTCTAGATTACAAGAACACGTGTATTTTCACATTGTTTGCCATAATATTATACCATTTACGCGATACTTCTTGATATCAAGCACATAGCAGTATTCTACCGATTGCTCGCGCAACATAATTCTGAAGATACATACTGGAAATTATTTCTCTACAAACCCGAAACTTTAGCGAGGTGGCGCGTGCTGCAAACCATTGAGTAACTAGAAACTTATAATGTCTGCAGAGACCTTTACGGGAGAACTCGAAACAAATAGAGAAAACTGGTATTTCCATTCGCGAATACTGATGTCGGTGATGTAACAGATTCCAAATCATCCCTATAATTTACAAAGCCAAGTAAGGTGTTACTCAAGTCTACAGAAACAGCAAACATGTGTTCCAGCTGTCTCTCACTTGCTAGATGCACACATCACAATCGATCTTCCCTCAACTAAATAAAGGCGCGAAATGTGCAGAAGCAGTTAACCAAACAATTTACATGGAAGGGAATAAAGGTCCAACGCAAACACATGTTCATATTGAATCTTCTCAAATTTCCACACGATCACGAAAGCTATCTAACACATACTAAGTATAAGTTCGTTATTCAGCCTTCTAGAGGACGACACAGTAGTCAGCTACATCCGACACCCCAACAGGACTCTCCTTTCGGACCGTTTCTACCGTCAGCCGGAAACGTGAATCATCCCCGCTACAGGCCACCGGCACTGCACGTAAAGACAGAATAGGAAAAAAACCGGCCTCATATATATTTTATCCATGTACTTAGAACCAAATTTTACAACTGCGGTCTCAATTGGACGACATTCGACAATGAGCGGAATATCGGAAATACACCCTGCTGATGGCTGCGGCTCTGGAAACGGAAATACACTCCTGGAAATTGAAATAAGAACACCGTGAATTCATTGTCCCAGTAAGGGAAAACTTTATTGACACATTCCTGGGGTCAGATACATCACATGATCACACTGACAGAACCACAGGCACATAGACACAGGCAACAGAGCATGCACAATGTCGGCACTAGTACAGTGTACATCCACCTTTCGCAGCAATGCAGGCTGCTATTCTCCCATGGAGACGATCGTAGAGATGCTGGATGTAGTCCTGTGGAACGGCTTGCCATGCCATTTCCACCTGGCGCCTCAGTTGGACCAGCGTTCGTGCTGGACGTGCAGACCGCGTGAGACGACGCTTCATCCAGTCCCAAACATGCTCAATGGGGGACAGATCCGGAGATCTTGCTGGCCAGGGTAGTTGACTTACACCTTCTAGAGCACGTTGGGTGGCACGGGATACATGCGGACGTGCATTGTCCTGTTGGAACAGCAAGTTCCCTTCCCGGTCTAGGAATGGTAGAACGATGGGTTCGATGACGGTTTGGATGTACCGTGCACTATTCAGTGTCCCCTCGACGATCACCAGTGGTGTACGGCCAGTGTAGGAGATCGCTCCCCACACCATGATGCCGGGTGTTGGCCCTGTGTGCCTCGGTCGTATGCAGTCCTGATTGTGGCGCTCACCTGCACGGCGCCAAACACGCATACGACCATCATTGGCACCAAGGCAGAAGCGACTCTCATCGCTGAAGACGACACGTCTCCATTCGTCCCTCCATTCACGCCTGTCGCGACACCACTGGAGGCGGGCTGCACGATGTTGGGGCGTGAGCGGAAGACGGCCTAACGGTGTGCGGGACCGTAGCCCAGCTTCATGGAGACGGTTGCGAATGGTCCTCGCCGATACCCCAGGAGCAACAGTGTCCCTAATTTGCTGGGAAGTGGCGGTGCGGTCCCCTACGGCACTGCGTAGGATACTACGGTCTTGGCGTGCATCCGTGCGTCGCTGCGGTCCGGTCCCAGGTCGACGGGCACGTGCACCTTCCGCCGACCACTGGCGACAGCATCGATGTACTGTGGAGACCTCACGCCCCACGTGTTGAGCAATTCGGCGGTACGTCCGCCCGGCCTCCCGCATGCCCACTATACGCCCTCGCTCAAAGTCCGTCAACTGCACATACGGTTCACGTCCACGCTGTCGCGGCATGCTACCAGTGTTAAAGACTGCGATGGAGCTCCGTATGCCACGGCAAACTGGCTGACACTGACGGCGGCGGTGCACAAATGCTGCGCAGCTAGCGCCATTCGACGGCCAACACCGCGGTTCCTGGTGTGTCCGCTGTGCCGTGCGTGTGATCATTGCTTGTACAGCCCTCTCGCAGTATCCGGAGCAAGTATGGTGGGTCTGACACACCGGTGTCAATGTGTTCTTTTTTCCATTTCCAGGAGTGTATCTATACCATCCTTGTGACTTGACATACTCTTCCCTTTGCCATCACAATATTCCATGTCAAATCCGTACCTTCCTTACGACTGGACGTAGTCATTTCCTTTGCACATGTCGGAACACACACACACACACACACACACACACACACACACACACACACACACACGCACACACACGCACACGCACACACACGCACACACACGCGCACACACGCGCGCGCGCACACACACACACACACACACACACACACACACACATACTTTATAAGACTGATGCTCATTACGAACCTATCACGCACCCCCTTCTACTAAGTATAATACTTCGCCAATACCTGATTTCTGACCGAAAATCAACGATGGGTGGACATGTCTCATAAGTTTTCTTGTGAGTGGTACCACTGTATCTTAGAAAGAGAGGCGTAATCGTCTAACAAACCGCCAGATGTTAAAAATCCAACCATATTACCATCACAAGCAGTCTTGGTTCTACAGGTGCATACAAGTAACCATGTTAAAACTTATACTGGCTTTATAAATCTACGTGTGACACTACGTCTGAATGAAGTGGTTTTTTCCATACGAATACCGTGACACTGAATATAGGCGGTGATCGCCGGAGTGTATAGTATCAGACCAACAGTGTGGTTACACGTCATCGACGGTGTAACCTCGTCATAAAATTAACTAAGTTTGAAAGTGATTCAGCTAAGGAGCATGGTATGAAACTGGTGTTTGCAACTCCCTCACGCCGCCGCAGCTAGATATTTCTCCACTATTTGTAACGCGCTCGGTCTTGCTGCCATGTCAGAGGTTCGGTGATATATCGACTGGGTTGTAGGCGATGGTTGACTGAGAAGGATCACAAACAGTAGTAGATGGTGTGCTGATTGAAGTCGTAAGAAATGTACACTAGCTTTTCAGATCTCTAGTACTACGCTTTTGGTAGAAATGCTGTCTGGGATTCGGAATCAAGTCTTTCCATTCAACCACATACCGGCGTTGTATCCTATGGAGTAGTCCTTTAATAATTACAGCCAGTAGTGAATCGTATTTCTGGCACTCTCATATCAAGAAGCGAGTCACCTTCCTCGAACCTATCTGCTACAGTAAAATTCCAACGTGGTTTTAGGTAGTCTCTATGCATCTCGCAACTGCCCCTCATAATCTGCGCTACCATCCCTGAAGGTTTGTGCATGTGATCGTTCCAACGTAATTCGGAACTGAGTAGAAGTCGGAGAAAGTTATGTCTACCACCTTTTGCAACCCATGTGGAAAAAACTAAGCTGAGTCACTGTGACAGGACTGTGTTTTGACCATTGGATGGAAACGGGAACTGAGAGAAGGACGAGCATTTTGCTACGACACTGTGGTGTGTGCTCAAACTACGTGCAAGTACCACAGATCCGCGTCCCTCAGGTCCCATTCAAGTCTATCACCTCAACACGCTATCTTCGTTATTCTGTACCATCCAGCACAGAAAAATTACTAGCTATAATAGCTCCACTAACTTCATCTGATAGAGAGCTTGATAAGATTTTTACCGCATCTCTCTCCTCCCATATATCGAAAATGAATACCGTCTGCATGGTGGCATCGATCAGATGTGACGATCCTATTAAATATACAGCTATTGATCCAATGCATGGACCAGTCTAAAGGTGCACCGCCAGTACTCTAGGTGGATGACCGTATCCCACAAACTGTAGTATAACTCGAAGAGACCCTCCCTGTGACTGTGTGTCATTGTTTGAAACATTGTTTTTTTTCTGCTGTAACATGCTTTGTACACTGCCGTATATTTTGCTTTTTCCGCCACGACCTCGAGGTCTGTGTCAGGTTCTAAACTGACATTAACATGTACGGACACATTGCTTCTCACAGAAAATTAAATGTCGCATGGTACAAGTTATGTTGTTACTGCTGCTACCATAACACACCACACACACTCGATGATTTTAAATAAAAGACAGTTACAACATAAGGAAACTGGAAGAGTTAGGCGGCGTTGTGCAGAGTTTCCAAACTGCTGTCCAAAGGTGATTGACGACCCCTACATTTAAACTCATCTGTCACAGTGATGGAATACCAGATGGCTCTGCATTCCGTTTCGAGTGATTCCTCATATTGCAGTCGTGCACGCGATCACTGTTTCGGTGCTAGCCATCCCCAGGTGCTGTTCCCTCTCCACCAAAACTCTTTCTCCACCTCAGAGAAGCGATATCAGTCAAAAACTCTTTCTCCACCTCAAAGAAGCTATGTCAGTCAGTCATTATGTGGTAACCAACAGCATACCAGTGGACGGATTGAATAGAAAAAACATCGCCGATGTTCTCTAATAATAAGCATCACAGCTTATAGCGCGAACAATTTTAGCAATTTTACAGTAATTTCTGTACCGACCCATGATGTGACAGCATGTTTCCCAATTTCAGTATCATAGCGAAACAGCTGCTTCTTTAGTTTGCAAGTAATCATTGCGAATGTAGATATATGACCGTGCAGTACGTCCATTCATTGTTAATTCTCGAACATGTACATCATAAAAGTATACCAGACAGCGCTCTACATATTTTTAGCACCTCGAGCATAGTGCTTAATTTATGATCTTTCTCTATGCCGATGGGAGTCACAGAACATTCTGGCAGTCTTACGATAAAAGTAGAGACTGCAGGACCCTCTCATGCTCTCTTTGTTTGACCAAGCCACTCTGCAGCACCGTTACAGAGCACACGCACTGCAAATCTGGAATATGTGGGTGGAGGCGACTAGATACAATCGAGCACAGTACTATACTACACCTCCTGATCAGAAAAATAGTGAATTTGCGTTAGGTGTTGGCAGCTGTACCACATTTACAAGCAGTTTTAGAACACGGAACTAGAGGTTATGTCATGATAGCAATGGTAGATGTGACATAAGAAATCAATAGAGTTGCGAAAAATGATGGAAACTAGGTATAAATTGAGGGAAAATACGCTGAAATGCGGGGAAATTGAGGAAGTAACTGCGTGTCTTCTGGTTGGCTCAGAAAAATTCTTGTACATGGGGACAAGTGTGCGACAGCAAGAGGAATCGGAGAAAACGTCAACGTGGAATGGAAGGGAACCAGAGAAACAGTTACCTTTCTTCGTTGAGGCAGCACTCTACTGTATGTCTATAGAGGCAACAGTGATGCATGCGAGTTGACTACCGTATTTGACGTTTTTAAGGAAAACAGAGAACCACCTGCCTCTAACCTTACATGCATCTGCGTTAAAGGATAACAGAGAGTGGGTGGAGTGATTGATTGAGATGGAGCTGTAAAGAGGTACGATTTAATGGCAGACTGATGATGCATTCCAGAGAGGGAGGGAGATGTTGGCGCGGGTCATTTGACCATTTTTTCCGCTTTTCTGTCAGGATGCATCAGTCGCATGACATAGCCTGCATTCGGCACTATACAACCACGTGATCTGTATTTGACTTAGAGCACTGTGTACTTGTGATCGTTCACAGCAAACCTCTCCGTCATTAGAGGACGTCAATCTCATGTGTGATTAAATGTGACAATCCTGTTTAGATACATTCCTCTAAACGAACGAAGATTTATGCGATGTACTCCATTGCCTCGTCGCATCTTGGGTATAATATTGACACTTCAGTTTCATAACTAAGATGATACTAAGTTAGCGATAGGTGTTTGTGAGACACTGCAACCCCATATATACATCTGCTTGACAGATGTCCTGCTTACAGAGCTATTGGCGGCATGACGTGTAATTTCACATGTCGGACGCCGCTGCTGTGCGTTTATCTGTTTGCTTGTGAGAGGTATCCTTCGTTACTAACGATAATTTTTTATAGGACTGATGAGAGCATAGTATAATTTCTCAACAGTGATCGGATGTGAACAATGGACGCTATACATCTATTGAAAGCTACAATGTGCACGTATCACACAGAATCGATATTTTAAGTGCGTAGTTTTTTCATTTTACAGTTTGTTACCATAGTTTATCGTACAGAAAACTGCAGGAAGGATGTATGTCATGCGCTGAAAACATATTGTATACAATGGAATGTTCGCAGCGCTGCATTCCACATGACTGATAGGTCGGAAACTGAAGCGATCTAGCATTTTAGCCTGTTTTAATCGCAGACCCTGTAGCCTTAAAAGTGCATGTGTTTATGTTCCCTCTTACCAATACCCTCCTGGTACTAATCCCAGCCGGCCGCGGTGGTCTAGCGGTTCTGGCGCTGCAGTCCGGAACCGCGGGACTGCTACGGTCGCAGGTTCGAATCCTGCCTCGGGCATGGGTGTGTGTGATGTCCTTAGGTTAGTTAGGTTTAAGTAGTTCTAAGTTCTAGGGGACTTATGACCTAAGATGTTGAGTCCCATAGTGCTCAGAGCCATTTGAGCCAACTAATCCCAGACACTAGAACAATACCAATACCCTTCTAGAGCCGGCCGAAGTGGCCGTGCGGTTAAGGGCGGTGCAGTCTGGAACCGGAAGTCCGCTACGGTCGCAGGTTCGAATCCTGTCTCGGGCATGGATGTTTGTGATGTCCTTAGGTTAGTTAGGTTTAACTAGTTCTAAGTTCTAGGGGACTAATGACCTCAGCAGTTGAGTCCCATAGTGCTCAGAGCCATTTGAACCATTTTTGAACCCTTCTGGTACTGATCCCAGACACCAGAACAATACATTAAAATTGTTAGCGTAGTTGATTTACGTAAAATGCTTTCAACTCCATCCGTCTATACCTCGATCATGCATAAAAATCACTTGTTTCTTTTTCTTCTTAAGCGTCTACTATTACATCACAACAGTTCAAATCTACTACTTTACACTGATAAGCGGTGCTAACCTCCTCGAATGGGCGCAACTGGAGAAATCTTGTGCACTTGGATGGGCAAGGACTCGGCAAGCTCCAATCATCCACGAGAGATAGAATGTCGTGATCTACTTCTGGTCCGCTGCAGATTAAAGCAGTAACGGTGCTGCATAGCGGGTTGGTCAAAGTCAGTGTGAGGGGTCCTTCTGTCTCTACTTTTATCCTAAGACTGCCAGAATGTTCTGTGACTCCCATCCACGTAGAAAAAGATCGTAAATTTAGCACTATGCTCGAGATGCTACAAATATGTAGAGCACTGTCTGGTACACTTTGATGATGTATACGATCGAGAATTGTCAATGAATGCACATACTGCACAGTCATCTATCTACATTCGCAATTATACTCGCAAACTAAAGAAGCAGCCGTTTAGCTATGATACTGAAATTGGGAAACATCCTGTCACATCATGGGTCGGTGTTGAAACTACAGTAAAATTGCTGAAATTGTTCACACTATCACCTGTGATGCTTATTATTAGTAACATCGGCGGTGTCTTTTCCATCCAATCCATCTATTTGTACGCTGTTGGTTACGACATAATGATTGACTCACATAGCTTCTTTGAGGTGGAGAAAGAGTTTTGGTGGAGAGGGAACACCTGGGGATGGCTAGCACCAAAACAGTGATCGCTCACAAGACTGCAATATGAGGAATCACTCGAAACGGAGCGCAGAGACATCAGATTTTTCATCACTGTGACAGTTGAGATTAAATGTAGAGGTCATCAGTCACAGTCAGACAGCAGTTTGGAAACCCTCCACAACGCCGCCAAGCTCTTCCAGTTTCCTTATGTTGTAACTGCCTTTTATTTAAAATCATCCAGTGTGTGGTGTGTTATGGTAGCAGCAGTAGCAACACGACTTATACCATGCGACATTTACTTTTATGTGAGAAGCAATGGATCAGAACGTGTTAATGTCAGTTTAGAACCGGATACAGACCTCGAAGTCGTGGCGGAAAAAGCAAAATGTATGGCAGTGTACAAAGAATGTTACAGCAGAAAAAAACAATGTTTCAAACAACGACATGCAGTCACAGGAAGGGTCTCTTCGACTTATAGTATCGTTTGTGGGAAATGGTCATCGTCCTAGAGTACTGGCGATGCACCTTTACACTGGTCAGTGCAATGGATCAATAGCTGTGTATTCAATAGAATCGTCACATGTCCTCGATGGCGGCGTGCAGACGGTATTTATTTTGGATATATGGGAGGAGAGAGATGTGGTAAAAATCTTATCAAGCTCTCTATCAGATGAAGTTAGTGGAGCTACTATCGGTCGCAATTTTTCTCTGTTGGATGGTACAGAATAACGAAGATAGCATGTTGAGGGGATAGACGTGAATGGGCCCTGAGGGACGCGGATCTGTGGTACTTGCATGTAGTTTGAGCACACACCACAGTGTCGTAGCAAAATGCTCGTCCTTCTCCCAGTTCCCGTTTCCATCGAATGGTCAAAACACAGTCCTGTCACAGTGACTCAGCTTAGTCTTTTCTACATGGGTTGCAAAAGGTGGTTGACATAGCTTTCTCCGACTTCTACTCAGTTCCGACTTACGTTGGAACGATCACATACACAAACCTTCAGGGATGGTAGCGCAGATTATGAGGGGCAGTTGCGAGATGCATAGAGACTACCTAAAACCACGTTGGAATTTTACTCTAGCAGATAGGTTCGAGAAAGGTGACTCGCTTCTTGATATGAGAGTGCCAGAAATATGATTCACTACTGGCTGTAATCATTAAAGGACTACTCCATAGGATACAACGCCGGTATGTGGTTGAATGGAAAGACTTGATTCCAAATCCCAGACAGCATTTCTACCAAAAGCGTAGCACTAGAGAGCTGAAAGCTAGTGTACATTTCTTACAACCTCAATCAGCACACCATCTACTACTTTTTGTGATACTTCTCAATCAACCATCGCTTATAACCCAGTCGATGTATCACCGAACTTCTGACACGGTATTGATACAGAATGCGTTACAAATACTGGAGAAATATCTGGCGGCGGTGGCGTGAGGGAGTTGCAAATACCAGTTTCATACCATCCTCCTTAGCCAATTCATTTTCAAAATTCGTTAATTTTATGACGAGG
Organism: Schistocerca cancellata; assembly: GCF_023864275.1. Taxonomy (NCBI): domain Eukaryota; kingdom Metazoa; phylum Arthropoda; class Insecta; order Orthoptera; family Acrididae; genus Schistocerca; species Schistocerca cancellata. The sequence goes on from NC_064632.1 coordinate 249,965,852, forward strand.
TTGCACCGTCAGCTACGTGTAACCGCACTGATGGTTTGATACTATACACTCCGGCGATCACCGTGTATATTCAGTGTCACGGTATTTGTCTGGAAAAAACCATTTCAATCAGAAGTAATGCTATACATAGGTTTATAAAGCCTGTATAGCTTTTAATATGGTTACTTGTATGCACCTGTAGAACCAAGACTGCTTGTGATGGTAATATGATTGTGTTTTTTAACATCTGGTGGTTTGTAAGGCTTTACGCTTCTCTTTCTGAGACACAGTGGTACCACTCACAAGAAAACTTATGAGATATGTCCACCCATCGTTGATTTTCGGTCGGTATTAGATCGTATTGTCGGCAATCTGCTATTGGCGAAGTATTATACTTGGTAGTACGGGGTGCGTGATAAGTTCACCATGAGCATCAGGCTTATAAAGTATGTGTGTGTGTCCCGACACGTGCAATTGAAATGACTATGTCCAGTCATAAGGAAGATATGGATTTGACGTGGAATACTGTGATAGCAAAGAGAAGAGTATGTCAAGTCATAAGTATGGCACAGATACTTCTATTTACAGAGCCACAGCCGTCAGGAAGGTGTAGGATGTAGATGACTTAACCGCGTCGTCCTCTACACGGCCGAATAGCGATCTAATACTTAGTATGTGTTGGATAGCTTTCGTGATCGCATGGAAATTTGAGAAGATTCAATATGGACATGTGTTTGCGTTGGGCCATTATTTCCTCCCGTGTAAATTGGTCGGTTGACTGCTTCTGCACATTTCGCGCCTTTATTTAGTTGAGGAAACATCGATTGTGGTGTGTGCATCTAGCAGGTGAAAGACAGATGGAAGACACGTTTCAAATGGTTCAAATTGCTGTAAGCACTATGGGACTTAACATCTGATGTCATCAGTCTCCTAGACTTAGAACTACGTAAAAATAACTAAACTAAGGACGGCAGCCACATCCGTGGCCGAGGCAGGATTCGAACTTCCGACTGTAGCAGTCGCGTGGTTCCGGACGGAAGCGCGTAGAACCACTCGGCCACAGCGGCCTTCGAAGACACGTTTACGGGTTCTCTAGACATGAAAAACACCTTAGTTGACTTTGTAAATTATAGGGATGATTTGGAATCTGCTCCACCATCGACATCGGTATTCGCGTGTGGAAATGTCAGTTTCCTGCCGGCCGCGGTGGCCGTGCGGTTCTAGGCGCTCCAGTCCGGAGCCGCGCTGCTGCTACGGTCGCAGGTTCGAATCCTGGTCTGTCTGGTGTCTGTCTTCACAGTATATGTACGAGTGTTTGGTGGTCGTTAGCTACATGAATGATGTAAAAGAGGCGATTTTGTATGGTGCAGGATATGAATTGTATGTTTACTGCATGGACACGGTGATGTATATTGACAGGCTGGAGATCGGTTTCACGTTGTAATATTCCATCTTCTGCCCTCAGTGGCAGAGTGGTGTCATTCAATAAGAGTATTTCCATATTTGACGATCTGTAGGCCACTTTGCAGGTTTTAATTGTAGGTGCAATATGCTAATCTGCACAAAATAGTTTTTTGCTGCTGAAAGTCTCGTCTGCAAAAAGAAAAAAAAGGTGGCCAGTGCTTACACAACTGTGGCATCAGTAATTCAGCAGGTGAATTCAATAAGAGCCAATCATAATGTTCCATTCATTCACAAGATTAACGGTGTTTTTGCGTGTGTGCACAGACATGATGAAGGCTTTTAACGGTGAGAACGTTTAAAGTTTCTGAGATATATGTTGACTGCAGGACGTGACGATTTCCAGGAAGAGAACAAAAAAATGGTTCAAATGGCTCTGAGCAATATGGGGCTTAACTTCTGAAGTCATCAGTCCCCTAGAACTTAGAACTACTTAAACCTAACTAACCTAAGGACATCACACACATCCATGCTCGAGGCAGGATTCGAACCTGCGACCGTAGCGGTCGCGCGGTTCCAGACTGAAGCGCCTAGAACCGCTCGGACACTCCGGCCAGCGGAAGAGAACACATGATGTCTCGTTAAGACCATCGGGAAGAATGCAATCGGTGTTATTCTGGGCTATTTTCGTAAACAGGTCCTGGTCACTGCGTGAACATTTTGTGATGATACGTCAGCCACGCTGGGGAAGTAAGCATGCCTGCACGGCTAGACAAAACATGCTTGTCCCATTAGGAATGCTAGGAACAATGCAGCCACTGATATTCTGGGAAGCAATGGAATGGATTTCTGCAGTGTCTGCAAGGGTGAGTCGCTCGGCCATTATGTTTTCGCTGGACCACAGGTAGAGAAAGTGTTGTGCCAGCAATGGTGAACATGTGTGTGCAGTCCAGAGGGTGACCTGGCGCTTATTGAAATAGATACGTGACCCAAAGAACTCTAACTGTAGACACGACTTTCACCTGCTGTCAGCAGCGGCATGACAGCACTGGCTTGTGTGTGGCTGGCCCTGCAAAGTACATGCGCGTGTTGGAACAGTTCACTGATATGTTGGATTTTTTTACGTGCACTGAGTGTTTGTGCACGACATTATTTTTGGGTGCTTAAGCATTATGAGAGGGTTTGATAGTGTTACACGTGCATTATGTTTTGACGATTTACGAGTTGTTTTCATGTCTGTTGCATAATTTTTCGAGCAGGTCTGTAGGCTGTGCAATGCATGATTGTGTCAGTTGATGATTAGCAAGCGTGTCTGTAGAGCGTTTTTCATGCATTATTTTGACAATTTAGGAGTTGTGTGCATTTCTGCACATCAGTGTACTACATTATTTCGGTGATTTACGAGTAGTCTGCAGGTCGGTAGACTATTTACTGCGATCTCAAGCATGTAAGTGTGAGTGTTTTGTACCAGTGTAATAAATAAACTATGTGAAATCCGTCCCTAAATAAATTTTACGTATTATTTCGACAGTTTATAATTAGTGAATGTGTCTGCACATCTGTGAACTGCATTATTTATGAGTTCTTCGTGTGTCTGTACGCTGTGTATTGTGACCCCAACTGCATCAGGGCAAGTGTTTTGTATCAGTGTAATAAATATACTATGTCAAATCCGTCCCTAAATAAATTGCTCAAAAATAAATAAATTACACTAATCCCTCTCTCCAGCAGCCTGGCACAGGCTGAGTCATTTTCCCATCACTTTTCCCCTCCAGACCACATAGGATCAAAGCAAACTCTGGTGGCAGTACTGTGTACTAGGTTAGTTGGACTCCGGACCTCATGGTGGACACAGTGGATGGAGCTACTGCCTCAAATTATTTAAATAAAGACTGTCTGCAAAATAGAGATTTACGTCCATCCTATCCAGCAGCTCAGCACAGGCTGAGTCCTTTTCCTGCTATTTTCAGTCCCCATACCAACATCTTCGATTACGTCACAGAAGGGACGACAGTGCCCCCTGGTGGCAGTACTGTGTAGTAGGTCAGTTGGACTCCAGACCTCATTGTGAACACACTGGATGGAGGTATTGCCTCTAATTGTTTAAATAAAGACTGCATGCAAAAATAAAGACTTACATCCATCCTATCCAGCACAGGCTGAGTCCTTTTCCCACCAGTTCCTAGGAAGAGGAGGCAGTGCGATGATTTAGGTTAGTGGAGGTAGTCCAAGTGCCCTTTTTTCCCGCCATTTTCTTAGGTTAGTGGAGATAGCTGTGTTATGCTGTATTGTCCTGATGGAGCTAGAACTTCCCGCCATTTTCTGGGGAGGTGAGGGGAGGGGGGAAGGGAGGGCATAAGTTTAGTGGAGGTAGCCCAATTGACATATCTTCCTCCCAGAATCTCAATTTCCTACCATGACGTCACTGTGACATTGCCATATCTATTGCTGCCATCTTGGATATGCCATCGTGAATAAATTTGGCAACAACAGAGAGTGGGGCCACACCACCCTTGTGCAGCTACTAGTATTAACTGAGTGAAAGCTGCTAATTCTTGGGAATAAGCTGATATTGTTAACAAGAATCAACAGTAAAGAATATATATATTGAGAGGCCAATGTCAGAATAACCAGATAGATGAACAATGCTCAACAGAAGGTTCGCCAACTTACGCCACTTATTGTCTGAACCGTCCTTTTCTGAACCAGAAATATCCTTTGAGAATGGGAAGAGTTGTCCCAAAATATAATACCATTCGTCATAAGCTAAGGAAAATAAGCAAAGTACACTACTTTTCGTGTCAAACTATCACTTACTTCAGATACCGTTCCAATAGTAAAAATGGCAAAATTAAGTCTTTGAACAAAATCCTGAATGTGGGCTTTTCACGAAAGTTTACTATCTGAACACCTAGAAATTTCAGGTGCTCAGTTTCACTAATCATATGCCCATTCTGTGAAATTAAACCTTCCTTTTTTCGTTGAATTGTGTGATAGGAACCATAAAAATTGAGTCATACTGTGATTTTGCGTTAGTTTATTTTCTACAAACCATGAGCTTATGTCATGAACTGCACTATTTGAAATAGTCCCATCGTTGCACAAAACATCCTTTACTATCAAGGTAGTGTCATCAGCAAATAGAAATATTTTAGGATCACTTGTTGCAAAAACCCGAAGTGGCAATTTTAAGAAAAGGGACAGCATCAAAAATGGAACAGAAACGTAATATGTAGAAAATCGTCCACGCCACCTTCCACTGAAGATGCCTTTCAGAGAATGATGGCGAAACACGAATGGCACGAAAATTGTGTTTCATTCAGTTCTGGTCAGATAGTCCAAAAGTAAAAACTTATCAATATGCCGTAACTGTACATCAGAATTTGGTAACCTCAAGAGTGCTGGAAGTACCAGCTATTGACAAACGAAGCTGGTGGAAACACCAAATGGAACTTTGACCTGCTTTCATTTGCAGCGGCAGTCTCTTCCCCGATCCCTACCCTTCTTCCTTTCGCCCCCCCCCCCCCCCACTCCCACCCGGCGGCCTCCTGGTGCTAAATTAAAAATATGCCACTAGTCACTAGTCTGACCACTCACAAATCGATTTACTCGTGGTATATTCTGGGAGCGAACCCCGACATTTTTTTCGGCACAGCAATTACCCTAAGTTAAAATGACGGAATGACAGCTGAAGCATGGATTTACATGCGAGCGTCGGGGTGATAACTTGCTGAGAGTAATTTTCGCATTTTTTAGGAACCATTAATCAGCCAAGATCGCATAAAATACTATTTTTTTTCTTTTCAGACAGCCGGTTTCAACAGGCTCCCTCTGTCACACACTTAAATGTGATTTGCAGAGTATCGTTGTAGATGTAGATGTGATACATTTAATTCTATCAGTCAAGTTCTGTCACTCAACTTCTATCACTCAAGTTCACTATGCTGTTATCTACAGGTCTTAAAATCTTTTGTAGTTAAACAGGTTCATTTTACGCTGACCTCACGCACAAGATGTCAAGTGGATAAAAATTGCACATCATTAAAGGTTTGCTGTCGCTAAAATATTTAAAAACCCAAAACACTTTGTGCTTTCGATATTTTCGCTACTTCGAAAATAAAAACCTTTTTTGCTGCAATGTATTTTATTTCTTCCAGACGCGTTTCGCCTTTTACTTTAAGAATCTTCAGTGGAATCTAGAATGATACAGTTTTGTTCTCATATGCGATATTTGTAGATCATAAAACATTTCACGTCTTGTTTTTGACGTAAATAAGTGATTACTTACAGTTCTTCGCGTTTTTGGTTGCCATCTAAGTTTCCTCTCATGTGGTCACATGCTGGAGGTCGCGCTATAACTTCACTTACGAAACATAAGCACGTTTTCATTTTACGGACTTTTGGTTCACACTTTTCATACTGTTTGTGCCACTTGGTGCGGAGCACTATTACCCGTTTGTCACTAGATACAGGTAGTTTACCGAAAACTGTGATTTAAAGTTATGTCCTTTCCTGTTTGGTTTGTTTACGTACATGTGCCAAGCTAACGAAGTGAATGCTGAAAACTAACGTCTATTTATTTCTGTTCTGTTTATATCAACGTGTGTATGTGCGGTGTGTATGTGCGCGTGGGGGGGGGGGGGGGAGATGGAAGTAGGGAGTCTACGAACAAAATGTTAATCCATACTCTCTCTCCCTTTTATCTAACACACACAAATAATAATCCGTAAATATACACACTCTTTTTCTCTCTCTCTCTTACACACACACAAATATAGGTAGAAAATGGCTCTAAGCACTATGGGGCTTAACATCAGAGGTCATCAGTCCTATAGGTAGAAACAGAACAGAAATAAATATTCGTTAGTTTCCAGCATATACTTCTTTAGGTCGTGCAACGTGAACGTGAACAGACCAAACAGTAAGAGACATAAATTTAACACACAGTAGTTACGACTTTAAGTCACAGTTTTCGGTAAAACTTCACAACTAGTGACAGAAGACTAATACTGGTCCACAGAAAGTGGAGCAAACAATACGAAAATTGTGAAGAGAAAGTTAGTAACATGAAAACGTGCTTATGTTTCGTAAGTGGGGCTATAGCGCGATCTCCAGCATGTGACCACATGAGAGGAAATTTAGATACCAACCAAACACGCGATGAACTATAAGTAGTAACTTATATAAGTCAAAAACAAGACGTGAACTGTTTTATAACCTACAAATACCGCATATTAAAACAAAACTGTGTCGTTCTACATTGCACTGAAGATACCTTGAAGTAAGAGGCGAAACGCGTCTGGAAGAAACAGAATACAGTGTAGCAAGAAAAGGCTGCTTTTATTTACAAAACGAATATTTCTGTGCTTGTTGCGGATGATGGCCACGCAAACAATCTTGCACTTATTTGGGAGTCTCATTAGTTCCAAATATTGATATTTTTATCTGGAATGTCCAGAGTTCAGTATCTGGGAGAGCGGGCATTTTATTATTTTCATTATACATGTCGCAAGGTCGACCACCAGAGGTCGTACATTCTCAAGTATTGAATATACAAGTCAGTTACAAGCTTTACCAATTATAGTTCAATTACTGTGCTACTTAACAGGTCTGATAATACTCATCATCACCAGCATCATCATGCAAGGTGTGATAGAGAAATAATGAGACTGATAATATTGTGCAAGAATCAACAATTCTGTTGGTTTTCTTTTTTCGCACGGCAGTTACGCTGAATCATACCCTTGTCATAGTATCATAGTATACCCTTGTCATCAGTGCAGTAGATACACGATTACTAAGAACACCTGAAGTCACGTTGCGTTTGTCTAGTGCGTTACGAACACGGACCGACAAAAGCAGTAGCAACGTTGCCCCACCAATTTGTGTGCATAGCTCAGCGAAACCACTGCTATGATTTATGAATGGTTGCAAGTGGTTTAAAAAATGGCTCTGAGCGCTATGGGACTTAACATCTATGGTCAGCAGTCCCGTAGAACTTACAACTACTTAAACCTAACTAACCTAAGGACATCACACAACACCCAGTCATCACGAGGCAGAGAAAATCCCTGACCCCGCCGGGAATCGAACCCGGGAACCCGGGCGTGGGAAGCGAGAACGCTACCGCACGACCACGAGCTGCCGACCAAGTGGTTTAATGAAAACATTATTTGCTCAGATCAAAAGAGTTCAGATGGCAGGCCAAGAAAAAGAGGAAGACCAAGTTTGTGTACTTAAGCCTTCAACCTCAAGAATGGATGACAATGTGGAAAGAGTAGGGATTTTTTTTTATCTTAGAACGTCGACTGTAGATTTTAATGAACAATAGTAAGTTAAACATGAACTTGATTAGCGTCCGTCAAATTTTAAAGAAGGATATTGACACCTCGGTGTAATCCATTATCTGCACTTTCCAGACCTTAATACGGCCATATAGCCAATCACTAGTGAAATATACTGTGCACATCCACAAATGCCACTGAATGTACCGACACAAATACACTATGTGATCAAAAGTATTCGGACATCTGACTGAAAATGACTTACAAGTTCGTGGCGCCCCCCATCGGTAATGCTGGAATTCAATATGGTGATGGCCCACCCTTAGCCTTGCTGACAGCTTCCAATCTCGCAGACATTCGTTCAGTCAGGTGCTGGAAGGTTTCTTTCGGAATGGCAACCCATTCTTCACGGAGTGCTACACTGAGGAGAGGTATCGATGTCGGTCGGTGACGCCTGGAACGAAGTCGTCGTTCCAAAACATCCCAAAGTGTTCTGTAGGATTCAGGTCAGGACTCTGTGCAGGCCAGTCCATTACAGGGATGTTATTGTCGTGCAACCACTACACCACTTGCCGTGCATTATGAACTGTTGCGTGCCGCTGTGGCCGAGCGGTTCTAGGCGCTTCAGTCCGGAACCGCGCTGTTGCTACGGTCGCAGGTTCGATTCCTGCCCCGGACAAGGATGTGTGTGATGTCCTTTGTTAGTTAGGTTTAAGTAGTTCTAAGTCTAGGGGACTGAACACCTCAGATGTTAAGTCCCCTTACTGCTCGGAGCCATTTGAACCAATGTATGAACTGCTGAAAGATGCAATCGCCATCCCCGAATTGCTCTTCAACAGTGGGAAGCAAAGAGGTGCTTAAAACATCAATGTAGGCCTTACTACAAAACAGTAAGTAGTGCAAGCCACCTCCATGAAAAACATGATCACACCATAACACCACCGCCTCCGAATTTTATTGGTGGCACTACACACGCTGGCAGATGACGTTCACCGTGCGTCCGCCATACCCACACCCTGCCATCCGATCGCCACATTGAGTACCGTGATTCGTCACTCCACACAATGTTTTTCCACTGTTCAGTCGTCCAATGTTTACGCTCCTTACACCAAGCGAGGCATCGTTTGGCATTTATCGGCTTGCTGTGTGGCTTATGAGCAGCGCATTACGACCCTCTTCAACCGTCGGCGGTCTCTTGTCAGTCAACAGACGAGGTCGGTCTCTACGCTTTTGTGCTGTACGTGTCTCTCCACGTTTCCACTTCACTACCACATAGGAAACAGTAGACCGAGGGATGTTTAGGAGGGTGGACACAAGTGACACCCAATCAGCTGACCACGTTCGATGTCTGTGAGTTCCGCGATGACTACTGAGGTAGCTGCTATGGATTACCTGGCAGTATGTAGCAGCACAATGCACCTAATACGAAAAACGTATGTTTTTGGGGGTGTCCGGCTACTTTTGATCACATAGTGTACACCATTGTACGACCCATAGTTCTTGAGATATGGCGTAATAAACTCTGAGAAGCGTGAAAAAAATGTCACACATTCAGATAGACAGGTCGTTTGGTGTAGACCAGCATAGTGTATTCCTCAAATGTTGGGTTGTATGTCCGAATACCGGTCATCAAAATTTCCTTTATCAAATACGTACAAGTTGCGTATCATCCAACATCATACTAGGTCTTCACAGCATAAGGAAATCGAGCGGTCTAAGGCGCTGCAGTCATGGAGTGTGCGGCTGGTCCCGGCTGAGTCCTCCCTCGGGCATGGGTGTGTGTGTGTGTTTCATTGAATTGTTCGCACGCTGGCACTTGATGGCCCGGCATAGAAATCTGCAGTAATTTGCAGAACAGTTGCATTTCTGCCACTTTAAACGATTCTCTTCAGTCGTCGTTGGTCCGTTCTTGCAGGATCTTTTTCCGTCTGCAGCGATGTTGGAGATTTGATCTTTTACCGGATTCCTGATATTCACGGTACACTGGTGAAATGGTCATACGAGAAAATCACCACTTCAAAGCTATCTCGGAGATGCTGTGTTCCATCGCTCATGCGCCGACTGTAACACCACATTCAAACTCATTTAAATCTTGCGAACCTGCCATTGTAGCAGCAGTAACCGATCTAACAACTGCGCCAGACATTTGTTGTGCTATATAGGCGTTTCCGACCGCATCGCCGTATTCTGCCTGTTTACATATCTCTGTATTTGAATATGCATGCCTATACCTGTTTCTGTGGCGCTTCAGTGTAGTATATCTGTAAGCTTGCACTCAAGCTTACAGATATCCTCAGTGCGGATGCACAGTGGGGCCCGAACCTGTTGCGGGGATACAGGAAACATTGAGGGCAAATGAGGTAAATGGACTGGCACGCTACTCAGTAGTACGCTGTTGTCCAAAATTGAAGCAATAAACGGAAATTCCGCAAGGCTGCGTTTATTTTCCCATAAAACAATATAAACAGGCCATAGTAAATTAGAAACGATGTAAAGAATACAGAATGTAAGCAACTGCAACATACATAACGGTGGACAAAAATGTTCTTCGTTTTTTTTTTTCAACTTAACGGATTTGCACACACATTCCTACAACTGGTTAACGTGCTCAGTATGGGGTGTGACCACCTCTGGTATCAATACAGGGCTGACGATGACGGGGCGTGCTGTGAACGATGTCATCAGTCTCATGCAGAGGCAATAACACCAATTCTTCCTGCGTACCTGCCAGCAAGTCTTGGAGAGTGGTTGGTGGAGGCTGACGTTATGCAAGCCGTCTCCCTATTGCATCCCAGACATGATCTATGGAATTCGAATCGGGAGAACGAGCGGGCCATGCCTTGCATACAATATCTTCCGTTTCCAAGAAAACAACCACCCATGCTCTATGAGGTCGACCATTAACGTATGTATATATATAAACTCCACAAGCCACCCAACGGTGTGTGGCGGAGGGCACTTTACGTGCCACTGTCATTACCTCCCTTTCCTGTTCCACTCGCGTATGGTTCGCGGTAAGAACGACTGCCGGAAAGTCTCCGTGCACGCTCGAATCTCTCTAATTTTACATTCGTGATCTCCTCGGGAGGTATAAGTAGGGGGAAGCAATATATTCGATACCTCATCCAGAAACGCACCCTCTCGAAACCTGGACAGCAAGCTACACCGCAATGCAGAGCGCCTCTCTTGAAGAGTCTGCCACTTGAGTTTGCTAAATATCTCCGTAACGCTATCACGCTTACCAAATAACCCTCTCACGAAACGCGCCGCTCTTCTTTGGGTCTTCTCTATCTCCTCTGTCAATGTGAAATAGAAAGTCTGGGCCCACAGCACCTCGCAACAACACCACATGAGGTCCGAATATCTCGTCACTATACGTGACAGCAGTTAAGCCTTGAGGATTCACCCGTACAATTTCATGAAGAGGGGTTCGAGTAGTCAACATAATCCCTGCCCACACCATTACGGATCGTCCTCGATATCGGCCTCTTTCCACGATGTTTCGGTTCCGAAATCGTGTTCTGCGTTGCCTCCAGATGCGAATCCGTTGAGAATCACTCTCCAGACTAAATCGCGACTCATCTGTGAAAACAATATTGACCCACTGTTCGACCGCGCAGGTGACATGTTGATAACTCCACTGTAGACGTTCGAGTCTGTGAAAACGTGTCAGAGGTAGTCAGACAGCACGTCTCTGACAATAAAGGCCATTCTTCCGAAGCCTTCTGCACACCGTTCGCTTCAATACAACACGTCCAGTGGATGCTGCGAGATCACATGCCAGTTGCCACGCAGTACTAAGGCGGTACCATCGCGCCCTTACAGCCAAATAATGGTCCTCTCTTCTGACGTCACACGTGGTCGGCTCTGCCCTGGTCTTCGGGATAGAGTTTCGGTCTGTACATGCTATCGCCACATCTGAAAAACGCTAAGGCGTCAGGCCACATCAGTTTGCGACTGTCCTGCTTCCTTTCTTTCTCTGGCTATCCACTGCAGAGAGACTGATAGGCACCTTTTCTGTGCCATACTGCACCGCCTGTGGCTGTGTACACAGCGGTTGTGGATGTGGGGCTACGTGGTAAACAGTACCTGGTTTCATGCCCTGACGTCATCGTTGGTGTGGTTGTCAGTTGACCAGAATGCCATCTTCCGTGCAGAACACGACAGTACGGACATCTGGTTGACAGTTTGTATGATTGTATCGTGAATTAGACACGGGCGGGGAAACAGCGGTTTGTTGCTTTAATTTTGGACACCAGTGTATATGCTGAGAATTCGGGTCGGATGGAAAGCGTGCTCGGATAGACCAGCAGTCTGGCCTTAGCAGCCGAGCAGTGCCGACGTTCGCGTATTTCCTACTGCGAAGCGCGCGTGCTAATTTTGTTTGCCTTCTGCGGCCGTTACTCGTGCGCCGTCTAGTACTCCAGAGCAATGGCGAACAGAATCCATAAATCAACTCTCCGTTTCACGTTCTAGAATGACTATGCTAGACCAAAAGCCCCCGAGGTAGCGCGCTTTCTTCGTGATGTAGTCAAAATCCCGACAGACGACATACTGGGCATCCATTTATCAATACTGAACAGTATGTTAAATTCACCAATGACGTGACTTTCGATAAAATCCTTCGGTGCAAGCAGCGGAGGCCCCGTTTCTGCCACGTCGACGGAAACGTCAGACGGTCGAACAGGCAGGATTAGGCATGCGAACTATTCAAGTCTTTGAACTGCCCAGCGGCCGACGTCAAGGACGCCTTCCGTCTTTATGGCAACGTTCACAACCTTGTAGACGACCGGCAGGCACAATTTCGTACATAGTCCTCAATGGAGTCCGCCAGAGAACCACAAACCTACGTCGTCATGTGCCATCTTACCTCAAGGTACGCGGCTGCAGCTCAGTCGTCATTTACGACGGCCAACCGCGGACTTGTTCAGGATGCGACAAGGAAGGGCACGTTGGGTGAGAACGCCTCCAGTGTCCCATCACACAACTGCCTGCCTCTGACGTGACGCCCGCACCACAACCGACGTACCTTCCAGTCCCCTATGCGATGGCTCTCGTTGGCACTGCTACTTCACACTGCCGCCTCGATCCTGAATCTACACCCCGCCTGGTTCCACCCGCTGACAGGACAGAGCCGCAGTCTATTCCGAAGACATTGCCCTGTTGTTCTTAGGGCATTGCGTTAGTTGCATATTTCGAGGCGACTTCAACTGTGTCTTGCAACAGAAAAATCAGGCACCCCACTTTAACACTTGTCAACAACTCCGCATGATCGTCCGAGACCTCTGGGTCAGCGTCACATGGAAAGAGAAGTCTGGCAGTGTCCGCAGGTATCAAACAAGCCATTCATAATTTGGCTTAATAGGATTTACATCTACTCTGAGCTAGTATCTGATGTCCAAAGCGCTGAACTGAGGCCGCTGACTTTCTGAGACCCCAGTGCTTAGATCTGCACGTTTCTCCTCAAATGGCAACCAGTCGGACGTACTTGTACAGTTGTACACCATGGAAAACGAACGTCACACATCTCCTGGAGCCAGAATGTGAAGTACGCATAACAGAGACTTGGACGACTTGTGAATGAAGACCACTCATTTACAGAACGACTTTAAAATGGTGGTTACGATGTGCTAAGCCCTTCTTACGGCAAACTCTAACGCGATACGGAAAGGACATGGCGGAATAGCGTCGACACACAACTAACTACTATTATGTCATCCCAAGGACACGACCCGACCATACCGAGGGAGCGGCAGCGGATTAAGGTGCACGTAGTAACGATAGCCCGACGTCATCTACAGGGAGACCTCGTGAGATCGCGCGTATAGAACTCACTGGACCATGAGATACCTATACTACATCACATATCACGACCGAGGACGACAACGACACTTCATAACCAAACTTGTCACTCCATAGGCACAGCTCTCACTCAACAATCTGAAAGAGTCACCGCCTTTGCTGATCACTACTGGAACATCAATGGCGCCGGGATTTCCGACCGACGCAACAGTAACTGGTCAGGTCTTGTCTTACATCACCCGCACAACTCCTGATAGAGAGAATACCCAGTTGGTGGAACTAATCACCAGTGAGAAGTACAGTCTGCCACCGACGAGGGTGCCAATAACAAATCTCCCGGTATGGATGGTCTGCCTGTATAGTTCTATCGTGCCTTTCGGACATTAATGGCCCTGAAATGGACCAACATGTTTCAAGAACTTTTCACGGCGGGCCTTATCATCCCATCCCAGCTTTGTCATGGGCTAAATCATTCCTACATATAAACCACGCCGTGTGCAGCCATCAGCGACTACTGTCCACTTACCCTCCTTAATGTGACTACAAACTCTTTGTCCACATTTTGGTGACGTACCTTCGTCCCTTTTCTTCCAGTATACTTTCACCGGATCATACGGCGCCAGATGGTCAGGTGACTATGAAGACAGTAACTGGGGAATGTCGTGATGTGATAGCACTGGCTGCGACGTGCCGGCTCTGGGCTACTACGGTTCAATTGGCTCTGGGCACTATGGGACTTAATACCTGAGGTCATCAGTCCCCTAGAACTTAGAACTGCTTAAACCTAACTAACCTGAGAACATCACACACATCCATGCCCGAGGCAGGATTCGAACCTGCGACCGTAGCAGTAGCGCGGTTCCGGACTGAAGCGCCTAGAACCGCTCGGCCACCGCGGCTGGGGCTACTACCGTCACATTCGAGTTCGGTAGTGCATATGACAAAGTACATCACAGTTTCCTATTCTCCACAATGGCTTGGATGAGCTTGCCACCCCCTTCCTCAATGTCATATAAGGCATTTATGACAGCAGTAGCTCCCACATACACGTCAACGTTCGCTTAACAAGTCGAGTTCTGATACAGCGGTCTATCTTACAAGGCTGTCCACTATCGACTCTGATATACGACTTTGTGCTGGAACACCCCATTGGGGACATCAAATCTACGCTGGCAGGATTCACGCTACAACAGCGCACCTTCCATTGCCGAGCACACGCTGATGATCTGCTCTGCTTGGTTTGTTTGGGACACGACAGACCACTGAAGCAATCATGACATACGGTACAGTGGCAGGCAGCTCATGAACGTGAACGAATCTGGCGGTGCGAGTAGGACGCGGCCTCCCCGATGCCGAACTAGGTCGCTTCCCACGGGTGCAGACCATCAAGTACCCGAGCATTGTCTTCGGCCCTAATGTACCCTGTACGACGGCCACTAATTTTCGGCGCGCATTGCAGAGTGTTCGCTCCGAGATCTACATCTATTCGGTCGTCTCGATCCTCTTCAGCGGGTGATCGTCTTCAGTCGCCACATTGCTTCGAAACTGGTGCATGCTACCCTTATCGCACATGACTGGACCTCGTTTGCAAGCAGGTTTCGGCTGCTATCTGACTGCAGGAACTATCTTTAAGGTCCAGTATGAAAAGCTTACCCACCCCTCGCGTGAGGGAAGACTTGGTCTACTCAACGTATAGCACAGGGCTGATGCTCTGTACATGCGAACGATGCAGAAGCAATGGACTGGGTCGGGAAAATTCATTACACGCAGTTTGGTGGACGTTCTCATGCAGCATCCATCCTTCCACTAGTGCCGGATAGTCACATTCATACCTTATTGTCACATGTTGCAACCTTTATTGTGGCCAAAAGTTACTTGAATCCCGCACTCTTGACGACGTGTCTGCCTACGACGAAAGACATCACCCTGCCACGTCGAGTGTCGTGCTACATTGCCGAACAAAAGTACCCTGCGATCCCCTGGTCAACTGTATGACGCCTCTTCCACCAAGTTTACCTCCCCACATATGTTCGAGCAACGTGGTAGTTGGTTACCAATGGCAAAACTGGGAGATGACAGAAGTTACGTGCCACTGGACTAGCCGTCACCCCATTGTGTGCTGCCTGTTAGTACCTCGACGAAGACATCCACTGCCCCAAACGCCAATCAATCCTTCACATCTAGAAGCTAAGCCGTTAGATGGTCACTTTTTTTTCTCCACATTCCTCCGACCATGGTTGAACCTAAGACATACACTTTTCCTGGGTACACATAATCCCCAGCCAAAACCAATGTCACACTCTGGAGAAAAGGTTGACCGCTCAGTTTCCGCCAGCGACGGCGACGAATCAGACCTCGGCTTCTGGTGCAGGTTACAGAATGCCCACGCCGATTTGGAGCGACGACCCAGTTATCGGACCTTGAGTGCCAACTTCTTGCGTGGTGCATTAATGTCGCTCCCGCCCATAAGGGGCTTAATGCGCTTTATACCCACTCCCCCCCTCCCTCTCCCCCTCGCCTAAGACTTCTCCTACGGCCGTTCTTGCTGCATCTGCTTGTTTCATCCCCACCTTCTGAGGACGGCACAAAGGGGAGCTCATCTTTCGCTGGACAAGGCAGCCTACATAAGGCAGCATCATGACACTTTACTCTCTACTCCCAAGACACATGAACTGGGGTTAAATAAATAAAATAAATAAATCCCCAACCTAACCTAATTACCACAAGCAACTCCCCTCCTACGCATCTGACGGTGGCCTCAGTTACGACCCCTGGCCTACCTGCCCTCGGGCTCCGCCAATAGACGGATGCGTAGTCTCTTCTCCCCTGCCTTCCCTTATAAACTACTTCATACTGTAAATACATTTCTCTATTGTTCCTCTTGGTTTTTTGCTAATAAAATTATATATCAATTTTAAAAATGAGTGAAAAAGTCGGTAGTGGACTTGGCGAGTTCGAGTCTCGGCCCGGTTTTTAATCTGCCGGGAAGTTTAATTATGCATACACAGGGTGTTTAAAAAAGTGTCAAATACTTTGAGAGGTGGTAGTACTCATCGAAACAAGAAAAATATGTCCAATAAACGTGGGTCCGGAAACACATACTTGTCGAGATAAACACGTGTTTATAAGAAGGGCTGTGCGAATCTTGATTGCAGATATTAGTATAGTCGCTTTGGCGCTCCGTATAATGTGTCGGCAGGCTATTATAATGTCTCACTTACAGTATTCTACCTGTCTTCAGTCAGTCGTGTGGTTCGAGTCATTTTTCGCCGTGATCGTGTGCTTTATTGTACAGTACTGTCAACCCTGGGTACGTATCATGGTGTTTTACCTTCTTCCAAACGCGGATTCACTTACGTGTTTATTGCTATTGCGCTCTTTGTATGTACAAATAGTGTAGCACATTTATATTTTCTCTCTTTCACCAATTATTAGCAACGGAAACCTACTAGTCGACAAATGAAATGGCGGATATGATATTCTGCTATAGTTTAGCACATGGACGTAGCCTTCAGGCCCGTGCCCTCTACGATGAAAAATATGCACAGCGCAGAGTGTCCTCCGATAAGCTGTTCGGCAGACTCTTCCAGCGTCTGAAGGACACGGGTATCTTTGCACCTTGGAAGACTGTCAGTGGAAGGCTTCGCACAGTCCACACACCCGACACGGAAGAGCGTGTGCTGCATTCAGTGAAAGAAACCCATGGGATCAGTGTGCGACGATTAGCAGCAGCAGGAGGCGTATATCGCTCTCTTGTCCGGGGAGGGGGGAGGGTGGTAAATCATCAACAATTGCTGAATCCATATGACCTACAGCGCGTTCGGGCCCTAAGGGCACACGATCATCATGAAAGACGGCGGTTCTGTCAGTGGCTGATTTTATTTACCGATGAGGTGGGGTTCACAAGAGGTGGTGTTGTGAATTTCGATAACCAGTAAGTGTAGGCAGCTGTAAATCCCCAATCAATTCTCAATCGACGTATGGGCAGGCATACTTGGCGATAGATTAATAGTACGTGCTGCCACAAAGGTTAATTGGGGCGCATTATCTGGACTTTCCCATTAACGTATTGCCTACTTGGTTGGAGGCTGTGCCGCTGCGGCAACGAATACAGATGTGGTTCACGAGTAATGGTGCACCAGCACACTTACGTCACAGTGTGCGCGAACATCTGACACAGAAATTTCAGGACCGCTGGATTGGTTGGCGGGGTGGTGGAGGGTACACCTTAGCCTGCTAGTTCGGCAGACCCCAGTGCCCTAGAATTTTGTCATGGGGACACTTGAAGGAATTGGTGTACGCCACGCCAATCAACGACGTGCGGACAATACAGGGCCACATGTTCAGTGTCTGCCAGCAGGTATACAACAACAGGGTATACTTCAAAGGGTACATCATTCCTTACACCAGAGGGGTGCACTGTCATAAATGGACGCCACGTCGAACACATCCTGTAAACACGTGTTTATCGCAGAAATTACGTCTTTCCGGACCCATGGTTATTGGACTTATCTTAGAGATCATGCATTTCCGGACCCATGTTTATTGGACTTATTTTTCTTGTTGCGATGAGTATTAGCACCTCTCAAAGTATTCGACACTTTTTTTAACACCCTTTATATTCACAACATTTTCTTTCAGTTATTTGCTTCCATCCAAGGCACTTGATTCATTACGTTTACTTAAAGCAAATACATGCTGGCATGCCGCCATATTGAGCCCATGCACACACACACACACAAAAAGCTGTTAAGTCAACCGCTCGTGCAAAGCAGGAAATAAGGTTCGAGTCCTATTCCGGCACAAAATTTCAACTTTCTCATTCAATTATTTCAGTGTTCAATTGCGGCTAACGCCGGTACCTCCCTCGAAACATTAAAAATAAATATTGTTCATATGACTACCTATCATTAAAGCCAATTAAGGCCACTGCCTATGTTAAACTTTGCAAGCGAATTATCTCGATAACGTTACAGTCTTTCTATTTCGAGAATATCAAACAAAAGTCCCAGTTTCTGATTGATTTTTAGGCTTTCTTCGTTTTGTGATCCTCAGTGAGAACGCGGCACTCACAACTAAAAGTTCTCACATTAGTAAGATGCATCTCTCATCCGCTCTACCAACCAGTGGGACACTTTCGTTTTAGCGAAATCCCTCTAGTCTGATTTAGCTTCAACCCAAAGATTCTCTTTTGGATCGTCTTCAGAAGGAGCAAGAGTTCTTCCGTCATTTTATGGCTTCCGACTAATTTTCTAATATGGCCCCAAAATAAAACACCGAAGTCGAGGGTGGCATAATGAAAACTCTCTGAAACTGAGAACGAGTAAATCTAAAACCAAATAGATGCTCATTGAATGATCGTCGGAGGCTCGTCCGCAAAGAATCTGTGCCTTTAGGGAAAAGTGTCAATGAGGTGTTTTATCAGGAAGTCCTCGAAAGACTCTGGGAAAGACTCAGCACTTCTGCCAACAGGCACTCCACACCTTTGGGTGCTGCACGACGACAAATCACTCTGCAACATAACAATCTTAATCAGTGAATTTTTTGCTAGAAATGGCACTCCTATTGGTTTATTAGCACCCTCCCCTCCCACCCTACCCTCAATTCACCCGTTCTCAGCATGTGGCATCTTTTTATTCCTACAGCTCAAAAACCACTTGAAAGGGCATGTTTGGAACTCCGGATAATTCAAAAGAGCGTAACTGACCAACTCAAAAGTACAAAGTTGTTGCTGCACTAGTTATTTATTTACTCGTAGTGGCGTAAGTTACACGACGACCTCGTTTCGGCAATTTGGCATTATCAAGTCTATCTGTGAAGATGTTATAACAGGTATAATATCGTTCCTTACGTCTACGTTTGTCTGTGTCCACAAATAGCACCCTATGCTTACGTCTTAGTCGGTGTGACGTGGTCCATATGGCATCTTGGAGCGAAAACATCGATTGTCTTCTTAGTTATGAGACGATCACGTTGCTTGTAACTTTACTCTTTATTTGCATGGTCTTGTAAAGTTATTCTCTGACAGCTTCGGCTCCAGCGATGCTACATTTTTGTTTGTTTTGTTTTAGACTTCGGTTCGACACCATTCAGTCACTGCTGCGTAACAATAATATCTTTGTTATCTCAGTATCCGCTTCTTTCAGTGTAGCTTCGCTTTTCCTGTTCCTTATAGTTTATTATTAAATTTTATATCATTATCTGTCCATTACGTATAAATTCGATTACCTTCTTGTAGGTATTAATGTTGGGTTCAGATAGCAAGTACTCGACTGACATTGGTTGCCGAATATTGTTCTTGACAACAACTACTAAAAACTTGTTCCTCGCCTCACTATATGTTCTGCACTGAAATAATATACGATCCGTATCTCCTGAGTATATCATCAGAATCGCAGGCTGGTGTTCGGTTTACATGCAGTCCGTATAAATGCTCTGGAACAGTCCAATGATTGAGTCTTATTCTACTTAATGTGGATGTTGCTTGTTGGGAGCCATAAACGTACTCAGACCAAGTCGTTTCGGAATCCCCGTTTGTATTTGCTCATAGTCGCTCCTTTGTGTCGTGAGCTCTGCGTCCATTCGAATGCTCTTTTCCGAATAAATTTTCAGTATTCCGTATAGGAAAGCTTTATGTCTAGTGGTGTTCAGTTGCTCGTAGCCTACTTTGCCAACTGATCTGCTTTTTCATTGCCAGGGATTCTACAATGGGCTTCCACCGACATAAAGCAAATTTGTTTCCGCCTTCTGAGACATTCTACATCAATAACGAACTTGGAGAAGATACTCATTGGTGGTCCTTGAGACTTCTATGTTTGATATTGCTTGAAGTACACATTTCGAGTCTGATAATATTGCATAGGAAGTGTATTTCTCATTTGTACACCACTGTATCAGTTTTAATACTGCGACTCTTTCGGCCAGATAGGTAGAAGTAGTTGCTGGTAATTTATATTTTTCGGCAGTCTGCAGTTGTGGACTAAATACAGCACAACCTGTGGTGTCCCGTCCTGCTGTCTTTGATCCATCTGCATAGATATGTGGGTTACTTGTCTTGTTTCCTCCATTTGTCTTTGCAGTGCTGCAGTTGTCTCCAAGGAATAAAAAATAAACCGTCTATCGTTTGGAATGAGATGCGATACCTGATGATGGAATAGTCATATTGATAAACAGGCCACTGTATACTTGTAGCAATATCTTTTCACTTATCTGCCAAATCATTATATGCCGAAACGAAATCAAAAGGCTTTCTACCCCAATTATACGAAGAAGGCGAGTACAGTCGCAGAATCTGATGAATTGGATGCTGTGAACATGATAATTTCTTTAGCATGTATCATTCCACGAGCATCTTCCCCTTTATACGAAGGGGCAGCTCTTGCGCTTTCACCAGGAGCGCATTTTTTGGTATTGATTTCACTCCTCCTAAGCAAGTGCGTATACAGCGGTGTTGCAATCTACCCAGCTACTCTAACATTTTATAAGTCTGTAATTTGTAATATACACAACCATAATCAATTCTGAATCTAATGAGGGATTAATATAGAAGCAGCAGCACTGAAGGATACAGTCCCCACCACGCTGTAGTAAATGATCGAATCATATTAAGGATTTGCTTACTGGCTTCAATTACGATATTAATATATGCCGTCCAAGTAAGGTTGCTGTCCTGTGTCATTCCTAAGGACCCAATAAGTCTTTTGAAGTGTCTTATTCTATCATCTACATGTACTGAAAAATTTCGTGGTATATAACAATTCCTAGTGAATATTATTATAGATGGTTTCTCCAGTGCCATTACCAGGCGACTTCATGAAGCCACTCACTCAAGTTCTTTATTGATAAGGTTGTACTACTAAACGGAAATAAAAAAACATATGTCATCTGAAAATTGTATTAATTCAAACTAGTTGAGTTATTGCCCTTTCCATATCATAGATATACAGGGTGTTACAAAAAGGTGCGGCCAAACTTTCAGGAAACATTCCTCACACACAATGAAAGAAAATATGTTATGTGGACATGTGTCCGGAAACGCTTACTTTCCATTTTAGAGCTCATTTTATTACTTCTCTTCAAATCACATTAATCATGGAATGGAAACACACAGCAACAGAACGTACCAGCGTGACTTCAAACACTTTGTTACAGGAAATGTTCAAAATGTCCTCCGTTAGCGAGGATACATGCATCCACCCTCCGTCGCATGGAATCCCTGATGCGCTGATGCAGCCCTGGAGAATGGCGTATTGTATCACAGCCGTCCACAATACGAGCACGAAGAGTCTCTACATTTGGTACCGGGGTTGCGTAGACAAGAGCTTTCAAATGCCCCCATAAATGAAAGTCAAGAGGGTTGAGGGCAGGAGAGCGTGGAGGCCATGGAATTGGTCCGCCTCTAACAATCCATCGGTCACCGAATCTGTTGTTGAGAAGCGTACGAACACTTCGACTGAAATGTGCAGGAGCTCCATCGTGCATGTCCCACATTTTGTGCCGTACTTGTAAAGCCACATGTTCTGGCAGCACAGGTAGAGTATCCCGTATGAAATCATGATAACGTGCTCCATTGAGCGTAGCTGGAAGAACATGGGGCCCAATCAAGACATCACCAACAATTCCTGCCCAAACGTTCACAGAAAATCTGTGTTGATGACGTGATTGCACAATTGCGTGCGGATTCTCGTCAGCCCACACATGTTGATTGTGAAAATTTACAATTTGATCACGTTGGAATGAAGCCTCATCCGTAAAGAGAACATTTGCACTGAAATGAGGATTGACACATTGTCGGATGAACCACTCGCAGAAGTGTACCCGTGGAGGCCAATCAGCTGCTGATAGTGCCTGCACACACTGTACATGGTACGGAAACAACTGGTTCTCCCGTAGCACTCTCCATACAGTGACGTGGTCAACGTTACCTTATACAGCAGCAACTTCTCTGACGCTGACATTAGGGTTATCGTCAACTGCACGAAGAATTGCCTCGTCCATTGCAGGTGTCCTCGTCGTTCTAGGTCTTCCCCAGTCGCGAGTCATAGGCTGGAATGTTCCGTGCTCCCTAAGACGCCGATCAATTGCTTCGAACTTCTTCCACTGACGTGCTTGATGCTAGTACTGTAGAGCAATGACTCGCATGTCAACACAAGCACCGACGTCAACATTACCTTCCTTCAATTGAGCCAACTGGCGGTGAATCGAGGAAGTACAGTACATACTGATGAAACTAAAATGAGCTCTAACATGGAAATTAGGCGTTTCCAGACACATGTCCATATAACATCTTTTCTTTATTTGTGTAATATAATTAACATTTAAAATAATAGGGTATCTAATCCTAGTTTATTATTTAAATTTCACAGATTCGTGAGGAATGTTTCCTGAAAGTTTGGCCGTACCTTTTTATAAAACCCTGTATATTGCATATAGTAGTGGGCTGAATATCGATCCTTGTGGTATGCAATTGTCCACCCTGCGTGGGCCCTTGAATCCAATATCCTTTCTAATATACACAGTTCTTTCACTTATTAACGACGACATACCTTCTATCAACTGCGGTGTAGCTCCTAAAAGTAGTAACTTATCTAATAGTATATTTGTGCCGGCCGGAGTGGCCGAGCGGTTCTAGGCGCTACTGTCTGGAACCGCGCGACCGCTACGGTCGCAGGTTCGAATCCTGCCTCGGGCATGGGTGTGTGTGATGTCCTTAGGTTAGTTAGGTTTATGTGGTTCTAAGTCCTAGGGGACTGATGACCACAGCAGTTAAGTCCCATAGTGCTCAGAGCCATTTGAACCAAGTATATTTGTCTGAATATTATCGTATGCTTTAGCAATATCCTAAAATAATTCTGCTCTATATTTGCTCTCATCAAAGCCAGCTAACATGGAGGAAACTAACACTGAAATGTTGCCCATGCAATTTCTACCTCAACGAAACCGGCATTGCGATCCAGCGAGTAAGGTTGAAGATTCTACCTACCATTCCAGTCGCCTTTTTAGTAGTTTTCCAATGTTTTACAAAACATTATGACAGTGCAAACTGTCTGCAAGAAGTGGCTAATAATGAATTTCCCTTTTTTATGAAATGATCGAATGACATTGTTGGCCGGGAGGCCCCATGCGGGGAAGTTCGGCCGCCGTATTGTAAGTCCTTTTTAGTTGACGCCACTTCGGCCACTTGCAGGTCAATGATGATGAAATGATGATGAAGAACACACAACACCCAGTCATCACGAGGCAGAAAAAATCACTGACCCCGCCAGGAATCAAACCCGGGACCCCGTGCGCAAGAAGCAAGAACGCTACCTCAAGACCACGAGCTGCGGACACCCTTTTTTATACATATATGGGGACTATGATCCGTGTCTTCTATTCTGGAACTAGTTCTTGATTCATCCAAATTCCATTATAGATTCGAAGATGTAATTCTACAACATTGTCAGGCATGTTTTGTATCATGCAATAGGTGATCTTGTAACCTCCCCCTCACTTATCGACCTTAATGACAGTGAAAAATGAAACCGCGTGTACCTAATGGGAATTTGGGAAAAGCAATCGTCACCGAAGTTAATCTGTCAGTAAAGAGGGAGGAAAGGGTTACATCTAAATGAAAGGAAAAATGCTAATGAAACTGTTGGAAATTAATTTCGAAAAGGGGTAAAGTTAATAAAGAAAGTAAATGTGCGGCCGTTACGTTAACAATCAACTAGCGGTAATTAGATATTTGAGATTTCGGGGAAATTATGGTCGCCAGTCCTAAGGACAATTACTATAGTAACTGAGAAAAAAAAGGTTATTACACATATAATTAGCACTAGAAGCGTGGCAACTGAAGGTTGACACGTGCAGTGTGAAAACTGAAAGTTTGTCAGGAGTAATAAATTTCGCTACACTCTGACTTAATTTAGCAAAATAATTAATAAAACAGGAAAATCAAAAGTTAATTTAGTGACTGAAGTTAATAGTGAGCTTTCTTTCTGAAGCACATCGAAATTCAGTAAAATACAGCTAATTTTGGACTACCTCAACAATCATTTCTAAAGCTACTTGAATCTACGCAGTTTAGAAAGAAGAGATTTAACTTTTAACTTGAATTAAACGATTCTGAGCAATTAACAATAGTAAAATTTAGTACGTACCAAGCTGAGCTGCAGTCACAGGTAAGCTAAAATACGGTAACAAAACTCGCACTCTTAATTTGTGCTTGTGCAATCTAAATACTGTGGCCAGCTATGAATACTTTAACTGAACTTTGAAATTAAAGCATTGAAATCGAATTATAGTACTTTAATGCTGGCGTTTGAATTTCAACGACACTCGGGTTCATTCCGGAAAAGGAAGGGACCCTGCTTGGTAAAGCAATTGGGACAATGAGCAACAAATGTTCACGCTAAGTTGCTGTAATTATAGTTACGAAAATGGTACAGTTTGAAAAGCTGAGGTCTGCCATACAGTTCTAAAACTTTACGTGCTTCCAGTCTTCCTTGTTGGTTGATTGAAGGTTTGAAGCCGTCGATCGAGGAGGTGGCGACAGTCACTCATTGTCGGCCGTCGCTGTTGTAGAAGCTGGATGTTGGCGCGCCTTCTTCTCGACACGGTCACCAGGCGAAACGGGCTCTTGATGTGCGCCAGCTAATGCTTCCCGTCCGCGACAGCATGTCAGAAACTATCATCGCGAGTCGAGCGCAATTACATGCTGTCACACCCCGAAAGCGCGGCAACTCGCGGGAGCGTCACACAACACACCTGCGCTACTCGCTACTCCAGCCAGAGTCCCTCTCTCTCAGCCCGCGCTCCACGCGACAGAGTTAACACTACCAAAGATCCTACACACTTTGATTCTTCACACGACCTGTCGATGTAATCGTTCGATAGCAGTTTTCCCTAGGCAAGACCCAGCGTAAAAATACAAATAATATTTACAAAACAAACCAATTATACATTGACATAAATGCATAAATATATATATACAAATAGTAAAACAATTACAATATGTAAAGACACAGAAATGTCATATATTCAGATAACAAAAATAAGGAAAACAAATTTATAGTACAATAGATGGAAATAGGAGGATATGCATTTCCGGCGTTACACATGCCCCACATTGTCTGAGGATGTTCGTGTAACGTAAACAGACTCAGAAAATGTCCCAAAAAAGAAACAGCGGAAATGCATATGCTCAAAACATCAACAAAATTTAGCATTCGTCTAATTAACCATAAATCAATTTTTAGACCATAATAATTGAGTGGAGATACTCCTAATCTTATTCCACTCTGTCATCTTGCACAAAATAAAACAGGTTGACAACATATTAAAATTCATAGAAAACATAGAAAATCGTTTAGCTATTCCAAAATCGTCAAAATCCGTAACACTATCAAGAAATGGAATACTATTTATAAAATTAATCAGAGTACATGGTCATAAAAACAGGTAGATCAAAATACGCCAATTATTAATTACATAGAATACACATTTTACATAACCTTTTCATAATTAATACTCTCGCCATGAGAGTCCACTTAATGCTAAACAAGGAAATAATATTCAGCAGATCGAAAAAACCATAAATATTGACAGTAGAATTCTTTCAGCTGTCCAGGAAGAAAAACAATTCCGCCTTCCGTACTCGCAAGTACAAAGAATGCCGACAGCAGCACAAGAGCCGACAGCGGCACAAGAGCCGACAGCGGTTCCGCCCCGCCAGTATTGTTGCGCCCGCCTGTGCGGCACGCTTGATCTCTCTCGCCCTTGTAACGGCATTTCCAGAACGTCCGTTTCACTGAATTCTTTCGGTAAAACTCACTCCCGAGTAATCTCAAGGAGTCCATAAACACTATCACAGTGGATAACTCAACACTGTCCATCATCACACGCATGTACTAGCCTGAAACTTAAAACAGCGTCTAAGTACATCGGCAATGACTAGTAAATCACATATTTATGGAATCTTACAGCTATTTACAAAATCATATTTACATTCCTTAATCTACTGTGACTCAGCTGAAAACTTAAACTAGCAGCTTGGATTTTTCAGATGATTACTAATCAGTTACTCTTAAATCATTTAGTCAAAATTAATTACTTATTAATTACAACTTCTTTAATTACCTCTAGGTCAGGCAAAAGCATCGTAACATGGCACATCCTTAAATCTTACACTCTATATTTACATACTGTACAAATTACCCATTGTGTGGTATTAATCGATCCTAGGTTGGTACAATTTCAAGTCTACAATATTCCGTATACCTAATCGTTTTCCAGAGCTTGGATACTCTAAGCAATAAGCGTTTGTGTGAGGTATACCAATGACTTTATATGGTCCATTATAAACAAACTTAAATTTAGAGATTTCATGGTCTATCTCGCTCGATTTCTCATGATCTTTTACCAGTACTAAGTCTCCGATTGCAAACTTAGCAAAACGCGCTTTAGCGTCATGCCGACGTATGCGAGCATCGGCTTTTAGCTTCATTACTTCTCGCAAACGATCCTTTTTCACACCAATACTCGGTTTGTCTGGAAACACATTCTTATTCCTCATTATTACTTCATACAGGTCTCGTCTTTGTTCGTGTGTTACGTTTGACACACCGTCTACAATACTTTCCAAATCACTTTCTACAATATTCTCAATGCCGAGATTCCTCACATTACAGTAGTTCAAATTCATCCCTACATCAATACCATCCAGCCAGTTAACAATGTGTATAGGCTGGTATTGCCTATGCACACCGTCTCCTGCCTCGTCAAAACTAACTACTATTGTTTTATCTTGTGACGTACATGTCAAAGTTTTGCTTTCGCAATTAATCACTGCACGGTACTTTAATAGCCAATCTAATCCGATAATTACTTCCGTAGTCAAGTCTGGCACGACGACAAACTCTTGTTCAAATCGTGCCCCACATATCTCGAAGTTGACAAAAATCTATTTTGTGACCGGTTTACTGGCTTTCCCAGTAGCACCGATAATTTTCACTCCTGTTGCTGGCATAACTACGATGCCAGGTCTGTCTTTCAGTAACTCAAATATTTTCCCAGATACAACACTCAATTCTGCACCGGTGTCAATCAACACGTTTAGCTGTAGGTCGTGCATATTAACAGACACTACTATCTGTCTACACTTGTCCTCGACTGTTTCTTTATTTTCCCACAGTAAATCCTCGTCTGTATCCAGGTCATTCCAGAAAAAACCATCCGGCTTTGATCCTAAACCCGGCTTATCTGGCGGCTTTTTCAGCCTCTGTTCACATACAGTTTTAATTTCAACACGTTTGTCCTGAGGCTTAGTCTGTAGCTACGCCTCCAATACCGAAACCTTTTCCTCTAACTCGTCAACTAGTGAGTGTTGCTTTGCTATCAATTCACTAATTGTCACCTTCGTTGATTCCACTTTGGTCAGATTGATCTCATCTGCCAATCTACCTGGAGGAATGTGCCCAGTAGTATCTGCAATTACTTCCTCTGGATCTGCGCAACCCACACTGCTACCGTCCGACCGTATAACGTCAGCTCTTACCTCATACACGCTGTAATCTATGTGCTTTTCTACCAATCGTGTCCGGCTATCACTAAAATTCTCGTACTCTTTCTCCTTAATACTCTCGCATTGTTTAAACTGGAGGTTTGCGTCGGATGGGTCGGCTACTTCTACCACTACAGCTTTCGGTAAGGTCTGCCGGTTAGGGCCAGAACTTTCCGTTACTACTTCAACATCTAACTCCTGCGGGACGAAACACGACGAATCTTGCTCGTGCTCCCCATTTACATTAACTATTTCTGGTAAAGTCTGCCGGTTAGGGCCAGAACTTTCTATCACTTCACAAACACTATCTTCCTGCGGGACGAGACGCGGCAAATCCTGCACGCGCTCCCCATAAACGCTTCTCCCATACAGACCCCTATAATCTCTTAGTTCGTCATATAAGCGACCGAACTGCCTTAACCAGACCTCATCCCTCTCTGCATCCCCTCGCTCGATGACGGACGTTTAATCCGACATCTGATCTTCTCTCAGCACTTGCGAATCATTCTTAAACTCAATCTCCAGTTCCGCTGTGGGTATTACAGCTGCCACTTTATAATCGATTTCCGGAACACTACTTAAATTGTTCTCACTGACAGTGAATGTACTTCCTACTGCCGTGTATCCAGCTGATCTACTACTTGTGGGCGCACTCCTTTCTCCTAACACTGGCACACTCTCCCGCCGTTGATTATTCCACACGGAATTTTCATAACGACGACACCTGGGTTTTCTCCTGTTATTGGGCCGCCAAAATTTCTCCACGCCCTGTCGGCCCCTCACCGGCGCGGCTAATGGTTTCCCTGTCTCGTCCCAGCAGATACGGTCCCCGGATGCTGCTGAGACGGCTGATCACACCCTCTGACGTTATTACTATTCTGTGAAGCCCGTATCACGTTAGTACGATACTGGTTTCCGTCATTCCTGTTATTATTTGCATTGTACCGATTGTTATTACGGTCCGAACCATTAAAGTTATTGCTGACATGGTTGCGGTATGCATTATTCCCATGGTTATCGTTGTTGTGGTTGCTGTGGTACCCGTTGTTGTTACCACGGCCTCTACTACTGTCGCGATTATTGCGCCAAATGTCCTCGTCCTCCACTCTTTCCAGGAAATCATTTATTGTCCTGTAATTGCTTCCTACGTAGCGTTTTGTATCATCTGGAAGCTTTTTGTAGAGTTCCCAGACTATTTCGGATTCCGTGCGGCGATCACGCAAATATTCCAACTTGCGGATCCAGCCCTCACAAAACTCCTTCATCGAACCGCGAGAATTCGCATCGAAAGGCCTCGATACGACAAATTCGCGCCAGACACTTTGCTGTTTTTGCTCTGACCAGTATTCAGCCAGAAACAAATTTTTAAATTCGTCAAAAGTCAGGTTCGTAATGTTGAGGTTTAAGCCCCAACGCTTGGCATCACCAGCCAACACATCAATAATCGCATTAATTTTTCTCTCATTAGTCCATGATCTGGGTAAAACTCTTTCACAATTCTTAATGAAATCCGTCGCGTGTATACCGCCTTTTTTCAAAGGGTCGAACCGCTCCTCTTTCGTCAACAATTCCGAACTATATGCATACATTGGCACATAGCTCTGTTTTTCGTCAAGTTTCTTTTCTAATTCCGACACTCTCGTAATTACTTGGCAAGTGGTTGTCGCAAGCGTTTCTACTTCCCTTTTTTTCTCTTCACAGGTATTAGCCTGCTTCGTCACTTTGGTATCTACTTCGGATACTAAAGCCTTTAAAGTTTCCACCTTCTTTTGATCCTCTTTTTTCACTAATTGAATTTGTTCCGTCACCTTATTCTCGATGATCGGAGCAACTGATTCTCCTACACTTTTCTCGGTTCTGCTAATTTCGGAATAAAAACAAGTATTTATACTCGCAATTTCCGCCTGAACGCCTATCATTTCCTGTTTAAGATTACCGATTTCGGTATTAATCACAACAATATCTTCTTTGATTTTATCAACTTTTGTGTTAACAACTCCAACATTGTTGTTAACAACATTAATTGCTTTGTTCTGACTGTCTAGCTTTCGTTCAATTTTTTCAGACTGAGCTTCTTGCTTGGCCGATTGACTCTTGATTTCGTTAATCAAAACATTCAATAAATCAGTTAAATTCCCGGAAACTACCGGTTTTACTTCCGTAGCGGCTTCCTCTTTAATTGTCCCCCCGTATTCGTCATCAAGGGATTCACATTTGGTTTTCACTTCCGATTCCGAAACATATTCTAAAGTGTGGAATTCCATTTCTGCTCTTTGTTGCGTTTCGGCGGTTGCGTTTCGGCGGTCGCGTCTTTCATGCTAGCCGCCTGCCCCTGAACAATGGGTACCGCGGTGCGCGTTTCCCACTGTTCGACCGATTGTTCCTTATCCAAGCCTACCAAATTTTGGTAATTGTTGCCTTCACTCATTTTAATAATTTTCAATATAAATGCCAAATCTCAAATCTAATTAGGATTCCTCACACTACTTATTCTCGCTGACGTATCGACCATTTCGTAACCAGTACTTTGTTACGAGATTTGCACAATGCAAAATTCGTGTCCAGAACAACCTCAAATCCAAAGATTGTCTTGTCACCAGGTCGCCACGTGTAACCTCCCCCTCACTTATCGACCTTAATGACAGTGAAAAATGAAACCGCGTGTATCTAATGGGAATTTGGGAAAAGCAATCGTCACCGAAGTTAATCTGTCAGTAAAGAGGGAGGAAAGGGTTACATCTAAATGAAAGGAAAAATGCTAATGAAACTGTTGGAAATTAATTTCGAAAAGGGGTAAAGTTAATAAAGAAAGTAAATGTGCGGCCGTTACGTTAACAATCAACTAGCGGTAATTAGATATTTGAGATTTCGGGGAAATTATGGTCGCCAGTCCTAAGGACAATTACTATAGTAACTGAGAAAAAAAAGGTTATTACACATATAATTAGCACTAGAAGCGTGGCAACTGAAGGTTGACAAGTGCAGTGTGAAAACTGAAAGTTTGTCAGAAGTAATAAATTTCGCTACACTCTGACTTAATTTAGCAAAATAATTAATAAAACAGGAAAATCAAAAGTTAATTTAGTGACCGAAGTTAATAGTGAGCTTTCTTTCTGAAGCACATCGAAATTCAGTAAAATACAGCTAGTCTTGGACTACCTCAACAATCATTTCTAAAGCTACTTGAATCTACGCAATTTAGAAAGAAGAGATTTAACTTTGAACTTGAATTAAACGATTCTGAGCAATTAACAATAGTAAAATTTAGTACGTACCAAGCTGAGCTGCAGTCACAGGTAAGCTAAAATACGGTAACAAAACTCGCACTCTTAATTTGTGCTTGTGCAATCTAAATACTGTGGCCAGCTATGAATACTTTAACTGAACTTTGAAATTAAAGCATTGAAATCGAATTATAGTACTTTAATGCTGGCGTTTGAATTTCAACGACACTCGGGTTCATTCCGGAAAAGGAAGGGACCCTGCTTGGTAATGCAATTGGGACAATGAGCAACAAATGTTCACGCTAAGTTGCTGTAATTATAGTTACGAAAATGGTACAGTTTGAAAAGCTGAGGTCTGCCATACAGTTCTAAAACTTTACGTGCTTCCAGTCTTCCTTGTTGGTTGATTGAAGGTTTGAAGCCGTCGATCGAGGAGGTGGCGACAGTCACTCATTGTCGGCCGTCGCTGTTGCAGAAGCTGGATGTTGGCGCGCCTTCTTCTCGACACGGTCACCAGGCGAAACGGGCTCTTGATGTGCGCCAGCTAATGCTTCCCGTCCGCGACACCATGTCAGAAACTATCATCGCGAGTCGAGCGCAATTACATGCTGTCACACCCCGAAAGCGCGGCAACTCGCGGGAGCGTCACACAACACACCTGCTCCACTCGCTACTCCAGCCAGACTCCCTCTCTCTCAGCCCGCGCTCCACGCGACAGAGTTCACAGTACCAAATATCCTACACACTTTGATTCTTCACGCGACCTGTCGATGTAATCGTTCGATAGCAGTTTTCCCTAGGCAAGACCCAGCGTAAAAATACAAATAATATTTACAAAACAAACCAATTATACATCGACATAAATGCATAAATACACTCCTGGAAATTGAAATAAGAACACCGTGAATTCATTGTCCCAGGAAGGGGAAACTTTATTGACACATTCCTGAGGTCAGATACATCACATGATCACACTGACAGAACCACAGGCACATAGACACAGGCAACAGAGCATGCACAATGTCGGCACTAGTACAGTGTATATCCACCTTTCACAGCAATGCAGGCTGCTATTCTCCCATGGAGACGATCATAGAGATGCTGGATGTAGTCCTGTGGAACGGCTTGCCATGCCATTTCCACCTGGCGCCTCAGTTGGACCAGCGTTCGTGCTGGACGTGCAGACCGCGTGAGACGACGCTTCATCCAGTCCCAAACATGCTCAATGGGGGACAGATCCGAAGATCTTGCTGGCCAGGGTAGTTGACTTACACCTTCTAGAGCACGTTGGGTGGCACGGGATACATGCGGACGTGCATTGTCCTGTTGGAACAGCAAGTTCCCTTGCCGGTCTAGGAATGGTAGAACGATGGGTTCGATGACGGTTTGGATGTACCGTGCACTATTCAGTGTCCCCTCGACGATCACCAGTGGTGTACGGCCAGTGTAGGAGATCGCTCCCCACACCATGATGCCGGGTGTTGACCCTGTGTGCCTCGGTCGTATGCAGTCCTGATTGTGGCGCTCACCTGCACGGCGCCAAACACGCATACGACCATCATTGGCACCAAGGCAGAAGCGACTCTCATCGCTGAAGACGACACGTCTTCATTCGTCCCTCCATTCACGCCTGTCGCGACACCACTGGAGGCGGGCTGCACGATGTTGGGGCGTGAGCGGAAGACGGCCTAACGGTGTGCGGGACCGTAGCCCAGCTTCATGGAGACGGTTGCGAATGGTCCTCGCCGATACCCCAGGAGCAACAGTGTCCCTAATTTGCTGGGAAGTGGCGGTGCGGTCCCCTACGGCACTGCGTAGGATCCTACAGTCTTGGCGTGCATCCGTGCGTCGCTGCGGTCAGGTCCCAGGTCGACGGGCACGTGCACCTTCCGCCGACCACTGGCGACAACATCGATGTACTGTGGAGACCTCACGCCCCACGTGTTGAGCAATTCGGCGGTACGTCCACCCGGCCTCCCGCATGCCCACTATACGCCCTCGCTCAAAGTCCGTCAACTGCACATACGGTTCACGTCCACGCTGTCGCGGCATGCTACCAGTGCTAAAGACTGCGATGGAGCTCCGTATGCCACGGCAAACTGGCTGACACTGACGGCGGCGGTGCACAAATGCTGCGCAGCTAGCGCCATTCGACGGCCAACACCGCGGTTCCTGGTGTGTCCGCTGTGCCGTGCGTGTGATCATTGCTTGTACAGCCCTCTCGCAGTGTCCGGAGCAAGTATGGTGGGTCTGACACACCGGTGTCAATGTTTTCTTTTTTCCGTTTCCAGGAGTGTATATATATACAAATAGTAAAACAATTACAATATGTAAAGACACAGAAATGTCATATATTCAGATAACAAAAATAAGGAAAACAAATTTATAGTACAATAGATGGAAATAGGAGGAAATGCATTTCCGGCGTTACAGATCTCTTTGATGACTGATGTCAACCCATCAATACTGAACTGTGTACTTTGCGCATGTTGAGTTTCAGGAGTTCCCTTTTGTCTCCTGAATAACTTATTGCGAACACTTGGTGGGGCAGAAAGATCATGGAATTCTTCTATCCACTCACATGATGTATATTATTGACTACAGGGGCCAAATTCCTAAATCTGTTGAATTTCTGCCATATCTCTGATGAGCTAGTAGTCTTGGTCAGAGTATTACAATATTTTATACAACTACTCTTATTGTTGGATTTCTAACTTTCGTTCGTTTACAGAACAAAAAGTTGTTCGCGTTAGGTTGTTTAACATGTTTACATAATGCTCCTCTTGTGTCTTGTATTGCTTTACTGCAGTCTTCATTCCACCATAGATTACCCAGTCGTTCTACTTTTATTGAAAAAGGTAGTTTTGGGATGGATTCATTTGCTGCGTGCTATATGCTGTGGTGTAGAGGCCATATGTGGAGGCAGTTCGTTTTCTATTGATTTTACCGATTTTACCTCTAATTTGGCGATATTTATACCATCCGCTTTGTTCATGTTCCAAGTCAGTTTACTGGCAATATGTGTTCGGTTATTTTTCTTGCACTGTATATCATAGTTATAGGGAAATGAACTGATCCCATGGTATCTTGCGGAACCGACCATGCTGTGATTTTGTTCATATAGGAAGAAGCTAATGTTATATTCACTGCAGTTGGTCTCATCTATGGTCCTTGGTTTAATGTTACAGATCCATCATTTTATATTATCGTGTTATAATCATCAGTGCGAGACATTATGTACTCCCATGCCTTATCATTCATGACACCTCGTGCTGCATGGTGGTCTTTGAAGTCCCCGCAGATTAAGAATGGTTTTCGGTGTGTGTTGCAAAACTGTGTGCATATGTTGTTCGAAATTCCTACAAGTTGGAGAACGATTTTCTGATGCAATGGAGAATCGGAATTTGTTATTACATGCTTCAAATTCTGAAGATGGCAGGGGTAAAATACAGGGAGCAAAAGGCTATTTACAATTTGTACAGAAACCAGATGGCAGTTAAAGAGTCGAGGGACATGAAAGGGAAGCAGTGGTTGGTAAGGGAGTGAGACAGGGTTGTAGCCTCTCCCAGATGTTATTCAATCTATATATTGAGCAAGCAGTAAAGCAAACAAAAGAAAAGATCGGAGTGGGTATTAAAATTCATGGAGAAGAAATAAAAACTTTGAGGTTCGCCGATGACATTGTAATTCTGCCAGAGACAGCAAAGGACTTGGAAGAGCAGTTGAACGGAATGGACAGTGTCTTGAAAGGAGGGTATAAGATGAACATCAACAAAAGCAAAACGAGGATAATGGAATGTAGCCGAATTAAGTCGGGTGATGCTGAGGGAATTAGATTAGGAAATGAGACACTTAAAGTAGTAAAGGAGTTTTGCTATTTGGGGAGCAAAATAACTGATGGTGGTCGAAGCAGAGAGGATATAAAATGTAGACTAGCAATAGCAAGGAAAGCGTTTCTGAAGAAGAGAAATTTGTTAACATCGAGTATTGATTTAAGTGTCAGGAAGTCGTTTCCGAAAGTATTTGTATCGAGTGTAGCCATGTATGGAAGTGAAACATGGACGATAAACAGTTTAGACAAGAAGAGAATAGAAGCTTTCGAAATGTGGTGCTACAGAAGAATGCTGAAGATTAGGTGGGTAGATCATACAACTAATGAGAAAGTATTGAATAGAATTGGGGAGAAGAGGAGTTTATGGCACAACTTGACTAGAAGAAGGGATCGATTGGTAGGATATGTTCTGAGGCATCAAGCGATCACCAGTTTAATACTGGAGGGCAGCGTGGAGGGTAAAAATCGTAGAGGGAGACCAAGAGAGGAATATACTAAGCAGATTCAGAAGGATGTAGGCTGCAGTAGGTACTGGGATATTAAGAAGCTTGCACAGGATAAAGTAGCATGGAGAGCTGCATCAAACCAGTCTTAGGACTGAAGGCCACAACAACAACAACATGCTTCTACTGCTATTGTTTGAAGGTCAAGGTTAGGTAGTGGCATAGTAATTGGTTTATAGTTGAGTTTTTTACTAATCAATACGGCTACTCCACCTTTCTTATTCTCTCGGTACGATCTTATTATTTGGTATCCTCGACATCTAACAGACATGTCTGGTTTAATCCAGGTTTCTCTTATAATGGCAACAGAGTAGTCATTAGTATAAAGTTCGTACACGAACCATTCTCTATTAGTATATAAAGGTCTGGCATTTCACTGGAGAACTTTAATATCCGTTATTCCGTGTATGTGAGTAGAGCGTTAAGTATGGCCTATTTCTGTCCTGATCCTTTTTCTTATACTACCGATTCTTTGTTTAATAAGGTAAGCTGCGTTATTAGTTTTGTTATTCCAGCCAACAGCTGTTCAATTATCTCCGTATTCTTATCCTCTCCTCTTGATATAACTGCCTATTGTGGCTCTGGAGTTTATTGGGAGGGGGCAGTGGGGGGTGGGGGGAATTCTTCCTCCGATTCCGATTTACTCCTACCAAGATTCCCTGCCACAGTGGCATAAGCTGTTTGCTTTACTTGTTCTTCTGCTTACTTAAAGGATGTCTTGTATATAGATGACACTTTATTAATCTCTTATCGTTTGAGATATATGGGGCAATGCTTATCTCTCGATGTACGGTTTCCTTTACAGTGGAGGCAGCACACATGTGCACTGAGCTGTCTCCATAATGATTACATCGCGGCTGTGACTGACATTGGTTACTAAGATGGCCATATCGCATCCATCTAAAACACTGGCTCACTAGGGGTATGTACGGTCTAATATTACACTTCATGCCATCTATTTGTCACATATTCTGGTAGAAAACGCTATGCGAATGTGACTACACACGTTTGTCGGGATATGTAGTTCATCGTTTCCAAATTACTTATTCTGTTGATCATTCTGCGTACATGAGTGACTGTAATTGTAGATTGAATAGCGTGTTTCAACTCTAACTTTGTTAATTCCGCTTATCCATTTGTAATAACCCCCTGCCGATGTGTTCTGTGGTTTGGTATGTATGCTACTGCATGTTTATGGTGTAGCAAGTTGTCCTCCGCAAACTTTTTTGCAGCACCTCTCCATCTACTAGTACTGGCGTGTCATCAACAATCTGAGCTAAGAGATAATTTAGTTTAGTATTGACCAGTTTGAATCGAAGAATTTTTCTTCCAACGTATTAATAAATAAGTCTGCTATGGTACCTGCAATACAGTTTCCCATAGCCAATCCAGCTGATTGTGTAAGAATTTTATTTTCAAATTAAAAGTAGATCTGAGATAATGTAAACTGCAACAGGTTTATTATTTCATGCGTTTCAATGACAGATACTTTTCTGTTGTGTAGGAGGTATCTCTTTATGATCTCTATTCGCACCTTACAATAACAGACAGTCTTCTGTGGAATAGGAAGAGTTGTCAGAGAAATACGTTTTCAGTGTAGTTTGAAATTTTACTTTTCTTTCTATCAGGCGTTTTAAATCAGTAGGTAAATGATCACAACTTTTGGTTGCAGTATTATGAACCCTTGTTTGAGCTACAGACATCCTTAACGTGGCGTAATGAATGTCATTTTTTCTTCTGGTATTGTAATTATTTCGTACGCCATTGTTCCTGCTGAAGTACAATGAATTGCTTATAACAAACTTCATGAGGGAACAACTATACTGTGAAGCGGATAGATTACTATTCACACGCTGCGCAGCCGTAAGTTTCCGGCTAAAGCCTTATCCATAAAGGAAGCAAAACACACACATACACACACACACATAAAGATTCATACGCCCAAAAACTCGCACATACACATGACCGCTGTCTCCAGCTGTTCTAGCCAGAATCTTTTTTAAAGAGGGAGGAAATATGAACAATGAATGATTATCGACAGGAGGAATTTAGGGCATGAGATGCTGCACTATCAATCAGCGCGGTCATTAGATTAGATTAGATTAGATTAGATTAGTACTAGTTCCATAGATCATGAACACGACACTTCGTAATGATGTGGAACGTGTCAGGTTAATAAAAGGTGTCTATACAAGATATTACATTACACAAAATATTACATGACACTATATATATATATATATTGTGGGTGTTAGGGAAATTACTCACTTACTATATCCAAAAATTCATCTAATGAGTAGAAGGAGTTACCATTAAGAAATTCTTTTAATTTCCTTTTACATGCTATTTGAATTCGTTCGGATTGTTAATAACAAATTTCAAAAGTGAATGTATATATTGTGAGGCTACAGTGAAGATCTCTAGCTCTTTAAATAAGTGACTGCAGGATGACCTTGGATGAGCTCCAGCAATTATTCTGATTACACGCTTTTGTGCAATGAATACTCTTTTACTCAATGATGGGTTACCCCAGAATATGAAGCCATACGAAAGCAGAGAACGAAAATAGGCGTGGTAAGCTAATTTACTAAGATGTATATCTCCAAAATTTGCAATGACCCTAATAGCATAAGTAGCTGAACTCAAACGTTTCAGCAAATCGTTAGTGTGTTTTTTCCAGTTCAACCCCTCATGAATGCATACACCTAGAAATTTTGAATATTCTACCTTAGCTACCGATTTCTGATCGAAGTCTATATTTATTCATGGTGCCATTCCATTTCCTGTGTGGAACTGTATATACTGTGTTTTGTCAAAGTTTAGTGAGAGCCCATTTGCAGAGAACCACTAAATGATTTTCTGAAAAACATCATTTACAATTTCACCAGTTAATTCTTGTCTGTTGGGTGTGATAGCTATACTGGTATCATCGGCAAAAAGTACCAGCTTTGCATCTTCGTGAATATAGAATGGCAAGTCATTAATATATATTAAGAACAGCAGAGGACCCAAGACCGAACCTTGCGGCACCCCATTCTTGATTGTTCCCCAGTTTGAGAAATCACCAGTTTTTTGCATGTGAACTGTTTATGTTAACTTTCTGCACTCTTCCAGTTAGGTATGATTTAAACCATTTGAGCATTGTCCCATTCATACCACAGTAATTGAGCTTATCTAGAAGTATTCCATGATTTACACAATCAAAAGCCTTTGATAGATCACAAAAAATCCCAACGGGTGACTTTCGGTTACTCAGAGCATTTAATACTTCATTAGTGAAGGTATATATAGCATTTTCCGTTGAAAAACCCTTCTGGAAACCAAACTGACATTTTGTTAAAACTTTATTTTTACAAAGGTGTGAAGCTACTCTACAATAAATTACTTTTTCAAGAATTTTGGATAAGGCAGTCAGAAGAGAGATTGGGCGGTAGTTGTTGACATCAGACGTATCCCCTTTTTTTAGGCAGTGGTTTAACATTGGCGCACTTCAGTCTATGTAGGAACATACCCTGCTTCAGAGAGCTATTACATATGTGTCTAAGAATCCCACTTATTTCTTGGGAACAAGCTTTTATTATCCTGCCGTGTGTCGTGTGGGGACGAGACCGTTAATACAGTGTGGCTCGCACGTCGGAGTGCTGAGTTTTGGAAGGCAATGAAAAATACAGGAAAGAATAAAAGTAAACAGCGCAAACAGAAATTATGTATATAA
The DNA here is from genome assembly GCF_023864275.1 of Schistocerca cancellata. NCBI lineage: Eukaryota > Metazoa > Arthropoda > Insecta > Orthoptera > Acrididae > Schistocerca > Schistocerca cancellata. The sequence goes on from NC_064632.1 coordinate 250,005,134, forward strand.
GAAAATATTTCTTGGGCGGCTCCACTTGCGAATGAAGTGTAAGTTTTTGGAAATTCGTGGTAAGGTCTTATGGGAACAAACTGCTGAGGTCTTCGGTCCCTAAGCCTACACACTACTTATCCTAACTTAAACTTACGCTATGGACAACACACACAAGCATGCCCGAGAAAGGACTCGAACCTCCGACGGGGGGGAGCCGCATGGACCGTGACAAGGCGCCCTAGACCGCGCGGCTAGAAACGTAATTCCTGTAGGCTACGATAGGATCGATTAGTACACCCGTAAACGATGCAAGCTGGCATTTTTGATGAAACAACTACGTCTCCATATAATCAAAGCATCAGATGCTACTTGGGATGCGACCACAAAAGTCGATGGATATGCACAATGGTGGAAACTGGGCATGGAGATAAAAATGCCGTAAACCTAATGTTTTGAGCTATGAACTCGTAAGATAGCGGACGTCGCCTTCAAGTTTGTGACGTAATGATAACTCTGTTCCTTTTTTACTCTTATGGAAATTCCACCGCAAACATATAGCGTCGCTGGAGTCGAAGCTGTCAAAAAGTGCGTAACACTCGGTTCACAACACTTCCCAGAAAAGTGACGTCATTTTGACGTCACATGCAATTTCGACGATCGCATGATGGCTATCGATTTTCGTTTGCATTTGATACGTGCCTTTCATTAAGACTTCATGGGCACGTACCAGTGATCTCTATACTAACTGGATGGCGAACTTCGGCTGTCACAGCGTGCCGTCGTCTGTTAGCGCCGCCATATTGCAGTTAGGCAAGAAACTATATGTGAATTTTAGTTAGAAAGACAGCACTCGTTTTCGTTCGGAAGTATATACATTCTTGACGATAATAAAACTAATAGATTAACATTAAAGCAACGAACTACCAATTTCGTTTTACGCTCATGAGCACTAAAGTCTAGTCTAATATCGTAAATATAAAGTACCTAAAAGCGAAACAATATTTTTCCCAGGCGTAAGGAACAGTTTTATTCACATATGTAATGCACTTATCAGTGGCGACATCATCTTTGGCGTCGGCAAAAAATGTAATGGGGTTTATTTAAACGTGAATTTGGATATCTACAACAATATGCTAATTATTGTCAGGCACCATATGAAACAACCAAAATTACGTGTGACACTGACACGAAAATTGTTCTCTTCTTTTACTGAACGAATTCACATGTACCAACGTGGACATTGCGATGAAATCAGTTTAAAGTGCATATTTAACTGAGAACTAACGTATATAAACTGTTCAGTCAATGTGGGTAACTTTGCACCACTTTTTTCTGTCTTTTTTAAAGTACTGCACACACAATCTACATCACAACAAACACCAAAATTTCACCCGTATTGCTAAGGTGTGCTTGGCAATGAGGAAATATGTACTAGAGACGCTCTCTTGGAGTAAAATTTCAATTTTAATACTGGTACAAAATTACTCAGTCATTCTGGGTAACTTTAGTCTTAAATAACATAGTATTTTTCCCATATCTAATGTTCTGAATAAATTTACATCCCAACTAAAGGAAATCAGGTGATAATAAGAAGTAAAAACAGTGTTGATTCAGTTTCCAGATTTACTTTGAAATATTAAGATATTTGTATCAACCTGACTTTGTTCAACTTAAATCATTGCCAGAAGCTCACTTCACAGTCAAAGGAATTAAAGAAAAATCACAAGCCTAAGAGCTTTTAGGGATGTGGAAAGACATTTGAATGAATCACAGAGGTCCAGGTGGAGCACCAGCCATTTGAAACAAGAATAGCAATTGGTACAAATATATTATGATTAGTTAAAAGTTACCCTGATTGTAATGTTCCAAGGAACACCTTCATATGTCTATGTACTTTTTTATCATTTGTAAAATGATGAATACTGTAAACATTAAGTATGAGCAAGGATATTGAAATGAGAATACAAAAACACATTGAAACAAGAAATTTATTTTTGTCATTTCCATACTTTTTAACCACTGCTGCAATGTTACAGGCACAACACTACACATTACTCAATAAAATAATCTTACTGAGTTTTTGTCTTACACTAGTTGTATTGTGACCTATTTTCTCAAGTGGAAACCTTTTCCCATATGTTTTCAGCTGCACCTGAATGTACCTGGATGTAGTCTTACGTACAATCTGTGTCTCAAGCAAAAAAATGAATAGTTCACAATTTTTTTAAGAACACACATGACAATCTTACTAATTAAATGCTTTTGCCTCATGTCACCATTGCCAACAAACATTTGAAACAATTTTTCTGAGTGCTCCACTACAGAGCATACAGCATTACTTGTTTCAATAAGCTTTCCTCGGCTTACAAATTTTGTGAATGAGCTCTTTTCTGCAGTACTAACAAGTGCATATGTTGCGTCATTACAAAAAACGAGTGGCCTAAGAATGTAGAGGCAGTCTTTACATGTAACTTGTTTTGAAATTGTGAGGGCAACATACCCTGCAATGTAATACAAAATGTTCTGCTTGTATGTGGAAAACACAGTACCCTCTTCATTAAGTTAGCACCATTTTTCTACTTCGTCTACAAACATACAAGAATCAACTACAAGAGGACACTTTTGTGATCGGAAATCATACAGTCCTACAGGTACCATTGAACACATGTTAAAATTTGTACAGTTTCCTCCAACAGTGCTAACATTAGTGCCTAAAAGCAACTTGCGCATAGCACACTTCAACTGATATGAATTTGGGTTGTTATTCCAACCCCCTCTAGATCTCACACATGAGAAGAAGAGTTCAATATGATCTTGGGTAAACTTATATGTCAATAAATATTTCAGAGGAGAAATTTTCCCTAGTCATTGTTTCCAGTGCAATGGCTTTAATCGAATGCGTGTTCAAAATTATACCAAAGGCAAAAGTACTTCTTGGGTGCTGCAGAAGAGAAACACCATTTACTTTTAAACTTCTTATATAAGATACTGTCTGATGAAAAATATCAAGCCAATGTGCCTGATTACTGAATTTCAGGCTGGCTTTATATCTAGAGGATTTCTGGAGTTAAGGACATCAAAAATTCTGTCTATAAATCTAACTCCACTGTTGCCTCACTACCATTAAATCTGGGATTGCCAGCTCTTCTCAAAAATCTATAGTATTGCAACGCTAGAACTGAGTGTTTGAACTGCTAAGCTGACATTCATCTTTTTATCAACATAATTAATATGTTGTCCTGACAACTTGTTAGCAAATGTCATGCCTTCCTCAATTTGCAACTCATTTAGTTCTTTTAAGTACCGCCACTTAATATGGCCATTTGTAGACTCTATAACACCTACTTCTGCTAATGCATTTCGAGCAAGTTTCACTAAATGACACATATCCAAAACAGTAAACATTGTGGTTTGAAACTGGGTGAAGGAACTGAGAAGAAAAAACGTTTTGATGAAAATTAATACTCCATCCCAATGAACGAAGAGTACTTATATTTGTCCTTGTGCCATCACAAGCGACTGCTCAAATTCTGATGCCTGAATTGCTTAGCCTCTCCAGAGCAGAGTTTATTAACTTCCCCTGCACACTACCATCAAAGCCATTCACTAAAAAATACGCTACAGGACACTTAAATTTACCTTTTATGGACACAAGCATAAAAACTAATGCCTCTGGAGCTTCTTTCACTTCTTTTGATTGTTCAACTTCTCCAAAATATACAAAACCTGTGTACCTCTTAGTTTCCTGGTCCCACACAAGCTGTTTTCTAATTGCCATACTGTCTATTATGAGGCTAGAATCTTTAAATTCATTCCTCGCTTGATGGTAAAATTCAAAGTACCTGAACACATCACTTAAAAACCAGGATGACAATTCACAGTCCCTGCCCAACGAGAAATCAGTGATTTGTGAGGCAGAGGCATTAATGTCTGTAAATATTCATACGCCTTAGGAGAGTAAAAATACACTGTCATTGCAAACATTTTAATGTCTGTTTTGTACCTGTTTCCCCTGGATGACACACTATTATTCAACAAATTGCACACTAATTCCACCTGAGTCCCTGTTTGTTGATTCAGGAATTCATGCAGCTTCTGTTAGATGACCCTTCTTTTTCAGAGCACTTATGATGTCTTTCATTGAATAGTTTTTCTTCTCTCTTCTCCTAATTTTTTCCTGCAGGCTCTTGATTTTTCTTCTCGTGTCTCCACAACATCTGGTAAAAAACTATATGTGTCACTGGCCTTGTCAATTATTTCTATTTGTGTTTGAGTTCCACATTCCTTAGATGTTTCACAACTCTGAGAAAACTGAAACAAGAATAGAATACAAGTAGTACAGGCATGAAACAAAGTTTTGCAAGTACGTATGAGAAATCATGTTTGTTTGAAAACAGAAACAATGTTTATGAGAAGTGACTAACCTGTTCAATATAATCATGAGTTTCTACAATAGGCTGTCCAGTTGTTATTCTAATCTGTCGCCTTGGTTGCTTTTCCTTGGGCATTAAATGCGTCGGAAACGCAAACTGTGATGACACTGCATCAGGCTTGAGATGCCTTCTCGAAGTACCAGGCCTTACCAAATAATCTTCTTCCAAGATGTGATCTCCACACAAGAAACTAGCCCTTGTAGGCGTGGTTTTTAAAGTCCGATACGCCACCCTGACGCTGCCGCAGCGGGCGGTATCGGTTTAATTCATGTATATAACCGTGCGCGATCGCTTTATCTCAGCACTATGCGTCGCAAGTGGACCTCTTCCCACGCCACTCTGAGGGGCACCCTGATAGCGGAAGTGGCACCACACTCTCTGCATCCCCCGGTTTCTGTAGGACACATTTCACCGGCACTCACCCACATCAGAGAGTTCTTGATTGACTTCAGCTACTTACGGTCAGAACTTCCGACGACACGGAAGCCCAGCACAAAAGACTATTATCGCCTCTATCAACAGCAGCAACCTGTAAATACGGTCACTCACAGACATCCTGAAGTTGCCTGGAACACGATGTGGCGAGCGGTACACACGCCTTTTCTACCTACGACGGTGCGTTCATTGTGGTACGTGGTTGTGAATGGGAAGTTCGCTACTCGTCAGAGGCTACATTCCATACATCTGACGGACGACCCCTTGTGTCCGACATGCTCAGTCGCTGACTCGGACGCACACCGTCTGACGTGTGCCGCGACCAGCGAGTGCTGGCTACTGACGCAGCGCATGCTGGCGTTACTCTTGCGGCGATTGCCGGAGTCTATCTCCCCTGATGAAGTATTGCGCCCCGACAGCGTATACTTTCCATCAACCAGAACGAACGCCGTTAACTGGCTAAAAGGCATGGCCGTTTACTACATATTTTGCGATGCTCCCAAAGGCACACTCGACTTTTGGTCCCTGTTGATGACGACACATGCAGCTTTCAGCCACCACCCGAAGTACAGAACTCGTTTCGAAAATTATTTAGGTTCATTATTTGCGGATCCTCCTGCTCACTGGGGCGTTCCGGTATGAGACGCTGAAAATGAAGAAGAATCCTGGAGCATATTGATCCTCTACGGACGGAATAGGGGGGAACCCCTCCCAACAGACGAGAAGACGACTCGGACGCACGGCTACGGCGGTTGTAAGATCTTTCTTTGTAATGAAACAAAAATAAATCTATAAAAGAATGTTATAAAAATTAAAGAAATAAATAAATAAAACAACATCGACAAACCCACTACATCCTCTTCCTGATCCTTCGATCCTCGAACTCGAACACGTTGCTTGGGCGTGGCGGCGGGATGGCCAGGCTTCGGGTGTCGACCCCTGCCCTACCCGTCGTCCTGCTCCTGCAGCGGTTCATTAGATTTAAAAAAAAAAAAAAAAAGTTGGTAGAGCACTTGCCCGCGAAAGGCAAAGGTCCCGAGTTCGAGTCTCGGTCCGGTGCACAGTTTTAATCTGCTAGGAAGTTTCATATCAGCGCCCACTCCGCTGCAGAGTGAAAATCTCATTCTGGAAATTATCTGTGTTAATTTTTTCTTTCCGCTGCAACGAGCGCAGCCATTGATGATAGCGATTTGTATCGCGATTTTGTCTGTGTTTTCCTTTGAAACAAATCAAATGTTTGCTTGATGAAGTCTCAATAGTGCACAATACGAAAGTAGAGTTTATAGAGTTTAATAAGCATTTCAAATACTTACTTATTTGGTCTAACAATAGAAAGTCTCTATCAATTGTCTGCCGCCATCTTAACAATTATCTCAGCGGCAAATTCAAATTACGCAACTCTGCAGGCATAAATGCCGAACGTAATACAAATGTGTAAAAATAAATGTGCACCGGTGGCCCCGAACTCATTTTAATGAAAATGATTCGAATCAGATTGGTTCTTTAAAAACAGTGCTCATAGCACGATCCTTATAAGAAACTTTTCTAGCAGCAACCTGTAAATACGGTCACCCACAGACATCCTGAAGTTGCCTGGAACACGATGTGGCGAGCGGTACACACGCCTTTTCTACCTACGACGGTGCGTTCATTGTGGTACGTGGTTGTGAATGGGAAGTTCGCTACTCGTCAGAGGCTACATTCCATACATCTGACGGACGACCCCTTGTGTCCGACATGCTCAGTCGCTGACTCGGACGCACACCGTCTGACGTGTGCCGCGACCAGCGAGTGCTGGCTACTGACGCAGCGCATGCTGGCGTTACTCTTGCGGCGATTGCCGGAGTCTATCTCCCCTGATGAAGTATTGCGCCCCGACAGCGTATACTTTCCATCAACCAGAACGAACGCCGTTAACTGGCTAAAAGGCATGGCCGTTTACTACATATTTTGCGATGCTCCCAAAGGCACACTCGACTTTTGGTCCCTGTTGATGACGACACATGCAGCTTTCAGCCGCCACCCGAAGTACATTATCTGGAGCCGAAATTAATTACGCACGAGTTGCGAAGAATATTGTTTCAGGTAACATACGTCAGTGTTGTGCCCGGCTGATATTCGGTGGTTTTAATGATCATTTTGCTGAAGATCACTATTTCCATCAAAATCAATAGTTGTATAGAATCTGTTGTATGAACTGTGATTTAGTGACACTTACACAACTCACAGACAACACTTTAACACGACGTTAACTTGGAGTTATTTAGCAACTTGACCAAATCTTTAGCCGGGAGAAAAATTATTTAGTAATTACTCAATGTCATAAAATTAGATTATCATTTTCATTTACAAATTAGTTAAATGCCAAACCACTGAATGGAACAGCGAACTCCACAAGTTGCAAGACGCAACAAGAAGAAACAGCCAAGACTTTGACATCAACCAGTCACTGCTGCCAAGAAAACGAATAATCACAAGAAGAAATACGGAAAAACTAATAATAAGAATATGTTTGCACCGCGTAATTACGAGTAGTGAAGCGGAAATCTAGTACCAAAAGTGTGCAGCTTCAAAACACAAGATTGTGACACTATTATTAGAACATCGCGACAGTGGCATAAAATTCTTTCAAGAAAACATTTGACCATTCTAAAAAAGTTTTAGGAGACTATACCTCAAAAAATACAGCTCGGAAACGCATTAAGCGATAGATTGCTAGGCAGTTAAACATCAAGACACGAGGGCTATTCGGGAAGTAAGTTCCGATCGCTCACGAAATGGAAACCACGGTGAAAATCCAATGAACATTGTCCCTAGTATGGCCATCGATCGCGCCTTATCGATCTTCACAGTTTTGAGCGCACGGTGAGCACATAAAGGTGCCCAGAAATCTTTCGCCAAGTATAAGAGAGAGATTTCACCTGATGTCATGTAGCCCACATTACGTTAAGTGTCATGCGGTTCCTTCTTGACAATTCTCGGCCGCGCTTTGCAGGTGCAATGTAGATGCTCCTGCAACGTTTTCGATGGGAAGTGTTTCATCATCCACAACACAGCCCATAATTGGCTCCCTCTGAGTTTCATCTCTGAAATTGTAGGTCAGTGTAAAGCTCCGTGGAAAACACAGGCGGCTGCCTTCTATGGTGAGGGTATTGGGAAGTTGGTACAACGCTACGACATATGTCTAAGAGTGGTGACTATGTAGAGAAGTGGCTGGAACATGTAGCGGAAAAGAGAGAGTGAAATAATAATAATAATATTTTGATTTAGAAAAAAGCTGAGCTACACTCTTATATGTACGCACCATCTCATCACCCAAAAACTAACCAGCGAGATAAAAGTCGATTACTGAATCAGGCGTTTAGAGCATGTCAACGCGGACAGTCATTCGGCGGGTTTTGAGTACAGAATATCACTAAGAGATGGCAGGAGAAGCAACAGACAGCCTCTCTACAGCGGCAGCCGACAACACACACACAAACACACACACACACACACACACACACACACTGCGACTTAAATCTGGCGGTGCATTTTTGTGTGCAGTGGTTTCTGAACGAAAATGCATTTGCGATACATACACGAAGAATCATTAAGTCAATACAACAGTTTTAACCACAATTTGATTTCAAGACTTAGCTGAAATACAGTCACAGATTATATGTACGTAGTAATGTGAATAGTCACCTACGGATTTACCTGCATAATTAAATAGCGTGATATGGCTTTCGTAGAGGATAATATGAACATGGAAGGGTTTATGCAGTCGGTATTAGACCAGCTTTCTCAAATGAATAAGGATTGACGCAAATAGACAACAATTTTGCAACGATTGAGAACATTTGTATACCGTGACCAGTCAACTACAGGCCTCCATTGCCCTAACTTAATGGTAGAATGGTAGGCCAAAAATTCAATTAGATCTAGGGTTCAGTCATGTTGCAGAAATAGGTAAACGACTAGAAATTTTTTTAGGAAAAGCCAGACTGTAAAACAGAACATGTACATAGGATAAAATCTGAACAATACATTTTAATTAAAAGAGTTCAAATTTTAGAGAGGTATGAATCCCAGTCTCGCACAAATTTTTAACTGTCACTACATATTCGTTACACTGCAAGTGCAGCACACGTGAACCGTATGCTCTGACATCATTTCCGTCGTTGCATCTGCATCGATCCATTAATTTCAGTTAATGCATTTCACTCATTTCAAACATTTCGACTTCCCCCGTTTCAAGCTAGCACTCTCGCTGTGTTGTTCCCTACTGTTCTTGTCTGTCGCTGCTCGAGCCATGGTTATTCTCCGTGTTACACTGCCTCTGTTAATACACATAGCCAGACAGAATATAACGCATGACTAGTATGAAACCACTCCATCAAATGCACTCGTAATAATCCACTTAAAATCATGTAATAGATAACGATGTACGAGGTGTTTTACGGAAGTAATGAAACTGATTTCTGTTGAGCCGTGACCTTATGCGTTTTACACATCAAAGTTATCCCTCGAAGATAGCGTCCTTCGGCAATCATTCACTGACGGAGGCTTTGTTTCCATGGTTCATAGCAATTCTGGAAGTATTCAAGTTTCCATTCCAGTGGGCCCGCAGCTTGCGTGAGATTGAAGAAAGACATTTTATTTTAATTACACATTTTTTGCTGCACCATTTATTTGTTTACTCATGGTGACACATGCTACACGACGAACTCGTTTCGGAAATTTGCCATTATCAAGTGTACCTGTGAAGATGATATGACAGATGTAATACTGTTCCTTACGTCTTTGTTAGTCTATGTCTATAGATGGCATCTTATGCTTACGTCTTAGTTGGTGCGACATGACCCACATGGCATCTTTGAGCGTAAATTTCGGTTGTCTTTTTGTTATGATACGATAATGTTATCTATATATTTACTTTTTATTTGCGCGATCTTATAAAGTTATTCTTTGGTAACTTTTTTGGGGTATGACTCGTTTCACAGCGCTTCCTGCGAAAGTGCCGTCATACTGACGTCACGCGCAATTTCGACGACCGCGTGATCGCCTATTGACTTTGTGACAAGAAACAATATGAATGATATTGCTCCTCGATTCACTCGCAGCAATTTAAACTGTCCTCTTAGTTTTCTTCGTGGCCACACACTGGGAAGTCGCCACGTATTGGGAAATAAAGAGCCAAATATTTGTGAGAAGAAAGAATACGAATTTTATTGCAGCTCGTTTTTGTCGCAGCATTCAAAGCTGCCCTCTTAGATTCCTAAATAACCACACACAGGGAAATCACCACATATTCGGAAATAAAGAGTCAAGTATTTGTGAAAAGACAGAATATGAATTTTATAGCTGCTCGTTTCGTTCGCAGCAATTAAAGCTGTCCTTTTATGTTCCTGCCTAACCTCACACTCGGAGATGGCTAAATATTTATTTCATCCTTCGTTCTGAAATCAGACGGAATGTTAATAACATGGAATATTGGCGAACATATTTATATTACAACCATAAGGAAGTCGCAGAACATGCTGACAACGCTAAGTTGGAATTATATATATACAGGGTGTTACAAAAAGGTGCGGCCAAACTTTCAGGAAACATTCCTCACACACAATGAAAGAAAATATGTTATGTGGACATGTGTCCGGAAACGCTTACTTTCCATGCTAGGGCTCATTTCATTACTTCTCTTCAAATCACATTAATCATGGAATGGAAACACACAGCAACAGAACGTACCAGCGTGACTTCAAACACTTTGTTACAGGAAATGTTCAAAATGTCCTCCGTTAGCGAGGATACATGCATCCACCCTCCGTCGCATGGAATCCCTGATGCGCTGATGCAGCCCTGGAGAATGGCGTATTGTATCACAGCCGTCCATAATACGAGCACGAAGAGTCTCTACATTTGGTACCGGGGTTGCGTAGACAAGAGCTTTCAAATGCCCCCATAAATGAAAGTCAAGAGGGTTGAGGTCAGGAGAGCGTGGAGGCCATGGAATTGGTCCGCCTCTACCAATCCATCGGTCACCGAATATGTTGTTCAGAAGCGTACGAACACTTCGACTGAAATGTGCAAGAGCTCCATTGTGCATGAACCACATGTTGTGTCGCGCTTGTAAAGGCACATGTTCTAGCAGCACAGGTAGAGTATCCCGTATGAAATCATGATAACGTGCTCCATTGAGCGTAGGTGCAAGAAACTAAAATGAGCTCTAACATGGAAATTAAGCGTTTCCGGACACATGTCCACATAACATCTTTTCTTTATCTGTGTGTGAGGAATGTTTCCTGAAAGTCTGGCCGTACCTTTTTGTAACACCCAACAACTTTCACCTCCAGAAACCACGGCGTTTTTCATTACGCTAGCACTTAACCATGTCATGTTTGCACTTAACCATGTCATATTTAACTCCGGTCTTAGTTATCATAAACTATCTTGAAGGCTTGTGTAGTTGGTGCGTTATTAAGTGACATTAAATGTTAATGGTGTCGAGTTTGTGATAAATTTTCAGTGCTCTGTTACCGTGAAATGGCCTACTACATATTACAAAACAAGCGTGTTTCATGCTTACTTTGTAAATTATTGAGGATAACAAAACATTCCTCAGAGAGTACCCTTATATGAAGGTATTAACCATTATATCAATAACTGTAATAAATGATTCAAAGAATGACGTTGTTTTGCTAATCTTCGGTCTTTGACCATAGCGCTTATCGGGTAGCATTCATCTCACGCTAGGTGAGGAGAACCTTACGTCATAGTGACGTAACTCTACGTCATCGTGACGTAAATAACCTAAATCGACTACATGAGTGCGTATATCGATCTTTGCGATGGTACCGATAACGTCAAAGCTAAATGTAAATACATGTATACAAACGAAGTGACAGGAGTTATCTGTTACGCCCATCCCAGTTGAATTAATTATTTAGCTGTAATCCGAACAATTTGGGATGGTATTATGTGTTTCAGGAACATAATGAATGTCTGAACGAAGGAACCATAACGAAAGTAAAAAAAAAGCTTTTAGTCAATTAAAAAAATCCTATGAACCGTGCATAAATCGTGTGGATAGTAACGTGAAACAATTAATTATTAAGCTGCAATCCAAAGAATGTGGGATGTTATTGTGTGTTTCATGAACATAACGAATATCTGAATGAAGGGATCATAACCATAACGAAAGTGTCTTTTTTTTCTAGCCTGAAATGAATGCTACCCCTTTTTTTTTAAAAAAATCCGATGAATCGTGTCTAAATCCTGTGGATAGAAACATGAAATAATTATTAAGCTGCACTCCAAAGAATGTCGGATGTTATTGTGTGTTTCATGAACATAACGAATATCCGAATGAAGGAATCATAACCGTAACGAAAGTGTCTAGGCATATTGTAGTCCAATTAATCGTGCATAAATCACGTGGATAACAACGTGAAATAGGGAGAAATTAAAGTGTTTCGTATTTTTATAAAAGCCAATGAATTGTACATAATTCACGTGGGCAGAAACGTTAAACTGAGAAACTGAAGTTCGAAGTAATTCCGAATGTTGCTGGAAATATTAAACTAACTAGTTCCATTTAATATTGCCTTCATGTTGTAAATCAACTAAGAACAATGAACAGTGCAGATTCAAGACGCACACAACACTCAAAGTATACAGAATGCACACAACAGTCGGTAGGACAACTCGTGAAACTCATGATGACGCGTGCCTACGTCACATTGACGTAGGGCTCTCCTCACCTAGCGTGAAGTGAATGCTAGCCGCGCTCGCTTAATCGTGCCGTCTCAGGAGTGTCTTTTAGTTAGGCAAAAAGTTTCTCTTGGTGTTAACGAAGTGTATGTTGTGAGTGTAAAATGGTTATTTCGTGCTCTGCATACAACTGTACGAACCGGTGGAACAAGGAAAGTAATTTAACTTTGCACAGGTAATAATTGAATGTCAAGAAATGACAGCAATCTCGTAAATATCTTGGTCGTCGCCTTGCATTATACAATGTGTCTTCTGTTTTGGACAGGTTTCCTCTGCAAAAAGGCGATTTGCTGAAACAGTGGGTCATTGCCACTAAGCAAGGGCTTACGAAATGTCCATATGCTGCTTGAAATCTGTCGGCCATCGTAGCCGTCAAGGGAAGGATATGCGCAAAATACACTCCTGGAAATGGAAAAAAGAACACATTGACACCGGTGTGTCAGACTCACCATACTTGCTCCGGACACTGCGAGAGGGCTGTACAAGCAATGATCACACGCACGGCACAGCGGACACACCAGGAACCGCGGTGTTGGCCGTCGAATGGCGCTAGCTGCGCAGCATTTGTGCACCGCCGCCGTCAGTGTCAGCCAGTTTGCCGTGGCATACGGAGCTCCATCGCAGTCTTAAACACTGGTAGCATGCCGCGACAGCGTGGACGTGAACCGTATGTGCAGTTGACGGACTTTGAGCGAGGGCGTATAGTGGGCATGCGGGAGGCCGGGTGGACGTACCGCCGAATTGCTCAACACGTGGGGCGTGAGGTCTCCACAGTACATCGATGTTGTCGCCAGTGGTCGGCGGAAGGTGCACGTGCCCGTCGACCTGGGACCGGACCGCAGCGACGCACGGATGCACGCCAAGACCGTAGGATCCTACGCAGTGCCGTAGGGGACCGCACCGCCACTTCCCAGCAAATTAGGGACACTGTTGCTCCTGGGGTATCGGGGAGGACCATTCGCAACAGTCTCCATGAAGCTGGGCTACGGTCCCGCACACCGTTAGGCCGTCTTCCACTCACGCCCCAACATCGTGCAGCCCGCCTCCAGTGGTGTCGCGACAGGCGTGAATGGAGGGACGAATGGAGACGTGTCGTCTTCAGCGATGAGAGTCGCTTCTGCCTTGGTGCCAATGATGGTCGTATGCGTTTTTGGCGCCGTGCAGGTGAGCGCCACAATCAGGACTGCATACGACCGAGGCACACAGGGCCAACACCCGGCATCATGGTGTGGGGAGCGATCTCCTACACTGGCCGTACACCACTGGTGATCGTCGAGGGGACACTGAATAGTGCACGGTACATCCAAACCGTCATCGAACCCATCGTTCTACCATTCCTAGACCGGCAAGGGAACTTGCTGTTCCAACAGGACAATGCACGTCCGCATGTATCCCGTGCCACCCAACGTGCTCTAGAAGGTGTAAGTCAACTACCCTGGCCAGCAAGATCTCCGGATCTGTCCCCCATTGAGCATGTTTGGGACTGGATGAAGCGTCGTCTCACGCGGTCTGCACGTCCAGCACGAACGCTGGTCCAACTGAGGCGCCAGGTGGAAATGGCATGGCAAGCCGTTCCACAGGACTACATCCAGCATCTCTACGATCGTCTCCATGGGAGAATAGCAGCCTGCATTGCTGCGAAAGGTGGATATACACTGTACTAGTGCCGACATTGTGCATGCTCTGTTGCCTGTGTCTATGTGCCTGTGGTTCTGTCAGTGTGATCATGTGATGTATCTGACCCCAGGAATGTGTCAATAAAGTTTCCCCTTCCTGGGACAATGAATTCACGGTGTTCTTATTTCAATTACCAGGAGTGTAGTTCAGTTTTGAGACAAGATAGGTGTTGACATAACGTGTTCTGAGAAGCATATCCAAGCGACGCAGTTTGTTGTCCTGCAGCAGAGCACGTGTCTGGTGTAGGAGCCGGCGGTACGTAGCCGCCGCCGTGCGGCGACATTGCTATAGAATTGCACTCCTAAACACTTGAGTACGGGCACCTTGTCAAAGGGCACCGCCGTTGTGTGGGAAAGCCCCCCTCCGACATCCATGTATTTTGTCTTCTTCAGTTGATGACGCTCCCAGCGACCGCCCCGTACTGGCGTAGCCACTGTAGCGCCATATGCATTACATCCTCTGATCTGGCCAGGAACACCACGTCATCAGCGAATGCACCACAATGAAAGGTCTCGTCCCGCAAGGAGATACCAGTTAATGGCTGTCGTAGACCATGTAAAGCTGGTTCAAGCGCTGCAGCAAATACACTCCTGGAAATTGAAATAAGAACACCGTGAATTCATTGTCCCAGGAAGGGGAAACTTTATTGACACATTTTGGGGTCAGATACATCACATGATCACACTGACAGAACCACAGGCACATAGACACAGGCAACAGAGCATGCACAATGTCAGCACTAGTACAGTGTATATCCGCCTTTCGCAGCAATGCAGGCTGCTATTCTCCCATGGAGACGATCGTAGAGATGCTGGATGTAGTCCTGTGGAACGGCTTGCCATGCCATTTCCACCTGGCGCCTCAGTTGGACCAGCGTTCGTGCTGGACGTGCAGACCGCGTGAGACGACGCTTCATCCAGTCCCAAACATGCTCAATGGGGGACAGATCCGGAGATCTTGCTGGCCAGGGTAGTTGACTTACACCTTCTAGAGCACGTTGGGTGGCACGGGATACATGCGGACGTGCATTGTCCTGTTGGAACAGCAAGTTCCCTTGCCGGTCTAGGAATGGTAGAACGATGGGTTCGATGACGGTTTGGATGTACCGTGCACTATTCAGTGTCCCCTCGACGATCACCAGTGGTGTACGGCCAGTGTAGGAGATCGCTCCCCACACCATGATGCCGGGTGTTGGCCCTGTGTGCCTCGGTCGTATGCAGTCCTGATTGTGGCGCTCACCTGCACGGCGCCAAACACGCATACGACCATCATTGGCACCAAGGCAGAAGCGACTCTCATCGCTGAAGACGACACGTCTCCATTCGTCCCTCCATTCACGCCTGTCGCGACACCACTGGAGGCGGGCTGCACGATGTTGGGGCGTGAGTGGAAGACGGCCTAACGGTGTGCGGGACCGTAGCCCAGCTTCATGGAGACGGTTGCGAATGGTCCTCGCCGATACCCCAGGAGCAACAGTGTCCCTAATTTGCTGGGAAGTGGCGGTGCGGTCCCCTACGGCACTGCGTAGGATCCTACGGTCTTGGCGTGCATCCGTGCGTCGCTGCGGTCCGGTCCCAGGTCGATGGGCACGTGCACCTTCCGCCGACCACTGGCGACATCATCGATGTACTGTGGAGACCTCACGCCCCACGTGTTGAGCAATTCGGCGGTACGTCCACCCGGCCTCCCGCATGCCCACTATACGCCCTCGCTCAAAGTCCGTCAACTGCACATACGGTTCACGTCCACGCTGTCGCGGCATGCTACCAGTGTTAAAGACTGCGATGGAGCTCCGTATGCCACGGCAAACTGGCTGACACTGACGGCGGCGGTGCACAAATGCTGCGCAGCTAGCGCCATTCGACGGCCAACACCGCGGTTCCTGGTGTGTCCGCTGTGCAGTGCGTGTGATCATTGCTTGTACAGCCCTCTCGCAGTGTCCGGAGCAAGTATGGTGGGTCTGACACACCGGTGTCAATGTGTTCTTTTTTCCATTTCCAGGAGTGTAATATACCCGACAGGGGGACCCTTGTCGCACTGACCGTCCAACAACAATGTGACCAGACTGATAACCGTTGACCATCATGCGGGAGCGCGCTCCGTGGACAAGTCGAAGGACCACCTGTGCAGACTCCGGAGAGAGGCCCATGCGTTGCAAAACTGCGCGTAAGAAGCAGTGGTCGACGCGGTCGAATGCGTGGTCAAAATCTACGGCGACAAGGGCGCCTCGTATTTTGCAGGCCGCCGTCAAAGCAATTACGTCGCGGTATGCTCCTAACGCCGTAATAATGTTGCTGACACCACCTAAACATGTTTGATCGGTGTGGATGGCTTTCCCGATAGCGGTGTGGAGACGCGCGCGGAGGATACGGGCGAAGATCTTGTAGTCGTTGTTGAGGAGTGTGAGTGGGCGGAAGTCCTGCCACCTACAACCACCATTCGGTTTCGGTACTGGGATCAAGATGCCTTCTGTGAATGCTGTGGAGACAGTGAAATCAGGGCGGATCAGGTCTTGAAACATTTGGAGCCACTTGTCACCCATAAGGTGGTAAAAAGTGCGGTAGAATTCCAGGGGTAAACCGTCCGGTCCAGGCGACTTGTTCGGTGCTCCACGTGCCAAGGCCGATGTCAGCTCGTCGGGTGTAATGGGCAACAGCAGACTATCATCGGGTGCCACGTCCCTAGGGGCGGGAA
Source organism: Schistocerca cancellata (assembly GCF_023864275.1). NCBI lineage: Eukaryota > Metazoa > Arthropoda > Insecta > Orthoptera > Acrididae > Schistocerca > Schistocerca cancellata. The sequence goes on from NC_064632.1 coordinate 250,022,110, forward strand.
AATCGTGCAACAGCTCGTCACAATCACGTACATTTCGCGGATCTTCCATGTACAAGGTCCCATAGTGTCTGGCGAACGTGTGCGCGATGTCCGTTTGTGTCACTGCGCGGCCGCCCTCCTCCGTGTTTACTGCCGTAATGAGCTGACGTTTGCGGTGGCGCCTCTCGCGCACAATGTGATACACTGACGCTGTTTCGTTGGGGATACAGTCTTGCACTCGCGCACGGATGCGGACACCTTCGAGCTGCTCGGTCCTGATGCGAAGTAGACGAGCTTTGATGCGTTGTACGGACATCTGACGTTCGGGAGACGGCGGTTGCGTCGCCAGCTCACGTAACGCTGTATAGTAAAATTCCGATGTTGCCCTTTGCCAGTTCGATCTGTCACGCCCGTAGGCCATCAAGGTCTTTCGGAGTGCAGGTTTGACACATCCCAGCCACCACAGCAACGTGGAAGCATACATGGGCAGGCGCCTGATACATCGACGCCACGTGTCAGTGACTGCTCGCCGACACGCTTCCTCGCGAAGGAGGGAGACGTTCAGCGTCCACGGGCCCCTGCTGCGTCTTGTGAGTTGTCGGGGTAAGGTGACAGTGCAGATGTACGCGAGATGGTCCGTGAAGGCCGTCGGCCAGAGTTCTGCATCACGGGTTGCTGTGCGGAGGGCACGCGAGACGTATATCCGGTCCAGACGACTGGCAGAATGGCTGGTAAAGTGCGTATATCCACTCTGGGTCCCATGATGTAAGAGCCATGTATCGTGGAGCGCGAGGTCACGTATCAATGCTTGTAGAGCCGGGCATGGGACGTAATGCGGTATCTGGTCCTCGGGCCGCAGAACACTGTTAAAATCGCCGCCCACTATGTAATGGTCCATATTTCCTTGCAAAAGTGGGGCTACCTCCTCCGAATAGAAGACATGCCTGTCACCACGGTGCGAATTACCGGAGGGAGCGTAGACGTTAATGAGGCGGACTGCGCCAAATGTGAGTGCGATGCCTCGCCCGTTCGGCAAGTACGTCGCGTCCGTCTCGTCTATGCCATCTCGGAGAAGGATGGCCGTTCCTCCTGCGCCATCACCTAAGGGTAGGCTGTAGGCGGTGTAGCCATATAGGTCTAAACGCAGCTCGGGACGGACCTCCTGGAGAAGGGCAATGTCCAAGTCTGCCGCTCTAATCATGTCGTGTAACATGCGGGTCTTGACAGTGGAGTGGACACCATTTACATTGACTGTTCCCACACGGTATGACTGAGGCAGTGTGCCGGTGCAAGCCCACAGTGATCTCACACACCACACAGCCATCCATCTGCAAGCTGTGCATTACTGTGCTGTATGAGTCCCTGACTGGCAGAGCCTTCCGGTCTCAATGTCAGCCATGGGCTCTGGTGGAGATATCAATGTTTGCTGTGCATCATCTGCCTCCATATCGTCTGCCCAATCACCAAGAGACGATTGTGATGTCATTGGGGGCTGGTCAGTTTCACAGGAGCCCACATTTTGGGAGTCGACGCAATGCGCCTCGTTTTCTGGGCCACCAGATTTAGGAGAGTGTTCCTTGTCTTCAGGCACCTTCTGGTGAATGATGCCACTGGAGGCCGTTGCAATTGTGGACGAGTCAACGAAGTCGATGTCTTCCGCCGGCTTCACATCCCTGTCCTGTTCTTCAGCTGACAATCGCCTCTTCTTGTGTCGCTTGGGTGATTTTTGCTTTCGGGTCCGAGATTCGACATCCACTGGAGGGCGGGGCTCGACACAGTCTCGGTCGCTAGGAACCCCTGTGTCCGATTCCGACAGTGACGGTGGCTGGGTGCCCACGACGCTGCGGTGGGCAGAGGCTGTAGGAACCTCTGCACCGTTGGGTTGCGGCGTCGTTGACGGCGCTGACTCTCCAACGGAGCTGGCAGCGGCTTGTGGAGGTAGCAGGTTTTGATCATCCATCACATCATGTCGTGCTGCCTCCACGTATGTTAGCGGGAGAGAGGTCATAGTGGATCGTTGGGGAAGTTCATTGCGGGGCACCTGAACGAGGCGGCGCTGCAGACACTCAGTTCTAACATGGCCTTCCTGGCCGCAGCCCGAGCAGGTCCTCGGTTGTCCATCATATATAACAATTGCGCGGCAGCCACCAACGAAAACATATGATGGAACGTGCTTCTTAAGTTCTATGCGCACTTGTCGTACCGCGTTAAGGACAGGGTACGTTTCGAATGTGTTCCATTTCTCCTCTGTGTGGCTCAGAACTGTGCCGTATGGCCGCAGCGCATCAACGACTAGGTTGGCAGGAACTTCGAACGGTAGTTCAAAGATGCGCACGGTACGCACCCCCAGACCAGCATGGTCAACTCCTACCACGCTCACGTTACCGTCTGCGTGACAGAAGCGAAAGCCGTTTGCAGATCGTTGGAGTAATCTGTCGCAGGCCGCTTCGTCAATCAGTTTGAGGTACACTGTGCTGGTTACAATAGACAGATGAATTCCTATCAGTTCTTGTGGTTCTATGTGCATGATGTCTCGTAGAAACCGTTCAATTTCATGGGCCTTCAGTCTCGTGTACGATGCGTTGAACATTAGTGTGATTGTAGCTTTTCGATATGAGAACGCCATGTCGGGTCGGTACAGGTACTATACGGCAATACAACGACGCGACCGCGCGCTAGCGGGTAAACAACAACACCTGCGGAGCATTTCCCGGCGCGCCGAGCCCGTCCGCACGGTATCACGGCTGAAAGCCGACTGCTGTCCTCACAGCTTTACTTCTGCCAGTACCTCGTCTCCTACCTTCCAAGCTTTACAGAAGCTCTCCTGCGAACCTTGCAGAACTAGCACTCCTGAAAGAAAGGATATTGCGGAGACATGGCTTAGTCACAGCCTGGGGGATGTTTCCAGAATGAGATTATCACTCTGCAGCGGAGTGGGCGCTGATATGAAACTTCCTGGGAGATTAAAACTGTGTGCCGGACCGAGACTCGAACTCGGGACCTTTGCCTTTCGCGGGCAAGTGCTCTGCCAACTGAGCTACCCAAGTACGACTCACGCCCCGTCCTCACAGCTTCGAAGGCAGGAGACGAGATACTGGCAGAAGTAAAGCTATGAGGACGGGTCGTTAGTCGTGCTTGGGTAGCTCAGTTGGTAGAGCACTTGCCTGCGAAAGGCAAAGGTCCCGAGTTCGAGTCTCGGTCCAGCACACAGTTTTAATCTGCCAGGATATTCCATATCAGCGCACACTCCGCTGCAGAGTGAAAATCTCATTCTGGAAACATCCCCCAGGCTGTGGCTAAGCCATCTCTCCGCAATATCCTTTCTTTCAGGAGTGCTAGTTCTGCAAGGTTCGCAGGAGAGCTTCTGTAAAGTTTGGAAGGTAGGAGGCGCGGTACTGGCAGAAGTGAAGCTGTGAGGACGGAGCGTGAGTCGTGCTTGGGTAGCTCAGTTGGTAGAGCACTTGCCCGCGAAAGGCAAAGGTCCCGAGTTCGAGTCTCGGTCCGACACACAGTTTTAATCTGCCAGGAAGTTTCAACACAGATAATGCTTATTGAGAGAGGAATTAAAGTTAGAAATAATTATTCACTCATATTTATAATAATAATGAACTCTATTTTCAAGTAATAATTAACAAATAATTACAATTTTTTAACAGACCTCAGTTTGATATGCGTCCGCAACCTACAAAAGCCAACCAACAAAAGGTAAAAACAAAGGAAGACAAACGCAGATCATAAAAGGAATTTACAATTATCATTGTCTTTGTATGATACACATCGATATATCCAATTAAATCATAGAATATTATATAAATAATTAATATTTATCATCATTTTCACTATTTTTTTATATGTCGAATATATAATGTTTATAACTGTTACAGGCATAATTTCCTCTCGTCGCACTGTAGCCAAAAATTTATCACATGGATGTTACAGGCTGACGTTAATGAGACGGAAATTCCGATACCACCTATTTATTTATTTTGCTGTTCGAACCTCGTTCCCTGTAGCAGCATTCTTCTCAAAGCGGTCGTCAAGTGCGAGAGTCCGCGGCTGTCAAGCGCTTCTGCATTCAGTAAAAGTCGATAGACTCCCAATAGATACTCCTTAGTTATCCATAAATCAGCAGTTCTACTAAAGGAGTAATCCGACAACTTGAAGATAAATGCCGGAATTAATCTTCTCTTATCATACAGTGACTGACTTGGACTAACGTACTAGTGATCAAATGAACGTCATTACAAAAAACATCAATGCAATTGATATTACCGTCCATCGGGCGCTCAGGTCATCGATATTCCTAGGAGGTCTCTTGCTGCGAAAGTAACGAACCTTCCTACACCATGTTATTTATTTTGATAAAGCAAGTAAATTTTCTACACTGGTGACAACAATGAACTCAGTTAAGTTCCAGAAACTTCCATTTTCGTGCTATGAACCCTAGTGTGCTTGGCGTCATGATCTCATTCCTTTACGTGTGTTTTGCCACCTCATGTGCAACCTAGCAACAAATGCCTATTGCTACCACCCCAACTGACATCCCACTGCACGCAGCTGCCATGCCAATGCCACATGACATTATCGCTGACCTGACCATGCGCCCCGCGGAACTAGAACGCTGCAGTGCTGATCTGTGCACCAGCTCGCAGTAGCGTGACTGCCAGTGGCCCAGCCCCAGATTTCAGACTCCACACCTCTACCTGCACCAACCCTGGCTTCCGTCGCCTCCACCACCGCTCCTCCGGGCTTCGAAGTGCCACCGTCTGATTCACCTCACACTGCCACCACTCCATTCAGCTGTGCCATGGCTCATCAGCTTCCCTTCAACCTACAGGACCCACGCATTCAGTTTGCTTTGCCGTACACCATCTTCGCCAGCTGCTGCGTTACCCAAGACACCACGAAGTTCACCGTGGTGATCAGCCAGCTCGAGCTTACATATGCAGTGGAAGCCCACAATTTCATCTCGTCGCCCCCAGCCACCTACCACCACGAGACACTCCGGCACTGCCTCATGACACAACTCACCCCTTCCAAAATACAGCACATCTGGATCTACCTTTCCCTCGAGCAGTGTGGGGACCAACAACCCCTTCCATTCCTGCACCACCTTCGAAGTCTCATGGAGCCACACATGGTCCCTGATGGATATCCTTATAAAATTTGGTTGTCTCGGCTCCTGGCCCCAATACAGACAGCAGTGGCGTTGCGCCCTGACCTCTCCATCATTGACATTTCCAGTGGTGTTGAAAGGGTGCATGAGACGCAGGTCCCCCTGCCTACAACTGCCACCATCATGCGCCAACCTCACCCCTGTCTGGCACACTCAGCTGGCTGCCACCTTGTCAGCCATCCTGCCACGTGTTCACCCTTGCTGCCCGACGTGCCATTAATCAAGTCACCGTCTGTACCCATCCCAGCTGGTCCACAGCACAGTGCTCGGCAGCCAAGAGTATACAGTATGCCTGTCCACCTTAGCAAGAACATGGCAACTTTGCAAGCGACCGTGGCCTGACTCAACTCTGACTGACACAGTCCGCACAGCCCCAGCCATTGGCACAACAACTGCTACTGATGTCACAGCTCCAGCTGCCCTGCTGATGCCCCTCGTGGGATGGACAGCCACTATTTTATCACGAGTGCTTCAGTCCAGACATCACCAACTGCAGAGAACCTTGTCCTTCGCACCCAAACACCAATGACCACGGGGTTATGCACACTCAGCTGCTGCTTGGTCTACCAGTGCCTGTCCATCTGTGACACCCATTACACCACGCCATTCCTCTTAGACAATGGTTCCAAATTGTCTATGTTCCCGCAGTGGGTCTTAAGAATGCTGGTGCTGCCTCAGCCATTCTGAGTAATTCCACCATTGCTACATACGGCATTCATCATAGTGTCCTCAGTCCTGGCCTGCAACAAGATCTTCCCGGGACCTTCACTGTCGCCGACATCACTGACCTCATTATTGGAGCGGACTTCATCAAACACCACCGCCTGCTCCCTAATGTTGCCAGCTGGCCCCTCATTGACAATGACACTGGGAGATCAACAAAGTTCACTACTTATTTTGCTGTTCTCTTTGATGTGAAGAAGTTGCCGTATTCTGGGCCATACATTGACCTCCTGCCACAATTCTCTGGTCTCATACGACTGTCAAGCGCGTCTTGGGAAGTCTGTCATGCAACTGTACACTACATCAGTGCTGTCCCTGGACCACCTACCCTTTGCTTGCCATGCCCCCTGGCACCTCATAAACTGATAATCGCCAAGGCCGAGTTTGATGAGCTGCTTGCTGCCAGTGTACTGCAACCTTCGATGAGCACGTGGTCATTCGCGCTTCACCACTTCAAGAAGAAGGATGGCTCCTTGTGCCCATGCTGGGATTACCAGAAGCTAAACGCCCGCACAATCCCTGACAGGTGCCCAGTGCCATTCCTATGCAGATACAACAATGCACTGGCTAGGACTAAAATCTTCAGCATGATCGACTGCACCAAGGCTTTTACCTAGATTCCAATTGCACCTGAGGACATCCAGAAGACAGACATCAGCACACCATTGGGACTCCACAAGAACACCTTTACGAACTTTGGCCTCTGTAATGCTGCCCAAACATGGCAGTCCTTCTTGCAGTATTTCTGAACGTCTCCAGGACGCCAGCATCATCATCAGCATCGGAATAATGAGTGCTCAGCGCCAGCTAGGTGGACTTCATGCGCAACACCATCTCCGCCGCCAGCTCATGTCCCTTGCCCAACAAGGTACAAGTTATACTCGATTTCCAGCGCCCAAAGACATTGAAGGATCTCCAATGCTTCCTCGGCATGTTAAACTTTTTCCACTGCCATTTAAGGAATGCTGCTGCCATTCAGGAGCCGCTCACCGCTGCCCTTTGCAGTATCAAAACAAAGGGCAACAACCCAGTACTGTGGATGCCCCAAATGGAAGACAGCTTCTTGCCCACCAAGCACGACTTAGCAAACGCCACCTCGCTCACCCACTCCCACCCCAGCATCTTGCTTGCCGTGGAGGTTGACGCCAACGATTGGTGCTGTCCTGCAGCAGCCCGTGCACAATATATGGCAACCACTTGCTTTCTTCTCCAGGAAACTTTCTCTCCCTCAACGGTGCTGAGTACATACGATAGAGAGCTCCTCACCATCTGGAAGGCTATCAAATAATTTCGGCCATCAGTGGAAGCCCATCACTTCAGGATCTCCACTGACGACAAACCCATAACGTTTGTCCTTACGAAATACATTGACCAGTGTTCCCCACCTCAATTCTGGCAGCTGTCGTTCACCTCATAATTTACGCCTAACATACATCACATCGGAATTGACAACATTCTCGCTGACCGTCACAGACACACTTGTGCCATCGCTTCATCACTGGATTACGAGGCACTTAGCACTGCCCAGGAGCACGACCCAGAACTCGCCCGACTCCACCAGGTTGGCTCCTCTGGCCTCCACCTTCAACTCATGCTGGCTCCTGACCTTGACAGCAGTATCTGGTGCAACGTATCCATTGACTCACCATGCTCCATCCCAGCCACTGCCACTAGCTTCCACAAGGCCGCATTTGACCGACCACACAACCTGGCACACTCTGGAGTGTGTGTGTCTGCTGCTCTAGTAAGACAGCACTTTGTGTGGCCAGGTATTCAGGGGGACAGCAGGACCTGGTCCAGCACCTGCTTCGCCTATCAGTGTGCCAAGGCTGGCGCCGCCATCACGGTTTTCCCAGACATCAGGCATTGCTTTGGCCACATACATATGGACATTGTTGGCCCCTTACCTTCACCTGACGGCTGCCGCTATCTTCTTACCGTGGTGGACCGGTCCCCTCACTGGCCTGGAGCAACACCAGTGCTCGACATTACTGCCACCATGGTGGCAGCTGCCTTCACCTGCAAGTGAATTGTTCATTTCGGCTGCCCATGCCACATCACTGCAGACTGCAGGCACAATATTACATTGTTCCTTTTTTGTACGCTGAGAGCTCTGTGTGAGGCATGCACCTGACATAAAGCAAGGCATGGTTGAATGGCTACATTGCACCTTGAGGGCCACCCTCGCCTGCCACAAGAACAGGTGGACTGCTGTATTGTGGCTGGTGCTCCCCAGTCTCCGTATCACTCACAAGGCTGACCTTGAGATAACAGCTCCCAAGCTTGTTTCCGAACCAGCCACTTGCCATTCCAGGTGACTTTCTGGAGCCCACCAACCTGCCCGCGGATGACATCATTGCTGAGTACATCACTTGTAGGACTGCATGGGCTGCCTGTGACCCACCCCTCTCCAGTGCCACAACGAATGCAGAAATTTCATTCACAGTAACCTTGTGTCATGCACACGTTATGCTGCACATTAGTACTCATCAGACTCCCCTCCAACCACACTACTTGGGCCTCCAGAAGGTCCTGAAACATGACTCCATGAGATTTACCTTGCATCTGCAAAGCACACTGACCGACATTTCGATCAGTAGGCTGAAGCCCGCCCATACACTGCTCAACCCCACGCCGCCAACCTTGACTACCATCTACATCAACAACCCACAGATGCACACTGCCATTGATGTTAGGCCCTTTGACAATGCCGACGATATCACATCAACCACCCCCACCACCAAAGCCCGTGAGACACCCATCCACAGCACTACAGCCAAAACACCATGGAAAACTTGCCATGCTATGCCGGCACCACACCTCGCCCACCGGCAGCCACCAACACAGGCACACAGGATGCTCACGTCCCTACTTCTCTACCTCTTCCACAGCCTACAACTGAGTCAACGATTTCACCTCCACCACTGTCAATTGCTGAGTATGCCCCCAACACCACATTGCAGCTCCTGACATTTGTACAACAGCATTATTTTATGTGCTCCCAGTGTCATGCACCCAACCTGCCACCACCTGTCCTGACACTGGAGGCACAGGTGACCCATGCACATGGTGCCAGGTGCATGCACTTTCAGCTGTAAAATGCAGCCACCCTCTCAACACCACCTCGCAGCCACCCAAAAAGGTCATTGCACCCTTTCCTCTGCAGTCTCACACTGGCAACTGTGCCCTGCACGTGCCCACACTTGCAAGCACAGCATCGAACACAGGCTCAGACCACACTGGTACAGCACGCCCACCACATGCGCCACTGCATGCTGTCACCCAGCAAACTAGCACTACTGACAGATGGCTGTCGTGCCCTCCATGTGCCTGCTGCCTTGACTTTAGGCACCCACACGCACTGCAGAGCCAACACCCGTACTGTCAATGCCACCACCTTTGGCCTCACTGCTGACAGCTCCAATCTTGAGGGTGAGGGGGAGGTGGAGGGGGGGACAGGAATGGGAACAGGGAACTGTGTAGCAGCCTTTGCAGCAAGCTTTCTTATCAGTTCTGTATGCTCACAACTCGCTATGGCCGTCTGCTAAGGCAGCTAGTTTCACCCCCCACACAGTACTTCCATCCACGGCTGTTGATCTTTCCATGCTACAGGACATTTCACCACTATGGTTGCTGACTACCTGTAAGGAACAATAGCTGCCCCTAATGAGGCTTTCACCAACAGAGGTTAATCAGTCTTTGTCTGTCCATTGTAGCATACACTTTGGTTGATGCTCTGCACCTACACCATGAGGAACTGCCCATGTGGTGACGCACATGATGCTGGTGCTATCGCAATGCTGAAAGATGCCCGCACCATACTGTCTTTATGCTTGGAAAGCAATCACTGAGGATGTAGTGTTTCTGCTTCACACTCTTGTTCAGACTATAAATTTTGCTTCACGTGTGTAAGTGCAGAGATCGTAAGTGTGGATATTGTGCAGTGAACACTGGGATGAGGCAACAATTTCTCCAGCTCAGTCGTTTCTACCACACTGCTCCTGGATAGTACATTCACATCGTGTGTGAGTGACTGATTTACATTTTGAACCTGAGGCCGTTTATGTTACTCAAGCCCTGTGCAGGCCTGTCCTTCATGTGTTTGTAACTTCATGTTTTATTTAGTTGAATAAAGTAAGGAACCTTCATACACAGTGTTGTTATTTATTTCAATAAAGTAAGGAACTTTCCTACACTTTAATCCAGCTTGGTAACACTCCCACACAGACAAAAAAAATAAAAAAATAATCAAATTATGGGTTCACAAGTGACCTCTTTTCTGCCAAATTCACTTCCCGAGCAATTGGCTAGTAAATTTGAGCCTCGCATCTGCTTTTTCCATGGATATATTTATGCTGTCATTCCAACTCAAATAGCTCTGGACAGAAACTCCTAGAGTCCTTAACAATGTTGTAGCTGATTTGAGAGACTAATCACCAAAAACAATATCTCATATTGTCATCTGTTTACATACTTCACTTACATTTATTTATATTTACAGTCAACTGCCAATCTTTGCATCAGGCGTTGATCATGTGCAAGCCTCTGAATTTCCTAACAGGTTTCTAACAATGTCCCCTCCCTGTATGGAACTGAATCACCTGTGAGCAGCCTCAGAGCTACATGAGTTAGCAGTCAGGTTAGTTACAGACTCATGAACAACAGAGGCCCTCTCACATCACCTTGAGGTATTTTGCTTCTGACAATGTCCTTCCATTAAGAATAGCACAATGAGTTTCATTTGTCAAGAAGTCTTCAGTCCAATCACATGTCTGTTCCATATGCACATATTTCATTTCCCAAGCAATTGTACTGAAGGCTTTTTGAAAATCAAGAAACACAGCACCAACTTGAGCCACAATTTCTACAGGCATCCTATCTATACTATTCCTACTAATGCTATATGAAAAATAAACTAACACTTGTGGGTATCATATCTTCTAGGAAAAATGGCCCAAATGTATCTAAACTCAGAGGATGTGTAACACAGTATTCTAACAATAAATCATCAAATTGATGAGAAATGGCATACTTATAGGCCAAGAAGTATCTCCTCTCATGCATGACTGGGAAGATCAGTATTATGCCAAGCTCAGTCAGTGAAGATCCACAAAATGAAGTTGCAGTGTGAAGACAAGTAAAGGGATGCCCACCAACATCATTAAACTTAGTAAGTGATTCTCAGCCTATTGAAACAAGGTAAAACAATTGGTCTCCAGGACATGAGTCTGCTGTACCATGACTAATTGAATGGGTAGAAGTTTGTGAAGTGTGGAGTGAGACCTGGACCAGTCTATGTGACCACAGCACAGGACAACCAGTTGGTCAAAACAGACTGTACAACTTCATCCACAGTGCTGGCTTGAGGAGTGACAAAGGTCTCAGGTAATAATAGACAAATGAATGCTATATTTTCTGTCTTAAATAGCAAAATATGAGTATGACAGACAAGTCCTACTTCATCCTGTACTATAGAGATGGTTGCATATGTATCACACGCTTATGTTTCTTTACTACACTGGCAGTCTGGATTGGTTCAGCATAGCATGCCTATGTCACCTGTATTGGTTTAGGACAACATCAAGCCACAGTTGGAAATGAAGATGCAAATCTTCTTGATTAATGAGAGGTCCACTATTTTCTTAGGCTGCATGTTCACCTGCAGGTGTTGCACATTAAACATGTCTGAAATATTGTAAACTTATTTGTCACAACCTTCCACTAACAATTACTTATGCTTTGATGACTTACATAAAAATTGTGTTCAGATACTTTCAAGAACATATTTGCATTTATTTTATTGCAGTTTTCAGTAGTTCCAAATTGCTTAATTTTCTGCTGCTGGCACTGCACCTTGACAAGGGTGAGGGGTTGTGTCATGTGGATAGAGAAGAGGAGAAAGAAGGTAGGCTTAGGGAAGAATAGCTGACAGCTACAAGTGAGAGGAAGTAGGTGCATGGGATAGGAATGTGCCACTAGTAAGTTTGTCCTCGTCACTGGCATGGGGCAAGGGCAGTAGCCTGTGGCATGATGTGGAGGGATGGAATGGGAATGGGTGGGATAGAAAACAGGAAGATGGAGTTTGTGGAGAAAATGATGTTGGTGCAGGATGAGTGAAATTAAGAGTCACGGGGCTGGTGGTGGAGGTGGATGTGGACCTGGGGCTAGCAGAGACCAGGTGGATTATGGGCTCAATGGATATGCTGCATGAATAGCTCCCTTTCATAATTCAGAGGAGATGGTGTCATGGGAAAGGATCAAAATAATTCTGAACGCATTCTCAGAAAATTATTATGAACAATTAGTTCAGGAGCCAACTCAAAGTGTGAAAGATTGTTAAAACATACTTAACCTCTTAGGAACAAATAATCTTGAGCAAATAGTGAGCATCATGATGAATACTGTGATTAGTGATCAGTAGGTTGTTGTAATGAGACTGAGTACCATAACATCCAGACCCACCAAAAACAAATGCAAATTCACATGGTGCCTTCCTAAGAGACAGTCCCCATTCTTCAAATCTGACTACATAAATGTAGACCAGATGTTATTGAAATTCAAAGCAGTGGTATCCATGGCAACTGAGAGAGACATACCATATAAACCAATAAGAGATGACATTGATTTCCCATGGTCCACAAAACAGGTCAAGAACACTGTTGCAGAAGCAATGAAAAAAGCATTAAAAATTTAGAAGCACACAAAACCCCCAACATTGGCAAAGTTTTACAGAAGCTTGAAATTTAGTGTGAACTACAATGCAAGATACTTTTAATAGTTTCCATAATGACATCTCTGGAAACCTGCCAGAAAATTAAAAGAGATTCTGGTCATGTGTGAAGTACACCAGCACAAAGACACAATCAAACCTTCACTGCATGATATCAATGACGATGTTACTGATGACTGTGCAAGTAAAGCAGAGTTACTTATTACTGTTCTCTTAAACTCCTTCACCAAAGATGATGAAGTACATATTCCAGAACTCAAATCAATAACAACTGCCAAAATGAATAACTTAGAACTCGGTGTAGCAAAGCAGCTTAAATCACTTAATAAAGACAAGGCCTCCAGTCTAGACTATACACCAGTTCATGATCCTTTCAGAGTATACAGATACAGTAGCTCTGTATTTAGCAATCACATACAACCACCCACTCATCAAAAGATCTGTGCCTTCAGATTGGAAAGCTACACAAGAAAGTTACCAAAGAAAGGAAATAGGAGTGATGCATTGAATTACAGACCTATATCACTAATGTTGATTTGCAGTAGGATTTTGGAACATATACTATGTTTGTACATTATGAGTTATCTCAAAGAAAATGACTTATCGAGAAACAGCCAACATAAATTCAGAAAATATTATTTTTGTGAAACACAACTAGCTCTTTATTTTCATGAAGTAATGAGTGCTATTGACAAGGGATGTCAAATTGATCCCATGTTTTTAGACTTTCAGAATACTTTTCTCACTGTCCCTCATAAGTAACTTCTAATCAAATTGCTTGCCCATGGAGTATCGTCTCAGTAGTGAGACTGGATTTGTGATTTCTTGTCAGAAACATCAAAGCTCATAGTAACTGACTGAAGGTCAACAAGTAAAACAGAAGTAACATGAGGGGCTACCCAAAGAAAACCAAATTTATTTTTTAAATGCTATATATTTTCAAACTGTTTACAAAACAACCTTTCCCCTTCCAAGTACTCTCAATTACAAATAATAGATTCACCCCACTAGTGATTCCACTGTTTGAAACATTCTTTGTAGTCAGCTTTAGAAATGGCTGACTGCTCCTCCCTAGTTTCTTTTTTTTTCCTTTATTCTTTTTTTTTTCAATGTTATCAAATCAGTGTCCTTTGTCCTTTCATGCTCCTTTTCATATGTGGAAATGAAAGAGAGTCGCACAAAACCAGGTAAGTTGAGTAAGGTGCACGAGGCAGTGGGACTATGCCATTTTTGCCAAAAACTGCCTAACAGACATGGCTGTGTATGCAGGTGCACTGCTGTGGTGGAAGAGCCAGTCCCTGTCTGCCACAATTTGGGCCTTTTGATGAACCCTGTTGTGCAATCTTCTTAAAAGTTCCAAGTAAAAAGTTCAAAAAGGTGGCAAAAACACACATAAAAGAAGGTTATACTTATGCAAGCTTTTGGAGCCAGTGGCTCCTTCTTCAGGCAGAAGGGTTGATGGGGAAGGAAGAGGGATGAAGGAAAATGACAGGAGAGGTCTAGGAAAAGGGGTAGAGTTTGGAAAAGTTACCCAGAACTGCAGGTCATGAGAAATTTACCAGATGGGATGCCTTCACAAGAGAGAATGAAGTAAATATTCCAGAATTCGATCCAAAACAGCTGCCAACATGAGTAACGTAGAAGTAAATATCCTCAGAGTAGTGAAGCAACTTAAATCACTTAATAAGAGTAAGTCTTCTGGTCCAGATTGTATACCAATTAGGTTCCTTTCAGAGTATGCTGATGCATTAGCTCCATACTTAACAATCATATACAACTGTTCGCTTGATGAAAGATCCATACCCAAAGACTGGAAAGCTGCACAGGTCACACCACTATTCAAGAAAGGTAGTAGGAGTAATCCACAAACTTACAGGCCCATATCGTTAATGTCAATATGCAGCAGGATTTTGGAACATATATTGTGTTCGAACATTATGAATTACCTCAAAGAAAATGGTCTATTGACACATAGTCAACATGGGTTTAGAAAACATCGTTCTTGTGAAACACAATTGGCTCTTTATTCATATGAAGTGATGAGTGCTATTGACAAGGTATTTCAGATTGATTCTGTATTTCTGGAAGGCTTTTGACACTGTACCACATAAGCAGCTTGAAATGAAATTGCGTGCTTATGGAATATGGTCTCAGTTATGTGACTGGATTTGTGATTTCCTGTCAGAGAGGTCACAGTTCGTAGTAATTGATGGAAAGTCATAGAGTAAAACAGAAGTGATTTCTGGCATTCCCCAAGGTAGTGTTATAGGCCCTTTGCTGTTCCTTATCTATATAAATGATTTGGGAGACAATCTGAGCACCTTTCTTCGGTTGTTTGCAGATGACACTGTCGTTTATTGACTAATAAAGTTATCAGAAGATCAAAACAAACTGCAAAATGATTTAGAAGAAATATCAGAATGGTGCAAAAAGTGGCAGTTGACCTTAAATAACAGAAAGTGTGAGGTCATCCACATGAATGCTAAAAGGAACTCAAACTTCAGTTACATGATAAATCAGTCTAATCTAAAAGCTGTAAATTCAACTAAATACCTAGCTATTACAATTATGAACAACTTAAATTGGAAGGAACACATAGAAAATGTTGTGGGGAAGGCTAACCAAACACTGTGTTTTATTGGCAGGACACTTAGAAAATGTAACAGACCTACTAAGGAGACTGCTGACACTACGATTGTCCATCCTCTTTCAGAATACTGCTGCGTGGTGTGGGATCCTTACCAGATGCAGTACATTGAAAAAGTTCAAAGAAAGACAGCACATTTTTTATTATCGCAAAATATGGGAGAGAGTGTCACAGAAATGATATAGGATTTGGGATGGACATCATTAAAAGCAAGGTGTTTTTCGTTGTGATGGAATCTTCTCATGAAATTCCAATCACCAACTCTCTCCTCTGAATGCAAAAATATTTTGTTGACACCAATTTACATAGGGAGGAATGACCGCCAAGATAAAATAAGGGATATCAGAGCTCGTACAGAAAGATATAGGTGTTCATCCTTTCCGCACGCTGTATGAGATTGGAATAATAGAGAAATGTGCAGGTGGTTCAATGAACTGTCTGCCAGGCCCTTAAATGTGATTTGCAGAGTATCCATGTAGATGTAGATGGAAAGATTGATTGTTGGGGACTGCACCGGATGAGATTTGGAAACCTGATACCTTAAAGATGAAATAATAATATGCAAGACAGAATAATAATACACAAGGCAGAGATACTGCTAAAGCATTGTGTATGAGTTAATAAGAGTGAAAAGCTGAGTACATTGTATGTAACAGAGGTGTGAGGGGGACGGCAAAAAATAGACAGGTAAGAAAATGAAATATGTAGAAAACTAAAATGGAATGAAGAAAGGAGTAGTTACTCTGAAGAAATGTTAAGACAGAAGAAATTAATGTAAATTAAGGTCACAGGAGTGGCAAGAACCAAGGAAATACTTTAGAGCTAGTTCCCACATGCGGAGTTCTGAGAAATTGATGTCTATGGCATCAAAATGGCATTTGTAGTGAAACAGGCACCAAAGTTACAATTGTAATGTTGTAGAGCTTGCTGTGCAACAGGATATTACATGTTGCCAGTATACATCCTCTACCTATGCCCATTCATTCTAAATGATAATTTGGTGGTAGTCATGCTGATGTAAAAGGCTGAACAGTGTCTAAATAAAAGCTGTTATATGACATATCATTTCACAAGTGGCTCTCCCTTTGACAGTATATGTTTTGCCACTTACAGAGCTGGTATAAGTAGTGGTAGGAGGCTGCATAGGGCAAGTCTTGCAAGCAGGTATGGTCACAGGGGTAGGAGCCATAGGGCATGGAGATGGGTGCAGAAGGAGCATAGGATCTGACAAGAATATTTTGGAGATTAGGAGGGTGACAAAAAGCTATTCTAGGTCTGGTGGGCAAAATCTCAGACATAATGGATCTCATTTCAGGGCATGATTTGAGGAACTCATGGCCCTGTTGAAATAGCTGATTAACACATTCTAGATCAAGATAACACTGAGTGACCAATGGTCTGCTCTGAAGTTGTTTTTTGGAGGGATCAGCAGTACCAGGATTAGATGGGATGGCCTGGGAAATCTGCTTTTGAACTAGGCTGATGGGGTAATTATGTCCAGTGAAGGCTGAGGTGTGAATGGTGGTGTATTGCAGTAAAGAGTCTGCATCTGAACCAATACATTTGCCTCAAATGCCAAGGCTGTGTGGGAGGGAACATTTGACATGGTAAGCATGGAAACTGTCAAAATGTAAGTGCTGTTGTATGTTAGTAGGTTTAATGTGGACAGATGTGTGTAGCTGGCCTTGGGTGAAGACGAGATCAATATTGAGGAAAGTGGCACGGGGTTCAGAATAGGACCATGTGCAATTTAATTAGGAGAAGATATTCAAAGATACCTGGAATTTTAACAGGTCAGTGTCACCATGAGTCCATATGTTAAAGATGTCATCAATGTATGTAAACCAAACCAGGGGCTGAAGACCTGGATCCCAGGAAAGCCCCCTCCAAGTGACCCATGAAAATGTTGGCATAGGAAGGAGCCATCCTCGTTCCCATGGTCATACCCCTGATCTGTTTGTATGTCTGCTCCTCAAAGTTGAAGTAGTTGTTCGTAAGAATAAAGCTGATTCAGGATGTCACAGGTTTGGAATCAGGTGGGCACTGACTGACAAAATGTTCAGCAACAGACCGACCATGTGCGTAGGGGATGTTGGTGTAGAGGGAGGTGGCATCAATAGTGACAATAGTGTGGTGGGATGCAGGTGCTGATCAACTAAGGTAGAGATACGTCCAGTGGGTGCTTTGAAGTCAGCTTTTTGTCACCCTCCCAATCTCTACAGTATTCTTGTCAGACCCTATGCTCCTTCTGCACCCATCTCCCAGCCCTATGGCTCCTACCCCTGTGACCATCCCTACTGCAAGACTTGCCTATGCACCCTTCTACCACTTCCTATACCTTCCCTGTAACTGTCAAAACTTATACTATCCACGGGACAGCCACCTGCGAAACAACACGTCATATACCAGCTGTTATGTAGACACTGTTCAGCCTTTTACATCAGCATGACTACCACCAAATTATCAGTTAGAATGAATGGGCGTAGGCAGAGGGTGTATACTGGCAACACACAATATCCTGTTGCATAGCAAGCTCTACAACATGACAATTGTGACTTTAGTTTCTGTTTCACTACACATGCCATTTTGATGCGCCAGGCACCAGTTTCTCAGAACTCCACAGGTGAGAACTGGCTCTAAAGGATGTCCTTGGTTCTCGCCACTCCTCCAAACTTAATTTACATTAATTTCTTCCATCTCAACATTTCTTCACAGTAATTACTCATTTTTTCTCCACTCTAGCTTACTTTTCTACATCTTTCATTTTCTTACCTGTCTATTTTTTGCTGTCACCCTCACACCTCTGTTAAATATAATACACTTAGCTTTTCACTCTTACTAACTCGTACATGACATTTTAGCAGTATCTCTGTCTTTCCTATTATTAGTCTGCCTTGCACATTATTATTCCGCCTTTAAGCTATCAGGTTTCCTTCTCACCCTGTCCAGTAAGTCTCTCCACAGCTGAGATTCTGGGTGACTTTCCTGATCTCTACCCCTTTTCCTAAACCACACCCATGCTTCTCATTCACCCCTCTTCCTTCCCCATCAACCCTTCTGCCTGAGGAAGGAGCCACTGGCTCCAAAAGCTTGCCTAATTATAACTTTCTTTTAGGTGTGTTTTCTGCCACCACCTGCTGAATAGATAATTTTTCATCTATCCACATCCATTAAATTGTCAAAAATTAATTGTTATTGTTGTTACAAATAGAAGGTTTAATTGACAATCTGACATGGGGGAAAAAAACTCCAAATGAACTATGCCCATAGCATCCAAAAAGCAAATCAGTGTTGTTTTGGTGGTTGATTGGACTTGATGACATTTTTCTGAATGGGGTAACAATGACGTCTACAACTGGCTTGACTGTTGCTTTGTTTCTGTGTTGTACCCATAGCACCATGACTCATCACCAGTAATGACCTTTAACAGAAAATCTGAATCAGTTTAAAGCTGTTGTTTCAAAGTATGACCATGTTTCAGCTCGACATTCCTTTTGATTCCAGAAAGATTTTCACTCTGCAGTGGAGTGTGCGCTGATATGAAACTTCCTGGCAGATTAAAACTGCGTGCCGGACCGAGACTCGAACTCGGTTTGAGTCTCGGTCTGGCACGCAGTTTTAATCTGCCAGAAAGTTTCATTTCTTTTGACTGTCAGTGAGAACACGAGGAACAAACTTGGCAGCAACCTTTTGCATTCCCAAATTTTCCATTAACATTTGCTGAACTGAGCTCCAAGATAACCCACTA
Source organism: Schistocerca cancellata (assembly GCF_023864275.1). Taxonomy (NCBI): domain Eukaryota; kingdom Metazoa; phylum Arthropoda; class Insecta; order Orthoptera; family Acrididae; genus Schistocerca; species Schistocerca cancellata. The sequence continues at coordinate 250,041,113 of NC_064632.1, forward strand.
ATCTCTGACAGTTGATCAATTGTCTGTGAGCACAAGCTCTCAAATTTTTTCAATATTTTCATCAATTCAGGCAGTTGATGGGCATCCAGAATGAGGTTTGTCATCAATCAACATGTTGCCATTTTTAAATTGAGTAAACCATTCGTACACTTGAGTTTTTCCCATAGTATCATCTTGGTGAACCATTTTCAACATTAAAACAGTTTCAGCACCATTTTTACCGAATAGAAAACAAAATTGCACATCTGCACATTGTTCACTTAAATTTGCCATGATAAAAATGAAACAAAGGCAAAACAGTGCTAGCAGAAACAATCAGAGCTGATGAAAATAACAATTCAGGTCAACAACACAGGCAGCACTGAACTGGCAATAAGTTGCACTATACAAGCCTAGCAGCAGAAATGTGTACTACACAAGCTCTGCCCATGTAAATGTTATTCCAATCGCATCCCCTGTTAAGTGTTACAGGCCCTCTGCTGTTCCTGATCTACATAAAAGTTTTACTAGACAATCTGAGTGCCCATATCAGATTGCAGATGATTCTGTCATTTACTGTCTTATAAAGCCATCACGTGATCAAAACCAATTGCAAAATGATTTAGACCAGATACCTGTACGGTGCAAAAGGTGGCAATTGACTCTAAATAATGAAAGGTGTGAAACTGTACACATGAGTATTAAAGGAATCCACTAAATTTTGGTTACAGGATAAGACACACAAATCTAAGGCTGTAAATTCAGCTAAACACTTAGGAACCACAATTATGAATAACTTGAATTGGAACAATATATAGATAATGTTGTGGGTAAAGCAAACCAAAGACTGATTTACTGGCACAACATTTAGAAAATGGAACAGGACTACTAAAGAGACTGCTTACACTACATTTGTCTGACCCCTTTCAGAATAATGCTCATCAGATAGGACTGATGGAGGATATTGAAAAAGTTAAAAAAAGGCAGCTCAATTTTTCTATTGTGAAATAAGGAAGGGAATGACAAGGATATTATATGAAAATTGGCATGGCAATCATTGAAACAAAATAGTTTTTCACTGCAGCAGGGTCTTCTCATGAAAGTTCAATCCCAAACTTCTCCTCCGAGTGTGAAAATATTTTGCCGGCACCCACCTACATAGGGAGGAATGATCATCATAATGAAATACGAGATATCACAGCTTGCACAAAAAGACTTAAGTGTTTGTTTTTCCTGCGCACTGTTAGAGGGTGCATCAGTAGACAAACAGCTTGAGGGTGGTTTAATGAACTCTCTGCCAGGCACTTAATTATGAATTGCAGAGTAATCATGTAGATGTAGATGGCACGGTTGTGAAGCAGCCACTGAGACTGAGTATGTTGTGTTCAGCAGTGCATTCTGCCATTCAGTGTCCAACTCTGCTCTTTGCACTGTGGCAGTGGGCAGGCACTTATTCGGGTGGATGGGTGGTCATGCCCACATAAAATGCCATGTAGAAATTAGAACATAGTAGGTATACAATGTAAGCATTTTCAAAGATTGCCCTACCCCTTAGATGATAGGATAAAACAATGGTGGGATGGAAATAGGATTTGGTGGGTGGGGGCACAGGACAGGTGTTGCAGCTGGGACTTCCACAGGGGAATTACCCACTTGGCAAGAAGTTGAGTGTAGGTGTGGTAGAAGGGTGGATTAGGAGATTGAATATACTGGGTGGGTGGGTGCACACCAATTTGGAAGGGTGGAAGCCCAGATGATGGATATGATTCTGTGGCAGTTGTTCCAGTCTGATGGTACTGGGTGATGGGGAGGTGCTCCTTTGCAATTGGGTTCTGGGAGTGTGTGTGTGTGGATATGACACAGCAGATCTGTCTGTGGACTACATTTGGGAGGAAGGGGGGGGGGTGTCAATGTCTGTTGGTGAACAACATCTTTGAGAGACCTTCAGCATACTGGGCAATGGATTTAGGTAACTACTTTGTCGCAAATTTTGATTTGATTGTAACTTAGTTTGTCTCCACATAATGCAACACTTCCACTTCTTCATTTATTTTCAATTTTCACGTTTTCTGCTATGTCACAATTGCACTATAATTCTGAGATTTGCAACACACATATCACATGTAATATTTCTCATACTTCCTCACACGTTTGCAATCATCTTTGAAGTCAATAGTCAGTTACCATCTGATGACAGCCCAGTAAGCTGGAAACTGGTTCATAAGACAAGTATTTTAACAACTAGCTATATATTTATTTAACCAAGCAGTAGCTGAATCACCCATAGACACTTAAAAAAGTGAGAAAGGTGCGCCTTGATTCCGTGTCACAACATTTAAAGGTTCTTATTATATCATAAGGGGTCTCCACACCGTTAATGAATTCTCAGAGTTGGAGATTACGTACAATTCTGTAATAACTTTTGTTCTGTCACATAGATAACCTCTGGTTCGATTAATACTTGATCCATAGATCATGAATACGACACTTTGTAATAATGTGGACTGTGACAATTTAACACAAGATTTCTTTATTTCAAGTATATATATATCCCTTCTTGCCATAGCAAATTTCACAATTATTACTGCGTAGTATTACAGTCACAACTGTTTGTGATGAAACATAGCTGAGAAATATGCATTCCACTTAATTTTAGAATTAATTTTTGTTAAAGCTAGCTGATTTTAGCAGAGAGTAATTATGGAACATTATTGAAAAATTACAAGGAAGAGAATTTTCAGCACAAATTTTATGCCCATTCTTTATTGGTTCCAATTTTTTGATGAATAAATATTTCAAAATAGTATTTACATACATACAAACTTTGTACATAGTTATCTGGTAACAACAATGTGTTCATATATAATCATCTTTCAAAAGTAATTATTACAAAATGTTACATGTTGACTAGGAAATGGCTGTTAATTGACAAGATTTTAAACACAAATAGGAAACTGTAAATAGACAAATTATTTCCTTAGCTTTTTTTTGTATTTACAGGTTTGAAAAATGAAGCAAAAAGCTTCACAGTAAAGTAGATCGTATAACACATTTTCTGCATTGATCCAATTCTCATACCCAAGTCATTGGCTAACTAAAAGGCAAGGTGGTGGTGGTTTTTTTGTAGAAATACAGCCCCAAGTTCTGGACAATGCATCCATTACATAGTTTTGGTTTTAACAATTTAGTGAAATTAAAGTGGTCAAAAGGTAGAAAAAATGTTTTAACTGTTGCACACAAGAAAAACTTCTACATGAAGGGGAAAAAAATTGAAGAACCTGGGCTGTGAACGATAGATTTTATTTCAGCTGTGGCACATACCAATGTCTTTACTTTTAACAATTTAACAGCTGTTGTGTATGTACAACATTTCTGTAGATAACATTTCAGAACTTTTCAATACTATTCTTTACAAGAGGAGATGCTACGTGTTGTCTGCAGTACAGAAACACAGAAATACAGTAATCAGTAACATAAAAAGATGTGAATTGCAATGATTTTAGCTGGTAGTAGAGCTAAAAGAATTATAAGACTTATAGTTACCTGTGACTTTGAGAATAAAGCGCACATTTTGTTTCGTTTATCATAACCAGTCCTATGTAGTTTCCATTTATTTAATATTTTACTTGGTTACTTATTTTGTCACAGAAGTTATGTTAGTGATTTGGATACTAATGAATTAGATGGTAAATTACACCTATTGAGAATTAACCTTTTGCAGTGACTAGTCCGAATGCACTAAAAAAAGAGAAAATTCAAAAGCAAACAACAAATAGCTGTGCAAATATATTAATATATGCATTTGATTTTTGATCTTTTCTGCTCTTGATCAAACTGAGTAAGGTATTTTCTGTCAAGACTAGAATACAGATTGAATAGTAGACATTGCAGCACACAGGTGCCAAATGAAAAGCAATACACACTTTTTGTTCTATAAACAGTTTGTGGTCCCTTCTTTTTCATGAAGGGAATTTGTGATAGGACACTAAATAACACGAAATACATGGCATGATTTTTTTTTAGTGGCCCCGTGTGCTTAAGCTGCTTACAAGGAAATTGGAAAGGTTTGGATACGAAAGAGCAACACATGGATGGCCATCATTAACCAGGAACCTTCATGTAGTTTCACATACATTTAGACCTGAATATGTCTGTAACTGATTCTGAGTGAATTACATAAGAAGTAACACCACTAAGTTATAACGGTAAGGCCGAATCTACAGGCTCATCAGAAGACACAAAATATATGTGCAACTCTATTGTTTGCAGCGTTATTTTAAAGCAGCAAGTTTTGCAAGAAATGTGCTTTAACAAGAATGGGCTAACTACAACATGTCTCATAAAATGTAACTCACATAGTAAATCATACAAAATAGAAAAGGAAAATGATGAAGGTGATTTAAATGCAAGATGTACTGCTACACTATCGAAAGTAAAACCACTAATAAACTAATGAACTTAAGATATGTCCAACAGATCACAGCTTCAATGCCAATCACTGTTACTTAAAGCAAAAATCACTCCAATGTAAGAAATGATGAGATATCTCTTATCCACTGATAAGAATAACTTTGAGAATTTGTTACATTGTTTAATCTAGGAATTTACATCAGAGATTGTGCACTTCAGAGGAGTGTGGCCAGACAGGGTTTATTGCTGCAACTCTGCCTGTCATGAAAGGCTGTAACAGAACAGAACCTTACACAAATATCATTCATTAGTTGCACCTGCTGGCACACTTTTATTTGTACCACAGAGCAAACAATTAACATACCTTGATGTAAGAAAAAGACAAAGAGGTGTGAGTCTGTAGCTTATAAAAATTTATATGAAGAAAACAATGCAAGTAAGTTCCCTATACGTTTGGGGCATTATTTCTTAATGCTATTAATGTCATTTGGCAAGTCAACAGCAATTCGAGTAGTTGGTAGTTTACTAGCACTGCTTTATCTTTCACTGTTTACGGCTACTAGTTGGAAACAGTGGTAGCAATCAGTCTAATTAGAACTGTTTCAGATCATACTGGCCTTATATCAAATTCATAATGTACATGAAAAGATCGTCTTAAAACTTAGCAGTACCTGCAGTACACATAATGTGATTACTTAACAAGCTAATGTCTAGACAGAGCTGATGAGCAATTAAAAGCCTATAATAAGGAGCAACGCTACCAAAACAAATACATATCATACAGCAAAGAGATATTCCCGTACAAAAACATTTGGCAGCAACTCTATACATTGTCTTATACTCTTACAAAATAAATGTTTCGCAGAAATTTATGACTGTGATGAAAAACCATTTCTGTCACTAAGAACAAACAGTCTGAATGTTTCTTTACAAAACAAGGAACTTATGTCTCCACATTATATTTTCACTGTGACTGTGTGCCAGCTTTATAAATTAAACATGGAGCACATTTTTAAAGGCAGCACTGATTAGAGCAAGATACAACTATGAGACAAGAGACAACCAGAATCTCTCTGTGAAGATGAAGAGGATTCAACATTGCTGAGTAACTGAAGAAAATTTGATTTAGTCTTACATTCAGGACAACTAATTATAAAATTACAATATGGTTACAGAGTGCATATAATTTCACATCTGTTTACATCCCATAATGAAAAGAAACATGAAAAAAATATCACAGTTGTAACATCACAGAGAAAATAGTACATAACAGTTTCAAATATACAATCACAGACACACAGCACTTATTGTTAAAATTACAGGGAGACAGAAAGGCTGGCAAGAACGTTGTTTCAGGAGGCACACGCACCCCTGAACTGTTTTGTGGTCAAATCTCCCAGACAGTCACCCCTCCCCCCCTTTCCCCATCCCTCCAAACAGCACAGCTCTGACTGCTGTTCTTACTATTCTGGTTACCAAGTACCAGCTAGGACTTGAATATCTCAGTACATTAATTTCTCACATCAAGCACTGAAATATAATCATCTCTCAGAAATATCCTTTCCGCACAATCCACTTGTCACCTTCTGCCACACTCCTAACCTTTACAAGATTCTTAACAGAACATACATCATTCCCAGACCACCAATACCACCTCAAGGTTCCAACTCCTACTACTGATTATGTTGCTTAATCTGTTCTTTGCACCCACTCACTATCATCCTCCCAGACTCCTAACTAATTATGTTCTGCCATGGCTTTCTGTATTGGGATGGTGAACACCAAAATGGTAGAGGGTGTAAATGGACATGAAAAACTATCTGTGTTGTGAATGTCAAGTACCCAATTACTAAGTCTCTCTCAGAGGACCAGAGTGCCTGCTATACCCCATTTGGATCCCTCTACCCAGCACCAGTTTTGCCACATCCAGAGACAGGAAGTCACTCTCTAAGATATCCTCATCCCGATGCCCTCCTAGGCTAACACCCCTTGCATGTATTGATGATTTTTAAAGTTCTATCCTACCTATTATTTACTTAAAATTACAAGACAGAATGATTGGCCAGCACTTACCTCAATAACAGTGCTGACAGACACCTACAAAAGTACAAGAAACTATCCTAGCTTTTGAAACTATTAATTCCTTCCACAGTGAGAATGAACAGATGGTCCCTGTCATCCTAAAACCTGAGTGACTTGCCCTTCCTTTCTCTCTTCCCCCATCTTATCCATCTTACCTTCTCAAAGAATAAACTAACCATTACAAATGCTAGGGTAGTTTCTTGTGCTTTTATATGTGTCAGCAGCACTAATAATTTTGCCTCATAAAAGTGACTACCAAGCAGCCATTATGTCTCATAATTCTATAGTCTTCTCAGGTGAATTTTACTTTCAGTGCTATTATGTCTTAAAATTTTTCACACTTTCACCCCCCCCCCCCCCCTTCGCCCTGCCTCTGCCTCTGCCATCCATAACAGATGCATCACAACACTGCCATCCTCCCCCCCTCCCCCCCGCCCCCCCTACTAACTGCATTACTCTGGCCACATTTTGTTTTCCGTTCCTTTTTTCCTTCCTCTGGCCATACTACTCACTCTATCATGCCTATAATCTCTGAGCTGAAGGTAGCACAGTTCTACCTCTTACACTTTATAGTTACATTTTCATCGTCTTTGTCTTTCTTTTTCTCTTGAAACTTACGTCGCTCAAAAAGGAACCTATTGTCCTAATGCTAGGAACATGCATCTGTAGGCAGTACTGGGCTTTGCCTATCTTGAAGGTGTACACCGAGTAGTCTTCATGTCTCTTTGTAATTTTACCAATTTTCTGAATTGAATTTTTCATTTTATACAACAATTCTTTAAATTATAATTTGGTTGTTTTAGAAATATATTAGATGGTAGGAAAATCCATATATAAATACATCACATATAAATAAAAATTAACATTAATTTACTCGTAAGTTACTCTTACATTTACAGATGATTTAAGTGCTCTGGAAGCAGAGAGACATACAGCACAACAACTATAGCAATCACAGCACACATAAAATTTTCAAAAACTGCTAAAATTAGAAAAAAGTCAGATATTCATGAAGCCAACACATCAAAACAAGAATACTCTTTCATTTAAGCACCAAACATATACTTCAATCGTAAAATACATTTAAGTAGCACAGCTATAGAAATTACTACAGCAACAGAATCTTCTACAGCTTCCTGATTGTTGTTACAATACAGATAATGAATGGCAAGACTGACCAAATATGAAATTTAAAATAAATAATTAAATTTTTATCTGAGATTATCATAAGGTGCAGCTCCACAAATGAAGTTAAGCATGTCAGCCAAGTTCACTTCTTAGTGATTCTTTTTAGTGTTACCACCTCTTGGCACAAAGTAAAAGATTGTTTCTGTGCAAATCTATGCAACTAGGATTCAGCAGGAATCAGATTAAACACATGTCAAGAACAATCTGAAATTATTATTTTTAATCTGCTGCATTATGCTGTGGTTCAAAAGGCAGCACTTTCAGCATATTATTTAGTTTATTTTATTTTATGAAAATCATAGAATAAATCCTTGTAAAATCAGACAAAGAGAAGAAATTTTAAAGAAAGACTTATCAAAAGTGAAACATTTTGTTCTTTTGATCAAAACAAATAATAAATGTGACCAATATTGGGAAGAGTCTCCCAAAAACTGTAAAACATTAAATGTAAACATACTTCTGGAGTACAACATTAAATGACTATTCTGTACTGTAAAAATACTCGCCAAAAAGTGGTTTGAAACTGATATCTTTACGTTATGGCTTCATATTTTGTAGGTTATTCTGATGTTACTAACTTTAGGCCATTATATTTATTTCGCAGCACAAGGGTTCAAAGAAAAAACATAGCTCTTCTATTAGTTAGTCCACCGACATTTCTGCTTGAGAAACAAGTATATGCTGAGACAGTATCCAGCACCTTTCATAACTTCACTTCACCAAGGCCACAAATATTCATTAGTTCTCTGATATTGTTACTATTATAATTACTATTTCAAGTTATTTGAAGGTTTTGGAATATAGCTGAAGAAAATTAATGAATTAAAAACTGCATCAGTGTAAGTTATGTAACTATTCAGTACACAGCAAATGAACACACTGAGCCTTATATCAATGCAAAATTATCTTGAAATGATTATCTTTAAACACATTATAACCACGATAAATAAAAAGACCAAGTACAACAGAAGCTAAATGCTTATCAATCTTGGGGCAAGTTCATGGAAATGTTCCATCATTTCACGTCCTAACGTATTTAAAAGCTTATACTTGTCTGCTTGGTAGCATATAAACCAGTAAATATTCTGGTGAAATGATGACTATACAAATCTTGACATTAGTTGCTAACATTGACCAATTTGAAAGATAATGTTTTAAAGTTTTTGTTTAACAGAATAGAGTACACCACAAGAAATGGTTGGAAAATATGAAAAGTACGGAAATTCTTCTGCTCTCATTGTTCCTTGCACTTGTATTGTTTCAGCATATAAAATGTTCCACATTTATGTTCACCATAACAACTGTATATTATGTGCCATTGATTATGGTCACAAGTTAACTTACAGCAATCCTTTATAAAATTCACGAGTATAAAGATACAGGCTTCTAAATTTATGTGGACCATTTCTTATAATATCAATAAATAACGAAAGTTAAATCTATGTAAATATCACAGGCTATAATTATGACTTCAATTCAGAAATAAAAAGCCAGTTGCCAACGCAAGTTAACCTACAGAACTCCTTGGTACATTCTGCAAGTACAAAGGTGCAGCCTTTTAAATTCACATGGACCATTTCTGCAAATATTAATAAGTTAGGCAGAAGAAACATCTAACAGATCTTCCTCTTCCTCTGTTTGCTTGTCTTCTTTCTGTGACTGATTTACAACTGGATTTTGAGAATAGAGTATAACAGCATACGACACAATGGAGATGGCAATAACAGTGTTCACATATATTGGTATTCCAAATATTAACCAACAGAGTACTGCTGTAAACATTAATTCAAGCGCACTTGCAAATGTTTTCAGAATAGAATTTAAGTTCTTCAAAAAGAAGCTAGTAATAATACCAATAGCTGCATTGTTGAACATTATAATCATTACTTTAAATGTAAACACCGATGAAAGTGCTTCCCATGTGAAAGCACTATAAAGTTGTCCTTGCACCAGAAGTATACCTCCGTTGCATATAATTGAATCCACATACATGAACACATTCTGTACAAACACATTGACATCTGCACCATCTGCCTTCAGAAGGTATTCATTGTAAACGCCAGCAAATGAGGAACACACGGTCTGAAACAAAAAATAATAATAATGAGCACAAAAAATTACAAAGCCATTATCATTACTGAGTTCCTAAATAAAAAGAAGACATCTCATTGTTAATGTTGTAAGAACACCTTCACCTGTGTTCCATAAATCACAGAGGTATGTGGTGGAGAAAGCTTTAATTGCACAATATATCTAGATTACTTATTGCTCCATTCACGGCTGAAGCCTGAGAAGACTGCTTATGTTTGTTCATGTGAACTGCCATTAGTCAATTCTCTGATCAACTGCAAGAGCACTGTTGTTGTGGTTATTTATTGCTCTTGCATTTCTTCTAGAAACAAGATCTTTACATTTTTAAAGTAGTTTTTTTTATTAGTTAAGATGGCTCTTCCTTTGAGCATGGTTGTTCATATTTTTCAGCGTTTCTGTGGTAATTTCCATATTTTCAAGTTTTTAAACAAGTTAATACTGTAATTTTACTCAAAGTTTAAACATATTTCCTTAGTTGTCTCCTTAATGTGTGTCCAACCTTAGCAATGAGTTACCAACCGGACTACAGACAGAACATGTTTTAGCAAATAATTCATTCAACCAGGCCAGCAAGGAACTACCTGTGTTGTTTGCATTGGGAAACAAACACACGTATAAAAATTTGTGCACAGCTTGTCTTTAACACAGTTTGGATGCAGTCCATGCAATGATCAACCAAGAACTACACTAAACACACCTAAAGCAGATATCAAGAAAAGCTGTCAAAACATTGTGTAAAATAACATTAACTAAATTAGAGAAGGGAAGTTGCTACTCACCATACAGCAGAGATGCTGAGTCGCGATAGGCAGAAGGAAAAGATTCACACAATTATAGCATTCGGCCATTAAGGTCTTTGTCAGCAATAGACAAAAACACATGTGCGCGCACACACACACACACACACACACACACACACACACACACCCACACACGCACGCACGCACGCACACCTCTGCAGTCTCAAATAACTGAAACCACACTGCGAGCAGCAGCACCAGTGCATGACAGTAGTGGCGACTGGGTGGGGGTAAGGAGGAGGCTGGGGCGGGGAGGGGAAGGGATAGTATGGTGGGGGTGGCAGAGAGTGAAGTGCTACTATTTAGATGGAGGGCAGGAGAGAAGGTGGGGGGGGGGGGGCGGGGAGGAAGTAGTGGTAAGGAGAGAAATAAAAAGAAATTAAAAGACTGGGCGTGCAATGAAATGACGGCTGTGTAGTGCTGGAATGGGAACAGGGAGGGGCTGGATGGGTGAGGACACTGACTAATGAAGGTTGAGACCAGGAGGGTTACGGGAACGTAGGATGTATTGCACGGAAAGTTCCCACATGTGCAAATCAGAAAAGCTAGTGTCGGTGGGAAGGATCCATATTGCACAGGCTGTGAAGCAGTCACTGAGATGAAGGACATCATTTCTGGCAGCATGTTCAGCAACAGGGTGATCTAATTGTTTTTTGGCCACAGTTTGTCAGTGCCATTCATGCAGACAGACAGCTTGTTGGTTGTCATACCTGCATAGAATGCAGCACAGTGGTTGCAGCTTAGCTTGCAAATCACATGACTGGTTTCACAGGTAGCCCTGCCTTTGATGGGATAGGTGATGTTAGCGACTGGACTGGAGTAGGTGGTGGTAGGAGGATGTATGGGACAGGTCTTGCATTTAAGTCTTTTACAGGGATATGAGCCATGAGGTAAGGGATTGAGAGCAGGGGTTGTGTAAGAATGGATGAGTATATTGTGAAGGTTCGGTGGACAGCAGAATACCACTGTAGGAGGAGTGGGAAGGATAGTGGGCAGGACATTTCTCATTTCAGGGCACAACGAGAGGTAATCGAAACCCTGGTGGAGAATGTAATTCAGTTGCTCCAGTCTCGGATGGTACTGAGTTAGGAGGGGAATGCTCCTCTGTGGGCGGACTCTGGGAGGTGGTGGGAGACTGGAAAGAAAAAGCACAGGATACTTGTTTTAGTACAAGGTTGGGAGGATAATTACGGTCAGTAAAGGCTTCAGTGAGACCCTCGGTATATTTTGAGAAGGACTGCTCATCACTGCAGAAGAGACAACTAGGCTATACGGAAGGGACTTCTCGGTATGGAATGGGTGGCAGCTGTCGAAATGGAGATATTGCTGGTGACTAGTAGGTTTGATATGGACTGTTGATACCACCTCCCTGTACACAAACATTCCTAATGCCCCTGGTCTTACTGCTATTGAACACTACATTTCCAGATGCCTTATGGATTCCAAACCAACAACTTCCTTCCTAGTCGCAAGAACCAACTATATACTCAGCTACAATTACTTCTCTCTTGAAGGTATATCTACAAACAAATCCAAGGAACGGCTATGGGCACCTGCATGGCACTGTCCTATGCCAACCTAGTCATGGGCCATCTAGAGGAATCCTAAATTAAAACCCAGAATCCTAAACCCCTCACTTGGTTCAGATTCATTGATGGTATCTTTGCTATCTGGGTTGAAGGTGAGGACAGCCTATCCACATTCCTCCAGAACTTCAACAACTTCTCCCCCATTTGCTTTATCTGGTCCAACTCAACACAACAAGCCACCTTCCTAGATGTTGATCTCAACCTCAGAGATGGCTACATCAGTAACTCCGTCCATATCAAACCTACTAGTCACCAGCAATATCTCCATTTTGACAGCTGCCACCCATTCCATACCGAGAAGTCCCTTCCGTATAGCCTAGTTGTCTCTTCTGCAGTGATGAGCAGTCCTTCTCAAAATATACCGAGGGTCTCACTGAAGCCTTCACTGACCGTAATTATCCTCCCAACCTTGTACTAAAACAAGTATCCTGTGCCTTTTCTTTCCAGTCTCCCACCACCTCCCAGAGTCCGCCCACAGAGGAGCATTCCCCTCCTAACTCAGTACCATCCAAGACTGGGGCAACTGAATTACATTCTCCACCAGGGTTTCGATTACCTCTCGTTGTGCCCTGAAATGAGAAATGTCCTGCTCACTAACCTTCCCACCCCTCCTACAGTGGTATTCTGCCATCCACCAAATCTTCACAATATACTCGTCCATCCTTACACAACCCCTGCTCCCAATCCCTTACCTCATGGCTCATATCCCTGTATAAGACCTAGATGCAAGACCTGTCCCATACATACTCCTACCACCACCTACTCCAGTCCGGACACTAACATCACCTATCCCATCAAAGGCCAGGCTACCTGTGAAACCAGTCATGTGATTTACATGCTAAGCTACAACCATTGTGCTGCATTCTATGTAGACATGGCAACAAACAAGCTGTTTGTCCGCATGAATGGCCACCGACAAACTGTGGCCAAAAAACAAGTAGACCACCCCGTTGCTGAACACGCTGCCAAACATGATATCCCTCATCTCAATGACTGCTTCACAGCCTGTGCCACATGGATCCTTCCCACCAACACTAGCTTTTCTGAATTGCGCAGGTGTGAACTTTCCCTGCAATACATCCTACGTTCCCGTAACCCTCCTGGTCTCAACATTCGTTAGTCACTGACCTCACCCATCCAACCCCTCCCTGTTCCCATTCCAGCACTACACAGCCGTCATTTTACTGCTACACTCCGTTTTTAATTTCTTTTTATTTCTCTCCTTACCACTACTTCCTCCCCCCTCCCCCCCCCCCCATCTCCTCTCCTGCCCTCAGTCTAAACTGCAGCACTTCACTCTCCACCACCCCCACCATACTATCCCTCCCCCTCGCCGCCCCAGTCTCCTCCTTACCCTCGCCCAGTCGCCATTCCCATCATGCACTGATGCTGCTGCTCGCAGTGTGGTTTCAGTTATCTGAGACTGCAGAGGTGTGTGCAAGTTGTGTGTGTGTGTGTGTGTGTGTGTGTGTGTGTGTGTGTGTGTGTGTGTGTGTGTTGCTGAAAAAGCCTTAATGGCAGAAAGCTATAATTGTGTGAATCTTTTTGTTGTGCCTATCGCGACTCAGCATCTCCGCTATATGGCGAGTAGAACTTTCCTTCTGTAATATTGTTACATTCCATCCTGGATTTTCCATTGTTGATAACATTAACTAGGTTGCAAAACTCAAAAATTGGGAATTACGAATTTTCTTTTTCTTTTCTTGTAAATGTATCAAATTCTTTGGCTTTGACTATTAATTTTCGATTTATGGTTTGCCCCCCTTAATTGAATGATCAGCAAGTCTGACTGCCGTGCAGCTGGCCCGGATTCAATTCCTGTCCAGGTTGGAGATTTTCTCCGCTTGGGGACTGGGAGCTGTGTTGTCCTCACCATCATTTCATCACCATCGACATGCAGTCACTCAGTATGGCATCAACTGGAAAGACTTGCAACATGGCACCCAAACTTCCCTAGGCCAAGTCATCAATGTCATATGATCATTTCATTTCACTTTTTTCCAGTCTGTAGTAGTATGAGTAGTTTTGCTCCTATTGCACTTGACTGGGGATCCCTGACATTTTTACTGTGTCTAAAATAACTTGCCATTTAGGGATAAGGAAATTTTCATTTCAGACATGAACCTGGCAATGTATCCCATATGTATGTATAGACTTCATTAGGTGTTAAGACCACAAAAGATCAAAATCTTTCCAATGTAGTTACCTCAACTCAAAGATTTGAAAATAACACAACAAGCTGGGTTTCAAATCAATGGTGTTCAGATCCCTATTTGATTCAATGCAAGTCATAATTTGCCACATTAGAATATGTTCTCAGATTCTGCAACATAGAGATGTCAGTAGTATATGGCAGATGTCCTGGGGATCAGTACAGTTGTTTCTTATAATTTATAATTAATTACTGACAGTAATACCCTGTTTTGTTACACAGACAACAACACAATGATTTAAATAATAAGGTATTGCACCAGTTACAGTTTTTTTTCCACATAGCATAATACATTTCAGGGCTTTACTACCATTTTCAGGTGTAGTGGGAGTTACTTCACACACGCTCCAGAAAGAACACTAGGACTCTTGCTGTTTCTGTTGTATATTAATGACCTTGCAGACAGTTAGGAGTAACCTCCATTTCTTCACAGATAATGATGCAGTTATATACAATGAAGTACTGTCTGAAAAAAGTTGCACAAATATTCAGCCAGATTTTGGCAAGCTATGAGAGAAGTGTGAAGATTGGCAACTTACTTTAAATACTAAAAACAGAAGATTAATATTTAACATCTTGCTGACAATGGGGGCTGAGAGATGAAGAACAAGCTCAGATTAATGAAGGATGGGGAAGGACATTGACTATGTCCTTTCAAAGAGATCATGCCAACATTTGCTTTGACAATTTATGGACACCATGGAAAACCTAAATGTGGATACAGATATTTGAATTGTAATCCTTTTTAATCTTCTTGACAATGTCAGTATAGAAATGGGGATTAGTGAGCATGATGTCATTATAGCAACTATGGTTATGAAAGTTAGCAAATCAGTCAAGAAGGCTAGGAGGTGTTCCTGCTAGAAAGAGCAGACAAGCAGTTGTTAGAGAGTGAACTGATGTCACTTAGTTCCAGTAAGATGGACATAGAAGGATTATGAGCAAATTTCAGGCAGATTGTAAATCGTGGTTTGGAGAGTTATGAGCCTAGTAAGTTGATAAAGGATGGAAAAGACCCACTATTGTTTAATAAAGAGATTCAGAGGAAGCTGAGAAAGCAGAGGCTGTTGCAGTATCGGTTCAAAAGGGAATGCACAAATGACGAAAAGCAAAGTTTAATAGAGATATGAGCGTCTGTGAAAAGATCTGCGCACAAGGCATACAAAAACTACCACCGTCATACCTTAGCAAAAGATCCGGCACAGAATCCAAGAAAATTCTGATCCTATGGAAAATTGCTAAGTGGCTCTCAGGCTTCCATTCCCCTGCTGACCATTCTGTTGTGACTTTTGAAGATAGCAAAACGAAAGCTGAAGTTTTAAATTTTGTGTTCAATAAACTGTTCACACAGGAGAATTGTACAAACACACCATCATTTGACAATTGGACAAACTCCTGCATAGACAACATAGTAATAAGCATCCCTGGTGTAGAGAAACAACTGAAGGACTTGAAAATAAATAATTCACCAGTTTCAGATGGACTCCATATTTAGTTTTACAAAGAGTACACTACGGCACTGGCCCCTTACCTAGCTTGCATTTATCACAAAACTCTCAGCCAGCACACAGCCCCAAGCAACTGGAAAAAAGTGCAGGTGACTCCATTATACAAGAAGGGCAAAAGAACAAACCTGAAAAACATCGGCTTGCTGCAAAATCTTCGAACATACTCTCATTTCAAATATAACAAATTTTCTTGAGACTGAAAAGCTTATGTCCATGAATCAGCATGGATTCAGAAATCATTTTTTCTGTGGAACTCAGCTTGCCCTTTTCTCACGTGATATACTGCAAACTATGGATGAAGGGCAACAGGTAGATTCGATATTTCTAGATTTCAGGAAAGCATTTGACATGGTGCCCCATTGCAGGCTGTTAATGAAAGTATGAGCATATAAGATCACAGATATATGAGTGGCTCAAAGATTTCTTAAGTAATAGAACCCAGTATGTTGTCCTTGATGGCGAGTGTTCATCAGAGACAAGGGCATTGTCAGGAATGCTCCAGGGATGTGTGATAGGACCACTGGCTGTTGTTCTCTACATATATGAGTGATTTGGCAGACAGAGTGGGCAGTAATCTGCAGTTATTTGCTGATGATGTCATGGTATATGGTAAGATGTTGAAGTTGAGTGATTGTAGAGGGGTATACGATGACTTAAGACAAAATTTCTAGTTGGTGTAATGACTGTCAGCTATCTCTAAGTGTGGAAAAATGTAAGTTAATGCAGGTAAGTAGGAAAAACAAGCCTGTAATGGTTGGATACAGCATTAGTAATGTACTGCCTCACACAGTCATGTTGTTTAAATATCTGGGCCTGATGTTGCAAAGCAAAATGAATTGGAACAAGCACGTGAGGACTGTGGTAGGGAAAGCAAACAGTTCAATTCAGTTTATTGGTGACTGTTGGGACAGTGTGGTTCATCAGCAAAGGAGACTATGTATAGGTGCAATCTATAGGTTGGCTTGAAATATGACATCAAAGCAATTCACAGGCAGGCTGCTAGATTTGTTACCAGTAGGCTTGAACAAAGATGCTTCTGGAATTCAAATGGGAATGCCTGGAGAGAAAGCGACGTTCTTTTCCAGGAACACTATTGCGAAAATTTAGAGAACTAGCATTTGAAGCTGACTGCTGAACAATTCTATTACTGCCAACAGACACTGCACGTAAGGACTATGAAGGTAAGACACCAGAAATTAGGGCTCATACAGAGGTATTTAGACAGTCATTTTTCCACAATCAATTTGCTAGTGGAACAAGAAAGGAAATGAGTAGTATTGGTACAGGGTATCATCTGTCACACACAGTATGGCAGCTTGCGGAGTATCTATGTAGATGTAGATATAAACGTAGGAGATGGACACAGAGAGAGAGAGAGAGAGAGAGAGAGATTAGACTCATAACAATGCACACTGAGGCATTAAACACTCATTCTTCCCACACACTATAGAACGGGAAGAAACCTTTATACATGGTACAACAAGAAGTAGATTTTGCCAAGCACTTCACAGTGGTTTATAGATTGTAGATGTCTATGTAGACATACCATAAGGCAGAAGAATATCATCTGCCCACTCTCAAATATATCAGAGGTACATAAAATTGAGAACTTTTACACAATCAGCTGAACAGCTTGTGACAAAGCAGCTGAAGTCAGAACCATCAGTTATGTTTTCCTCTTCCCATCAATAACAAGAAGTTTCAACTAATTTTGGTCTTACTTTCAATACATTTACCTCGAGACATTAGCCTTTATATAACAACTTATTTCAACTGGATTTCTCTGAAATTTATTGTTCAAATTACTGTTTCAAGTGTTCTGATTCAATTTGATAATAACTTTATGTTAGGGCACTGTTAATTAAATGTTGTAATTAGCTTAAGTTTGTATTACAGTTTGCTACCTGCAAAAACCTATAACCTAATCAGTAAAATTCCATGAAGTGACCTACACCAATTGAAAGTTAAGCATTCCAACTTTACAGGAAAGAATTTTAAATTATCTAAAACTAATTATCTTCTGCAATAATTTAACATGAAGTTCTGAACCATTAGCATTTTCCACAATAGATTTTGTAACAACCACTATTAGATTCTGAACTCAACTACAACTTTTGTTATATTATTTTTTTCTGTACCACTTGCTGTACAACACTCATTAATTAATGTACTACATAATAATTTCATGTAATTAAGTATTATTTGCAAGATACGATTGTTGTTGTTGTTGTTGTTGTTGTTGTTGTTGTTGTCATCTTGAGTCCAGAGAATGGTTTGATGCAGCTCTCCATGCTACTCTATCCTGTGCAAGCCTCTTCATCTTCAAATAACTACTGCAACCTACACCCTTCTGAACCTGCTTAGTGTATTCACCTCTTGGTCTCCTCCTACAATTTTTACCCTCCACACTCCCCTCCAATATGAAATTGGTCACCCCCTTGAGGCCTCAGAACATGGCCTACCACCTGATCCCTTCTTCTAGTCAAGTTGTACTGCAGATTCCTCTTCTCCCCAATTCTAATCAGTACCTCCTCATTAGTTATGTGATCTACCTATCTAATCTTCAACATTCTTCTGTAGCACCACATTTCAAAAGCTTCTATTCTCTTCTTGTCGAAACTAGTTATCGTTCAGGTTTCACATCCATACATGGCTACACTCCATACACATACTTTCAAAAAAGACTTCCTGACATTAAAATCTACACTTGATGTTAACAAATTTCTCTTCTTCAGAAACACTATCCTTGCCATAGCATCTAAATTCTATGTCCTCCCTACTTCGACAGTCATCAGTTATTTTGCTTCCCAAATAGCAAAACTCATTTACTACTTTAAATGCATCATTTCTTAATATAATTCCTTCTCAGCATCACCTGATTTAATTAGACCACATTCCATTATCCTCGTTTTGCTTTTGTTGATGTTCATCTTATAACCTCCTTTCAAGACACTGACCATTCCATTCAGCTGCACTTCCAAGCCTTTGCTGTCTCTGAGGAATGACAATGTCATTGGCAAACCTCAAAATTTTTATTTCTTCTCCATGGATTTTATTTCCTACTCCAAATTTTTCTTTTTTCTTTCATTTCATTTACTGCTTGCTCAATATACAGATTGAATAACATCGGAGATAAGCTACAACCCTGTCTCACTCCTTTCTCAGTAACCACTTCCCTTTTGCCATTTGGTTTGTGTACAAATTGTAAATAGCCTTTCACTCCCTGTATTTGACTCCTGCCACCTTCAGAATTTGAAAGAGAGTATTCCAGTCAATATAATGTACATTCATGTAAACGAGGGGATCCAAACTGCAGAAGAAAAACAGTGTTCATTCTTTTTTTTTAATTTTGTAAACAGTAACTTTTCCATGCTCAAAAATTCTATTAGTTTTTGCAATAAAAAACAGTAAATTTCAACCTAGCTGAATTTTAAAGACTAATGCAGTTTTCAAAAAAGCTGTTTATTCTTACACAGTCTGAAATACAATGAGTAACATCTGTGATCAGTCTGCTCCTGTTGTTTGACTCATAATACAAGTATGTATATTCTGCAAACAAGTAAACCTTTGGGTGAATTCAGTATGTAAAACTAATGAGTATTCTGTGTAACCAGTGTTGCAATTATGAAAAGTGTATTAGGTTATTCTCACTGAAATTACTGATTGTTGAACGTGATGAATTTGATAAAGGATGGACTTAACTGAACTACTATGGTGTGATCTTCTTCTTTAACAAACTACTATGGCAGAGTTTTAACAATTTGTGAACTGTGATTTTATGCAAAAGTGAACAGATTATTTTGTGCCACAATTGAAGCATCAAATTCACCATCAAAATTGTGAAATTGTGAGCGCTGACATGTAACCTCATGCTAATTATCATTCATAATAAATGTACTGGTCAGCATTATTATTAATCAATAGCTGCAATGAATAAAATGCATTTTAATGTCAGCTAGAATGTTAGTGTCATATACACTACTGAACAAACATCATTCTGCACCAATGTGAACTTTCAGCGTAGAGGATATCAGGAGTTGTCAATGAGGAAGAGACTACAAATTAAAGGTCTGTGACATCCCGAGCTCACGCACCCAAGTTACTGACAAAATACAACTTGGGATGTCACAAAATCACTGAAGTCTTTAGCTCAGACTTCACACACAGCTAAAAGCCAGAAATTTTTAGTTCGTTTTATGATCAACACTGCAGACTGTGAGCTTCATAAAAAATCTCATACAAAAATACTGCTCATCTCCGCATTCTTTTTGTTCCTAAATGATTCAAACTCTTCTTATTGGTGTGTATTCTGTGCATATAATGACTGTTTGTGCAAACATTTTGGAATTTCCGATTTATCGTTAATGTTGTACACACCCAGTGAGTAAGCTGCAACCATGTGGCCAATAGGTATTTTGTGTGCTGATGATGATTCTTTATATGTGTGGGCTCTCATTTTTTGGTACAGAATAGGTCCACCGATTTTCAATAATTAGCTGAGGTTTCATTGTGATAGGAGAATTGCAGATAATTTGTCTTCCAGTTCCTATTGTCAATTACCTCTTAAATGGTGGGATAGATTTCTAGCAGGAAAGCAGACAAACACTGATATACCCTCACTCATGATGCACGCAATTTTCCAAGATTGTATATCTATACAGTTCACAGATGTGTTTATAGAGGCCATCTGGATCAGCCTCCTCATGTGCTCTGTTGAGCCACCAAAGAAACAGTAGTATTTAAGTAATCACAAACGAGTGCTTGTCCTATTCTGTAACTTGAATTACTGTTGTCCAGCCATGTGTTCACACACAACCTGAACTTACGTGTTGCTCTATAAAGTACTATGACCACAAATCATGTTTGCTCGCACTACAGCACTTACATAGTGCAAGAAATATGCAGATTTGATTTTCTGAGCTTAGGGGGAAGTGAATTTATGTCCCAGTCATTCATACAAATTTAACTTTACAGGAAGTTACAATAAAGCCACCCCTTTTCAACAGTTACAATGCTGAATACAAATTTTAATTGCCAAAAGAAATCTTATCGAAAAGCTAGGTGACCTGATGTTTTACCAGTGTATTATTAATTTCTAGAAAGCTCAGGTATCAGACCGAGTCACATCATAATTTCTCCAAGATGTTTTGGCAAACAGAAACAGACTAGTTTCCATCTTCCAGTGATTCCTGATGACTGCTGCTTCACTCTTGTCAGTATCCTATATGTGTTGGCCATTATCCCCTTCACCACTCTGCTGCTATTGCTGTCCATGTGGCTGCCACAGTGGATGATTGTGGTGGCGGTGGGGGTGGCACCTTCCTCTGATCTCTGGCTTCCAGTGTCAACAAGGCTGGAGAAATACACCATGAAACATGTAACATGTTCACCAGGACCACATCACTGAAGAGCAACATTTTAGGTAGAAAGATTGGCTACCCAAGAGTTACATTATGATCCAGAGCTGGTCATCCTGCCCACTGGCAAACGGAGTGCTACTGTGTTGCTCCTGCACACAAAATATAAACAGAAAATGACGATCTTGATGATGCAGCATACAGGAAGAAAGAAGGAGATTTGACAAGTTGCTTTCAGAGAAAAACTACTGTACTTCGTTATGGTAGTTTTGATGTGAAAATTGTTAAGAAACTTCATTCACAAGCAGCTGCACCACCATGACTGTAGGGGCTGCCATAGGTCCACGAAGAGGGCATTCCAACTCACCCCATATATAGCATTACAGGAGCAGCAATATATCATGTGGCCATAGACCTGACTACCCTCCTGATTGTATGGAAATGCGTACATCGCATCGGCAATTCCATTCACTTTATACACCATCTACAAGAACTTCGCCTCAATAATAGTGACCTTTTGGTGAGTTTCGATGTAATGTGCCTCTTCACCAGGGTACCACTGAAGGACTCCATAGAACTGTTAAACAACAAATTCAACATCATCCTGATGAGACTCTTCAAGTTTGTGCTCACTTCAACATACTTCCTGTTCAATGGAAACTATTAGCAACAGATGGATGGCATTGCCACATAGTATGCTGTATCACTGGTTGCAGTGAATTTGTTCATGGAATATTTCAAAGAGAAAGTCCTGGAGCAAGCAAAGCTATAACTAGTTTCTTTCTACAGGTACGTGGATAACACAATCATTATTTTGCCACTTGGGCAGGGATAATTTAGGTGAATGTCTCCATCATAACTTGCTTCACTCCAACACACCTTGTTTATCACAGAAGTAAACAGGATGCCACCTTCCAGTCCTTGATGTCCTGGTGAAATGAAAACCAGATGGAAAGCTGGGCCACAGTGTGTAAAGAAAACCTACAAACACTGATTTGTATCTACATGTCTGCAGTAGTCACCCCAACTCACAGTGTGAAGACATTTTACACATGCTTGTTCACAGGGTACAATCCAACTGCAACCAACTGAGCTGAATCACCCGGAGATGACATTCCAAAGAAATGGGTACAGCAGCAAGCAGATAAGGAGTTCATTTAGGTAGACTATATCTAGAAAACATCAGGAGGACTAAGAAGAGAACAAATCAATAGTGTGTATCCTGCTTGTCCAGAAAAGCCAACATAATCTTGGAGCAACACCATGTTAAATCCTACTTTTGCCCACCCCCAAAAACCTTGACACTAATAGGTTCTGTAAAGGATGACCCAGGCCTTTGCAAATCAGGGGTCCATGAAATCCCCTGCCAATGTGGCAAAGCCAACAGTGAGAAAACTATATGCTTGGTAGGAGAGAGGTGCCTTGAACTCTGATGCGACAATGAATAATGCCAGACCACCAAAACAGCCATGGTTGACCATGGTATAAAATATGGCCATACTACAGACTATAACAACACCAAAATACTTTGGCAATCATCTTACTTCTAGGACTGGGTGATTAAAAGAGTGCATTGAAATTAGGGGCCAGGATGATCTAATTAACAAAGATTGTAGCCTACAACTGAGTCAGACACAGAAGTCTGCACTGAGCTTAGAAAAAGAGAAGCATTTCCATACAGTGAGGTCTGTACCCAACAGCAATAATGCAGACACTTGAGGTCAGAGTTCAGAACTGGGCAACACTCCTGCCACAACCATGGTGGCTGCATGAATAGTGACAGGAGTGGAGTGATGGAGAGGTTACTGGCAAAATATATAGGACACTGACAAGAGTAGAGTGACAGTCATCAGGAACCATCTGAAGATGGCAAAAAGTCTGTTTGCCGAAACACCTTGGAGAAATTATGATGTGGCCTGGGAGGACACCCAAGAATTCTACAAGTTACCAAAAGCAGCTGACAGAAAACACCAGATGTTGAACATTATGTCTCTCATTCGGCAGCACGCATGCAAATCATCAACACATGAATACATTCTTTTCAGGTATCACAGTATCAGGCAGATAGAGCCACTGAATGTGTGAGCATGTGCAGTGGGCATCACCTTCACTCGTTCTCAGACCACAAGAGTCTTTATTGTCTTTAGTATCCACTATACCTCTGTACCAAGAAGTAATTCAAAGCAATATAAAACTGCACAAAATCATTGAATGAAATGCCACTGTTGTTGACGACAATTGTACATCACGAGGAGAATATTACGAAAGACACTCTTTTGCTACTTTTTATCATTGCCTATGTTGTATAAATTACTGTTAAATCTAATTTACAATGAAGTGAACAGAAGTGAGCCTAGCCTGGACAGAACAATTCACTATTGCCCATTACTAATCACTTTAATCTGCAAACAAGCGGCCGCGGTGGTCTAGCGGTTCTGGCGCAGCAGTCCGGAACCGCGGGACTGCTACGGTCGCAGGTTCGAATCCTGCCTTGGGCATGGGTGTGTGTGATGTCCTTAGGTTAGTTAGGTTTAAGTAGTTCTAAGTTCTAGGGGACTTATGACCTAAGATGTTGAGTCCCATAGTGCTCAGAGCCATTTGAACCATTTTTGCAAACAAGCATTTACAAAGGAGAGAATGAAAAAACAAGAGAATGAGCTTCGAACCAAGTGAATGCTGACAAGTGCCCAGGTTTCATTTGTCAGAACGATGTTTATTGTTATGAGACAAAACTGTGATCTCCAGACAGGATTATTTTGCATGGGAATGAATTGACAATTAAGTCAGCAAATCATCATAGGAAACAATACATATGGCTGTCTGAATTTTTACACAAGGGTTAAATATGTGGTGGTAGTTCTCTTACCACTGATCTCCAGCTCTAGCCTTCCTTAGCCTAGTTACAAAATTTTGTAAGTACATTGATACAAGAGTTCTAGTGGCTGCTCACTACAATTGAGCAGAAGGCTGCAAAGCAGGATACTAAATAGCAACGAATGCTCTTAGATGAATAAAGGTTAGAACTTGTATACACCTTTTAGTAACTGGATACAGTTATGCTTGTCTTATGAACTTGTTTTGCATTTCAACAACTGCTATACTATAGATAGTTTCCAATATCTGTGGTGCCAAACACAAAGCCCTCAAGCATTCTACCAAGGTAAGGGTAAGGAAGATAATGTCCAAGAGTACTATTATTGTAATGTAAAAACATACAAATAACCTGCTCCTAAAATAGCAGCAATAATGTGACATAATTACAACAGTTCACATGTGAGAAATAATGGATTGTGAAAGCAAATCATCTCAGTGATGATCACATTAAGCACAGTCTCAAAGCAGAAAGCAGGTGAAATTCCTTTGACCTTTCTCTGAAAGACTGACAACCAGCAGAACACAAGCAAGCACTTGCAATTACAAACTGAATGCCACCAAATGCTGTTTCTCACCCCAGAGTATGCTTTGCTCACTTATGCTCCTTTGCTTGTATTCATCCCATTATAAACTAGGCTTTACATTCTCCTAGGGACTTAATGAATTAATTTTACACAGAGGCATATACTGCAAGGGTCAATTTTTGTCTTGCAATGAAAGCAACATTGTCTCAGGATTTTAACTCTCATTCTTCTACTGCAGTTCCTCATATAGTATTCCTATGTAACTGGCTACCCACAGTAAGTGCATACAAAATATGATTACCAGAGACACAGGTATTAATGATTGTGACTTAATTCAGTTCTCCCCATATAACATGGCAGATTTTCCTTGTAACAAGTGTTCATAAAGTTGTTTGAAGATATGCCAGCAGTAAACAATCATGAGAAAATATGATTGAAATCATATCTTCAAGAGAATGACACATCAGTATGTTACACTCTAGTTCCCACCCAGATCAGTTCATTGTAACATTCAGATAAAAGTGGGTATGACGAGATAGTCCGCATGCTCAGCCAATGAGGCCCTTGGTTTGGACTTTTTCTTGTCCACACGAGGAGTCGTGGTTTCATCATCCCTGTACAATAACAGATGAATCACACTACATGGGTTAGGGTCAATGCACAAGTAATTCATTGTACAATACATATTCCTGACTAAGCATATCACACTTTACTCTTGAAGATAACACTTGGATTTGAATACAGTGGTCATGATGGCAAGCAGTTTCTGTACTTAACTACACTTAAAAAATCAATATTTAGAGTGAGAATAAAGAAGAAAGTTCATTGTGTTTATATCTGTAACATGCAAATTATCATTTCTGGACATGTCTTTCTAACCAAATTTGTGCCTGGATTGATGATTTTTCAGGATGCAGGACACAGCATGTTATCTTGCATGGAGAGTTTTTGCTAAATCTGGAGTTAACTCGAACATTCGCTCACGGAAATCTATTATAATTCTTACTGTTCAAAGTGAAAGTAATGACCTGACACTTAATGCAGTTATTTATAATGAAAAAAGGTGAACAAATATCCAGTCAGATCTTGATAAAGTATCAAAATGTTGCAGAGATTGGCAACTTTCTTTTTATGTTCAGAAATGTAAATTTTACACTTAACAAATTCAAATACAGAGTACCATCCTTTGAGCTACAATATAAATCAGTCAAAATTGGGATCAGTGAACTCATACAAATACCGACATGTAACAATTTGTGGAGATGAAATGGAAGCAGAGACTCAATCATTCGTAAAGCAATTGGGAGACTTCAGTTTTAACTGGTAGGACACTAGAAAATTCAGTATATAAAGTATATTGCTTACTGTGTGGGATCTACATCACTGGGGTTATTGAAAGTATACTAATAAGGCATAATGAACGGTAGTATGTTTGTTTGACTCACGAGAAAGCATCATGGAAAAGTGAAAAACCTGGACTGGCAGACTCTTGGAGACAGATGTCTACTACACTGTAAAGACACATAGATTTTCGTGAACCAGTATGTATCACTTTTGTAGAAATTGTAAAGACAATATTTTACTAATTACAGTGTGCACACACAAATGTTCTTCCCCTACTCCATAGGCAAATGGAACAGGAAGAAACCCTAATAAATAGTACAATGGGAATTACTCTCTGCCACACACTTCAGTGTGATTTGACATATGGGTGTATATGCAATACTACTACTACCGTCTCTCTTCTACAACTTTTAGAAACATCTAAAAGCAATTAAGAGACACCCTGTTTTTTGTAGAGGGAATGTGACAAATTCATTTATTTCTTGGGAGTATAACAATGGATTGTAGTCACTCATTCAAAAATTTTCAGAATAATGACATTCATTAATGCAGAGGTGAGCCAAATATAATGTAAGAATACTTACTGCTTTGTTTTGACATCACAATTTTTTGTGAGAAACATAACCTACCTGAATTACAATAAGCAAAGCGTTGAAACTGAAATGGAAGCCAGCCTGGGAGGCAGTTGGTGTACTGGTAGAAGTAAATGAATTTTTCTTATCACTGCTCATATCAGTCTCTTTCATCATACAACCGACTGTAAGCAGAACCAGTGACAACCACTGTTTACCACTTAACTTCTTCTTAAATAGCACCTGAAAAAAATCAGAAATAACCAGTTCCATTAACAATTGTGTCATTTTTAGTTAGTTCATAGAGAACCACAAAATATGGACTACACATGCAAAAGAAATCTTAATGAACTCTGATATGGTACAGCATTTGGAATGGGAAAAAAAAAAAAAAAAAAAAAAAAAAAAATGTTACAGCAAATTACACAACTGACAAATGTGTGCCTTCCAGCAAAAATGCTAACTACTGTGCAGTTATTTACCACCAATTTAGAACCTTATGTATATCTGACTAGAGATACTCTTAAGCATTTTTTCTTTTAAAAAAAGAAAAAAGAGAAGAAGAAGAAGAAGGAGGGGGAGGAGGAGGAGGAGGAGGAGGAGGAGGAGGAGGAGAAGAAGAAGAATGAATGAATGAATGAACTCTAGTAGAATTTTTAGAGGAAGATGGTTGAGAGGATGAAAGAAACTGGACAGCCAAACAGAAAGATGGTGACGGTATTGGTAGCAAGAATTCAAGGAAACTGTAGATCATAACTGAAACCAAGAAAATTCCATGGTTATAGAAATCTGAACTTTTTGACAAAGAAAATATCCTATTATAACTTATCTCATAAGTGTCTACCACCAACAAGTAAGTGTGTTGGTCTTTGCTGACACAGACACAGCTTCAAGGAGGGAGCAACTGCAGGTACACACCAATGTGAACATAAAAGAAATTAACATTGTGAAAAACATATTCCTACAGCACTTTGAGTCTTATTTACCGCTAAAAGAAACATGGCAAAATTTAAATAAAATCAGATATGGGACATTCATAACTTCTGGATTAAAGTACCTTGTACTATCTTACTCAGAGGACAAACTGCAGCCAAGATTTGGAACCCTGTTACCACCAGTACTGTAAAATTCTTCAGTCTATTATCAAAGAAGAAAAACACAGCCACTATTCACAAACATTAAAACATTCGAAGAATACAGCATAAACAGTCTGGAACATTAGTAAACAGGCACTAACAAAAATACTGATGTGAATGAAACTGACTTCCCAGAAAGAGCTATGGCAGTAATGATGAGGCACAAAAATCTGATCACCACTAAATTCATTGATTACTTGTTGCAGTGGCAGTGAACACTGCACCTACTATTAACAACCAAATAAAGATTATTAGATTTACTTTGGCAGACAAAGCATGCACACTGAAAAACATTAGTTTCAAAAAATGCATAGTGGAAGATGAAATAAAAACAATATTATCCTCGACTTTCCACAGTTGATTTTGCCTAATGGTTTTTCTTCCTAATGCTGTTTTTATTTGTTACTAGCATCTAACTCATGCTTTATTCAGTGTCCGTCCTTTTCATTCTCGTCTTTCTTGTGTTTTACTGTCGACTTCCAAACCTCATATGCTCAGACTTCCAAGCCACACTCTATCAACAGTCTTGTACGTGCACAACGCATGGCTACATGATCACACATACACAGCAGTCCACAGTTGCCAGAGATGGTGCACGCGCATCTGTGTGTGTGTGTGTGTGTGTGTGTGTTTTCTATTTCCAAAAAAAGGCCTTTTGGTGGAAAATGTAAATGTTTAGCAGTATTTTCATTGTGCCTATCTCCGACTCAATGCTTCCAAGACATTAGTTTCAAACATACAAACTCTACGAAGATTACAAATTAATTAGGTCACCATAATGATTTTTCTAGAAAAACATTGAAATTGTATGCACAGTTTACAGGACTAGCCATGATCTATCATTGTAAGCAGTTCCTCTTGATGTTGAAGCTCTTGTGTCCAAACTTGCTCACAAATAAATTTGTTTTTGGGTTGGATGTGGCTCGAGTAAAACACACTTTTTCCTCTTTTACTCAAGACATGTTTAGCTGAAGTTACAATTATTTTTTTTCTATTAAACAACAACAAAAATGTACTTTACTACCTATACATATATTAATTCAAGTTTTTATGAAAGTATTCACAAATTGGAAAACAGACATCATTTTTTGTACAGTGATAGATAAACCTTACAAAGATTTAAAATTCCCATCTCGAACAAATTCAACTGTTCAGCTGCCCATCATTTTGTTTTTGCACTTCTGTAAACAGTGACACTGAAAGTTTAAGAAGTGCACTTTCTCACAGTGAAGATAATGGGGAAAACAAAAAAAAGTGAACCACAAATGCATGCATGCACACACACTTCCACATAAAATTAATGAATATTAAGCCTAACCATAACATTACCAGTCATAAATGATGTTAATGATGTTTTTTATTTTCAGCTCTATGAGGTTGCAGATGACAAACTATGGAAGATAAACAACTGTAATGCAAAACATAAAAGACCACAAAAACCATAGTATTTAGTAACAAGGTATACACAAAAAAATCATGTCTGTTTTCAAATTTGAGAATAATTCCTTAAAAACTCAAATTTGTATACACACAGTTAGTAAAGAAAATTTTTCCTTGTGTTTAATAGAAAGAAAATAAAAACCCACTGACAATGTTTTAACTTCATTGAAACATATCTCAATCAAGGAAGAACAATTGTATTTTGCTGGAGGCAGATTCCATTCAAAAACAAATTTACCTGTAAGCAGTTAATCATTCAGGACATATGAGGGCAGTTCAATAAGTAATGCAACACATTTTTTTTCTCGGCCAATTTTGGTTGAAAAAACCAGAAATTTCTTGTGGAATATTTTCAAACATTCCCGCTTCGTCTCGTACAGTTTCATTGACTTCCGACAGGTGGCAGCACTGTACGGAGCTGTTAAAATGGCGTCTGTAACGGATGTGTGTTGCAAACAACGGGCAGTGATCGAGTTTCTTTTGGCGGAAAACCAGGGCATCTCAGATATTCATAGGCGCTTGCAGAATGTCTACGGTGATCTGGCAGTGGACAAAAGCACGGTGAGTCATTGGGCAAAGCGTGTGTCATCATCGCCGCAAGGTCAAGCAAGACTGTCTGATCTCCCGCGTGCGGGCCGGCCGTGCACAGCTGTGACTCCTGCAATGGCAGAGCGTGCGAACACACTCGTTCGAGATGATCGATGGATCACCATCAAACAACTCAGTGCTCAACTTGACATCTCTGTTGGTAGTGCTGTCACAATTGTTCATCAGTTGGGATATTCAAAGGTTTGTTCCCGCTGGGTCCCTCGTTGTCTAACCGAACACCATAAAGAGCAAAGGAGAACCATCTGTGCGGAATTGCTTGCTCGTCATGTGGCTGATGGTGACAATTTCTTGTCAAAGATTGTTACGGGCGATGAAACATGGGTTCATCACTTCGAACCTGAAACAAAACGGCAATCAATGGAGTGGCGCCACACCCACTCCCCTACCAAGAAAAAGTTTAAAGCCATACCCTCAGCCGGTAAAGCCATGGTTACAGTCTTCTGGGATGCTGAAGGGGTTATTCTGTTCGATGTCCTTCCCCATGGTCAAATGATCAACTCTGAAGTGTATTGTGCTACTCTTCAGAAATTGAAGAAACGACTTCAGCGTGTTCGTAGGCACAAAAATCTGAACGAACTTCTCCTTCTTCATGACAACGCAAGACCTCACACAAGTCTTCGCACCCGAGAGGAGCTCACAAAACTTCAGTGGACTGTTCTTCCTCATGCACCCTACAGCCCCGATCTCGCACCGTCGGGTTTCCATATGTTTGGCCCAATGAAGGACGCAATCCGTGGGAGGCACTACGCGGATGATGAAGAAGTTATTGATGCAGTACGACGTTGGCTCCGACATCGACCAGTGGAATGGTACCGTGCAGGCATACAGGCCCTCATTTCAAGGTGGCGTAAGGCCATAGCATTGAATGGAGATTACGTTGAAAAATAGTGTTGTGTAGCTAAAAGATTGGGGAATAACCTGGTGTATTTCAATGCTGAATAAAACAACCCCTGTTTCAGAAAAACAATGTGTTGCATTACTTATTGAACTGTCCTTGTACTTCTTGAGAGACTTAGATATGGTCTAGTGACTCATTTATAAAATTAGATATAAGCCACCAAGTTCTTATTTGAGACCCATTTTATTACTTCCAGTCTTCTCAAAGGTGTCTGAGGTGGTGGCCTAAGATAAAATATTGGCTCATTTTTCTGAGCAGAACATGTTAAATACTACTCAGTTTGGCTTTCATTACAGATACTCCACAGACAATACCATGCAAGACCTAAAAACTGATGTCAGGGCAGAGATAAACAAGAAAAAGATTTTGTTTGCATACTTTAGGGTCTTCTCAAAGCTTTCGACTGTGTGGACCACAAAATACTCCTGTGCTCACTGAAATGTTATGGCATCAATGACATCCCTCTTACATGGACAAAAAGCACACAGCCACATTTACTGACTGTATCGTAGTAACAACGTTAAACATAGAATGGGGGTACACAACATGGGAAGTCTCGCAAGGTTCAGTACTGGGTCTTCTTTCCTAAAGCTGAAATCATTTCTTTCTCAGTTTCACAGGTGAGCAAAAGACACACACAAGAATTGTTTCAATTCTTGACTACTTGTGCTGAAGAATGACAAGAAGGGAGTGGTATTGGATGCTTCTGTTTATTCATTTAGTGCAATGAGCTGGACTTACTTTACCTACTTAATTTGTTTCCCTGTATAGGTGTTCTGCTGGAGAACTGTCCTTGGGTAGTGAATTTCAACCAGCAGGCTGCCAGAGTCAGAAATAATGTAAGGTAATTGTACTCACATCAACTAAATTTTCTGCACTGTTCTAAGTTATTACATTAAGATTGGCTTATATCAACCACCAATTCAGAAAAACAAACATGAATGCACTAGAAGGCATTCCGACTGAAATGGCAAACAAAACTGCAATGAAAATTTTGTCGTAACACTTCAAACAATAACAGTAAGCGTTAATTATGCACAATATGTCAATAATGTACAATATGTCAATACTGTACATTATGTCAACTTTTCATGTAATCTATTAGCAAAACAAGCACTGATAATGAGCTACTGTGTATAATAGGAGAGAACATTTGCAGCTGACTCTCAAGCAATGTCTGTGCCACAACTGGAACTTCCCTATCTCTGAAGAATCTGCTTCTGTGTAGCCCTTCTAGTTGAACAAAACTGAAACAGTCACTTGACATTAAATCTGAGCCGAGACAAATATGTGCAGTAATTTCTACTACCAAGTCACCGGATCGATTCCAACATTGTAGCTGCTGTGTGTTATCATCACAGTACAACAAAATTATTTTGAACAGCATTCCACTTCAGTTTTTGTGGATTAAGGGCTTAAGATTTTCCATAACATTGCACAGCAACTTACAAGGTTTACCGTCGATATAAAATAATTAGTCCTTTCATGTCTCAAAACAATGGTAGCAAAATTTTAATGGTGGAATACTCAATTTTGTTAAGTGGAAATGACACATGTCTCCATTCCATAAATTGTTACTTGCTGTGTGGATCATGGTGATAAGTTCTCACTGTCTGCGCAAATTAACTCTAGGATCATCTTTAAAACAACAGAGGAATGGGATAGCAACTTCCACATACTGTTAATTGTTGGTTTCAGTTGGAAACATGAAGTTTCCTGAAGGAAAGGTCATGAGAAATTTAGATCCATGTTGTTGTTGTTGTTGTTGTTGTTGTTGTTCTTATCTTCAGTACAGAGACTGGTTTGATGCAGCTCTCCATGTTACTCTATCCTATGCAAGCTTCTTCATCTCCCAGTACTTACTGCAACCTACATCCTTCTGGATCTGTTAAGTGTATCCATCTATTGGTCTCCCTCTATGATTTTTAGTCTCCAAGTTTTCCTCCAATACTAAATTGGTGTTCCCTTGATGCCTCAGAATGTGTACTACCGACCAATACCTGCTTCTAGTCTATTTGCACCACTAATTCCTCTTCTCCCAAACTCTATTTGGTACCTCCTCATTAGCTACATGATCTACCCATCTAATTTCCAGCATTCTTCTGTAGCAGCACATTTTGAAAGCTTCTATTCTCTTCTTGTCTAAACTATTTTTTGTCCACACTTCACTTCCATATATGGCTACATTCCATACAAATACTTTCAGAAAATATTTCCTGACCCTTAAATCTATACTCGATGTTACAAATTTCTCTTCTTCAGAAACATTTTCCTTGCCATAGTCAGTCTACATTTTATGTGCTCTCTACTTCGACCATCATCAGTTATTCTGCTCCCAAATAGCAAAACTCCTTTACCACTTTAAGTGTCTCATTTCCTAAACTAATTCCGGCAGCATCACTTGATTTAATTCGACTACATTCCATTATCCTCGTTTTGCTTTTGTGGATGTTCATCTTATATCCTCCTTTCAAGACACTGTCCATTCCATTCAGCTGTTCTTCCAGGTTCTTTACTCTCTCTGACAGAATTACAATGTCACAGGCAAACCTCAAAAGTTTTTATTTCTTCTCCACAGTTTTTAATTCCTACTCCAAATTTTTCTTTTCTTTCATTTACAGCTTGCTCAATATACAGATTTAATAACATCGGGGATAGGCTACAGGCCTGTCTCACTCCTTTCTCAACCACTGCTTCCCTTTCACGCCCCTCTTGGTTTCTGTACAAATTGTACATAGCTTTTGCTCCCTGTATTTTACCCCTGCCACCTTTGGAATTTGAAAGAGAGTATTCCAGTTAACATTGTCAAAGGCTTTCTCTAAGTCTACAAATGCTAGAAATGTAGGTTTGCCCTTCCTTAATCTAGCTTCTAAGTTAAGTCGTAGGGTCAGTATTGCCTCACGTGTTCCAACATTTCTATGGAATCTAAACTGATCTTCCCCGAGGTCGGCTTCGACTAGTTTTTCCATTCGTCTGTAAATAATTAGCTTTAGTATTTTGCAGCTGTGACTTATTAAACTGATATTTTGGTAATTTTCACACCTATCAATACCTGCTATCTTTGGGATTGGAATTGCTATATTCTTCTGCAAGTCTGAGGGTATTTTGCCTGTCTCATACATCTTGCTCACCAGATGGTAGAGTTTTGTCATAGCTGGCTCTCCCAAGACAATCATTAGTTCTAATGGAATGTTGTCTACTCCCAGATCCATATCTGATTTTAAATGGCTATCAGAGCTTCTCAGTGCATCTGATATGTGGTTGGACACAATGTGTAAACTGTCAAAAGGTGGCCAGAAATACTTTCACTTCAAAATGTCCTCTGGCCATACAACAGATCAATTCTTTATCAACTCCACCAAATGTATAAATAAACAATCAACAGGTGTAATGTCACTTGTGTTCAGCAAGGCTCCCTAGAGTGGGAATGCAGTCATTATGATAGGCCACTCACACCAGCATCCATAGAGGACCAAACAAAAGGCAAGGTGCTCGCTGGTTGTGCCTCATTTTGCTGTTATTCAACTGCCACTATACTGCAGCTTTGGCTAGGTATTCCCTTCTGGAGGTTCCGCCACGTGGTGCATGACTTATTTGACCACAGTTCAGCAACTTGTGCATCAATGATGATCACACACACACACACACACACACACACACACACACACACACACACACACACACACAGAGAGAGAGAGAGAGAGAGAGAGAGAGAGAGAGTCTCAAGGGAAGAAAATCCCTGACTCGACCATGATTTGAACCAGGGCCCTATAATTGAGAGTCATCAATGCTAACCACAAGAATAAGAGCCGCTGACGACTGCCACTACAGTGCACTCTGAACCACCAACAGATTACATGTTCAGTGCAGAACACTCTGAAATTGTGGTTTCCAGATGGAACTTAACTTACAAAATACTGGCTCAAATGAAACTGTATAGGGAAAGTCTCAAACATCTTTGATGTATACACGCATATTGAAATGAAGAATCAAAATTCGTACCAAGGCTATGATTCTAATCTGGATTCTAATCTCACTAGGCAGATGCACTAACCACTATGCCATCCTGGCACAGTGACTTTGCGCAACTGCACACACTACCCTAGCACGCCTCCCTCTTCAATCCAAATTCCCATTCATTCCTCAGCCTACTTGATATTCCCCCTACCAATACAGCTGGAGAGCATCTGCAGTACTGTTTGAGTTTAGGGAGAATACCAAGTGGGCTGAAGCATGGGAATTGAGGAGTGTGGTGGGCTAGGGTACTCCGTGCAGTAGTGCAAAGCCACTAAGGCAGGATGGCGCAGTGGTTAGTGCATCTGTCTAGTGAGCAGGGGACCTGGGTTCGAATGCCAGCCCTGATACAAATTTACATTCTTTCCTCCAATCTGCAGAAATACTGGCTACTAACAATGAACCTAATCTGTCTATTCTGTAGCAATCTCTGAATAGTTTCTATTGGGACTCAGATGAGTTCCTTCAAGAACTCTTTCTGTTTGAGTCAAGGACTAATTCATTATTTGATTTTAACAAAGTTGTTTATGTTAATAAAGACTGTGACCTGACGAGTGTGTTATAACATTACTAATGAGAAGGCTGCAAATCTGCTTTACCATGTGCTACCATAGATGTCAATTTCTTGATCTCTGGCAGCAACAGCAATAGCATCAGGACTTGAAAACACACAACTACAATAGCAACAGCATCTAAAACTACAACAGGAGCATCAGCACCAGCAACCCATGCCAGCATTTCAGCCATTGAATGAAACTGAAGAAGACTGGAAAGTATATAAAAAATGCCTCATGCTGCATTTTAGGCAAGTGAGGTTAAATGACAAGATTGCCAACAAGTCTTTTTGGTTTCTATGGTTCCTCATTTATATTCCTCAGTTCAAAAGTTAGCCCCATTGTCCAGTCCATAGATGTTACTACTGCCTGACAAATTTCTTTCATTGTCCAACCACTTTTCAAACAAGATACACTTGGTAGGAGTAAGGGTATAATTCTTACAACACTGCAAGTAACACACTGTAAGCTATGCAGCATGGATTACAGAATGCCAGGGGTTGGGTGGAAAATGTAAATTCAAGTGTGAATGCGGTAAATAATATGCTGAAATTTTAATTCATGATGTAGTAATTCACTCAGCCATGGATAAGGAGGACTGCACACAAGCTTTAAGTCAGCACCCGTTCATAGCTGAAGTGCTACAAACAGAGTAGGCATTTGAATTACAGAAAGTGGCACAATAAACTTTTCCAGCAGACTTCGATATTTCACAAGTGGCCCAGATAGTGATAGAGTTCAGTGGGTTTTTGTAGCAGAGACTGTGACTCAAGCTGGAGTTTATTTTCCTGAAAACAATCCCCATTCTTCTTCTTCTTCTTCTTCTTGTTTTGAATGGGCCTACTTTGGACCATGTTTGTTCAACTGTTGGGCTTTGATCATTGCCCAGTACTGTCGCATCTACCGCCGATGCAACTCCTTCCTTTCTTCTGTCCAGCGGGTACCTTTCCTTCAGGGCTTTTCCTGAAATCCTTGGACTTCCTTCAGGGTATGCATCACAGACTGACTGTTCTGGATATCAATTATTCCCAGTTCTTTAATGTCTTTTTCGGTTTCTGTCAGCCAAGTGGTGTGAACCTTCTTGTTTTGCCAGAAGGTGAACAGACAGTTGGTCAATCTGTTTGGAGGCAATCTTGCAACATGGCTATAGAAAGCTACCCTTCTTTTTCTTGCCCAGTCAGGGAGCCTCTCGGTATGTTCGTAGAGCTCCGAGTTATGTCGCCTTCTGAATTTCCCATCTTCTTCTACCAGGCCTAGGATCTTCCTGAGGCTTCTCCTCTCTCTGACTTCCCAAGTTCTCCATCAGACCTCTCCAGTTCATGGAAAGACATTCCATGGCATGCAAGCCTTTTGGTCGTATGACTGATGTGTAGTCTTAAGTTTCAGATTGCACGACAGGCATTTTTTGTTGTATGTCTTCATAGTCAGTCGATAGGCTAGTTCTAAATTGTTGACTCTCATGGATAATGATGTTTTACCTGATAAGATGAGTTCAAATCCATTCACCAAGATACTCAAACTTTTCAGTCCTTCTGATGTTACCCTGGTCTAGTAACATCTCTCTGTTAGCTTCTTTGATGTCGGGGAGAACTGTGTTTTCTCCAGTGACACTTTGAGACCCACTTTGGCTGTTTCCTGAGGCAGTTTACTTTCATTGCTGCCATTTCAAGACAATCAGTTATCAGTGCCATGACACCTGCTAAAGCCAGACAATCTACAATCAGTTGTTCGTTCTTACGGCCCAGGTAGACAACACTCTGAACAACCACATTGGTCAGTTCCTTGCACCATTCTCTCTCAACCTTTTCAAGGACACAATTGAAGAAAATTGGAGACGGTCCATTCCCTTTTCTCACTCCAGTTTTTATATCGAAGCTTTCTGAGGTCTCGCCTCTAAATTTGACCTTCGAATCGGTGTTGGTAAAGGTTTCTAGAATGAGTCTGCAAGTTTTGTTGTCTAGTCCTAGTTCCTGGAGTATTTTGTTAAGCATTTCTCTATCAGCAGAGTTGTAGGCCTTCCTGAAATCAACAAAGGTGACAACCACCTTGTGGTTTCTCATCTTGGAGTATGCCAGTAAAGTTTTAAGGTCAAGGATCTGTGCAGCACAGGATCAGGTCTTCCTGAAGCCTCCCTGATATTCTCCAAGTTGACTATCCAGTTTATCTTCTGCCCTTGTTACTAATGCCTTGGAGAGAATCTTATATGTTATTGGGATGAAAGAAATTCCATGGCAGTTGTTCAGATATGTTAAATCTCCCTTTTTGGGAAGTGGATGGATCAGAGCCATGTTCCAATCAGGCTGTAATTTCTCTGTTTCCCAGATGTCCTGGATCATCTAAGTGAGCTTGAGGATGATGATGTTTGGTTTGTGGGGCGCTCAACTGCGTGGTTATCAGCGCCCTTACAATTACCCAGTCTTTGCTCAGTCCAATTTCGCCACTTTCCTGGATGATGATGAAATGATGAGGACAACACAAACACCCAGTCATCTCGAGGCAGGTGAAAATCCCTGACCCCGCCGGGAATTGAACCCGGGACCCCGTGCTCGGGAAGCGAGAACGCTACCGCGAGACCACGAGCGGCGGACATCTAAGTGAGCTTGCCCACAGCATTGCTTCCAGCACATTTCCAGATTTCAGCAACGATAGAGTCCTCTCCAGGTGCCTTATTATTCTTTAGAAGCTGAATGCTTTGTCTGACTTCTTCCAATGAAGGAGGCAGTGAGCCCGTGGTTTGTTTGTAGTTGAAATCTTCACTAGTTCGATCACAATTGAGTAGGTTTTTAAAGTACTGAGCTAATAGGTGGCAGTTGTCCTTATTATCTTAGCTGTAAGCCTTCTTTGTTCCAAAAAAGTTCTCCAATTTTTCTTGGTTTTTCTTACAATTCCACTTCCCCCAGAGTGTCTGTCTTTGGGCTACTGCGTTGTCACAGTCTTCATTCCACCACAGACACTTCCTTCTTCTCATGAGGGGGGCGAGGTCATTGGCTGTCTCCACAGGAGTCTCCTTCAGTTGGTCCCAGGTATTGAAATCTGTACTGTTCAGTCTCTGGCTTACTTCTTGTCTGTTCTTAAGTTGCTCTACATCAAATCTTATCATCTGGAGGTTCTGTGTACACTAGTGTTTCTAGGCTGGAGTCTCAATTTGAACTTCAAGAGGTAGTGGTCCGAGTCCAGATTGGCACTTCTTAATACCTTCATGTTTTGTATTTCCTTTTGAGATTTTCTTGAAATGGCCACATGATCCATCTGGAATTCACCCAAGTTGGTGTTAGGTGAAATCCAAGTCTTCTGCTCAGCGTGTATACAAGGAAAAAAAATTCCTAAATTTCCCAGTTAAAAACACACTTTTCCTGGGTTAACATACACATTTTCCATGTTAAGTGACAGTATACCTTCCCTTGGAACTGTAAAACTTTTCAATCATTTCAATGTTTCAGGTTTTATATACCGGCATAGAGCTTCCCGGCACTTTAGAAAATGAACAAGCCCCTCCTCCCCCCCGCCCAAAAAAAAGCATTTTGGAAAGATCTTTGATGTGCGGCAACATGTACACTGCTTATCTTTGTATTATGAAAGTACACAGTCAAATCCCACCACACTCAGCACGTTAGTTTCCAAAGCACTGAAATAGAGATTGCGATGCGTTTTGTATGTCAATCGCAGTTCATGTCATGTGATCTCGACAGCCAATGACAGCAGATATTCAGAGCATAGCACACATGATGTAGTCAGCCAATAGCAATACCACTGTTAAGTAGCACGAACACACAAAGAGGAAAAGTTAATGGTTTAGATTAATATACACAGTGTAGCTACACGAAAGGCTAAGCTTTCACATATAATATTTTTTTTCTTTTCTTGTGTGTGTTACACTTTAAGACACATCACACAAATGTTCCAGTAAAATTTTAAATAACGACAGAAATGTTTGGTCTTCTGGGCACAAAGTTCCTGTAAGTAGCTGATCCTTTAAGTGTTAAGTTTTAAGTGATAGTCAAACTCTCTGTGATTCAAGAAATTGATTGCACATTCATACACGTAATACAATTCATCTTACATAAAAGGAAAATCACTTTGAAAGTAATGCTTTTCAAACCACCACTAACAATATTTTCCAGCGACCTGTTAGAAATAGGTTCATTTCAGCAGTTGCCAGAGAGTGCCAGATATTGCATGTGTGCAGCTACAATAATGCAGGAAGCCCATATGTTTGTACATATATAGCATTAAGAGGTCTTACATTATGTCACAAAAGAAACAGGACATCAAAGGATACTCCAAGAGCATCAGAATTTCGCAAACTATACTAAAATGCCTAATTTGGCTTAAAATGCAAATTTGTATGTCCCGATTCATAGAGCTTACTTTTAAGAAAATCAGCATGTACCTAAAATTTCCTTCTACTAGCCCAAATTTTAATTTCTAGCTCACTTTTCCTCATATAAAAATTATAAAAAACAAATTTTATTATAACATTTGTATAAAATTAAGAGAAAATGAAAAAGGTAGATGGAGGTAAATCATTACAGTAAATTCGCGCAGTTACAATAATTCACATTTATCTAAAATTTTAATACAAAACACATAGAAAATTAAGAGAAAAATGAGTATGTTCATTTTCTCACATTTCCTTTTTCAGAAAAAAAATCAAGTTTGAAGGTCTGAGGTAAATAAAACAGCAAAATAAAATTATTCACATTTAACTAAATATTTTTCTTTAATAGGATTTCAATAAAGTGCGAAAGAACCCCCACATTGCCCACCACTCAACTTCCATTTGTTTTGGGCTCCTCTGACCCTATGTACATGGCACTACGCAGAGGCTAACTTCTGAATTACCAGAAGCGCTCCATTTATTTGGGCCGCTATTAAGTACACGAGCGAGTGTGTTGGTTGTTTCAGCCAAATGAAAGTCCCAACCTGATACTAAGCTTTTCAGTGCAGTTTTCAGGCTGCAAATTTTATTGGTGTACCAGTACTGTATTATCTCGTGTTTGGCATAATGCCATGTGTGCGTCAGAAGAAGAAACATAAACATGGGTCATGTGGGGAAGATTGGGTGGACAAGAAAAAATTTTCCGGGCAGCATCTGGCAGCTTGTTGCTACTGCAGATACAGCTAACAGCCCCACTTCAAGCAGCAACAAGCAGGAAAAGGAACTGCTCATACGCAACTCTACTGCTCATGCGCATGAGCACACTGGCAACCACTCAAAAGAACCTAATGTAAATAATTGTGATGTCACTCTCATTGGAAGCAGTTTGTTGTTATGAAGTATTGCATAGTCTTCATACTGAAGACTTTGACACATTCTGTTGTTCACGGATTCTTGTGTATGCACTGTTTTTTGTTGTTGTAAATGGCACTTTTCCTTTTATACTGTCTCCCTAAATAAAGAGACTTATTTCCGACAGTATACAAGAGACAAGATGAAGCGGTAGCCCATCATAGAGCCTATACCTACTGTCATGTATTTTTTGACTTTCAGTTGTTAATAAAGAGAGGATTTTTTCTGGTACCGGTAGGAGCAAGGAGGGATTCGCGCTCGGCTAGTGAAAGAGTGAGAAGCACGTCAATATTTTAGCGAGTAATTGTAGACCGCCATTTTGGGGTCGCTATGAATAAGTGAGGAGTGTGGATTTTATATGTGCACCGTTCAGAAAAATACAGTATTGTTTTATTAACAGAAAGGTCGTGTGAGTTGTTATTTCAAATAGTGCAATAATTACAACCACTGAAGCCCACCTGTGTACTTTGGAAAATTACGAAGATCCGATAAGCTTAATAGGAACACGGTCAAGACTTCAAAGGTGAACGCGGCGACCAAACATAGTATTATAAAGAATGGTAAGCACAAATCTACAGCGGAGAAAGAAACTACTCCGCCCTGCAAAATAATATGAACTAATACGGACTTATTTCCAGGCACAGCTCAGCTTATTGTGCTTGTCATTCACGCCGAAAAATTAATCTCATTAATTCAATACATTTTAAGAAGCCACGCATATTATTATCATCTATTTCATTATTTTATTATACTATAAAGTGGCGACCGTGACAGGACAGATTGTCTGGCGATACTAGACAATCTGTCCTGTCACGGTCGCCACTTTATAGTATAATAAAATAATGAAATAGATGATAATAATATGCGTGGCTTCTTAAAATGTATTGAATTAATGAGATTAATTTTTCGGCGTGAATGACAAGCACAATAAGCTGAGCTGTGCCTGGAAATAAGTCCGTATTAGTTCATATTATTTTGCAGGGCGGAGTAGTTTCTTTCTCCGCTGTAGATTTGTGCTTACCATTCTTTATAATACTATGTTTGGTCGCCGCGTTCACCTTTGAAGTCTTGACCGTGTTCCTATTAAGCTTATCGGATCTTCGTAATTTTCCAAAGTACACAGGTGGGCTTCAGTGGTTGTAATTATTGCACTATTTGAAATAACAACTCACACGACCTTTCTGTTAATAAAACAATACTGTATTTTTCTGAACGGTGCACATATAAAATCCACACTCCTCACTTATTCATAGCGACCCCAAAATGGCGGTCTACAATTACTCGCTAAAATATTGACGTGCTTCTCACTCTTTCACTAGCCGAGCGCGAATCCCTCCTTGCTCCTACCGGTACCAGAAAAAATCCTCTCTTTATTAACAACTGAAAGTCAAAAAATACATGACGGTAGGTATAGGCTCTATGATGGGCTACCGCTTCATCTTGTCTCTTTGCCTTTAAGGAAGACGAAAACATAAAGAAAATGCAAAAGGTTTATCACACTTTGCAACTTACATTTTATTTTGGTTTCTCTCTCACATTCATGTTTTATTGCTGCAGTATTATTCTGCAGTAATGGGATACAGTAGAATTCTTTATTAGAATATCTGTTCTTACCAGTCAAAATTACAAAAATTTAACTGAAAACTAAGACCATGAAAAATTCCTGGAATTGTAAATTGTTCCCAGGTTTTTCCCAGTTTTCTCCCAGATGAAAAAATTCCCAGGTTTATCCCGGTTGTCCTGGGGCATATACACCCTGTCTGCTTCCTTGGCAGGTGTTCGAAGGCTGAAGACTTCACGACCAACCCA
Source organism: Schistocerca cancellata (assembly GCF_023864275.1). NCBI lineage: Eukaryota > Metazoa > Arthropoda > Insecta > Orthoptera > Acrididae > Schistocerca > Schistocerca cancellata. The sequence goes on from NC_064632.1 coordinate 250,083,393, forward strand.
AAAGTCCTACACAGATCCACCAATCGTTCCCCATTGCGATTGGTTCTCATATGTGCTGGATAGCTGCCCACGATATTTCTGCTCTTTTTCTTTCTTCCCAGTTGGGCACTGAAGTCACAAAGCAGTTTGACAGTGTGTGTCTCTGGAACTTTAGAGAGAACACCTTCTAAGTCTTCCCAGAATTTGTCAGTTCTGTATGGATCGTGTCTGTTGTCCTGGTTGGTTGGGGCATGTATGTTGACTACATTGTAGCCGTTGTTAGCACATTTGAGGGAGAGGATGCTACAGTACAAAGGTGTTCAAAAGATTATCATCTTGTTCTTTATCTTTATCTGCAAGATTTCCTGCATGCCATTAGTTCTCATTGCCTACCCACATGTTGTCTGTAACCAAGCGATTTTATTTCAAACAATTCTCCTTTCTGATGTATCTAGTCTATTCAGTTTTCATTTGTTCACTGAGTGTTCACACTCACATCTCTTACAAACTGAAAAGTTACCATCAATTCAATCACCAATGCAAGACTTCTTAACCAGGCCTTACAAACCAACCACCACTGATTGCTGTTCTGTTAATCATAATGAGTACCACAATCATTGGTACTGAATGAGGAGTCAGTCACAATAAACAAGTTTCAATGCAGACCGAGTGAGGTGGTGTGCAGTGCTTAGCACACTGGACTTGCATTTGGCAGGATAATGGTTCAAAACCCATGTCTGGTCATCCAGATTTACGTTTTCCGTTATTTTCCTTCATCACTCCAGGCAATTGCCAAAGCATAGTTACTCTGAAAGGGCACAGATGATTTCCTTCCAATCTCCAACATAATCCAAGCTTGTGCTCTGTCTCTAACGATGTCGATGGGATAATAATTAACTCAGTCTTCCTTCCTTCCTTTTTTTGAAGTGCAGGTAATACTTACCACTTCTAAAATACATTTTGATGGTATAATACGGTATATGACAGCAACTCCTTTTTGATGCAGACAGACTTACTAGTATGGAAGTAATATTTAACCATCATGAGTTTGTGGACATAATATGTCACTCTAAGAGTGAGAGCATGCAATAAATTATGGCACATATTCCTCATTAATCATTTCAGATGGCACAGATTGTATGTACATTATGAACTTGACACTTTTATCTAGTTCACAATTATACTTTCAAGATAAAAACATTTACATTTACTATCTTAAATTAGTGAACATATCTCTAAAATCATTATAGCTTTAATGGATAGGGTCATATACCAATATGTGATGCTTTTTATGATAGGCTAGGCATTTCCAAATAAACACTTATTCATATAATATCTGTAGATGTGGATTGTACTTTGTCTCACATAATGGTTTGTGGGATATAAATGACAGAAACATGAACTTCTGAACAAAGTAAGCAAATTTCATAATTTAGAAAATTAGTCTTCTCACTGTGAGCCAAAAACTAACATGTACCAACACAGAGAATTTTATCAACTCAATACAGTTCTGTATGAGCTAATCTGACGAATTTTATTCCAAATATGAGCTAAATAAAATCACTGATGTGATGCGCTATTCTGAATAGTGATTTACTCTTTATCCTCAAAGTCTCAGGATCCAATTAGCAACAATATATAAATGTTTCATATGATAATAGCGACAACTGAAGATGCACTTTTTTTAATAGTGTAATAATTTATCAACATACACTAAATTTCATTAAAAGGATTCAAGTACTAATTTCTTCCTAAATTGAGCCTACTTAATATTGGTCTTTTTTGTTCATTTAGTAGTTGGGTTGCTTCCAGTTTCATTTGTCAGCAACTTCATATCCTGTCTTCTACAACATGTATGGAATAAACATTCTTCTCAACTAGTAATCAGAAAAGATAAATTAAAATATACTAACCTGAAAGGCAATACCTGTCACTACAACTCTGAACTGTAGCAGGAGGTAATATGTTGTAGGGTCAAAGGCTGACAGGTTTATGAAGGCCAAATTGTTATACAAGCAGTATAAAAAGGCCGGTACAAAATATAACAGCATTACTGTAAAAATAAAAGAAACAAATGTTAATTCTTAAAACATATTTGACTGCAGTTGTTAAAGAGAAGACAAGAGTTCTTCCAAAAAATCATGGCAGTGCATAAATAGCAGAGAAATCTGGTAACTAGTTTTGTTGCCTGTCCTCTCTTCAACCCGTTGTAAAAGTGTGTTTCAAACTTGAATTGTTTATTTTCTTTCTTTAAGGATATAATAAAGAGGTGACCTGCATATGAACAGGTAAGAGATTGTGAAACTAGTCACTGACACACACACACACACACACACACACACACACACACACGTCTCTCTCTCTCTCTCTCTCTCTCTCTCTTTCTTACATTCAGTCCCACAATGAGTGCTCTGTCAATCCCACCATGACAGAGAGCCCAAGCTCTCAGAGAAAGGAAAAAAAATATAGTGTAGTTAGGTGTTTCCTTTCAAGAAAATGATTTTAAAGTAGGCATTACATTGGTTTTTAACAGGGTCGGAAATGGAACTCCTGTGGCTACTTACAAGTCAATATTCATCTTCTAAAATATTACATATACTCCATACCCCCAGGTCTAACAGCCCACCTCCCCCCCACCCTCTCCTACAAATTATCATGCAGGTGCTGCTGGATGTGGAACAAGTCAAGTAACGGGCAGGAACAACCACTGTTAGCTACTTCTGTACAGTATAACAATAACCAATTATGACTATAGAAGTAATTCATTCAAGCTGATAACTGTCATAATTATTTCTGCATTACTTTATACATGTTATAAGAAAAACAATTACATTTAAAAGTAGCTGCTGCTCCTACAGGGTTAGCCTAAATGATTTATCAGGTTTCAAACCATTGTTTACTTACAGGTACATGACACACGAGGACAGCTGATACATGAAAAGATAGATGCACCCACCAAGTTTCTGGTACATTCTACAAATACTCTATGTGTGTGCCATTGGTCACCTGGCACACATCCAAACAGAAATCCAGTTCATTTCACTAGCTAATTTCCACCAACATCCATAACAGCACCTCTATTGCATTCCTACAGTTTTTGCAGTGTTGTTGGCTTTGGGGGCACATACACATTGTCTTTAACATATTTTCACAGGAAGAAACCGAATGGCATTAGGTCTAGTGACCTGATAGACTATGGCAACAGAGGAACATCACCCAGAGCAGTGCAACCTATCCATCGATAAGAATAGTCAAAATAAATTAGAAAATCAATTACATACATAAAAGTAAGCACAAAATTAGATCTGGTGTTAAAGTCTTTAAAACTAAAGGCCAACCTATCTCTCTTATGAAAATGCAGATTATATTCACGTATGTTAATGGTAATTAGTTAAAACTGAAAAAATGAATTTTAAGGAGGCAGATGGCAAAACAAGAGGTGAAGTAAAAATATCCCAGCCTTCTTCATCACATATTGAGAAAGGTGTAGACAGTTGTACTACAGTGAGGTGGAGCACCATCCTATTGAAAGATGAAAGTCAAGGAGTCAGCAAGACCCACAACTGCAACATATCTATGTACATGGAACATATCACCATCTGCTTGATGATGAAAGAGGAGCCATACATCTTTGTCTTGGATGTGACACAGAAGACATTCACTTTTTGTGAACCGCTTTCCATACGGACATACCCCACACTCTCTCACAGTAATGACTCATATTTCCCGATAGATCAAAAACCACTTCATCGCTGAATATCAATGTTCTCACAAAATCATAATCACGTCCACAACCTGCTGCATTTTGGTACAAAACTCCAACCAGTGGGTGAAATCATCTGGAGTCAGGTGTTTTAACAGTTACAAATTGTAGGATTTAAAATGCAAATGCCACAGCAAAACATTACATGTCGTTTTATACAGAATGCCCAGTCCACAGTTAGCACAAATGGCTGAATTTTGTGGCCTACGCACATGGCTCTGTCTCACATGCTCCAAGTTTTCCTCTGAGACATGTGGTCACCCCATGATTTTCTTTTTACACAGACAAACAGTACCACTAAACTGGCGAAACCAACACAAAACGCTCTAGCAGCCAGGTGCAGCTTTTCTGTATTTGCATACAAATGCACACGTATGCCCATAATGGACTAACACTTCCCATATTCTAACACACAGAAACTTTTCTCCTGCATTGCTGCCATCTCATGGAGTGCCTTCACAGGCCTGTTAGATAGCGTGCACACGAGTCACGCCACAAGGCGGGCTTTTTAAACTTGGCAAATCAATCTTTTCATGCATCAACTCTCCATGTACATCACACATTTGCCAATAAAAAGTGCTTGGGAACCTTATGACTCATTTACGCTACCCTTCACTACTCGGCTGCTGTTACTCTCTAATACTTCAAACAAAGTGTTTCAACTTCACATGGACCATTATTAGCTGCCTATATAACACCAAAATCAGAATATATTTTATACAAATATTAGAGTTAGGAACAAACAGTAAAACAAAAAACATTAGGGAACTTTACCTAGACATACATGGGTATAGGAAGGGCTTCAAAGCTAGGACAAATGCACTTCGAGGGGATGCTGGGGGAATACCGACAGACCCCAGTGCTACATGAAGTAAATGGAGGGTGTGTTTTGAGCATCTATTAAATGTACACCAGGAAGCAGGAAATGAGCAGGTGTACGAAATACATACAGCAGAACCCCAGATACCTGAGCCAACATTAAAGGAAGTAAGAGAAGCAATCAACAAATTGAAAAACCATAAAGCACCAGGATCAAATTGCATAACTGCAGAATTAGTTAAAAATGGGGGACAGAAATTGGTGGAAGTAGTTCACAAAGTGATAACTAAAGTATGGAACTCAGAGATGATACATGAAGAGTGGCAGGAGTCGATTATTCTGATCCCAATTTTTAAGAAAGGCAACAAAATGGATTGTAGTAATTATAGAGGGATATCGCTATTACCAGTATGTTCCAAAATTTTCTCGAATATTCTGCTAAGCAGGCTTACACCATATGCAGATGAAATTGTGGGGGATTACCAAGCCGGCTTTCGAAGGAACAGATCAACTATAGACCAAATATTCACCCTGCGTCAAATTTTGGAAAAGAAATGGGAATACAATAAATCAGTTCATAATCTTTTCATAGATTTTACAAAAGTATATGATTCAGTATTGCAATCAAAATTGTATAGAATTCTTTTGGAACTTGGAATACCAAAGAAGTATGTTAGACTTATAGAAGCGAGTTTGAAAAACACAAAAGGTAGATTACGCATGGGGAAATTGGAGTCAGAAGGATTTGTAATAAAGAACGGACTTAAGCAGGGAGATGCCCTGTCTCCGCTACTTTTTAATTTAGTCCTAGAATATATTGTACGAATGGCAGCAGATAATTCAGAGGGTGTGGAGTTAAATGGAAATATTAAGATATTAGGGTATGCAGATGATCTAAACATCATTAGCGATAGGAAAGAATCTGTAACAGCAAATGTGAATGCGTTAATCAAGGCTAGTGAAGATGTAGGTCTAAGGATAAGTGAAGACAAAACTAAATACCTGGTTACTACTAGAATGCCAACAGCAGTAGATCAGGAAATGTTAAGAGTTGGAGACATGCAGTTTGAAAAAGCTAACACATTTAAGTATCTAGGCGTGGACATCACTTCGAGAAATGAGATTGAATCCGAACTGAAGAAGAGATTATGGGCGGGAAATGCGTGCTACTTCTCACTGAATAGATTACTTTCATGACAGATATTGTCTAGGAATTTAAAGATTAGAATATACAAAACTATTATTCTACCAGTTATGCTGTATGGGTGTGAGACTTGGTCTCTCACCGTGCAAAATGAAAAGCCGTTTCGAGTATTTGAAAACAAAATTTTGAGGAAAATTTTCAGAGCAAAAAGGGATGACATTAGCAGAGAGTGGCAAAAACTACATAACAAAGAGGTTCAAGAACTCTATTCAAGTCCTGACATAATCATTATTATTAAATCACGTAGGCTGCGATGGGCGGGTCACGTAGCTCGAATGGATGAGGGCAGGGCAGCGCGCAGAGTACTCGTAGGGCACCTAGAGGGAAAACGCCCTGTGGGGAGACCGAGGCGTAGATGGAAGGACAATGTGAAGGCTGGTTTGAGGAGCCTAGGTATTGAAGGTGAATGGGAGGAAATAGCTCAAGACAGGGACAGATGGCGAAAATACGTTGCTGCGGTAATGGACTCTCGAGTCCGGTATGACCAGTAAGTAAGAGAGTTAGGCACTATTTACATTCTTGAGTCTGAGTCTTCAGATAAATTGTAGGAGTGACAAATGAAATATTCTTTCCCACTATGTTTAAATTTTTTGGGATTTTCAATTTCCTGACAGATGTCTACTGGCAACTGTTTATAGACTTTTGCACCAGAATATAAAACATCATTCTGAAACCTAGAGAGGCATGCATAATCTATGAGGAAATTATTTCAACTTCTAAATAATGTAGGGGTGGAGAAGACCACCACTCGCTGCATAGCAGTTGATTCATCAACAGCCAGACACAAAAGAGAATGAAAACTTCACTAGCTTTTGGAAGAAATCCTGCGCTGATCTAAAGTACATAATGAGACTGCGTCCAGGCAATCTGGTGGCCAAATCATTCACTCAAATCGCCTAATATGTTCTTCAAACAAATCACGAAATACTGTGGTCTGGTGACAAGGAACACTGTCATCCATAAAAATTCCCCGGGAATACGAAGTCCATGAATGTCTGCAAACGGTCTCTATGCAGCCAAACATAACCACTGCCACTCATGATCAGTTCAGTTGACCCAGAGGACTCAGTCCATTCCATGTAAACACAGCCCAGACTATTTTGAGGCGCAATCAGCTTCCACAGTGCCTTGTTGTCAACTTAGGTTCACAGCTTCATGGTGTCTGCACCACACCTGAACCCTACCGTCAGCTCTTAACAACTGAAATCAGTACTCATCACGTCACAGTTTTCCAATCATTTAGGGTCCAGCCAATATGGTCCCAAGACCAGGAGGGGCACTGCAGGTGATGTTGTGCTGTTAGCAAAGACACTTGTGTTGTTCATCTGCTGCCACAGCCCACTAATGTCACATTTCACCCCACTGTCGTAATGGATATCATTGCATACATCAACATTGACTCCTGTCATTATTTCATACAGTGTTGCTTGTCTGTTAGCACTGACAACCCTAAGCAAACACCGCATCTCTCAGTCAAGTGAAGGCCGTCGGCCACTGCATTGTCCATGGTGAGGGATAATGTCTGAAGTCTGGTATTCTCAGCATGCTCTTGACACTGTGTATCATAGAATACTGGATTCCCTAAAGATTTCTGAAATGGTATGTCCCATGTATCTAGCTCCAACTACCAGTCCGCATTCAAAGTCAGTTAATTCCCATCGTCAGCTGTAATCATGTCAAAAACCATTTCACATGAATCACCTGAGTACAAATGATAGCTCCACCAATACACTGCCCTTTTACACCATGTCTAAGCAATACTACCACCACCTGTATAAGTGAATATTGTTATCACAAGACTTTTGTCGCCTCAGTGTACATACAGAGTGTTACAAAAAGATACGGCCAAACTTTCAGGAAACATTCCTCACACACAAATAAAGAAAAGATGTTATGTGGACATGTGTCCAGAAACGCTTGATTTCCATGTTAGAGCTCATTTTAGTTTCGTCAGTATGTACTGTATTTCTTCGTTTCAGTCGAAGTGTTCGTACACTTCTCAACAACAGATTCGGTGACCGATGGATTGGTAGAGGCAGACCAATTCCATGGCTTCCATGCTCTCCTGACCTCAACCCCTTGACTTTCATTTATGGGGGCATTTGAAAGCTCTTGTCTACGCAACCCCGGTACCAAACGTAGAGACTCTTTGTGCTCGTATTGGGGACGGCTGTAATACAATACGCCATTCTCCAGGGCTGCATCAGGGCATCAGGGATTCCATCCGACGGAGGGTGGATGCATGTATCCTCGCTAATGGAGGACATTTTGAACATTTCCTGTAACAAAGTGTTTGAAGTCACGCTGGTACGTTCCGTTGCTGTGTGTTTCCATTCCAAGATTAATGTGATTTGAAGAGAAGTAATAAAATGAGCTCTAACATGGAAAGTAATCGTTTCCGGACACATGTCCACATAACATATTTTCTTTCTTTGTGTGTGAGGAATGTTTCCTGAAAGTTTGGCTGTACCTTTTTGTAACACCCTGTAGATAGGCGTTATCCCTGACACATCATTTGCTCCCATAATCCACCTCACTCATTCTCTACTAACCCACACCCTCATCTACATCTACATACATACTCCGCAAGCCACCTGACGGTGTGTGGTGGAGGGTACTTTGAATACCTCTATTGGTTCTCCCTTCTATCCCAGTCTCGTATTGTTCGTGGAAAGAAAGATTGTCGGTATGCCTCTGTGTAGGCTCTAATCTCTCTGATGTTATCCTCATGGTCTCTTTGCAAGATATACGTAGGAGGGAGCAATATACTGCTTGACTCCTCGCTGAAGGTATGTTCTCGAAACTTCAACAAAAGCCCGTACCAAGCTACTAAGCGTCTCTCTTGCAGAGTCTTCCACTGCAGTTTATCTATCATCTCCGTAACGCTTTCACGATTACTAAATGATCCTGTAACGAAGTGTGCTGCTCTCCATTGGATCTTCTCTATCTCTTCTATCAACCCTATCTGGTATAGATCCCACACAGGTGAGCAGTATTCAAGCAGTGAGTGAACAAGTGTACTGTAACATACTTCCTTTGTTTTTGGATTGCATTTCCTTAGGATTCTCCCAATGAATCTCAGTCTGGCAACTGCTTTACCGACAATTACTTTTATATGGTCGTTCCATTTTAAATAACTCCTAATGCCTACTCCCAGATAATTTATGGAATTAACTGCTTCCAGTTGCTGACCTGCTATATTGTAGCTAAATGATAAAGGATCTTTCTTTCTATGTATTTGCAGCACATTACACTTGTCTACATTGAGATTCAATTGCCATTCCCTGCACCATGCGCCAATTCGTTGCAGATCCTCCTGCATTTCAGTACAATTTTCCATTGTTACAACCTCTCGATATACTACAGCATCATCTGCAAAAAGCCTCAGTGAACTTCCAATGTTATCCACAAGGTCATTTATGTATATTGCGAATAGCAATGGTGCTACGACACTCCCCTGTGGCATACCTGAAATCACTCTTACTTCGATAGACTTCTCTCTGTTGTCTAGGAACTCTTCAATCCAACCACACAATTGGTCTCATAGTCCATATGCTCTTATTTTGTTTATTAAATGACTGTTAGGGAACTGTATCAAATGCCTTGCAGAAGTCAAGAAACACGGCATCTACCTGGGAACCCGTGTCTATGGCCCTCTGAGTCTCGTGGACGAATAGCGCGAGCTGGGTTTCACACGATCGTCTTTTTCGAAACCCATGCTAATTCCTACAGAGTAGATTTCTAGTCTCCAGAAAAGTCATTATACTCGAACATAATATGTGTTCCTAAATTCTACAACTGATTGATGTTAAAGATATAGGTCTATACAGGGCGTTTCAAAAAGAAAGAGCAGATTTCAAACATTTATTTCTCAAAAACTACAAATGATAGAAACACAATTCAAACGTTTCTTGTCAGAGAAAGGTTCAAAGTTTTTCAATGGTCCGCGCAGAAGTTCCATGCAAATCCGCAGTGGCGCTGGCGTTTGTTTGTAGGAAAATGGCGACGACACCACAGGAACGATCATTTTGTGTGCTGCAATTTGCAAAGTTAGAGTCCATTGTTGGTGTGCAACGTGCATTCCGCCGTCAATTCAACAAACAGCCGCCTCGTCATAAGCAAATTTATGAGTGGCATCACAGATTCGTAGAAGATGGTTGCATCTGCAAGCGAAAAAGCACGGGTCGTCCACGCACATCGGATGAAAATGTCGAGCGTGTCCGTGCAGCTTACGAAAGGAGCCCTAGAAAATCCACGACACGGGCAAGTCACGAACTAAACATGTCTAAAACAACGGTATGGCGCGTTCTGAGTAACCGTCTGCACATGAAGCCGTACAAACTGCAGTTATTGCAAGCATTGCGTCCTGACGACCACAACAAAAGGTTCGAATTTTCAACTGCAATTCTACAGGACATGGAAGAGGACAATTTTGCCGAACGATTAATTTTTTCAGATGAATCAACGTTTCACATTTCTGGTAAAGTTAATCGACATAACGTACGAATTTGGGCGAGTGAAACTCCGAGGGACGTTATTCAACATGAAAGAGACTCACCAAAGGTTAACGTCTTTTGTGCAATTTCGGTAAACAAAGTTTATGGACCTTTCTTTTTCATGGAGAAAACTATCACAGGAACCATTTACCTGGACATGTTAGAAAACTGGCTATTTCCTCAACTTCAGGAAGATTCAAATCACTTCATCTTCATGCAAGATGGCGCCCCACCACACTTCTCTGAACCTGTACGACGGTACCTAAATAACACCATTCCAGGACGGTGGATTGGAAGAGCAGGAGCACAAGATCAATGTCATCGTCTGTGGCCTCCCAGGTCACCAGACCTTACTCCCTGCGATTTTTATTTGTGGGGGTACATAAAGGACTGTGTTTATGTCCCACCTATGCCCGCTACTCTTCAAGAGGTACGACATCGAATTGTTGCGGCCGTGAATTCGGTAACTAAAGACCAGTTGCGTCGTGTGTGGCAAGAAATGAGATACCGGTTTGATATTTGTCGTGTAACAAATGGTGCTCATATTGAGGTACAGTTTTGATATTTGTTGTGTAACATTTGGTACTCATATTGAGTGAAGGACCGTTGGAATTGTGTTTCTATCATTTGTAGTTTTTGAGAAATAAATGTTTGAAATCTGCTCTTTCTTTTTGAAACGCCCTATAGTTCTGCACATCTGTTCGACGACCCTTCTTGAAAACGGGGATGACCTGTGACCTTTTCCAATCCTTTGGAACGCTACGCTCTTCTAGAGACCTACTGTACAGTTTCCCCTTTTTCTGTCCTGTGACCCTATCTCTATCCACACCTCCCTGTCATCTTCATCAGGCTTCACTGCTCACTAGCTCCAGTACTGGTATGTCATATGCCAAGCCCGTCCACCTGCCACCCCTCTCCCGCTTATTCCTATCCAGTAACCTGTTGCCTCTGTCTCTGCCACTAGTTATTCGTCCCCAACCTTTCCTCCTGCTTCCTGCCTCTCTCCCATCCAATGCATGCCCCAAGCAGTCCAATAACTAGCAAAGTCTTCACTTTCTTTTGTGTGTACCTGTCAATGGCTCAATGCTTCTCCCTCCTGTTGAGGACTCAACACTTCTCCCAATTGGTGAGTAGTCTCCTTTATTCCTAAAATATTTGCATTCTGCCAGGAATTTCTTTATATATTTATTTCCACTTCTAGTACTGTTGTTGTCAATTGCTGAAGTCATCATCTTGATAAAAGAATTGTTTGAATTATCTATGTAACATGTAACCAACTGAATTCACTCTTGTTATTAACCACAAATACTATTACGGGGCACATTTATTGGCATATTTGCATATAGGTGTAAGAATCTTTAGGTCCCTGAAGAAGCTTCTGCAAGATGTTCAGCTATTAACTTAACACAATACTCTTATAATTGTCAACAAGAGTTCTGATATTGTCTTAGAAACAGTTTCGATAACTCTGGTGAGTATCCCATCACATGCTTAACAATAATGAATTTTTCAAGTGAATTTGTAGACTTACTTTAGAGTATACAACTGATGTTTAGTTATCTGAAGCAACTGATTTGTCTGTCAGACATTAGACCACAATAGAGACAGTGTACACAAAAGAAAAGCACTTGGAAACCGTGTCAGCACTGTAGCAGATTGCAAACATGCTGTTGTTTGGGGTTAGTATTCTGTAAACAACCGAGACATCAGAAACAGAACAATGGATCACTGTGGTTGGCACTGAATGGTGAAAGCATTAGGTGAACATTATAACACTGCACCAAGGAGATTACCTAACATATGAATTCAATCAGATGTCAAAGATTCAGTCACATAAATGAAATGTCTAGGGTTTACTGTTGAGGGTACATGAGCTAAATGAGCACATACGTCTGACTGTAGGAGAAGTAAATGGCAGATTCCAGTTCCATGCTAAAATTTTTGGGAGGCCAATGAGCCCATTAAAAAAAGAGGAATTAACAAATGAGTTATTGGTGCATCCTTTCCTTGACGTTATCTGTTGAAATTTTGAAAATCATTGCCATACAACATGAATATTAGCATTTTTTGTCCCAATGCTTTTCAGTGAAGTCCTCTTGCTTCCAGTAAAAAATGTTGATCTGACACAGAACACCACAATTTATATTTTGTAACAATGTTATAAAAAAGTAAGTTCCTACTCACCATATTAGCTGCTGAGTTGCAGATAGGCACAACAAGAAGACTGTCACAAATAAGCTTTCAGCCAACAGGGCCTTTGTCAAAAATAGACAAAAAAAAAACACACACACACACACACACAATGACAAGTGTGTTGTCTATTTTTTACAAAGGCCCTGTTGGCTGAAAGCTTATTTGTAACAGTCTTTTTGTTGTGCCTATCTGTGACTCAGCATCTCCACTATATGGTGAGAAGCAACTTTCCTTTTCATAATATTATTACATTCCATCCTGAATTTTCCATTGTTTGACAGTTATATTAAAGAAAAGAAATATGGAAACTTTTTGGATGCCAGACATGCCTTGTAGTAAATTGTGATAAGATAAAACACACTATTTTTTTTAATGGATAAACACAAAATTATGTGGGACAACCATTTAATGGAATGATCTTGCTACTTTTGAATATCCTATGCATAAATGAAAATCACTGTACAGAAAATTACCTCCCAAATGAAACTTGAACCACATAAAAGGAGAAAATTTCTATCTACCAATGACAGCAACAGCAACATGCACAACAGACATATGCATAAAAAAGTGTATTTGTTTTCTATTTAATCGCTGTTTGGTCTCATTTTTACAAAGCCTTTCATCCATTTTGCCAGGTGGAGGAACTTCTAGTTGCAAAAGGTTATGTAAATAGCTCTACTAAAATGTTGTTTTTTTATTTATTTGCTGCCAATCAGCTAGAATATATTTTCTAATATTTCATAAATTAAAATCTGAGAAAAAGATCAACTACCTGGAGCATGAATTTATACTCAGCTGAATTATTTTATTATTTTGCCCAACATGTTCTTCATCTTCAACCCTGGGCATCTGAAACTGTCATTATCAATTTTATTTGATAGTAGCCACAGTTGCATAAAAATATATTCAGTCTCATGACCAATGTAGGCCCCAAGGCCATAACCAAGTGGTCAATTACTTACTACAAGAGGAGTCTGCCCAATGTAATCAGGATAATCAGAAAAGAGATAGTTCTAAAGTAAACATACACACCCCTTACAGGTTATGCCTTAGGTCAGTTCCGATTGTCCAACTGCTGCCTACAAGGCAGTACAAGGAATGGTATACGATCTAAGATTATGGGACACACGATCCATGTGTCACCAATTCCAATGCAATTGTTTCTTTATTCAAGCAGCTCCTCATTTGGTCTCTCAAGGCTGAGTGGATCCCATTCAAGACCTCCCTAGCTCCGAAAAAAATCCGAGGAGGAACAGGGAATCAAACTGATCCTTCTGCACCAAAGGCAGCAAAGGTGACCACTTGGCTTAGGTGACAATTCTATAGAATATAATTTGTATATTAAATATGACACACGAACAACTGATGTTCAGAACATGCTCAGTCTGTTTGTAGAAATGACATAACAAATATGGTAGAATTTTGAGCTCTCAGAGCAGAGGTTTTGACCTCACCCTTTTTTTTTCACATAATATACAGCGGTAAGCTGCTAATGGCATATATTTATTTAATGTTACTTGCACAAAATATTTCTAAAATACAGCTTCACCATCAATGCTCCCATTATTATTTTAAATAAGGTTTAATTTTCCACACTGTATATAGTTTAAGTGAATCATGCAGTTGACAGAGTAATGAAAATTACAGCTTCATGCGGATGCATCTGGCAGGTGGCATATGAGTACAAAAATTCAACAGGAATCAGGGTACATCAGTCTGTAATATATCATTTCTGGCTGTGTTCATGGCCTTGTCCTCTGGCTGTTGTGGATGCCAGATCCAGCTTCTGATATCAGGAGGAAGGGGGCTTTGTTCACTCTTGAAAGGATAGCCTGATTTCTGAGTAGCACTTCTAAATGGGTTGTCATTAGGACCTACTATCCTAGCTCAAGGGCTAGGGGCTTTCCTTGATGGAAGGCATTTTTCTTTTGAAAAGTCTGAGCAGGAAGCCACATTCTGTTGAGGAACACTACTGACAGAAACAGGAAATTGCCAATGAAAATGCCTGCATTTTGTTCCTGAGGTTAATTCGTGAAAAGAGCTAAATGTTAAATCTACGTTTACATCTACATCTATGCTCCTCAAGCCATCATATAGTGCATGCCAGATGGTACCTCACACCACTACTAGTCATTTCCTTTCCTGCTCCAATCTCAAATATAGCATGGGAAAAACGACTGCCTACATGCCTCTTTATGAGCCCTAATTTTTTGTATCTTATCTTTGTCGTCCTCACACAAAATGTGTGTTGGCAGTAGCATCGTTCTGCAGTCAGTTTCAAATGCTGCTTATACAATTTTTTCAATAGTGCTCCTTGAAAAGAATATTGCCTTCCCTCCATGGATTTCCATTTCAGTTTCCGAAGCATCCCCGTAATACTTACATGTTATTCAAACCTACGGTAACAAATCTAGCACTACACCTCTGAATTGCTTTGATGTCTTCCCTTAACCCAATCTGGTGGGGATACCAAATACCAAACACTTGATCAGTACTCAAGAACAGCTCACACTAGCATCCTATATGCAGTCTCCTTTACAGATCAACCACACTTTCCTACATGCTCCCAATATATCGAAGTTGACCATTTGCTTTTCCCCCACAATTCTCATATTCCATTTCATATCTCTTTAAAACATTATGTCCAGACATTTAAATGACTTTGTGCCAAAGCAAGCAAGGATATTTTTACTTCCCCTCTTGTTTCACCATCTGCCTCCTTAAATTCATTTTTTTTCCACTTTTAACTAATTACCATTAACATATGTGAGTGTAATCTGAATTTTCATGAAAGAGAAAGGTTGGCCCTCAGTTTTAAAGAATATAACAGAAGATCTAATTTTGTGCTTAGTTTTATGTATATAACTGATTTTCTACTTCATTTCAACTATTCCTAGTCAGTATCTTTTGTTTTGGTGTGAAATCAGTAATTGCTTCATAACTTAAATTCTATTGTTGACATATAAACAAATTAACACATTTGGAGGAACAACTAATAGTATTTCTACAGGATTTATTTGGATCTATTCGAAAACATGTTAGCATAGCCGGCCCTTAATTAATTCCAAAGTAATTAACAGTTTTGTCAAAAGTATTGTTTGTGTAACAATATTTGTTAATTTCATGATTCAAACAAATAATCTGGCCTAACTCTTGTAGTGGAAGAAACTGTTAAAAAGAACCAATCTTTCAATGCATTCAGTTTATTTAATGAGTTAAGTTTTAATTGTAATTTCTGTAAATTAAACTTCGAACAATGTGAACTTTCAGCACCTATTATTGTGAGGATACATAAGGGCCCAATTTTGGTCCTGAGACAGTCAGTCCACGGCCAAGTTTCAGATGAGAAACCTGTGTTGGTTAGAACAACAACAATGCTTCAACTTAACTGTGAAATAAGTATTACTCAGTTACGCCATTTGTTTAAACAATGACAGTGTCTGCCCCATACGTACCTTTCTATTCTTCAAGAACTGTGAACTTTGTGGTTATGTTTTTACTGCACATAGATATTCAACAGTAAACTATTGGGAAGCAAAGTAACTGATGATGGTCGAAGTAGAGAGGATATAAAATGTAGACTGGCAATGGCAAGGAAAGCGTTTCTGAAGAAGAGAAATTTGTTAACATCGAGTGTAGATTTAAGTGTCAGGAAGTCATTTCTGAAAGTATTTGTATGGAGTGTAGCCATGTATGAAAGTGAAACATGGACGGTAAATAGTTTGGACAAGAAGAGAATAGAAGCTTTCGAAATGTGGTGTTACAGAAGAATGCTGAAGATTAGATGGGTAGATCACGTAACTAATGAGGAAGTATTGAATAGGATTGGGGAGAAGAGAAGTTTGTGGCACAACTTGACCAGAAGAAGGGATTGGTTGGTAGGACATGTTCTGAGGCATCAAGGGATCACCAATTTAGTATTGGAGGGCAGCGTGGAGGGTAAAAATCGTAGGGGGAGACCAAGAGATGAATACACTAAGCAGATTCAGAAGGATGTAGGTTGTAGTAGGTACTGGGAGATGAAGAAGCTTGCACAGGATAGAGTAGCGTGGAGAGCTGCATCAAACCAGTCTCAGGACTGAAGACCACAACAACAAAACTATTGTAGCAGTATGTGGATGTTTGCCTGCAACCTGTTAATGAGGCTTATAGAAAGTTAAACAATAGTGCACTGGCCATATTAAATGCGTATATGGGGGGGTTGAAAAAAGTGAAAGTAAACAACTGTGAAATGCAAATGTGTACCTGTTGGCTACATCATTTACAGTAGACAGTACTGCACTCCCACCCCCTATTTTTTCAGCCAGTACACCAACAGTGAAGACTACAAACAAAGAAATAAAGCATAGAACATCGTCACAACGTGACTGTGTCACACAGGACACTGTATCCAAACATTGCAGATTAGTTTTTCCTCTCATCTCCATTAACTTATTATTTTATGTATTCAGAGCTAGCTGCCATTCATCACACCAACTACAAAATTTGCCTACAGCATCCTGTATCCACCTACAGTCACTCAAGTTCTACATCTTCAAATTCACCGCAGCATCATCAGCAAACAACTGCAGATTGCAGCCCATCCTATCTACCAAATCACTAATGTACATTCATGTTCAGAATAAAACAGAACACCTTGAATGATTAGAGATAGGATGTTCATATTTGCAGGATATGTACAATATTCACAGGACATTTATATTAGCATGTTCTGCACAAATGATTAGCATTTCAGTCACCTTGGTTCAGCATGTGTCCTGTTGCCTAGTAGGCACAGGGTCTGACATGGGCTCTGATAACTTGGTCCGTGCATGTTGGCATCAAAGCATATAAGGCCTGAATGGTGTCCTGTGTTATAACTACCAACTGCATTCACCTGGTTCCAAAGTTCATCTGTGATTGTTGGCACCGGGTCACTGTGCTGCACCTGTCATTTCGCCATATCCCACACATTTTCAATAGGCGACAAGTCTGGTGATCTGGCAGGCTAGTGTAAAAGGCTGACATCCTGTGACACCAAGAGGAACATGTTCATACAGCAACTTGTAGTTGTGCATTGTCTTGCTGAAAATTGGTGTCTGGAGTGTTGTGCAGAAAGGATATGGCTACAGGTCGCAGAACATCATTCACATAGGTCATACTGGTCACACTGTCCTGAACAAACACCAGCTGTGATTTATGGCTGTACCCAATAGCACCCCACACCTAAGGCCTTGAGCTGGTTCTGTATGTCTTGTGTGAATGCAGTCACTGTGACTGCTGTTCCTTCTGTCTGCGACAATCCAAAAGGCAGGCACCATTTTCAAAGAAACAGAACGTGCATTCATCCGAAAACACTATTTGATCCCATTCCTGACCCCAGTGATGTCGTTCCATACACCATTGCCGCCTGGCATATTTCTCACATTTGTCAAACGTAGGCAGAGAAGTGGATGATGCACACACAACCCATGCCAAAATAAATGGCGACGGACTGTCACCCATGATAGTGTACGATGTTTACATTGTTCCATTATTACACCACAGTCAAGGAGGATGCAGATCTGTCCTGCAATGTCCTTCAGATGAGGTGTCAATCTTCTCGGGTGGTGGTCTGGGTGGTGCAACCTGACCATCTCATCATGTACTATGGCCTACCACGAAGCATTCTGCACACATCCACTGCACTGCCCGATCACTTCATCCCACATGAGCGGCTATTTCCCAGATGGATGCATTACATTCTCTCGTGCCAATAATGTGCCCTCCCTCAAACTCACTGATTTGACAGTACAGTTCGCACATACATCTACGAGGCATCCTGCGTGTCTGCTAAAATCACACTAATTGATTACCTTTGATTTGTAGTGACAAAGAGAGCTGCATGTACATTTTACCAGTAGCTGGAGCTGCACCACGATATCTATGTTGACCTTGAACTCATGGGCTCACTTGGTTCAAATGCTAATCATTTCCACAGAACATACTAATGTACATGTCTTGTAAATATGAAAGTCCCATTTATAGTGACTCAAGGTGTTCGGTTTTTTTCTGAACATGAGTGTATTTAGAAAATAACATCAGTCCTATCATATTTCCCTGGGGAACTCCTGATGATATTCTTGCCTCTCATTAACACTCACCATTGAAGACAACATACTGGGTTCTATTTCTTAAGAAGTCTTCAAGCCACTCACATATCTGGGACCCTATTCTGTATGCTCATACCTCTGTTAACAGTCTGCAGTTGGGCACCATGTCAAATGATTTTCAGAAATGTAGAAACACGGAACTGTCTGTTGCCCTTCATCCATGCTTTGCAGTATATCATGTGACAAATGGGCAAGCTGAGTTTCATGGTAGTGTTGCTTTCTAAAGCTGACTGATGTTGAAATCTCAGTCTGGAGCTCACAAAACCTGGGGTTGGCCAGCAGCCCATTCTGGTGCAGGAGGCAATTCATGGGCGTTACAGGTGGAGGTTATGTTTTAAGAGAGTTCTTCATTAGAGGCCTGCATCTGAAATTTATGCTTGCTGGAACTGCCCTGTGCCTGTAGTTCTGCTTAAGTCTGGCAGATGTCAATACAGCCACTTTGTCCATTGGCTGTGACTACATTTCATGCTCGAATTGTCCAGACGTCTGCTACAGTTACCCAAGCGCTGCAAGCTGCCCACTGTAGGATCATGGCGCATGAACATGAGATGAAGGAGATTGTGAAAGCAACACTTCAGTGCAAAAGACAATGATCGTAACGATGGTTGGGAGAGATTTTTATTAGTTACCGATAAGGATGTTGGCTACATGCACTGTGGCAAATACCAGATGATCAAAAAGTCAGTATAAATTTGAAAACTGAATAAATCATGGAATAATGTAGATAGAGAGGTACAAATTGACTCACATGCTTGGAATGACATGGGGTTTTATTAGAACCAAAAAAATACAAAAGTTCAAAAGATGTCCGACGAATGGTGCTTCATCTGATCAGAATAGCAATAATTAGCATAACGAAGTAACACAAAGCAAAGATGATGTTCTTTACAGGAAATGCTCAAGATGTCACCATCATTCCTCAACAACAGCTGTAGTCAAGGAATAATGTTGTGAACAGCACTGTAAAGCATGTCCGGAGTAACGGTGAGGCATTGGTGTCAGATGTCTTTCAGCATCCCTTGAGATGTCGGTCGATCACGATACACTTGCAACTTCAGGTAAACCCAAAGCCAATAATCGCACGGACTGAGGTCTGGGGATCTGGGAGTCCTAGCATGACAAAAGTGGTGGCTGAGCACACGATCATCACCAAACGAAGTGTGCAAGAGATCTTTCACGCGTCTAGCAATATGGGTTGGAGCGCCATCGTACATAAACATTGTATGTTCCAGCGGGTGTTTATCAGCCAGGCTGGGGCTGTGCGATTCTGTAACATATCAGCGTACCTCTCACCCATCATGGTAGCAGTTACAAAACCAGAATCACACATTTCCTCGAAGAAAAAGGCCCGATAACTTTTTTTTTTTTTTTTTTTTTGTTCTGATAAAATCCCATGTCATTCCAAGCATGTGTGTCAATTTTTACCTCTCTATCTACATTATTCTGTGGTTTATTAAGTTTTCAAATTTATACTGACTTTTTGATCACTCGGTACTCTGCTCTCTTGTCTCACAGATCTGCCACCACACACCTGAAGGCACATGTGTGCAGAACACGACAAAGTGTAAGTTCTGAAGCATTACTAGTTTGAGTGAAAGCTGAAGTAACTAAAAAGGTGTGCAGAAATGTCCGTTTACAGTAATATTAGGTGTAGGATTTTGTGCTTTATTTCAGAAGCTTGTAAGCATCAGTCCAGAATTGGGACATACCGACATCTCTAACACTTCTCCTCATGCTACGACAGTAGCAAGAACACTGAAAGACAAGCTGATGAAATACAGGCAAATATGATACACAGCTTTATCCAGGTCATGGGTGTGAACGCATGTGGATGTATAGCAGATATACGGACTGATACGTATTGGAAAATGTGTTATTTATCTATTACTGGGAATTTCATTTTTCAAAATTAGGCACTGTGAAATACTGTACTGGTGACAATTCACTTTTATGAGAAAAGAAAAATCTGGAGAATTTATTTTGATCTACATTGGGGAAACATTATTCACAGTGCTAGGAATAAATCACCAGCACTTCAGTGAGGTTTCATTGTCACTGACCAAGATGCTAATATATGCAAGGCATTGCAATCCTTTCAGCATTATACATGCATCACACACATTTTGAACACAGTCCTGAAATGCATGTTTAATGATGATTATTTGATAAATACACTGCAAAATAACTCATGGCATTTTTAGAGCCATTGAAAGTTACATTGAGGAGTGCTGGAAGGCGAGAAGTTCCCAACAGTTCATTATTATTATTATTATTATTATTATTATTATTTCTTTCCTTTCTCAGACGATATTATTATTATTATTATTATTATTATTATTATTATTTCTTCCCTTTCTCAGACGTTATGTCTGGTTAGAAATGGAAAGTGACGTGGAACTTGATCAAGCGTGACTTCCTTTTAACTGTACAGTATATGTCACATTGCATTTAGGAACTTTCGAGTAATTGAACATGTATCAATAATTACAGATTTCTGTAGTTGTATATATAAGTTTGGATGTAGCTGTATTGCATTGATGTACTGGTGGATACTGTGTTGTATGACTCCTGTAGTTGATAGTATAATCGGTATAATGCCAACTTTATCCTGATGCCACATGTCCTTGACTTCCTCAGCCAGTTGGATGTATTTTTCAATTTTTTCTCCTGTTTTCTTTTGTATATTTGTTGTATTGGGTATGGATATTTCGATTAGTTGTGTTAATTTCTTCTTTTTATTGGTGTTGTTTTATCTGTTATAATGGTTCTGTTCCAGTATAATTTGTATTCATCACTCTCCAGTACATTTTGTGGTGCATACTTGTATGTGGGAACGTGTTGTTTTATAAGTTTATGTTGTAAGGCAAGCTGTTGATGTATTATTTTTGCTACATTGTCAGTCTTCCGGGGTATTCTGTATTTGCTAGTATTGTACATCTGCTTGTGATGTGATCTACTGTTTCTATTTGTTGTTTGCAAAGTCTGCATTTATCTGTTGTGGTATTGGGATCTTTAATAATATGCTTGCTGTAATATCTGGTGTTTATTGTTTGATCCTGTATTGCAATCATGAATCCTTCCATCTCACTGTATATATTGCCTTTTCTTAGCCATGTGTTGGATGCGTCTTGATCGATGTGTGGCTGTGTTAGATGATACGGGTGCTTGCCATGTAGTGTTTATTATTATTATTATTATTATTATTATTATATGTGCACAAACTAAAAAGTCATTGTAATACAGGGCACAGGGATTGAAGACACAGGGGTACGTTTAATTTAATGTAGATCAAGTTTTCTGGTTTAATACATGCTGTGTGACCAGCGACAAAGACTGCACTCAACTGCAAAATATCAGATTCAGTGGGACTGTTATTTTGGCAGTACAGTACAACTGTCATATTATCATCCAATAACGAAAAAATTGCTGTCTGTGTCTCACAGGTGAAAAAGTTAAAATTCGGATGTTGCACTTCTGTGGTTGCCCTTCCAATTATTGGAACTGATGTCTTGTTCTAATAGAGATTAGACATTAAATACAGTCATTAAATATGTGATGAAATAGAACAAAATTATAACATGGCTGCAACATCTTACTTTGTTTATGTGATATATGTAAACATTTATTTAGAGTCATTGAGAGAATGCCAGCTGCACTCAGCATCCAAAAAGATGAAGTCTCTCTTTCAGAATAACTAGACTGTGGCCTATGTCATACTCAATCTATCAATGATGTTGACTTGTATTTAACCTAAATGGATACTGCTGATCTGCTTGAGAGATGAAAGCACAACCATAGTCTTTTCCCCAAGCTATCAAATTTGGAAAAAGGAATGTTCTGATTTCCAGTAAAAGAATTTTCAGTACAGCAGGGAACCTTATATTGGATGTATGAAGCAAACTTGATCCAGACAATCCAATTCAGTGTAATTACACCAACAGGGAATAATTTTGAGACAATTTTGTTCCTGTTAGACTTCTAATTTCTTAGACTGTCAAGATCAGGTATGTACACTTGAATCAATAATGCAGATGGTGTGTTAAAAAACACCAATGTGATTTTTTCATTGCAAGAGTGACCATCATTACAAAAGTTGGTAGTTACATAGTTTTTCTGTGAAATTCAAACCGTTTCCAAATTTTTGTTATTTCATAAATCAGGCTATTTTCTCTTGTGGATCACATTGATGTCACGATTAGGCACTACCATCTATGAATTTACATCAGCAGCATAACCTAACTGATCTGACAGTAGTTCCATCAGCTGGTGGGAGTATGTCAGCACCAGCCTACAGACACACAGAGTTATGACTAAAACAGTCACAGCAGCAGCATAGAAAACGCACTGGACCAGGCAGCCTTCACCCTTCCCACAGCCCATCTGCTTCAATCACAGCCCATCTGCTTCAACCATATGTACTTCGGGAAGCCACATGCAATTGGCTGGAGTGAGTAAGATGCCCTATTTGCAGACCTCTATTGCATGTATGAAATCAGAAATGAGTGACCATCAGTGAGCAATGAAGTTTTTCTGCCAGTAAGATTCACAAGTGCATTCCCATGTGCAACATAGAATTCTGCCCTATATTCTGGTTTGGTAAGTGCTGCGGTTTGATGACAGTGTTCAACTTGGTATGAAGAGGCCTCACAGCAATGGGTGTTTTTGAATAAATCTGCAGAACAAAGCATCACATAACCTATCTACTGTCCCACACATTATTAAGAGTGCGCAGACTCCAACAACGGGAGACTTCACACTGTGTCACACAAGCACTGAAGCTCCACGTGAGAGACAGAAGGAACATTTCAAGTCCTCCACCACAGTCAACCGTTCCTTTCTATAACTAAACGAAAAAGAAGCTCCGATTGTGAAAGCTTGTGATTTCATCACGTTTTGTAGGTACAAGGTGTTTGTTTTAAATTGGAACAATTAAACATCTCAAAAAATATGTATTGTACAAAAAGAATGTTCCAGATAAAGATTTAGTATTTTCATAGGAGACTTCTGACAGTGCTGAAACTCGCCTCTCCCTAACCCATCCTGTGGGAGGGTCAACTTTTTATTTTCACATGGCAACTTTCCTTCTTTTTATTGCAGATTTGAATTCTACACCAACAAATATCTGCAGTTTATCTGACACAATTTATATTATTATTATTATTATTATTATTATTGTGGCAGATTGCACTGCAATCAGCGTGGCGGTTGAATGGAAGAACATAAAACCAGTTGCCCTGATGGTTAGATTTAAGGGGACTCATTGAAATCAAGCAACCTGGTGGTGTATAGACTCACCCAAATCAGCCACAAAGGGAACTGTAAGCTATGTTACATTAAAAGAAGCTTATTTGCCAGACTTTTAAATGCCTAAACATAAAAGTTTTCCTTCAATCAAATTTTTAGAACTAAATTAAAATTTTGATGATAATATCAACTATCTACTACAAAAAAGTTTACATTTTTACTGAAAATGTAATGTCATATCAAATGACTCAGTTCTTAATTGCAAAAACCACAAAAATTGAACTTTGTCAGTTAACAGCATCCTCTACCACGAATGGAAAAAAAAGAAGAAAAAAATGCTTGTGGGTAAACTATAGGTATTTTTGGCAAATAATCTGAATTTGTGATCAAACTGGGGGATTCCCACTCAAATATAAAAAGCTGACTACCCATGAGCAGTGGGTGGGGCCGGGACAGTTTTAGCAAAAACAGAAGTCTCCCTTGAAAATATTAACTTTTCATTTGGAACATTTTTATCATATGATATGTATTTTTTTGAAATATTTAGTTTTTCCAAGTTAAAACAAACACCCTCTATATGTAATGTGTTTACCATCTGCGGATGCTTATGGTATGAACTATCAGTTTTGAATGTCCTTTCCTGATTTTTCACAACAACTATTGCTTTTTTATCCTGATTAGGTGATTTCACTTACCTCTAATGTGTAACTTTGTCTCATGAAGCAGGGAAGACACTGCATTGCTAGAAAACAAAACATAATCCACTATTAAAAAGATCAAGAATATGTGAAGATTATTCCTAAATGTCAAACTATGGAAACACCAGGTTGGAATATCAGTAATATTAGGAAAGGAATAATTGCTACACACCATAAAGATAACAAGTTGAGTTGGCGACAGGCACAACGAAAAGACTTATTTCAGCCAAAGCCTCCTTCAGAAAAACACACACACACACACACACACACACACACACACACACACACACACACACACAGAGCCACCATCACACCACAGACCAGACAGCCTTTTCATTGTGGCTGACTGCAACTCAACATGCCATCTTTACAGTGAGTAGCACTCTATTCCTTTCCTAATAGTAGAAATCTATCCTTTTCCTAATATTGTTGCTATTCCTAAATGTTAATGTCAGAAATTGTTCACATCACTACCTATTGTTCAAGAAATATTAATGAATACCTTTTGCTTTTCATCCCAACAGATATTTACTTTTCCTTCAGATTTTTGGGTTATTTTAACTTGCAAACCTGCATTATCTAAGTATTATGAGATCCAACAGAAAATGCATAACATAGGTCTATGTTCCTGTTACATATTTTTACATTCATTCTCAACCTATATTTCGTATTTAATTTTGGGTAACAGCTCACTGAACAGAACTTCTCAAAATGCACATAAAGAAGACAGAACCTCACTAGCTTTTGGACAAATCGTTGTTTAATTACAGAGAGGGAGATGGTGTCAAGTGCATAAATCCTGGATTGTCAACCAGTGGAAATATTGGAACAACAATTAACGATCCTTGGCCCCCTCCTCCCTTGCCCCTTTCAGCATCTCTCAATGAATTTGAACAGTTTATTAATAAATGAGGGTATCACATCCCAACAATGGCTTAAGAATTTAAATGCTTTGAGCGTTATAAGAGATTATGCTATTTTGGTTACTAACACTGGTCCTGTGTCCTATTAGGTGGGTGTTTATATCATCTTGTTCAATCCATGCACTACACGAAGATAAACACATATTTAAAATAAAATAGAAGTACAACATTAGTAACATCAAATATTTAAACAGAACTTGGGCAAGAAATATACAGATAAAATTGTCAGCAGCTTGGTTTAAAATTGTGGTATTGTACATCTTCAGTACAGTTACAAAAAGGATTTTACTGACTAATTTAAGAACACATCAACAGTACCGGTAAAAAGAGATCTGCCAAAGAATTTGGAAGGAAGGAGACATAGTCATTAGAGAGGGATCACGAGCTCAAATTCACACACACACACACACACACACACACACACACACACACACACACACCTGTCTGTCTTTGGCTCCCAAAGCCAGACTGCAAGTACCAGTAGAAGCAAACAAGGTGGTGGTGATATGGAGGGGATCGGGGCAGGGAGGGGGAGGAATAGCAGGCTGAGGATGGAGGACAATAAACTGCTTTAGATTAGATTAGTAATTGTTCCATAGATCAGGAGTATGACACTTCGTAATGATGTGGAATGTGTCAGGTTAATAAAATATGTCCAAACAAGATATTACATTACAAAAAATATTACATGACACTCAATATTTTTAAGTTCTTTTTTGTGGGGGTTGGGGAAATTACCCACTTACTATATCCAAAAATTCATCTGCTTGTGCGAGCATACAGGGACGAGCTGGGGAGAGGGTACAGCAGCTAGGTGCGGTTGGAAGCTCCTACAGACAGCACACACTTCCTCTCTAGTATCAGTGGGCAAGCCATCTACGGACTGCTCCTGTGATGGTGTTTGTGCATTTGTACGATGCTGACACTTAGTAAACATATGGCCCACAATTAGGAACACGCATACTAACTTAAAGGCAACTAGCACCATTTTTATTATTATTATTATTATTATCATTATTAAACGCTCTGAGTTTTCATTTGATTCACCCTCATAGTAGCATCATCCTCATTGTCTGCAAGCAGATCACTTGTAGAGATGTGTAGAATGTGATAAGACTGACTCAGTCTGTGTACACAGAATTTTATTTTAGCAATTCAACATTTTATAGTCCCCATTTATCAGTTCCCCATTTTAGAAATTTGTATGGAAATGAGCACGATGTTTTACAGAAGTTTAGTGAAAATTAGCTGAAACTAAATAATTTTACCAGCTCAGTAAGAACACTGCTTACATTCTCTTCAAAATTCTCATTGCATCGTTCATTACTCAATCACACCAATAGTAGTATCTGTAAAAATGGTGGATTTATGAGTTAGGTGTTCATAGCATGTTTGTTACTAACAAAAATAAGACAAAAGTGGGTCTAGAACCGTGCTTCTGCGATTTCATATGAAGATAAAGCACATGAATGTAATCAGTACTATCAAGAATTATTTTCTTGTCTTTTGCCCTGAATGAAAAACTGAAGTTAGTATTCCTACTTTATCACGTTTTCTTTCTTATTTAGCCTTATCAATTGTTGACAGAAGCAAAGACATTAGTGATAGTAGGGGTGGCTTCAACCATCATCTGCTTCCTGTTCAAAGATTCCAACAATGAATGTTTACCTTGTATTTTTTGTCACTACGGACAGCGGCCTGCTGGAATGCTCAGTAAATCTACATAGCCTCAACATAAGCCATTTGACTGTCACTGCTGCATAAAAGCAAAGCTCCACATTCTAGTCCATGTGGGCCATCCAGAACTGACTGATTGCAGTTCATCCTCTGCCAATGGCGTCACTGAAGAAGTATAGAGAGGTGTGGGGTCAGCACACTGCACTCCTCATCACTGTCAGCTTTCTAGACCTAGTAGCCGCTACTTCGCATTCAAGTAGCTCCTCAGCAGGCATCACAGAGCTGAGACTACTGCATGAAGACGCATTCCATATTTCTCTGCGTACTACAGTCTTCAATTAGGCCCATATTCAATATATTAAATTTTCCAATTATTTGATAAATTACTCACGAGAAGGACCAGCCAGTGACTAGTATCATATAATTTAACATCTTTTAGTCATTCACAATCAAATATTTGATACAAGTATCAGAGCAACTAAATACAGGACTGTCATTTTCTTTAAAAGTCTATAGTTGGAAAAGATTTATTTGGCAAGGGGTAACTATTTTATGCTGCATCACACTTAAGTTTTCATATTTTGACATTCCACTGCAACAGGAAATCTACACTATGTTAGGGTTACAAACAATCGGTTAAGGAGAGATGGTAAGCGCGAGGTCATGAACATGCGTGTCATGCCCATTATGTTCTTCAAAAGATTTCATCAGAGCACAGAAGTACCAATGGAAGTTAAGCAACCCAATACATGTATAACTTACTCTTTGCAGTAAATGGAGACAGAGACCACCAACTTTACCACCTCTGTGAGCAGTACAACAGTCACTGTGTTATAGCTGTATGTACTAGTTGAACTTTGTGATGCTGTGACAAGTATCCCTGCAACAAAGATAAAGCTGCTATCAGGAACAGTTGCATATGAAGGTAAAAAGAACAATATATCAAGAGAAGCCAAATGTTAAAGTCATCAGACAACTAAAGAAGTATAGAGAGGTGTGGGGTCAGCACACTGCACTCCTCATCACTGTCAGCTTTCTAGACCTAGTAGCCGCTGCATAGACTTCTGCACAAGGACAAGTTGGTTGAAAAAAATATAATTTTTATGTGATTAAATTTATATTTTAGCTGTTACCCTACCAATGTGCATAAATGGTTTTTTTCTTTTATTTGCAGATATTATGAAATCAGCAATTTATGAAAAAGTATATTGTGATCAATATTTGCCAGATTACTGGAGATATGTGAGCTGCCACTTTACTGCCTTATGTCGACTATCAGTGTTCTGAAAATCTTATCTCAGGACAGGAAACTATTCTGGACTACAGGACAGCAGATGATGTTTATAAGGAAAATACTACAATTTGAGACAGGAGACAAGTATCTACTTAACATGCAGTGAAAGGGAAACAAAAATGAAACAGGTTTGACAACAGACGAATAACAAAGGAGAGACTTTTGAGGCAGTTCAGTGATTTATTGATCAGTAACAAGACAAACAGGATACTGTAAATAAGAAAAAATTGCACATGACGCTAAGCTAAAACTGAGTAATGTTGGGACATGAAATTTAATGCAGCTTTTCAGGAGAAGCGAAGGTCAGGGCTTTACACCCAATCACTGACAAGGTCATAATATAGACAGGCTTAGCTTCAGACTACAAAAGGTTGGGGAAGGAAATAAGCATTGTCATTTTTCAGAGGAATGATTCCAGCATTTCCCTTACATGCATTAGAAAAGCCACTGCAAATCCAACATTAGACGGCTGGATGAGAGTTTGACTACAAGCCTCCAGAATGTGAGTCTAAATCTGGGAGATACGGGGACAACTACACTGTCATAGCTACAGCGATAGATAGCACATCACCTACAGTGTGTAAGCACTGGAAAGAAGTAGAATAATTCCATGCCAGGAACATCAGACTTATCAGTCGTTGAGCATTCTAGTAGAGCATTAATTTTATTTACTTTATTTTTGTCCATAGATCATATTTTATAATAGAAAATCCCAGATGGAACGCAACAATATTATGAAAGGGATGATTGCTACTCACCACAAAGCGGAGATGCTGAGTTTCAGATAGACGCAACAAAAAGACTGTCAGAAAATGAGCTTTCAGCCAACAAGGCCTTCTTCAGAGATTTAAAAAAACCACACACGCAAATGCAACTCACACACACATGGCCGCAGTCTCTGGCTGCTGATGCCACATTGCAAGTAGCACTACATAATGAGAGGCACAACTGGGTGGTGGGGAGGCAGGGGAGGGGAGGGGAATGATAGTGGGGTAGGGGTGGGGGACAGTAAAGTGCTGCCATGGTAGTATACAAAGACAAGGTGGACAGAGGGTAGGGCAGCAAGGGGTAGTCGGAAGGTTAGACAGAGTGCGGGGAAGGCTTAGCACAAAAGGAGAGGGATAAAAAGACTGTGGTTGCGTTGGTGGAACAGAGGACTGTGTAGTGCTCAAATGGGAACAGGGAAAGGGCTAGAGTGTAAAGACAAAAATTGACAAAAGTTGAGGCCAGGAAGGTTACGCGACCATAGGATATATTGCAGAAAGCAACTCAGAAAAGCTGCTGTTGGTGGGAAGGATCTGGCACAGCATGTGAAGCAGTCATTGAAATGAACACTGTGTTGGGCAGCGTGCTCAGCAATGGGGTAGTCCACTTGTTTCTTGGCCACAGATTGTCAAAGGCCATTCATGTGAACAGACAGCTTCTTGGTTGTCATGCCAACATAGAATGCAGCACAGTGAATCCAGCTGAGCTTGTAGATCACATGACTGGTTTCACAGGCAGCCCTTCTTCTGAAGGTATATGCGACACTTGTGACTGCACTGGATGTAGCTTACAGGGATATGAACCATAAGGCAGGAGGTTGGGAGCAGGAGCTGTGTAGGGATGGACGAGGATATTTTGTAGGATCGGTGAGTGGTGGAATACAACAGTGGGAGGGGTGGGAAGGATAGTGGCTACAACATTCCTCACTTCATGGCACAATGACAGGTAGTTGAAACCCTTGTGCAGAATGTGGTCCAGTTGCTCCCAACCAGGCCAGTACTGAGTCATGAAGGGAATGCTCCTCTGGGGTCAGACGGTGAGTGACTGGAAAGATAATACATGGGAGATTTTTTTTATAAGGTTGGGAGGGTAATTATGGTCTGTGAGGGCCTCAATGAGATCATCAGTGTATTTGTAGAGAGACCATTCATCACTACAAATGTGATGGCCATGCAAATAAACAATGTTTTCAGCCTTCAGTTGCAAGGTAATTTTATTCGTTTACCTAGGTTTCGATTCCAGTAATGGAATCTTCTTCAGAACCTATAAATTAAACCACATATGGACATATATTACTCACTAAAATGCATTATCAGTCTAATGATTGAATAATGAAGAAATTGTGATACTTACAACAATGAAATTATTTTGTGAGCCAAACACTGGCCATGTCACAGATTAAAAATTAAAACATTAAAGACGCATAATCATAAGATTATGTCAGTCAAAATTAAAACCATTAGGGCGAACGTAAACGGAGCTGCACCGGCCATAAATCAGGACCACACGTAAGCGGCTCGAAAACTAGGCGTCGTGAGCCGTTACGCGGCGAGGCTCGGCCGCGGCCAAGCGCATGCGCAAGCGCGAGAGACAAACTGTCTCAAAATTACTTAGAGCAAATGTAACTGAAAGCTGTCTTACAATTGGACATACCTATCTATTGGTATAGCAACATTAAACAATTTACCTGAGAACAAACTACAAAGCCAAGGTATAAATTATTTTTTTTTTTTTTTAATATTATAGTAAGAGGGGGTAGCCCTGCTACAGTAACTAACAATTAGTGTCAAAACCATGCGTGCTCACGACGCCTAGTTTTCGAGCCGCTTACGTGTGGTCCTGATTTATGGCCGGCGCAGCTCCGTCTACGTTCGCCCTAATGGTTTTAATTTTGACTGACATAATCTTATGATTATGCGTCTTTAATGTTTTAATTTTTAATCTGTGACATGGCCAGTGTTTGGCTCACAAAATAATTTCATTGTTGTAAGTATCACAATTTCTTCATTATTCAATCATTAGACTGATAATGCATTTTAGTGAGTAATATATGTCCATATGTGGTTTAATTTATAGGTTCTGAAGAAGATTCCATTACTGGAATCGAAACCTAGGTAAACGAATAAAATTACCTTGCAACTGAAGGCTGAAAACATTGTTTATTTGCTGTACATTTCACAGTTGCTGACACGCTGCAATATGTTAAAGTGATGGCCATGGTTTGCTAGGTTGTATGGAAGGTACTTCTAGGCATGGAATGGGTGGCTGTTGTCGAAGTGGAGCTGATGGCTAATAGGTTTGATATGGACAGAGGTACTGATATAGCCATCTTTTAGGTGGAGGGCACCATTGAGGAAGGTGGCTTTTTGAGTTGAATAGGACCATGTGAGGCGAATCGTAGAGAAGGTGTTGAGGTCCTGGAGGAATATGGATAGGGGGTCCTCACCCTCGATCCAGATCGTGATGATGTCCCCAATGAATCTGAACCAGGTGAGGGGTTTCAGATTTTGGGTGTTTAGGAATGATTCCTTCAAGAGAGCCCATGAATAGGTTGACATAGGATGGTGCAATGCGAATGCCCACAGCCGTACCCCAGATTTGTTTGTAGGTAATGCTTTCACAGGAGAACTACCTGTATTTACTCGAATCTAAGCCGCACTTTTTTCCGGTTTTTGTAATCCAAAAAACCACCTGCGGCTTAGAATCGAGTGCAAAGCAAGTGGAAGTTCTCAAAAATGTTGGTAGGTGCCGCCACAACTAACTTCTGCCGTCGAATATATGTAGCGCTACACAAGCATGCTTTGTAGGCACAAAGATAAATACTGGCGCCAAAACCTCTGCGTCAGTAAATAAATTTAAAAAAAGTGGAAGACCAGCTTTTTTTCTCCGCCCCGAGTTTCGACCACTGCATTTTCATTTTCATACATTATCCAACGAAGTAAATACAAATTCCGTATTGTTCATCTTTGAATGTAGCAGAATTCCAATGTACTACGAAAATCCGACTGGCAAGACTGTTTGGGATGTTTGTCAATATGGCCAACTCTACATTCTGAATTTTTTCCTACCCGTGAGAAAAGATGGTTGCTAATAAATAAGAACCTGATGAAATATGAATCACATACAGTATTCTCTTCACCACAAGAATAACACGAATACAAACATTTTGCCATGTATTCTTTCGTGTTTGCTGCTATCTCATTTAAATCCTGTCTGCCTAATAAACTACGAAACTAGGGTGAGACAACAGCAAACGCAGAAGAATATATGTATCATTTCATGTTTATATTTGTATTATTCTTATGCCTAATAGTGATACAGTCAGAAATGAAGCACGGCAATTGACTAGATTTTTAAATCTAAGATGACTCTAATTTCAGTGCAGAATGTAATGTACTAAAGAGGCATCTGCAAAGATTTTCAAAGAAAAATCTTCACTAAACTCTCGTTCAGAACATCCTCTATCATACGCTGTCTGTTATTTGGTTCTTGTAGATCATTATCGAAGAATGCAGCAGTGTAAGTAACAACAAATAGCAGTCTCTTGCCATTGTTTCATTAATGAAACGATTCCTCTCTCTCTTTTTTTTTTAATTTAAGCGGCGGTAGCGCGCACAAAAGCAAGCCATGCCGCGAGCGGCGACAGGCCGTAAACACGCACTATTAGAATGCGACGAACAATGCATGACACAGTACAGTAATGTATTTTCAGCTTACAGGGACGTAAACACCTATAACAAAGAAAACGGCACTTATCAGATCAAAGCAAAATAAGCAATCGATTCAAACCAGACAAAGCACGTGAAAAAGGAAGGGTACCCGTATAGATACGGATGGAGCACCTGACGCATAGCAATGGCTACCTGGTAAAGCTTAACTGCTAAGCTTATGACTCGAACCAAACTACTGTAGGAATGTGGTTGTAGGTTCGGTATCCGTCGGGCATTGGGAAAAGTAGTGCTAAATAGCAGTACAGCCATGGGCATTAGGAATGTTAGTGTAAAGGGAGGTGGCATCAATAGTGACGAGCAGGGCACCACATGGTAAAGGAACAAGAACTGCGAAGAGTCGGTGCAGGAAATCATTGGTATCTTTTACATACGAGGATAGGTAGCAGGTAATAGGCTCAAGCTTTTAGGTGGTGGATTGCAGTTCTTTCAGTGGATGTAAGGTTAGTTTGCATATTGAAGGGTTTGGGGAATGATGGTGAGGCAAGGTTTGAGGTTAAGAAGATTCTGAAACTGTTAGTGAGGGGGGAGGGGGAGTGATTTGGGGGCAGTGGGGGTGGATGGAGGAGTGAACTGAGTCATGAGGGTTCAACATTATTTATCTTTGGTTGAATCTGATTGGTAGGGTTGGTGGTGATAAAGTGTTTCCACTGTAGGGACAGGGAGTGATTTCCTCCAAAAGCCTTAGCCTTGCAAAAGTCTTTGTCCTTTCCAGATTCCTCACCTTTTGGCCCACTCCCAAATTAAATCATGCAGAATTAGTTAAAGACCTTCTCTCCTTCTTCCAGTCCCTACAGTGGAAACACTTTTTCGCCACCAGCCCTGCCACTCAGATTCAACCAAAGACCATTGTTGGACCCAGCATGACTCAGTTCACTCCTCCATCCACCCTAATATCCACTCCCACTGCGCCCAAATAACGACCCCCCCCCCCCCACTAACAGTTTCAGAATCTTCTTAACCTCAAACCTTGTCTCGCCTTCATTCCCCAAACCCCTCAACATGCAAACTAACCTTACATTCAGAGAAAGAACCCAATCCACCACCTAAAACTGATTCGAACATTATAATCCTGCCTACTGACAAAGGCTCCACCACTTTCATTTTGAACCGCAAGAATTACCTGGTGGAAGGACTCTGAAAACTGTTGGCTTCATACACCTACAAACTCTGTCACAGTGATGTCATGGCAGAAATCCAGCAGGATCTCCAGCCGCTCTTCAAATCCTTAGTTCCATCCCAGAACTTCTCCCCAGAGTCCATCTCTCTGCCACCCCCCACCACTTCCCGCACTCCTACCCTCTACATGCTTCCTGAAGTCCATAAACCGAACCACCCAGGACACACCATTGTGGCTGGTTACTGTGCCCACACTGAGAGGATCTCTGCTCTCATAGACCAACACCTTCAGCTGATTACCCACAACCTACCATCCAATGTAAAAGACATCAAACATATCCTTCACTGACTCTCGACAGTTTTTGTCCCTTTACAACACAGTGCCCTGCTCATCACTATTGATGCCACCTCCCTTTGCACTAAGATCCCTAATGCTCATGGCTGTATCACTATTTAACACTACCTTTCCCAACACCCGACAAATACTGAACCTACAACCTCATTCCTAGTTGCCATGACCAACTATATCCTCACCCACAATTACTTCTCCTTTGAAGGCATTACCTACAAACAAATCTGGAGTACAGCTGTGGGCATTTGCACTGCACCATCCTATGTCAACCTATTCATGGGCCCTCTGGAGGAATCCTTCCTAAACACCCAAAATCTCAAACCCCTCACCTGGTTCAGATTCAGTGGTGACATCTTTGCTATCTGGAGCGAAGGTAAAGACACCCTAACCACATTCCTCCAGAACCTCAACACCTTCTCTCCCATTCGCCTCACCTGGTCCTATTCAACCCAAAAAGCCACCTTCCTAAATGTTGCCCACCACCTAAAAGGTGGCTACATCAGTACCTCTGTCCATATCAAACCTACCAACCACCAGCAATAGCTCAACTTCGACAACAGCCACCATTCCATACCAAGAAGTGCCTTCCATACAGCCTAGCAACCTGTGACAGTCACATCAGTAGTGACAAGCGGTCCCTCTCCAAATACACTGAGGATCTCACTGAGGCCTTCACTGACCATAATTACCTTCCCAACCTTGTACAAAAACAAATCTTCCATGCCGTATCTCTCTAGTCACCCACCACCTCCCTAAGTCCCACCGTCTGGCCATGGAAGAGCATTCCTCTCATGATTCAGTACCATCCACGATTGGAGCAACTGAATCACATTCTCTGTTAGGGTTTCGACTACTTCTCCTCGTGCCCTAAAATGAAGAACGTCCTACTCACTATGCTTCTCACCTCTCCCACAGTGGTATTCTGCCGCCCACCAAACTTACAAAATATCCTCGTCCATCCCTACACTGCTCCTGCTCCCAACCCCTGCCTTATGGACCAGATCCCTGTAACAGACCTAGATGCAAGACCTGTCACGTATATCCTTGCACCACCACCTACTCCAGTACAGTCACAAGTGTCACCTACCCCATCAAAAGAAGGGCTACCTTTGAAACCAGTCATGTGATCTACAAGCTCAGCTGCAACCACTGTGCTGCATTCTGTGTTGGCATGACAACCAATAAGCTGTATGCCCGCATGAATGGCCACCAACAAACTGTGGCCAAGAAGCAGCTGGATCACCCCATTGCTGAGCACACCAGCCAACACAATGTTCTTCATTTCAATGACTGCTTCACACCCTGTGCCAGATCCTTCCCACCAACAGCAGCTTTTCAGAATTGCTCCCTGGAATATAACCTCTGCTCCCCTAACCCTCCTGGTTTCAACCTTTGTTAGTCTTTGTCCCTACCCTCTAGCACCATCCCTGTTCCCATTCGAGCACTATGCAATCCTCTATTCCACATATGGACCCATAGTCTTTTCACCTCTCTCCTTTTGCACTAAGCCTCCCCTGCTCTGTGTCTAACTCCCTTACTGCCCGTAGCTGCACTATCCTCTGTTCATGTCTTCCCTGTATGCTCCCACAGCAGCACTTAACCATCACCCACCATTGTCCCTCTATTCTTCCTCCTTCCCTCTCCAGCCTCCTCCCTACCCCCACCACATGGCTGTGTCCCCATTATGCGCTGCTGCCTGAAGTGTGGCCTCAGCAGCCAGAGGGTACTGTCGTGCATGTGAGCTGTTTTTTTTTTGTGCATGTGTGTGTGACACACATGATGTTTCAAGTTTTATGCAGGATAAAAAGAACTGCTTACAAATTTATCACTGACACAAAAAATCTTTTTTATGTAAGCTAAAATTACCAGTGGGCTAAATACTTAACCACATGTCTTCACCAACAGTTGAAAAGTATAATGGAATCCAATGTGAACAATAAATATAAAAAAAAATGATATCTTAAGTATTAGAAGCAAAAGTCATACATTGGTTATTATAAGAAAAGAGTACAGGATAAAGAAATAAGGAAGTAGAGACAATTATAGTTAATAATACAAGCATCAGAGACAAGGCCCAAGCTAGACAAGGGTGGGGAAATAAATCAGCAACAGCTATGCTTTAGGAAACCACAAAACACCTAAATTTATATGGCCTGAGATGGAATTACACCGCGCTATTTCTGTATACGAGTAAAGTGTCTTAACTACTGAGCCACTTTTACAGTCACAGGTAAAGGTAAATTATAAATATGCAAGTAATGTACAGAGATACATACAGACATCACACATACGTGACAGGGGAGGGAAGCTATTATGAATGGTATCATGCTGTGGAAACATATTAGCATCTGCATAGTCTTTGTTTATTCTCTCTCTCTCTCTCTCTCTCTCTCTCTCTCTCTCTCTCTCTCTCTCTCCCCCCCCCCCCCCTGCCGTGTGTGTGTGTGTGTGTGTGTGTGTGTGGTTATAATCACCAGTGATTCTGAGAAAAGTTTACATCATATGCTTTTATTTTTTTCAGAACCTTTCAAGAAATAACATTTCTCAAAATTTTTGCCAAGTCCCAATTTTTGCTACATATTCTTATATTGTTTCATTAGATATATTGCACCATTTGGGAGCTTCCTTAATGGTTTGGTTATACCAAAGCAAATTCTTTACTACTACTCCAGAATTAGTAAAACGCTACCAAATCATTTGAATGACCATTATGCTTTTTATATTTATTGACGCATAAATCATGTCAATTGCATAAATAAGGGGTGAGGTTCAAATAAACATTAATATGTGTGGACAATGAAAAAAATATTTGCTAAGGACCAGAAAACACATGTTAAGGGGAATCATGAACTAGCTTCAAGTGCTCATATCTCAACTATCACATACAGAGAATACAAAGGCTCAACAAGAAGTAGTACCTGCTGTTGAGTGAAGATTTGGTCACTTGAGCTGGTCATTGCTAAATAGGAATATAATATGTGGTGCTCACCCACAATCAGCTTGTGGACATCTGTTTAAGGAGACGGGCATTTTGACCACTGCTTCACAGCATATGTATTCCATCATGAAGTTTACTACAAGTAATCCATTGAAGTTCAAAAGAACAATAATGCACATAGTTACAATACCAGAAGAAAAAAAAAACACTCATTACTCCACATTAAGGTTGCTCTTAGCATGAAAAGGAGTGCACAATGCTGCAACCAAAATTTTTGCACTCTACTCATGTAAGGTGTCTTGACAGATAGCAATGTAGACTTTGAAAACAGAGAGAGCTTTTCCTTGACAGCTCCTTCTATTCCTTAGAATAATTTCTATTACTGTAACATGTAGCTGATGGTGGGTAGGAATTACTAAGTTACATATGTATATTTAGAGACAATGGTCAGCAAGGAGTGATATCTAAAAAATTAATTTGTTATTTTTTGTTATTTGAATGTAAACTAACTTGTTCCATATATCATTATGATTTATCATGCAAATGATCTATAGTGCATAAGAGTAACTAACTAACAGCGTAACTGCTAAAGAAGGAGAAAGGCTTCAAAGACTACTGTTATCCGATATGATGGTTACGGCTGACACCATCAATTTGTCACACATATTTGATGGTTATCAATAACTCAATTATCAACTTTTTACAGAAATCAGTACCGAATATTTCAATCTGTCAAGAAATAGTCTGAAGAATTATCATTTTTTAGCATCCATATGATTTTTGTAATGTCTTTAGTCATATCTGAGCATTTTGATTGTGACTCTTTGTAGGATTTATATAGTCAACTCACACAGATCCGCACCCGAAATTGTGGCGCACAGTTGAAAGGTGCGCCACAGAAGTTGGTAGACGCAGCTAGAAGTTCGACAATCATCACAGGCCACCACTCATGGATTTACAAGCAGCCTCTCCTCTGTGCACTCTACTGTCCGGCTGACAGTTGTTGGTATAATCCATATCACTTCAGGCAGGGGGGTTACCTCCATAGTCTTGGTTAGATATTTTGTTTGAGTTTGTTTATATTTGAAAGATAATTGTTTTAAGATTGCACTGGTATCTGTTTGCACACACCTGTCAAAGTTCTTTTACTGACGCCCTTTGAATTATTTTTATAATTTACACAAAAAAAATTTTTTTTTCAAAAATGCCAATCCAGAAAAGTTAGTTTTTTCTGTTGATTAAAACCATGTAGTAATATAGTCTCTGTAAAGGAGAGCTTCCACTTTTAAGTTGGACAGGTTTAATTTTAATTTTCAAGGGTAATGTGTGTCTTCACTGGAGTTCTTTCTAACTAATTTCTTTGTTACAATGTTTATTTCTATTATCTTTGTTGCAGTTATTTCTTACACTTTATTGTAGTTCCTTGTCATTTCTATGTCGTGGTTGTTCATTGCAGGTTTCTGTATTGTAGTTGTTCAGTGCTAATTTTTCTACTGAAGAGGCTTCTAAGAAATCTGAGACCATCCAGTGAGCTCTGTGTTTTCATGAGGCATTTGCAAGTTGACACAGTTGCAATGTGTTTCATGAAAAGGACTGTTTGAAATGTCTTCTGACTGGGGCCACAAGAGAGTGAGGTGTACTGACTACTTGCATATCCATAAAAAGAGAGATACGTAAGACAAACATAAAAAAAAACAGACTTTGTTCAGGTTGGGGATAAGTGTTCTCATTTGAAGACTGTTTCAAACTGAAGATGTTTCCACTGATGACTTTTTGTGTTCTAAATGTTTTGACAGAATAACAATAATGATAGTATCTGAACAAGGTGAAGCCTCCCATTTGCATTAATAGAGGAAGAATTAAATACCCTGAATCAGTCAACTACAGAGGTAGGTGTTAGTCCTATTAAGAAACAGTGGTCAGTGAAGTCAAGACACACACTCTAGGATCAAGAAAGTGCAGATAAAATACTAAAGCTATGGATGAATACACAACCACAAAACTGACCACACTCTTCAAAGTAGAAATTCCACCTTCAGAAGAAAACGAACCAATGCAGTCTTGCACCTCTTGTCAGGAATTTTTCACAAATATCAATCAGCCTTTGAATATTGTGCACCCTACAGTGAAAAGGTACAAGTTTCGACTATTATTCCAAAGACATTTTCAAAGAAAACAATTTTGAACCACATTCCATCAGTATCAAAGCACAGGATAGACAAATCAAGAAATGTGAGGTCTGTAAAAGGAGTCTTTGGATGACCAGATCCCTATTATGGTCATCCTGTAGAAGCAGCTCAAGTTCAAATAGCGCAGTCATTTTATCTGGAAGATAAATGGGACTGTTCTCACCACAATGCCAACAATAAAGACATTATAACTGTAACAGTTGAAGGTCAAAAAGTTGTGTAAGTGAAGAGGTGCATGACTTGCAGAATTAAAGAAACTTTTGCAATTTATGAGAGCAGCTATACAACTTCACATATTGGAAGATCAAAATTTTATGCACTATGACCTAAGTGGGTAGTTCTACACCCACCTAGAGATATCTAGTTATGTGTGTACTGCACGAATTTTGAACTTTGTGTGGTAACTTTGAGAATTTACTGGAGCATGTGACATATGACACCTTGGTTGGGCATGTGAAGTCATTAGTAGTCTGTGGCGTAAAGCGAGAGACGTGTTTGTTTCAAGAATGTGGTGACTGCCCTGGAAAGGGAGAACTGTCTTTGCAGACACTTGGCCTGGAAGACGTAGCAGATAACTCTGCAGCAATTACATACATGACATGAGTGGAAAATAGACTAATCGAGAAAACTGTTGCCTTTAACAGTTTCATTGATGAACTTGGTAAATGGTCAGTGAAAGCTGTAACACACCAGCATCTGAAGTAATTGCAACAACAACACATTGCAGAAGTGAAAGTGTGTGTACAGGCTGAAGAACTATGTTCAGTGCTTTACTGTGATTTTGCTGACAAATGGTCTGTAATTTCAGTTTTTGCAGGAGTGATATATTTTCAAAACAAGACCACAAGTGTTGCAGTTATAAGTGATGGCGCAGGACATGACTTAGCAAATGCTTCACTAGCAATGCGCAAAATTCTTCAACTGCAAACAGGGGCAAAGAAGATGATCATTACTTCTGATTGTGCTCCTAGTCATTTTAAAAATCGTTACCAGCTGTTTGAATTGAGTAAGTCACTTGTGTCAACTGACTGGGTATACAAAGCTACTGGTCATGGGAAGGGGCCTTGTGATGGTGTAGGAGGCCTGCTGAAGCCCCATGTTACATCTTTCCAGACCAAATACAGCTGTGATTCGAAATGCCGAGAATTTTACTAGAGTCGTGAAATCTTACACATACACAGCACTCATTCTTTTGTCCAAAGAGGAAATTGAAGAATTCTACGAGCAGAAAAAAGAAGAATGGTCCAAACAAACTACTCCTGTGAAAGGAATTCAGAAGCCACATTTTTGGACTCAAAGTGATGGGCTTACTCATATTGCATGCACTTTAAAGAGCAAGAAAGAAGAAATTTCGTTCTTTCAGCCAACACCTCAGAAACAGCAGGATAATATTCAGATTCACAACCTGAGAAGGGGGATGTTTATGGCATGTGTGTATGACTGTGACTACTGAATTGCAGAGATTATAGACACCAGTTATGAGTTAAACAAAATTGTAGTGAACTTTATGTTAACACATGGACCAACTGCTGGATATAGGTTTCCAGCTGAAGGACAGCAACAACGCCATCAGTGCTCACTTCCTGTTCACAATGTTTTGAAGATTGTAAGTGCTCCAGTTCCTAATGGTTCAACAGGAAGGCATCATTCTACAGGGTGATCAAAAAGTCAGTATAAATTTGAAAACTGAATAAATCACGGAATAATGTAGATACAGAGGTACAAATTGACACACATGCTTGGAATGACATAGGGTTTTATTAGAACCACAAAAATACAAAAGTTCAAAAAATGTCCGACAGACATCTGACCAGAATAGCAATAATTAGCATAACTAAGTAAGACAAAGCAAAGATGATGTTCTTTACAGGAAATGCTCAATATGTCCACCATCATTCCTAAACAATAGCTGCAGTCGAAAAATAATGTTGTGAACAGTACTGTAAAGCATGTCCGGAGTTATGGTGAGGCATTGGCGTTGGATGTTGTCTTTCAGCATCCCTGAAGATGTTGGTCGATCACGATACACTTGCGCCTTCCGGTAACCCAAAAGCCAATAATCGCACCGACTGAAGTCTGGGGACCTGGGAGGCCAAGCAAGACGAAAGTGACAGCTGAGCACACCATCGTCACAAAACGACGCGCGCAAGAGATCTTTCACGCATCTAGCAATATGGGGTGGTTCTAATAAAACCCCATGTCATTCCAAGCACGTGTGTCAATTTTTACCTCTCTATCTACATTATTCCATGATTCATCAAGTTCTCAAATTTATACTGACTTTTTGATCACCTGGTATATCAAAGGAAGATACTGAAGCAGTAGAAGACATTTTTAGTTAGTTTAGTGGCTAATTTCTGTACAAAGCGGAGTGC
Organism: Schistocerca cancellata; assembly: GCF_023864275.1. Taxonomy (NCBI): domain Eukaryota; kingdom Metazoa; phylum Arthropoda; class Insecta; order Orthoptera; family Acrididae; genus Schistocerca; species Schistocerca cancellata. The sequence goes on from NC_064632.1 coordinate 250,125,280, forward strand.
ATGGAAGTTGTATAAATTGAAACATCTCAGTCTTTGGGTCTTTCACTTGCATTTTGGAACCATTTAAAATGCTTGAAAAATGAGTCCCTTCCTCATCTTTCAAAACTAAAATTATGTTAAATGTATTGATTTTTATGAGCCTGTTATGTGATGATGTGGTAATAAAACAGGTTCTATGAATGGTAAAAATTTCAATTGTTTATAAAACCTGTCCAACCTAAAGGTGGAAGCTCTCCTTTTCAGGGAATGTAGAACTCTATGGTACTAATAAAAAAAAAATCCAAATTTTAGGGATTTGCATTTTTGAAAAAAAAAAATTTCCATAAGTTGTAAAAAAAGTTCAGAACACTATAGTAAAAGAACTTTGACAGATACGTCCACGTTGAGGATTTGTTTGTGATCACAAAGCAATTATCTTAAAAAAAGAAAATAATAAAGAAAAGCCACTGTTCCAGAGATACAAGATTTTAAAATTTTTTCCAAAATTCGCATCTTCGAAATGGTATGCACAGTGTCATCTTTGGCAGGTTTTAGCTCGGAGCAGAAACTGTTTTGGAGAAAACAAAATATACGTGTTCCTTACTGAGACCTTCATTTTAAGATAGGCTAAATTCAATAACATCCAAGACTATGAAGGTAACTCCCTGCCTGAAGTGATACGGATTATGCCAACAACTGTCAGCCGGACATTAGAATGCACAGAGGAGAGGCTGCTTGTAAATCAATATGCGGCAGCCTCTGATAAGGCCTGCCTGAATTGATATGGACTATGCCTTTTAGAGACGGGCCCAGCCAGCTCTAACTCAGTTACATGTTTACCTCTACCCATATGTGTTATCAGATTGTTACTGTGAGCCACTTCGTGGCTAGCGTACCCATTATAATAAACCGTTCTTAAGACTTAATAAAGCTTTTTGTGTCAATTATCAAGTGGTGTTCTCTTCTTACAAGAGGCAAAGAAATTTTGGTCATATGTAAAGGCTGTTAATGGCACCAAACAGGCACTCATGGATGAGACAGGAACTGAAACGGAGAGTAGAAAAGCAAAGGCAGAAATGCTTATCTGTTTCCAAATGTTCCTTTTCAAAGGAAAACCCAGGTGTATTACTGCAATTTAATTCTCATACCACTGAAAAGATTAGTGAAATAAATGTTAGTGCCAGTGTCACTGAGGAACAGCTGAAACCATTAAAACTGAACAAAGTCTCAACATCCATTTGTTGTAGAGACCTAGAACATATTCTGAGCTCAAATATAATGAGGTGGCTTGAACATAATGACCCCCTCCATGCCAACCAGCATGGATTTCAAAAACATGGATCATGTGATACCCAACTTGGACTTTTCTTATGGGACATCCTGAAAGTTACGGATCAAGGCAGTCAGGTAGACGCAATATTTTTGGAGTTCCGGAAAGCATTTGATTCAGTACTACCCCTACGCTTATTATCAAAATTATCATCATATGAGGTATCGGAAGAAATATGTGCCACAACTGAGGATTTCTTGGTAGGGAGGATGCAGCATGTTGTCTCAAATGGAGAGTCATTGACAGATGTAGAAGCAACTTCGGCTGTGCCCCAGGGAAGTGTGTTGCTTCCCTTGATATTCTAATTGTATATTAATGACCTCGCAGACAATATTAATAGTGACTTAAGAATTTACTCAGATGATTCAGTTACCTACAATGAAGCACAATCTAAATGAAACTGTACAAATATCCACTCTGACCTCGATAAGATTTCAAAGTGGTGCTATGGTTGGCAGCTTGCTTTAAATGTTCGAAAATGTAAAATTGTGCACATAGTATACTACGAATACAATATTAGTGAGTCACAACTGGAATCTGTAAACTCATATAAATACTTGGGTGTAACACTTAATAGGGACATGGAGTGGAATGATCACAGAGGCTCAGTCATGGGTAAAGCAAGTATCAGACTTTAGTTTATTGGAGGAAACTACAGAAACACAATCATTTTACGAAATAGTTTGCTTATATAAGGATTGGAACTTAAATAGTGGCTACTATATATTCACAACTGATACAAAAGAGTTACCTGTTTGCACCTGTTCTGTCCTTCAAAGTAGTCACCAGTGTTGTGTAGAACCCATTGCCAGCGATGTACAAAGCGTAGTATACCATTAGCAGAGCCTGTTGTGTTGATGGTGCGAATGGAGTGGTCTAAATATTTGGTGATTCTTGTGTACGATTGTGATGGTGTTATCCAAACGCTTTATGTTCCTCCACGGCAGACCGACAGTGCACAGTATTACTGTTCGTTTTTGGAGCATCACCTGTGACCAGGTTTGCAGAAGAAGCGGCGACACTTTCTGTGCAACCCACCCATCATTTTGCACAACAATGTGTGGGCACATACAGCACAAGCTGTGGCTGCTCTGTTCAGTCGATGGGACTGGGAAGTACTGTACCATCCACCCCGGACTTAGTCCTTGCGACTTTGATTTGATTCTGAAGGTGAAGGAACCACTTTGTGGCATTCGCTTCAGAACTGTTCCAGAGATTTGACAGGCAGTAGACCACTCCATTCGCACCATCAACAGAACAGGCTCTGCTAACAGTATACTACGCCTTCCACACTGTTGGAAATGGGTTCTACACAACGCTGGTGATACTTTGAAGGACAGTAACAGGTGCAAACATGTAACTCTTTTGTATCGGTTGTGACTAAATAGTTGCCACTATTTAAGTTCCAACCCTCGTAAATCACTTGTGCAACCTATCCTAGAGTATTACTCAAGAGCGTGTGATCCGTACCAAATAGGACTAGCAGGAGGATATTAAACTTACACAGGGAAGGGTAGCATGAATGGTTACATGTTTGTTTGACCCACAGGAGAGTGTACTGAGATGTTGAAAAAATGGAACTACAGGCTCCTGAAGATAGACTGAAAATATCCCACGAAAGTCTACAGACAAAGTTTTGAGAACTGGCTTTAAATTATGACTCTAGGAATACACTGCAACCCTCTACATAAAGCTGCCACAGTAATTGTAAGCATATGATTAGACTACTTACAAGAGGCATTTGAATAATCATTTTCCTATGCACTGAATATGTGAATGGAACAGGGAAAAAGTCCTAATAACTGGTACAATGGGATGTACCCTGTACCCTCCACCATGAACTTCACAGTGTTTAGAAAGCATCCAGATTCATGCAAATGAAGATAATTACTACAAAACACATTTCTCAACTTGCACGTTTTATGGGGGGTGGGAGGACACTACCGCACACTGTTTGGTGAGTTGTTACCTTTACTTGTAAATCATGTATTTTGTGTGCTTAGACAAAGTTTTTGGGCTGTTTCGTCTGAATTACAAACATGTATATTGGTTAAAAGCCAGTTTGATGCAGAATCAAGTGTTTTCCCAGTAATATCATTAAGAGTCGGAATGTTGCAATCTGAAGTAGGCCTAGGTAACTACTATGGTCAAATAAAGTAGCCTATAACTTTCTTAAAAAACGTGCCTAGGCACGTCAGTCCACAACAGCTCCCGAGCCGGCACAGTGCGACAGCATATTTGGTAGCTATGGGACGACCATCAACTTGTGTCAACAAATTCAATGTAAGACGAGGACCCAAAGTCCAATATACTTTTAATTCTGTTGTACTCTATGGACTTCCCTACTATTTGTGATCATATTTTGTCTTTTTAGTCCGTTTAATTTCATGACATAGACTTTAAAACCTGATGATGAGAGCATTGTCTCTTGAAACGCGTTGTTAAAATATATGTATAAGAATCGCGGTTGAATGCTAACAGTGATAATCAGTATAACGACAACTGCTAACTTGACTCCATAATGGATTATATTAAAACAACATAGCATTCTTAACAGAATAAAATCAACAGACAGAAACACCCCAACCATTGCTGTTTAGAATCTGCTTAAATAATCTACTGAATAATGTCAGAAGTTCTGTGAGGCTGCATGCAGATAATGCTGTTGTCAACAGGGAAGTTGCAATGGCAAAACACTATATCAAAATGGAGGATGACCTGCACATGATCAATGATCAATGTAGAGATTGGCACTGAATGTAAATAAATGGAACATTATTGTATGTAAATCAGATAGAGATACCTATGTGTTCAAATACATTATGGGTATTAAAATCACCAGAAATGGTAACAATCACAAATACCTAGGAGTAAGCAGATAGGACCTGGACAAACTGGAAGAGTCATTGATTGTGAGAGTTTCAAAAGGAGCATAGACAACATCTGATTGAAACTGGAGAAATGCTGAAGACAGAAGATGAAATAGGCAAAAAGAAAAGGCCCAGGAGAAATCTTTGGGTAACACACAAGAAACCAAATTTAACAGACAAATGGAGAAAATACAAAAATGCAGCACACTAATGGAAATATGGTACAGAAGCTTAAAAATTGTATTGGCAGAAAGAGCAAAATTGCTAAACAGTATGGGCAGAGGACAAATGCAAGACTATAGAAGCATGCATGACTACAGGAAAGAAAGGGTCTATCTATGGGAAAACAAAAGGCATTTGGAAGAAAGAGAACCAGTTATATATACGTCAAGAGCTCAGATAGCAAGCATGTACTACACAAAGAAGGGATGGCTGAAAGCAGGACGGAAAAAAAGTAGGCATATACAAAGGAAACTATAACTTGAAGGCAAATGTTACAGAAAGGGACAAGGAAGCAGATGACAATGATTATATGGGAGATATAATACTGTGTGAGGAATCTGACACAGCACTGAAATACCCAAGTTGACACAATGATCCTGAAGAAGACAACGACCCTCAAAATTGTCGATATCCTTGTAAGACGTACGCCACAGACGAAACAGAATATTGGGCATTGATTGGAATACACTCACTGAAATTCTGAAGGTAGCATGATAGATACGAAACACACGCCTACCACAATAGTACAAGTCTATAAAATGACTAGCTCCACAGATGATGAAGAGATTGATGAAATGTATGATGAGATAAAAGAAATTACTCAGATAGTGAAGGGAGATGAAAATTTAATAGTCATGGGTGACTGAAATTCGATAGTAGGAAAACGAAGATAAGGAAAGTAGGTGAATATGGAATGGGGGTGAGGAATGAAAGAGGAAGCCGCCTGGTAGAATTTTGCACAGAGCATAACTTAATCATAGCTAACACTTGGCTCAAGAATCATAAAAGAAGGTTGTATACATGGAAGAAGCCTGGAGATACTGACAGGTTTCATATAGATTATATAATAGTCAGACAGAGATTCCGGAACCAGGTTTTAAATTGTAAGACATTTCCAGGGGCAGATGTGGACTCTGACCACAATCTATTGGTTATGAACTGTAGATTAAACCTAAAGAAACTGCAAAAAATTGGGAATGTAAGGAGATGGAACCTGGATAAACTGACAGAACTAGAGGTTGTAGAGAGTTTCAGGGAGAGCATTAGGGAATGATTGACAAGAATGGGTGAAAGAAATACAGTAGAAGAAGAATGGGTAGCTTTGAGAGATGAAATAGTGAAGGCAGCAGAGGATCAAGTAGGCAAAAAAAGAAGAGGGCTAACAGAATTCCTTGTGTAACAGAAGAGATACTGAATTTAATAGATGAAAGGAGAAAATACAAAAATGCAGTAAATGAAGCACGCAAAAATGAATACCAATGTCTCAAAAATGAGATAGACAGGAAGTCCAAAATGGCTAAGCAGGGATGGCTAGAGGACAAATGTAAGGATGTAGAGGCTTATATCACTTGGGGTAAAATAGATACTGCCTACAGGAAAATTAAAGAGACCTCTGGAGAAAAGAGAACCACTTGCATGAATATCAAGAGCTCAGATGGAAACCTAGTTCTAAGCAAAGAAGGGAAAGCAGGAAGGTGGAAGGAGTATATAGAGGGTCTATACAAGGGCGATGTTCTTGAGGGCAATATTATGGAAATGGAAGAGGATGTAGATGAATATGAAATGGGAGATATGATACTGCGTGAAGAGCTCGACAGAGCACTGAAAGAACTGAGTCGAAACAAAGCCCCGGGAGTACACAACATTCCATTAGAACTACTGACAGCCTTGGGAGAGCCAGTCCTGACAAAACTCTACCATCTGGTGAGCAAGATGTATTAGACACGCAAAATACCCTCAGACTTCAAGAAGAATATAATAATTCCAATCCCAAAGAAAGCAGGTGTTGACAGATGTGAAAATTACCGAACTATCAGTTTAATAAGTCACGGCTGCAAAATACTAACGCGAATTCTTTACAGACGAATGGAAAAACTAGTAGAAGCCGACCTTGGGGAAGATCAGTTTGGATTCCGTAGAAATATCGGAACACATGAAGCAATACTAACCCTACGACTTATCTTAGAAGCTCGATTAAGGAAAGGCAAACCCACGTTTCTAGCATTTGTAGACTTAGAGAAAGCTTTTGACAATGTTGACTGGAATACTCTCTTTCAAATTCTGAAGGTGGCAGGGGTAAAATACAGGGAGCGAAAGGCTCTTTACAATTTGTACAGAAACCAGATGGCAGTTATAAGAGTCGAGGGGCATGAAAGGAAAGCAGTGGTTGGGAAGGGAAAGAGGCAGGGTTGTAGCCTCTCCCTGAAGCTATTCAATCTGTATATTGAGCAAGCAGTAAAGGAAACAAAAGAAAAATTTGGAGTAGGAATTAAAATCCACAGAGAAGAAATAAAAACTTTGAGGTTCGCCGATGACACTGTAATTCTGTCAGAGACAGCAAAGGACTTGGACGAGCAGTTGAACGGAATGGACAATGTCTTAAAAGGAGGATATAAGATGAACACCAACAAAAGCAAATCGAGGATAATGGAATGTAGTCGAATTAAGTCGGGTGATGCTGAGGGAACTAGATTAGGAAATGAGACACTTAAAGCAGTAAAGGAGTTTTGCTATTTGGGGAGCAAAATAACTGATGATGGTCGAAGTAGAGAGGATATAAAATGTAGACTGACAATGGTGAGGAAAGCGTTTCTGAAGAAGAGAAATTTGTTAACATTAAGTATAGATTTAAGTGTCAGGAAGTCTTTTCTGAAAGTATTTGTATGGAATGTAGCCACGTACGGGAGTGAAACATGGACAATAAATAGTTTGGGCAACAAGAGAATAGAAGCTTTCGAAATGTGGTGCTACAGAGGAATGTTGAAGATAAGATGGGTAGATCACATAACTAATGAGGAATTATTGAATAGAATTGGGGAGAAGAGTTTGTGGCACAACTTGACTAGTAGAAGGGATCTGTTGGTAGGACATATTCTGACGCATTAAGGGATCACCAATTTAGTATTGGAGGGCAGCGCAGAGGGTAAAAATCGTAGATGGAGATGAAGAGATGAATACACTAAACAGATTCAGAAGGATGTAGGTTGCAGTAGGTACTGGGAGATGAAGAGGCTTGCACAGGATAGAGTAGCATGGAGAGCTGCATCAAACCAGTCTCTGGACTGAAGACCACAACAACAAACAGCATGAATAAAATACAAGGAGCAAATTGTTATTTATAACTTGTACAGGAAGCAGACTGCAGTTCAAGAGTGGAAGGACATGAAAGGGAAACAGTGGTTGAGATGGGAGTGACGCAAAGTTGTAACCTATCACTGGCGTTAATCAATCTGCACATTGAGCAAGCAAAGTAGCAAACTGAAGAAAAATTTGGAGCAGGAATTAAAAGTTCACGGATAAGAAATAAAAAGCTTATGGTTTGTTTGTGACATTGTAAATCTGCCAGAGACAACAAAGAAATTAAGAGGAGCAGTTCAATAGAATGTATACAGTCTTGAAAAAGTAGTAATATGATGGATTTTAACAAAAGATGACACGTTAAGTTGCACACAGGCACAATTAAAAGACATTTACACATAAGCTTTCGGCCACAGCCTTCATTAGAACAAGAGAAACAAACAGCATTCATTCATACAAGCACGCATACCTCACACAAATTACTGCCAGCTTATTCCAGAATGATTTATCTGCAGGTAAAGCATATTTCAAATTGATATTACCACCAACCTTGATTTATAAACAACACCATGTACGCGATGAATATCACTACGCTCCATTTCGTGGGGAACAGTTCATTCCAACTAATTCGCAATGACATTTTTACTAGTTCATCACCTTTACACAAACGTCAATCTAAAGGTAACGGTAGGCACCGGTAAGAGCATTTCGTTAGCCCTGACGTGTTTCACAAGCTCGGTGCTACGGCGTTTAACTACGGAAAGACCTGTATAGGCATTGTTACCACAGAGTCGTAAAGCCAGAGTGTTTCTGACTTCCTGTACGTACGTCACCAATCTGCAACTGACGACTTGCTTCGCTAGCATTTTAACGTTTCCTGGTAACCGGCGAAACCCTTAAACAATACGCTGTCTTCTCATGTTGGGCAACATTAAGTTTACTTTATTTGCTCGGTACACGTAATTAGGCGCACAAAGGGGAGAATAATATACAGGCAGGTTAGGGGGCAAAAAAAAGCTTTTCTTATTTGATGAACGCCATCACTCATATCGGCAAATAATTTAATGTTTATTAAACGTTTAGGCATATGACATATTTATATGGTACAACTATATCTTTGGCTTAATCTTGATAAGGGCTCATCAAAGTTACTATGCCAAGTGTTGCAAAGATAATGCACGCACAGTGCGCCAATGGTAATTGCGCTCGGGACACATTGCCAAGGCTGTAGGAGGACTTTCATTTTTTCCCTAAGAGTGTTATTCCGTAAAGAGGTCAAACGTCTAGATCGAAAAATTATTTACTTTTTATAACAGCCAAACAACAAAAAAATCATACACTGTGCATAAAGGACGATTCAACACTCGTTATCAACAGACTTTACCGTCCGTCAAATGATGGGCGGTTCAGACCAAAAAGGAATATATATATATATGACTGCCAGCTTATTCCAGAATGATTTATCTGCAGGTAAAGCATACACACACACACACACACACACACACACACACACACACACACACACACACATATATATATATATATATATATGTGTGTGTGTGTGTGTGTGTGTGTGTGTGTGTGTGTTGCAGTAAAAAGTTGCAGTGGGCTGGGCGCAGCAGCTCCGCGTACCTACTGCAAACAATCACGTTACACAGTTTTGTTAATGTCTCTATGCTAACGCCTCAGTGTTGCCGGGGCTTTACAGACGGCCACTGTCTTCACTCTTTACCATCTGCACTTGGTCGTTGAAAGCTGGCTGCCAGAGATCAACTTTGCCGACTCAACTGTAAGTCGTTGGTTCACACTAAATGGAACGTGTACACGATGTCAATTTGCTTAGCCCAGTACCGAAAGGCGAATAGTATAGGCGTTTATGAACTAACAACGACAAAATTTGTTGATGATCAAATAAAACTTCATAACTGATGTGACTGCTCAATTTTGTGTGGCACCTGTAAATTGCATAGAAGTGAAACAACATTTCAAAACATAGCGAAACTATATACTGTATACATAAACACGTCTAACAAAACTTTATAGGGGAATACGTAGAACCTGTTTACCTTATTAATATGTTTGATTTTCCATACGAAGCAAACAGCGTCATAACCAACAGTATTTTTGTCCTTCAACAGAGCTGATTTTTTCACTTAATAAAGGGCTATTTAATGAAAACCCTTTCATCAACTTATATTCCCATTTCTACGAAGTGTAGGCATCAGCTCTGCACAGGTATTGTAAAATCTAAATCATATTTCGCTGTCAGTATCTTGCCTCTGTTAGAGAAGAGCACTCAATGGCAAAATATCCAAGTCGTCATGGAACACTTGCAATTTCTCACGAAAACAAAGCAACATATAAATATTGTTCGATGTATTGACATGTAAGATGTATATTTTTTTGAAAAAATAAATTTGACGTTTTTTAATGATTGGACGATACTTTCGTATTTTTTTGATTCTCAGTAGTGTGGAAAGTTCTCTATACCACCTTTGTCAAGAACTTCGTTTATAAACTTTGATTTTTCCGTTGATAAAGTCTACTACCATTGCTAGTTCCTTAAAGGTCAATTCCCCTTTGAAAGAATGGAACAGGATGGAATGGAACATCTGAATATTCCACAATGAGGTACTCACACAAGCCGTTAACAGAACAGAAAGGGAAGGGACTCAATGGAACACCAAGGTCAAGGTTTCTTGGAAAGAAAGGTCAGACACTGATATTTGTGTGGGGACTGTGTCGTCGTTTGCTGACATCTGATTTTAATTTATTTTCGCCACGCACACTAATATTATAATAGTAGATATCGCGCTTTTTTCTCTTCTTAGCCTTTGCTTTATTATTTTGCTTTGTTTTCGTGACCAATTGTCAATGTTTCACGACGACATGAACATTTTCTCCGTTGAATGTTTTTCCATAATATAGACTAGATAATGAATGCAAAAAATTATTTAGGTTTTACAATATCTGAACAGAGCTGATGCCTACATTGTGTATATATGACAACATATATTGATGAAGCAGTTTTCATTAAATAAACTTTTATTGAGTGAAAAAGTCAGTTTATTGAAGGACAAAATACAGTTGTTTATGATGTTATTTGCTATATATGAAAAATAAAACATAATGTAAATAGGCTCTACATATTCCCTCACAAATTGTGCTTGATGTTGTGACGTCGCAAGTTATTATAGGATAACATTCATTGCAGTAAGATACGTAGACTTGGAGCCCGGCGAATGTACAGAAGGCTGCAAACTTGTGTCTTAGCCATGACTCATAGCACCTCTGTCGCTACTAGCCAGTATGAGAACAGGCTTCTGTGACACTTAAAACGACCATATATTCATACCCCCTATGAATCTAAATAAAACATTTTCAAACATGGTATACTAATTTTTTTATTCAGAAGATCTCCTCCAAATTTCAAAGCTGTACATATAATAGTTTTGGAGATCCATAAAATTACCTAAAATCCACCAAACCGTCACTCAGGGTGAAAAATTCAGTTAGGAACGATTACAGTTTTCACTTTTGTTACCATTTGAAATCACAGTTCTCAATATACCAAATCAATTAGTTTGGATTTTTATTTCCAAAACTTTAATTATTCTTCATTTTGTAGTATAAAAATTCAGAAAAAATTAGTATCTGTTTAATATGTTGTTGTGTGAATAAATGAGAATGAGTAAGATGGTGTATGTGGCTCATACGAAAAATTCAATATTATATTATGTACAACATTACATTATTGGAATGTGGTAAAGATGTAATTTACCCACATTGATGATGATGTATGTCTAGGGGTGATTGCTTTTGTAAGATGGCAGCCAGAATATCAGTTTAAAGTGCAATCGTTTTCTAAATTATTATCAATTTATTTCGTTTTGTTTTATTAAACATTGTGTTAGTATTTGCATTTTGGGATGACATAAATTACTTTCTGAACAGTGATTGGCTTAGACGAGTTTTGCCGTGAGAATGATCTCGAAGGATCATTCTGACTGGTCCGTCAGACTGATCAGCCAATCAGAATTACGTAATTCCCGCGCACAGCTAGTTAGATATGCTGTGAGTGAGGCAGCATTTGGGGAGTCACTCACCAGCAAAAGAACATGTTAAATGTGATGATTCTCATTATGTGTCAAATGAAGGAATATTGAGTTCCTCGCGTTTAATACGTGTTATGACTAACGCTGATGTATTTACGAACAGTTTGATGAAAGCTTGGCGTTTCGGGAGTGTTTTGTTGGAAAGTTAGTCACATGTGATCTTTCGGTCTTTATGAAAATTCCGTGTGGCGTATTCCGTATTCAGTTATGGAGTATTTGGCGTGCAGTTTCTTTTAAAGAAACCCACTGAGAAGGACCGAATGTGAAACTCATTTATAGTAGCGGATCTGTGACTGTGAGATTGCGTCATCAGTTGGGTCACACTTGTATAAATTTCTGGCTGCTTTGAGTGTGAAATTGGTTGTATGAACTGTGAACAGAGAACAATAGATACGTTAGTTCGGTACAAGCGGACTTGATAGTCCATTTTCTTGTGTGCTAGAACCAATAAAAAGGCTTATCTACTAATTTTTTGAACATCTACAGTGAGAAAAAATGCATCATATTACTACCCGAAATCTTGATATATGTGGGATTGCAGGAACTGAAATACTACTGGAGTTTACACAAACTTTGCAGGACAGATATTAGGCGGCGTTTTCTTCAATGCTGCTTTTTCGCCATCTAGTAAGTATCTATACTTGCAGAGTGAAGGGATGTCGAGCAGAAGCTGTACTGACGTAGGTGGACGTTTATTTTGAACAGTACGCCAAACGATTTTTGTAACCCACCCTGCTGTAGTATGCATTTTCGTTAGCAAACAACTGTTGATGTTTTGAAATGTTGTTTCATTTCTCAGCAGTTTACAGGTACTATACAAAATTGATCAATCACATGTGTTATGAAGTTGAAAGACCATTAACAAACTTTTTCATTGATTCTGACAGTGTTCTCTGACTTACTGTATCATGGATGATATCACATAACCTTACTTTCGTCTTTTGAAATTAGGCTAAGAATACTGACATGTTGACATTCTGTCTAGTGTGAACAATCCACCACTGGATGCTGACATCACCTGACATTCTGTTCCATTTCATTCATATGTAGTGTCTATCAGCCTTAATTCTGATGTAATACTCAGATTCTTGTGTGCTAGAACCAATAAAAAGGCTTATCTACTAATTTTTTGAACATCTACAGTGAGAAAAAATGCATCATATTACTACCCGAAATCTTGATATATGTGGGATTGCAGGAACTGAAATACTACTGGAGTTTACACAAACTTTGCAGGACAGATATTAGGCGGCGTTTTCTTCAATGCTGCTTTTTCGCCATCTAGTAAGTATCTATACTTGCAGAGTGAAGGGATGTCGAGCAGAAGCTGTACTGACGTAGGTGGACGTTTATTTTGAACAGTACGCCAAACGATTTTTGTAACCCACCCTGCTGTAGTATACATTTTCGTTAGCAAACAACTGTTGATGTTTTGAAATGTTGTTTCATTTCTCAGCAGTTTACAGGTACTATACAAAATTGATCAATCACATGTGTTATGAAGTTGAAAGACCATTAACAAACTTTTTCATTGATTCTGACAGTGTTCTCTGACTTACTGTATCATGGATGATATCACATAACCTTACTTTCGTCTTTTGAAATTAGGCTAAGAATACTGACATGTTGACATTCTGTCTAGTGTGAACAATCCACCACTGGATGCTGACATCACCTGACATTCTGTTCCATTTCATTCATATGTAGTGTCTATCAGCCTTAATTCTCATGTAATACTCAGATTTTTTTATCTTGAACTACCATCTCATAAACTCATTATCGCCATTCAGTACCAGATTAACTGCAGTCGGGTTAATGAAACAACTAATGTGAACACACCTCCCTTTGATAAAGATGTTCCCTTCTACTTAGTGTTCGTTGGATACTGTAATGACTAGGAGATTGGTCACGCACCTATCACAGTACCCAATAAAGAGTTATGTGAACTTCTTTATAATTAATAACTACAGGCAAGATGTGGTCAGTGGAGAAAAATAGTAATATTCCAAAAACCAAATGGCTCATGATTAGAAATAAAATATGTTTGTTAATCATTGAAGATTGTATAATTAACACAATGAGAGATGGAGTCCCTCATAATTACAAAAATACTGAATGCGGCACACCTAGTTACTGTTCAGTGTTAATGTTCTGGAAACTAACTGTCAAAATATTTTACAAATTCATCAACTACCTGATATAAACATTTTAGAAATCCAAATGATTCAGCTCATAGCTGCAGTCCAAGACACTAACATCTAAAACATTAAAGGTGCCAATATTATTCTGTATAAAAGTTAAAATTCATAAGATTAGCAACCAAAATATTTCCAAGGCCAAGTCGTAAGTATTCACACTTACAGCTACAACCAACTATCAGAACTTCTCTAAGTTTTTCACAACACCTACATAAGATTTTACAATTTCACGAAACTTTCGTCACTTAAAACTATAATTGACATACCTCACATTCATTCATATATCTGACCTTGGTCAACTCTCAGATTGAACTGTGACCAACTTCATACAAACGAGATCTGTTGATGATTCCCCAAATTTACATTTAAATTATTCTTACTGTGCATATTGCATGTTGGTCACGATCAGAATCTCACTAGCATTTCTGTGCTGTCCTTAGATTTTAGCTGTGGTCCTTAATTTTTTCTTGTTATTTACATTTTAATTAGTGAGATAGTTTGCCATAATTTGCTATTAATTATTGTAATTATAATAGACGGGATTTTGTGTATTTTGTAGCTGTGAAATGGAATTTCGGGCTCTGAATCCACACAATGTCGGCTCTTCATCAGAGTGAGATTCTGCAACTGTCAACCACATGGGCTTTCCCCTCTGTTACTAATGCTACAGGCTACTTGCTGTCCTTCTCTCAGCCAACTTACTTCGTGGTCTCTCATTTACACCAATTGCAGAGAGAGAAAGTGTTGTCCATTATGTGAAGCAGATGACTCTGGTCCCTACCTCCTCTGAGTGACACTCATTTGTGTCAGAACTTATGCATGTTGTGCCCTATCACCTGCCAAAACGGATTATACGCTTCTAGCAATGCCTACCTGTAATGCCTCAATGCCTAGCCACATCTGTATGTAATGACTCAATATGCACTGCATTTGTGTAGTTTTCATAGCATTTGTAAATGGATTATTTTGACTGAAAAAATGTTTTTGTGTGGCTTATATTTTGAAAAACTCTCTCTTGCAGGTCTTTGCTTAAATCAGTATTTTATATGAGACAACTGTCATTTGCATACTGTAGTTATACAGAAGTTGTACAGTGTCACAGTTAAATTTGACACCTACATAATGTTTGGTACTGATTACATTTAACCTAATAAATTTGTAATAATAATAGTTTTGTTTAATTTAAACTACAAAGTGTTTTGATTATGTTTACTTGTTGGTGTGTTTTTACTTGTTGCATGTACACATCACAGCGATATGGCGAGCAATTATGGCTATACTTTCTCATTTCACTGGGTACAGCACACAAGTGTTTGATGTCTGTCCACCTCATGAGGAAACCTGAAGTCTGTTTTATCTCCTTCTATATTATATTCAGTCTCGTCTTGGCCACTGTTGAATTGAGGTCATTTTATGGAACAAGTTAAGACATTTTATTACATGGCCTACCTTTGTATATCATTGGTGGAAATAAAGCATCTGAAAATGTTTTATGAAAAATAGATAATGTTCACTGAATGATACCACCTACCTCATAATCAAAGAATAATATTTCAGTAGTGACTGTCATGAAATTTTAATTAACTGGTTATGTGCAGTTGAAAATGTTATTTGATTTTGGGAAGCACTAAGAGTTAAAAGTACAGCTCTGATTTTATAATCATCATAAATTTACAAAACAATATTTTGATGTTTCAAGGACAGGAAAAGGCTACAAACTGTATGTTGATGAAAAGTACACAATCCAATTACATAGGAAATAATCCTCCACTATATTAACACTCGAGTAGACGCCATTTTTCAAAACACATGCAGCCACGTGGCGCACTTTGTACACATGTAAAGAATAGCTGTCTTTACGTTACCAAGGAAAACACGTATGAGCAAAATCACATTTTATTTTTAATTTAATCAAACAATGGTAAAATAAACTTACATTATAAATCATTGTTTAATAAAACAATAGTAAAATAAACCTTTCATTATATCCCTCTATTGCTGCATACAAGTGTTACCCCACTAGAAGAATTAAGCAGCACAGTTTTATCAGATCCCTGCCAACTGTGTATTATTGCCTCATAGTGGGATTGTGCTACAAGTTCGAAATCTGAATCATTTTCTTGCACAGATAACAAATTTGTTCTCACCTAGCTTGCTGTTTATTTTATATTACTGTTACTCATGTGTGCATGTGATGACACAGCATATTATTGTGCTAACTGAGCCAATAATGAAGGAAAAGGTATGTGATCACAATAGTAAAACGACAATGGAATGGCACAAGACGAAGTTATTTATGATTGGCGCACTTTATACTCAGGTACACAGGCGTGAGGGTTAAGATTGAAAATAATTATGTTCAAGTGTACATTAGAGAAATGAACAGTTCACTGATTTGTTTGAGTATATGTTTAAACAGCATTGCTGGTCTCTGGACAATGGAGAAACTCAATAACTGAATTTTACAATTTATAAAACTGATAGACAAGGAGTTTAATTTGTTTACCACAATCCTCTTTAAATGAGATGAACCTACAAATATTCACGAAATTATGGTCATACAGTCAGATTGTATCAGATATCAGATGAAGCTGTGGTGGTGGTGGGACAACACAAGTTGAAAACACCGTATTATATTAGACAAAATTTGTAGTTGGTGTGATGAATGGCACCTTCCTCTAAAAGTAGAAATATGTAAGTTAATTAAGACTAGAAAAAATATTATTTTCGAATACAGCATTGATGGTATGCTGCTTGACACAGTCACATATACCTACGTGTAATGTTGAAAACCGATACGAATTCGAAACCGCGTATATAGGTGGTGACAGAGAAGGTGAATGATAAACTTCTGTTTATTGGGAGAATTTTAGGAAAATGTAACTCATCTATAAAGAAGACTGAGTATAGAGAACTAGTGCAACCCATTCTTGCATAGTTCCCAAGCATTTAGGATCTCTACCAACTCAGGTCAAAGGAACACATTGACACAATTCAGAGGTGATCCGCTAGCTTTGTTACCAGTCGGTTCTATCAGGACACAGGTATTATGGAGATTCTTTGTGAACTCAAATGAGAATCCTTCGAGGAAAGACAATGTTGTGTTTGTGAAACTCTATTGTGAAAATTTAGAGAACCAGCATTTAAAGCTGACTGCAGAACTATTCTCCTGCTGAGAATGTACGTTTTGTATAAGGACTAAGAAGATGAGATAAGAAATTAGGGCTTGTACAGATGCATATAGACAGTCGTTTCTCCCTTGTTCTGTCTGTGAGTGGAGGAGAAAACGATACGCATGGTAGTGGTACAAGGTACTCTCCACCATACACCATGAGGTGCCTTGTAGAATATGTATGTAGGAGTACAACTACAAAGTTTTATATTCAAAAGGAACCTCTTTCACCACAATACCCTAATTACAGTGACACTAACTGGTGAAATATAAGCATTTACATTTGGTAGGAATAGGAGTATCCTCAGAACTGATCCTTGTGGAGCACTGTATTTTGCTAGCATAATATTACTGTACCCATTTGTGTCTGTATTGCTGGTATTATGCTTCATCTACCTATAGTCCTTTTTGTTTTCTATGTACGATTTTAGAACACCAGCTATTTACTACTTATGTTGTAGTTACTTAATTTATGAGTAGCTGGAAGTGGTATGCAGTCAAATGCATTGGAAAGATCCAGATAAATTGCAAATTGTCTTCTGTAGAAACTGCAAAGTTTCCTTTACTAATATAAGGTTCTCAATTAAAGACCTTCTCTCCTTCTCCCAATCTCTACAGTGGAGACACTTTTTCGCCACCCACCCTACCAATCAGACTCAACCAAAGAGCAACATTCAACCCTACCAAACTCAGTTCACTCCTCCATCCGACCGTGATCCACCCTCACTGTCCCCAAATCACTCCCTGTTAACTTTCCAGAATTTCTTAACCTTGAATCTTGCCTCACCATCATTCCCAAATTCCTCAAGATCCAAACTAACCTTACATCCACAGAATGATCCGCAGTCCAACCTATAAAAACTGTTCCCAATCTTATAATTCTACCTGCAGATAACAGCTCCACCACTGTTGTTTTGAATCGCAGAAGGATTCCGCCAGCTGTCAGATGCATCAACCTACAAACGTTGCCACAGTGACCCCATTCCAGAACTCCAGCAGCATCTCCAGTCACTCCTCAAATCCTTAGGCCCATCCCAGACACTCTTTCCAGAGTCCATCTCTCTGCTCACCCTTACCACTCCCAACACTTCTATCTTTTACATGCAAGTCCATAAACCCAACCACCCAAGACGACCCATTATGGCCAGTTACTGTGCCAACACTGGGAGAATCTCTATTCTTGTAGACCAACACCTTCAATCTATTACCTGGAACCTACCCACCTACATAAAAGATACCAACCATTTCCTCCTCCGACTCTTCACACTTCCTGTCCCTTTACCATGCAGTACCCTGATTGTCACTGTTAATGCTACCTCCCTTTACACTAACATCCCTAATGCCCATGGCCTTAGCACTACTGAACACTACTTTTCTCAATGCCCAATGCCCAATGCCAGATTCATTGATGACATCTTTACGATTTGAATCGAGTGTGAGGACACCCTATCCATATTCCGCCAGAACCTTAACAACTTCTTCCCCATTTGCTTCACCTGGTCCTACTCAACCCAACAAGCCACCTACCAAGATGTTGACCTTCACCACAAAGATGGCTACATCAGTACCTCCATCCATATCAAAACCACTAACCACCATCAATACCTCCACTTTGACAGCTGCCACCTGTACTATACCAGGAAGTGCCATCCACACAACCTAGCTACCCGTGGTCATCGTACCTGCAGTGACGATCGATCCCTCTCGAAACATACTGAGGGTCTCACTGTAGCCTTTACTAATCGTGATTAACCTCCCAACCTTGTATAAAAACAAATCTCCCGTGCATTATCTTTCCAGTCTCCCACCATCTCCCAAAGTCCCACCATCCGGCCACAGAGGAGCATTCCCGTCACCCAGTTGCCTCTCCCATGACGCACTTGTGCTCGAAACCTGGCTACAGCTGCCAGAAACTGTGTTTGTGCTTGTGTGTGTGTGTGTGTGTGTGTGTGTGTGTGTGTGTGTGCGTGTGTGTGTGTGTGTGTGATTTAATTTTGACGAAGGCCTTACTGGCTGCAAGCTACGAGGATTGACTGAAAAGCAATGCGTAATGCCTCCACCTTTGTAACTCTTCAACAGTTGGCAGCATTGGTATGTGGCAGGTACTGTCTTGTTCCATAGCCTTTTCTCTACAGCTCCAGTTGGCGGGAAGCCTTAGCATTGAACGGTTGTGCTGTTACAGTGCAAAGTATGTAACCCTGATAAGACGGTCGGTCAATATGATTTAAGCAACGCACAGTCATTAAATTCTTGACAGCAGAAGGTATCACCCCAAAGGAGATTCATCAGAGAATGAAAGCAGTTTATGGTGATTATGTTGATTTGAGTACTGTGCATCGTTGGGCGAGTACGTTTAAAGATGTTGAGGCGGGAACATCTGAACTGCGTGACAAATAAAGAGTTGGACGTCCTGTGACATCAACCACCGAGTTTCCCACGCAAGATGTCGACAGATTGATTCAAGACGATCGTCGTATCACTCAGACAGAAATTGCATGCACAACTGGCGTTTCACAGGAACGTGTGGGCCACATTATTGCTTTTCTTGGTGGTCAGAAATCGGTGCACGATGGGTACCTCGGATACTGACTCCTGAATTGAAAGCGCACAGACCTGAAATTTGCCAGGAACTCCTTTCACATTACTTGAATGAAAGTGACGCCTTTCTCCATTCTGTTGTGACAGGACACAAAGACTAGCCCCACAAAAAGAAATTCAAGAGGCAGCCCTCAGCTGGAAAAATTATGACCACAGTATTCTGGGACACAGATGGTGTTATCCATGTTGATTTCCTTGATCGTGGAACAACAATAAATTCAGAGCATTACATCACAATGCTGCGAACTCTGAAACGATGGCTAACAAGGGCCTGAAAGGAAAAGGGAAATGTTTTCCTGCAGCATGACAATGCCAAACCATACACTTCACGTGACGCCACAGCATAACTTCAGAGACTGAATCTCACCACCATACGGCATCTCTGTACAGTCCATATTTAGCACTGTCTGACTTCCATCCGTTCCCGACAGTGAAAGACGATCTGCAGGGACATCGTTATGCTTCTGATGAAGACGTTGAGAGAACTGTGAGACTGTGGTTACGGAAACAGAGTGTCGACTTTTTCCTGATGGCTTCAGAAAACTTGTTCATAGTTGGCAGAAATGTATCCAACTGGGTGGTGATTGTATGGAAAAGTGAATATTGGCAATTAAAGACCACATTCCAAGGATTATTTCTGCATTTGATTTATTAAGATATTAGCAGACATACCCAGTTAACAAAGGTGAAGTCATTACTTTTCATTCAACCCTTGTATATTTGTGACAGTTTTTCGTTGTTCCTATCTGCGACTCAGCGTCTCTATTATATGGTAAGTAGCAACTTTCCTTTTCACAATATTGTTAGCTGGATTACTTCATTGAAATGGAGCACCATTTGGGTGACTGTCCCCTTTATTTTATTTTATTTACACGTCAAGTTCCGTAGGACCAAATTGAGAAGCAAATCTCCAAGGTTATGGAACATGTCAGTACATGAAATTTCAACATAAAAGTAATAACAGATAAAAATAGAATGTTTATGAACCCGAAAAAAGTAAATCCATAAGTTTAAGTAAACGCAATCAACAATACAACAAGAATCAGCTTAATTTTTCAAGGAATTCCTTGACAGAATAGAAGGAGTAACCCATGAGGAAACTTCAGTTTCGATTTGAAAGCGCGTGGATTACTGCTAAGATTTTTTATTCGAATGACAGCTTATTGAAAAAGGATGCAGCAGTATACTGCACACCTCTCTGTACAAGAGCTAAGGAGGTCCGATCCAAACACAGGTTTGAATTCCGCCAAGTATTAGCTGAGTGGTCAGCACGACAGACTGTCAATCCTAAGGGCCCGGGTTCGATTCCCGGCTGGGTCGGAGATTTGCTCCGCTCAGGGACTGGGTGTTGTGTTGCCTTATCATCATCATTTCATCCTCATCGACGCGCAAGTCGCCGAAGTGGCGTCATATCGAAAGACTTGCACCAGGCGAGCGGTCTACCCGACGGGAGGAGATGATGATGATGTTTAGTTTGTGGGGCGCTCAACTGCGTGGTTATCAGCGCCCGTACAATTTCCCAACCTTTGCTCAGTCCACTTTCGCCACTTTCCTGGATGATGATGAAATGATGAGGACAACACAAACATCCAGTCATCTCGAGGCAGGTGAAAATCCCTGACCCCGCCGGGAATCGAACCCGGGACCCCGTGCTCGGGAAGCGAGAACGCTACCGCGAGACCACGAGCGGCGGACACCCGACGGGAGGCCCTTGTCACACGACGTTAACTGAGTGAAAGCTGCTTATTCTTCGGAATAAGCTGAGGGGTCTACAAGAGGTTCGTGAACTTACACCACTTATTGCCCGACCCTCCCGTTTCTGAGCAAAAAATATCCTTTTAGAATGGTAAGAGATAACCCAAAATATAGTACCATACGACATAAGTGAGTGAAAATAAGCAAAGTAGACTAATTTTCGTGTCAAACGATCACTCATTTCACATACCGTTCAAATAGTAAAAATGGCAGCATTAAGTCTTTAAACAAGATCCTGAAGATGGGCTTTCCACGACAGTTTAGTATCTATCTGAACACCTAGAAATTTGAACTGTTCAGTTTGAATCATATGCCCATTCTGTGAAATTAAGAAGTCAGGTTTTGTTGAATTGTGTGTTAGAAACTGTAAAAACTGAGTCTTACTGTGGTTTAGAGTTAGTTTATTTTCTACAAGCCATGAGCTTAGGCCATGAACTGCACTATTTGAAACTGGTGCAGTGTCGCACACAACATCCTTTACTACCACACTAGTGTCGTCACCAAACAGATATATTTTAGAGTTATCCTTAATACTAGAGAGCATATCATTTATATAGCTAAGAACAGGAGTGGCCCCAACACTGATCCCTGGGGCACTGCCTCCCCTTGACTGTACCCCGCTCAGACCCCACATTGCAGCCATTCTCAAAATTGTCAATAATGACCTTTTGCTGTCTGTTGCTAAAGTAAGAGGTGAACCAATTCCGTAATGGTCAAACTTCTGGAGTAATATTTTGTGATCAACACACTCAAACACCTTAGGTAAATCAAAAAATATGCCTAGCGTTCGAATCGTTTTGTTCAACCCATCCAGTACCTCACAGAGAAAAGAGAATACAGCATTTTTAGTTATTAAATGAGTTCTAAAGCTGAACTGTAAATTTGATAGCAAATCGTGTGATATAAAATGATCGATTATCCTTACATACACAACCTTTTCAATAACTTTAGCAAACACTAAAATCGTCTACATTATCCTTTTCTTCCTTTTTAAAAAGCGGCTTTACTGCTGAGTACTTTAAGTGTTCAGGAAACTGACCATTCCTAAAGGAAAAATTACAAATATAGCTAAATACAGGGCTAACATGCGCAGCACAGTACTTGAATATTCTGCTAGGCACTTCATCATATTCATGATAGTCCTTAGTCTTCAGTGATTTAATTATTGACTCAATCTCCCCCTTGTCTGTATCACAGAGGAGTATTTCAGACATCAATCTTGCAAAAGGAATTTGGCAAGAAAGTTATATAATTCCCTGTAGAAACTAAATTTTTATATATTTCATCAGCAATGCTCAGAAAATGATTGTTAAATACTGTACATATATCTGATTTATCAGTAACAGAAATATTTTTACTATGACCTTGTGCTGCTGACCAAACACTTCCTTCACAACTGACCAGATGGTTTTAATTTTATTCTTTGAATTAGCTATTCTAATTGCATACCACATACTCTTTGCCTTCCTAATGACATTTTTAAGCTCCTTGCAATACTGTTTGTAATGGGCTATTGTAGATTGATTGTGACTATTTCCAACATTTTGATATAATTCTTGCTTTGTTCTACATGATATCCTTATCCCACTGGTCAGCCACACGGGCTGCCTAGTACCCCGTTTAGCACGTTCTAATGGAAAGCCACTCTCAGAGAGCATGAGAAATGTGTTAAAGAAAGCATTATATTTATCATCTATGTTATCGGCACTATAAACATCCTGCCACTCTTGTTCCTTGACAAGGTTTAAAAACTCGCTATTGCTGTTGGATTAAGTTTCCTACATAGTTTGTAATTATATGTGTCATTTGTTTGAGTACAAAATCCTTTTGGTGTTAAAATTTGTGCATCATGGTCTGAAACGCCATTCACCCTTTTACTCACTGAATGCCCATCTAGTAATGAAGAATGAATAAAAAGATTGTCTGTGGCTGGGCTACTGTTCCCCTGCAGCCTAGTTGGAAAAAACACTGTTTGTATCATATCATATGAATTTAGGAGGTCTACCAACAACCTTTTTCTTGCACCTTCATATACAACACTTATACAGAAGTCACCACATATAACTAATTTCTGGTATTTCCTACAAAGTGTATCTAGAACCCCCTCTAGCTTGAGGAGAAATGCTCTGAACTCAGAGTAAGGGGACCTATAAACAACAACAATTAGAAGTTTAGTTTCACTGAGTTCAACTGTCCCAACACAACATTCAAATATCTGTTCGGGGCAGTGCTGTGATACATCTATGGACTCAAATGGAATACTGCTCTTTACGTACATAGCCACCCCCCCCCCCCCCCCCCTGCAAGGAACTCCTTGAAAAACAGCCAACTAATCTGTATTCTGGTAAAGGAAGCCTCTGAATTGTCAAATTATTTAAGTGGTGCTCCGATATACCAATAAGTTCAGAGTCAACATCTATGAAGTTCATTAACATTATCTCTAACACTCCTTATATTTTGGTGAAATATGCCAATTTCTTCTCTACTTGGAAACATGATGTCCTGTGAAGGTGAGCCGTTAGTTAGAGGGACTTCCTCTAAGCAAGTATACCTATCAGCTGACTTCAGTCTAAAAAGGTACAGCTCTAACACCGATTACTACAGGAATTTTTCCATGAGTGATCCCACCATCACCCACTACACTGTCAGCTATAAGTTTTAACAGCCTCCCCTTCCCCCTTCCCATACCTTCTGAGGTGCAGACCATGCCTAGTGAAACCCAATCTACTGATAGACCCAACTGGCATCACTGAAATGTGACGATGCCCTCTGCCATCAGCACCCTCTCCAGCCTCATGTTAAAGCGCCTAACAGCCGCATTAAGATGAGGCTGATCATGATGCTGAAACAGTTGCACGAAATGCACCAGGTCACCACCTATATCCTATTTCCAGTCCCTATCAAGAGTGTTCCCTGTTCTACCCACTATCACTATCTGACACTCCTTTGTAAAATTCCTACATGACTCCCTTATGCTATCAGTCACCCGAGCCAACCCTGCACTAGGCTTCGCAATTCTGGTGACCTGGTACTCACTCCCCAACACTTTCTGCAACTGCTGGCCCACACCTCTACTGTGCAAACTACATAGCAGCAGAACATTCTTCTTTCTGTTAGACTTTACAACTGATCTAGGCCCTCGAACTGCTGAGGACTGCTGTATGTTCCCACACATCATGAGGCTCTTACTGTGTTTCTGATGAAGTATCAAAACAGCATTGAATTGTCTTTACATAGACTATGCCATAGTGGGTTGAACCTTTTCCCAATGCCGCAAGAAGTTACAGTAGGGGATAGGAAAAGAAATCGAGTCCTTGCATGTTGAGTCAGTCTCCACCACCAAGCAAGGTGGCGGAGTGATTAGCACACTGCACTCACATTCAGGAGGATGATGGTTCAAACATGCGTTGAGCCATCCTGATATAGGTTTCCCATGATTTTCCTAAATCGCTTGAGGTAAATACTGGGATGATTCCTTTGAAAGAACGCAGCCGATTTCCTTCTCCATCTCTCCCCAATCCTAGCTTGTGGTCTGTGTCTAATGACCTCATCATCGAAGGGACAAAAGCACTAATGTCCTCCTGCATGTTGCACCTCAGATGTAGTATGGATGTCTCTCAGTTTGGAGTGCTCCAGAGTACCATGGCCAGTAATGGGTTCTATGTAGAGCTCAGTTGGTAGACATTTTCTTAGTTTTCAAAGTCATCATATGTTGTTGTGTGATTTACCTTCCTGCCTGAAATGAACGTATCTGGTGTGATCCAAGAAGCAGTGTTTCATGCTTAATGTACTATGCCCCAAGCTTGTGGCAGAGCCAACATCATGTATAATCTTTTGTAGTGGTCGAAAGAGTGTTTTTAAGTCATATTTCGTTAGAATCCTTGCGATCTTGGCTGTCTTTGGCCCTACATTTGGAAGAAACGCCATTTGCCACCCTCTTCTTGTGTTATTTCAGCGCTGCAAATTGTTCACATTGCCTTCTTATTTTGTGTGTCACTGTAGCCGTCTCTCTGGAATATCTTCCTGACGATTTACAGACTTTCCTGGTCAGTTATGGTCCGATTCTTGTGAACAAGACTTCTGAAAGGCATAGTAAGTAGGGCTAGGTTGTGGTTCGCCGAAGTAGCATCTGTGGAAGCAAAGAGCATGCTGCAGCCTATAGATTCACATGGCACAGTTCATTTGGGTATGGAAGAAGCAGGACCCATGAAATAATAGAACTATAGCAAGTTTCAAGACCTTGAACATGACCTGTGAACTACAACTTTAAGAACCTTGTATTAATTGTTATTAAAACAATCAATACAAGGTATCTTAAAGTTGTGGTTCAGAGGTCATGCTCTACTGTCTGTTCTGTTCTAAAAATTGTAGACGGCAAAGTTAAAATGCAGTCAAGCTAAATCTTTTTCTGTGATTATAGCCAACTTAATTACATTCATACAGAAATTACGAAAATTCTAAATCAGTACACAACAGTGTTATAAAATATTGTGTGTCCGAGAAAGCGGCCATTTAGAGGCTACTACCGGGGCATAGACTGGATGACGGCAGGTGTTCCCTTGTCCACTTGCTGCACCCAAATACAAATACGGCCTGAGAGGCAGTGATTTCTCCAGCTTACGTGCTGCCTTGGGTGACATCACAACCAGACTGCAACTTAACTCATGTTTTCGGTACAAATAGGAAGTTAACTCGAGAGGACTGGATCTGTCCAGGATCATTCGATTTCATGGAAGTAACTGTTTGTGTGCCACCTGTAATGATACCAAAACTGCATGCCAAGTGGTTAGATTACTTTCCACTTTTGTGGTGACCAATTAATTTAGATTATTAAAAGTCAGGGCGAAAAATCATTTCTTGGGAACTTGCCATAGGGGTCGCTTCTGTACTGCTCATGGAGCTGTTTATGATAGAGACAACATTACTCTTATTATCATGAGGAATATTACTATGTTGTGCGTGTGAAAGTTATCAAATATATCTATCCATTAGGACTCCAAATTTTTATTTATAATATTAGATCCTGATCCCGCTGAGTAAATAGAGAGTAGAAACATTTCTTTCAGTGGGCAAGACAAGAAAGTGGACTTGCAGACTGGAAACTATAGTCAGTATGTTCTCGATTTGTTTCTAGCTGACCGCAAAAACTATTCCGAGAGCACCTCTCTCAATCTCTAGACACAACACCCGTTTGCAACTGCTTGATGATTGTCAGGCAATAGAACAGGAACTACAAAAAGTGACAACGACTTGTAAAGCAGTGAAAAAGGAGAATCTCAATGTACTTGAAGAAAATCTCGAATTGCAAAAAAAATTAATTTCATTAGGAAGTGACCTGGATACAGCTAAAAACAGGAACAGCATCATGGTCTTCAAACCCCCAATGTGAACGAGACAGCACTTGCCGTGATGCAAGAGGATGACACGCACATACATTCGGGGCTTACTGCAGTGCATGACTCATCACAAATACATCTCCCACAATTCCCTTTCATCCCTCCTCCCTCCACCCCCCACCCCCCCCCCCCCAAATTCCCCAGACATAAATTAATAATACACCAGGTTCGTCAGTCTGCCACAAACAGGGCAGATTGGCACCAGACAGACGACAATCAGCTAAAACTGCTGCCAGTAAAACATCAGACACTGAGCCTACTGACCCAATGCGTTCAAGGTGAGTTCTGATGTGCAACAATTCCAGCGACATGATTTGAAACTAGTAGACAACTCCACTGAGCATGAAGGACAGCATGAGAAATGGCAGGTAAAAACACTTCTCGTTCCACACAGTTCACTCGCTACTATAAACTATCCAACAGACTTCAACCTGCAGCAATAACATCACGGCTATCAGCCAGTAGTTTCCTAATGATCACTGTTTCTAGAGGAAAACGGCTGCCAGCGAACACACAGACAGAGACAGGTGATACTGCACCTCCTCTCCAGTCACTTCCGCAGCCGAAAACTCCGCCACCACAACTTGATAATCTCAAAGCCGACCAGGAATCCCACTACCGCCGTCCTCGACGACATCCATTTCCCTCCCCATCCATAGCTTAGCCATTACACATTTACTAACAAGGAGAGAGGGACACCGGCACTATATATTTTTTCTTCTCGATGAGACTGTTCAGTTGTGGACTGCATTGTAGCCGACGGGCGGGGTGGCCGAGCGGTTCTAGGCGCTACAGTCTGGAATCGCGCAAGCGCTACGGTCGCAGGGTTGAATCCTGCCTCGGGCATGGATGTGTGTGATGTCCTTCGGTAAGTTAGGTTTAAGTAGTTCTATGTTCTAGGGGACTGATGACCTCAGCAGTTAAGTTCCATAGTGCTCAGAGCCATTTGAACCATTTTTTTGCATTGTAACCAGTTACGCCACCTGGCTGGTCATGCACAACTGCGCGAAGATGGCGTCAGTAATTGCGATATTCGGCGATCTCCCTCCACACTCTGGGTGGAGGGGAGGGGGAGAGCTCTGTGGGGACCTCACCATCGATGATATAAAATGTTAAAAAAAAAACACTCTTTGGCAGCGGGATTGGCCTCCACAGGGAGAACATCTTTGACTCTCTCAGTTTTTTGTGATCAGTTGCCTCCTGCACACACATTTCTCTGTATTTCCATGTTTAGTAATAAAGTGTGTGTTAATTACTCGCGTTCTGCTTCTCCCTGGGAGCATTCGCAGCCGGAATTACGACAGATTAGTACTCACGATTTAAGATTTAAGTGTCAGGAAGTCTTTTCTTAAAGTATTTGTATGGAGTGTAGTCATATATGGAAGTGAAACGTGGACGATAAATAGTTTAGACACGAAGAGAAGCTTTCGAAATTTGGTGCTACAGAAGAATGCTGAAGATTACATGGGTAGATCGTAGAGGGAGACCAAGAGATGAATACACTAAACAGATTCAGAAGGATGTAGGTTGCAGTACGTACTGGGAGATGAAGAAGCTTGCACAGGATAGATTAGCATGGAAAGCTGCATCAGACCAGTCCCTGGACTGCAGACCACAACAACAACAGTACTCACGACGAATCAAAATGGCCAGGGAGAATTTTCTTTAATCTATTCTGAAACTCTTTGCTGCAACGCATTTTCTTTTATTGTCTTTGTGTTTGGATTAGCATAATCGGAGTCATTGTTGGTATTATTGATTCATGTTAAACTGCCATTATTATGTATGTAACCCAACTCAAGTGTTGGTATTCTTCTTGTCCATTACAATTATCCGGGCTGTTATGCCGTGGTCGGTTGATGAATTCTGTGTCGATTCCCAACGTTTCGTCTCCGACTGCGGGAGACATCTTCAAGGGGGTCCATAGCTCAATGGAAGGTCCAACACACCCACTGGCTCGCTACTGTACTCGCTCAGTAGCGAGCCAGGAGGTACGTTGGACCTTCCATTGAGCTACGGACCCCCTTGAAGATGTCTCCCGCAGTCGGAGACGAAACGTTGGGAATCGACACAGAATTCATCAACCGACCACGACATAACAGCCCGGATAATTATAATGGACATGATATTTCCGGCCGTGAAAGTCTACATTTTGGTATTCTTCTATTATCGTGCGTAACCTAACACAAGTGAGCGATTGTTACTGCAAAGCGTAGTCTACAGAAGGCTGTATAAAATATTTATTCATTTATACATATGTAAATGCAATTATTTACCAATATTTTTTGTTTATAATTTTTTTCCTTCTCATCATTCAGGAGTACACCCTCGACAACTGTTGTATCATGTCTGATAAAGTTCTAGGCTGTCTTGTTCTTGTTTTGTGCCTTCAACAACATTTTGTTGTTTGGAAGCTTTTTTGCAGCTAACAGCACCTCTCTGTAAATTTTCCTGTAACTTTTTTTTTTTTTTGCAAAAATCTAAGTCACTGTTTCTATTTTCCATGGATACCAAATACAAAAGACTTTCAGAAGAGTTTCTCGTACCTCCTGTCATCCATATATTTTTTTGCAGAAGTTCTAACGGAATACAGTATGTCAGCAGGAGGCCAGCTGAGATCCTGGAAACAACCCGTCTGCTATTAGTTGATAACTTCCTGGTTGTAAGAAAACTATAATGTTTTGTAGCAAGAGCCGTGTGGTGCCTAACACATGAACTTATATGAAAACATTTACCTTGCTTCTGACTTTTCTAAATTATTACAGTTTTTTTCCCATGCTGATCGATGGCAAATGTATAGCTTAGCTGTTTATGACTTGGTGATATGTCAGTTCGTCTAAAGTTTTTTTCTGTTTTTCAGTTAAATTCTTTTTTCGGTAGAAATCATTTGAGCTATGTACTGAATAATTTTAGAGGGTCTAATTTACTTTATTGACAGTTATTGTAGGTCTATTCGGTTACTTGTAAGACAATGTTGAAGAGTCCTACTTATGATTTACAAGCAGATGTTTTTGTACATGAGACCTGTAGCAGTTACAGACTGCTCAATAGTATTTACCTTTTGTTGAAACCTATTACTTTTCCATTTGGCCCATCCAAGAATTTTTATAAATTAACTTGTTCGTTTCTTAAGCATTTTGAACCAAAGAGCAAAATTTACTCATAACCTCTAAATACCTGCAATTCTAAAGAGGTAATAGGAGGATGTCGACGAGAGACCTGAGTCAGCATTTCTACCATGAACCACAGAAACATGCTGCTATTCGTCCGCAGGTGCTTTGTCAATTTTTAGTTATTACTTGCCGAGCAAATAATTTAAATTTATTTCATCTGTTTTTTAATCTTACAAACAGTTCTAGTCCATGAGTGACTTCCGCAACTGCTCGAAGTCTGTCACACAGTGAAAGGTATACTTTGGGAACCAGTCCAAGGTTTTTTGCTAAGCCATTCAGCGTGATATCCCTTCTCGTAACACTTGGGACCTACCTGTAGAAGAAATTGATTTCGTTTCTGACGTACTGTGAAGTGATGTCAAAATGACGCATCGCTCAGTGCGACCTCGAAACTTGACAGCAGTCAATACAGTGAGCTGTGCGTGAGTGGACCCTCGGAAATCCTAACATATTCGAAAAAACAGCTAAATATTTGTGACAACGAAGAATATAAATGTCACTGCTTTTTGTTTTCCTCACAGGAATTTAAGTTGTTCTCTTATATTCGACACCAACTGAAATTGCGACATATTCGGAAATAAACACCAAGTACTTGTGACAAGCAAGAATATAAATGTCATTGCTGCTCATTTCACTCATAGCAATTTAATCTGTTGTGGTTTGATAAAAATAAAGCCACAAAATGGAACAAACTCACTCTTGAGGGAGAGTGCTGTTGTATGTAAATAATATCGAATATTGCAGAACATACTTCTATTACACTAAGACGGAAGTCCCAGAATGTGTTACAAACATAGAGATGAAAAAAGATTAGAATATACCCAGACCTGAACCTGCATTTTTCCTCTCCATCTCTCTGCCTCCCTAACCAATTCACCACAAGGAACACACACAACTTTCAACGACAGTGTTGTTCATTTTGGGATTTCCTGATGACTTCTACTAATAAGATGTAATTAACAGGCATTTAATCATAACAAATCGTACGAAGAGTGACATGTTTGTGATAAATCTTCAATGTGTAGTTGCCTTCAGACGGTATAATGTCATAACATGCATGTTATAATGCGAAAACGACGAAGTATGAGAAAATCGAAAATGATCTCCCGAAAGTTCTTCATTTGTCGGCTCCTATCGAGTTCCAGAGTGATATTCACGTTGCACGTTATTTTGACAGTTCTGTGTGTGCTTTATTACAAAAGACGGATCCCTTCATCTCTGGGGTCTATGACCTTACCCAACCTAATCCTAGATAAAAAGAACCAAACAGCCCCAAAATCTGGCTAATGTCTAATACTTTTTTGTGTGTCTGTGGGCAGTTATAAATGTTTCGCCTCCTAGTGATTATGTACTGGCCAGCATACAGTTATTATGTGTAGTAATTTTATACGAATACCATATTTCTTAGGCAACAGAAGTATGTTTTAAGACACTCTTTATCATACCTCCGTACCAAGGAAAAGTTCTCATTACTAACTAATGAAATAAATATTTGTAATTGATAGGTATGGAGCCATACGCCTTCTAAATGCTGTACAAGCGACATGTTCCCGCCACTAATATTTTCTGACTACAGTCCTTGGAAAATAGGGCTAAAGAAGAAGAAGACGATGTAAGTATTAAGATGCATTTATTACTGCTTTCTACATGAATGCAGCGTAAGATTTAAATTTTGCTTTACAATAATGAAACAGAAATTCTTTGAAGAAATGTGTAAACTATATTGTAAGCACAAAAACACACATATTCATGAATTGTGGAGTAGACCACAAACAATCGCTATACGCAGTCAGTCGCCCAGTTTCTCGTATTACTTCTTCTTCTTCTTGTCCTTGCCGGTGGCTGCCTTGGTGGTGCACAGGAACCACAGCTGGTGGGTCCGCACCACGCCCCCCACCATCAGAGCCATCCTGGCAGCATACTTCAGGCGCTGTTGCTCCGCCTACAACACCCAGAAGTGCGTTAACAAGACGCATCGCAATGACGATAATCGCCGTCACATTAGTGGCACCGTCTCGTTATGATGAAAAGGTGAGAATTCGTTTACGTGTAGTACTTTTTTGTGATATTTTATACCGTATATTTACATTTCGATCCTTTTACGTAAGTAAGTTGTGTTTTGAATTACCTCTGGGGTTTAATTTGTTAAATAAACCACACACAGGCAGGGTTCAAAATGGTTCAAATGGCTCTAAGCACTATGGGACTTAACATCTGAGGTCATCAGTCCCCTAGACTTAGAACTACTTAAACCTAACTAACCTAAGGACATCACACACATCCATGCCCGAGGCAGGATTAGAACCTGCGACCGTAGCAGCAGCGCGGTTCCGGACTGAAGCACCTAGAACCGCTCGGCAACAGAGGCCAGCCACAGACAGGGAAAGATCGATTTTGTTTTGGACTCTTCTTTATCAGAATTCGGAATTTACATCTACATCCATCCTACGCGGGCCGCTGTAAATACACGACAGCGGGTACTTTCCATGTTCCGAGTACTATGGTTGGTTGGCTGGTTTGGAGAGTAAAGGGACCAAACTACAGGGTCATCAGCCCCTTTTTCTTCACGCTAACCGGTTTCAGGTTAACACCATTCCCAAAAGGAGTCGAGTAAAGCAAAAAGGCGGAAAACTAACCGGGAATCACACTGAAAGAGAAAACGAAAGAAGAAACCAAAATGGGAAACGAGCACTGAATGGAGAAAAAGCGGTGGAAAGTATTAAAATAATATAGCAGATGGCCTGGGCTGGCTGATTACAAGAATTAAAAGGGATAAGGCAGCCACTCTGCAACAGACTAAAATCTCCAGCCGAAAAATACAAGGCTAGACAAGCACAAACAGGGAAAAGACGAACATCAAGGTGAACAAAGAGCAAAGTAAGAGCGAGGAAGAGTTAAAAAAGGAGGGAGGATGAAGACCTGGGAGAGAAGGCCAGACGCCCACCCTCAGACTGAGTTATGAAATCCTCCCCCTCGAAGAAACCTAAAACTAGATAAGCCATTGAGGCTTTGTCTCCTAACACCGTAGGCAATGTGGCGGGAAGATTAGAAGTTCGCCACAGGGTGGCTAAAGTTGGACAGTCCAACAAGATGCGGACCAGAGTCAAGTGGGAACTACAGCCACATTGATGTTGGTCCTCACGACGTAGGAGATGACCGTGAGTCAGCCGATGCCGAGCCAGCAAAGGACAACGGTGTCCCTGCGAGTGGCTCGCATGGATGAATCCATACACTTGTTGTCTCCTTGATAACACGTAGTTTATTTTGTGTACTGAGGGTGCGCCTTTTAGTATCCCAGATTCCAAAAATTTTATGGCGTAAGATCGATCGGAGATCAGTCTGCGGTGTGCCGATCTCTAGGCTCGGTTTACAGGTAGCCCGCTTAGCCACCTTGTCAGCAAAGCCCCGGATCCCGACATGTCCTGGGGTCCAAATGAAGGACACTGAACATCCAGTGTTTTCAGAGGGCTTAAAGAGACTCCTCTATATTCATTACCAAAGAATGGCGAGGGAAGCATTGGTCGAGAGCTTGTAGGCTGCTTAAGGAGTCACTACAGAAGACGAAGGACTTACCTGCGTGGGAGCGGATGTGTTCAAGAATGCGAGAGACTTTGTGAAGAATTATTGTGTAGGTAATTCATGAATGTTATGAGGTTTTTAACGATGCCGTATCTACAAAAGGTCAGCTTCTTCCGGAGGTACACATTTGTCGTGCTGACAAGCGACTTTTCCGATTTGAGCACACGAGCGTTTTTCAAGTCAGTGTAAAGTGAGAGACAAAGAGGGGCGATAGACCGCACTGTGAAGGGAGATAGGCAGAATAAAGTACTCGAATAAAGTTACGTTCAGCACAGCTAAGTGTAAGTACGATAACAGGAAAAACTTTGATTAAAACCATCGGTGGGAAAAATAATAAGAAGTGTAAGGAGTCAAGTCGGTCAAATGTTTAAGAACAACAGTTGTGTGTGCATGATGAGAAACAGTAAACATCCTGTATGAGATTTCATCTAAACTTCAGCAGTTTGCGTGGAGAAATTTCCAGAATGGCGGTAATCTGACTGAAATAATGAAGCAAACGTAATGGCAAGGTTGAGTGCCGGTTGATGTATTGTCAGCTTGAAATTATTCAAAAATGGTTCAAATGGCTCCGAGCACTATGGGACTTAACTTCTGAGGTCATCAGTCCCCTAGAACTTAGAACTACTTAAACCTAACTAACCTAAGGACATCACACACATCCATGCCCGAGGCAGGATTCGAACCTGCGACCGTAGCGGTCGCGCGGTTCCAGATGTAGCGCCTAGAACCGCTCGGCCACTGCGGCCGGCTTGAAATTATTGTCTAGTAAACAGGGACTATACTTACAAGTGTAGTTCATCACAATTATTAAGTGTAAACTATTTCAGTCCTACCATTATGATACCGCAGCATTATCAAGCTGTATTAGAATTGAAAGAGGGGCTTTATATCGGTACGAGCTGCATGTAAACACGTCTTAACATTCCCTTGTTTATATGTGTGTGTGTTCTTCACCCTCGACAAAATTTTTCCTGCTGCCTTTAATCAAATTTGCGGCCACTAAAAAGCAGCGAAATAGAGCGAGCGGGAATGGAAGCTTACACGTTACAAGCCACTGTGATGACTCTGATATGGGACTAGCAAGTTTGTGCGACCAGTTGACCGTGAAACTTGGTGTTTCCTGGAGATATTCTGACAGAACACACGCGAGGAGGAAGTTAAGCGCCTCTGCAATCCGCAACTCAACGTATCGGCGATCTACAGCCGTCATCCTTGAAAAATATAAGTGACGTGCCGGGTGCTGTAGGGTGGCGGCCGGGACACAAGTCGCCGCACGGACCCGCAAATGGCGGGTAACGTGGCTACCTATGCGGCCGGTGTCAATTCAAGAGCCTGGGAGAATGATAATACGTTGAGATTTGTGCAAAATTTTGTCTGAAATCTGTTGGAAGGAAAGAAGGAAGGAGGGTGAGAGGATTAGGTCTTAACGTCCCGTCTAAGACGAAGTCATCAGACATGGAGCGCAAGTTCAGATTAGGGTCGGATGGCGAAAGAAATTGCCGTGCCCTTTCAAAGGAATCAACCCGAAATTCGCGACAAGCAATTTAGGAAAATCACGGTAAACCGAAAACTGGATTGCAAGAGGGGGATCTGAACCAGTGCCATCCCGTACACAAGCCTAGCACCTTACCACTTGTCCACCTTGCTCGGTAAATGTTCTTAGAGATGAACCTCGTTGACAGCGACATGAACTACGTGGACGTAGCTTTCTGTGGTGTTGTTCTTGGCTAAACGTTTCCCAGTTTTCTTGTCAGTTTTGTTCAATTCAAGATTTCAACGACTATCTCTGCTGCCATCGTCAGGATGGACCGGGCCGCGGGTTGAAAAATAAAACACAGTCCAATCAAATGTGGCGCGCAGTTACCTGTACGCCAAAAGCACTTCACATTGGAGGGTCTTCTCGCCCCAGTAAGAAGCCAGGCGTCATAGGACTGTGGCCTATGAGAAGAATAAGAAGGAACTCGTCCCGTCGACGTGGCTGGAAAGAGGTACGCCACGGCCGAGTTGTGGGCTTTATTGCACTTCAAGCCACACGTCTTCCCGTTGACGGGTGACTTTGGACCTCAACAGTGAGGTGATAGCGTGCTGGGGGATGCCACACTGAAATAACTGAGGATGACGACAAGCCCTCTTGGCTGCTAGATCCGCCCCTTCGTTCCTCGCAGTGCCCTGGTACCCAAAATTACGACATCTCCTTCCCCAGTCGTTGCAGTTGGAGGAGGGCATCCTGGATATTCTGAATTACTTTATCCGCTGGGTACTACTAACTGGCAGTGCGGCGCCATTGTATACAAAGGAGCAGTCAAATGAAAAGGAGACAGTTGGAAAAATAGGAAGTAAGCTGTTTATCATTTGCGCAGTAATCGCAATATTGTTAATACATTTATCCCACTGCGAGAGAGGACAGTCAATGCCTTCACTGAATGATGTTTGCGGTTGGCTTCGTAACCATGATTCTACCTAGCCGTGCACTTCTTCATCTGGATCAAATTTACAGCCACGAACGTCTTTCTTCAGGACTCCAAATACATGGAAATCGCACGAGGAGAGATTCGGACTGCATGGAATATATGCAAGACTTTCCAGTGAAACTTCTGCATTGCAGTCGAAACAACCGTAGCACCATGTCGGCGGGCATATTCTGCAACTTGAATGATGCCGTTCGTCAACATTCCTAGCCTTTTGGATTACGCTGCAGAAAACTCTTACACTACTCTCTCCCCACGTGATTTCCATATTGCTAGAGCCCAGAAGAAAGACATTCGTGGCTGTCGATTTGCTTCGGACAAAGAGGTGAATCCTGGTTACAGCTGCATAGGTAGCTGTTTTTTTCATGAAGGTATTGACCGTCTTGTACTGGGATAAATATATTAACAGTTACGGGAATTAATGCGCAAATAATATACAATTTACTTCGTTTTTTCCAACTGTCTCTTTCTCTTTTGAGTGAACCTTATGGCTGACCGAGTTTCGTCATTAACATGTCAGGAAATCACTTACACTACCAGATACTGTGTCGATGTCTCTGATGGAGGAATGTTACTGGCGATGCTGAGTCAGTTAGATAACTCAGCACATTTCTCTGTAGCCTTTGAGCACGTAGCACTTGTTTCCATGCAGTACGAAGGATACAGACGCTGTCCCAGTTAAAGTTGTTGTGGTAAGTGCCACCTCAACGGCATCTTTGATGGAAGACTCCCAGTAGGTAGATGTATGGAACAAAATTTTCGTTTCGACAAACTTGATACTGTGTTAGGCAACAGCTGATTTGTCATAATCGCGATATTTATAAGGGACAATCAAATGAAAAGGTAACACCCTCCGCATCTGGACCTTGGATGGTGCCATTAAAAAGTAATTACCACGTCCTTTAAGACGCTTATCCCACTGAGAGTCGAGACGATTTGTTCCTGTTTCGTAGAACACGGTCAGCCACTGACGTATGCACAACTGCACCCGCTCTTGCGCTTCCTCGTCTGATTGAAGCCTTCGTCCACGAGTGTCTTTCTTCAGGTCGTCAAAGATGCGAAAATCACACGGTGAAAGATACGGCCTTTACGGAGGATGTTGCAGTCTTTCCCAACCAAATGACTGAAGTGTATGTGCCCCTCGTCCGATTTGCAGTGTGGAGACAGGCATTATCGTGCAACGGGATGAAACCGCCCGAAAGCATTCCTGGGCGTTTTGACTCTATGGCACATTTTCTGCAAAGTGTCTTCATAGCGCTACGCATTGATTATGTTTCCACACTAGAGGAATTCGACGAGCAGAGGGCCCCTGAAGTCGAAAGAGGAGGTCATAATTACCTTATCGGAACTTGTGTCAACAGTTTTGTGTTTTCTTGGCGGGGTGATGTGAGATGTTCCCGCTGTTGGCTTTGCCATTGGGCCACGGCCTGTCGGAATGCTGTCAGACAAACCATCCATTTGCACAGTACCATCCACCCCTATACTGCATAATGGACGAAGGCTACACTTTCACCGTGTAATTTTCACATCTTTGGTGACCTGAAAAAGGACATCGACTTCAGTTGGTCCAGGAAGTGCAAGAGCGGGTGCGGTTGTGGATTCGTCAGCGGCCGACGGAGTTCTGCAAAACAGGAACTGATCGTCTCGTCTCCCAATGGGATAAATGTCTAAGCGTGTTTCGTCATCAGTTTTGACTGGAGGCATTCCATGGTCTCGTTGTGATGGGTGTTCGGTTATTAACAAGTTTGCTTGGCAATCTTCCGTAGCAAGCACAGTAATATTCGTTTCGTAAATAAAAACCACGTTTTATTGCTGCTATGTATTTTGTTTCTTCCAGATGTGTTTCACCTCTTACTTTAAATCATCTTCGTTGGGATCTAGAAACATACAGTTTTGTTTTGATATGTGATATTTCTAAATTATAAAACAGTTCACATCTCGTTTTTTACGCAAATAAGTCATTACTCACAGTTCTTCGCGTTTTTAGTTGGCATCTGTTTTTCTCTCATCTAGTCACATACTGGAGGTCACACTATAACTTCACTTACGAAACATAAGCACGTTTTCATGTTTCGAACTTTTTTCTTCTCAATTTTCATATTGCTTGCCTTTATCTCTGTAGAGCACTGCTAGTCTTATATAACTAGTTCTAGATATTTGATCGAAAACTGTGATTTGCAGTCCTAACTACTGGAAGTTCACTTTAAGACTCGTCCTGTTTGGTTTGTTTACGTACATGTTGCCAACCTAACGAATTATATGCTGAAAAGTAATATCTATTCGTTTCTATTATGTTAATTTCTCTCTCTCTCTCTCTCTCTCTCTCTCTCTCTCTCTCTCTCTCTCTCTGTGTGTGTGTGTGTGTGTGTGTGTGTGTGTGTGTGTGTGTGTGTGTGTGTGTGTGTGTGAGAGAGAGAGAGAGAGAGAGAGCGAGAGAGAGAGAGAGAGAGAGAGAGAGACAGCGTAAAACAGTCTTGTAGGTAGTCAGCAGGTTGCCATATTTTTCACTAACAAAAAGTGTGTTATAATTGTAAAACCAACTCGTTGCACATCATGACGAGAGATTGCAATTGTAATCCATAGCTAATGTGTTGTGAGAGAAAAATGATTTCAGTTTGTTTTTGACGTTTCATTGTCTGTTATATTCTTTACATCATTGGGTAGGTGGTCAAAACTCTTTGCGGTTGAATTCGTGACTCATTTTTGTTAAGGATGGCCGTTGTAGCTGAAACAACCAGCTTTCGGTTATACCGTTTTTTCCACGGCAGTTTAACTTGATTGTTAAAACCGCTCAAAATAACCAGTCTCTGAAATTTTGGATTTTTTATTCCTCTTATTTCCTGTTATAAACGTAGAAATTTATCAAAGGTTGAAAAATCTGGGTTCTGTCACTTTTCCAAATGCATCTTATCAAAATATGAAATTTAATAGGCAAATGAAAGCAAACTTTGTCCGTCCACCGTTCGCTGCTTTTCTCGAAAAGTGGTAAAAGGATGAACACGACAAACAATACCAGTATTCTCTTACTGGTTCTAACTTTTTGAAACTCTGTTCAAAAATCATGTTCTAAGCGGGGATCATTCACTATTTGGGCATTACGAATGGTCAGTGCTTAAAGGTCATAACTGAGGGTGAAGAACTCTGTTTTTCACATTAATTAGTCCGTTTTCAAGGGCTGCAAGCCGATAAAGGTATATTACGTAGACATAGGCAGCAGATCAATTACCTTACATTTTTATTGTGTGCTATGAATGAACTGCTGCTAAGTCTTTAATTTATTACTGTCACCATAATTTCCTTCCTCTTTTATTATTTCATAGAAATGGCAGACAGATGTTTAGTCTTTAAAGGCTAATGAAGCAGTGTACTTCATTGCTACGTGACTTTGTAAAAATGTTTCCTGACTAGTGTTGGTGCCATTCTGCAATACAGCGGACGTCCGACGGCGACAGAGAGACACTACCGTACAGACCAGGTGGGGGCGGGTCGCAGGGTGGACATCCTTGTCTCAACAGTGCTGTACCAATTGTTCTGCCATCTGTTTGTTGCTCGTTTATGTCGCACTGACTGCTTTTCTGTAATAAAGCAATATTTCAAACCAATGTAAATTTTCCGAATAAAAATTACTAATTTTTTTAGAAAGATTTATTTAAAAAGGAAAAATTTCAGCATTGCTGCCAATTTATATTTCGGTTTTTCACTCGATTATAAAAGGTGTTTTTTTGTTTTTTTAACAAAAGAAACACCTTTTATAATCGAGATCGTACAAATACGGGGAAAAATAGCGGTTATTCACAACTCAAATACCGGTAAATGGTTTTAAGGAGTCGATTTTTCCCATACCTACTTTCTGTGTCGCATTATGGCAGAATGTAGGACTGTGTAAATCATTTCTCCTTCTACTATTGTATTTGTGAATGTTATGTTGTTTTCGAAATGTGAATAATTCCTTACAACAAACTTCACGAAGGAGAAAATGAGAGACTATTGTCACTAAGTCCAACAGTTTGATCCCGGCGGGGTCAGGGACTTTCTCTGCCTCGTGATGGCTGGGTGTTGTGTGCTGTCCTTAGGTTAGTTAGGTTTAAGTAGTTCTGAGTTCTAGGGGACTGATGACCATAGCTGTTAAGTCCCATAGTGCTCAGAGCCATTTGAACCATTTGAACCAACAGTTTGAAAAGTTATGTACAAGAGGTTCTAGTGTGAACATAACACATTATTTGTTAATACTCGTTTATGTGCAATAAACTCTTTTTTACTGAGTGACGACTTAGGCCTGTGTATGGTGTCACGAGCCGCTAATGTGTATAAAGAAGAAAACTAAGTCCATTTCTGGTACTTTCATTTTCAAAACCTGCTGTTATCTGCTGCAAAACTCGCGGAGTTAAAAAAATTAAGAATATCTATGATATGTGACATCCAGTTGAGGCGCTTATCAATACGAACACCTTAGAAGTTATAATATCGTGTTTCAGGAACTGTTTTATCCTCATGCATTATTTCTAATGTTGTCGTAAGGCCTTGTGTAGCACATAACCCTATCTACAGTATTTTACCCATGTTCACTGATATTCTATTTACAGGGACTTTATTATTTATTGTCAGCAAAGAGGACTATTTTTAAATCTTGAATGTATGGTGGCAGATTATTAATATAAAATAAGAACAAGAGCAGTCTCGATATCAACCCCCGTGGTCCATTTGTGGTGATTATTCCGCTCTGCAAAGATACTGTTTCGTTGTGTGCATCGCTTGCGTTCTTAGTGCAATACTCTACCACCATTTAGTTATTTAGGCTAAAGTTAACGGTAAGATACCTGGTAGCACAATGATTGAGCTTCTCGAGGAGAAACAATGAACTGCGCATTCCAACGCGTTTGACAAGTCACAGAAAATATCATTTGACAGCGTTTTGTCATCTACATTTTGTATAACTTGGTTCACGAATTGAAAAATAGTAAGTCCTGTGGATAGTCTTCTGAAATCGAAATTCAGGCAGACAAGTACCTTATTTTGGGACAGGTGTGTCCTTGTTCGTGTGTGTATGTGTATGCAAGTGTCTGTCTATGTTTGTCGTTAAGAACACAGGAAAACATACAGCGACGCCCATGATAAAGCACACTAGCACCACGTAACACAACTGTTTAGCGAGGAAGAGAGTTGTTTTTTTTCCACGTATGATACACAGCTGAAGCCACTCGTTGATGACGAGATCCTGTAGAGCCACCAAATTACGGATATGTTGATTTTAGTAATTTACTTGCTGTTCCAAATACTCTCGAACATTTCTATGGGACTTGATGTGGAAATATATCGGGCCATACATGGTGCTACGGCGTGCATGCGTGTTTGTTACACCAGGAACGTATACGTGGAGCCCTGTGAACACAGGTGTTATCATATTGGAAGCCAGGAGTGTCCAGAGCATACTCATCACGAAAATTTAGAAAAATGCAACACAAGTGTCACTGAGTATGGGGACATAAACGTCCTGGTTCTGTTCAGCCTGAAAACACAACAGAACCGCTCCAGGGCTAAACTACACCCGCCATACGTCTCATTGAGCCACTCGACATCTTGCATCATTAGAAAAGCGGAAAAATCGCAGCTCGTTGGACCACTCTGACGGCTATAGTCAGCCAGTCTGTTTTTCGTTTTCGTGTTGTCTGGCCCACGCAACTCGTGCAGCAACGGCCTTTTGCGACGTGCCAGACTCCAAACGCCCGCTGCATGCACTTCTCTTTGTAATTTTCACTGAGAAACTGCTTGAAGAGGACGTGCATACCCTGACATCAGCAATTCCTGTCTGGTTCGACACTGATTCTGACTCACAAGGCGTGAAACTCAACTTTGGTTCCTGTATAATCACCCCTTTTTAATTTAATAGTTCTCTAAGCTATCGGACAAGTGAGAGAAGAGGATTGGTGATTACATTCAGGTGCAGAGGCGGTTGCTGAATTTACTGTGTGTCTGAAACCAGCCTACGCATTGCTTCCTAACATTATAAGGATATACTTTTCCGATATTCATGAAATAAGTCACTCCGTGGAAACATAGTTTAATAATTATTGAGACAAGTAAATGACCCCTAAGGTATCCTACATGCAAGTTCACAGCACTCATTCCGTCTAGACGCAACGTAAAAATTAACTTGCAAATTACGTTCTGAAATCTTAAACTGACTTCTGACATACCATATAATTTCTTCTAAGATGCGACAATATCAACAGTCATTCTGTTAATGTGGAAAACACCCACTTGGCATTAATGACGCCAACACACGTAGTATCCCGAGAGGTCATTCCTACTTATAACTTCTGATTTCTTGCGATTATATTGACAAGACTTCTTCCACAATTACGGAATTATCTCCTCTGTTCACTGAACTCCTCAAAATCTTAATCAAGCGGATGTTTCTTCACATTAGCATAACCGTTCCGGCACTGAGTCCTCGTCACAGACGGAACTGCTTCTCCCGCCTCTTGACAAGCGTCCGCGATGTAATTGGGGGACTCCCCGCCCGTTGGCGCGAACCGTTACTGAAACCTTCCGGGAAGCCGGCGGTATGATATCCACCGAAAAGTAAGCGTTTGTAATCGATTACCTAGTAAGAGTATCGACTGCAGTGACCTTACATCGGTCAGTTAGGACCATTTTGCGCGGCCTGTTCTTACGCCGTGTGACGGGGCTGCGAGTGGTTGACCACTACTGGACATGTTGCATAGTCCGCGGAGCACTTTCATTCACAGTCTTGACTACGTCCAAACACGATAGCCACATTCTGCCATTCTGTTACATTTCCACGTCATCCCACCTTACTGCCCTGATTCCATACAACTACCTGGTACATGCAAACGACTTCACTGCCATGGCTTAAGTCAGCAGTGGAAGGCGACATGACCGCCCTATACCTGTTTTATAATGTACAGTGTTTCAAAGCAACCAGTGCGCTCGTTTAGGGTGGGAGGGTGGCTGATGAGCTCATTACACATTTTAAACATAGATTGTGTGCAAGGTAAGTAAGAACAGAGATTCGTATAAGTGGTCATCCTGTAGCAGCATGTTCTCCGGAAACCTTGTTACTCCAGAAAACTATTTGGCATGTTCGACACCTCATGCGCTGAGGATGAAGTCCACTAACCTGTGACTCCAGCATCTCCGGCCCGGTTACTTCGGTGGGGTGGGTGGGCAGTGAGGCCAGCGTGCTCTCGGTGGATTGGCCCTTCTGCTTGCCCTTCTCCTTGCCTTTGTCCTTGTCCTTCACAGAGCCTTCTGTCTCCGGTCCCTTCGGGGGTGCCGGCGCTGTGAACCGTACCTGTAAAAGGGACGTTTATTGTTACCATCTGCTCTCTGAACAACAGCGACATACATTCCCCAGCCGAAGAAACCTACAGTGGCTGAACATCAAATTTTCGCTGGCCATTCCGCGGATTACGGGAAAGTCAAGGTATTACAGCCCCACACTTCTGGAATTTAGTGAGCAGTAAAAGAACCTGACGAAATACAACTAGCAGACAGTCTCCTCAATTGAGATGCGGTTTCTAGCTCGACCAGTTGTGGAAACGAATTATTTCACATGTGCTCTCTCAGAGAAAATATTGCTCTGTGTCTGTCGTATCGGCCGGCGCACGGCAGCCGTCAACTCGGCGCGGCGTGCTACATGACGTGCGGCACACAGCGAGTACCGCTGGCGCCGCACACGATGTCCACAACTGGCGCCAGTGAACGCGTCGTCGCGGGGTTAGCGGCAGCGTACACACCACTATCGATACGGATTACCCTGGCGGCGCTGCCCTTGCCACCAGAGTGAGCAACCGTATAAGGGCGCCATCTACCAACACTCTGATTGGCCGGACCTGCGGATTTAAGCGAGCTCCCTGAGCCCGTTTAACCAGTTCAACCTTCGCCGATGACTGTGTTACTACCCGGCTGCTGGATTCACGACGACCGAACCGTACTGTGGCCTCCCTGGCTAAAAACTTGCGACGCGTCGGTATCGACTGGTTGGCAGTGGTTTGGACTTGAATTCTCTACTAGTGACTCTCATTTCTCCTTGGCGCTACAGCCAGCGAAGTGTTGTGTGGTCGGACCTAAGTTTTGTTTTGAGTGACAGAAGGTCAAATAAATTTGGTTGTCACGGAATATTTGTTGTGTTATAGTACGGACATAACAGTGTCTTCGATGCCTGCCACTCCAACACGTGACAGCCATTTTAATAATCAACCATAAAATTTTTAAGAACTCTGGATTTGCTGACTCAATAATTTCTATGTTTCATTCTTAGACGTTCTTACGTGCATTTAATCCACAGCATATCATTGTGTCCCGTGCTTTCAATTTAGTCACGCCTTGGCTGTATGGTTAACATCCCAAATATTGGAAGAAGAAATATTGCTGTCCCGGGCACACATCTGAATGATAATGGAGTAGCACTCAATGACATATCCACTTACAAACCTAAGTGGTTCCTTTCTTGATTAAAAATAAATGCCATTCTATGATTAGAAGTGGATATAGTGCAGTGTCACCCGTGGAAAATGGACGGTTTTAAAATGAAGT
Organism: Schistocerca cancellata; assembly: GCF_023864275.1. Taxonomy (NCBI): domain Eukaryota; kingdom Metazoa; phylum Arthropoda; class Insecta; order Orthoptera; family Acrididae; genus Schistocerca; species Schistocerca cancellata. Next base: position 250,169,772 of record NC_064632.1, read on the forward strand.
ATAGTATGTTGATTTTTGCTGAAGTACTTCTCTAAATACAAAATCAAATGCTAACATCTTCCATTTGATTTACATGGTCAGTTACGAAAAATTATGTCATCGAGGAGCGGCCGCTCTCTCGAATACAGTTTGCAACTCTCTGCCAAACGTTATTCATATCTCAGGCCAACGGCTGTTGTTGTCAATGGTAGCTTCAAAGTTCATTAAACTATGAGGTTTGTTAAGACGGGCACGTTCTCTCAAGTAGACCCACAAGGAAAAGTCACAAGCGGACATCTCTGGTGACCTTGGTACACGCGGCGGGGCACCGAAACGAAATACTAGGCGTCCAGGGAAAACAAAATGTTCCGCACAACCAGCGTGCATCCATCCATTTGGTGTGTTCGATGTTGCGCCGTCCTGTTGGAAAAGTACTCCTCGAGTTTGTCCGTCACCTCTGCACCCACGACAGGAAGAACGTGTTTATCAGGTGTAGTAACATTTGGAGTTCACTATTCCTGACAACAAGGTCTGATTACACCGACAGCAGCTGCGGCCCATGAGACAGTCAGTTGTGAGAATGAAGAGTCTTTCATGAACATCACAAGGATTTCCATAGATCCATAAAACGCAGCTCAATTTTTGTTAACTGACCCATTTCAGTCAAGATACGCATAATTTCTCATAAAGTCTGTTGTTCCTGTATCGTTTTCAAAAGTCATCAACACATGCATAACGACTCTTCTCGTTGTTGGAATGTGAAAGAAGATTAACTTTTAATGTCCCTTCAACAACGTCATTGGAGATGGAGCACAAGCTGAGGTAAGGGAAGGATGAGGAAGGAAATCCGTCATGCCCTTTCATGGGAACCATCCCGGCATTTGCGCTAAGCAGTTTAGGGGAAATCATGGAAAACCTAAATCTGAATGGTCGGACGCTGGTTTGAACTATCATGTTTCCCTAATTCTAGTCCCTGTTGGGACTATGTAACTTTCTTCTCCTCAACCACCAGCATTTTATGCGGATGAAATTTTGAATAGAAAAGTAAGATCTGCACTCACAGACACATCACCTGCACTCACAGACTCACATATCACCTGCAGGTAGTGCTCATGTTGACGTGCAAATGGTCTGACTCCTGATGATAGCCTCTCTCATAATGGAGGTGTTATCGGGGTCTTCGCTTTTTTATCAACACCTGACGGCATCTTCTAAAGGATGTTCACTGTTATTCTAAAAGCTCTAATCCGTCGTAGGATCTAGTTTCGACTTGGAGCAGTGCGATTGAAATCTGCCATGTTGAAGCGACAGATATAGCGTTTCAGACAAAAGCGTCGCACGCAAGGGCCTGATGCCCTGTTGTCCACAGTTCCATTGCTAGTGAAATGGCGGACAGTCCAGAAGGGAGTGACGTATGTGCTGTCTCCCTGCCACCACTGCCAACGATGAACTGTCATCATCATCATCATTTAAGACTGATTATGCCTTTCAGCGTTCAGTCTGGAGCATAGCCCCCCTTATACAGTTCCTCCATGATCCCCTATTCAGTGCTAACATTGGTGCCTCTTCTGATGTTACTATTACTTCAAAATCATTACTTCAAAATCATTCTTAACCGAATCCAGGTACCTTCTCCTCGGTCTGCCCCGACTCCTCCTACCCTCTACTGCTGAATCCATGAGTCTCTTGGGTAACCTTGCTTCTCCCATGCGTGTAACATGACCCCACCATCTAAGCCTGTTCACCCTGACTGTTACATCTATAGAGTTCACTCCCAGTTTTTCTTTGATTTCCTCATTGTGGACACCCTCCTGCCATTGTTCCCATCTACTAGTACCTGCAATCATCCTAGCTACTTTCATATCCGTAACCTCAACCTTGTTGATAAGGTAACCTGAATCCACCCAGCTTTCGCTCCCATACAACAAAGTTGGTCGAAAGATTGAACGGTGCACAGATAACTTAGTCTTGGTACTGACTTCCTTCTTGCAGAAGAGAGTAGATCGTAGCTGAGCGCTCACTGCATTAGCTTTGCTACACCTCGCTTCCAGTTCTTTCACTATGTTGCCATCCTGTGAGAATATGCATCCTAAGTACTTGAAACCGTCCACCTGCTCTAACTTTGTTCCTCCTATTTGGCACTCAATTTCTTTCCCACTGACATTACTTTCGTTTTGGAGATGCTAATCTTCATACCATTTCTGATCTAGCTCTGAAATATTACTTTGCAAACTTTCAATCGAATCTGCCATCACAACTAAGTCATCCGCATATGCAAGACTGCTTATTTTGTGTTCACATATCTTAATCTCACCCAGCCAGTCTATTGTTTTCAACATATGATCCATAAATAATATGAACAACAGTGGAGACAGGTTGCAGCCTTGTCTTACCCCTGAAACTACTCTGAACCATGAACTCAATTTACCGTCAACTCTAACTGCTGCCTGACTATCCATGTAAAGACCTTTAATTGCTTGCAAAAGTTTGCCTCCTATTCCATAATCTTGTAGAACAGACAATAACTTCCTCCTAGGAACCCGGTCATATGCCTTTTCTAGATCTATAAAGCATAGATACAATTCCCTGTTCCACTCATAACACTTCTCCATTATTTGCCGTAAGCTAAAGATCTGGTCCTGACAATCTCTAAGAGGCCTAAACCCACACTGATTTTCATCCAATTGGTCCTCAACTAATACTCGCACTTTCCTTTCAACAATACCTGAGAAGATTTTACCCACAACGCTGATTAAAGAGATACCTCTGTAGTTGTTACAATCTTTTCTGTTTCCATGTTTAAAGATTGGTGTGGTTAGTGCTTTTGTCCAGTCTGATGGAACCTGTCCCGACTCCCAGGCCATTTCAATTATCCTGTGTAACCATTTAAGACCTGACATTCCACTGTATTTGATGAGTTCCGACTTAATTTCATCCACCCCAGCCGCTTTATTGCACTGCAATCTATTGACCATTTTTTCCACTTCCTCAAATGTGATCCTATTTCCATCATCATTCCTATCCCATTCTACCTCGAAATCTGAAACATTACTGATCGCATTTTCACCTACATTAAGCAACTCTTCAAAATATTCTCTCCATCTGCCCAAGGCATCCACAGGATTCACCAGCAGTTTTCCTGACCTGTCCAAAATACTTGTCATTTCCTTCTTACCTCCCTTTCGAAGACTGCTAATTACACTCCAGAATGGTTTTCCAGCAGCTTGACCCATAGTCTCCAACCTGTTTCCAAAGTCTTCCCACGATTTCTTCTTGGATGCTGCAATTATCTGTTTGGCTTTGTCTCTTTCTTCAACATAACTTTCTCTGTCTACCTGGGTTCTGGTATGTAGCCATTTTTGATACGCCTTCTTTTTCTTTTACAGGCTGCCTTGACTGTATCATTCCACCAAGCTGTTTGCTTCATCCTACTTTTACATACTACTGTCCAAGACATTCTTTAGCCACTTCTAGTACTGTGTCCCTGTACCTTGTCCATTCCTTTTCCAATGACTGTAATTGACTACATTCAACTAACTGGAACTGTGCCAATCTAAAAACAGGTGATTAGTGAAGGACACCCTATACAATGAGTCATTTATAGTGAGGAACGTGTATGAATTGCTACTCTCGGCACCTTCATTTCAACCCAGCAAGCCGCTGTACAGGGCATGGGGGGGGGGGGGGGGTGAGAGTACTTCGTGTAGTTACTAGTTATTCCCTTCCTGTTCCACCCGCCAAGTAGAATGAAGGTAAAATGACTGCGTGTGCTGCTCTGCACGTGTCTTTATCTTCTTTATTTTGCCCTTCTATTCTTACGCGAAGTGAACGTTAGAAGTAATGGACTCATTCTGTAGTCTATCGAAAATGTTAGTTCTCTCAAATTCCGAAACAGCGTGTCGCGAAAACATTATCTTCTTCCCTCCAAAGATTCCCCTCTAAGCATCCAAAAGCGTTACCAGCAAGCAATCTCAGATTTCAGCTCACCCATGTAACAGATCGTTCACGTACAAGTTGTCCCATCACATTTTCCTGGGGTACACCTGACACTGCTTTTGTTTATCGACAACATTCGCCGTGCACCATAACATACTGAATTTTATTACAGTTACGTATCCATATCCTCAGGCTGAATTTTCGTGACGGTCTCCCCCTGTGTACTGTCTGCCAGCGATCCCAGTCCATCGCGCAATGTGTGTTCGCCAGCCAGCAGCTCCACAAGATCCGGTTTGAACAGGATAAACAAGCGGCCACCAGAGAACTGCCGTGGGGCATCAAGGTCTCGCTACAGGAAAACACTAGCCCTGGGTACAAGCTGCTGATTCCTCATTCCCTACCGGTGACATGGCTCAGTCTAAAAGGCAATAGCCTGCCTTAGAGCTACACCTATACATGGTGAACATTAATATAACGGACAAACTGCAGGGACGGATTCGTGACAGAAAATGGAGGAAAAAAGGTCCTATGAACATGCGTCCGGAAATGCGTCGTTGGTACGGTAGACGGCGCTCACGAATGAAAATTCCTTGGACTACTTGCCATGTGTTCCTTGTGTGCTGTAGGCTGTGTGATTGACGCAGCGTGCTGTAAGCAGCAGAATGGTCCGGTATTCGTCTCGGGAACAAGCCGAGATGGTGTTTGTATATGGCAAAGCAGATGGAAACAGTCGAGAGGCACCACGGCTATACCAAAAGAAGTGCCCCCACAGACACCAACCACATCACACACCATATCAAGCCCTTTTTGGGCGTTTGTGTGATCGTGGGTCCTTTCAGGCACACTAAGGCGGAGGGAGGCAGGGGACTGCCCGTACACCAGATTTGGAGGAACCGGTTCTACAGTATATTGAAACGAATCCTAGTACAAGCTCCAGGCAAGTGGCCTGCCAACATGGTGCAAGCCAAAGTACGATTACGTATATCCTGCTTGACAACCGCTACTGACCCTACAACTGCAACGAGTGCAGGGTGGTTCAAAATGGTTCAAATGGCTCTGAGCACTATGGGACTCAAAATCTGAGGTCATCAGTCCCCTAGAACTTAGAACTACTTAAACCTAAGGACATCACACACATCCATGCCCGAGGCAGGATTCGAACCTGCGACCGTAGGGGTCGCGCGGTTCCAGACTGAAGCGCCTAGAACCGTTCTGCCACACCGGCCGGCTGCAAGGTGGTCAGAGGAACTTTCAATCGTCAGCGCCATCTACTGTGGCAACGATGCATTTGTGGATGTATGGTCTTAGAATATTTTTTTCTCCATTTCCAGTCAAGAATCCATCCCTGCAGTTTGTTGACGTTGTTAATGTTCACCCTGTATAACAATCTTTACTTCGAATTGTCCATTGCCAGCCCAGAATGTGTTTTCCGCAGCCACGTAACAACCAAAATAAGAGAGCATACAGGGGAAGACATTACCAGAATCAAGCAGTTAATCGCCCTGAAGAAGACCCATGGAAAGTGGGTCGAAACGTCTGCGTTTAATAATTTTTTTTTAGTGTTTGATAATGACGTGAAGTGATACTCAAAAGATTTTATTCAGATTGACACTGGTCGTGTGATCTAGGAATTTATAGCTTTTCTGACATGATCAAGACGTATTCCCGGACGGTCCCTCTGGAAAGGACACAACTGACTTCCTGCAGTCCTTGTCCAGTCTCGGCGTGCTCCCTCCCTCACTAGCATAGTCGCTAACGCCCCGTGCTCGAAGTGCTCACCTTGAAGCTCGCCTTGCCGCCGGGCTTGAGTTCGAAGCCCGCCGGATCCGGCACTGTGAAGAAGAGCAGATCCTCCTGCCCCTCCGGGACCGGCTGGTAGGCGCTCTCCAGCTCCAGGAGTTCCTCCTCCAGCAGCTGGGCCGACTGCTTCGGCTTCTGCGCCTTCCCCGGCTTGCCTTTGCTCTTCTTGCTATCTGCGCACACAAACCGCCAGTTCTAGCGCATGAAAGTCATTGTTTTTGTATACTTTTATTTTGGATAAAAAATGTCTTACAAGTTGCTGATGACGTTGAAATTCTGCCAGACAGGGCAAAGAACATGGAAGATCAGTTGAATGGAACGGACATTGCCTCGAAAATAGGGTTTAAGACGAACATCAACAAACGTAACACGAGGGTAATGAGACGTAGTCGAACTAAATCAGGTGATCCGTAAGCGAAGGGTTTACGAAAGGAGACATTAAAAGTAATAGATAAGGTCTGCTATTTGATCAGTAAATAACTGATGATGGTCAAAGTAGACGGGATATAAAATACAGACTGACTAAAGTAAGAAAATAATTTCTATACAACAGAAATTCGTTAACGGTGAATATGAGGCTACACCGTGTGACATTATTGTTCGTATTTAAAAAAAAAAAATTGTAAATATTTTATTGAAACTGTTAAAGCAGAAGTAGAGACATCTTGTTTGAAGCGAAATCGATACTGAAACTCTTTGATAAGATTAAAATGAATGTACAGAAGTCCGACATGGATAACTGCTCTTGGCCGTTCTGATATTAATGCAGTTGTTGCCACCAACGCCACCGTCGCTGATCACAGCTTACAGGGTAAGACATTTTAGCTATGTATTATAGTGTGTGCCAGGAAGTTGAAATGTGCTTTAAGAATAATAACCATCATGCAAATTAACAATTGTGTCCACCTGGTAATTTATCCCGCTCATAAACCAAGCAGGATCCTAACCTAGTAAATGAAAACTCCGAGTGACCTGTATTCAGCCAAGACTGTGAAAAATGGTTCAAATGGCTCTGAGCACAATGGGACTTAACTTCTGAGGTCATCAGTCCCCTAGAACTTAGAACTACTTAAACTTAAACTAACCTATGGACATCACACACATCCATGCCCGAGGCAGGATTCGAACCTGCGACCGTAGCGGTTGCGCGGTTCCAGACTGTAGCGCCTAGAACCGCTCGGCCACCCCGGCCCGCAAGACTGTGAAATCTTTAATATATTGTTGGCAAAACAGTGATTAATCAGTGAAATAATTGATGGAAAGAATAACTGAGAATTTCATAATTAACATTGCTGTTATTTTCTGTGCTAAAATGATTACGTGAGGTTATGCCAGATTCAGAGACCAAATTAGATAAGTTGTTTGCTGCTTTCACATTACGTATTAATGAAAGGAAATAGTAAGCTGATGATAAATGGTGATAAATAGCAATGTTAAACAGTTTATAGTGAATCAATGAAATGTTGAGTAACAAATATGTTGATGTAGAAACCCCCCCCTGGTCAAATTTATTTTGTTTTCATGAAATCAGTCTGTTTGATTAAGCAATTGGGTGTAGTTTTGTTTCGAGCGGCTAAACTTTTCTTATATTGCTGAACCATCTGTTATCTAAATCTAAAGTGAAGTCTGTTAGGTAAGTAGGGAGTTGCAATCTTTTCTGCTGTCCTACTCAGCTTCATTACGTGTTCCTAATTAGACTGGTGAATAATAGTGTACCACCAACCACATATATTGTTATCGATGCAGAATAGTAGTCTAACTACTGTTATTTGACATACCTCTGAACTAATGACTTATTTGAAGAAACAAGTTAAAGTCTGATGCTTATTCCTTAGGTTAACATACACGGTTATTACATTTGTTTTGTGGTTTTGCTGTCCGGATAGGTAACTGTATTTCTGTTTGGTACATTGCTTATTATTAACAGTATAGTATAAGAATATCACAGTTGGCTTTGCATGACAGTATGTTTTGTAAACCAATTCAGAGAATACAAAATACAGGCAAGTATTACATCTGGTTTTACATATCAGGATAGTAAATAACACACACAAGTCAAAAGGAGGAATATTACAACCGTCCGTCCAGAATGTTCCGACAGGACTGATTTTATTCACGGAGTATGAACGACATCAGTGCAGCAAGTACGGTTGCAGCTTGAACTAACAATTTGTGAACAACAGATATGCATTCCGTCAGTCAGTTGTGAGCAGACTGTGTTAAATAGTGCACGTGCGGTCGTGGTGCGTAAACGTTGTTGCGTCACAAATCACAGTGAGACATCATCCCTAAATCAACTGTGCGGGACGTTCTCTACAATGTTCTGAAGAACAGAAAAGTGTGTGAAAAAGTTTTCCCGCTCACATATTGACTCCCGAACAAAATCAACGACTCGTGGACACCTGCCTTTCCTTGACTGAAATAAAAAACGCGGACAATTCTTTCCTGGAAAAAATCACCACAGTTGAGGATACTAGAGGTTATCAGTGCGAACCTACCACAAAACGACAAAGTGCCGAAATTCACCTGATGGCTCAACGTATTGACGACATGACTGATACTCGAGCCAATGTGATTCCCGCGAGTTGAACGACTTCCCAAAAAAAGTACTTTTCTGATAGTTCCACATGGTTGTACGAACGTCCCGTACGTTGTACTCAAGAGGGAAAAACTATATAGAACACCCAAAGCATTAAAACCACCATTTCAACTTTTCTCTGTCTTTTATTAATTCATCTCGAAAAATCTTTGACTGACGGGATAAGTTTAAGAGGCATTTTCCGACGGGATTTATCTGAACTGTTGGTTTGTAAAAAAGTGAATCGTGGACGATAAATTGTTGTGACGAGAATAGCAACTTTTAAAATACAGTACTTCACAAGAATACTGAAGATCGGACGGGTAAGTCGTATAATAAATGAGGTGTTGAACAGAATCGTCGAAAAAAGTAATTTATGACATAAATTGAGTAAAAGAAGAGTTAGGTTGACAGGACACATCCTGAAGCATGAAAGAATCGTCATTATGATAATGGAACCAAGTCTTAGGGTGTAAAAATTGTAGAGGGAAACCATTAGATTCAGAAGGATGTAGGTTACAGAGGTTATCCATAGATGAAGATGCTTGCACTGCATAGCCTAGCATTGACAGCTGCATGAAACCAGTATTGGGGTTGAAAACCAGAACCATAATTTTCCGTATTTAATCTGAAAAAGCTCATTTATTGAAGTTGTTCACTGGTGTCCATAACTAAAGCAATAAATCGCTGTTTCCCCATCCTGGTTTAATCCAATATGTCAACAAGTAGATCCATTTGGAAGATACTGGCTCACTTCCTACCTCACATAGATAAGAAAATCACATCGCTATGCTTTCGACTACCCAATTTCAACTACTTTTTGAAAACAATTAAATTTTACCTCTTTTATTAATAATTTTTGCATCTCTAATTCAAACTACTTTTTCGCAAACCTAAGAAATTTTTTCCTCTATAAATGGAAGTTGAAAATGAAGTGCCTACTACAAAAAATAATAAACATTCTACAACAGAACTTTTGGGAAATAAAGTAAAACCAACCAACGAAAGATTTGGCTTATGGTTACTTACTGAAAATTTGAATAATAATTAATCTTGTTACAAATATTGGAGATATAATATACACACATGCAGAACAAAAATTAGAAGAATTTAAGTCTATTACAGAACCATTTTGCAATAATATTATGGTAGTTAAAATAACTGATTTTATAGATTGCAAAGGAGAAATGAAAAATGGAAAATTTCTTGTAGAAAAGGAGGCATGTGGTAATTTTAGTAGTATTTTAAGATCTAGATTTTCTAAATTTAATTTGGCAAGACATGGAGTCAAAGCAAAAATTTCATATTTATTAGATTCCAAAACACAAACAATTAAAGGTACTAAACAAATTATTAGCAAAGATATAAAAATTATAGAAAAAATATAAAAATCCTGTTGTTATTCCTTACAAAACAGAATTAGCAGATGTCAACCAAACGTGTGACCATTCATGCTGCCCTTCACTATATATCTTCAATATCTCGTGTTAACCCTATCTGGTACGGGTCGAACGCACTTGAGCAATATGCTAGGATCGCTCGCACGAGTGTTGTAAGCAATCTCGTTTGTAGACTGACTGCGTTTCCCCAGTGTTTCACCAACGAACCGAAGCTCATGTATGGTTCCATTTCATATACATGCAAACTACGAGTATTACACCGGAGTATTTGTATGAGTTGACCTGTTACAGTTGTGATTCACTGGTATTATAGACCTACAATACTATGTTTTTGCGTGTTGTTAAGGGCAAAAATATGTATTTCTGAACAGTTATATTTTGGAATCTTATGAAGATCTGGTCGAATATTTACGGAGTAGTTTCCAGATTTAAGTTCGTTACAAACTACTGCGTCATCTGCAAAGACGCTGAGGTTACTGTTAATGTTGATGACAGTTCAGTAATATACAACATAAAAATAGGTCCCAACACACTTCTCCGGAGGCACGGGTGAAGTTATATGTAGAGCAGTCAGATGACTATTCGTCAAAGGTAACATGCCACCTACCGTGGTTTCTCTAAATGAGTTGCAGCCCAGACGGGCCGCCGTATTAGTAAATCGTTATTCCGTTTACATATTTCGCTTGAGACCCCACATGATAATGAGCGTAGATGTGGTGCTGAGCCAAACGCTTTAAGTAAATCAAGAAACACTGCTTCTACTTGACTGCCTCGATGAAAAATTTTCAGAGTGTTGTGTAAGAAAAACGTGAGTTGCGTTTCGCAATATCGATGTTTTCGGAATCTATGGTGGCTGGCATGGAGGAGTCCATTCTTTAGAGATACGATTCAGCCCACCATATGTTCTAAGATTCTGCAACTGGTGGATGTCACGGATGTTTAACGGTAATACAGTGGATCACTACCGCTAAGCTTCCTGTAAACAGGTGTGGCCTGTGCTTTCTTCCAACTGCTGGGCACAGTTTTTTGTTCTATGGGATTTTATGATTAAAGGATGGGCTAACGAAGACACATATTGTGCATAGAATGTGACAGAGATTCCGTCGGGCCCAGGAGTTTTGTTCAGTTTCAGCGTTTTCATCCGGTTCTCAAAGCCACTGACATTCACCTTGGCAGCACTTCTAGGTTTACCTTTGCAAAGTAACGTTTGAAAACATATTGCTAAATACGCACCAAATACTTTTACGTAAGGGATTTGCACAGAGCTTGCAAGGCTATCGGTCACCCGTCGCCTACTGTGGTTTCTGTGAATGCATTGCAGCCCAACGGACCGCCGGCGTTGTGTCCCTCCCGCTTGGCACTTCTTTCCTTTACGACGCAACCGATACCCATTATCTGCGAGCTGTCCCGAGTCGCCTGCAGTCTGGGATATTAATGGGCAATCAAGCGACGTCACGCCTGATAACCTGAGGGGGGAACGAACGCTGGAGGCTTGCGTGTGACGCCCGCTGCGACTCACGTTGCCGCCGCACAAGTTTCTACGTCTGCATCTACGTGTAAGCTCTGCAAACCGCTCTGAAACGCATGGAAGACGATACGTCGCACTGTATCAGCTACTACGGCTTTTTGCGTGCCGTAATTAATCTGGTCTTGCCCTCACGATCCCTATGTCAGCAATATTTAGGCGGTTGTAGTACATTCCTAGAGTCATCATTTAATATCGGTTCTTGAAACTTCGTTAACAGACTTTCTCGGGATAATTTACGTCTACCTTCAAGAGTCCTCCAGCTCAGTATCTCTCCCACGGACTAAACAAACCTCTGATCATTCGTGCTGCCCATCTCTGTATACGTTCAGTATCCCTGTACAGGTACATACGGATAAGTCCCAACAAGCCACGACAAAAATTTAAAACCAATGATAATAATCATTAGCGCGGCCACTGCAAGCGCTGGAAAAGATGTAATTTGCTACGCCAGGCGAATGGCAAATGATAAAAACCCCATTCAATTTTTTTGGTCAATTATTACATAGACTCTGCCTTTAGCTCTCGTGGCGAGAAGACATATTTCTTGTGATACAATGTATTGTCTGAATAATAATCCTATGAAAATAAGAAGTCTGAGAGTTCGTTTTTGTGCAAAACCACTTAAGTTTTCTTTTCTTCCGCGCATTATCCCAACGTCATGTCAACATAGCTACCTGCATCAGAAGAGGAAATCTAGATTAAGAATTAATATTGTTCACACGGTCAAGAATGAAAAATACTTATGGCGGAAGAAGACGAATATAACCAAGGATACCAGATTCGACGTAAGTTCACGACACCACTGGCTCACAATTTACGAGATTTGCGAATTAAAAGTGAAAAACAATTTATTCGCTGCAAAATTAATAAAAACCAAATATGTCAATAGTATAAGTAATTTCTTTAATTATATGTACATAAATTAATATATAAATAATGTATAAATTTGCACATCCCCTGTTAGTCCTATCTGGTAGAGGTCCCACGCACTTGAGCAATATTCTAGGACGGGCCGCACTAGTGATTTGTAAGTAATCTCTTTTGTAGACTGATTACACTTCCCCAGTATTCTACTAGTAAACCAAAGTCTACCACCTGCTTTACGCACGACTGAACCTATGTGATAAATCCTTTTCATATCCCTACAAAGTGTTACACCCAGCTACTTGCATGAGTTGGCCGATTCTAATAGTGACTCATTGATATTATAGTCATAGGATATAACGTTCTTCGTTTTGTCAAGTGCAGTTTTACATTCTTGAACATTTAAAGCAAGTCCTGCGAAAACATTGCCGTTTCGGCTGCGTCACTCGCGATGAGCCCAGGATGCCTGATTTCAAAAATGGTTCAAATGGCTCTGAGCGCTATGGCACTCAACATCTTAGGTCATAAGTCCCCTAGAACTTAGAACTACTTAAACCTAACGAACCTAAGGACATCACACACACCCATGCCCGAGGCAGGATTCGAACCTGCGACCGTAGCAGTCCCGCGGTTCCGGACTGCAGCGCCAGAACCGCTAGACCACCGCGGCCGGCGATGCCTGATTTCTTTCGTATTTTGATGTCTTCTGACGTGAGCACACGATTGATCTGTTGTAACTGATTATAACGTTTCCAATGGTCTTCCAATGTCTCATCTACCATTATGAAAAACTTCTTTTTGTATTCTTCCTTCCTGTATTTTGTGCAGCAATGAGAGTCACTTTTCTTTATTTTCGTTGATCCTGTCTTTTGTTAAGGGTAAGAAATTAAATGCCAATAATGGTTCAAATTATACAACCTTGGTGTTACTAAATCATTCTTGAAAAATTCTACTCAGCATTGTTAAGGAAGAATAAAAGCTTAAATTAACAGACATTTAGGGCAAGATCAATTTGAATTTATGGGAAGAAAAGGAACCGGGAAGCTATAATGGCACTACGAATAATCTTAGAAAGAAGAAATGGCATGAACAGAAAAAACGTATGCTCTATTTATTGACCTACAGAAAGCTTTTAATACAGTGGAATGGAAGATCCCGTTTGGAAAACTGAAGAAAACTGGAATAGACTGAAGAGATATATGATTGATTTTCAGTCTTTACGAACACCAGAGTACAAAAACAGATTTCAGTGGCATTGGAATCTAGGCTAAGAAGAGGCGTCCAACAGGATTGTGCCTGTCTTCTTATTTATTTATGGAAATTGCAATACAAACAACGACGAGCAGCTGCACAAGGATGAAAATTAAAGCTAAAGAAATGCGTTGTATTCGATCTGAAGATTCTGAGTACGACATGACCTACATTTTAAGAAACGCGTGTGGCACCTTGGTTTACCACAAACTGAAATACTAAAATAATTGTGATAGATGAATTTAGCAAAAAATTAAAATCAAACGTTAAGATACGTAATAAAGTGCTGGTGGCAGTAAATGGATTTGCTGCTTTGCTACTGTAAAAGACGGAAACAGAAGTATAATAGATATTAAAGGAAAAAAATGCAATGACTAAACGAGCCCTCAGAAATAAGAGTATTTTGTTAACAATCACCCTAATATAGAAACAAGACAGAAATTCCTCAAGACATTTAAGACATTTATTTGAAGCATTTTCAGCCACAGTTGTGAATGGTCGACTCTGGGAATCAAAAAAGAAAAATATTAGACGCAATACAGATGGATATATAGAGAACAGGCACAAAACCGTCTTCAACTGAAAGAAAATTCAGAGAAATTTTAAGGAGGAAAGGATACTAACTAACATTATGCGCAGAAAAACTAAATTAATTAGACACCTTATTCACCTTAGCAGCATCATAAAAAACATCACAGAAGAAATCGTTGGAAAAAAAGGAAGAGGCAGGTCCAGATGGCACAACGTGTGGTACTTGTGACGATGTTTTGGTTTGTGGTGCGCTTAACTGCGCGCTTATGAGCGCCTGTATAAATTCCCAACCTTTGCTCAGTCCAGTCTCGCCACTTTCAGGAATGACGATGAAATGATGAGGACAACACAAACACCCAGTCATCTCGAGGCAGATGAAAATCCTTGATCCTGTCGGGAATCGAACCCAGGAGCCCGTGCTCGGGGAGCGAGAACGCGACCGCGAGATCACGATCTGCGAACGGTACTTTGTGAGATAGTTTGTGGGAGGGAGGCCAGATACTAGCTAGTTGGCATATGCCTGAGATGTTCCTCAGAGTGTAAATCTACAACTTCAAATAGAAACTACGAGGGCTACCCATAAAGCAATGTACCCCTTATTTTTTCTCAGCCGAAAACAATGATACGAATGCGAAACGTTACGTATGTATTATTTGAAGTCTCCGGAGTGATAGCGCCAAGTTTCCGTCACTCCTGACAAATATCATAGCTGCAGGACTGTTTCAAAGCGGCGTCTGTAGGTGATTTACGTTACAAGCAACGTGTCGTCATTGAATTTCTCACTGTAGAGAAAGAAACAGTGGGGAATACTGACAAACGCTTGTGCAAAGTCTATGGATCAAATGCTGTCGACGGAAGTACAGTTAGTCGCTGGGCACGGAGGAGGAGGTTATCAGAAGGCGTTTCGGCGGAGCTCCACGATTTGCAGAGCTCGGTGAGACGGCTGGCCTGACGCACCTGACCTAGCCCCTCGGACTTCCGCTTGTTTCGGCCATTACAGGATGCCATTCGTGGAAGACATTTTGAGGACGATGAGGAGTGGATTCACACAGTGAAACACCGGCTCCGGCGCCAGAATAAGGATTGGTGCCGACAGGACATACACGCCCTTGTTTCGCGTTGGAGGAAGGCCATAGAACGGGATGGAGATTACGTGGAAAAATAGGGTGTGTAGATAAAAAACCATTCTTTCGTGTTGGTACTTCTCATTATGTTCAAAAATGGCACTGAGCACTATGGGACTCAACATCTTAGGTCATAAGTCCCCTAGAACTTAGAACTACTTAAACCTAACTAACCTAAGGACATCACACACACCCATGCCCGAGGCAGGATTCGAACCTGCGACCGTAGCAGTCCCGCGGTTCCGGACTGCAGCGCCAGAACCGCTAGACCACCGCGGCCGGCTCATTATGTTCAATAAAGTATTGTTGAAGAGAAGAAATGCGGAGCATTACTTTCTGGGCAACCCTCGTAAATCGCTTGACGCTGTCTTCCTTTGTGCACTAGTTTGCCGAGCGACCTCTGCTTCGTCCTTTTCCCAAAGGCTCATTGCTTCTGAAACTGGAGTCAGTCCTACGACATTTCAGCCGGCCGGAGTGGCCGTGCGGTTCTGGGCGCTACAGTCTAGAACCGAGCGACCGCTACGGTCACAGGTTCGAATCCTGCCTCGGGCATGGATGTGTGTGATGTCCTTAGGTTAGTTAGGTTTAATTAGTTCTAAGTTCTAGGCGACTGATGACCTCAGAAGTTAAGTCGCATAGTGCTCAGAGCCATTTGAACCATTTGAACGACATTTCATACTGTCGCCCAGACGAAGTGCAACCTTACGTGATTATGTGACAGCTCAGCTTTTGTCTCCGACGTCAAATTGTTGCCTGAGACAAGTCTCTCGAGACCGCCAATTGCTCTAACCAGCAATGACACATCCCGTCCTCAGTTCCACGCATCTGCCGAGACCCATATGCGGTATATCTTGTGCACAAAGGAAGACAGCCTATTTACCCTAAGAAGCATAGCATCTCAGGTGTCCTCCCCTGTCCGTTTGAACACCCAAAAGTTCTCGCATGTGGCATTCTCTTCAGGGGCGCGTGGGTTTGTGTCCTGGCGTTGGCATTTTCTCAAATCTAACTCCAGCTATATTTACATGTTTCGTCAGTCTTTAAAAACTAGGATCAAAAGGACAGGTATTTTATTTGCGCACGCGTATTTCAAAACAATACAACTTCCTTTGCATAAGTTCGTATCCCATAGCCTGTATCTAATACAGACTGAATTTGTACATTAGTAAAACCTTACTCGTGTTGGAAACTACATTTCTGACATCTCTTTTTTAATATACCGGATGAATAACTTAAAACTTGCTCCGAAAATATTGTGAAAGTCGAAAGTGCTATCGATGTGCAGTTTTCACAGAATGGATTGGTAGTCAGGGGCTCGTATTGTTAGCCAATAAACAGATTGTAATAATGCTTAGAAAGTGTATTTTCTGTGCAAACATACACTATTTGAAATGGAACAATGTCTGTTGACATTAAAAAACTAGAAGTAGGGTAAATTAAAATGTCAGTGGCGCTTGTTGCAGGAGTCTAGTGTAATTAGCTTACGAGATACCGTATTTTGGAAACTTCCCACACCGACACTTGTACAGTACCTGTGGCACCACACACTGAATGGCAACATAAGTGCATACACTAGTTATGTGGATGCTGACCGCTATCGAGGCAATTGATCATCATAGCTTGTGTTCAAAATGATCACCCCCAGTGGCAATACACGCTTCCATTCTGGTATGGAACGACTGCTGCAAACGTGCTAGCATTTCGGTGGAGATATCCGAGCAAGATGCAGTAATATGTCGTTGGGTATCATCGGACGTAGTTGGTATGTCCTTGTAGACAGTGTCTGCCGCCTTCCGCCACAGAAAAAAAGTCTACGGGTTTCATACGCATGGAATAGGTCGGCCGGGTACAGGCCCTCTGCGTCCAATCCAACGATTTGGAAACAGTTCGTGAAGATATGCTGTAGTACTTCGTGCACTATGGGCTGGACAGATATCATGTTGGTAACAGGAGTTCATCCTAGTCCCCAGAGGAACGTCTTCTAACATCCATGGAAGATTGTCTGTTAAGAGGCTCCGGTACTTGTGTACGTTCAGAGTTCTGTCTAAGAAAAACGGGCCTGTGAGCTGATTGTTCACTATCCAACACAACATGTTTAGGCTCCACGGACGCTGATGTTCCATATGATGAAGCCAACGGGGATTGTCAATAGACCAATAGTACATATTTCAGCGGTTTATCTGGCCGTTATTGGTAAATGTAACGTTATTACTAAACAAAATACGTTATATTCACACATCAAAAAAAGTTTTGCATTATCCCGGTTCCCAGAACTCCTGAAGACAGACGCTGACTCTGGATATTGTATCACACACACAGTCCCTTTGACTGTTTAGAGATGTCACTAAAACCGCCCAAAGATGTAAACAACCATGCATGAGCAGCGCCTATTAAACGGAGGGGGTCCGACATCCGATCAGTTCCAGTCATTCCACCAGGAAGGAGGTACACAGCTCGTGTTGTCTGTAGTTCATCCATGCCTAGGCGGCCAATACCGCGATTCGATCGCGTCCGCATTGTTACTTTGTGCCAGGGAGGGCTCTCAACAAGGGAAGTGTCCAGGCGTCTCGAAGTGAACCAAAGCGATGTTGTTCGGACGTGGAGGAGATACAGAGAGACAAGAACTGTAGATGACATGCCTCGCTCAGGCCGCCCAAGTGCTACTACTGCGGTGGATGACCGCTACATACGGATTATGGCTCGGGGGAACCCTGACAACAACGCTACTATGTTGAATAATGCATTTCGTACAGCCACAGGACGTCGTGTTACGACTCAAGCTCTGCGCAATAGGCTGCATGATTCGCAACTTCACTCCCGACGTCCATGGCGAGGTCCATCTTTACTACCACGACACCATGCAGCGGGGTACAGATGGGCCCAACAACATGCCGAATGGACCGGTCAGGATTGGCATCACGTTCTCTTCACCGATGTGTGACGCATAAGCCTTCAACCAGACAATCGTCGGAGACGAATTTGGAGGCAACCCGGTTAGGCTGAACGCCTTAGACACACTGTCCAGCGAGTGCAGCAAGGTGCAAGGTGGAGGTTCCCTGCTGTTTTGGGGTGGCACTATGTGAGGCTGACATACGCCGTTGGTGGTAATGGATGGCGCCGTGACGACTGTACGATAAATGAATGCCATCCTCCTACCGATACCGCAACCATATCGGCAGCATATTGGCGAGGCATTCGTCTTCATGGACGACAATTCGCGCCCCCATCGTGCACATCTTGTGAATGACTTCCTTCAGGATAACGACATCGCTCGACTAGAGTGGCCAGCATGTTCTCCAGACATGAATCCTATCGAACATGCCTGGGATAGATTGAAAAGGGCTGTTTATGGACGACGTAGCCTACCAACCACTCTGAGGTATCTACGCCCAATCGTCGATGAGGAGTGTGACAATCTGGACCAACAGTGCCTTGATGAACTTGTGGGTAGTATGCCACGACGAATACAGGCATGCATCAATGCAAGAGGACCAATGCCAGGTACTGGTGTGTACAAAAATCTGGACCACAACCTCTGAAGGTCCCGCTGTATGTTGGTACAACATGCAATGTGTGGTTTTCATGAGCAATAAAAAGGGCGGAAGTGATGTTTATGTTGATATCTACTCAACTTTTCTGTACAGGTTCCGGAACTCTCGGGGCAGAGATGATGCAAAACATTTTTGATGTGTGTATCTGGAGTATCCTGTCTCAATGCCATGTACAGGATGCAACAGCTCTTGACGGAGAGAGACGTGACAGGGATAGAGCCTCTGTCGATGGAAAATTCGTAAGCCACTTGTCCGACTCAAGGCCACTTCCTCGTGCGACTGCGCAGGAGCTAAGGTGCGGACAACCTGCGACAGCAACGAGAACATTAATTTCCCCCTCCTCTGTCGTCACTTGTTTCCTTATGTTACGTTGTCTAGGTAACTTCACGTAACTGGTTGAAGAGTTTGGTAAATAACTGCCGAGATGGTTGACGTCTATTGAGATATATTGCCGCATGCGCCATAGGAGAGCGAACTGCATTCTTCCCTACATTCTCCATACACCTTGAATATTTTGGGTGTATCTGCCTGCATTGGTAAATCCCATCGCCCACTCACAAACTACTGCTTGGAGGGTTACTAACTGACCAGTAAGTCGCAGTGCAGTCAAAGAACACACAAGCACACTGTAAACAAACATAACAACATCGTACCTAGTAACCAGACAGGTTGAATGGCATAAACAAGTGTCGGTGAGGAAACTTTTCAAAATATGGTATCACGTAAACGATTCGCACTAGGCTCATGTAACAAACACCACTGCCACTACAATTTACCCTGCTTTTACTATGTTAAGGTATGTATTGTTCCATTTAAAAAAAGTGTATGTCTGCGCACAAAATACACGTTCTAAAGCCGCGCGGAGTGGCCGCGTGGTTTGAGGCGCTATGTCAAGGACTGCGCGGCCCCTCCCGCCGGAGGTTCGAGTTCTCCCTCGGGCATGTGTGTGTTTGTGTTGTTCTTAGCATAAGTTAGTTTAAGTTACTTTAAGTAGTGTAAAGTCTAGGGACCGATGACCTCAGTAGTTCGTGTCTTGAATTCACTCAAATTAGAATTTGAACACTTTCTAAGTATTATTACAATCAGTTTATTGGCTAACACTATGAGTCCATGACTCCAAATGCCTTCTGTGAAAACCGCACATCAATAGCACTTTCCATTTCCGCAATATTTGCGGATCAAGTTTTAATGATTCACCCTACTGAAATGAACACAGAAATAAAGCAACACTTGCCAGTTTCTTTAATTTTTTCTGAAAACACATAATTCATTCCCACTTTATATAAATATACAGGGTGTATCAAAAAGGATGGCGCAAATTGACACGGCTGGAAGTACACGACAGCAGAAGCACAAATGTCAAGTAAACACGGGTGCGCAACCGAGCCGCTTGCGAAATAATCACGACTGTCTGGTTCCACGCCGTCTTGTAACATCGTCCGGTTTCCCCCTTGCGCACTTGAGGCCGTCCTCTTTTCGCTGTTTAAGCAACGGAAAATTGCCGAGAGGTGGAGTTGGAATCACCACATACACGCAGAACGTACAGGACGGATACAGTACACAGTCTCAAAGGTTATCAGTCGCGTCTGAGGAGTGCCACCCGAGCTGTGTTGTAGTTACAGTGGAACCGTACAGTAACGAAAAGTATGCGGATATGCATTTCATGTACGGTAGGGCTAATGGCAATGCACGGGAGGCTGCACGCTTCTACCAAGAAACATATCCTGATCGAAGACAGGATATGGACAAGGGTCCATCAGCACCTGAGAGAACACGGGGGTCTTGCACATGGCAGAGCAGGAGGCAGCCCTACTAGCATTGTGCCTGAGGTTGAGGTATAGCGTTGGAAGCAGTACAGCACTCTCCAGGAACCTCGACGAGAAGAATTTCCACACGATTGCCTGTACTAAGCCATAGTAGTGTATGGAGAATTTTACATCGCAATTTACTGTACCCTTTGCACCTCCAACGAGTTCAATGTCTCAATGATGCGGACTTTGTTCCTAGAGTGATGTCTTGTCAGTGGCTGCAACAGCAGGCCGTAGTCGACCCTCGTTTTATTTACAGACGAAGCAGGATTCACACGCGATGGTACGTTTAACTAACATAATACACATTTATGGCGTGAAATAAACTCACATGCTGTTCATGAGCCACGACATCAGTAACATTTCTCACTGAATGTGTAGTTAGCGGTACCAGGTGATCAACTCATTGGGCGACTAATTCTTCCACCACAGCTTAATGGACGGAGGTACCTTAGCTTTCTGCGGCGTCGTCTTCCAGGATTGTTTGAGGATGTTCCCCTTCAGCAACGTCAGAGTATGTGGTACGTGCATGATGGAGCACCGGCACATTTTGCTGCTGGTGTGAGACGTAATCTAACGCGCAGATACGGCCAAAGATGGATAGGCCGAGGTTGACCTGTACCTAGGCCTCCAAGATCCTTTGGATTTTTGCGTCTGGGTTTACCTCAAAAGCAAAGTTTACAGCACACCCGTTAACAGGTTGAAGAATTGGAGCAGAGAGTTGTACATGCTTGCCAAGAATTCCGGAATGACCCAGGGGTTTTCGGAAATATCCGAAATTCATTGCAGAGACGAGCACAGTATTCCATCCAGATGCAAGGAAAACAATTCGAACACCTCCTTTAACAGGTACCC
Organism: Schistocerca cancellata; assembly: GCF_023864275.1. Classification (NCBI taxonomy): domain Eukaryota; kingdom Metazoa; phylum Arthropoda; class Insecta; order Orthoptera; family Acrididae; genus Schistocerca; species Schistocerca cancellata. The sequence goes on from NC_064632.1 coordinate 250,190,974, forward strand.
CATTTAACAGGTACCCCATACGTGAAATGTGGACTAATTGCGATGTACAACCCAATAGTAATGTCTAAATTTCAAATTACTGTGTACTAACTAGGACGATGTTACAAACAATGCCGTCAATGGCGGCTTGGAACCATACAGTCGTGATTATCTCGCAAGTGGGTCGTTTGCGGACCCGTGTTTACTGTGATACTTGTGCTTCTATTATGTACTTTCAGCCATGAAAGTTTGCGCCTCCTTTTTGAGACACCCGGTATATTTACACAGTTTGCAAGTACAACCACCGGAACTTTTGTACTTGCAATATCTACACTGTCGTTTTGAATTAACGTCTATTTATGCAATAGAAGACACCTTCGTCATCAACAAATATGTCTTACGCTTCCGAAATTGAGTCCCTCTGCTTTCTTCAACCACCCTCCATCTACATCTACATTTACATCTACATCTACATAGATACTCCGCAAGGCACCATACGGTGTCCTGTTTTATTCGCAAATAGAGCGAGGGAAAAATGACTGTCTGTACGCCTCCCTATAAGCCATAATTTCTCGTATCTTATCTTCGTGGTCCTTAAGCGCGATGTATTTCGGTGGCAGTAGAATCGTTGGGAACTCAGCTTCAAATGACGGTTCTCTAAATTTTCTCAATAGTGTTTCTTGAAAAGAGCGTGGGCTTCCCTCCAGGTATCCCATCTGAGTTCCTGAACTATTTCCGTAATACTTGCGTATTGTTCGAACCTATCGGTAACAAATTTAGCAGCCCGCCTCTGAACTTCTTCGAAGTTACGCATCGCAAACATTCGAGCAGTACTTAACAACAGGTCGCATCAATGTTCTACATGTCGTCTCCTTTACACAGGAATGACACTTTCCTAAAATTCTCCCAATAAACCGAAGTCGACCATTCACCTTCCATGCCACAGTTTTCACATGCTCGTTCCACCTCATATCACTTTGCAACGACACGCTCAGAGATTTAAACGACTTGACTGTGTCAAGCTGGACACTAGTGATACTGTATCCGAACATTACAGGTTTGTTCTTCCTACTCATACGCCTTAACTTACCTTTTCTCCACATTTAGAGCTAGCTGGCATTCATCACACTAACTAGGAATTTTGTCTAAGTCGTCTTGTATCTTCCTACAGTCACTCAACTTCGACACCTTACCATACAGCACGGCATCATCAGCAAACAACCGTAAATTGTTGCCCACAGTTAGCCATATCATTTATGTATAGAGAGAACAACAGCAGTCCTATCACACTACCCTGGGTTGCTCCTAACGACACCCTTGTCTCTGATGAAAACTCGCCGTGGAGGACAATATACTGGGTTATATTATGTAATAAGTCTTCGAGCCACTCACATATCTGTGAACTTATTCCATATTCTCGTAACTTCGTTAACAGCCTGCAGTGGGGCGCAGTGTCAAAAACTGCTGGGGAATCTAGAAATCTGGACTCTGCCTGTTGCCCTTCATCCATAGTTTTCAATATATCATCTGAGAAAAGGGCAAGCTGAGTTCCGCACAAGCAATGCTTTCTGGAACCACGCTGATTCGTGGACATAAGCTTCTCAGTCTGAATAAAGTTTATTATATCTGAACTGCGAATATTTTGAAGTATTCTGCTGCAAACAGAAGTTAGGGATCGTTCTTTTACCTTTCTTTTATACTGGAATCACCTGCACTTTTTTTCCAGTCATTTGCGACTCTGTGCTGTGCGAGAGATTCACGATACATGCAGGGTAAGTAAGGGGCCAGTGCTGAGGAGTACTCTTTGTGAAATCGAACTGAGTTCCATCCGGGTCTGGTACTTTTTTGTTTTCAAATCTTTCAGTTGTTTCTCATTGCTAGGGGTACTTACTGCTACCTCGTCCACAAGGGAGTCTGTCCGATGGTCAAATGACGGTATGTTTGTACGGTTCTCCTGTGTGAACGATTTCTTGTACGTGAAATTTAAAACTTCGGATTTCGTTTTGGTATCTACAACTACCACGCCAGACTGGTCAACGAGGGACTAAATGGTAGCCTTGGACCCGCTCAGCGATTTTACATACGACCAGAATTTCCTCGGGTTCTCCTCCAGATCTTTTGCTAAGATGTGGCGGTTGGGTTCTTGTATCCTTCGCGCTTATATACACTGCTTCTAGCACCCAGAAGGGGGGGGGGGGGAGGACGAAATGAAATTTCACAAGTTGGGAAGGTTTAGTGGCCGAGCGGTTCTAGGCGCTTCAGTCTGGAACCGTGCGACCGCTACGGTCGCAGGTTCGAATCCTGCCTCGGGCATGGATGTGTGTGATGTCCTTAGGTTAGTTAGGTTTAAGTAGTTCTAAGTTCTAGGGGACTGATGACCTCACATGTTAAGTCCCATAGTGCTCAGAGCCATTTGAAGGTATGTGATGCTATTTCAATTGTTGCAAAATCAACTCAAATTTATACTTTACTTGGCAATATGAGACCACTTATCACACTGACGTTGGACCCCCTCTGGCCTAGATGCGTGCTTGGAATGTGTTTCATAAAGCTTTCGAACCTTTCAACGAGGGAAGCTGGTCCACAACTGTTGTATCTGATCCTCTTCAAGCAGTGAACTCGTTGGCCACCTTGGTTACTGAAGCAGTCCCATAACAGCCCCAACATTTTACCCACATTCAAATTCGCTTAGCTCCGACATAATGCAGTCACAGCTACACAGAACACAGGTCTGATCACGACTGACAGCTGCAACGTATTCAGACGCTGCTCAGCTGCCGTTCATGGTCGAATATAACAGTGCAACCTTCAGTTTTGGCTGTCATCTCCATTTACGTTAAATAACGCATTTCTAGCGGTGTTCCCATATTTTTGTACAGCCTTGTACGTAAGTCGGTGTAACCATTCAGCGAGAGGTTGTTGTTGTTGTGGTCATCAGTCCTGAGACTCGTTTGATGCAGCTCTCCATGCTACTCTATCCTGTGCAAGCTTCTTCATCTCCTAGTACCTACTGCAACCTACATTCTTCTGAATCTGCTTGGTGTATTCATCTCTTGGTCTCCCTCTACGATTTTTACCCTCCACGCTGCCCTCCAATACTAAATTGGTGATCCCTTGATGCCTCAGAACATGTCCTACCAACCGATCCCTTCTTCTGGTCAAGTTGTGCCACAAACTTCTCTTCTCCCCAATCCTATTCAATACTTCCTCAATAGTTATGTGATCTACCCATCTAATCTTCAGCATTCTTCTGTAGCACCACATTTCGAAAGCTTCTATTCTCTTCTTGTCCAAACTATTTATCGTCCATGTTTCACTTCCATACATGGCTACACTCCATACAAATACTTTCAGAAACGACTTCCTGACATTTAAATCTATACTCGATGTGAACAAATTTTTCTTCTTCAGAAACGCTTTCCTTCCCATTGCCAGTCTACATTTTGTATCCTCTCTACTTCGACCATCATCAGTTATTTTGTTCCCCACATAGCAAAACTCCTTTACTGCTTTAAGTGTCTCATTTCCTAATCTAATTCCCTCAACATCACCCGAGTTAACTCGACTACATTCCATTATCCTCGTTTTGCTTTTGGTGATGTTCATCTTATATCCTCCCTTCACGACACTATCCACTCCGTTCAACTGCTCTTCCAAGTCCTTTGCTGTCTCTGACAGAATTACAATGTCATCGGCGAACCTCAAAGTTTTTATTTCTTCTCCATGGATTTTAATACCTACTCCGAATTTTTCTTTTGTTTCCTTCACTGCTTGCTCAATATACGGATTGAATAACATCGGGGAGAGACTACAACCCTGTCTCACTCCCTTCCCAACCACTGCTTCCCTTTCATGCCCCTCGACTCTTATAACTGCCATCTGGTTTCTGTACAAATTGTAAATAGCGTTTCGCTCCCTGTATTTTACCCCTGCCACCTTCAGAATTTGAAAGAGAGTATTCCAGTCAACATTGTCAAAAGCTTTCTCTAAGTCTACAAATGCTAGAAACGTAGGTTTGCCCTTACTTAATCTAGCTTCTAAGATAAGTCGTAGGGTCAGTATTGCCTCACGTGTTCCAACATTTCTATGGAATCCAAACTGATCTTCCCCGAGGTCGGCTTCAACTAGTTTTTCCATTCGTCTGTAAAGAATTCGCTTTAGTATTTTGCAGCTGTGACTTATTAAACTGATAGTTCGGTAATTTTCACATCTGTCAACACCTGCTTTCTTTGGGATTGGAATTATTATATTCTTCTTGAGGTCTGAGGGTATTTCGCCTGTTTCATACATCTTGCTCACCACAGCGATAGGTACCAACTGAATTTAACTACACGGTGGATTCTACATCTACATCTACATCCACACTCCGCAAGCCACCTGACGGTGTGTGGCGGAGGGTTCACAAACAGATTGCGATGGAAAGTTGAGGTTCGTTTTTTTTATTTTTCTTATGACCAGAACTTCCTAGGATTTGCGCCATAATCTAGCTTTAAGAATTGCAGGCCTCCTTACGTAACTCATGAGTTGTCATTAAAGTTCGTCTAACAGCTTGTCTGCACTATTTTTGTGGGGAAATACCGTAATCTTTCAAAAATGGTTCAAATGGCTCTAAACACTATGGGACGTGACGTCTGAGGTCATCAGTCCCCTAGACTTAGAACTTAAACCTAACTAACCTAAGGACATAATACACATCCACGCCCGAGGCAGGATTCGAACCTGCGACCGTAGCAGCAGCGCGCTTCCGGACTGAAGCGCCTAGAACCGCTCGGTCACAGGGGCCGGCCCGTAATCTTTATATTCGAAGCATTCTGCGAATAGTACCACTGAACCATGTTGGGTCTTTACCGTATTTTATTAGACTAATTACTACGCATTTATCTGAATAGCCTTTTATAATGTCTTTCACCTCTAACCACTATTGTTCTGTGTTTACCGGATATGAACTAAATATTGCCAGTTCGTTCCTCAGTTAAGTTGATAAACAAGGTCAACAAGTGCAAAAAATGTTCAAATGTGTATGAAATCTTATGGGACTCAACTGCTGAGGTCATCAGTTCCTAAGCTTACACACTACTTAACCTAAATTATCCTAAGGACAAACACACACACTGCACCCGCCGAAACTCGCGCCCCGCCCGCTACCGAAGGCAAGGGAGCGGCTGGCGACGCTCCTCAGCTTGGCGCGAAAGCGCAAAAGCAGCTTGAGTCGCGCCGGCTAATCACCGAACTTTTAGGGGCGGACGTCTCTCCCACTAAAACAACTACACTCAGCATCACTTTACACTCACCTGTCACTGGACAGTCATGTACCATTCTCCCACCGACGCCGCAGCCTCAAGAGATCGAGGCAGCGGCGGCGGATGTGGACACAGAAAACTACTACACAGAGCCCTGGCAGGTGGATGATCCAAAACGCAGACCCAAAAAAACACCAGCACAAACAAGCGAGCAACCAAACTCGCTAGGCAACCGAAAGGCGCTGTTGCCTACACCCACTAGCTCACCTCAGGCTAGCAACATTAACACACAACAAAACACAAGCACAGTTGTGGCGAACAACAACAAAGCACACAAAGCCACAACGGTGCCCACACAACACAAGACTGGTTTCCCCCCAGTTGTTATACAAAACTATGGGAACCTTAGTGCCCTTAACACTGCATTCGCGGAAAGGCACATAAACAGCACATTACATGCAAAGTACTCGGGGGATAGGGCCTCACTGTACGTTGCCACAGACACCGAATATAAAGATCTTCTGACCTTCCTCAAAGATCGGAAGATCGAACATTACACGTACAGAACGCTGGACGAGAGAACCCAGCAGTACGTGATCAAGGGAGTGGACCCCAGCACCCCCAACGAGACAGTAGATGCGGCCCTTTCTTATTTGGGATTCGACTGTAAAAGTGCCTCCCGGATGACAGGGTTCCGTACACACGCACCGCTACCACACTACACGGTTGAGTTAGCCGACACGGCTGATTCCCGCGCCATCCTGCAGATAAAGAGCTTTCTGCGGATGGACGTGCGTGTAGAACTTTACGAACCACCCAACGTCCCCCAACAATGCAACAACTGCCAGCGGTTCGGCCACTCGGCCCTCCGCTGCGGCCTGGCAACTCGCTGCCGCGGATGCGCTGGCAACCACAGATCCAACACTTGCACACAAACACAGCCAAACCAGCGACGCTGTGCCAACTGCGGTGGCCCCATGCGGCAAACTTCAGACAGTGCAACTCATACAAACAGGCGCTGAAGCGAAAACAAGACAAAAGCAGGGTACTGTACGACATACCACGCCCAAGGCCAGCGCCGAACCCAGTAAGGAACGGCGTAACGTTTGCCACGGTTACACGCCCTGGCGGAACGGCACAGGCTGCGAAACCTCAGCGCCCTACGCACACACGTGAAACAGCCACACAACAGCCACACAACAGCCACAGGCAACACCTGAAACCCAACACGCATCGGTACCAACACCTATGCCCCCAAACAACACGACCCCACTCCCGGAAATCACGTGCTGCGAAGAAACGCACCATTTACAGGAAAACACATCCACACAAGAACCCCCCGAACCCCAAGTCCAGAGGAGGAATAGACGTACACGCAAACACAGGGCGGGGAACACGAAATCACCACAACAGGCCACGCAGCAACAACAGAACAGCAACACACAGGAAAACAGTCAACAAGACACCGAGACTGTAACTCACACTACCATCCCCCTCACCACAGAAGTAACACAGGCGCCACAACCTCTGCCACAAAGCACAAATGCCGCTCCTAACAACACACCAATACCCGTACAAGCGGCCGCTAACTCCACAACAGCACCTCAGGCTGCCACACCCAACACCAACACACCACCAGGGAGAATACTGGAAACACTATTCCCAGACACACGACCGTTCAAATCCTTACCAAGGTGCTGACGGCCGTCACTACACTCATCACCCAGCTCATGAGCGCCGAACCCGGGCAATACTGGGCTGTCATACACACTGCCATCACAACACTCTTTCACACTCTTACATGAATAATATGCCACACCCGGCCCATAACGCAGACCCGCACACACCATCACAGATCCTGTTCTGGAATGCAGACTCTATCCACAACAAAAGGGCAGAATTTGCCGCGTTCATGGAGCGCAAGGGAATCCTTGTCGCGCTACTGAGCGAGACTAAACTTAAACCGCACAAACAATTAAACTTTCCTGGCTATTGTGTCTATCGTACCGACCGACCGGGCGACGCCGTGGTAGGTGGAACTGCAACCGTCATACACAAAGACATTGAGCACACAAACATAGAGCTCCCTAAACTGGAAAAAATCGAGGCTACGGCCGTCAGAGCCAAGTTCAACGGAGCCTACACCACACTGATATCGGTATACAACAGCCCTGTACGCATCTCAACACGCGATATCAGCACATTACTCAACATTTCACCGCGAGTTATAGTCACTGGAGATCTGAACGCAAAACACCCAGAATGGAATTCACGCATACGAAATCCCAACGGCAAAAAACTGTGCGTACATTCACTAGGCAGAAACTACATTATACTAGCGCCGACTGAACCGACGCACATTCCCTATCAGAGGGGACACAGGCCAGACGTGATAGACATGGCCCTCATCAAGGGCATTACAGCGACACTCAACGTCGCCGTTAAAAACGATCTGCCCTCAAACCACCAACCTGTAATACTATACATTGAGGAAACACTGCAGCACACGGAACAACGCAAGATGTTGGACTACGGGCGTGCGAAATGGACATTGTTCAAGCAAACGCTTGATAGCCACATCCCACCTATACACGAAATTAACGAAACAGCACAAATTGACGAGGCAGTAGAAACCCTCACCAACGCCGTCCAGGGCGCAATGGCAGGCACCATACCTGATCGCACCTCACAACAACGCAGTGCGGCCTTGCCCCAGGAAATTCTGGGCCTAATCTCAATGAGGAATCGCCTCAGGAGACAATGGCAGCGCACCAGGCGTCCGTACTTCAAACGGCACATTAACAGACTACAGGGCATCATACACGATAAAATACAACAGTGGAACCAAAAACTCGAAGGGCTGGACACCACACGACCTGGCGTGTGGCAACTAGCCCGACACTTCACCAGGGAGAAAATATACACTCCAACGCTTCAAGGGCCTGACGGACCTCCATACTCAGCGGAAGAGAAAGCAGAACTAATGGCCCGAACACTCGCAGCGTCATTCACACCGAACCTGGTACCGTCAGATCCAGCGTTCACACTTGCTACTGACCAAGAGGTTACACGCATTCTAGCCCAACCATCGCGCGACGACATTCGACATGCTAGCTCAGCTGAAGTCTCCTGGGCTATAATGCATTCCGCTGCTAGGAAAGCCCCTGGTCATGATGGCATTCAAAACCGTGTCCTCCAAGAGTTCACGGATAAAGCAACTGAGTACCTAACACACATAACGAATGCCATACTATAACACCAACACTTCCCCGGCTTTTGGAAGACGGCCAAGGTCCTGATGTTCAGGAAGCCGGGGAAAGACTACAGCCTCCCACAAAATTACCGACCCATCAGCCTTCTGAGCTCGCTCAGTAAGATTGTTGAGAAGGTGATTCTCAAACGCATCACTAGGCACTGCATAACAAATGACATCCTGAGACCGGGCAATTCGGCTTCAGGAATCACCACTCCACAACACAACAACTCCTACGGGTCGTTGAACATATAACACATGGCTTCAACATAAACAAAGCTACAGGGGCAGTGTTCCTGGACATCGAAAAGGCTTTCGACCGTCTATGGCACAACGGCCTCATCCACAAACTCAGCGACGCGGGATTCCCCGACGGGCTGCTGCGTCTAATACACTCATACCTCACAGACAGGAGTTTCAACACTGACGTGCAGGGAAAACAATCAACACGACACGGTATACACGCGGGAGTACCCCAGGGAAGCATCCTAGGGCCCCTACTGTTTAACCTCTACATAAACGATCTCCGAACCACACACAACACAATGATGGCAATCTACGCGGATGACACAGCCATCCTTGCGCAAGATTGGAAACCATCAAACATTACGTCACGCCTACAGACTGCACTCAGAGTGGCCGAGCCTCGGTTGGAGAAATGGCGTGTTAGAGTAAACGTCGACAAGTGCGAAGCCGTTCTGTTCACTAAAAGACCAAAGCAACTGCGCAAACACCGCTACTGCAGACCAATAACTCTACATGCACGCCCAATACGTTTCCGCGAGAAAGTCAAATACCTCGGTGTCTGGCTGGACCGGAAATTACTCTGGGGGGACCACATACAACACATGACCAACCGAGCTAGCGCGAGGCTCAAACAGCTCTATCCTATGCTCAACAGGCGTAGCATACTGAACAGAAGGGTGTCGAGGTCCATGTACATGACACTTATCCGACCCCTGATGACGTACGCAGCTCCAGTCTGGGGATACGCTGCGCCTACACGCCTGCGCCGTCTGCAGCTCATACAAAACAAAGTACTCAAAATCATAAGCAATGCTCCACGATACACACGCATCGCGGACCTACACCGGGAATACCGACTTGAGACTCTCACAGAGGTAATCCACAAACTCACCACAAGACTATACAGAAACTCCAGACATTCGCAGAACCCGTTTATTCTGGGGAACTACGACCACAACCATAGATGGAAACATAAAAGACCAAAAGACATACTTGCAAGGACATAACATCTATGGCCAAGCATACGCAAACATAACGGCACAGGCGAGCCCCTGTTAATCAGACGCATTTACTGGATATCCAGCTGAAATACACTGCCGAATAACTGGCACCACACAGGGAAGCCGTACCGTACACTGCATGCAAACAAGCTCCACACATCCCCCACACAGTGAGATGATCTATGGCCGATCTCCCACTACTGTATAACGATCTTGATTGTTCCAGGAATGTAGCAGCTGCAGCAACTGGGACACATCGCCATCGCTTGTCACGGTAATGATGCATGATACCTATGCTAACAAATCCAACCTTGCATGAGCTATCGCAGCTAGTAAGCCACTACTGCTCTTACTACCCATCCCACTGTCGCAGAGGTTTTTTTCCCACGGCACGAGCCATGGCACTTTTTTCCCTCTGCTCTTCAGATCGCTACCCTCACTCGCGTTTCGTCCACTATCTATCACCTGATGGACCGTGTTAATGCGTAGTCTTACCCAGACGCACGGACAACATCACAGCCCAGCATCCTGTGATCCACTTACTAGATAACTAACATGTTTACGGAGGTGACAGTAGAACTTTTGGTTTGGTCACCACGTTGGTGCGGGCGTGGAGGGGCCCCATCTCTAAGTGACCCATGCCCGAGGGAGGACTCGAACCTTCGCCGGGACCAGCCGCACAGTCTATGACTGCAGCGCCTTAGACCGCTCAACAAGTTCGACTGAACAGAAACACTCTCCTAAGTATCTCAATGAACTTCTTGCCTTTGGTAGCCAGCGTTTCTGTAACAGAATCACGGTCGTTAATCGTTCCTTCATTGATGACACTCTCGACAAGATCGGGGCTGTTTGTAGCCAGGAGGTCAAAAATACTCGTATATATTCCGCGGGTGCGCAGTCGGATTACTTGTTTGAGACAGTTGTCTGTACATTCAGTGTTACTTCGTAATAGTGTCTTTACCGCCGTTAACGTACGTGTTTTTCCGGCCGATAATGAGTAAGCTAAATCACTACCCACTACAATCACACTTTCGGGGCACTTCCGTGCTGCCATGTTTAGACAGTCTTTCACTGGCTGTGACGCGTTTGAATCTGGTGACCGGTAGAAGAGTTTGATTAGTACACTCTTTGACATAAAACTCGACCGGCGGCCGGCCGCTTCAGAGGCTAAGTTCGCGCCGATCGCGACATGGGACAAAAAAACTGGCCAACTCGCCAATTCTCTAAGTCCTGTTATCTGCACAATCTGGCAACACTGTAGACTGCGGCACTTCCTGGAGGAAAACTTGTCCCAAGATAGAGAGACTCTAGGCTGATTACGCCTGTGGTCTAGCGGTAGCGTGCGTTGTTTCTGTTCATAATGTCAGTGGATCGAGAGCAGCTGGCATAAAATATTTTTATAGCCTCTTCTGTCTGAATGCTGAAGACGTGAATGTAATGGTAGCGCAGATTCAATCTATTTCGCTTTGTGACACACCGATATCAAAATTTTATCTAGTAACGATTTTGCGGCAGATTTCCTGCAGACTGTCCTCCTCTGGACGCCGTATGCGGCAAAGCTCCGGGATCCATTTGCTGGCTACTGGCAGCGGCCGTGGCGACAGCACCGGCGCTGCACTCCCCCGTTCTTTATCGAAAGCGCCTGCTACCGCTCATCGCTTTTGATGATTTAAAACGCTTTATTATTAAATGTTGCTCCACAGAAAATTTCTACAATTTCCATTCACGCTCAAAAGCAACGGAGACAGACGCCCTGATTAGTAGGCGGGTAATCGGCAAGAGCTGAGTATGGCCCGAAATTAATTTTATAGACTGGGACGAAATTAAACCACCTCACTACATTCGATGAATTTATAAATGCTTCATACCTCGTTTCTTTTCCTTTCAAACTTAATTATTTGTGCAACTTTTGGTCAATGTTTGGATGTTTTCGTCAAGTCAGAGTGAGCGTCTGTGGTGTAAAGTGTACTACAGCTCTTGTTTCATTCCTTATGGTAAGTCTATGCGATAAACTGTGTGAATACCTTGCAATGCATGCTCTGTAGCAGTGCAGGCACACTGCACATTTGGAGTTCCATGTATGGGTTCATGAAGTATTTATTGTTGATCGGAAGTGATAGTTAAGGTCATCAGATTTAAACCAGAAAAATTTGTAGTTTTGAAGGTTTCAGAGAACGGAAAGGAATTGCTAACGCCGGTGTTAGAAAACGTCTACAGTTAAATGCTATTGCAAAAATTTAGAAGATGGGAACTATATTAATGAACATGTGCACTTCATAAACAACCTTCCGACATGTTAGACCTATATGACGAACAAAGCTCAAATTTATATCGTTGACAGTCGGTTTGAATCTTTTCAGGACCTATTTTACAGTGAAGCACCTTGGAATTTGCAAAGCAGAAATCCATGATATTAACTTAATTTACTAAGTCGAAATCGGACGAAGATTGATGTTTAAAGGCATTCTTCAGATTTCGCATAAGAAATTTTTACTAGCAGTTTGCAACTCCATTAATTAAAATGGAAAATAAAAGGTTGTAGTCAGCGGCTTCTACCGTGATTCGAACTTATAGTACAAGCACTGCAACGCACAAGGGAACTTCTGAGCTAACGACACACTGGCGGCCAGAGGCGGACTATAGTCACTGCGATGTTGCCTGAGCCTCAAAACGCAACCTTAAACACACAAACAGAGGAGGTGGAGATTACTGTTTTAACGTCCCATCGACAATGATGTCATTAGAGACGGAGCACAAGCTCGGATTAGGGAAGGATGGGGAAGGAAATCGGCCGTGCCCTTCCTAAGGAACCATCCCGGCATTTGCCTGAAGCGATTTAGGGAAATCATTGAAAACCTAAATCAGGATGGCCGGGCGCGGGATTGCACCGTCGTCCTCCCGATTGCACACACAAACAGGTGTTACTTATGTGAAGAACGCCGTTCTTGGAGTCTAGAAATTAAATACACTTTCTAATTGTGTCATCTTGCAGTGGATTATATCGTACGAGTCTTCGATGTGGAAAACGAATGTCAAGTGAATTTAGCGAGGTAACGCTTGCTTCTACTTGACCATTTAATAGACTCGCATTTTTTCCACCGTGACTAATTTTGTAAGCTAGCACATCATCCGTTACAGCACACTCCTGGGGCTGGGTAAAGTGGCCACAATGGTCTGGTGGAACGAGCTATCACAGGTGCAATGCGTGGGTTCAGGCATTTACTTTTAAGAGGCACAAACAGATTTATTTTACCTCTGGTAACCTCAAGAGAAAGACGTTATAATCCAGAATCCGCATTAAACATCACGTTCCTTCATTACCAACTGGGCAGAGCCGGTTTACGTTGGGAAATGACACAGCGGAAGTCATGGTAAAAAGAAATACAGTCGCCAGTAAGCTTACTTACATTAGAAAATTTTATTTTATTTGATGAACCGATAGCCATTTAAAGGGACAGGGCTCTTATTTTACTTGTACTTGATTGAACTAGAGACGTTTAAAAATTTGGTGCTGGACTGTGATTCGAATTCGTATCTCCTCTTTCGAGGATCTGAATCTCTCGGAACAGTATAGTTCAGTCATTTAGTTCCTTTTCCCAAGACTGCAATCTTCTCTAGGTCTCCTCCAAAGGTAAGTATGTGGGTCTGAAACCTGATCCAGTACAAAAATATTCATAATTTCATTTCTAGCTTGATCAAGTGCACACCCAGCTGCTAGTGAAAATTAACGCGCTATTTCAATGTCTGTTCATGTGTTGCCAACAATCGCAACAGGTGTCGTTATTTCTGGTCAAACACGCACACATCTTACTGTTCATGAGTAAGCAACTGATACTTAAGCTATATTCGTGGATGCACGGTAGGTGTGCATTTCGATTGTCGCTTAGGCACAAACGTTTGTATCCTTATTTTAGATTCAGACACCTAGCGGCTCGTAAGAAAAACCGATACGTAACATTTGATTTTTCTTAGTTAACAATCGGATTACGTGTTGGGTTCGTATCTCCGTCACAGAACTTCACATCATGCACTTCATCTTTAAATGCATGCACACTTTGTTACTTCAGAATGGAGGTATATCCGACATCTTTCGTGGTTAGATAACAGGGATGAAAGGGTCTTGATAGGAGTCACGGTTTATTACAAAAATTGTCGTCTTTTATTTTCAAGTTTAGATTTGGTTACTGGTATTGGCAAAACTTTCGGTAATTCATGACTCTTCATGGCTAATCATCAATATGATATGATTAGATTAGATTAGATTACATTAGATTAACTCTTGTTCCATAGATCATGAATACGACATTTCGTAATGATGTGGAACGTGTCATTTTAATGAAAGATTTCTTTAAATACCATGATTCAATTTCTTTACAACAATTTTTTACACTCTCTCTCATTGCTTTTTATTTCTCTCTCTCTCTCTCTCTCTCTCACACACACACACACACACACACACACACACACACACACATTCTTTTTTATTTTTATTTGTATGTTGTGCTCGACTATCGGCGAGGCACGAAAACGCCTGTGAATGACTTTCTTAGTTTTGAGTGCACTTACGAAAGAAATATAAAAACAACAATGAGAGTTACTGATTTATGATGCTCAGTTTGCAGTCAGTTCTGAGTATTATTAGTAACTACGCTCCAGTCCCTAAACCTAGTTACAGAAAGCGAATCAGACGCATTACGTATTCCAGGCCGTAGCAGCCGCGACTTAGAGACACCAGCTATGGTCACTTCCCAGACCGCTGTAGGATCACATCGGTTCGTCTTCTTCCTGCTGGTACTGTAACTGAGATTTGGCAACAAGGCAACGTATGTTTGGCAACTCTGTGATCGACGAGTTACTTCCTGGTGTGCATGGAATTAAGCCTCGAAGTTCACTTGATTTTACCTGTCATTTTCATTGCATAATCTGAGGTATTATAGCTTGGAGGGTAACAAAAGATTGAAAATTTACGGTTTTCAGCCCAGGAAAGTCGTTGCAGGTGGAAATCGCAACTAATCTAGACCTTTAAATAGCGGTTTACGAGTTCTAGTTACTATTGCCGTCGTAATAGGAAGCTGAGACCCATAACTCCTGCCCAGCTCTGTGGTAACATGCTGACCTGTGAAACAGCGTCTGTTACGGTTCGCAGTTCCAGTCTCACTGACTGAAACGTTTTTATCCCTTCTGTGAAAGAGCTACAAGCAGTCAGATCAAACATCAATAAGGAAATCGCAAGAAAATGCTTTCAGCTCATAGTGCAATGTTGAAAAACTTACAATGCTGCACAACAGGTAACGCCTCTTTCCGCTGCTGACAAGCGAATTTTGGGTTTCTAGGAATACGTAACTATATTTATGAAATGCCACATTTGCATACCTCTTGAGTATGACACAGCATACCAATTAAACACAGACCCAATCAAAATCTAAGTGAGTAGTATTTTACTAATTCGTGTCGATAGAGGCATGCTTGTGTACAGATACTTTCGTCGTAAGGTTATCATGGTTAGTTTCATTTCATTTCTTATAATACAATGCACAATTTTCGTAAGGTTTCGTTTAGTGTTGTTAAAACAATAGTAAACATGAGAGAGAAATTAATCATCAACGATATATGCGAATTGTCTGATGTTACCTATGACAGTCTGACAATGCACATGCAGTTTATTGATTACATGCATGTAGAAAATTTGTTCTGAGTTAAAGCTGTCAATCAAAGTTTGAAGAAGAATAAAATATCGCTACCACACGACGGCTAATGTAGAAAATACTTTTCTGACATATTATGGCACGATGCGCTCTCCCTGCACATCTTCGAGATGCATCTGCTGCCTGCAGTCTATTAAACCTGAATAGAACAAAATGTCACAGTAGTTAGTTCTTTTTCCACATGCGACTACTTTGGGTTGAGAAGTGAAGGGAATTATGTTCAAAGTTCCATTAGATTGATAACTTCAGCAGAGAGCAGAATTGCGTTTTAAAAAATGTAGCACTGAATGTATTCGAACTCGCGACATCTTATCTATGCTACAAGCTGACACGTAGCTACAACAGCTCCAGAGCTCGGCAACTATTCCTCCAGAACTTTTGGATTCCACAGCACTGTGAGATTTTGCATATGGCCAGGTCTTGACTTCTGAGAGACAAACAGTTACAGCTTTTCTTTTGGACTGAACGACGTTTTCTAGTAACAGATAGCGCAATAGAATAGCTCAAGTGGAAAGGAACACTTCCTATTTAAACTTCTGCATCCTACAATGTTGGCAGTTGTGTGTAGGTGGCAGTAACGTGATTTTATTTCTGTGATTACAAAATAGTCGAATGTATGCACTGGGTATCCGAGGCAGCTAGTTCATGGTGATTCGGTCAACCAAGTAAATGAATTTACTGAACATGCTGCAAATTACTACAGGGAGCCTGTGTGTCAGAATTCTCATCCAGTGTGGCGCAACTGCGTTACGATGGAAAAATGACTCGCAGAGAAGAGGATTTCGTGGTTTGTTGGACGGATGGTAGGTTGTTATACCTATGGTCTGGGTTCGATTCCCACTTCTGTCAATGATTTTAGATAGGGAGAGACAGATTCCATTCTCTCCTGGCTACACCAAGTGAAGGAGATATAATGGCTGCGTGGTCTGAAAATTCACATTAAAGATGATATTTCTTCTTTACCGAGTAGACGGTAGGTTGAACCACAATAAAGTCTGGAGTGGCGACACGTAGAAACTCTATCACCAGTAACCTTTCTTATACTAGTTATTTATTTCAAGTGACGACACAAACGCTATGTATGGTCACAGGACACTTATTTCATCTTTTATTTGAGCTTTTGTATGTCGATAAAATTGGTTCTGAACTGGGAATGCAACTCAGACCGCCCTTAACGCGGAATTTGATCCCTTCGTGGCAATACAGCTCGGCTACAATTTGTTGTTTGTTCAAAACTGCAGATTCCTCAACACCTTCACATATTATGCGTGAATGGGATTGAATCCTGGCCCGGCACTAAAGATTTAATTATGTATTATCAAGCTCTAGCATGAGAACACCTATCTGCTGGTGAATAATAATTTTGATTTTTAATGTATTTTCATTCGCTGTGAACGCTAACGATATCCGACGTTTTTAACTCCCAGTGAGACACAGAACTATTTGCGAGATGACTGTAAGTTCAAGATGCTATTCTGAGCAGCTGGTGGAGAAAAATTCGGTAGCTGACGTCTCTTTGTGTGTAGTCAACAACGATATGTGTGGGGCTCTATTCCCAGTGAGCGCTGAACTCTTCGTCATATTATTTCAATTCAAACATGCTCACATGTCACTGCTGGTGCAACAAACCCATATTTAACGTTAGTTTTCTCTAGATTATAACAGCGATAGGTGCCGGGTTGGAGTCCTGGGAAGGAAAAAATTAATGTTTCGTCTCGTCATTTCAGTTAAAACATCTAGTTACTGCCGCGAAATTCCGATATGTCACATTTGACTGTGCTTCGATAGCAATCCGATTAGGTTCCGGGTTCGAATCCGTGTCCAACACACAGCTTTACCTCACGGCATTTCAAGTAAGTTACTTGTGAAGAAGCAATATTTAACATCTCTCGTAGTTCGTTAACAGGGACAATTGATGCTGGGTAGGAATTCGCGTCTGTTAAAAATGTTTGCGTTATGCAATTTAAAGTTGATATTTGCTAACTGATACTGTCTAAAATCGAGGTATATCACTCTCTATATGCCTAATCAGGAATGACTGTTAGTTTCCGTCAGTCACGAAATCTTTGCTTAGTCTGCATGAGCTGGGTTTGAATCCATATGCAGAACAAGACGGTTCGTCGTGTCATTTAATGTTCATACATATTCTCAACTAGCTGCTCGTGAATAACTTAAATTTTTAATGTCGTTTTGTGTTAAATAGTTCAAATGGTTCAGATGGCTCTGAGCACTATGGGACTTAACTTCTAAGGTCATCAGTCCCCTAGAACTTAGAACTACTTAAACCTAATTAACCTAAGGACATCACACACATCCATGCCCGAGGCAGGATTCGAACCTGCGACCGTAGCGGTCACGCGGTTCCAGACTGAAGCGCCTAGAACCGCACGGCCACATCGGCCGGCCCCCACCACCTGGTATCAATGCATTACCTTATAATCCATTATATATAATTATTTTCATAGTACACTTGAAATTATAGATGAGTAGGACACAAGACAGAACATAGATAATGTCCGTTTGACGTCAACAGTGTGTAACTGAAGAACCGTATCGGAGCATCACGGCAAGCACTTCGCTGAAGAGCTGCCTCGTCAGAGAGCCGAGAAATGGCAGCGTCGTAGCAAGAATTCGCTTGTATTTTTCAATATGTGGTCTGTTGTCGGTTTGAAGGCCTTCCATAACATCGGCAACGTAGTGCAACTCCACCGAGAGCTGTCTGGAGTAGGGTGGAGATAGCAATGTGAAAGTTGCGAGCTGTCGAAGACGATATTCATATTCCTAATGCGATTAGGACATCGTATACTCTTGACGACGTTTAGCACCTGTGCGGTCAGTCACCCAGTTTCAGAATTCATTTTGAGTAATCCTGCTAAATTCCCAAAATATTGTCTTTTTATATTGATGAGTAATATGGATAGTCGTCACGTTCATGTGCCGTCTACAATGCAAATTTAATGTTACTATCCTAGGAACTAACCTGCAATACGTTTTGTATTTCATAATCGGAACTATCTGCATTAACCGTCATCAGAGCAATGTCAGGGAACAGAATGCAGCAGTGCCTACTTGAGGACCTGCTTGAGTCGTGTTCTAAGGAAAGGGTAGTTGCTGGTTCACATTATATTACACTAGCGAGAAGTACCGACTTTTCCTTTTCTCTGCAAACATCCAGAACTAAATTCAGTAACTAAATGCTAAGAATATATTTGCATTGTGCCAACTCAAAGATCAATAGATATGGATATAGATATAGATTTTTATATTTAAAGCCATTCTCGTTCTGCGTTGGAATAAACATCATTCATTATTTGCTTGTTCTTGTTACGATTGTTATTGTCATTCTCTCACTCGCAAGAGTCTTATGCTGATGCTGTATGAATAAATTATGCCATTGGATACAAAGCGGTTTAGTTTTGAGACCTAACCCACGAGGGGGGAAGGCACAGTGGTCTGCTTCAGGAATTCCAAGCAATAAAACACAAAAACAACCCAGGAAGGGTTCGAACAGCTACTTTCACGCAGAGACATGCATTTGGAATCTGTTCATCGTTACGCGGTCAAACAAGAGGGTAACATTACTGAAACAATGATCGGGCTACTTAGTATATAATAGAGCATACAGATTTCAAGGAGGAAACGTATGAAGACGCAGACTTCCTCGTTATCAATATGTGCGGCATATCTTTCGTGTTAACGAAAGTAAATTCCCGCTTTACCTCTTCTTACGTGTCAAATGAAATGAATGCCATGAGGAATAGAATATTTGTTGACTGAGTCTCTTCTTGCTTCCATCCTTACCAACATATTTCTTCATTCTCGTGGTAATCATGACATTCTATGTGCATGCTGCAAACGATTGCAAGTGGACAAATTCGACATCGAGGTGCAAATCGTTTGGTATCTTACATTATATTCAATTCGAATAAGCTTCCGGTGTATTTTTACTTCGTTTGTATTTTTAGATGATTATGAACGTTACGGAAATTTATCTCACATGCTTTATGTTGAATGAGAAACATTGAATGATACGTTTTGCTTTCCCTACGTTGAAATGATATAATGTCGGCGTCAACAGCCTTCTTCCACGCCGGAAGCTGAAACTTGTATCATGGATTAATGATAATTGAATGTCTCATATGTATACATAGCCCACAAGGCGACGTCAGAAACCATCAGGGGAGAACGCCGCATAAAAACCAAACGTGCGCGCGCGTCTCCACTCTGAAGAACCGTATCGGAGAATCACGGCAAGCACTTCGCTGAAGAGCTGCCTCGTCAGAGAGCCGAGAAATGGCAGCGTCGTAGCAAGTATTTGTCAACACTCTGATAGTGCATTTACTTCCGGGTGTAGGTCGGCGTTACCTCGCTAAATTCACTTGACATTCGTTTTCCACATCGAAGACTCGTACGATATAATCCACTGCAAGATGACACAATTAGAAAGTGTATTTAATTTCTAGACTCCAAGAACGGCGTTCTTCACATAAGTAACACCTGTTTGTGTGTGCAATCGGGAGGACGACGGTGCAATCCCGCGCCCGGCCATCCTGATTTAGGTTTTCAATGATTTCCCTAAATCGCTTCAGGCAAATGCCGGGATGGTTCCTTAGGAAGGGCACGGCCGATTTCCTTCCCCATCCTTCCCTAATCCGAGCTTGTGCTCCGTCTCTAATGACATCATTGTCGATGGGACGTTAAAACAGTAATCTCCACCTCCTCTGTTTGTGTGTTTAAGGTTGCGTTTTGAGGCTCAGGCAACATCGCAGTGACTATAGTCCGCCTCTGGCCGCCAGTGTGTCGTTAGCTCAGAAGTTCCCTTGTGCGTTGCAGTGCTTGTACTATAAGTTCGAATCACGGTAGAAGCCGCTGACTACAACCTTTTATTTTCCATTTTAATTAATGGAGTTGCAAACTGCTAGTAAAAATTTCTTATGCGAAATCTGAAGAATGCCTTTAAACATCAATCTTCGTCCGATTTCGACTTAGTAAATTAAGTTAATATCATGGATTTCTGCTTTGCAAATTCCAAGGTGCTTCACTGTAAAATAGGTCCTGAAAAGATTCAAACCGACTGTCAACGATATAAATTTGAGCTTTGTTCGTCATATAGGTCTAACATGTCGGAAGGTTGTTTATGAAGTGCACATGTTCATTAATATAGTTCCCATCTTCTAAATTTTTGCAATAGCATTTAACTGTAGACGTTTTCTAACACCGGCGTTAGCAATTCCTTTCCGTTCTCTGAAACCTTCAAAACTACAAATTTTTCTGGTTTAAATCTGATGACCTTAACTATCACTTCCGATCAACAATAAATACTTCATGAACCCATACATGGAACTCCAAATGTGCAGTGTGCCTGCACTGCTACAGAGCATGCATTGCAAGGTATTCACACAGTTTATCGCATAGACTTACCATAAGGAATGAAACAAGAGCTGTAGTACACTTTACACCACAGACGCTCACTCTGACTTGACGAAAACATCCAAACATTGACCAAAAGTTGCACAAATAATTAAGTTTGAAAGGAAAAGAAACGAGGTATGAAGCATTTATAAATTCATCGAATGTAGTGAGGTGGTTTAATTTCGTCCCAGTCTATAAAATTAATTTCGGGCCATACTCAGCTCTTGCCGATTACCCGCCTACTAATCAGGGCGTCTGTCTCCGTTGCTTTTGAGCGTGAATGGAAATTGTAGAAATTTTCTGTGGAGCAACATTTAATAATAAAGCGTTTTAAATCATCAAAAGCGATGAGCGGTAGCAGGCGCTTTCGATAAAGAACGGGGGAGTGCAGCGCCGGTGCTGTCGCCACGGCCGCTGCCAGTAGCCAGCAAATGGATCCCGGAGCTTTGCCGCATACGGCGTCCAGAGGAGGACAGTCTGCAGGAAATCTGCCGCAAAATCGTTACTAGATAAAATTTTGATATCGGTGTGTCACAAAGCGAAATAGATTGAATCTGCGCTACCATTACATTCACGTCTTCAGCATTCAGACAGAAGAGGCTATAAAAATATTTTATGCCAGCTGCTCTCGATCCACTGACATTATGAACAGAAACAACGCACGCTACCGCTAGACCACAGGCGTAATCAGCCTAGAGTCTCTCTATCTTGGGACAAGTTTTCCTCCAGGAAGTGCCGCAGTCTACAGTGTTGCCAGATTGTGCAGATAACAGGACTTAGAGAATTGGCGAGTTGGCCAGTTTTTTTGTCCCATGTCGCGATCGGCGCGAACTTAGCCTCTGAAGCGGCCGGCCGCCGGTCGAGTTTTATGTCAAAGAGTGTACATAAAGAAGTGTATGTTCAGCCACTCATGACGTATTCCTATTTAGCATGAACTATATCTTGCAGTGGTATTTCACACGAAAGCGTGAAATCTACATATGATCACGTGTCCACCCGCTCGACGGAAGTGATAGTCCAACCTCCACGACAAGTTACATGCTCTCGAAAGTCATTAATCGACGTCTTGACCATATAATGAATTTCAGCAGGATTGCGACCGTTTTGAGGCTACTTTACTGTTCAAGAGGACAAGTCATTGACACGCCCGGTTACGGGCACATCCCATCATCCACTAGTCTTGCTGTCTATCTCCTATCTGCAATAATTACATTCAGAGACAGCGCGGTATCGATATAAGCAGCAGACAGCGATATATGTATACCCTTATGTTGTGTACATAGTTCCGTGTAGTCAGCGCGTACACAAATTTCCCACTAGAGCGCGCACCGCTAAGCACAACAGCGCACGCGCAGCGCTCGTCCGTCTCCGCACTACGAGATGGCGCTGTCTTATAGACGGACCAAATTCTGCTTCCGCCGATCCGCGTATTAATATGTAACGTTGCCAATGAGATTGCTGCTAACATAGAACCTTTTCTCCTAGCGGATCACACTCGCGCAGTGATACCTGAATGCACGAGGTATTATAACGAGTGTACAGAACTCCGATTAGTCAGTCTGCATTTGTCTGCACCAGTCTGTAGTCAAGTTTCAGTCTGCGCCTAATAAGATTATCATATTCCTGTACATAGCCATGAAGAGAAATGTATAGACACTTTGTCAGATATCAGAGACATGTGAGAATAAGATTAACGTACCAAGACCAAAGGAACTTCAGATTGTCAAATGTAAACAGCATCCAGAATCAAGTTACGTAATATCTATGATTTTTATTATTTTAATAAATGTGTATGGAAATCAATCAAGTTCTGTTTAAAGTTGGTCACCGTCAATCTGCTACTCTAAGCGTGCAACTGGCATTTCTATCGTCTGACCTAACGGCAGAAGATAAACACGCCACGATAAGATAAACACGCCACGATAAGACTACGAGACATATTGCTGACACTCGCCTACTTCGTTAGAGCGACAAGTCAAATAATCTGATGGTGTGTGTACCGAAGGTCTTACAGTACGCACACCACACCTTACAATCTTCATCGCCATATTGCACGACATTGAAAAGATTCAGTCGATTTTACAAGATTGAAGATATCAAATTTTAACTTAGCATCGGAACTAGAAGCTCACATTGGAGCGAGTAGGGAGTCGTCGGTTCATGTGGTGCAGCTAGCCGGCTGGTTCTCTCGCTCGGTCGCACGTTCTTTAACGATTATGCGTCGGTCCGCCTTGGCAACAACATAGTAACATAAGGTGTTTTCAAAACACGTTTGTACACAGTCCACAAAAGAGAGTTCAAAACATAGAGGGCTCAATTGCCATACGCCCTTCTCCTCAACGAGAAACAGCAACGTGTAATTTTGTGAATTCACTTTGGACGTTGAGATAGAACTTAACAATTTCCTACCACGTTTAGTGTTCTGGGATTGGCCAGCAGTAGTGGCCGTGTGGTTCTAGGCGCTACAGTCTGCAACCGAGCGACCGCTACGGTCGCAGGTTCGAATCCTGTCTTGGGCATGGATGTGTGTGATGTCCTTAGGTTAGTTAGGTTTAATTAGTTCTAAGTTCTAGGCGACTGATGACCTCAGAAGTTAAGTCGCATAGTGCTCAGAGCCTCTTTTTGTTCTGGGATGAGGCCACATTCCACTTAGCTGGAAAAATAGTCACAACGTAAGAATACGGGGAACACAGTATTGACATATGCGAGAGCGAGAGAGACATTTTCGCAGTTTCCCGAGAAAAGATCTACCGGTCATTCTTTACTGCGGAAAAGACGGTTACAGGAATCACATACTTGGATATGTTAAAGCTCTGACTTTTTCCATAATTGCGAGAAGTCGTTCCACAATTTCATTTTTCAGCAGGATGGAGCACAACTACCGGCATCTCCATGTAAGAGCAAGCTGTAACCAGGAGCTGCCTAAACGGAGAATCGGCCGTTAGGGTCGTATGGGTGTCGCGTTGTTTCGTTGGCCTCCCATGTTGCCTCTGTTTGTGTGCTTCCACTTCCAACAATTTTGACTGGACTGTAACGCCGCGTAGCAGCAGCAGCGAATGCAGTAACTCCAGACGTGCTCTCAAAAGTATGCGAATCTTTGGCTGTAGTCCAGGACGTAATTTATTGTAGAAAGTACCGCAAGGTTGTATGTGCACGAATGTAAAAGATACACGCTTATGGAATTTGGATGGCTCTGTTCAAAATAAAAAGCTTTGTAGCCCTACGCTTAAGTTAAAACGTTCAAATGGTTCAAATGGCTCTAAGCACTATGGGACTTAACATCTGAAGTCATCAGTCCCCTAGACTTAGAACTACTTAAACCTAAATAAACTAAGGACATCACACACATCCATGCCCGAGGCAGGATTCGAACCTGCGACCGTAACGGCAGCGCGGTTCCGGACTGAAGCGCCTAGAACCGCTCGGCCACATCGCCGGCAGTTAAAACGTACCCCAGCTTTGTACGAAGGGAGTTCAACAAGTAATGCAACACTTTTTTCCTGAAGGCACGCTGTTTCATTCAGAATTCCAATACCTCATATTATTCGACACTCTTTTGGCTACAAAACCATATGTTTCAACGTAATCTACGTTCAATGCGACGGCTTTACACCATCGTACAGGGAGGGACTGTATACCCGCATGGTACCACTCTACTGGTTGATGTCGGAGCCAACGTCTTGCGCCATCAGTAACATCATTCGTGATGTGCAAGCAATTGTGCACAGATGGTCCTTTGTTGCTGTCTATGGTCTTCCGTTAGGCGGCGAGGAACCCGGCGGGCACAAACTTTTGAGTACCCCAACTGGTGGGCAAATATGTCAACAGTACCAACAGAAATGATCACCTAGAATGAGAATGTCCACACGTTCCAACACAGCATAAGTCACCGCTGTCTCCGGAGATCGGTGATAGACGCTTCGCCCAAAGACTCGCCGTGCTTTTGTTCACTGGCAGGTCTCCTCAGATAACTTGCAAGCCCCTATGAATATCTACGATGCTCTAGTTTTCCGCCAAAAGAAACTGAATGGCAACTCTCTGCTTGGAACACATCTCCACTAAAGAGGCCATTTTGAAGGCTACATATGTCTGAATATCATGAAACTATAGGGGCTGAGGTGTGAATATTCCACGATGTCGTACAACAAATTCCCCGTTTTTCCTACTGAAATTGACCGTGAAAAAAGTGTTGCGTTACTTATTGAACACTCCGTGCAGAAAGCACACTCTTACAGACACAGAAGGTTTTTTGACACAGCCCGTATTATGCGACCAATTAAAAAGGAAAGACCTGGCAGCGTCAGCGTTGCAAGGTATCCCAGCAGCGTGTGTGGGGCAACGTGCAGGGCAGCAGCTTGTAAGGCGGAGAAATCGACCAGGACTGATCGAATAAACCGTCGGATTAGCGGCGATCGGTGCCGGCCTTGGCGAGCAGGCAAGGCCCCCACTGCTGTCGTGTCGGTTTCCCATTTCGGTCCCAGACAGCCGGCACGAGAGCTCTCAGAAGACGGAAACACGCCGAATATAAATTACGACACTTATGCAGATTCCGCGCACCAACGGCTTTTTCTTGTTCCTCATCCCCAGCCCCCTCATCCTCGTCGCTTTCCTTTAAGAGTTACTGTGGCCGCAGAGGGCACCTAAGCAGACTATATGGCAAATCCATGATTAGCAAATACTTATTCCCTGTCGGCTTCTAAAAGCGAGATCTATGTAAAAAATATAAGATTATTCTTCGTTAAGGTTTCAGTGCGAATTACTTCCGCATCCTTGCGTTCCATTTTGGGCAGACACTGTGCAACAGTGACACATTTAATGAAGAAAACCCGTTCGGTAAGAAACACTTGCGTCGCTAGTTAGAAATTAGTTCGTGGTGTAACGAAAGGAAATATATAATTCTGCATTAGTCACAGAGATTATATACACAGCAAAGGAATCTGTACAGAAAATTAGAATAAGGATCAACATAAACATGATTTCCGCCCTTTATATTGCTCATGAAAACCACACATTGCATGTTTTACCAACATACAGCGAGACCTTCAGAGCTTGTGGTCCAGATTGCTGTACACACCGGTACCTGGCATTGGTTCTCTTGCATTGTTGTATGCCTGTATTCATCGTGGCATACTACCCACAAGTTCATCAAGGCACCGTTGGTCCAGATTGTCCCACTCCTCAACGGCGATTCGACGTAGATCCCTCAGAGAGGTTGGTGGGTCACGTCGTCCATAAACAGCCCTTTTCAATCTATCCCTGACCTGTTCGATAGGGTTCATGTCTAGAGAACATGCTGGCCACTCGGGTCGAGTGATGTCGTTTTCCTCAAGGAAGTCATTAACAAGAAGTGCACGATGGGGGCGCGAATTGTCGTCCATGCAGACGAATGCCTCACCAATATGCTGCCGATATGGATGCACTATCGATAGGAGGATGGCATGCACGTATCGTACATCCGTTATAGCGTCTTCCATGAGCACCAGCGGCATACGTCGGCCCCTCTTAATGCCACGCCAAAACAGCAGGGAACCTCCACCTTGCTGCACTCACTGGACAGTGTGTCTAAGGCGTTCAGCCTGACCGAGTTGCCTCCAAACACATCTCCGACGATTGTTTGGCTGAAGGCTTATGCGACACTCATCGGTGAATAGAATGTGATGACAATCCTGAGCGGTCCATTCGGCACGTTGTTGGGCCCAACTGTACCGCACTGCATGGTGTCGCGGTTGTAAAGATGGATTGCTTCTCCTGCTCCACAAAAATGTTGCCTCAATCATTTCTGCCTAAAGACTGTGTGACTAACTTCCCGAGTTTGCTCTAGGTAGCGCGCCAATTCGCCCTTGCCACGTTTTCCACTTTCGTTTCAAACAAAAGTGCACTGGCTTTTACATAACACCTATTTCTTATATTGTTGCTAAGCGTCACCATTTCGAAATTGTCAAATTTACATCAACATGAACAATTTATACAACACAAATATTTTTAAATACGAAAGGTCAGCAGAAAATTAATTAACGTAATAAACATTTACATAGTATTTTGCTTACATTATTCACATATAATACAGAGAACCTTAGCCTCCAGTATAGTACACGTTACTTTACATATACAGAAAATTTAGAACCAATCTGTGAAATTTTTAAAGCAAAAAAAATTATAAAAAAGTTAAATGAACCAAAAACAAATATTGTTATAAACTCCTCGACAGCTTAGAAGGAATGGTCCATGAGGAAACTCTTCAGTTTCGATTTGAAAGTGCGTGGATTACTGCTTTTTGAATTCTTGTGGTAGCTTATTGAAAATGGATGCAGCAGTATACTGCACAACTTTCTGCATAAGAGCTAAGGAAGTGCGATCCAAATGCAGACTGGATTTCTGCCTACTATTAGCTGAGTGAAAGCTGCTTATTCTTGGGAATAAGCTAATACTGTTAACAAGAAATGACACTAAGAAATATATATATATTGAGACGCCAATATCAAAATACCCAGACTCGTGAACAGGGGTCGACAAGAGGTTCGTGGACTTACACTATTTCTTGCCCGAAACGCCCGTTTCTGAGCCAAAAATATCCTTTTAGAATGGGAAGAAGTTACCCCAAAATACACCCCTGGAAATTGAAATAAGAACACCGTGAATTCATTGTCCCAGGAAGGGAAAACTTTATTGACACATTCCTGGGGTCAGATACATCACATGATCACACTGACAGAACCACAGGCACATAGACACAGGCAACAGAGCATGCACAATGTCGGCACTAGTACAGTGTATATCCACCTTTCGCAGCAATGCAGGCTGCTATTCTCCCATGGAGACGATCGTAGAGATGCTGTAGTCCTGTGGAACGGCTTGCCATGCCCTTTCCACCTGGCGCCTCAGTTGGACCAGCGTTCGTGCTGGACGTGCAGACCGCGTGAGACGACGCTTCATCCAGTCCCAAACATGCTCAATGGGGGACAGATCCGGAGATCTTGCTGGCCAGGGTAGTTGACTTACACCTTCTAGAGCACGTTGGGTGGCACGGGATACATGCGGACGTGCATTGTCCTGTTGGAACAGCAAGTTCCCTTGCCGGTCTAGGAATGGTAGAACGATGGGTTCGATGACGGTTTGGATGTACCGTGCACTATTCAGTGTCCCCTCGACGATCACCAGTGGTGTACGGCCAGTGTAGGAGATCGCTCCCCACACCATGATGCCGGGTGTTGGCCCTGTGTGCCTCGGTCGTATGCAGTCCTGATTGTGGCGCTCACCTGCACGGCGCCAAACACGCATACGACCATCATTGGCACCAAGGCAGAAGCGACTCTCATCGCTGAAGACGACACGTCTCCATTCGTCCCTCCATTCACGCCTGTCGCGACACCACTGGAGGCGGGCTGCACGATGTTGGGGCGTGAGCGGAAGACGGCCTAACGGTGTGCGGGACCGTAGCCCAGCTTCATGGAGACGGTTGCGAATGGTCCTCGCCGATACCCCAGGAACAACAGTGTCCCTAATTTGCTGGGAAGTGGCGGTGCGGTCCCCTACGGCACTGCGTAGGATCCTACGGTCTTGGCGTGCATCCGTGCGTCGCTGCGGTCCGGTCCCAGGTCGACGGGCACGTGCACCTTCCGCCGACCACTGGCGACAACATCGATGTACTGTGGAGACCTCACGCCCCACGTGTTGAGCAATTCGGTGGTACGTCCACCCGGCCTCCCGCATGCCCACTATACGCCCTCGCTCAAAGTCCGTCAACTGCACATACGGTTCACGTCCACGCTGTCGCGGCATGCTACCAGTGTTAAAGACTGCGATGGAGCTCCGTATGCCACGGCAAACTGGCTGACACTGACGGCGGCGGTGCACAAATGCTGCGCAGCTAGCGCCATTCGACGGCCAACACCGCAATTCCTGGTGTGTCCGCTGTGCCGTGCGTGTGATCATTGCTTGTACAGCCCTCTCGCAGTGTCCGGAGCAAGTATGGTGGGTCTGACACACCGGTGTCAATGTGTTCTTTTTTCCATTTCCAGGTGTGTATAATACCATACGACATAAGCGAATGAAAATAAGCATAGTAGACTAATTTTCGTCTGGCTCGATCACTCACTTCAGATACCGATCAAATAGTAAAAATGGCAGCATTAAGTCTTTGAATAAGATCCTACACATGGGCTTTCCACTAGAGTTTACTATCTATCTGAACACCTAGAAATTTGAACTGATCAGTTTCACTAATCATAAGCCCATTCTGTGAAATTAAAAAGTCAGGTTTTGTTGAATTGTGTGTTAGAAACGGCAAAAACTGAGTCTTGCTGTGTTTTAGCGTCTTTATTTTGTACAAGCCATGGACTTATGTCATGAACAGAAATATTTTAGAGCTACCTGTAATACTAGAGGGCATATCATTTATATAAGTAAAAAACAGGAGTGACCCCGACACTGATCTCTGGGGCAGCCATACCCCATTAAGACCCCACATCATAGCTATTCTCAACACTGTGAATAATGACCTTTTGCTGTCTGTTGCTAAAGTAAGAGGTGAACCAGTTGTGAGCTACTCTTCGTATTCCGTAATGGTCCGACTTCTGGAGCAATACTTTGTGATCAGCACAACCTTAGTTAAATCAAAAAATATGCCTAGCGTTCGAAAACTTTTGTTTAACCCATGTAGTGCCTCACAGAGAAAAGAGAATACAGCATTTTCAGTTGTTAAACGATTGCCGGCCGGTGTGGCCGTGCGATTCTAGGCGCTTCAGTCTGGAACCGCGTGACCGCTACGGTCGCAGGTTCGAATCCTGCCTCGAGCATGGAAGCGTGTGATGTCCTTAGCTTAGTTAGGTTTAAGTAGTTCTAAGTTCTAGGGGACTGATGACCACAGATGGTAAGTCCCATAGTGCTCAGAGCCATTTGAACCATTTGTTAAACGATTTCTAAATCTGAAATAGGTCTAAAATTGTCTACATTATCCATTTCTACATCTACATGGATACTCTCAAAATCACATTTAAGTGCCTGGAAGGGGGTTCATCGTACCACCTTCACAATTCTCTATTATTCAAATATCGTATAGCGCGCGAAAAAAACGAACACCTATATCTTTCCGTACGATCTCTGATTTCCCTTATTTTATCGTGGTGATCGTTTCTCCCTGTGTAGGTCGGTGTCAACAAAATATTTTCGCATTCGGAGGAGAAAGTTGATGATTGGAATTTCGTGAGAAGATTCCGTCGCAACGAAAAACGCCTTTCTTTTAATGATGTCCAGCCCAAATCCTGTATCATTTCTGTGACACTCTCTCACATATTTCGCGATAATACAAAACGTGCTGCCCTCCTTTGAACTTTTTCGATGTACTCCGTCAGTACTATATGGTAAGAATCCCACGCCGCGCAGCAGTATTCTAAAAGAGGCAGTCTCCTTAGTAGATCTGTTACATTTTCTAAGTATCCTGCCAATAAAAAGCAGTCTTTGTAACGCCTTCCCCACAACATTTTCTATGTGTTCCTTCCAGTTTAAGTTGTTCGTAATTGTAATACCTAGGTATTTAATTGAATTTACGGCTTTTAGATTAGACTGATTTATCGTGTAAGCGAAGTTTAACGAATTCCTTATAGTACTCATGCGGATGGCCTCACACTTTTCGTTATTTAGGATCAACTGCCACTTTTCGCACCATTCAGATACCTTTTCTAAATCGTTTTGCAATTTGTTTTGATCTTCCGATGACTTTATTAGTCGATAAACGACAGCGTTATCTGCAAACAACCTAAGACGGCTGCTCAGATTGTCTCCCAAATCGTTTAAATATGTAAAGAAGACAGTTCTCTTCGATGTAATTCATAATGTTTGAACACAATATATGTTCCAAAATCCTGCTGCATCGACGTTAACGATATGGGCCTGTAATTTAGTGGAATATTGGTGTGACCTGTGCAACTTTTCAGTCTTTGGGTACGGATCTTCCGTCGAGCGAACGGTTGTATATCATTGTTAAGTATGGAGCTAATGTATCAGCATACTCCGAAAGGAACCTTATTGTTATAGAGTATGGCCCAGAAGAGTTGCTTTTATTATGTAATTTAAGTTGCTTCATTACTCCGAGGATATTTACTTCTACGTTACTCATGTAGGCAGCTGTTCTCGATTCGAATTCTGGAATAATTACTTCGTCTTCTTTTGTGAAGGCATTTCGGAAGGCTCTGTTTAGTAAATCTGCTTTGGCAGCACTGTCTTCGATGGTACCTCCATTGCTATTGCGCAGAGAAGGCATTAATTGTTTCTTGCCGCTAACATACGTCACATACGACCAGAATCTCTTTGGATTTTCTTCCAGGCTTCGAGACAAAGTTTCGTTGTGGAAACTATTATAAGCATCTCACTTTGAAGTCCGCACTAAATTTCGAGCTTCTGTAAAAGATCGCCAATCTTAGGGATTTTGCGTCTGTTTAAATTTGGCACGTTTGTTTCGTTGTTTCTGCAACAGTGTTCTACCCCGTTTTGTGAACCAGGGAGGATCAGCTCCGTCGTTTGTTAATTTATTTGGTATTAATCTCTCAATTGCTGCCGATACTATTTCTTTGAATTCAAGTTACATCTGGTCTACACTTATATTATTAATTTGGAATGAGTGGAGATTGTCTCTCAGGAAGTCGTCAAGTGAATTTTTATCTGCTTTTTTGAAAAGGTATATTTTCCGTTTATTTTTGGAGGATTTGGGGATTACAATATTCAAGCTCGCTACAACAACCTTGTGTTCACAAATCGCTGTATCAGTTTTGATGCTCGTTATCAACTCAGGATTATTTGTTGTTAAGAGGTCAAGTGTGTTTTCACGACCGTTTACTATTGGGCTCATGAACTAATTGCTCGAAATAATTTTCAGAGAATGCGTTTATCACAACTTCGGATGATATTTTATGTGTACCTCCGGAATTAAACATATATTTTCGTCAACATACCGCGGGTAAATTAAAGCCACCACCAACTATTATCGTATGAGTGGGGTACGTGTCTGAAATCAAACTCAAGGTTTCTTTGAACCTTTCAGCAACTGTATCATCTGGATTGGGAGATCGTTAAAAGGATCCAATTATTATTTTATTCCGGTTGCTAACAATGACCTCTGCCCATACTAACTCTATCTATTTCAATTTCACGACAAGTTAAACTACTTCTAACAGCAACAAACACGCCATCGTCAACCGTGTTTAGCCTATCCTTTCGGAAAACCGTTAGGTTCTTTGCAAAAATTTCGGCTGAGCTTATATCCGGCTTTAGCCAGCTTTCAGTGCCTATAACGATTTAAGCATCAGTGCTTTCTATAAGCGCTTGGAGCACTGCTACTTTCCCAACACAGCTACGACAATTTACAACTGTTATACCAATGGTTCCTGTATATACGTTCTTCCTGTGTTCAGGCTGCACACTTTGTGACTGAAGCCCTTCTTGTGTTTCCCTGAGACCCTCTAACTTAAAAAACCGCCCAGTCCACGCCACACAGCCCCTGCTACCCGTATAGCCGCCTCCTGTGTATAGGCGTTTCGTAAAGCGGCTTTACTACTGAATACTTTAATCGTTCAGGAAACTGACCATTCCTAAAGGAAAAATTACAAATATGGCTAAATAAAGGGCTAACATGCGCAGCACAGTACTTTAATATTCTGCTAGGCACTCCATCATATCCGTGATAGCCGGCCGGTGTGGCCGTGCGGTTCTAGGCGCTTCAGTCTGGATCCGCGTGACCGCTACGGTCGCAGGTTCGAATCCTGCCTCGGGCATGGATGTGTGTGATGTCCTTTGGCTAGCTACGTTTAAGTAGTTCTACGTTTTAGGGGACTGATGACCTCAGAAGTTAAGTCCCATAGTGCTCAGAGCCATTTGAACCATATCCGTGATAGTCTTAGTCTTCAGTGATTTAATAATTGACTCATTCTCCCCCTTGTCAGTATCACAGAGGATTATTTGAGACATCAGTCTTGGAAAGGCATTCGCCAAGATTGTTATATAATTCCCTGTAGAAACTAAATTTTTATTTAATTCACCAGAAATGCTCAGAAAATGATTGTTAAATACTGTTCATATATGTGATTTAACAGTAACAGAAATATTTTTACTACGAACTGACTTTATATAGTCGACCTTGTGCTGCTGACCAGACACTTCCTTCACAACTGACCAGATGGTTTTAATTTTATCCTGTGAATTAGCTATTGTATTTGCGCACCACATACTCTTTGCCTTCCTAATAACATTTTTAAGCATTTTACAGTACTGTTTGTAATGGGCTACTGCAGATTGATTGTGACTACTTCTAACATTTTGATATAATTCTTGCTTTGTTCTACATGATATCCTTATCCTACTGGTCAGCCACCCGGGCTGCCTATTACTGCTAGTACCCCGTTTAGCACGTTCTAATGGAAAGCCACTCTCAGAGAGCATGAGAAATGTGTTAAAGAAAGCATTATATTTATCATCTATGTTATCGGCACTATAAAAATCCTGCCACTCTTGTTCCTTGACAAGGTTTAAAAACTCGCTATTGCTGTTGGATTAAGTTTCCTACATAGTTTGTAATTATATGTGTCATTTGTTTGAGTACAAAATCCTTTTGGTGTTAAAATTTGTGCATCATGGTCTGAAACGCCATTCACCCTTTTACTAACTGAATGCCCATCTAGTAATGAAGAATGAATAAAAAGATTGTCTGTGGCTGGGCTACTGTTCCCCTGCATCCTAGTTGGAAAAAACACTGTTTGCATCATATCATATGAATATAGGAGGTCTACCAACAACCTTTTTCTTGCACCTTCATATACAACACTTATACAGAAGTCACCACATATAACTAATTTCTGGTATTTCTTACAAAGTGAATCTAGAACTCCCCTAGCTTGAGCAGAAATGCTATGAACTCAGAGTAAGGGGACCTATAAACAACAACAATTAGAAGTTTAGTTTCACTGATTTCAACTGCCCCAGCACAACATTCAAATATCTGTTCGGAGCAGTGCTGTGATACATCTATGGACTCAAATGGAATACTGCTTTTTACGTACATAGCCACTCCCCCACCCTGCAAGGAACTCCTTGAAAAACAGCCAACTAATCTGTATTCTGGTGAAGGAAACCTTCTAAATTGTCAAATTATTTAAGTGGTGCTCCGATATACCAATAAGTTCAGAGTCAACATCTATGAAGTTCATTAATTTTATCTCTAACACTCCTTATATTTTGGTGAAATATGCCAATTTCTTCTCTACTTGGAAACATGATGTCCTCTGAAGGTGAGCCCTTAGTTAGAGGGACTTTCTTTAAGGTCGTATACGTATCAGCTGACTTCAATCTAAAAAAGGAGTCTGACTCGTAGACAGTCTGAACCGTAGGATTTCCCTACATTAAGTGATTTAAACTGCTTCGCTACACGAAGATGTCCTCTTCTAAGTCACTCATATTGGGAACAGTTCTTGATTCGAATTCTGGAATATTTACTTGGCGAAGGAATTGCGGAAAATCATACTTAGTTTCGCAAAGCGAAGATACTGACTATGTCTTTCCAATAGTGTACCAGAATCTTTTAGAATTTTCTTCCATATTTCGAGAAAGAGTTTCGCAGTGGAAGCTGGTAAATGCACCTCCCATTGATGTCTGCACTAAATTTCGAGCTTCTGCACAACTTCGCTAATCTTGAAGATTTAACTTTCCTTTATATTAGGCATGCTTCTTTCGTTCCTCCTGTAACAATGTTCTGAACTCTTTTGTGTATCATGAAGGGTCAGTTGGTATAAATCTCCCTCCATTGCTGCCGATACTGTTTCTCTGAATGTAAGCTACTTCTGGTGTACGCTTTCGTAGCTATACTCTGTTCATCATAAGAATAAACCTGATCTAAACAAACACAAATTTCGATGATTTGTCAGAGGTAGTAGCATACGTACACTGGTGTCTTTACGCTCTAGGAAGTAAGTCCTATATTTGTGTCAGATATCTTATTACTAAGTTACGTTAAATGAAACTTTAACATAGTCTAATGAACTAACAGCCATCAACACATTTCATAACCACTTTTGCTGTTAAATTTTTAAATCAGAAATCGTGTACCATTACATTCTCTTTACTGTTGTACTGGGATTGTCGCGCTGTTAATACGCAGTGTGAAAATGGGTGAGGCTGCTTCCTGCTCCCTATTGAAAACACGCGTGTGGAACACGGTTAAAAAGTGCCGAGAAATAGGTTGTTCTTAATGTTCTTCATAAATTTACAGAAAAAAATTGGCTTTGAAGTTTAACGAGTGTCTGTATTTGATACACTTGATACTCAGTGGATGTATAGTGGAATCGGGAGCGTAGTAAATAAATAACGTGGAGCAGTCCGGAGATCGCAGTTTCAAAAAAATGGTTCAAATGGCTACCGAGCACTCTGGGACTTAACAGCTAAGGTCATCAGACCCCTAGACCTAAGAACTACTTAAACCTAACTAACCTAAGGACATCACACACATCCATGCCCGAGGCACGATTCGAACCTGCGACCGGAGCGGTCGCGCGGTTCCAGACTGAGTCGCATAGAACCGCTCGGCCACTTCGGCCGACCCGCAGGTTCAAATCTCGCCTTTACCATCCTTATTTTTTTTCGTTCAATTTGAAATACCTACATGTCGTAAGTGTAAAATTCATCAACATCTTTTTATGAACAGTACACGTATTCTTGTTTCTAATTACTTACTGCAGCGAAGTCCTGTTTTTATTTCAAATATAAATTCTT
Organism: Schistocerca cancellata; assembly: GCF_023864275.1. Taxonomy (NCBI): domain Eukaryota; kingdom Metazoa; phylum Arthropoda; class Insecta; order Orthoptera; family Acrididae; genus Schistocerca; species Schistocerca cancellata. Next base: position 250,226,561 of record NC_064632.1, read on the forward strand.
AATTATCGATATTCTATGAAATATCATTAATAAAAGTTGCTTAAATTAATAAGATATAACAATTTAATTTTAGGACCAAATTAAAAACCAAATACTCTTTATTTGGACTATGTCCATTGTTTTATACCACAGATGTAGTCTCACACGAACCGGAGTGATAAGTGTCGCAGAAACATGAAAAACAATCATTTTCACAGCATCGAGCACACCAAACAAATGCTGCATTTTTACTATTACAATATGAGTCCAACAGAACTGATCTGGAGCCAACTTAAGTGATTTATCGCGAGAAATAACAAGAATGTTAAACTGCCAGACGTACGGGAACTAACGCCCGCAGCTTGTTCACATGTTGCTGCCGAACGGTGGCGGAATGTAGAAAGGTACGTCATAGAAGAAGAGGAGAAAATGCGGCGCCATGGCTTCACAGATTCTGTCGTTGATCGAGTCGTTATCAGCGTAGCAGATGACAGTTCCACAAGTGAAATGTATTTCTCGGATTCGGATAAGGAATGACGTAAGAGATAACCCGACGATTCACTGTAATTAATACCGTCAAACATTATGGTAAAATACCTGCAGCATGCCTTTGGATAACACATAGTAAAATTACTCTGTGTTTTAGTTAGGATATTTCAACACTATTGTGTTTAATGAGAATACTATGTTAGGTGAGAAAGGGACCATTTTATGGTTCAAATGGCTCTGAGCACTATTGGACTTAACTTCTGAGGTCATCAGTTCCCTAGAACTTAACCTAAATAAGCTATGGACAACGCACACATCCATGCCCGAGAGAGGATTCGAACCTGCGACCGTAGTGATCGCGCGGTTCCAGACTGTAGCATTTTATGCTTTCCGTCTGGTCACGTAAAAAGCGTACGGTAGCGCTGGAGTTTCGCAGAACGTTATTTCATTCTCTTTAAACATTAAATGACATTACAAGCCGGCCGCGGTGGCCCAGCGGTTCTAGGCGTTTCAGTCCGGAACCGCGCGACAGCTTCGGTCGCAGGTTCGAATCCTTCCTCGAGCATGGATGTGTGTGATTTTCTTAGGTTAGTTAGGTTTAAGTAGTTTTACGTTCTAGAGGACTGATGACCTCAGATATTAAATCCCATAGTGCTCAGAGCCATTTAAACCATTTTTTGACATTACAAGCTATATTGTTTCTCTGCTCGTCTGTTTTTACGTCTGAACTGCAACTACTCACATCATTGTAGGTTAGTGAGACCAGTTGCTCTCGAAGTTAAATGCGCCGATAAGGCTGTTGTCCCGTATTATCGTTCAGTCTATGTGCATGTAACACAGCATTTAACTCGGACAGCACTGGCCAGCCAGCTGGTCCAGCTAACCTACAATGATGTGAACAGTTGCAGTTCAGACGTGAAAAGAGACGGCCAGGGAAACAATATAGCTCCGAATGTCATTTAATGTTTAAAGAGAATGAAATAATGTTCCGTGAAACTCCAGCACTACCGCCCGCTTCTTGGGTGGCCAGACGGAAAGCGTAAAATGCTCTCGTTCTCACTTAACATGGTATTAGAATTACGATGAATGTTTTCACATCCATTTGCACTTCGAGCAATCTCCTGAAGTAATTGCTCAAAATGATTTTCGGACGATGTTTTATGGCCTACCACCGACTTTAAACATATAATTTCGCCAACATATCGAGGGTAGATTGAGGTCACCACTAACACTCCCACGTAATATTTTATGAGTGGGGAACCTGTTTGAATCGAGACTCAAGTTTGTTTGAAATATTCAGCAAGTGAAGCCATCTGAGCAAAGGGAGCCAGTTATTAATTTATTCTGGTTGTCAAGTGTAAACTCTACCCATACAAACTCACAGATACTATTTACTTCGATTTCACCACAAGGTAAACTACTTATGACAGCATCAAACACCCGTCCACCAGCTGTATTTAATCCATCCTTTCAGACTATCGCACGATCCTTTGAAAAAAATTAGGCTGAACTTACCTCCGGCTTTAGCAAGCTCTCGTTACCTGTAACGATTTGTGCCTCAGTGCTTTCTGCTAGCGACTAGAGCTCTGGCTTTATCCTAACACAGCTACGACAATTCGTTACTATAATGCCTATGCTTTACAGGTCAATCCCTGACCTGTGTTTAACCGACACTGTTTTGAGGCCGAAAAACCCTTTTTGTTCCTTCCCGAAACCCTCTAACCAAAAAAAGCCGGCCAGGCGATTCCACACATACTCTGCTGCCTGCATAGCCGCGGCCTGTGTGTAGGAGATAATATACACTGCTAAAAAAAATTACAGGGATGTTATACCGGAGCCAAGGTAGCCCCTGAGGGCCGGCAAGCCATATTACACCACAGAGGACGAGGTCGTCTATGTCCAAGGCGTACCAAAAGCACCATGGTAAACACCGGCTATTTACATACAAGATAATGGAAACAGACATTCCGATCACTACTTCCCGCAAGGTGAACTCGAGCCACGACCTGCAGGAAGTATCACTATTCCAAAACCTGATTGGATGGAGACAGCTATTTAGGGGCTAGAACAAGCCCCGAAGTTCAATTCACTCCGGATGCCGACCTCGTGTACTTCGACCACTGAAGATTACGTCTTCGTCTCTGAATTGGACTCATACTAGTGTGTGTGCCTTACCACGAACCTTTGTGGAAATTTAGAAGTGAACTTTTGTTTCCCTCAATTATGAGACTTTTACTGGCATCGTTATTGTTACCATTCATTTGTTGTTCAGTCATCAACCTTGTGAACTTACACCCATAAAAGTTGTGTTTATGAAAAATTGCGAATTGTCAGTCACAACAAGGGACAACATTTTAAACAACAGCATTATGTTTTCAGAAAGGTTTGCTGTAAAACAGGCTTTTGTTCTTGAAACCGAAACCTTTATTTAAAGGAATGTATATATGCTGTTCTCTTCTCATCACGCACGTTGGTGCTGTAACCAGAAATTCAACACATTGTCGTAAAACAAAGTGAAAACTCCTTCACTTATTCACAGAAAAAGGAACATATCAATACCTGATACGGCTTCCACTTGCCTGTCTTAATGCCTCACATCTTCGAAACAGGCTTCTGACAAGTCTACGAACATTTTCTTCTGTAATTTTGTCCCTCTCCTCAATAAGGACCTCTGCAAGTCGTCTAAGAGTCTGAGATGCTACTGGACGGGACCGAAGTTGTGTGTCGAGCATATCCCACAAATGCCCAGTAGGACTGAAGTCAGAACTCAGGATAAGCCAGTTTAATGTTTTAATCGTGAGGTCCTGTAACGTGTCCCTGGTGGCTGCTGCTGAATGCGCTGTCGCATTGTCGTGTTGCAGGATAAACAGCAATGGGAGTAACATGATCCAGTACATGCTCGTCGATGTACAGTATTAATACACAGTACAGTATTAATACACTAGAGCGTGGAAAAGTAAACTGCCTTTATTGACAATACGGAACCAAAAACTCTAATTGGATATGCACTATACACATTGGCCAGTCGCCAATGCAGCTATGCTGGTATGTAGAACGAGAATGAACAAGCCTTTACAAAACAAAATACAAAAACGTCTGCCAAGTTCTCTACTGCGCTGGGAATTAAGTATTCATACACCAACAGAAAATGACACTTCTAACAAATCCAGAACATGTTTCATGCTTCGTATGCATAACCTTCCGATGTATTACCTCTCGCAACCTCCGTGGTAAGGAATGGATCAATTTTCTTGTAATTTCCGACGTGATACCTTCCCATTCTCGAAGGAGAGCCTCTTTCAAAGAGGCCTTACTACGGATGTCGTGTTTTCTCATTCGTGTTTCCAGCTCACTCCACAAGTGTTCGATGGGATTCAGGTCCGGACTCTGAGCTGGTGTTTTAAGAGTGTGTGGAGTGTTGTAGAGCAACCACAGCCGGGCAATTTGCGCCGTATGTTTGGGATCATTGTCCTGTTGGAAGTAATAATTTCTAGGAAGACCCAAGGCGTCAACACTCTGTTGAAAGTTCTGTTTGAGAATGTTCATATACACAAATATCTCCATGGTACCTTCCACAAACACTAATTTTCCGACACCGGAGGCTGACATACAGCCCCATACCATCACTCCACCACCTCCGTGCTTCACCGTGGGTTGAATGTTGTTTCGGTCGAGGTCTGTATTCGGTCTTCTCTAGACCAAGATCCAACCATCATTGTGCACTATATTAAATTTGCTTTCATCACTAAACAATACAGTATCCCAGAAGTCTGCAGTCCTGGATACATGCTGTTTCGCGAATTCCATCCGCCACTTCCTGTTCTTTTTGCTGATGTAGGGCTTTCGTCTCGGGACCCTGGCTCCGTCGCCCGAGCGATTGAGAATGCTACGAACTGCCCTTGGAGTGATGTCCTTTCGGAAGTGGTCATGTACATATGCGGATAGTGCCGACGTTGTCGTTTCCGGGTTTTTCTTGATGATTCTTAGTAGCATTCTGGTCTCTCTTGCTGTAAGCTTCTGTGGACGATCGTGTCGTTCACTGTTTGTTACTACATGTCTGTCCTTATATCGCTTAATGGTAGATTGCACAGTCGCTCGGCTTTGTCCTATGATGTTCGCAATTTCGGCATACGACTTGTGTTGAAGATGTTTCGTTCCTCAATGGTCGTTTCCTTCTCGTTGCGGCCCATTCTGCTGTTCCACGGTACCCACGTTCGCCACGCCGTCAGCCGTTTGTTTGGTTGAAAGTAGTCCACTGTATTAATACATTTTGCCCTGTCGTAGACCGTGCGGAGTGTCACATATTTTATTTTCCCAGAATAGCTTCATGGCATACGGGAAGCTTCATTACCAAGAACATGGTTATCTGACGCTACTTTATCGTACTTATTCGTATCGGCGCTGTGGGTGATTTACTATCCCAACACCCCATCGTAGTTTGTCACCACCTACTGTATGAATACTTATTTCCATGACTGTACCTCTGAGCGTTACGTCGTCCCCTAAGTATCTGAGGGTTTGATCGAACATTAATTGTGATGCCACTCCAAATCAAGATTGAGCCGCTGCCACATCTGTCCATTTCCTGGACTGGTGCTTCATTGTAGCGTTCACCAAGACGACAATACACACGTATAGGTCCGCTGCACTGCGTTAGACAAAAGCGGTACTCGTCCGTAAATAACACACTGCGGCAGTGACGCAGCTGCCAGTGCTTATGTTTCCATTCAGCAAATCGAAGTCTACCTCTCATGTGCAGAGCAGTTAATCGAGGGACGCGATGAGGTCTTCTTCGTCTCAAACCAGCCTCTCGGAGTCTGTTGCGTATTATTTGGCCAGTTGCCGCTCTTGTGTCATTTTGTAGGTCCCGGACAGTCGCATTGCGCCGGCGGAGAGAACAGTTAACCACATATCGGTCGTCTCTGGCCGGTGTTTCCCATTTTTTCTCTTGCGCTGGCTTTTTTGTGTATGTCACGAAATCGTTTCCAAACCCTCCCAATACCAGACGAAGCCACATTAAACTCTGCAGACACAGCACCAATAGCCCAAATTTTCTGTAGTAACATCGCTGTCCAAACACGTTCTGCCCCAGCGAGATTCCTCAGTTTGACTGATGAAACAGTACAAAGATTATAGAGACGCCTTCGTTGTTTATCGTCACTCGATGGCACAGTGAGACATTGCGCTTTCATTTCACTCTTTGGAAGAGCACGATACATTTGAATAATGCCACTAGGCCATAGTTTTCAAACGTTTTTGGAGGATTGTTCTCATTGTTAAAACACGACGGAAGGCTAAGTTTGGTTGTTTGGTTGATCTGCGGCGAGGGGACCACACACTGAGGTCATCAGTCCCATCGGAATAGGGAAGGATGGGGAAGGGAATCGGCCGTGCCCTGTCAAAGGAACCATCCCGGCATTTGGCTGAATCGATTTAAGAAAATTACGGAAAATCTAAATCAGGATGGGCAGACGAGCGTTTGAACCGTCCTCCTCCCGAATGAGAGTCCAGTATGATAACCACCTCGTTCGGTGAAAGCCAAGAGCAACAGTATATATTAATCACAGAATAAGTAGATGGTACACTCGACCAAATTCTTGTCCCTCTAATTGTTTTGAGCAGTGTACTTCCAGATACACCTACGTCTACACCTACATGGATACTCTGCAGATCACACTCAAGTATTTGGCAAAGGTTTCATCTAACCACTTTCATAAAAATTCTCTATTACTCCAGTCTCGAACAGCGCGCGGGAGAAACGAACACCTATATTTTACCGTGCAGGCTCTCATTTCCCTTGTTTTATTATGATGATCATTTCTCTAGGTAGGTCGAGTCAACAAACATTTTCGCATTCGGAGGAGAAAGTTGATGACTGAAATTTCGTGAGAAGATCCCGCAGCAACAAAAACGCCTTCATTATAATAATGTCCACCCCAAATCCTGAATCATGTCCGTGGCACTCTCTTCCCTATTTCTCGATAATACGAAACGTGCTGCTCTTCTCTGAACTTTCTCGTTATACTCTGTCAATCGTATCTGGTAAGGACCGCGCACAGCGCAGCACTACTCCAAAAGAGGACGGACAAGCGTAGTGCAGGCAGTCTCTTTAGCAGATCTGTTACATTTTCTAAGTGTTCTGCCAATAAAACGCAGTCTTTGGTTTGCCTTCTCCACAACATTTTCTATGTGATCTTTCGAATTTAAGTTGTTCGTAATTGTAATTTATTCAGTTGAATTTACGGCCGTTAGAATTTATTGATTCACCGTGTAACCCAAGTTTAACGGTTTCCTTTTAGCACTCATGTGTATAGCATAGCACATTTCATCATTTAGGGCCAACTGCCAATTTTCGCACCATACAGATATCTTTTCTAAACCGCTTTTCAATTTCTTTTGATGTTGTTGTTGTTGTGGTCTTCAGTCCTGAGACTGGTTTGATGCAGCTTTTCATGCTACTCTATCCTGTGCAAGCTTCTTCATCTCCCAGTACTTACTGCAACCTACATCCTTCTGAATCTGCTTAGTGTATTCATCTCTTGGTCTCCCTCTACGATTTTTACTCTCCACACTGCCCTCCATTATTAAATTGGTGATCCCTTGATGCCTCAGAATGTGTCCTACCAACCGGTCCCTTCTTCTAATCAAGTTGTGCCACAAACTTCTCTTCTCCCCAATCCTATTCAGTACCTCCTCATTAGTTAAGTGATCTACCAATCTAATCTTCAGCATTCTTTTGTAGTACCACATTTCGAAAGCTTTTATTCTCTTCATGTCCAAACTATTTATCGTCCATGCTTCACTTCCATACATGGCTACACTCCATACAAATACTTTCAGAAACGACTTCCTGACACTTCAATCTATTCTCGATGATAACAAATTTCTCTTCTTCAGAAACGCTTTCCTTGCCATTGCCAGTCTACATTTTATATCCTCTCTACTTCGACCATCGTCAGTTATTTTGCTCCCCAAATAGCAAAACTCCTTTACTACTTTAAGTGTCTCATTTCCTGATCTAATTCCCTCAGCATCACCCGACTTAGTTCGACTACATTCCATTATCCTCGTTTTGTTTTTGTTGATAGCGTGTAGCAAACTAGTGCGCTAAAGTCTTATATGAGGGTCAGTTAGTTGCTCCTCCTGAGGCTACGCCAGTGCACAGCGATCAGATCGAGACTAGCAGTGACACTAAAGTTTGTAATAGCAAGATTACCGATATTGTCAGCAAGAGAACTATTACGGAAGGGCTCGTAGCACAACACATGGGCTCTACTAAAGTAAAGTAGCAGCTATCTGTTCATGTAAATAAAGAATCTTGTTAATCCATGTGTGCATTTGTGTTGTAGAAAGAGGATACTGGCGACCCATAATAGCATTCTCTCCCTTGTTTCCTATGGTACAAGACGCTACAGTATCACTGTAGCATGTAACTGGTTCTGCGATGCAAGAAATAAAACATTCCCGAGGTGAGAGTTAAATAACATGGGTGTTGTAAAGTAATACCAAAATTTTAAAAAATCAGCGTCCACATCAACAACACTGTTTATTCCGACGTTAATAAACCACTCCAAGTCTTTTTAATTGGCCAGCACCTCTCCCAGGTAGTTATTAGCTCCAGGTCATCTGCGAATAACAACAGTCTTAGACTAAATAACGGACCCGCCAGGATAGCCATGTGCGTTAGGACACCGCTTTCGGGATGCGGAGAGGCGCGCCGGCTGTGCTCACCCACCTCAATGCGGTTTTTCGGCGGTTTCCCAAAGCTGACTAGGTGAATACTGGACTGGTGCCCACATTCAGGCCCAGTCATACTATTCGCAGACACTTTCGCAAACACGAGACGCAGACAGATGGGGTACATAAGTAACATCACAAAGGGGTAAGGCCTGGCGCCTGAAAACGCATCCAGCCACCCTATAGCATTAAGATAGCCAATTCCAGATTAACATGCCGACACCGTGAAGTCACTATGTGAGACCAGGAAAAAGAGGAAGAAGTTTCGGATTAATAACTGTACACTCAAGTATGGAAGTCGCAACTTGTCGGTTTCATTTTGTAAACTTATGATCAGCCAAAATACATGCTCCATTGACATTAATGTGACCACAGCCTGTATTCGACGTCAACGAGCAATAACCACTCACAGATGACAGGTGGAAGCACTAGCTGTGGTGAGTATGAAAAGCGAGTCGTGGGAACGCGGAAAACAGTGCAGTCGTTGCCCTAATACGGAAAAGGACTGATTTATCCGATGTCGAAAACGGCGTGGTTCAAAATGGCTCTGAGCGCTATGGGACTTAACTTCTGAGGTCATCAGTCCCCTAGAACTTAGAACCATTTAAACCTAACTAACCTAAGACATCACACACATCCATGCCCAAGGCAGGATTCGAAGCTGCGACTGTAGCGGTCGCGCGGTTCCAGAGTGTAGTGCCTAGAACCGCTCGGCCACCCCGGCCGGCAAAACGGCGTGATCCTTGGGTTTCGGGTCTAGGATGGAAGCGTTTCCGAAATGGCTGAGTCTGTGGACTGTTCGTGTGCCGCCGCCCATGACGGAAAACAAATTCCAACATTAAAAATAACTTAAAGTTGGCAGGCATCGTCTACATCTGAAAGATGACGTCTATTCAGATTTTGTGCCAGTCGCGTAAGAGTGGCGTTAGTAGCCTCATTATTAGGATGCAAATCAAGTTAGCTTTAAATACACGCTGTAACGGTTGTGATAGTTAATTACTTTTCACATTGGATGCGGTGTTTTCTGATGAAAACTGGTTCTGCCTCAGTGCCAGAGATGACCATGTGTTGGTTAGAAGGACTACAGTTGAGGGTCTGCAACTAACTCGACCAACACCTGGAGTTATGGTCTGGGGTGTGACTTCATACGACAGCAAAAGCGTTCTCGTGGCTATCCCACGCACCCTGACTACAAATTTGTACGTCAACCTGATGATACAGCCTGTTGTGCTGCCCTTCATGAACAGCATTGAGGTTGTTTTCCAACAGGCTAACGCTCGTCCACATGCCGCTGTTGTAACCCAACATGCTGTACAGAATCTCGAAATGTTGACTTGGCCTGCTCGATCACCAGATCTCCCTCCAATCGAGCACATATGGGACATCATCGGACGACAACTCCAGCGCAATCCACAATCAGCATTAAACGTCCCTGCACTGACCGACCAAGTGCAACAGGCATGGATCTTGTAGTAACCACAACCAACAGCGGGAACGCCTTGGGCTGCGGATCGGAGCCGCCGGGCGGGGAAGCCGCCGGCTGTGGAGCACGCACCACCGGGTAAACACAGGACGAGTCGGACGACAGACCAACGACAACTGACAACAACCGACCACGACCGATTATGAGCGACACAACAAAAGAGATAAACAACGGAGGCTTGTGGAAACCACAACACCAAACACCAAACACCAAACGTAAATCCACTCGGAACCAGAGCCAGGCAAATGTCAACAACGAACAACGACCAGAACGCAGTACCTCTGAGATAGAAACGAAATCCAGAGCGAGTACGAGACTGGCTGGACTAGTTCTTTTTTTTCCTTTATTGATTTTCAATTCCCCCCCGAAGGGGGGCGGGCTGACAGCAGCTTGCTGGACTAGGGTTTTTTTTTTTTTTTTTTTTCTTTATTGTAATTTAAACACCTATACAGGTGGGCTGGCAGCAGCATGGTTCGCTGCTCTTCAGCCGTTAGTGGAACAATAAACATGATAGTGAAGTGATAGACAAAAAAGGCGGCGGGCAAAAACATGGAGATACAAAAAAACAAGAGACAAGAAGCCGTTCACGTTGGACGAAAAAACACTAACACTTGGAAACATGGCGCACAAAACACGGAGAACGGCAATGGACTAGGGCAGAGCGGGTCCCTATATACGAAACCGGAGGGAGCGGCTATTGGCCGCTGTCTGCACGTGGCTTAGCGGTGGCGCCCTCGCTGCGCGAGAGCCGCTGCGCGGAATAGCGGCCGCGGAGGCGGAGCCCTCTATGGGCTGACCACGTCCATTTGTTCTGCCGCGTGTTCGACTTCCGCGGGGGAAGGTACTAGAGATCTCCATTACACAAACTGACACTCTGTACCTGCACAATGTAATGCATGCATGTTTGCATTCAATTTTCTGGTGGTTGCACCAGTTATTAATGTACCAGCATTTTACAGATGCAATGGCTTATAACGTGGTTACACTAACCTGCGACCTTGTAATGTTAATTACTTAAACATATTACCTAGACAAATGTATTTTCAAAATTTCATTACTCTCCATTAACTATTTTTAATGTTACGATTTTCTTTCTTTCAGTGTATACAATAGATAACAAAATAGCACGATAGAAAACTGCACCATTGGCCATGAATGACAGCTGTGAACGACAGCTGCGGAGATTTGTACAGGTGAATAGGTGTGAAACTGTTGAGGAACTGACCGCCCAGTTGAACCAAGGAGCTATCAACACTGTCTCCTCAATGGCCGTTCAGTGAACGTCGGTTGCGTGAGGGCGTCTGCAGCGGGTACCTAGTGCCCTCAGCCATGCTGACTGCTGTTCATCTGGGAAGGAGACTGGGATTTGCACGCCGAACCTCAACTGGACATACACTGAGTGGCGATAGACAGATGGTCTTTGGTGTGTACGGAGTGCAATGTCAGAAAGCAAACGCCTGCAACAATTGCCGGAAGAGTCTAGACAGGAGGGGGTGGGGGGTGGGGTGGGGAGAGCGTTATAGCTTGCAGAATGTTTTAGTGGAATTCCCTGGATGATTCCGTCATCCTGGGGAAGGCACAACGGATCAAAACAAATGTGCATATATCCTTGGGAACCATGGACACCCCTATATGCAGTTTGTTTTTTCCTCGGCACGGTGGTATCCACCAGCTGCACAATGCAACGTGTCACACAGCTGACAGTGTACGCGCATGGTATTCACGATGATGAGTCTACCGTACTTCCCTGGTCCCAAGATTTAAACCCAACTGAGAATCTATTGGACCATCTCGACTGGGCTGCTCGCACTGTGGATCCTAAACCTTGAAACGTAGCTCAACTGGCCTTGACACTGTAGTCAGCACGGCTCCACATCCCTGTCGATACTTTCCAGAGCCTCACTGACTCTCTTGTTACGCGTCTCGCGCTGCAAGGGGTGCTTGTTCAGGCTTTTTGCAGGTGGTCATATTAATGTGACTGGACAGTGTACGTATTGCAACAGTATAAAAAAAAGTTCAAATGTGTGTGAAATCTTATGGGACTTAACTGCTAAGGTCATCAGTTCCTAAGCTTACACACTACTTAACCTAAACTATCCTAAGGACAAACACACACACCTATGCCCAAGGGAGGACTCGAACCTTCGCCAGGTCCAGCCGCACAGAACAGTATCAAAAAGCTACTTCTTTGAAACGATTCTCTCTTTACTGTACCTTATTTTCTTCGCCTTTCACTCATTTTCTACAGAATTTTTAAACACGAATGCCTGCGATAAATAAATTTCTTATCAGAAATATCCAAATTATGCTTTACTTCTTTTGTCAATATGCCATACGCCTTATCAAAATCTGTACAACAAGAAAAAGTTTTGTAAGCTGAGCTTTCGATGAAAATTATTTAGAGTACGTGGAAATGGAAAGAAAGACTTCAGTTCGGTTACGGTCACTTTTTATAATTCTGTAACATGTGTCACGGTCCTTACTTAAATTTGTTGTGTACATGGGCAGAACCAGTCATATCTGTAGATTTTCACGGTAAATGATAACAGCCAAACAGTTGCAGGATAAAGATTTATTAAAATCCTTGACCACGGTTTCGGTATATCTAAATATACCTTCATCAGAAGCAAAATACACTATAATCACATCCTGCAGTGGAGATACATAAAACAATCGTGCCAAAGGTGTCATCAATAGTTATAACATCATCTCCATTTATACAACATAATTATGAAGAGAAGGTCGATGCGAACACGGCATAGCATCAGTACTTCGCCTGTGAACTAGCGTGAAGAGGGTGTGAAAGCCCTAGGGCAGACAGTTTCACCGAGTATATTTAGATATACCGAAACCGTGGTCAAGGATTTTAATAAATCTTTATCCTGCAACTGTTTGGCTGTTATCATTTACCGTGAAGATTTTCAACAGTTGCTGTTCCAGCCATGTTTAAAATCTTGATATCTGTAGATATATACAGAAGAATGGGTGCGAGTGTAAAGTAGGATCAGATCCATCTGTGGTTGCCTCATTGTTCCCTAATCTAATTTCCATAGTTTCAATGAAACTATGAATAAATTTAACATCTAAATGGATTATTAAAAATGACGCCTAGTATCAGTTTTAAATGGTCTCCTCATAAAAAGTCTAACACCTCGTGTCGCTGTAACAAAAATGTTTTGTTAACTGCTCTTTACATCACGCAAAACACACTGGTGGCTGACGAAAGCAGGCTATGCCTTGACGACGTAAACGAGATAGACAGCAAGTCTACAGATTTAATAAGAAAGTCAGCAGTCATGTCAGAGCTTAATCTGCCGCTAAGTAAACAATCCCAAAAAATAACCAGAGAGACTCGTAATTCACAGCTGGGCAGAGTGGAGCGCGGTGTCAGCAGGAGTGGTCAGCGAAGTACAGAACAGTCCTAAAGAACTATGCCCCGCTGGACGGCGACTTGTGTTACCCATGAGATGTCAGCAGTTCCACCCATTTGACCTACCATTTGATCGCCTTTCTACGCCATCTCGTGACCGTCTGTGCTACATGTGGTGTCTATGATTTCAGGATATCGATTTCATCTCAAGATACAGGCTAAGCTGTCTATTTATAGCAACGTTCGCAGGGCTGATCGCGGTCCTCTGGTTCTAAGCAAAGAAGGGAAAACTGAAACGTGGAAGGAGTATATAGTGGGTCTATACAAGGGCGATGTACTTGAAGACAATATTATGGAAATGGAAGAGGATGTAGATGAAGATGAAATGGGAGATACGATACTGCGTGAAGATTTTGACAGAGCACTGAAAGACTGAGTCGAAACAAGGCCCCGGGAGTAGACAACATTCCTTTAGAACTACTGACAGCCTTGGGTGATCCAGTCGTGACTAAACTCTACCATCGGGTGAGCAAGATGTATGAGACAGGCGAAATACCTTCAGACATCAAGAAGAATATAATAATTCCAATCCCAAAGAAAGCAGGTGTTGACAGATGTGAAAATTACCGAACTATCAGTTTAGTAAGTCACGGCTGCACAATACTAACACGAATTCTTTAAAGACGATTGGAAAAACTGGTGGAAGCCGACCTCGGGGAAGATCAGTTTGGATTCCGTAGAAATGTTGGAACACGTGAGGCAATACTGACTCTACGACTTATCTTAGAAGCTAGATTAAGGAAAGGCAAACCTATGTTTCTAGCACTTGTAGACTTAGAGAAAGCCTTTGACAATGTTGACTGGAATACTCTCTTTCAAATTCTATAGGTGGCAGGGGTAAAACACAGGGAGCGAAAGGCTATTTACAATTTGTACAGAAACCAGATGGCAGTTATAAGAGTCGAGGGGCATGAACGGGAAGCAGTGGTTGGGAAGGGACTGAGACAGGGTTGTAGCCTGTCCCCGATGTTATTCAATCTGTATATTGAGCAACCAGTAAAGGAAACAAAAGAAAAATTCGGAGTAGGTATTAAAATTCATGGCGAAGTAATAAAAACTTTGAGGTTCGCCGATGACATTGTAATTCTGTCAGAGACAGCAAAGGACTTGGAAGAGCGGTTGAACGGAATGGACAGTGTCTTGAAAGGAGGATATAAGATGAACATCAACAAAAGCAAAACGAGGATAATGGAATGTAGTCGAATTAAGTTGGGTGATGCTGAGGGAATTAGATTAGGAAATGAGATACTTAAAGTAGTAAAGGAGTTTTGCTATTTGGAGAGCAAAATAACTGATGATGGTCGAAGTAGGGAGGATATAAAATGTAGACTGGCAATGGCAAGGAAAGCGTTTCTGAAGAAGAGAAAATTGTTAACATCGAGTATAGATTTAACTGTCGGGAAGTCGTTTCTGAAAGTATTTGTATGGAGTGTATCCATGTATGGAAGTGAAACATGGACGATAAATAGTTTGGACAAGAAGAGAATAAAAGCTTTCGAAATGTGGTGCTACAGAAGAATGCTGAAGATTAGATGGGTAGATCACATAACTAATGAGGAGGTATTGAATAGTATTGGTGAGAAGAGGAGTTTGTGGCACAACTTGTCAAGAAGAAGGGACCGGTTGGTAGGACATGTTCTGAGGCATCAAGGGATCACAAATTTAGCATTGGAGGGCAGCGTGGAGGGTAAAAACCATAGAGGGGGACCAAGACATGAATACACTAAGCAGATTCAAAAGGATGTAGGTTGTAGTAAGTACTGGGAGATGAAGAAGCTTGCACAGGATAGAGTACCATACAGAGCTGCATCAAACCAGTCTCAGGACTGAAGACTACAACAACAACAACAACAACAACAACATGTCATACCAGCTCGCCGCCATGCTGAAGAAGGATGCAGCCACTGGCGTGATTGTTGCTTCGTGTCGGGTGTAAAGTGGTATGCCCAGGTTTCGTCACCCGTGACATTTGAGTCCAGAAATTTATCTCGTTCGGCTGCAAGGCGGTGAAGAAATTCGCGGGAAGCATTAGCGCGTTGCCGCATGTGGTCCTCAGTCAGCATGCGTAGCACCCATCTTGGGCACACCTTCCGGTAATTCAATGTTTCCGTTAAAATTCTGTGAGCGGTGCTTCAATAAACCTCAGGGGCCAACGTGCAGAGATCATCCAAGGTGATCCGCCGATCTTCACGTATGCTTTGTTCAACCTTCACCACTGTCTCCTCAGAAATCGACGGTTTCTCTCTCCTTTGTTCGCCGTGAATTTCGGTCCGACCAGCTGCAAACTCTCTGCACCACTTACGAACAATTTTGACAGCCATGCACGACTCACCATACACTTCCATCAATTCGCGATGGAGTTCAATCGGCGCATTGCCCTTTGCGTTCAAAAACCGAATAACTGCGCGCAATTCGCACTTGGCGGTAACTTCCAACGGGATGTCCATTGTCAACGTCTGCCAAGCCAAGACTGAGCGCCTCTGCGAGGCGTGCGCATATTTACACACAGCGCGTGAAGCACTCTTCATAACAGTGTGACCAACTGCCACACAAACAGAGTTCTGTACTTTTAGAAAAATAGGAGACCTTACATTTGGGATTACCCTCGTATTAGGAACAGAAAGTAAGTTGAAACGGACGTTAATGACAACGAAATCCTCAGTTCAGATTACCTAGGTTAGTCGCCAATGGTGGCGGCGTGTTTATTGCATTAAACAATTCGATAAAATCTAGCGAATTCATTACGGATTCCGATTGTGAATTAATCTGGGTGAAGTTAGGTATCAAAGCTCGGTCAAAAATGGTAATCAGATGCTTTCATAGACCGCCTGGGTCAGGAGTTGTAGTGATAGAGCGCTTCAGACAAAACTTGCAGAATATCGTTAGTAATTTTCCTGATCATGCCGTTGTAACAGGGGGTGACTTCAACTTGCCAGGTATAGATTGGGATTGCCACGCTATCAAAACTGATTCCAGAGACTGGGATTCATGTGACATTGTTCTGGATGCCTTCTCCTAAAATTACTTTGAGAAGCTAGTTAGAGAACCAACTCGTGAGGGTAACGTCTTGGATCTCCTGGCGATAGACAGACCTGAACTTATTGAATTAGTTAACGTACAGGAAGGTATCAGTGATCATAAGGCTGTGACAGCATCTACGAGGTGCATTCAAGTTCTAAGGCCTTCGATTTTTTTTTCTAATTAACTACTCACCTGAAATCGATGAAACTGGCGTTACTTCTCGACGTAATCGCCCTGCAGACGTACACATTTTTCACAACGCTGACGCCATGATTCCATGGCAGCGGCGAAGGTTTCTTTAGGACTCTGTTTTGACCACTGGAAAATCGCTGAGGCAATAGCAGCACGGCTGGTGAATGTGCGGCCATGGAGAGTTTCTTTCATTGTTGGAAAAAGCCAAAAGTCACTAGGAGCCATGTCAGGTGAGTGAATCTGTGTGCTTCCATTGAGCTGACTGGCGCTTTGTTTCTGGATTTAAAAATGGCATCCACGTCTCATCCATTGTCACAACCGACGAAAAGAAAGTCCCATTCATGCTGTCATTGCGCATCAACATTGCTTGGCAACATGCCATCTGGGCAGCCATGTGGTCATCCGTCAGCATTCGTGGCACCCACCTGGATGACAAATTTCGCATTTTCAGGTCGTCATGCAGGATTGTGTGCACAGGACCCACAGAAATGCTAACTCTGGAGGTGATCTGTTCAACAGTCATTCGGCGATCCCCCAGAACAATTCTCTCCACTTTCTCGATCATGTCGTCAGACCGGCTTGTGCGACCCCGAGGTTGTTTTGGTTTGTTGTCACACGATGTTCTGCCTTCATTAAACAGTCACACCCACGAACGCACTTTCAACACATCCATAACTCCATCACCACAGGTCTCCTTCTACTGTCAATGAATTTCAATTGGTTTCACACCATGCAAATTTAGAAAACGAATGATTGCATGCTGTTCAAGTAAGGAAAACGTCGCCATTTTAAGTATTTAAAACAGTTCTCCTTCTCGCCGCTGGCGGTAAAATTCCATCTGCCGTACAGTGCTGCCATCTCTGGGATGTATTGACAATGAACGCGGCCTCATTTTAAAACAATGTGCATGTTTCTATCTCTTTCCAGTCCGGAGGAAAAAAATCGGAGGCCTTAGAACTTGAATACACCTTGTACTATACGTGACCCCCAGCCCCCGCCCCCTTGGGTGGGGTGGGAGTCAACGTTTAAATCTTGAATGGAAGCATCCATTTTTATTGCAGATTCGGATTCTACATAAAAAGGTAATCAAGTTTTGTCTGAAACATTTTTTAAACCATTGACAGATGGCGCTGAAATAGAGAAAAAAGTAAAATTGGGGAAGAACTCTGATTTATTTAGAATTATTCGAGAAAGACGCATCAGATCGATAAAAAATGTGCACCAATTCTTTCGTTACGCTAAATTAAGCTATTTTTGTACAAAAGTACTGTATCCTACTTTTAGCGTTACCCAGGAACAACGCCATGGATGTAGCAGAATGATGTTCCCAAGGGGTGTTTCATTAGTGGGAGTCCCCTTGCCTCTCACATGCTAGGGTGCTCCATTAGTGTGAGTCCCCTTGCCTCTCACGTTGTGGGGTGCTTAATTAATGAAATTTATATAAATTGTTTAAAATTATCCCCATTTGCTTCAATGCATAAAGTCAAATGTCTGCGAAAGTTGTCCACAGTTTTGAGCAGCACATCCCGTGGTATGGCCGCATACGCTCTTCGAATGCATTGCTCCATATCGTTTTGGGTTGTGGGCTGTCTTCCATAAACAATATTTTTTAAATAACCCCACAAGAAAAAATCATGAGATGTTAGGTCTGGTGAACGTGGAGGCCACTGAATTGGTCCGCCGCTTTCTATCCACCGGCCAGGGTACCGTAAATTTAAAACGTTCCGCACATTTTTAGCATAATGGGGAGCTGCACGTCCTGTTGGAACCCCATTCCTTGCTCTAGTTTATAAATCAACATCTTCCATTAGCTCCAACAAATCATCGCGGAGAAGTTGTAAATGAGATTCCCCAGCAACATTTCGGTCAAAAAAATACGGTTCTATCAAGTAACAGTTTAAAATTCCACACCATACCATTAACGACCATTTGTGTTGATTGTCAACGGGTCTGTGTCAGTGTGGATGGACAATCATGACGATTTAATTCGCCATTGTTTTTGAATGTGGCTGCATCAGAGAACATTACGTATCTAAAAAAGCCATTGTCACCTCTTATCATTTCCAAGGTCCATCGGCAAAATCCTCAAAACAGTTGATTTCGGTATTCCAGTTTCTCCCTGAATCTCACGACTGCCCATATCGGGATCCAGTTGAACACAGGCGGGTATGGTAAGGGTACGAGCATCATTTTCATTGTATTCGCGATGACGAGGTGGACGGTGCATGTATCCATTTTGAGTGCAATTTCGAATAATGTTTCCGGTTGGATGTCGTCTGTTTGGGAAACGATCCGCATACAGTTGCGCAGCTGCAGCGTAATTGTTATGGCATTCACATAAAATTAACATAATATCAACAATCTCTGTAGGAGGATAGTGAGCCATGTTTCGCTAAAGAATAATTTACTTTCGTCAGTTGACGTTTACGGTTCACAACCTGAAAGTGAAGTGAAGTCTGATCGCATTGCACCGACCTTTATACTGAACCATAGTTCGCAGTTTGGCCATGGTAGCGCCACAGTCGGGTGAGTAATGCAATTGTGAAGAGTTCCCTAATGAGATTTTAATACCATTCCGCCTCCCTCCATCAAAAACTGTGGTGGGTGGGATACATTTTGTAAACAAATAGCTTAATTTCGAGTAATGAAAGAATTGGTGCCCATTTTGTATCGATTTGATGCGTCCTCCTCGGATAAATCAGAGTTCTTCCTCAATTCTAATGTTTCTCGATTTCAGCGACATCTGCCAATGGTTAAAAAAATGTTTCAGACAAAACTTGAATACTTTTTTTATGAAGAATCCGAATCTTCAATAAAAATGGATGTTTCTATTCAAGATTTAAAAGCTACCCCCCGACCCTCCCAAGGGTTGTGGGGGCTGGGGGTCACATGTAGTATCATCTGATGTCGCCCTTTGAGCATACGAACTTGTCTTACCCACTTTTTGTACCTGATGTATAGTTTTCAAGATAATCTCATCAGAAACTTCAGATGGATCACCCTGTATAACAACTGCTGATATGGTACTGCAGGGCTTAGAAAAACATGATTTGGATGTGGATTATCTGTCTTACTGTAATGACAATGCCAGTGTGAAATTTGGAAAAACACATTCCGTACAACATACAGAAAGCTAACTGTTCTAATTATGTCATAAATAACACAATTAAGTTTGCTGTTGACAGATTAGGTATTGATGTTTAAAATATATTCTTAAATATGTATAATCACTTCCATAACTCAGCAAAAAGAAGAGAATAATTAGAATCATTCTTTGAATTTGTGAATTTGGAATGGACTGAAATTTTGAGGCATGTTCCAACTACATGCCTCTCGTCTACAGAAAGGGACTGAGTTCAAAGATTTTAAAAGGGTTGTGGAACTGCCTCATCTACGTTAAAATTTTGCGCAGATGACATATGAGGGCTTCAGCAATCAAAGAGATTAGCGTGGCAGCAGTGTGAACAAAGATGGTGATTATGTTGCAAACTGGCTTAAATTCTTTTCTTCAGTACCGCAGTAAGGTTTACCAGACATTTCCAAAGTGATAGTATTTTTGTTCAGTATCCCTGGCTCCTGTGCCTTTGTGGATCGAATATTTTTATCCATGAAGAATAAACCATGTGACACAAGAATCAGGAGGTTAACAGATTTAATTACTGCAAAACTCCAGATGACAGTGAATTATGAAAACGTGTCCCACACAGAATTTTTTTTTAATTTGCAAAGAGTGACAGGCAGTTATTAAAAAGTGCCAAACGTTCAGTGGAATACAATTACAATCAATCTAAATGTAATTGATTAGCCCTTGTAAATGATAAATATGTACTTTTTGTTTTCTTTAGATGTTTACTTCTGTCCTACTATATTTCTGTGTGGTCAGTTAAATGCAGGCAAGGTCTACCTAATTTTTTGTATAACATAATACATATGTGTATTCAAGTTTAGAAAATATTGTCATAAAGAAATAACGACTCATCACTCCTCTTTTATTTTACAAAACCTGGCAACTCTAGAGGAGTACTTTTCACGGCGCTTGTCGACACATGCGGGGCTCGCGTGCCAGCAGTTAAGGCTAGGGGTGCTCAGGAAGAGGAAGACAGAGCGCGAGCCCTTGAGTCAAGGTCAAAGCCGCCCCTACCTAGGTCGACAACCGGGCTCGCGTGACGCACTCTGGCGGAGCAATTCTCTTCTAGTCCGGTAGAAACACTCGCTGTGGAAAATTTATGCGCTTCCCGTAAGGAACACGCGGCGTGGAGAATTTTCTTAGAACTGATAATTACAGCTGCTGCTCCTGAAAACTATAGCAGTTTTATCGGAAAGACAGGACTGAACTGATGTTGCTCCATTCTACCAGTAACAACATATTAGCATTTTTTTGTACTCTTTAGTGGGATCATAATGGAATACTTCACCTGCAAAACTGAAATCTCTACTCCTTCCGCTTTGTATTTCTCGTGCACTAACGATTCGTTCATTCGCTTGCGATCGTTCCTTTCACGATTTTCACTCATTGCAATTCCACTTATTTCATTTAGTGATCTTGTTTCTTCTGCAGTTTCTCTATAACTGCGTGTTGAATGTCTCACTTTATCCTCTTCTCTTATTTTATCGAATTGTTCATTTGTTGCCAGCCACTGTGGAAGAGCGGTTCTAGGTGCTTCAGTCCGGAAGCGTGCTGCTGCTAGGGTAGCAGGTTCGAATCCTGCCACGGGCATGGATGTGTGTGATGTCCTTAGGTTAGTTAGGTTTAAGTAGTTCTAAGTTCTAGGGGACTGATGACCTCGGCAGTTAAGTCCTATAGCGCTCAGAGCCATTTGAACCATTTTTTTGGGACTGGGACGTACTGTACCACCCACCATACTTCCTGGACTTAAGTCCTTGTGACTTTGATTTGATTCCAAAGATGAAGAAACCACTTCGTGGCATTCGCTTCAGAACTGTTCCAGAGATCCGACATGCAGTACACCGCTCCATTCACACCATCAACAGAACAGGCTCTGCTAACGGTATACTACGCCTTCCACATCGCTGGCAACGGCTTCTACACAACGCTGGTGACTACTTTGAAGGACAGTAACAGGTGCAAACATGTAACTCTTTTGTATCGGTTGTGAATAAATAGTTGCCACTATTTGAGTTCCAAACCTCGTATTATGATGAAGGCGTTCTCAGTGTATTGGGATTGCTACCTAAAACTACTTCATAGGAAAGAAATGCAGCTATCCATATTTAAGGTAGAGGCTTGGTACGAAACATACTTCCTCTGCATCATGTCTCTCCCTAAAACACTAACTTCTCCTACTCCCTGCATCACAGTTTAACATTAACAAAATTAAAACGTGTGCACTATACTTAGACCTACTGTTTATAAATTACTTGATTTCTGGACTCTTCGTCTGAACTGGCACTAATTGGAAGACTTCAGACTGACAATGCTTTGTATCTGACCACTGGAACTAATAATAATAATAATTGTAGTAATAATTCCTCATCTTCTCCTTAACCACTGGACCGATTTCAACCAAACACATATCCCTTACTGTCAGGGAACAATTGCTATTGGGGTAAGATCAGGAGATATGATGTCATAAATATTAATGAGATGCGTCAAATACTGCCGCATGATGCATGACATTTACTTCCGTTACAGTAACTCGATTCGCAATAAATCTCGTACCCAATAGCCACATATGCCGCAAAATGCACCTACAAAACTATAGCATGTATCACACATAGTTTATGAGATATGACATCATAAACGCTGAGATATGTGAAAAGCTACTGCATTATGCATGAGTTTTAAAGTTATTACTTCTTTGCAACTAACTCTGTTCGCAACACATTTTGCAGATAGCATTCACATATTCCGCTGAATGTACCTACAAATTTATATCATTGTATAACTCACAATCAGGAGAGATGATGTAAACACTGAGCTGCGTGAAAACTGCCACATCATGTACGACGTTTAAATTTCTACTTCTTTGCTACTAACTCTATTCGCAGCATATTTCGCAAACAGTATTCTCAAATTCCTGTGAATGTGACAAATATATTAACGTACAACACACAGTTCAAGATATATGACGTCATAAATGCTGAGATGAGTAAAAAACGCCGCATCATGCATGAAGTTTTAATACATTCATTATTTACTACTTTGACACTCGTACAGTCTAGTCAACTCAAGAAAATCCCTGATATTTGGCAGCGCTTTTGACAGCTTTTAATTGTGAAGTGCAAACGGCTGTAGGTGGAAACAGTAGCTGTCTACTGAGTTATGAAAAGGCGTTGCCATAGAGACGTTCACAAAATCTCGTTGTAGACACGCGAAGCATCTGCGCCCAGCGTACAGAAACAGTGAGTGTTCTGTACTTCTACATTTGTACATTACGGATAGTTCTTTGTATGACTGTTTCATAATTTCAAAGGGGTTTCGTGAACTCGTGCATAGAAATGAAATTTTTTCTATATTACCCTAGTAACACAGTTCCTTCTTTTTTGTTTTCGTTTCTAACAGGAAATTGCCAAATTAAAACCGGGCAATGTCAAGCTTGTCAGGTAGTAATCGTAATAATTATACAGTGTAGGCCCTCCACCATTGCAGTACCCATTACGTTCTTTTGTGCTGTCAAATAGTTCGTTTATTGTTGCAAAGCAATCTATGGTGTACTGTGGCAAGTACCTACATCTCAGAGAAAACATTTTCGTGCGATATTTAAACATATGTAATGTTTATGTACTAACTTAATTGTCACAGATGGATATAAAAAGTACAACGTACGCTTGTAGTGGATGGACTGTGTGAAGATGACGCTCACAAGCTGTCACCCCAACAACATTTTAGCAAAAAATGGTTCAAATGGCTCTGAGCACTATGGGACTTGACATCTGTGGTCATCAGTCCCCTAGAACTTAGAATTACTTAAACCTAACTAACCTAAGGACATTACACACATCCATGACCGAGGCAGGATTCGAACCTGCGACCGTAGCGGTCTCGCGGTTCCAGACTGTAGCGCCTAGAACCGCACGGCCACACCGGGCGGCCAACATTTTATCTTTCATTAATGCTCGTATTTTTAAAAAAACTATGTAAGTAATGGTAACTTACGTAATCATTTTTACGAAATTGTGACAAACTAACGATCGACGAAAGAAGGAAGAGAAAAAATCTTCAGGGAAATCGAAGAATACAGAAATAAAAGTCACTCAAGAATGAAATAAATAGGAAGTGGAGGGAGGCTAAGACGAAATGGCTCCATTAAAAATGTGAAGAAACAGAAAAAGGAATGATAATCGGAAGGACGGACATAGCACGTAGAAAAGTCAAAACAGCATTCGGTGAAATTAAAAAATGGTTTAAATGGCTCTGAGCACTATGGGACTTAACAGCTGATGTCATCAGTCCCCTAGAACTTAGAACTACTTAAACCTAACTAAGCTAAGGACATCACACGCATCCATCCCCGAGGCAGGATTCGAACCTGCGACCGTAGCGGTCGTGCGGTTGCAGACTGAAGCGCCTAGAACCGCACGGCCACACCGATCGGCCGGTGAAATTAAAAGCAAGGGCGGTAACATTAAGACTGCAGAGGGAACTCCACTGTTAAATGCAAAGAAGGGAGCGGATAGGTGGAAAGAGTATATTGAAGCCCTCTATAAGGGGAAGTATTCGTCTGATACCGTAGTAGAAGAAGAAACAGGAGTCTGTAGGGAAGAAATAGGGGATGCATATTTGAATCAGAAATTAAAAGAGCTTTGGAAGACTTTAAAATCAAATAAGGTAGTAGGGATGGATAACGTTCCATAGGAATTTCTAAAGACTTTGGGGGAAGCGGCAACAAAACGATTATTGACGTTAGTGTGTAGAATGTGTGAGACTGGCGAAACATCAGCAGTCTTTCGAAAAAACATCATCCACACAATTGTGAAGACTGCAAGAGCCGACAAATGCGAAAATTCTTACCCAATCACCTTAACAGCTCTTGCATCCAAGTAGCTGACAAGGATAATACACAGAAGAATGGAAAAGGTAATTGACGATCTGTTAGAAGACGATCAGTTTTGCTTTAGTAAAGGTAAACGCACCAGAGAGGCAGTTCTGACGTTGCAGTTGACAATGGAAGGAACACTGAAGTAAAACCAACACACGTTAATAGGATTTGTCGACCCGGAAAAAGCTTTCGACAATGTGTACTGGTGCAAGATGTACGAAACTCTGAGAAAAATAGGGTAAACTTTACGAAAAACAGCTAACATACAGCATGTACAAGTGCCGAGAAGGAACAATAATACTGGAAGACCGAGAACGAAGTGCTCGGATTAAAATGGATTTAAGACGGGAATGTAGTCTTTCGCCCCTAATGTTCAATCTGTACATCGAAGAAGCAATGACGGATATAAAAGAAAGGCTCAAGAGTGTGATTAAAATTCAAGGTGGAAGGATATCAATGATAAGATTCACTGAAAACATTGCTATCGTTAGTGAAAATGAGGAAGATTTACAGGATATGTAGAATGGAATGAACAGTCTAACGAGTACAGAATATGGACTGAGAATAAATCGAAGAAAGACAAAAGTAATAAGAGGTAGCAGAATTGAGAACAGTGAGAAGCTTACCATCAGAATTATCGCATACAAAGTAGATGAAGTAAAGGAATTCTTCTACCGAGGCAGAAAAATAACGGATGACGGACGGAGCAAGTAGGACGTCAAAAGCAGGCTATCACAAGGAAAAAGGCATTCCTGACCAAGAGAAGTCTACTAATATGAAATATGGACCTTAGTTTGAGGAAGAAATTACTAAGAATGTATATTCGGAGCACGGCATTGCACGGTACTGGAACGTAAACCGAAGGAAAACCAGAACGGAAGAGAATCAAAGGATCTGAAGTGTGGTGCTTCTGGACAGGTAAGGGAAGAAATGAGGAGATTCTCAATAGAATCGGCAAGAAAAGGAAAATATGGGGAAATACCGACAAGAAGAAGGCACAGGATAATGGGACATGCGCTGAGACACCAGGGAATTACGTCTGTGGCACCAGAGGGAGTTGTAGAGGATAAAAACTGTAGAAGAAGACGAAAAGATTTAAATGCATCCAGCAAAGAACTGAGGACATAGGTTGCAGGTGCTACTCTAAGATGAAAAGGTTGGTACACAAGAGGAATTCGTGGCGGGCTGCATCAAAACAGTCAGGAGACTGATGACCAAAAGAAAAGAAACTAACGATATTTTAGAAATATTTTAGTTTCGTGACCAAAATACAATGCAATCGTTTTGTTTTTACCCTTCATGCAATTACATTTTACCTCTCGGGGGGTAACTACCCCGAGGCTGGGAACCACTATTCGAGAAGGAACATTGTGGTCAGTCTCTGCCATTTCGGCACTCGGTTCGCAACTACTTCACCGACTTCCGTTGGAGCAGTGCCATCTTTTGACTGTCATATCTTCGAACACAGCCACTCACAGTTCCAAAATGAAAACTTCTTCATAAATGGGGTTGGAGGGCTACCATGCTCTATAACTGCAATGGGGCTTTGAGAGTGCTTTGCAGTGTTATAGCGACATGGACAGACAAACCATGTGTGTGCATGCGGGTATGTATGTGTGTGTGTGAGTGTGTGTGTGTGTGGGGGGGGGGGGGAAGCCATGGATGACGTGACATGAGTGTAGCTGACGATACGGGAAAACAAACTAATGGTGACGATTCATCTGACTAATGAATAATGACGACTCCAACACAACGTGACGCTGTAGGGAATTTTAGCAAGAATATGGTAAACAGGGGAATGTCAGGAAGACTACAAACGGTAAACCATATACCGTATTATCATGCTGCTCTGCGAACTTAAAAAACTGTGTAAAGACTGAGATGATTATCAGTTTTGGACTGAGTAACAAAGAAATAGTCAAATATGCAAACGAGTTTCAGTGTTCATGAAGCAGAACTAATCAACAATCATCATCAGTTTGTTTGAAGTTTAAGATGAGAATGGATTTCTGTACCGAAGAAGTGATTGCACTTTGATGATAGTTTGTTCATTGCATGTATCTGAGCTATTGTGTCTCTTGCCTGAAATCGTCTTCTTTTGCCAATGTACAACTGACTTTGACTATGTCCATTATTCTTATGTTACATTTCACTGAAACTGCGAACGTTCTGCAACAAGAAGTCAGTTAAATAGGTGATGAGGAGTAATTCATCGTTTTCCTGCCTAATGCGATGTAACTACATATGTCATTCCACGAGTGATGTCTCTGAAAATCAAAGTAATTGTCGTCATTCTATTATGCAGTAACTGAACCAGTGAAATTTAGTACACTTACGTAAAAAAAGAGCTTAGAAAGACGTAAGCTTACCTGTTTTGCGAATATTTGTTTAATTCGCTTCCTTTTTTTAGTATGGAATGACTTTTAAATTATCGCTATCGCCACAGCATTACTGCTGTACTGATATTAAGAAGGATATAAATGTCACATGCCTTAATTTAAATCAACAGAAACATAAAGCTAGATGCATTACATTACGCAGGCGATTTAGCCGTTGTAGCATCTTCATAGGCCACCTGCAGCGTTCTGTAAACAATTTATTATATTCGAGAAATACAGTCTGGACATCAACACCGAAAAACCAAAAACTATGGCCTTCTTCGGAAAATGCTCAGTACAAAGTAAGATCTGTTTGCAAAATGAAGTTGTAGAAAGTGCGAACACATTCACGTGTTTAGGCTGTAAACTATCCTTTCTGGAAGAAATGAGGCTAGCTGAAAAAGCCAATGGGCACACGAAAACAATGGGCGTCTTTAAGAATGTAATGAAACCAACCCGAGTCTAGAAGCACTGAAGAATACGCCGATATAAGAGCGTAGAAAGACCTGTGCTGTTGTACGGCAGTGAAACCTGGACGAACTGCTGGTTACCGCAAATGGGATCACAAAAGGAATGAAGATGCGATGAAGGAACTTAAAGCGGAAAAATCGATCACACCTTACATTCAATACTGCCAAAACAAATGAAGAAAACATCTACAATGAATGAGTCCAAAGAGAATTCCAAAATACGTGCTACAGTACCATACCGACTATGTAAGGTCGCTAGGTCGACCACTGAAAAGAGGGCAGGAGAACTTTTTGACGATACCGTAATAAGTTAAGAGGCCTAACACATGGAAGGAGGGCGATGATCACATTTTTAGTATTATGTTGTGCTAATGTCTTAGTGTGCAGGTTGTATGGGGCGGAAGGATATAAAATGTCCAAACGAACAGACACCACAAATTCGTACAACTGATTCGCTTAGAAGGCAATGGATTCACCTTCTTGAGTACGGATGCACAAGAACGTCCAATCTCCTGCGGGAATCTCAGAGTTTCCCGACGCAACTGGCATCCTTTTCCTTTCCTTTCCTTTCTCACCCCCCCCCCTCCCTCCTCCACCTTCAACTTACATATAATGTATCAATTTGAGGCTAGGGACACTGGTCCAGAAACGAATGAGCCGAAAATTATAAGCGAGAATCGTTCTGTTACCTCTGATAGTGTAATACATGTACCGGTATTGCTGTAGCTAAGATTGTAGGATAGGCAACTTTTGGAGGTAATAGTATCGACCACAACAAGGAAAAATAATTAGTAAACATGAGACTTCCTGGCAGATTAAAACTGTGTGCCCGACCGAGACTCGAACTCGGGACCTTTGCCTTTCGCGGGCAAGTGCTCTACCATCTGAGCTACCGAAGCACGACTCACGCCCGGTACTCATAGCTTTACTTCTGCCAGTATCTCGTCTCCCACCTTCCAAACTTTACAGAAGCTCTCCTGCGAACCTTGCAGAACTAACACTCCCGAAAGAAAGGATACTGCGGAGACATGGCTTAGCCACAGCCTGGGAATTGTTTCCAGAATGAGAATTCAGTAAACATGAGCTTTAAAAGCTTACCTTAAGAGCTGCGAATTCTTGTTCATCTTCGTTACTATGAAACACACCTCTTCTACTGAACAAGTGCTCATAGCTCGTAAGGTACGCACTTTAGAGTCCATGTTTACTCGACATATTTTTTCTTGTTTTGGTCCATACTACCTGCTCCAAAAATATGGAAACAAAGAGCCTGAACTAGAAGCGATGTTTTTCGCTGCATGGAAGATGAACGCCGCGTGGAGGGGCCGCGCGGTTAGATGCGCCATGTCACGAATCCGCCGGAGGTTCGAGTTCTCCCTCGGGAATGGGTGCGCGTGTTGTCCTTAGCGTAAGTTAGTTTAAGTAGTGTGTAAGTCTAGAGACCGGTGACTTCAGCAGTTTGGTCCCATAGGAATTTATACACATCTGAACATTTGGAAGATGAACAAGTGCTCATGGCTCTTAAGATATGTATTTTAGAGCACTATTTATTATATATTTTTCCTTGTTTTGGGCCATACTACCACTATTGAAAGTTGCGTACTCTACAATCTTAGCAACAACAGTACTGGTACATGTTTTCCACTGTCAGAGTATCAGAATGATTTTCGCTTATAACTTTCGATTCAGTCATTTCCGATCCAGGGTCCCTTACCTCAAAGGAATACATTTACCCTTCTTGATCATCCCTGGAAGTTTTAACATCACGACGAAATCACCCCGTATACACAGGAGGAGTGCCCATTGGTCTTAAGGTATCCATCTTTGAGCCGATGTATTCTAGTCTTTTTTTGTTCGAAGTTCCTGTCAAATGCCTCACTGTGGACCATTCTTCCTGGGATATCCTAGATGTCAGAAGTTGGTGTACTGAATCTGATGCAAGCAGAAAGAATTTTTTATCCCAATCAGAATCAGTACTCAGTGTATCCACAGACGAGTCGGTAGTGGTATCGCCACAGGGCAATAGACGCAGCCGTGTCGTTTTGACGGAATGGTACACATCGATAAGCCAAAACATTATAAACGCTCCTCATTACGAAAATGAGTGCTGCATGGTGGCGAGCCGCTAAGGAAAATAGACTGACTATCTGACCAAAAGTATCCGGACATCTATTAGTGGCCACTAATATGGGGTGAATCTACCCTTCGCCTTTGCGATAGGTCGAACTCCTGTGTGAACACCTTCAATGAGGTATCTGAATGTCTGTAGATGTGTCGCAGCCCACTGTTTCTCGAGAGCCGAAACCAGAGCAGGTAGTGATGTCGGATGCTGGGGTCTCTAACTCAGCCCAGACTGGGTTGGGGATTTTCTCCTCTCAGGGACTTGGTGTTGTGCTGTCTTCATCATCATTTCATCCCCGTCCGGAGCGCAGGTAGCCCAATGTGGCGTCGAATGTAATGAGACCTGCACCAAGGCGGCAGGACCTGCCCTGAAAGGGGCCTCCCGGCCAATGACGCCAAACGCTCTTTTCCATTGCCATTGGGAAACAGATCGCTAACGGCTTTCCAACGCCTTTGGGCTCAAATAGGCACTCTGGGCAGGGCAGTCCATTTCAGGAATGCTACAGTCCACAGCTATCGCCTCACAGATACTGATTCACGGCAGAGTGGTCCGTCATTCTGGTACAAACAGTCAGCAGCTCCGAACAGTCCATCTACTGCATGCAGTACACAGTGTTGTAAGATGTGTTCATATCCTTTCGCATTTAGTGTTTTCTTCACCGCAGTGAGGTGATCACGCTTGAACCACGAAATTCCGTAACACCCATTCCGTAACACCACCTTCTTCGTATTTCAGTGGTACCACTACACATGATGACAGGAAATGTGCTCCACGAATCTGCCAAACCCGAACCCTCCCATAGGACTGCCACAGGGTACAGCGTGATCCAGCAATCCAAATCACTCTTTCCCAGTTATCCGCGGTCCAGAGACGTCGCTCTTTACGCCGTCGTCGATTAACACTGTCTACAGAAATGTGTGACTTATGACCATTGTGCCCCATACAAACAGTCACTGTGCTACCTGGATTTCGTGTAGTACTTGCGAACTGAAGAGTGGTTACTTTCACTGACTTCATAAGATTCTTTATGTCTTTGGTTGTTTTCAGATGACGCTATCGTTTATCGAGTAATAAAGTCATAACAAGATCAAAAGAAATTGCAAAACGATTTGGAAAAGATATCTGAATGGTGCGAAAATTGGCAGTTGACCCTAAATAACGAAAAGTGTGATTTTATCCACATGAGTGCTGAAAGGAATCCGTAAAACTTCGGTTACACGATAAATCAGTCAAATATAAAGGCTGGAAATTCAACTAAATACCTGGTAATTACAATTACGAACAACTTAAATTGGAAGGAACACACAGAAGATATTGTGGGCAAGGCTAACCAAAGACTGCGTTTTATTGGCGGGACTCTTAGAAAATGTAACAGATCTACTAAGGAGACTGCCTACACTAAGCTTGTCCGTCCTCTTTTAGAATACTGCTACGCGGTGTGGGATCCTTATCACACAGGATTGACGGAGTACATCGAAAAAGTTCAAAGAAGGGCAGCACGTCTTGTATTATCGCGAAATATGGGGGAGAGCGTCACTGAAATGATACAGGATTTGGGGTGGACATAATTGAAACTAAATTCCAATCACTAACTTTCTCCTCCGAATACGCAAATATTTTGTTGACACCGACCTACAGAAGATAAACGATCACCATGATAAAATAAGGGGAATCAGAGCTCGTAAGGAAAGATATAGGTGTTCGTTCTTCCCGCGCGCTATACGAGATTGGAATAATAGAGAATTGTGAAGATGGTTCGAGGAACCCTCTGCCAGGCAGTGAAATGTGATTTGCAGAGTATCCATGTAGATGTAGATGTAGAAAAAATAGTGTAGAATAGCGCTACATTCCAACAGCGAAAAGACTGCATTCAAGAGGTTCCGCCTTTTGGCAATAATACAATTCTTGTTTTGTTTAATACATATTTCAAAACAGTTGTAGCATCATCAGTGGTTTTTTCCTTCTATTGGTCCTGAAATACACACATCAAAAAAAGTTTTGCATCACCTCGCTTCCGAGAGTTCCGGAACCTGTACAGAAAATTGGAATAGAGATCAACATAAACATCATTTCCGCCCTTTTTATTGCTCATGAAAATCACACAGTGCATGTTGTAACACCATACAGCGAGACCTTCAGAGCTGGTGTTCCAGATTGCTGTACGCACCGGTACCTCTAATACCCAGTAGCACGTCCTCTTGCATTGATGCACACCTGTAGTGGTTGTGGCATACTATCCACAAGTTCATCAAGGCACTGTTGGTCCAGATTTTCCCACTGCTCAACGGCGATTCGGCGTAGATCCCTTAGAGTCTTTGGTGGATCACGTAGTCCATAAACAGCCCTTTTCAATCTGTCCCAGGCATGTTCAATAGGGTTCATGTCTGGAGAACATTCTGGCTACTCTAATCGAGCGAGGTCGTTATCCTGAAGGAAGTCATTCACAAGACGTAGATGTAGATGAACCACCCTCCATAATGCTCGACAGTCCCCGGCCCAATATATGAGGTCTGTCTGGTCTTGTATAAGCTGTGGTTCTTCCTCCACATTTTCGCCTGATAGTCACATCACCAACAGTCGACTTTGGTAGCTTTAGGAGGGTTGAGATGTTCCTGATGGGTTCGTTACTCAGGTGATATCCAGTGACTGGCCCACATTCGAAGTCGCAGAGCTCTCCTGGCCAACTCGTTCTGCTGTTATTGCTTCTCTGCTGATAACACAAGATTCCACGCCTCCTTTTACACAGGCGGCGTGTCATGACATCTGGTGTTCGATTCCGCATTGCACAGGCGTGTCAGGAGCCTTCTGATCAGATGGCGTGCCTCTACTTAAGCTATTCACGATGGTGTCCTTACTGTTTTAGTGCAACGCAACGTAGAGCTTCTGTGGCTTGGAACAGGTATAGCGAATTTCTACAGTGCATCAGCTTCAGCAGTGAATATTGGCGCGGAACTTGTGAGGTAACCATCAATTTGTTTCTATTGGGAAATTGATCGCTAACGGCCGTACAACACTTTTTTGTGGTACTAGTGAAATTACTTTTTCACTCTTAGATTTCGTCTCCTGAAGAACAACGAGCAGAATTCTGTTTGAGACGGACGGTGAATTAAGTCACAAATCTGTTCCGATACTCGGTAAGCTTGTATAATTTTTTTAATAAACAGCAATGGGAAAGCGTATAGAACGTCTTGCAGAAGTCAACGAAAGTAACATAATACATAAAACTGATAACCAATGGCCTCTTCATTGACCTAGGGATTCTTACACTCACATATCAATACATTTACGCCTTTTTGCTTAATACCGAGAGTGAATTTAGGATGAACTGTGCAATAGAAATCACAACCTACAACAAAAAATAATTTCCCTATATGCTGCACATTGCTCTCTAGTGTTCAGAATGGAGTTTTATACTCAGGTGCAAAACTCTGTGGTAGGTTACTGATACACACCAGACAAGAAACTTAAAATTCTCATATAACAAGAGAACAATGTAAAAGGATACCACTTACCTAGTTCGACAATTTTTCAGAATATTTAGTTTGTCGGCTGTAAATACTGTGTAGTTGTAATGTTTGTATTAATGAGATCTCGATTTCTTTTTACTTTCAGACTGTCCATAATGCTTTGTTTAAAGTATTAGATAAAAATGGGATGTGGCTTTCTCAAAGTAGTTGTTTTTCCCTAACACACACACACACACACACACACACACACACACACACACACACACACACACACACACACACACACATATATATATATATATATATATATATATATATATATAGTGTAAGTGTTAATTGTGGTCCCAGCGATTCAGCTCCGACGACGTGGTGAAAGAAGATGTTGATAACTTTCTGAACAGCATGGCAGCGAGCTGGTATGACATGGGCATACAAAAACTGCCACAGCGTCTACAAAAATGCATCGACAGAAATGGTGATTATGTCGAAAAATAGCTAAATGTTCAAGCTGTAAACTCATGTAAACCATTCTAGAAATAAACAGGTCTATGTACTTACAAAACATAGGAGATCTTACTTTTTGGGGTTACCCTCGTATATTTATAGTAATCTGGAAGTAATTAACATAACTATCACTCTGACTAGATAGTGATAATTCGTTGTTAGTAGACTTTAAAGAAGTAACCATAAGTAATTGCTTCTGCCTTTTAATGTATAATTTGACAGTTTTCTCATGCCTAAAAGTTCACCTTCAAGTGGTAAATTAAGGGCACTACCTGTTGCGACACTTTTTCTAAAATAACACCGTATCACATTGCTTTCAAGGCCGTAAGAATGCGATTGGGTTTGCTCACTTCACGTAGCGGGTCGCAGCTGGAAATTCCTATACCATCGCAAAATTCTGATCAGCAGCCACATCGGAGCGACAGCTTTCTTTGCGTCGTTGCCACTTTGTCGACCACAAAGATCTGACGCCTTGTTGACCGCTACGAGAGCAGGGGCTAGGTGGCAATTTTGAATGATTTGTAACCAACGATTAAGGATGGTAAAACATATTTTTTACTGAGCGCCACGGGAGCCCATAGATCTGGTAAACTGAATGAATCATTCATAGTCATCGTGATGACCAATTTCACACGAGTAGCTGATAAGTTCACAGGATACTGTACAGTGTTGTTACACAAAATATGAATGCTCCGGCTTGCATTAATCTGGATTGTTCACACATGCGTCACTGAGTCTAAGACGACCATTGTGCTTTGTGTTTCTTCATCTTAATAGCAGCCTCCGTTCTTTCTTACCCAGTCAACAGCAAGCCAGGAAAAAGTCACACTTCCTTATAAGGTAACGCGATGAGTCTGTTGCTATTTTTATCCACCAATGGGAGACAAGGACATGTGTTGTTACCTTTTGTATGTTTTCTTTCTTTCACGGGCCACTACTCACAATATCGCGTCTTAAAGAAGCCCTTCCCTGAAATAGCTTGAGTGCTCAAGTTAACGAATAACGAACGCTAACAAAGAATGAACGTTACAGTGTGAGTGCGTGAATGAATGGAGGGATGACCTGGGTTTGTTGTCTCTCGAACTCTGGATCTCATTTCCTTAGTATTCGCACAACTAATGTCACGACGATTTTCACATCTGTCATACGAAAACTACGTTTATATACACATCTTACATCTATGCCCTCCAAGCCATCTTATGGTGACAGAGGGTGCTCTTTGTGTATGACGGTTACCACCCTTTCTTTTTGCAGTCGTGATAGGTGCATGGGGAGTTCGATTATTGGAAGCCTCCGTGTGAGGACTAATATCCCTAATTTAACCTTCATGGTGTTTTCGCAAGATATACGAGGGATATTCGGAAAGTAAGTTCCGATCGGTCAAGAAATGGAAACCACTGAGAAAATCTAATAAAGCTTTGCACATATGTGTTTGATAGTGTCTCTAGTATGCCTGTCGGTTACATCACTTCGCTCTTTTCAGTTCTGAGCGCACTGTGAGTACATAAAGATGCGTAGAAAATAGTGTCTCCCGCCAAGTACGAGGTCCTTGTGAGAGATTTCGCCTGATGTTATGCAGCCCACGTTACAGAACTGTCATACGTGACAGTTCTCGGTCGCAATATGCAGGAGGCAATGAAAATGCTCCTGCTGCGTTTTCGATGGGAAGCGTTTGATCACCCGCAATACAGCACGTAATTGGGTTCCTCTGTGTTTCACCTCACATTAATTACTGGCTATGAAGACAACATTTTCGCACAGACAACGAGCTACAGATGAGCTTAGAGAATTGGCGGGAAGCATAGGTGGCTGCCTTCTGTGACGAGGGTACTGGAAAGTTGGTACAACGCTACGAAAAATGTCTAAGCCGGAGTGGTGACTAAGTAGAACAGTGGCTAGAGGCTGTGACTAACTGTTGCAGACAAAATATTTTGATTTTAAACGTGGTTTCCATTTCGCGATCAATCGGAACTTACTTTCTGAATAGCCCTAGTACAAACGAAGAAACCGTTGCGTCCGCCTGCTAGCCATTTCCTCCCAGATCAGGCAGGCCCCGCTAGGAGGCCGTGCGTAAACGGCTCTCATCAGAACACGAGATATTTTTCCTATACGGACTGGGATGTTTACCACGAAGCTGCACGTCGCCTCCACAACGTCTGGGGTCGCCAACCCAACCGACAGGTAGCGTGCCTGCACTGTTTTGCTACGTCAGGTCACATGCCCTCGCAGCGGCCGAGTATTTATGCCACCGCCGGATGGTGCGACGTCAGTTACAACCCATGCCTCAAGTCGGCAGTACCAGCAGTTACGTCACAGCGCTCCACGCCGGCAAAAGCGACCCAGTTATACCAGGTCTTCACCAGCAGTGCGTCAACCATCATACGCCGCCAGTGTTGGCCCAGTAACATTCCAGGTCTTCACGGTGCCGCCAACCATGACTGGCGTTTGTCGTGTAGACACATCAAAGACAATGTCACAGGAGAGATATTTATATTGAATGTAGTTGTGTGGATATTCATCCAAGGACATCAGTAATGAGTTTCGTTTTGTTAATAAAGTTATTGTTTTAGAAGTGTCTTCGATCACTCCTCGGTACGACGGTACGTCAGAAACAGTAGAGTGGTGGACTCTCTCAGAAAAGTGTTGTTGTTGTTGTGGTCTTTAATCCTGAGACTGGTTTGATGCAGCTCTCCATGCTACTCTATCCAGTGCAACCATCTTCATCTCCCAGTACCTACTGCAGCCTACATCCTTCTGAATCTGCTTTGTGTATTCATCTCTTGGTCTCCCTCTACGATTTTTACCATCCAAGCTGCCCTCCATTACTAAATTGGTGATACCTTGATGCCTCAGAACATGTCCTACCAACAGATCCCTTCTACTAGTCAAGTTGTGACACAAACTCTTCTCCCCAATTCTATTCAATACCTCCTCATTAGTTATGTGATCTACCCATCTAATCTTCAGCATTCTTCTGTAGCACCACATTTCGAAAGCTTCTATTCTCTTCTTGTCTAAACTATTTATAGTCCATGTTTCACTTCCATACATGGCCACACTCCATAGAAATACTTTTAGAAACGACTTCCTGACACTCAAATCAATACTCGAAGTTAACAAACTTCTCTTCTTCAGAAACGCTTTCCATGCCATTGTGCCATTGCCAGTCTACATTTTGTATCCTCTCTACTTCGACCATCATCAGTTATTTTGCTCCCCAAATAGCAAAACTCCCTTACTACTTTAAGTGTCTCATTTCCTAATCTAATTCCCTCAGCATCACGCGACTTAATTCGACTACATTCCATTATCCTCGTTATGCTTTTGTTAATGTTCGTCTTATACCCTCCTTTCAAGACACTGTCTATCCCATTCAACTGCTCTTCCAAGTCCTTTGCTGTCTCTGACAGAATTACAATGTCATCGGCGAACCTCAAAGTTTTTATTGCTTCTCCATGGATTTTAATGCTTACTCCGAACTTTTCCTTAGTTTCCTTTACTGCTTGCTCAATATACAAATTGAATAGCTTCGGGGAGAGGCTACAACCCTGTCTCACTCCCTTCCGAACCACTGCTTCCCTTTCATGCCCGTCGACTCTTATAACTGTCATCTGCTTTCTGTACAAATTGTAGATAGCCTTTCGCTCCCTGTATTTCACCCCTGCCACCTTCAGAATTTGAAAGAGAGTATTCCAGTCAACATTGTCAAAAGCTTTCTCTAAGTCTACAAATGCTAGAAACGTAGGTTTACCTTTCCTTAATCTTTCTTCTAAGACAAGTCGTAGGGTCAGTATTCCCTCATGTGTTCCAACATTTCTACGGAATCCCCGAGGTCGGCTTCTATCAGTTTTTCCATTCGTCTGTAAAGAAGTCGCTTTAGTATTTTGCAGCTGTGACTTATTAAACTGATAGTTCGGTAATTTTCACATCTGTCAACACCTGCTTTCTTTGGGCTTGGAATTATTATATTCTTCTTGAATTCTGAGGGAATTTCGCCTGTCTCATATATCTTGGTCACCAGATGGTAGAGTTTTGTCAGGACTGGCTCTCCCAAGGCCTTCAGTAGTTCTAATGGTATGTTGTCTACTCCCGGGGCCTGGTTTCGACTCAGGTCTTTCAGTGCTATGTCAAACTCTTCACGCAGTATCGTGTCTCCCATTTCATCTTCATCTACATCCTCTTCAATTTCCATAACATTGTCCTCAAGCACATCGCCCTTGTAGAGATCCTCTATATACTCCTTCCACCTTTCAGCTTTCCCTTCTTTGCTTAGAACTGGGTTTCCATCTGAGCTCTTGATATTCATACAAGTGGTTCTCTTTTCTCCAAAGGTCTCTTTAATTTTCCTGTAGGCTGTATCTATTTTACTCCTAGTGAGATAAGCCTCTACATCCTTACAATTGTCCTCTAGCCATCCCTGCTTAGCCATTTTGCACTTCCTGTCGATCTCATTTTTGAGACGTTTGTATTCCTTTTTGCCTGCTTCATTTACTGCATTTTTATATTTTCTCCTTTCATCAATTAAATTCAATATTTCTTCTGTTACCCAAGGATTTCTGCTAGCCCTCGTCTTTTTACCTACTTGATCCTCTGCTGCCTTCACTACTTCATCCCTCAAAGCTACCCATTCTTCTTCTACTGTATTTCTTTCCCCAATTCCTGTCAATTGTCCCTTATGCTCTCCCTGAAACTCTGTACAACCTCTGGTTTAGTCAGTTTATCCACGTCCCATCTTAAATTCCCACCTTTTTGCAGTTTTTTCTGTTTTAATCTACAGTTCATAACCAATAGATTGTGGTCAGAGGCCACACATCTGCCCCTGGAAATGTCTTACAATTTAAAACCTGGTTCCTAAATCTCTGTCTTACCATTATATAATCTATCTGAAACCTTCCAGTGTCTCCAGGCTTCTTCCATGTATACAACCTTCTTTCATGATTCTTGAACCAAGTGTTAGCTATGATTAAGTTATGCTCTGTGCAAAATTCTACCAGGCGGCTTGCTCTTTCATTTATTAGCCTTAATCCATATTCACCTACTACGTTTCCTTCTCTTCCTTTTCCTACTGTTGAATTCCAGTCACCCATGACTATTAAATTTTCGTCTCCCTTCACTACCTGAATAATTTCTTTTATCTCATCATACATTTCATCAATTTCTTCATCATCTGCCGAGCTAGTTGTCATGTAAACTTGTACTACTGTAGTGGGCGTGGGCTTAGTGTCTATCTTTGCCACAATAATGCGTTCACTATGCTGTTTGTAGTAGCTTACCCGACATCCTATTTTTTTTATTCATTATTAAACCTACTCCTGCATTACCCCTATTTGATTTTGTATTTATAACCCTGCATTCAGCTGACCAAAAGTCTCAGAAAAGTACGCTGTCATACTTTTGTCAATAAACCACATCAGAAGCACGATGACCCTCTCGTAGCATCTACCCATTGTTAAACGAACTTGTATGCTGGTCGCCTTTGGACCTCCTGCGTTTCATCTATAAGTCTTATATGGCCGCACCGCCTTAAATCGCGTTGCTGAATCTTAGGCCTTGTGGCACCTGCTCGTGCTGCGGAGTAGGGCGCTCGGGCTTACCCTTGGTGCTGGCTGCAGTGGAGGCTGCCGGGGCCGACTCTGTGTGTTCCGGGGGCGGCACGTCGGGGGCGCTGAGCACCGCTTCCAACACCACCGCCAGCTCCAGGTCCGCCTCGCAGTCGTTGCGCACCTGCCGGCAGACACACACACTAACTCGCCTGTTGCTCTCACTTCCCGTTAGCTTGTAGTTTACGATATACGCGGTAATTCGTACCTACAGAGCTTCAGAACAGGGCTGCGAGAAAACTGCAAGTCATACCAAAAAAAGACATTTTTTTTCTTTATTGGGTTTCGATTCCCCCTAAAGGGGGCGGGCTGGCAGCAGCTTATTACGCCGCTCTTCAGCCTACAGAATTTGTTTTAAAAAGATGAAGATAATAAAAAATAATAACAGTTGGCGATAAAATCGGTGACTTAAAGGTAAAAATGGCAGAAAATTCTGGAGCGTAAAACATAAAACACAGGGTCGATGAAGCTAATAAAACACACAGGAAGCAGAAAAACAATAGACAGACAATTAAAAAAACACGCCAACAGTCTGGGTTCTGTTCGCAAGAGATATAAAAAGCACACCCAGCAACAGCATGATTTCTGTTCGCAACACTGTGGAAGGACGCACAACACCGAACACTCACTTAAACACTGCGCTAAAAGTTGGCACAAATACGACATACCACACCCGAGAGCAGGTGGGGGGAAACTGGTCAGATGACGGGAAAAAGGGGGGGGGGAAGGAGTGGAAAAGTGAAGGGGGAGGGGGGAAAGGAGCCAATATAAGAGGAGGATCCATAAGAGGGGTGGGGGGTGCTGAGCAGACGGGCCAGGGATTGGGGAAGGCAGATGAGGGGAGTACAAAAGGACTCGGGGGGGGGGGGGGGAGAGAAAGGAGATGATAGGCGGGGAGAAAACACATGATGGAAGGGGGGAGGAAGAGGGAGCCCAGGGAAAGGACGGAGGAAAGGAGGGGGGTTGAGGATCAGAGTTGATAGGAAGGATAAATGGAGGGAGAGAGGGCATCATCCGGGAGGGGGAGCTGATGGAAGCCACCTTGGGAAAGGAGATGTAGGGTGT
This sequence comes from Schistocerca cancellata, assembly GCF_023864275.1. Taxonomy (NCBI): domain Eukaryota; kingdom Metazoa; phylum Arthropoda; class Insecta; order Orthoptera; family Acrididae; genus Schistocerca; species Schistocerca cancellata. The sequence goes on from NC_064632.1 coordinate 250,266,495, forward strand.
AGAGATGGAAAGTAGGGGGGACACAACGGTGAAGACGTGGCAGTGGGCGGGGATGGGAGAGGAGAGGAGCAACCAGGGGGTGAGGGGGTTCAAGACGGCGGGAGGTGTAGAGGATGCGGATATGTTCGAGGAATAGGAGCAGATGGGGGAAAGGAAAAAAAAAAGACACATACCAGTCGATAGAGCATCTCTTCAAGTTTTTAACATACATAACACGATCTCAATGGCGGTACCGTCTCTGATGCGGCAATGCGTTGCTCAGACTCTTGCCTTACATGTTCCAACACGCCATCGTTGATATTACGAGGGGCGTTCAATAACAAATACAACGCATTTTTTATCGGTCTCTTTCGGTTGAAAAATGGGGAATTTGTTGCGGGTCATTGTAGAATAATTTGGCTTCAGCCGCTATAGTTTCATGAGGCTCATATAGGTGGCGGCGCTATACGTCACCTTCAAAATAGCGTCTGTAACTGAGGTGCGTTCCAAGTCGATAGCTTGAAAACCTTCTACTTACGTTTAAAATCTAGACTTTAATAATAAAATGGGAAGATACTATTAATCAGAACTCAGGGATAAGTTGTGATCCAAATGACAATAGATTTATTCAATCTTAACGTAACAAGAAAAAAATGACTAAAGAAACGTCACACAAACATCTTTATTTGACAAATGCATTCACTAACATGGGCTCTATGGTGGACAAAGTGATCAGCTGGGGATCGACACACGACAATAACCGGAACACTAATCATTTTATCTGACTTCATACACGTGAATCCGAGATATGGCACAAAAACTATGCCACCATCAAGCATCTATGTTCTACCATTCCAAAAAGAAAAATATGGTTCGAAAGAACAGGGTGCTAAGAAATATATATTGGAGTCCTACGCCGTAGCAGCGAATACCTTACCCTCCTGCTCGTCAGGGCGGCACACCACAATGAGTTCGGCGACTGAAGTCATGGACGGCCGCAATCTGTTGTTAATGGCGCGTGTCCGGAAAATGCAAGTACGCAGTCTTGTGTTCTGTTAATTCGGAACGCAGGTACTTTCCTCTGAGCCTCTGAAACCCCGGTGGATTCCATTGTGCAGGTGGACCCGTTTGATAGTCTGCCAAACCAATCTGAGTACGTGCCACAACTATGCGTGACGGAATATGGCTCTGAGCACTATGGGACTTAACATCTGAGGTCATCAGTCCCCTAGAACTTAGAACTACTTAAACCTAAGGACATCACACACACCCATTCCCGAGGCAGGATTCGAACCTGCGACCGTAGCAGTCACGCGGTTCCGGACTGCAGCGCCTAGAACCGCTCGGCCACCGCGGCCGGCTGTGACGGAATATGTCAAATGTTTAGACGACCGACTCAAGACAAATAAGTACACCCACGCATCACTCGTTGTGTGCGTGCTGCTAGAAGCAGTACCTCTGACAGTTCAGAAGGTGACGGGCACAGCCTCTAAGTGGCACACTAGCAAAGGACACAAGTCTCACCGTATAGCTAGAGACCTGCAGTTCTTTATTAGCGAAGCGCCGGTACAAGAGTGATCTTTTCTCTTTCTGTCCGCTTCCTCCTCAGCTCGATAGCAAAGCACATTTACATCTTAGACTTCCCCCACTTTCGCACAAGCCAATCATGAGCTAGAGCGCAGCATTCGAAGCTGGAAGAGCGCCCTTTGCTCTGCATACACCGATTTGACCAATCATAGACTTTAAGGTTAATTAGAAGAAAAGGAAAAAATATTCAGCTTTTCGGCCTATTTCCCACTCGTTTACGCAATGTCTTTTGCTAACAACATGACCAGGATGGAACCACAGCCCTCCATAAAAAGCTTGTTATCTCTCCTGTTGTGTCCATTTCGAACTTTTCAAAGAACAGCCATAAACTCGCTAAAAGTCTCGTGCTATCACAGATATGTTTTGTAACAGAGTCTGGACGTCTGGGCGACAGTGACCTGCCCCACGGAAATTCGCAGAACGTACGCAGATGTCCCGTCGGCTTCCTGCCTAACAAGACACCATCCTCTGCTATATTGCTGGTCTACAATGCGCTGGACATTGCAGTGGCGACTTCTCGGAGATAGTTAGCCTAAGTGGATGTGGCTGCCTCCCGACCGGCACCAACCAAAGTGCCTGCGCAATGACACCGCGGAACTCGGCCATCCGAAAATGTCTCCCCCAGGTTCCGCAGAAAAACGCGCTTCTCTCAGTCCACCGTCGCCGTGCGCTTCTACTGCAGTCGTTTAAATCGGCACCCTATTCCTTTGACTTACCGTTATTCCTTCCCTAGAGCACGCAAGCAAGAGCATTAACTACTGCCCACCATCATCATGATGTATGAAGAAAAAATTGCAATAAAGATCCTATTCCATAAGAACATGAAGCAGCATAACACCGAACCAGAAGTGAGAGTGCCCTGCAATCTCTCAAGCTGTCATTGAGATTCTTTTGGCAGAAAACCAGAGCATCGCAGATATTAGTAGGCGCTTGCAGATTCTCGAGGGAGACCTGGCAGTGAACAAAAGCACGGAGAATCGTAGGGCGAGGAGCCTGTCATCATCGAACCAGGTGGCGCAAAATTCCCCGATCTCCGGCGTTCCGGCCTGTCCCACACAGGTGTGACACCCTGCAGTGTTGAAACATGCGGACACACTCATTCGAGGTGATTGGCGGATCACAATATAACATCCCGCTGCTCAACTACACGTCTCTGTTGGTAGTGCTGACACACCCAAGTCTGCGCGCCCCAGAGGTGCTCATAAAACTTCATTAGACTGTTCTTCCTCATCTGCCCTCAGCCCAGATCTCGCACTTCCGACATCTATATGTTTGGCCCAATGAATGGTTCAAATGGCTCTGAGCACTATGGGACTTAACATCTGAAGTCATCAGTCCCCTAGAACTTAGAACTACTTAAACCTAACTAACCTAAGGACATCACACACATCCATGCCCGAGGCAGGATTCGAACCTGCGACCGTAGCGGTCGCGCGGTTCCACACTGTAGCGCCTAGAACCGCTCGGCCACCCCGGCCGGCGGCCCAATGAATGATGCATTCTAGCGGGAAGCAGTGCGTGGATGATGGGGAGGTTATTTATGCAGCAAATTCGTTCCAAAATTGTTGAATCTTGAACAAAAACAGTGGAGGATGCAAGTGGGTCGGGAGTTATTAGATAACGTCGACAAAAATGCAGAACTACTGAAACGCGTCATAACAGATGATGAAACAAGGGTTTATCGATGTGACGTCTAAACTAATCTAAACTACGAGTAAGTGTCCCAGCGGTAGCTGTGCGTGTAGTCAAGACTGTAAAAAGCACACAAGTGTAGTCAAATGTGAAGGTTATTTTAACGGCGTGGTTCAGCGTTACTTTTTACTACAAGCTCGTGGATCAATAAGGAGTACTACTTATAATTCAACGCCGTTTGCGTGAAGCAATCAAAAAAAAAAAAAAAAAAAGGCCCGGATTTGTGGCGAAATAATCCATGGCTTATGCACAACGATAATTCAGTTGCTGACACCTCATTGTTTGTTCGTAATTTTTTGGCCAAAGACAATACTGTAATAACGCCCGAGCGTCCACATTCGGCAGATATGTGTTCATATGACTTTCTTCTGTACCAAGAAATCCTTAAATCGTTTCACAACTGTAGGTGAGATTATAAACGCAGCCTTGAGAGAACTAAAATCTTCCTAATCACGGAGTTTCTGAAATATACCAGAGATTGGAAAATGCGCTATCATAAGTGTACGATATCTCGTGGACGCAATTTTTAACGGTATACCATTGACCTAGAAGAACAAATGCAAATCCTTCCAAGAAAGAAACATTTCGGTTATTTTATGAACGCACGTCGTATTTAGAGTCATACATGAACTGCTATTGATCATTTATTCGAAAGATGAGGAAACGGATGCATCTTTTTCAAGTGGAGGTCATTGTGTAGTATAAGGGATCCTTGGTAGCGAGAAAGATGAGTAAAAGGTGTATGTTTCGTGATAATTATCCTCTCTCACACGTCGTTCAAGTTTTTAGTCATGAACCTTGCAATCTTTTGTGTCGAAAAGAAAATCCTTTTCGTTATACATTATTATGATCATTTATTCAGAAATAATCTCCAACCACAAACACTTTGAAAAGCAGCAAGCCGTTGCGACTTGTCACTTTTCATTGACTGCTGATAGACAAGTCTAAAATTTCAATTAAAGTCATGAGGCCAAATGCCTGAATTATCAAGCAAAGAATAAATTAGTAACAGTGAGTGTAGAGGCGATATCAGTTTTTTTTTCTCTTCTTAGTGTTATCTAGCTAGGAGCATGCTGTACGTATAATTTTCTCTGTGTGATCCTTTCGAGCTAAGTTGCGGGCGATCTTGGGATGCGAAACATGCACGTTTCCACGCAAACAGGAGTCCTCCCGGCGAATTGACAAGACGGATATCTGGCAACTAGGCGTTGTCCTAGGGGCAGGTAGGCCCAACGACCCGTTCAGATTGTCTGCGGCACGTCGGCGAGAGATTGACGCCGTGGCCAGCGGCGGCTCTGCAAACAACACGGCGAATTGGCAAATGCTTTAAAAAGGCGACGTCCTGCGGGCTCGACTGCCAGTTTTGTGTCTTCGGCTCGCCAGAGAAATGTAGAAACGCGAGCTTTCTCTGGAGAGTGACTGCCGAACGATTCTACTGCCGCCAACATACAGTGCACGAAAAGGTCGCGAAGATAAGATACGAGAAATTAGGGCTCATACGAAGGCATATAGACAGTCGTTCTTTCCTCGCTCCATTTGCGAGTGGAACAGGGGAGGGAATGACTAGTAGTGGTACGGGTTACCCTCCGCCAAGCACCTTACGGTGGCTTGCGGAGTATCTATGTGGATACAGAACGAGAGGCGGCAGCTGGACTCTTGTCAAAATGTAGCATTCAGCAGACGAATATCTTCCCGCCGCCCTAAAACACACGTAACTGTTCCTCACATTTTTCTCACTTGATGGCAGGTCGACGACAGCGAACGAAACTATTTTTCCCCTTTTCCACAGCAGGAGAAAAACCACGCTGGCCGCCCTAAGAAACGCTAATACACAAAAGTTTTCTGAGGCAAGAATTATGTGGTATTTGAGTCCACAATTTCTAACATACGGGGGCTGTAGGTCAGCTCATTGGAGTTGTCGTTTGCTCAGCCTCTAGTGGAAGTTTCGCAACGACTGAGCAACTGCGCCTTTGACTGTTAATTACTGGAGCTTTTTCGGTCTGCTGGACAGAGTTGCTAGGCGCTGAACCGGGGACAAAGTGCAGGGGCAGTCTTCATTTATCTGTACTCTGGCTGCGGTGTCAGCAAACACTCATTTAGGACTCTGCCGCGAGCTCACCCTTGCTGCCGACGCAGATCCTATTCTCGGGCTCTGGACTCTGAAGGGGGCTCTCGGCTTCGGAGGCAACTTTGGGAGTGACTCGTGTTTGAGTCTCCAGCACAGCATCACTAGCTGAACTCCTGGAGCCAGCCAGCCACGCCATCACCCGTCAGCTCATCCACTATCAACTAATATGGTGAGAGTATCTTGCAGCACTGGGGTTGCACGGCGAATAAGTGTCAGGAAGTTACCATTGTTTTTCGACTAGGCTTCCCACTATCAGCATAGTGGCATGTGTAAATTCATTGTTGTTGTTGTTGTTGTGGTCTTCAGTCCAGAGATTGATTTGATGCAGCTCTCCATGCTACTCTATCCTGTGCAAGCTTCTTCATCTCCCAGTACCTATTGCAATCTACATCCTTCTGAATCTGCTTACTGTATTCCCCTCTTGGTCTCCCTCTACCATTTTTACCCTCCACGCTGTCCTTTAATACTACATTGGTAATCCTTTGATGCCTCAGAATATGTCCTACCAAGCGATCCCTTCTTCTAGTAAAGTTGTGCCATAAATTTCTCTTCTCCCCAATTCTATTCAATACCTCCTCATTAGTTATTCATTATTCTCACTGAAAGACGTACGATCACTGTTAATATAAGTCGTCGTTATGTTGCATTAAATCAGTTATCCCAGGAAGCTGATGTTACCAAAATTCCACTTCTCTATCCGCTAACTTAGCCAGTCATCGTCTGCTGTAACATAATACCATTGTAATTAATGTCCTTTATCGTGTCCCAATTATTTTCATGGAATGTTTCGTTCTTCTAACTCTGCACATCACACTTTATTATATATTTTGGATTTACATAGTTCACATTTTTTCTTTCTCAGCCAGTGGTTTAGAATGAAAATATGTCAATATTTCCATTCTGAATGCAGTGCTAAGGGCCAAAACTCACTAATAGAGTTAATAAACCCGTTGCATAACTTTTACTTAAGTATTGAATCCTGAGGAGCTATCTTTCTTATTGTAGAAACTTACGACACAGATTGCGACAACAGGCAGCTCAGGGGAGATTTCGCGAGTCCATAAGCTTCATTAATTCATACTTATCTCTAGTATAAAGTGGCGACCGTGACAGGAGTTTAACGGTCATAATTAATAGAATGTTTCTACCATAACCACGCTACGCGTGAAGCTGCTTCAATTCAGTCGGTGTCAGTTGATCCCTGTCTGTTGCAGTGGGCTGGATACGGCAGCTTCGCGGGCCTACTTCAACCGATAATGTAATTCCATTTTGTAAAGGTCTCTATGGTAACATCTCGGTGTTGTCACAACTCCGTAGACGGCTACTGTTTTAGCCTCCTGGCGTTAACACTTCACAGCTGAAAGCTGGCAACAGCGCTGCGAGCTGTCGAGCATCTGTATAGTCTGTCGGTAAACTGAAGAGCGAGCGAGCGAGTCCTCACTCCGCCAGCTACGTCACACGGGGCTTCTACAGGCTATTTCAGAACGTAGTACCGTCCCTGCCGCGGCGCGAACTTTATATCTGTGGCGAAGCCGTATACAGATACGTCCCGGCTGCATTCATTTTTAGACAAATGCATTAAGACCATAAGGAATAAAAAAACGATAGCTTCTTCCGAGACACATCATTATATAGTAAATAATATTAATATAAGAATGGAAGTCAGGATTATACTACAAACATAGAACCGAATTCTTGTTCATGTGAATGTATTGTATGTTCCTCTATTGCTATTCGTAATACGAACCCCATATAATGCAATCAATCTGCAGAATTTAAGGCTTGCTCTTACTTTGTGTTTCTACTAAAAGGTAGAAGTTTTCTTTGTACGACTGCATTGAAACTTAACAATTTTTGCAACACGAAGCGTGTTTAAAAAGTAAGCAGAAATTTATAATTTTGTGTCATGTAAAGTCCGATTTGCACTACTGTTTTGTCACTGTCTTCGTAAGCATGTCTCAAAAGTATGTGTACAATGTTAAGCATATTGGGTATTTACTCTGTTGTCAGCTATCAAATAGGTTACATGTGTTTTGGTAGCATCAACGATTATTTGTTTTGTATAAAAATAGATTAGAGAATCTGTATTAAATTTTGTTATAGGAATGGAATAAAGTGTATGAAATTTTTAGAAATATTAAATATTGCTTTTGGTCAGCCTGTTATGAGTGAACTAAGGACATACAAGTGGTATAAGCATTTCAAAGCAGGCCTTACAGGACAGCGGTTTTACAAGCATGGATGAGATTGAAAATGCACAGTTAAGATACCTATAAACTATCCCAAAGAAATAGTTCCTAAAAAAACTTCCTGGCAGATTAAAACTGTGTGCCCGACCGAGACTCGAACTCGGGACCTTTGCCTTTCGTGGGCAAGTGCTCTACCATCTGAGCTACCAAAGCACGACTCACGCCCGGTACTTTCAGCTTTACTTCTGCCAGTATCTCATCTCCTACCTTCCAAACTTTACAGAAGCTCTCCTGCGAACCTTGCAGAACTAGCACTCCTGAAAGAAAGGATACTGCGGAGACATGGCTTAGCCACAGCCTGGGGGATGTTTCCAGAATGAGATTTTCACTCTGCAGCGGAGTGTGCGCTGATATGAAACTTCCTGGCAGATTAAAACTGTGTGCCCGACCGAGACTCGAACTCGGGACCTGTGCCTTTCGCGGGCAAGTGCTCTACCATCTGAGCTACCGAAGCAGTTTTAATCTGCCAGGAAGTTTCATATCAGCGCACACCCCGCTGCAGAGTGAAAATCTCATTCTAGTTCCTAAAGAATTTTGTGAATTGGTAAAAGCACTGGCACAAGTGTATGGTATGTAATGGGAAATATTTGGAGAGGATAACATTGCTGTAGATTAAGAAATAAAGTTCTTACCAAAAAATAAAAATTAATATGTGAACGCACCTCGTATGTCAAGCTTTTCGCTTTGAAGTCCAGAATCGATGTACACTCTTTGACATAAAACTTGACCGGCGGCCGGCCGCTTCAGAGGCTTTTTTTTTTTTTTTGTTTTTTTTTCTTTTTTGAATTACAAAAAAAATAATAATAAAAATAAATTGCATGGCGCGAGATTCGATCCTGCGACCTTTTTTTTTTTTTTTTTTTTTTTCACGCTACCGCTATTTTTTTTTTTTTAATTTAATTTTAATGTCCCAAAAGAAAAATCATATATAAAAAAGAAGGAAAAGAAATATAGGACTGAAGTGACATCCTCGTCACTTCACTGGGAGTACATCCTATCCCTCGAAACAACGTAAACCTGGGACTCCCCACCGCTTCGGGGGGTTATGAAACATGCTGCCTAGAAAGTTCGCAAAATTCGTTTTATATTTAGAGTGGCGTCGGATGATTTCGTGTTGTTCTAGTAGATAATGCCAATAGTCCATGCCCGATATCAATGTCCGCGAGAGCACGTAGTGCGATGCGTGTCCACCAATCCATCGGATTGCCGAAGTTTTTTGTGAGGGGAAAAATATAGCGTCAGGGAAAAATAAAGCGTCCGTCGTGATCGTTGATTCGTCGGTGCGTCTGAGGAGGGCCATAATGCGTTGCGTCAGCCGCCAAACATCCGTTGCCTCACCGCACTGCAGAGAATGTTCGTCGGTGTCCTGCATGCCACATATAAGGCAGAGCGGGGAATCTACCATGCGAATGTCGTACAATCGTTGGCGGTTGACTGTCTTGCGGTTGATTAGTGTATACCATGACGATCGCGCTGCTGTGGTGAGGAGAGGTGTATGGACAGCTCGCCAAATCTGTCGCCAGTTTCGTGTGGGGTATTTAAGTTCGACAACATTGCTGCCATGATGACGCCGCAAGTATCGATATATCTCACGGGTAGTGGGGAGTCTTGTAGAAGGTATCTGTAACTGAACATAACTAAAATCAACAAAAAATCGCGCGACGTGAGAAAAAGAGGGCGAGATTGTGCCTACCGCCACTGGTGGTTCAAAGGACGTGGGAAGAAGCACATCGAGGATGGCCGACGTGATGGCGTGTTGCCGTTGGTTCCAAGTGCGTAGCGTCGCTCGCAGGTATAGAGCTAGAGCCTTGTTCCGCACATCCGTGAGGTTAAGTCCTCCAGCATGGTGTGGGAGAGTTAAAGTCTTGTATTTGACCTTAAACAACATTCCTTGGCTGACATAGTATCCAAAGGCCGCCATTAATCTGTCAGCAATACCATGTGGCATTGGCAGTACCTGTGCCAGGTGCGGCAGTCGCGAGGCCAGGTGAACATTAGTGTAGTCCACCCTTTGGAGCAGGTCGTGCGTTCGGAGGGAATTGTTGCGTATGTGCAGTCGGACGTTCTGGAGGAGACGTCGATAGCTCGCCGCCGCTGATTGCCGTAGCGATCGGGTGAACAATACACCTAAGCATCGCAAGATGTCCACCGTCGTAAACGGACTGTGCAGATCGTCCAGCCCTCGACCGATGTGCATGATCTTGGTTTTATTCATGTTGACCCTGCTTCCCGCAGCAACTCCGTACGTAGTTAGAAGGGTAACCACCTGATTTACTTCGTTCTCCGACCGGACGAGTATCATCAAGTCGTCGGCATATGCACGACACGTGAAGGAGCTCGCACGGAGTCGGACGCCTGTTAGAGTCCGTCTAAGAGTCTGCATCAATGGTTCGAGCGCTATTGTAAACAGTAGCATCGACAAGGGACATCCTTGCCTAACTGAGCTGCAAACAGGAATCGGTCCTACCTCCCTTCCATTAACTCTCACCGTCGAAGAAGCGCCGCGAAGGAGGCGCATGAGGACGGTAATAAAATCCTGTGGTATCGCGATCCGTCGCATGGTCGAGTCAAGGAAATCATGGTTGATCCTGTCAAAGGCACGATCAAAGTCCACCGATACGAACGCCGCTCGCATGCGACAAGCTTCCGTCAGGGAAATTACGTCACGGTATTCGCCGAGGATAGAATGTATGTTGCTCCGAACCCCTAGACAAGCCTGGTCTGGTGGTATTGTCTTGGATATTACAGTCTTGAGCCTTACCGCCAACATTCGCGCAAAGATCTTATAATCAGTATTGAGCATCGTGAGCGGTCTAAATTGATGGGCGCTGACACTCGCTGTCGATTTCGGTATTGGTATAAGCAGTCCCGCCATGAACTGCGACGGAACGTCCGTGTCAGGGCTCAATAACTCATTATACATCAATACCAACTGGGACATCATTAAATCCGCAAATGCGCGGTAAAATTCGAGTGTCAACCCATTTGGCCCAGGGGATTTATGCACCGCACCCTTCGCGAGTGCGCCCCGGATGTCATCTTCCGTTAGGGGTTCCAATAGCGCCTCTGCATCCGGACCATCCACCTCCGTTTGCATCTGTCGCAAAATTTCTTCTCCTGTCCGAGTGTCCGTCGGCGGCCCAGTGAAAAGGAGGCGATAATGCTCCAGAAACTCAGCAGCAATGTCCTGTTGTGACGTCAAGGGCCGACCATCGTCATCATGGAGGACTGTGATTAGGGATCGGCGATTACGCGCATGTCCCTTGGACACATGATGCATGCCAATACGTTCTCCATCGACGTTGTCCAAGCACCGAGCACGGATCGAAAGTCCCTCCAGTCGACGTCTCGTGATCGATAAAATACAGGCCTGAATGCGATGGACTTCCGCTTGACGCTCGAGCGATGGGGCCATGGAGGACAGGTCGCGGAGCACCATGTAGAAATAATCAAGTGTATCTCGGAGCCATTTCGCTTTTTCCTTGCCATACGTGATGAGAGCTCTTCGTATCGCCGGTTTTGCACACTGCAGCCACCACGAAAGAACCGTACGGTGCAGCGGCAAACGGCGAGTGCAAGTCTGCCATGTTTCTTCGATCCGCTGGCGACATTCGAGATCCACCAATAAGGATGAATTGAGTTTCCAGGAACTACGACTCCGCCAGACCCTCTGCCGTGGGAGGGTTAACGTGCATAAATATGCAAGGTGATCCGTAAAAGCTGTGGGCCAACGTTCAGCAGCCAACACGTGATCTCTTAATCCGTCAGAAACATAAATCCGGTCCAGCCTGCTCGCCGAGTGGCTAGTAAAATACGTGTAGCCCTCTCGCTGCCCATGGATCTTTTCCCACGTGTCCATAAGGGCCATGTCCCGGCAGATCGTGTTCAATGCGTGGCATGAGCTGAAATTAGGAGTTTGATCCTTCGGGGCGAGTACACAGTTAAAATCCCCCCCTACCAAGATGTGGTCATACCTCCCATGGAATAGGGGGGCAATCTCCTCCGAGTAGAATCGTGCACGCGCCTGTCGATTGTCAGATCCGGAGGGGGCATAGATGTTGACGATACGAATGCCGTTCACGGTCATAGCCAAACCCCGAGCCGAAGGAAGGTAATCGAGGTCACACATCGGAATCCCTTCCCGGACTAGTATCGCTGTGCCACGTCCTCCATCTGGAGTCGGCGCTAGGTAAGTGTTGTATCCGTGCACGTCGGGAAAAGCAGCATTGCAGGTTTCCTGCATCAGCAGAATATCAACGTCAGTGGCGTAAATCATGTCCCGGAGAAGTTGCATCTTTGCAAGCGAACGTGCGGTGTTAATGTTCACTGTCCCCACCTTATATGCTTGGTTCGTTGTCGTTGTCATGCTCGTGTCATGTCACTGAGAACTCCAAGGGCGTTAGTCCACTATTCGGGCTCAGAGGGGTGCCCGCCAACGGGCTGCCCTCCTTTGTTGTCGTTCCGTGGTGTGCATCCTGTAGGTGAGCGGTCATCATTAGGGGGTGGCAATTCCTGTATGTCCTCGACTGGTTCCGCCCAGTCGCAGTGGTCATCCATCCGAGAAACGTCCTCTGATGTATTTCGACGAGGCTGCTGGGACATTGGTATCCCTGACTCCTTCGTCGGCAGCGCTGGGTCAGTCGGTGTCAATGAAGAGGGACCATCTGAAAGGCAGGACATCCGGTCTTCATCTGACGGAATCCTGTCAGCGTCCTCTAAAGGCACGTGTTCTGTGTCAGACAGTTCTTCGGCTAGGATACCTTCCGTGTCCCCTAGGCTAGGGGGGGACGCGTCACCCGAACTATGGCGACGCTTTTTGCGACGCTTCCGCGATCGCTGTTTGCGGGCCCTGCCCTCTGCTGCCTCACTGTGTTCGTCGACCGTTCGTTGGTCCGTTGCCGGTGCCACTGTCTCGACCTCTACTTCCACGTCGCGTGCTTCATGTGAGTTGTCGGAAGGTTCCTCCCTCAACCGACGTGACGTGGGCGTAGGGACATTCTCCGAGTCACCTCCATGCTCCCGTAACTCGGTCGGCTCTTGCATAAACACGTCCTTGTCACGTTCCGAACTGGGCAACACAGGCTAAGTCCGCGCCGATCGCGACATGGGACAAAGAAACTGGCCAACTCGCTAATTCTCTAAGTCCGGTTATCTGCACAATCTGGCAACACTGTAGACTGCGGCACTTCCTGGAGGAAAACTTGTCCCAAGATAGAGAGACTCTAGGCTGATTACGCCTGTGGTCTAGCGGTAGCGTGCGTTGTTTCTGTTCATAATGTCAGTGGATCGAGAGCAGCTGGCATAAAATATTTTTATAGCCTCTTCTGTCTGAATGCTGAAGACGTGAATGTAATGGTAGCGCAGATTCAATCTATTTCGCTTTGTGACACACCGATATCAAAATTTTTTCTAGTAACGATTTTGCGGCAGATTTCCTGCAGACTGTCCTCCTCTGGACGCCGTATGCGGCAAAGCTCCGGGATCCATTTGCTGGCTACTGGCAGCGGCCGTGGCGACAGCAGCGGCGCTGCACTCCCCCGTTCTTTATCGAAAGCGCCTGCTACCGCTCATCGCTTTTGATGATTTAAAACGCTTTATTATTAAATGTTGCTCCACAGAAAATTTCTACAATTTCCATTCACGCTCAAAAGCAACGGAGACAGACGCCCTGATTAGTAGGCGGGTAATCGGCAAGAGCTGAGTATGGCCCGAAATTAATTTTATAGACTGGGACGAAATTAAACCACCTCACTACATTCGATGAATTTATAAATGCTTCATACCTCGTTTCTTTTCCTTTCAAACTTAATTATTTGTGCAACTTTTGGTCAATGTTTGGATGTTTTCGTCAAGCCAGAGTGAGCGTCTGTGGTGTAAAGTGTATTACAAAAAAATGGCTCTGAGCACTATGGGACTCAACTGCTATGGTCATCAGTCCCCTAGAACTTAGAACTAATTAAACCTATCTAACCTAAGGACATCACACACATCCATGCCCGAGGCAGGATTCGAACCTGCGACCGTAGCAGCAGCGCGGCTCCGGACTGGAGCGCCTAGAACCGCACGACCACCACGGCCGGCAGTGTATTACAGTTCTTGTTTCATTCCTTATGGTAAGTCTATGCGATAAACTGTGTGAATACCTTGCAATGCATGCTCTGTAGCAGTGCAGGCACACTGCACATTTGGAGTTCCATGTATGGGTTCATGAAGTATTTATTGTTGATCGGAAGTGATAGTTAAGGTCATCAGATTTAAACCAGAAAAATTTGTCGTTTTGAAGGTTTCAGAGAACGGAAAGGAATTGCTAACGCCGGTGTTAGAAAACGTCTACAGTTAAACGCTATTGCAAAAATTTAGAAGATGTGAACTATATTAATGAACATGTGCACTTCATAAACAACCTTCTGACATGTTAGACCTATATGACGAACAAAGCTCAAATTTATATCGTTGACAGTCGGTTTGAATCTTTTCAGGACCTATTTTACAGTGAAGCACCTTGGAATTTGCAAAGCAGAAATCCATGATATTAACTTAATTTACTAAGTCGAAATCGGACGAAGATTGATGTTTAAAGGCATTCTTCAGATTTCGCATAAGAAATTTTTACTAGCAGTTTGCAACTCCATTAATTAAAATGGAAAATAAAAGGTTTTAGTCAGCGGCTTCTACCGTGATTCGAACTTATAGTACAAGCACTGCAACGCACAAGGGAACCTCTGAGCTAACGACACACTGGCGGCCAGGGGCGGACTATAGTCACTGCGATGTTGCCTGAGCCTCAAAACGCAACCTTAAACACAGAAACAGAGGAGGTGGAGATTACTGTTTTAACGTCCCGTCGACAACGATGTCATTAGAGACGGAGCACAAGCTCGGATTAGGGAAGGATGGGGAAGGAAATCGGCCGTGCCCTTCCTAAGGAACCATCCCGGCATTTGCCTGAAGCGATTTAGGGAAATCATTGAAAACCTAAATCAGGATGGCCGGGCGCGGGATTGCACCATCGTCCTCCCGAATGCACACACAAACAGGTGTTACTTATGTGAAGAACGCCGTTCTTGGAGTCCAGAAATTAAATATACTTTCTAATTGTGTCATCTTGCAGTGGATTATATCGTACGAGTCTTCGATGTGGAAAACGAATGTTAAGTGAATTTAGCGAGGTAACGCCGTCCTACACCCGGAAGTAAATGCACTATCAGGGTGTTGACAAATACTTGCTACGACGCTGCCATTTCTCGGCTCTCTGACGAGGCAGCTCTTCAGCGAAATGCTTGCCGTGATTCTCCGATACGGTTCTTCAGAGTGGAGACGCGCGCGCACGTTTGGTTTTTATGCGGCGTTCTCCCCTGGTGGTTTCTGACGTCGCCTTGTGGGCTATGTATACATATGAGACATTCAATTATCATTAATCCAGAATGATACAAGTTTCAGCTTCCGGCGTGGAAGAAGGCTGTTGACGCCGACATTATATCATTTCAACGTAGGGAAAGCAAAACGGATCATTCAATGTTTCTCATTCAACATAAAGCATGTGAGATAAATTTCCGTAACGTTCATAATCATCTAAAAATACAAACGAAGTAAAAATACACCGGAATCTTATTCGAATTGAATATAATGTAAGATACCAAACGCTTTGCACCTCGATGTCGAATTTGTCCACTTGCAATCGTTTGCAGCATGCACATAGATTGTCATGATTACCACGAGAATGAAGAAATATGTTGGTAAGGATGGAAGCAAGAAGAGACGCAGTCAACAAATATTCTATTCCTCATGGCATTCATTTCATTTGACACGTAAGAAGAGGTAAAGCGGGAATTTACTTTCGTTAACACGAAAGATATGCCGCACATATTGATAACGAGGAAGTCTGCGTCTTCATACGTTTCCTCCTTGAAATCTGTATGCTCTATTATATACTAAGTAGCCCGATCATTGTTTCAGTAATGTTACCCTCTTGTTTGACCCCGTAACGATGAACAGATTCCAAATGCATGTCTCTGCGTGAAAGTAGCTGTTCGAACCCTTCCTGGGTTGTTTTTTGTGTTTTATTGCTTGGAATTCCTGAAGCAGACCACTGTGCCTTCCCCCCTCGTGGGTTAGGTCTCAAAACTAAACCGCTTTGTATCCAATGGCATAATTGATTCATACAGCATCAGCATAAGACTCTTGCGAGTGAGAGAATGACAATAACAATCGTAACAAGAACAAGCAAATAATGAATGATGTTTATTCCAACGCAGAAAGAGAATGGCTTTAAATATAAAAATCTATATCTATATCCATATCTATTGATCTTCGAGTTGGCACAATGAAAATATATTCTTAGCATTTAGTTACTGAATTTAGTTCTGGATGTTTGCAGAGAAAAGGAAAAGTCGGTACTTCTCGCTAGTGTAATATAATGTGAACCAGCAACTACCCTTTCCTTAGAACACGACTCAAGCAGGTCCTCAAGTAGGCACTGCTGCACTCTGTTCCCTGACATTGCTCTGATGACGGTTAATGCAGATGGTTCCGATTATGAAATACAAAACGTATTGCAGGTTAGTTCCTAGGATAGTAACATTAAATTTGCGTTGTAGACGGCACATGAACGTGACGACTATCCATATTACTCATCAATATAAAAAGACAGTATTTTGGGAATTTAGCAGGATTACTCAAAATGAATTCTGAAATTGGGTGACTGACCGCACAGGTGCTAAACGTCGTCAAGAGCATACGATGTCCTAATCGCATTAGGAATATGAAGATCGTCTTCGACAGCTCGCAACTTTCACATAGCTAACCCCACCCTACTCCAGACAGCTCTCGGTGGAGTTGCACTACGTTGCCGATGTTATGGAAGGCCTTCAAACCGACAACAGACCACATATTGAAAAATACAAGCGAATTCTCTTGCAGCGTAAGCTTATTGTAACTAATCTAAAAATTATTGGAGAGGAACATTGTCCTATTCAAAAAAGTAAAATGTTACACACTGTTGACGTCAAACGGACATTATCTATGTCCTGTCTTGTGTCCTACTCATCTATAATATAAAGTGTACTATGAAAATGATTATATATAATGGATTATAAGGTAATGCATTGATACCAGATGGTGGGGGCCGGCCGATGTGGCCGTGCGGTTCTAGGCGCTTCAGTCTGGAACCGCGTGACCGCTACGGTCGCAGGTTCGAATCCTGTCTCGGGCATGGATGTGTGTGATGTCCTTAGGTTAGTTAGGTTTAAGTAGTTCTAAGTTCTAGGAGACTGATGACCTTAGAAGTTAAGTCCCATGGTGCTCAGAGCCATTTGAACCATTTAACACAAAATGACATTAAAAATTTAAGTTATTCACGAGCAGCTAGTTGAGAATATGTATGAACATTAAATGACACGACGAACCGTCATGTTCTGCATATGGATTCAAACCCAGCTCATGCAGACTAAGCAAAGATTTCGTGACTGACGGAAACTAACAGTCATTCCTGATTAGGCATACAGAGAGTGATATACCTCGATTTTAGACAGTATCAGTTAGCAAATATCAACTTTAAATTGCATAACGCAAACATTTTTAACAGACGCGAATTCCTACCCAGCATCTATTGTCCCTGTTCACGAACTACGAGAGATGTTAAATATTGCTTCTTCACAAGTAACTTACTTGAAATGCCGTGAGGTAAAGCTGTGTGTTGGACACGGATTCGAACCCGGAACCTAATCGGATTGCTATCGAAGCACAGTCAAATGTGACATATCGGAATTTCGCGGCAGTAACTAGATGTTATAACTGAAATGACGAGACGAAAAATTAATTTTTTCCTTCCCAGGACTCCAACCCGGCACCTATCGCTGTTATATTCTAGAGAAAACTAACGTTAAATATGGGTTTGTTGCACCAGCAGTGACATGTGAGCATGTTTGAACTGAAATAATATGACGAAGAGTTCAGCGCTCACTGGGAATAGAGCCCCACACATATCGTTGTTGACTACACACAAAGAGACGTCAGCTACCGAATTTTTCTCCACCAGCTGCTCAGAATAGCATCTTGAACTTACAGTCATCTCGCAAATAGTTCTGTGTCTCACTGGGAGTTAAAAACGTCAGATATCGTTAGTGTGACAGCGAATGAAAATACATTAAAAATCAAAATTATTATCCACCAGCAGACAGGTGTTCTCATGCTAGAGCTTGATAATACATAATTAAATCTTTAGTGCCGGGCCAGGATTCGATCCCATTCACGCATAATATGTGAAGGTGTTGAGGAATCTGCAGTTTTGAACAAACGACAAATTGTAGCCGAGCTGTATTGCCACGAAGGGATCAAATTCCGCGTTAAGGGCGGTCTGAGTTGCATTCCCAGTTCAGAACCAATTTTATCGACATACAGAAGCTCAAATAAAAGATGGAATAAGTGTCCTGTGACCATACATAGCGTTTGTGTCGTCACTTGAAATAAATAACTAGTATAAGAAAGGTTACTGGTGGTAGAGTTTCTACATGTCGCCACTCCAGACTTTATTGTGGTTCAACCTACCGTCTACTTGGTAAAGAAGGAATATCATCTTTAATGTGAATTTTCTGACCATGCAGCCATTATATCTCCTTCACTTGGTGTAGCCAGGAGAGAATGGAATCTGTCTCTCCCAATCTAAAATCATTGACAGAAGTGGGAATCGAACCCAGACCATAGGTATAACAACCTACCATCCGTCCAACAGACCACGAAATCCTCTTCTCTGCGAGTCATTTTTCTATCGTAACGCAGTTGTGCCACACTGGATGAGAATTCTGACACACAGGCTCCCTGTAGTAATTTGCAGCATGTTCAGTAAATTCATTTACTTGGTTGACCGAATCACCATGAACTAGCTGCCTCGGCTACCCAGTGCATACATTCGACTATTTTGTAATCACAGAAATAAAATCACGTTACTGCCACCTACACACAACTGCCAACATTGTAGGATGCAGAAGTTTAAATAAGAAGTGTTCCTTTTCACTTGAGCTATTCTATTGCGCTATCTGTTACTAGAAAACGTCGTTCAGTCCAAAAGAAAAGCTGTAACTGTTTGTCTCTCAGAAGTCAAGACATGGCCATATGCATAATCTCACAGTGCTGTGGAATCCAAAAGTTCTGAAGGAATAGTTGCTGAGCTCTGGAGCTGTTGTAGTTCCGTGTCAGCTTGTAGCATAGATAAGATGTCGCGAGTTCGAATACATTCAGTGCTACATTTTTTAAAACGCAATTCTGCTCTCTGCTGAAGTTATCAATCTAATGGAACTTTGAACAAATTCCCTTCACTTCTCAACCCAAAGTAGTCGCATGTGGAAAAAGGACTAACTACTGTGACATTTTGTCCTATTCAGGTTTAATAGACAGCAGGCAGCAGATGCATCTCGAAGATGTGCAGGGAGAGCGCATCGTGCCATAATATGTCAGAAAAGTATTTTCTACATTAGCCGTCGTGTGGTAGTGATATTTTATTCTTCTTCAAACTTTGATTGACAGCTTTAACTCAGAACAAATTTTCTACATGCATGTAATCAATAAACTGCATGTGCATTGTCAGACTGTCATAGGTAACATCAGAGAATTCGCATATATCGTTGATGATTAATTTCTCTCTCATGTTTACTATTGTTTTAACAACACTAAAGGAAACCTTACGAAAATTGTGCACTGTATTATAAGAAATGAAATAAAACTAACGATGATAACCTTACGACGAAAGTATCTGTACACAAGCATGCCTCTATCGACACGAATTAGTAAAATACTACTCACTTAGATTTTGATAGGGTCTGTGTTTAATTGGTATGCTGTGTCATACTCAAGAGGTATGCAAATGTGGCATTTCATAAATATAGTTACGTATTCCTAGAAACCCAAAATTCGCTTGTCAGCAGCGGAAAGAGGCGTTACCTGTTGTGCAGCATTGTAAGTTTTTCAACATTGCACTATGAGCTGAAAGCATTTTCTTACGATTTCCGTATTGATGTTTGATCTGACTGCTTGTAGCTCTTTCACAGAAGGGATAAAAACGTTTCAGTCAGTGAGACTGGAACTGCGAACCGTAACAGACGCTGTTTCACATGTCAGCACGTTACCACAGAGCTGGCGAGGGGGTATGGGTCTCAGCTTCCTATTACGACGGCAATAGTAACTAGAACTCGTAAACCGCTATTTAAAGGTCGAGATTAGTTGCGATTTCCACCTGCAACGACTTTCTTGGGCTGAAAACCGTAAATTTTCAATCTTTTGTTACCCTTCAAGCTATAATAACTCAGATTATTCAATGGAAATGACAGGTAAAATCAAGTGAACTTTGAGGCTTAATTCCGTGCACACCAGGAAGTAACTCGTCGATCACAGAGTTGCCAAACATACGTTGCCTTGTTGCCAAATCTCAGTTACAGTACCAGCAGGAAGAAGACGAACCGATGTGATCCTACAGCGGTCTGGGAAGTGACCATAGCTGGTGTCTCCAAGTCGCGGCTGCTACGGCCTGGAATACGTAATGCGTCTGATTCGCTTTCTGTAACTAGGTTTAGGGACTGGAGCGTAGTTACTAATAATACTCAGAACTGACTGCAAACTGAGCATCATAAATCAGTAACTCTCATTGTTGTTTTTATATTTCTTTCGTAAGTGCACTCAAAACTAAGAAAGTCATTCACAGGCGTTTTCCTGCCTCGCCGATAGTCGAGCAGAACATACAAATAAAAATAAAAAAGAATGTGTGTGTGTGTGTGTGTGTGTGTGTGTGTGTGAGAGAGAGAGAGAGAGAGAGAGAGAGAGAGAGAGAGAGAAATAAAAAGCAATGAGAGAGTGTGTAAAAAATTGTTGTAAAGAAATTGAATCATGGTATTTAAAGAAATCTTTCATTAAAATGACACGTTCCACATCATTACGAAATGTCGTATTCATGATCTATGGAACAAGAGTTAATCTTATGTAATGTAATCTAATCTAATCACATCATATTGATTATTAGCCATGAAGAGTCATGAACTACCGAAAGTTTTGCCAATACCAGTAACCAAATCTAAACTTGAAAATAAAAGACGACAATTTTTGTAATAAACCGTGACTCCTATCAAGACCCTTTCATCCCTGTTATCTAACCACGAAAGATGTCTGATATACCTCCATTCTGAAGTAACAAAGTGTGCATGCATTTAAAGATGAAGTGCATGATGTGAAGTTCTGTGACGGAGATACGAACCCAACACGTAATCCGATTGTTAACTAAGAAAAATCAAATGTTACGTATCGGTTTTTCTTACGAGCCGCTAGGTGTCTGAATCTAAAATAAGGATACAAACTTTTGTGCCTAAGCGACAATCGAACTGCACACCTACCGCGCATCCACGAATATAGCTTAAGTATCAGTTGCTTACTCATGAACAGTAAGATGTGTGCGTGTTTGACCAGAAATAACGACACCTGTTGCGATTGTTGGCAACACATGAACAGACATTGAAATTGCGCGTTAATTTTCACTAGCAGGTGGGTGTGCACTTGATAAAGCTAGAAATGAAATTATGAATATTTTTGTACTGGATCAGGTTTCAGACCCACATACTTACCTTTGGAAGAGAGCTAGAGAAGATTGCAGTCTTGGGAAAACGAACGAAATGACTGAACTATACTGTTCCGAGAGATTCAGATCCTCGAAAGAGGAGATACGAATTCGAATCACAGTCCAGCACCAAATTTTTAAACGTCTCTAGTTCAATCAAGTACAAGTAAAATAAGAGCCCTGTCCCTTTAAATGGCTATCGGTTCATCAAATAAAATAAAATTTTATAATGTAAGTAAGTTTACTGGCGACTGTATTTCTGTTTACCATGACTTCCGCTTTGTCGTTTCCCAACGAAAACTGGCTCTGCTCAGTTGGTTATGAAGGAACGTGATGTTTAATGCGGATTCTGGATTATAACGTCTTTCTCTTGAGGTTACCAGAGGTAAAATAAATCTGTTTGTGCCTCTTAAAAGTAAATGCCTGAACCCACGCATTGCACCTGTGATAGCTCGTTCCACCAGACCATTGTGGCCACATTACCCAGCCCCAAGAGTGTGCTGTAACGGATGATGTGCTTAGCTTACAAAATTAGTCACGGTGGAAAAAATGCGAGTCTATTAAATGGTCAAGTAGAAGCAAGCTTCTGACGCAGAGATTATGCTATTCTCATGTCAGCAGGATGTAAAGACTCTTCTAGGCATCATAGGCTGGATGTGAAGCCATTTTGATTTTTCACAAATTCAGCAAATTTCTTTAGTTCGAGAAAATCCACTGTGAAGTGTGAAGTTGCCGGATAATTCGATTATTACTGTTATTATTAATATCATTTTATTCATACTGCTGCTGTAACACAAGTGCTTGAACATCATTTAGTATCTTTTGGTCACTATAGAAGTAGTTTCCCAAGAACAGGTTCTTTCCCTGTCTACGGAATCCTTTTCATGTTAATATCAAACACCAGCAATTACTCGTAGATTACATTAAAACTAAAGTAATTGACGAAGACGTTACTTGGTAACAAAAACGCACTGCCTTTCTTCATTTACTTTCGCCTAGAAGTGGCTATCGAGTACTGACAAACCAAAAGGCAAGAGATCTTACTGCCTTCCGATATACGTTGCTGTTAGTTCTTCCACATGATTTGGTCGACATGACCTGTTTCAAGTAGTGTATGACAGACAGTGTTTTAGAAAATCTATTGTTTCCCTTTGCAATAAACAGAAGTATTTTCATTCTAAGCTGTCCAAGTACAAAATTTTCGCAATATTAGTGCACATTTAATATTCGCTTCTATAATGTATAAAAGTATTTCACAGTCGCAAAACTCGCATCCGAAACGTTGACCTTACACTTAGTCGCTGACCATAAATTCTAGCTCAGAGTGACACCAGTTTAAATAACCTAATGTAGCGAAGACTGTTTGCCAGTGCTCTTTCTCACCGGAAAATACGCAATTGACTCATTTGGCTCCATAAGTACACTGTAACAGTAATTTCTGTGTGAAATTTGTCAATAAGCTTTCGCCTTCCAACCGGCAAAATACGGAAGAGTACAGCCGGTAAACAAATCACAAATCATGATTTAGTGCCGATAAGACGATTTCTTTAAACATTGTCGAAGCTGAGGGAATTTATTTTCTGCTTAAATCGTCTTAAGCAGCAACGTTCACAGATATCTCAAATAGGAAAAAGCTGAATATCCAGGTACGAAGGTTGTAAAACAAACTTCCCACAGTTTGTGTCAGGTTGATCTTTTCGTCTGATAACACTGCTTAAGTATTTTGTCTAAGAGGTATCACAAGTAGTATCCCTGTAGCTGTGGGAATCATTGGTTGAAAACGAGTTTAACACCAATGGGTACAGTGCTGCTATATTTTCAAAATTATTATCAACTTAAGTCTGAGTTCATCCACAAACTGAGGCGTATTTATAATATTGAAGCTAGACTGTGTATCCTTGTCTTTCTTGAGTGGTCACTGGAAGGCGTTTACACACACGTATACAATACTATGAATACTTCGAACGCTATGGTTAACGTTGCTCTCATAAACTACTTTTTTTTTTTAAATTCTTCTGGGTCTTAAGCGAGCAATATGTGTTGTAGATACAGTCTCAGACCAAAAAATTGACCGCCGAGTCGTTCACGTAAGGTGGACAATACAGTCATGCTCCTCTCAGAATTCTACGTCTGGCAATATGCTCGATCTAGCAACATGTAGACTGCGGCACTTCCCAGAGGAAGTCTTGACTCCAGTCTTAGTACATTACTCTAGACTACGACCGTAGTCTTGAGGTTAAACGCGAGACCAGCTAATATGATATTGTAGATTCGCTTGAATTACACTCATAGCTTCAGCACCGAGAGGAAAGGGGCGATAAAAATTCTGTCGATATGTGCTTTCGGTCGCCAGACGTCATATTAGCTGGTCTCGCGTTTTACCTCAAGACTACGGTCGTGTTCCATCAGCGGTACGAATAAAATGATAGTAATAATAACAGTAATAATCGAATTATCCGGCAACTTCACACTTCACAGTGGATTTTCTCGAACTAAGATATTTGCTGAATTTGTGAAAAATCAAAATGGCTTCACATCCAGCCTATGATGCCTAGAAGAGTCTTTACATCCTGCTGACATGAGAATAGCATAATCTCTGCGTCAGAAGCTTGCTTCTACTTGACCATTTAATAGACTCGCATTTTTTCCACCGTGACTAATTTTGTAAGCTAAGCACATCATCCGTTACAGCACACTCTTGGGGCTGGGTAATGTGGCCACAATGGTCTGGTGGAACGAGCTATCACAGGTGCAATGCGTGGGTTCAGGCATTTACTTTTAAGAGGCACAAACAGATTTATTTTACCTCTGGTAACCTCAAGAGAAAGACGTTATAATCCAGAATCCGCATTAAACATCACGTTCCTTCATAACCAACTGAGCAGAGCCAGTTTTCGTTGGGAAACGACAAAGCGGAAGTCATGGTAAACAGAAATACAGTCGCCAGTAAACTTACTTACATTATAAAATTTTATTTTATTTGATGAACCGATAGCCATTTAAAGGGACAGGGCTCTTATTTTACTTGTACTTGATTGAACTAGAGACGTTTAAAAATTTGGTGCTGGACTGTGATTCGAATTCGTATCTCCTCTTTCGAGGATCTGAATCTCTCGGAACAGTATAGTTCAGTCATTTCGTTCGTTTTCCCAAGACTGCAATCTTCTCTAGCTCTCTTCCAAAGGTAAGTATGTGGGTCTGAAACCTGATCCAGTACAAAAATATTCATAATTTCATTTCTAGCTTTATCAAGTGCACACCCACCTGCTAGTGAAAATTAACGCGCAATTTCAATGTCTGTTCATGTGTTGCCAACAATCGCAACAGGTGTCGTTATTTCTGGTCAAACACGCACACATCTTACTGTTCATGAGTAAGCAACTGATACTTAAGCTATATTCGTGGATGCGCGGTAGGTGTGCAGTTCGATTGTCGCTTAGGCACAAAAGTTTGTATCCTTATTTTAGATTCAGACACCTAGCGGCTCGTAAGAAAAACCGATACGTAACATTTGATTTTTCTTAGTTAACAATCGGATTACGTGTTGGGTTCGTATCTCCGTCACAGAACTTCACATCATGCACTTCATCTTTAAATGCATGCACACTTTGTTACTTCAGAATGGAGGTATATCAGACATCTTTCGTGGTTAGATAACAGGGATGAAAGGGTCTTGATAGGAGTCACGGTTTATTACAAAAATTGTCGTCTTTTATTTTCAAGTTTAGATTTGGTTACTGGTATTGGCAAAACTTTCGGTAGTTCATGACTCTTCATGGCTAATAATCAATATGATGTGATTAGATTAGATTACATTACATAAGATTAACTCTTGTTCCATAGATCATGAATACGACATTTCGTAATGATGTGGAACGTGTCATTTTAATGAAAGATTTCTTTAAATACCATGATTCAATTTCTTTACAACAATTTTTTACACACTCTCTCATTGCTTTTTATTTCTCTCTCTCTCTCTCTCTCTCTCTCTCTCTCTCTCTCTCACACACACACACACACACACACACACACACACACACACATTCTTTTTTATTTTTATTTGTATGTTCTGCTCGACTATCGGCGAGGCAGGAAAACGCCTGTGAATGACTTTCTTAGTTTTGAGTGCACTTACGAAAGAAATATAAAAACAACAATGAGAGTTACTGATTTATGATGCTCAGTTTGCAGTCAGTTCTGAGTATTATTAGTAACTACGCTCCAGTCCCTAAACCTAGTTACAGAAAGCGAATCAGACGCATTACGTATTCCAGGCCGTAGCAGCCGCGACTTGGAGACACCAGCTATGGTCACTTCCCAGACCGCTGTAGGATCACATCGGTTCGTCTTCTTCCTGCTGGTACTGTAACTGAGATTTGGCAACAAGGCAACGTATGTTTGGCAACTCTGTGATCGACGAGTTACTTCCTGGTGTGCACGGAATTAAGCCTCAAAGTTCACTTGATTTTACCTGTCATTTCCATTGAATAATCTGAGTTATTATAGCTTGAAGGGTAACAAAAGATTGAAAATTTACGGTTTTCAGCCCAAGAAAGTCGTTGCAGGTGGAAATCGCAACTAATCTCGACCTTTAAATAGCGGTTTACGAGTTCTAGTTACTATTGCCGTCGTAATAGGAAGCTGAGACCCATACCCCCTCGCCAGCTCTGTGGTAACGTGCTGACATGTGAAACAGCGTCTGTTACGGTTCGCAGTTCCAGTCTCACTGACTGAAACGTTTTTATCCCTTCTGTGAAAGAGCTACAAGCAGTCAGATCAAACATCAATACGGAAATCGTAAGAAAATGCTTTCAGCTCATAGTGCAATGTTGAAAAACTTACAATGCTGCACAACAGGTAACGCCTCTTTCCGCTGCTGACAAGCGAATTTTGGGTTTCTAGGAATACGTAACTATATTTATGAAATGCCACATTTGCATACCTCTTGAGTATGACACAGCATACCAATTAAACACAGACCCTATCAAAATCTAAGTGAGTAGTATTTTACTAATTCGTGTCGATAGAGGCATGCTTGTGTACAGATACTTTCGTCGTAAGGTTATCATCGTTAGTTTTATTTCATTTCTTATAATACAGTGCACAATTTTCGTAAGGTTTCCTTTAGTGTTGTTAAAACAATAGTAAACATGAGAGAGAAATTAATCATCAACGATATATGCGAATTCTCTGATGTTACCTATGACAGTCTGACAATGCACATGCAGTTTATTGATTACATGCATGTAGAAAATTTGTTCTGAGTTAAAGCTGTCAATCAAAGTTTGAAGAAGAATAAAATATCACTACCACACGACGGCTAATGTAGAAAATACTTTTCTGACATATTATGGCACGATGCGCTCTCCCTGCACATCTTCGAGATGCATCTGCTGCCTGCTGTCTATTAAACCTGAATAGGACAAAATGTCACAGTAGTTAGTCCTTTTTCCACATGCGACTACTTTGGGTTGAGAAGTGAAGGGAATTTGTTCAAAGTTCCATTAGATTGATAACTTCAGCAGAGAGCAGAATTGCGTTTTAAAAAATGTAGCACTGAATGTATTCGAACTCGCGACATCTTATCTATGCTACAAGCTGACACGGAACTACAACAGCTCCAGAGCTCAGCAACTATTCCTTCAGAACTTTTGGATTCCACAGCACTGTGAGATTATGCATATGGCCATGTCTTGACTTCTGAGAGACAAACAGTTACAGCTTTTCTTTTGGACTGAACGACGTTTTCTAGTAACAGATAGCGCAATAGAATAGCTCAAGTGAAAAGGAACACTTCTTATTTAAACTTCTGCATCCTACAATGTTGGCAGTTGTGTGTAGGTGGCAGTAACGTGATTTTATTTCTGTGATTACAAAATAGTCGAATGTATGCACTGGGTAGCCGAGGCAGCTAGTTCATGGTGATTCGGTCAACCAAGTAAATGAATTTACTGAACATGCTGCAAATTACTACAGGGAGCCTGTGTGTCAGAATTCTCATCCAGTGTGGCACAACTGCGTTACGATAGAAAAATGACTCGCAGAGAAGAGGATTTCGTGGTCTGTTGGACGGATGGTAGGTTGTTATACCTATGGTCTGGGTTCGATTCCCACTTCTGTCAATGATTTTAGATTGGGAGAGACAGATTCCATTCTCTCCTGGCTACACCAAGTGAAGGAGATATAATGGCTGCATGGTCAGAAAATTCACATTAAAGATGATATTCCTTCTTTACCAAGTAGACGGTAGGTTGAACCACAATAAAGTCTGGAGTGGCGACATGTAGAAACTCTACCACCAGTAACCTTTCTTATACTAGTTATTTATTTCAAGTGACGACACAAACGCTATGTATGGTCACAGGACACTTATTCCATCTTTTATTTGAGCTTCTGTATGTCGATAAAATTGGTTCTGAACTGGGAATGCAACTCAGACCGCCCTTAACGCGGAATTTGATCCCTTCGTGGCAATACAGCTCGGCTACAATTTGTCGTTTGTTCAAAACTGCAGATTCCTCAACACCTTCACATATTATGCGTGAATGGGATCGAATCCTGGCCCGGCACTAAAGATTTAATTATGTATTATCAAGCTCTAGCATGAGAACACCTGTCTGCTGGTGGATAATAATTTTGATTTTTAATGTATTTTCATTCGCTGTCACACTAACGATATCTGACGTTTTTAACTCCCAGTGAGACACAGAACTATTTGCGAGATGACTGTAAGTTCAAGATGCTATTCTGAGCAGCTGGTGGAGAAAAATTCGGTAGCTGACGTCTCTTTGTGTGTAGTCAACAACGATATGTGTGGGGCTCTATTCCCAGTGAGCGCTGAACTCTTCGTCATATTATTTCAGTTCAAACATGCTCACATGTCACTGCTGGTGCAACAAACCCATATTTAACGTTAGTTTTCTCTAGAATATAACAGCGATAGGTGCCGGGTTGGAGTCCTGGGAAGGAAAAAATTAATTTTTCGTCTCGTCATTTCAGTTATAACATCTAGTTACTGCCGCGAAATTCCGATATGTCACATTTGACTGTGCTTCGATAGCAATCCGATTAGGTTCCGGGCTCGAATCCGTGTCCAACACACAGCTTTACCTCACGGCATTTCAAGTAAGTTACTTGTGAAGAAGCAATATTTAACATCTCTCGTAGTTCGTGAACAGGGACAATAGATGCTGGGTAGGAATTCGCGTCTGTTAAAAATGTTTGCGTTATGCAATTTAAAGTTGATATTTGCTAACTGATACTGTCTAAAATCGAGGTATATCACTCTCTGTATGCCTAATCAGGAATGACTGTTAGTTTCCGTCAGTCACGAAATCTTTGCTTAGTCTGCATGAGCTGGGTTTGAATCCATATGCAGAACATGACGGTTCGTCGTGTCATTTAATGTTCATACATATTCTCAACTAGCTGCTCGTGAATAACTTAAATTTTTAATGTCATTTTGTGTTAAATGGTTCAAATGGCTCTGAGCACCATGGGACTTAACTTCTAAGGTCATCAGTCTCCTAGAACTTAGAACTACTTAAACCTAACTAACCTAAGGACATCACACACATCCATGCCCGAGACAGGATTCGAACCTGCGACCGTAGCGGTCACGCGGTTCCAGACTGAAGCGCCTAGAACCGCACGGCCACATCGGCCGGCCCCCACCATCTGGTATCAATGCATTACCTTATAATCCATTATATATAATCATTTTCATAGTACACTTTATATTATAGATGAGTAGGACACAAGACAGGACATAGATAATGTCCGTTTGACGTCAACAGTGTGTAACATTTTACTTTTTTGAATAGGACAATGTTCCTCTCCAATAATTTTTAGATTAGTTACAATAAGCTTACGCTGCAAGAGAATTCGCTTGTATTTTTCAATATGTGGTCTGTTGTCGGTTTGAAGGCCTTCCATAACATCGGCAACGTAGTGCAACTCCACCGAGAGCTGTCTGGAGTAGGGTGGGGTTAGCTATGTGAAAGTTGCGAGCTGTCGAAGACGATCTTCATATTCCTAATGCGATTAGGACATCGTATGCTCTTGACGACGTTTAGCACCTGTGCGGTCAGTCACCCAATTTCAGAATTCATTTTGAGTAATCCTGCTAAATTCCCAAAATACTGTCTTTTTATATTGATGAGTAATATGGATAGTCGTCACGTTCATGTGCCGTCTACAACGCAAATTTAATGTTACTATCCTAGGAACTAACCTGCAATACGTTTTGTATTTCATAATCGGAACCATCTGCATTAACCGTCATCAGAGCAATGTCAGGGAACAGAGTGCAGCAGTGCCTACTTGAGGACCTGCTTGAGTCGTGTTCTAAGGAAAGGGTAGTTGCTGGTTCACATTATATTACACTAGCGAGAAGTACCGACTTTTCCTTTTCTCTGCAAACATCCAGAACTAAATTCAGTAACTAAATGCTAAGAATATATTTTCATTGTGCCAACTCGAAGATCAATAGATATGGATATAGATATAGATTTTTATATTTAAAGCCATTCTCTTTCTGCGTTGGAATAAACATCATTCATTATTTGCTTGTTCTTGTTACGATTGTTATTGTCATTCTCTCACTCGCAAGAGTCTTATGCTGATGCTGTATGAATCAATTATGCCATTGGATACAAAGCGGTTTAGTTTTGAGACCTAACCCACGAGGGGGGAAGGCACAGTGGTCTGCTTCAGGAATTCCAAGCAATAAAACACAAAAAACAACCCAGGAAGGGTTCGAACAGCTACTTTCACGCAGAGACATGCATTTGGAATCTGTTCATCGTTACGGGGTCAAACAAGAGGGTAACATTACTGAAACAATGATCGGGCTACTTAGTATATAATAGAGCATACAGATTTCAAGGAGGAAACGTATGAAGACGCAGACTTCCTCGTTATCAATATGTGCGGCATATCTTTCGTGTTAACGAAAGTAAATTCCCGCTTTACCTCTTCTTACGTGTCAAATGAAATGAATGCCATGAGGAATAGAATATTTGTTGACTGCGTCTCTTCTTGCTTCCATCCTTACCAACATATTTCTTCATTCTCGTGGTAATCATGACAATCTATGTGCATGCTGCAAACGATTGCAAGTGGACAAATTCGACATCGAGGTGCAAAGCGTTTGGTATCTTACATTATATTCAATTCGAATAAGATTCCGGTGTATTTTTACTTCGTTTGTATTTTTAGATGATTATGAACGTTACGGAAATTTATCTCACATGCTTTATGTTGAATGAGAAACATTGAATGATCCGTTTTGCTTTCCCTACGTTGAAATGATATAATGTCGGCGTCAACAGCCTTCTTCCACGCCGGAAGCTGAAACTTGTATCATTCTGGATTAATGATAATTGAATGTCTCATATGTATACATAGCCCACAAGGCGACGTCAGAAACCACCAGGGGAGAACGCCGCATAAAAACCAAACGTGCGCGCGCGTCTCCACTCTGAAGAACCGTATCGGAGAATCACGGCAAGCATTTCGCTGAAGAGCTGCCTCGTCAGAGAGCCGAGAAATGGCAGCGTCGTAGCAAGTATTTGTCAACACTCTGATAGTGCATTTACTTCCGGGTGTAGGACGGCGTTACCTCGCTAAATTCACTTAACATTCGTTTTCCACATCGAAGACTCGTACGATATAATCCACTGCAAGATGACACAATTAGAAAGTATATTTAATTTCTGGACTCCAAGAACGGCGTTCTTCACATAAGTAACACCTGTTTGTGTGTGCATTCGGGAGGACGATGGTGCAATCCCGCGCCCGGCCATCCTGATTTAGGTTTTCAATGATTTCCCTAAATCGCTTCAGGCAAATGCCGGGATGGTTCCTTAGGAAGGGCACGGCCGATTTCCTTCCCCATCCTTCCCTAATCCGAGCTTGTGCTCCGTCTCTAATGACATCGTTGTCGACGGGACGTTAAAACAGTAATCTCCACCTCCTCTGTTTCTGTGTTTAAGGTTGCGTTTTGAGGCTCAGGCAACATCGCAGTGACTATAGTCCGCCCCTGGCCGCCAGTGTGTCGTTAGCTCAGAGGTTCCCTTGTGCGTTGCAGTGCTTGTACTATAAGTTCGAATCACGGTAGAAGCCGCTGACTAAAACCTTTTATTTTCCATTTTAATTAATGGAGTTGCAAACTGCTAGTAAAAATTTCTTATGCGAAATCTGAAGAATGCCTTTAAACATCAATCTTCGTCCGATTTCGACTTAGTAAATTAAGTTAATATCATGGATTTCTGCTTTGCAAATTCCAAGGTGCTTCACTGTAAAATAGGTCCTGAAAAGATTCAAACCGACTGTCAACGATATAAATTTGAGCTTTGTTCGTCATATAGGTCTAACATGTCAGAAGGTTGTTTATGAAGTGCACATGTTCATTAATATAGTTCACATCTTCTAAATTTTTGCAATAGCGTTTAACTGTAGACGTTTTCTAACACCGGCGTTAGCAATTCCTTTCCGTTCTCTGAAACCTTCAAAACGACAAATTTTTCTGGTTTAAATCTGATGACCTTAACTATCACTTCCGATCAACAATAAATACTTCATGAACCCATACATGGAACTCCAAATGTGCAGTGTGCCTGCACTGCTACAGAGCATGCATTGCAAGGTATTCACACAGTTTATCGCATAGACTTACCATAAGGAATGAAACAAGAACTGTAATACACTGCCGGCCGTGGTGGTCGTGCGGTTCTAGGCGCTCCAGTCCGGAGCCGCGCTGCTGCTACGGTCGCAGGTTCGAATCCTGCCTCGGGCATGGATGTGTGTGATGTCCTTAGGTTAGATAGGTTTAATTAGTTCTAAGTTCTAGGGGACTGATGACCACAGCAGTTGAGTCCCATAGTGCTCAGAGCCATTTTTTTGTAATACACTTTACACCACAGACGCTCACTCTGGCTTGACGAAAACATCCAAACATTGACCAAAAGTTGCACAAATAATTAAGTTTGAAAGGAAAAGAAACGAGGTATGAAGCATTTATAAATTCATCGAGTGAGGTGGTTTAATTTCGTCCCAGTCTATAAAATTAATTTCGGGCCATACTCAGCTCTTGCCGATTACCCGCCTACTAATCAGGGCGTCTGTCTCCGTTGCTTTTGAGCGTGAATGGAAATTGTAGAAATTTTCTGTGGAGCAACATTTAATAATAAAGCGTTTTAAATCATCAAAAGCGATGAGCGGTAGCAGGCGCTTTCGATAAAGAACGGGGGAGTGCAGCGCCGCTGCTGTCGCCACGGCCGCTGCCAGTAGCCAGCAAATGGATCCCGGAGCTTTGCCGCATACGGCGTCCAGAGGAGGACAGTCTGCAGGAAATCTGCCGCAAAATCGTTACTAGATAAAATTTTGATATCGGTGTGTCACAAAGCGAAATAGATTGAATCTGCGCTACCATTACATTCACGTCTTCAGCATTCAGACAGAAGAGGCTATAAAAATATTTTATGCCAGCTGCTCTCGATCCACTGACATTATGAACAGAAACAACGCACGCTACCGCTAGACCACAGGCGTAATCAGCCTAGAGTCTCTCTATCTTGGGACAAGTTTTCCTCCAGGAAGTGCCGCAGTCTACAGTGTTGCCAGATTGTGCAGATAACCGGACTTAGAGAATTAGCGAGTTGGCCAGTTTCTTTGTCCCATGTCGCGATCGGCGCGGATTTAGCCTCTGAAGCGGCCGGCCGCCGGTCAAGTTTTATGTCAAAGAGTGTACGTGTTTCAAAGAAAATTTCAGCAGTGTTTAGCATAGCTATTGCGCACATATTTCAAGCAATAAGAATCAGGTGAATAGTGACCGAGATAGAGATTTACTGTTCCATAAGCGTCAAAGGTTTTACGTGATTTTGAAACTATCTATAACGATCGGTTTCCTCCAAAGATTATTAGTTTTCCTTTGTGGCGATTCCAACAAACCATGCGGCATATTTTCGCTTTCCTTCCTTATGCATCCTATTCTACGAGGCTGACGTTTGCATAAATTGCAGCCCCTTGATTGGGACTGGTAATATTAGCCAACAGTTCTGTTTGGGTAGCCTCTTTAATACACGCTCGATACTCGGCAAATACCTCCTCTTCCTCGTATTCTGCACATTTTCTTGCAATGCTAGACGATCAACCATCACTTTCGGATATCGAAGTACAGTAGAGCGTCGATTATCCGAACGTCGGTCAACCGAACGACCGCTTAACCGAACTGTGTACTCGCTCGCACCTGTTACTCGCCCACTCTACCGTCCATCATCCCCCTCACTCCCAAACCAAGTTTCCCACAGTAGTCGCCGCACTGGGCCACCGCTGGCGGAAGATTGCTTCTCATGGGGCCTTCACAAGGCGTTGCTAACCGGCCAAGCAGCCAGTCGCTGTGTTTCAACAATCAGCACACTTCTGTCGGCTTGGCACTGGCAGTAGATGTAGCGGCAGTATGAAAGCTGTTGACAGGAACAGCTACACCAGCTTAAGAGTTGAGGCGTGCCGCTCCGCGCAGCTTGAAGGATTGCGCGCCATCAAGAAGAACTTCTCACGGTGCAAACAGTCACCTTATGACGAGTTCATAAAGGTAATATTTCTTCCACCTAACGTAACCTCCTTATTACAGCCCATGGATCAAGGCGTTATTGAGACTTTCAAACGATATTACAGGAAAGAATTGTTGCCTAAGTTATTGTTAGAAAGAGAAGAGGATGGAGAAGAAAGTCTCTTAAGAAATCATAAGAATATTGACTTGAAAGACGCGTCCTGCATGATCAGCGCAGCATGGAATAGTGTAAAGGAAGAGAATTTGAAGAAAGCCTGGAATAAAATTTTGGACACACAAGAAAATTCACAAGGTGTGATTGAAAATGACGAACAGAATGATATGTCCGAAATTCTCGGTATGCTAAAAGAAATAGATTGCCACGAATGTGATGAAGAAGACGTTCATGAATGGATGAATATCGATGATGCAGATCCAGGACACCAAATCATGCAGGACAGCGAGATTGTAAACGTCGTCACTGATAAAGATGACGCCGCTAGCATCTCATCAATCAGTGCTCCAGAAAGTGAAGATGGAAGTATACCAACAGCTTCTGAGGTGTTCACTTGTTTAGATACTGCCTTGCGATGGTTTGAAGCCCAAGATGAAAGTGACCAGTTTCAGATATCTGTAATGAAAAAAGGTCATGACTTAGCTGCTCGTAAGCGTGTAGGCTTGCTTAGACAGACCAAAATAAAGGATTTTTTAAACGTTTATTTTGTATACTGTGTGTATTGTTCATGCCAAATGCGTATGTAATATGTATATATTTTTGTTTAATAAACTGTGCCACATACTATATATTCCTACTGAAGTTGCCTTTGTATGTTACTTTGTAATACTAAAAGAGATGCCTGTTTTTATGAATAAATTTACTGTACAGTACTTCTTTTTGGCAAATAAACATGTTCAGTTCGATTATCCGAACAAACCAGTTTTCCGAACACCGATGTCACCCAATTACTTCGGATAATCGACGCTCTACTGTATATCAGTAAGTATACAAAGTTAACTGACTGGCACTGGAACTAAGATCCAACGAACAGAAACGACGTATATCACTTCACGCCGATTTACACCGCTAGACAGGTAACAGGCAACACATTTTGGGTGTCCCTGCAGGCCGGTGGCAGCGTTCTTCCGGGAAAGGCAACTTCCCCCACCAAAAGCGCTGCTCGCTGTTGAGTTTAAAGACAGACTGTAGGAGTAGGAGCAGGTGTGGAGAGGCAGCGTACGTCTATCTTGGCGCAGTCGACGCCGGCGCCGTCGGCGGCCTCCGAGCGCCAGACGGCGACGCCCTTGGGGGTGAGCACGAGCCGGGGCGCGACGCGCCGCCCCCGCAGCCGCACCCGCAGCGCCGTGGCGCCGCCCGCCTCCCGCACCGACACGCAGTCGCTCTCGTCCTCCGGCTCCGCCTCCGCGTCGTCTCCGGCGTCCGGCCGCGGCCGGTAGCACACGGGCAGCGACACTTCCCCGCCCGCCGGCAGAGCCACCTGCCGGCAGCTTTATGTAAACACACTCCTCACGTGTCGAATGATCAGATGTTGTTGTTGTTGTGGTCTTCAGTCCTGAGACTGGTTTGATGCAGCTCTCCAAGCAACTCTATCCTGTACAAGCTTCTTCATCTCCCAATACCTACTGCAAACTTCATCCTTCTGAATCTGCTTACTGTATTCATCTTTTGGTCTCCCTCTACGATTTTTACCCTCCACGCTGCCCCCCAATACTAAACTGGTGATCCCTTGATGCCTTAGAACATGTCCTACCAACTGATCCCTTCTTCTAGTCAAGTTGTGCCACAAACTTCTCTTCACCCCAATCCTATTCAATACTTCCTCATTAGTTATGTGATCTACCCATCTCATCTTCAGCATTCTTCTGTAGCACCACATTTCCAAAGCTTCTATTCTCTTCTTGTCGAAAATATTTATCGTCCATGTTTCACTTCCATACATGGCCACACTCCATACAAATACTTTCAGAAGCGACTTCCTGACACTTAAACCTATACTCGATGTTAAAAAATTTCTCTTCTTCAGAAACGCTTCCCTTGCCATTGACAGTCTACATTTTATATCCTCTCTACTTCGACCATCATCAGTTATTTTGCTCCCCAAATAGCAAAACTCCTTTATTACTTTAAGTGTCTCATATCCTAATCTAATTCCCTCAGCATCACCCGACTTAATTCGACTACATTCCATTATCCTCGTTTTGCTTTTGTTGATGTTCATCTTATATCCTCCTTTCAAGACACTATCCATTCCGTTCAACTGCTCTTCCAAGTCCTTTGCTGTCTCTGAAAGAATTACAATGTCATCGGATCAGATAACGTAAGGAAATACAGCCACGTAACGTACTCTACAAATCGGCGACATTTCGACAGGCTCTGACTTGTCACATAATAACTGAATCTACGATGGCTGTTCAATAAACAACGACGCACAATTTTTTTTCTAAGGATATAAGGTATATATTCCTAAGAGGTACAATTCAATAACAATATCAATCAACATTTGTTTTGCGCTAACTATTTTTCTGCATAGTTTCCATCACGTTCTAAAATCTTACGCCAGCGCTGTGTAGGAGCATGTACACTGATCAGCCGGAACCTACCCAACAGTTGGTATGTCCACCTTTGGCAAGGATAACAGCGGCGACGCCCCTTGGCATGGAAGCAGTGAGCCCTTGGTAGGTCGCTGAAGGGAGTTGGCACAATATTTGCCCATACAAGTCACCAAATTCCCGTCAATTCCGGGAGG
This sequence comes from Schistocerca cancellata, assembly GCF_023864275.1. Classification (NCBI taxonomy): domain Eukaryota; kingdom Metazoa; phylum Arthropoda; class Insecta; order Orthoptera; family Acrididae; genus Schistocerca; species Schistocerca cancellata. The sequence continues at coordinate 250,303,042 of NC_064632.1, forward strand.
AGGCGATGAGCCACGTCCAGTCACATCCCAGTTGTGTTCGATCGGATTTAGATCTGCCGAGCTGGCGGGTTGTAATGGTACTTGAATTACGTAACCATTACGGCACCTCAACTCAACCTCTCGATACCAGCGATATTCTACTGTGTTTCTGTTAACTACTTAACATATTTCTGAGACAACATTCAGATTTGATTTCACTAATTGTGATACATCGATATGTTTATGTTGCAATGATATTATTCTTATGTGTATTCTTTCTTTTTGTCACTATGATCTTTGACGTACCTGTAACTCTTGTTTTTTGGGCACGTAGCAGTAGTTAGAGTCTGACCTTGAAAAAGTCAAGTCTTGGACATCATGTTGGAAAGACGCATAACGTAGTCAACTTATAAAATGTGAACTTTACAGTGAGGAAGATGTTTTCAAGTTTAATCTTCAAGAATGGTTTGTGAAGCGCATCTACAAAACTTTTGAATATAGCAGAAAAAAACGTAGGCCTCTTTGCATCCGAGCTTGGAATCATCACCATCTAGATTTTTGATGATTGAGCCATGATTTTACAAAGAGACCAGCATGGGAAACACCAAAAGATGAGTGCCTAGTTTATTCATTATTACACGAAAGGACTTTACTAACTGTGCTCTGATGACACATGCCACATAATAACTTTGTTATTGCCCGAAAATGCAGTATTTAGCAGCGTGAGCAACACCACAATCATTAAATTTTGACCTTTGTTGTGGTATGGTTGTTAGAGGGTGAGGCAGTGGATGAATTGAAACTAGCCATTGTGGTCCTCGAACCACTACATCACACTCCTGGCCTTCTGACACGGCGCATTATCTCGTTGAAAAGTGCCACAGTCGTCGGGAAAGTTAATCGTCATGAAGGGGTGTATGTAGTCTGCAATATGTGCTCTGCAACCAGTGTACGTTACTCATTTGCCGTTAGGGTACCTTGCATGAGCTCCACTGGACCTATGGATGCCCAAATGAATGTTCCACGGAGCATAATGGGACTAATGCCTTCCTCATTCTACACACGGACAGGACGCTCACTGATGCTACATGATCTGTGAGTGTGTCTGACTAGCAGTCATTCCTCGCCAGATGACACTGCTACCGCCTGGACGGGTTTATATCGATAGTAGGTTGGCTGATCAATGTGTTACCAGCTCTTGTCCCGACCTCGTACCCCGTTTTGATTTAATGAATTACGCTCTCATCATCTTCAAAGTCTCTATCATGTAGAGCATCCTTAAATGGCCTAAACAGATGGGTCTCTGAGGGCACCAGCTTTGGGCTATAGCGTGTATGAGGCAGCGATATTGGACCCAATTTCGCGATGTGTTCCCACGTTTTCAAACTTACGTGTGGTCGTCGATTGCTGTGTAGTATCAAAATTTCCTCTGGATTCTTGTCATATCGAACACACTAGAAACTATTCTTGAGTTTCTTCAACGTCTTCACACATGTCTCTGAATTAATGATTGACCTTAAATGAAACTACGAGTTTACTGTTACCAGTCACTGTTTATTTATCTCCACGACGCGTTTCAAAGGTTTAAACCGCCATCACCAGGTGGATTTACATTTGTTAGTATGACATGTGTTTTTGTTGTATATATCCTGTAATAATGTTGTTATGATGTATATTCTTTATACTTTCTAATAATGTTTCTCTTCTGCTATACGATCCTTGCACCTAATAGTTTCCCGACGCCATATTTGTTTCCAACATACTTGTGATGTGTTACGGCAGTCAAAGGAACCTGTGACCTCTGGAGGTACTATATTTTACTTATTTTATTTTTACCGCTAAATATACGTTTAGTTTTTGTCAAAAGAAACCCAAAACCAAGTTCTGAAATAGTGTTTTGTTTCTCCCACTAGACAGTGGCACAAAAATCGTAATACAACACACGCACATGTCATACTAACAAATGTAAATCCACCTGATGATGGAGGTTTAAACCTTTGAAACGCGTCGTGGAGATAAATAAACAGTGGCTGATAACAGTAAACACACCGCGCGGAGTGACTGCGCGGTTTGAGGCGCCATGTCACGGATTGCACGCCCCTCCCACCGGATGTTCAAGACCTCCCTCGGCCATGAGTGTGTGTGTGTGTGTGTTTGTGTGGCTGATAACAGTAAACACTCCGCGCGGAGTGACTGCGCGGTTTGAGGCGCCATGTCACGGATTGCACGCCCCTCCCGCCGGATGTTCAAGTCCTCCCTCGGCCATGAGTGTGTGTGTGTGTGTGTGTGTGTGTGTGTGTGTGTGTGTGTGTTGTTCATAGCATAATTTAGTTTAAGTTAGTATAAGTAGTGTGTAAGTCTAGGGACCGATGACCTCAGCAGTTTGGTCCCTTAGGAATTCACACACATTTGAACATTTTTGCCGGCCGGAGTGGCCGATCGGTTCTAGGCGCATGAGTCTGGAACCGCGCGACCGCTACAGTCGCAGGTTCGAATCCTGTCTCGGGCATGGATGTGTGTGATGACCTTAGGTTAGTTAGGTTTAAGTAGTTCTAAGTTCTAGGGGACTGATGACCTCAAATGTTGAGTACCATAGTGCTCAGAGCCATTTGAACCATTTTTGAGCAGTAAACCTGTTGTTTCATTTAATGTCAATAACGGTCACGGTAAAGCCTAACCTAAAATTTTCACATTTAAAGTTAATGGTTGACCCTTCTGGCATAACATCCACGAAATGACACCACTCCAGTGACTGCCTTTTTGTTCCCGGCTCAAAGTGATGCAGCCACGTTTCGGCAGTGACAGAAAGGTTTCTCCGTCGGCCACAGACTGTTCCAACAGATCAGCTGAGATGGCTGTTCTTCGAATTTTTTTGTCTGTGGTGAGCATTCGTCGAGTCCATCTTGAGGAGAGCTTCGAATATCCAAGATTCACAGTCGTTGTACTCGTTGTACTCGCACTTCCACTGTTCAGCGATATCAGTAGAGCCAGTGGTCGAGTTGTGTAGCGTCCACATGCACGAATAAAGGCAACGTGCGATCCACTACGCCGGGAACAATGACTGGGACAGGAAGTGGTGAATGTGGGCCATCATGGAGCTCAGTTTTTGTACTTCCCGACGCTATAGCTCTCTTTAACCATGGCCTAATTGTATTCCTGTCAACTGCATCATCACGATACACTGCAAGCAGACGTTTATGAATGTTCACCACGACATTTTTTCCCACACCAACAATTCTGTTACAGCACATTGCTTGCATGGGGTAATTTTGATGGTTTTCTATTGGTGTACCATTCGTCGGAATTGTTCGAAACTTTGCAAGCATACCGAAGAAACATCAGAAGTGAATCACGTAAAATGACGTTTTCCAACATACAGGGGATGGGAAAAATAATGTGAACAGTGGTACTAATGGGATGATTGTGTTTGACGGTTATCAACACAGGTAAGACACATGTCGCGTTGGACTGTGCGTGTTCATTGCGGACTACGCGTCAGTGCAGGTTGTTTTCGAGTAGTGCGCACTTCGTATTTGCATTCAGAGGACGAGGTCGACGTGCAATGAAAGGCCTAACAGAGTTCCAACGAGGGCAGATGGTGGGGGCCCGATTAGCTGGAGCATCAGTAACCAAGACAGCCAACTTATTGAATGTTTCAAGAGCCACTGTTTCAACAGTCATGACAGCCTCCACAAAACATGGAAAGACATCATCGTGTAAACGTAATAGTGGGCGCAAATAAAAACTAAATGACAGAGACCGTCGTACGCTAACACGAATTGTATAAAAAAAAATGCAAAACAGCGGCGGCTAAAGTGACTGCAGAGCTCAACAGCCATCTTCGAGACCCTGTATCTATCCCTCGAGAACTCCATAAAGCTAATATTCATGGACGAGCTGCTTTATCGAAACCATAGTGTCGACCACCAGCACAAAGAAGCGTAAAATATGGTGTTAGGAGCATAAATTACAGACGGCTGATCAGTGGAAACATGCCATATGGTCCGACGAGTCAACGTTTTCGTTATTTCCAACATCGGGCCGGGTTTACGTCTGGAGAATGCCAAGACTGCTTAATTCCAACGGTTAAGCATGGAGGTGGAAGTGTGATGGTGTGGGCAGGCAAATCATGCTATTCTGCTGGTCCCAATATTACTCTCAAAGGCCGTGTTACAGCCAACGGTTACGTGAACGTTTCAGGTGATCAGATGCACCCCTGAATCAAATGTTGTTCCCCAACAATGATGTCATATTTCAGGACGATAATGTACCCATTCACACAGCCAGGAGAGTACAATAATGGTATGAGGAGCATGCAACTAAACTGCAGCTTCTTCCCTGGCCAGCACAGTCCCCAGACTTGAACATTATCGAACTCTTGTGGGCGGTATTGGAGCTCAGACTCCGGGGCAGATTTCTGCCTCCCTCGTCACTACAGGAGTTAGAAGAGGTTCTGATCGAAGAGTGGCATAACATTCCACTGGAGTGTATACGATCATTATATGCCAGTATTCCACGGAGAATCGGAGCTGTATTACGGGCAAATCGAGGTCCAACCCCTTATTAATAAACCATTCCCACGTAAGTACAGGTGTTCACATTTTTTTGCCTATCGCCTGTATATCAACAACTGTTAAAAGGAGGCATTATTTATTGAACGAGACACGTGTGAGGACATGTTCGCAGCAGTGGGGATTCCACCCTCTTAGGGTGGACCTGGCTCAGTGGCCTCTATAGTGGAAGCAGCAGTCGTTTACTCCAGGATGTGAGATGACGAAGCTGGCGCTTTCATTTCTGTAACAGTGACGTGGCAAGGGCTAGTTTCACAGCTTTTGAGCGAGACATCCAGAGCGGAAAAATTCATGCTATCGACCTCTGTGGCCTGTCTTTCGTACGGGGCTATGACCAAAAATGTGATGTAGTCTCTAATAAATAGAAACGAAGATGACGAAAGCATGCAGCATGATTCTCTCGTGTTGAACTCAGAAGTTGTCGCAGAGGCAGAGACTTCAAAGAATTGCATGCAAGTACTGAAATTTGCCACGTTATGAACAGTGCTCGTAGTGAGCACATGTAGCGTCAGCTTAAAACTTGGAGAGCTGTTCTACGCACCGTTACGTGTTTAGCTCCCGTATCTCTTGCAGTTTTCACACAGACGTCCACTGAAACCTCAGAGGTACTTGTCAATGAATTTGTATGAAATTGTCGTGTGAAGAAGCAAATGACAACACTGCTGCAAACCCAAAAACTTATAAACCTATTTATTCCTTATGTAAAAAAAAAGCAAATACAAGACTGGTGTGACCAGATCTACGATAACATCTAGAAAATGGTCATAATGATGTGACTCCAGAATTTAGAATGAGGTATGACCCTATAGTCTCTAAGGCGTGCCGTACGTAAAAGCGTGGAGTCACGTTCTCTGGTAAATGTACACTATCACTCATTAATTTCTATAAAATTAATAATTGACATGTAATTTAAGAACCTTCAACATCGCAGCACATCAGGAACCGTTGGTTAATATATTAAAAAACTAGAAACCCGTCTCGATTGTGGAAAAAGCACCTACGGTTAACCTAGGTTTCGGCGTAGATAACTACACCTTCTTCAGAACAATAAAACCCACAAGTGCCTAAGAAGACCTTTGTCAATGATTAAAAGAACACCATAGCTATACATTTATAGTGGTTTTGACTTTGTACATATGTAATGTTTGTGTTTTCCTGGTTTTCGTTTATAAATGTATAGCTATGGTGTTCTTTTAATCATTGACAAAGGTCTTCTTAGGCACTTGTGGGTTTTATTGTTCTGAAGAAGGTGTAGTTATCTACGCCGAAACCTAGGTTAACACTAGGTGCTTTTTTCGCAATCGATGCGGGTTTCTGCTTTTTTAATATGACATGTAATTCCCTGTAAACACCATATAACGGTTGAGTAAGCAAATGAATAGTACAGCATTGATAAACATGTCAGATTTATGGTTCGAATGGCTCTAAACACTATGGGACTTAACATCTAAGGTCATCAGTCCCCTAGACTTAGAACTACTTAAACCTAACTAACCTAAGGACGTCACACACATCCATGCCCGAGGCAGGATTTGAACCTGCGACCGTAGCAGCAGTACGGTTCCGGACTGAAGAGCCTAGAACCGCTCGGCCACAGCGGCCGGCTTGTCAGGTTTATGTGTTTGTTTTCATCTATATACAATATTATTCGAAGGGGTGTTCTGCACACAGAAAATAGTTACGTGAACTGGTATGCTTGGATACATGCGTGACGAATGAGCGCCTATTCCATACTGCCTCGTTATTTCCCTTACGAGCGGAACTCCCCATCGCAGCGTCCTCAGATTTAGTGGTAAGATGGCCCAGTGGATATCCCGTCAAAAAATGAACTCAGATCAAGCATGAAAACAGGGAGAACGTGTACTGAAATGTGAAAAAAGAAGCAAAATAGAAAGAGAACGGTCCAAACTACAAAGCAGGACATCTGTGTTCGAACCACCCCCTTTTTTTTGTCAGAAAATTATGAACTGTCCGTCTGGTCATTGACGTGTCTGTTCTCGTTCTGTAGTCTTGGAATTTGTCATAATATATAGGTCTGTGGCGGAGTGGTTACACGACAATAACATCCCTGTAATGGACTGACCTGCACAGAGTCCTGACCTGAATCCTATAGAACACCTTTGGGACGTTTTGGAACGCCGACTTCGTACCAGGCCTCACTGATCAACATTGATACCTCTTATCAGTGCAGAACTCCGTGAAGGGCTGCCATTCCCAAAGAAACCTTCCAGCACCTGACTGAACGTATGCCTGCGAGAGTGGAAGCTGTCATCAAGACTAAGTCCCAACACCATATTGAATTCCAGCATTACCGATGGAGGGCGCGACGAACTTGTAAGTCATTTTCAGCCACGTGTGCGGATACTTCTGATCATATATGTACATTGGTTGTAGAATGTGAGTCATGTGCGAAGAAAATATTACCGTCGCAAGTAAATGTAATGAATAGTGAGAGCAGCCTTGATGCAGAAATGAGAACAACCAATAAACTGGCAAATGAATTCAAAAATCAAAACATACAATACGGAATGCAAGAGTCATAATATGTGGTACTTGTGCAGAACATAATGGAAGTACGTACCTCTGGAGGCTGATCACCTTGTAATCACGGGAACCCAGTGTCGAGTACCGGTGAAAGCACACAACACCTCGGCTGTTACTGTTTTGGATCCCACTATAAGCAGTAGGTCCGATGCGAGATTACAGCACTGCGGTATGAGGCCGCTAAACTAACAAACATCGAAATGGAACACGAAGGACGTCAGTTGCCTACAGTGCTCGGCGGAGAGAGGATTCCCATTGAAAAAGTTGCCTGGCTGGTAGTGGTTTGTTTATGCCTCTGGACGTGGCCGTGTCAAATACGTGAGTGATATTCCGTGGGCGAATGAATCCAGCAAATATATCTAACGAATCGGATGATTTTGCAATATTTGTATGATTATTTCCTAAATCAGTTGATTAACAATAAGTGTAGTAATGACGATACACATTGATGACTGTTGCAGGCCTATATGTACCAGATGATGAGAATGTTGATGATCCGTATGAAGAACACGATGAGTAGATGCTGCGACGTCAACCTGACAGCATTTCGTTGATTTACGTGAAGAAAATGCTCCAAACCAATTCAAAGACACAAAAATAGAGTATGATGTGAAGTTACAAATAAATTCAAAGAAGTTTAAAGGAATGCAGGAACAAAGCAAAGAAATCGTGGAACGAAGTGGAACCCGAAGACAGAAGTTCATTGAATCAGAGAACCATGTATGGCAAAAGTTCATTCAAGCCAGAAATGAACTCAGCACAGTACATGATACACACTCAGAAATGTGGGGCTTAGATTATGTTAACGAGTCGGTCTGGACTTCAAGGCTTCACCTCATCGGCTATTCACTTTCAAAAGGAAATAAAAAAATACAAGCAGAAAGATTGTCAAATATGTATGCAAAACCTATGCCAATAAACTGGAATTAGTTGCAGACAGTTCCAAGAAGTCTGTTGCAGCAACTAATGTCAAATTCCAACAATATGAAGACGCAAATGTCATCAACACAGTTCAGTCCGGTTTTAACTATGAAATGAAATAGACCCGAACATTATCGCTAGTTGGAGGAGGCGACACTAAATTTAGTGTAGACCAGCTGCAGTTACACCATACAATACGCTATTAACAAAATAGGATTTCTTTCACCTGTACTTTAACTGCGTGCGTCTGCAGGAAAAAAATGTATTTGAGCCGCAAGTTCAGCAACACGTGAATAAGGTACTTGCGCAAATCCCCGAAGTCATTATGAAGTTTAGTGGGTCAGACAAAATGGCGAAAAAACTAGTGAAAGTTTTAATGAACGTGTGATTGCTCCCTACATGAAAAAAGATTTTTCTTTAATCCGTGACAGCTATACAGGACAGAAGGATCGGGTATTCTATGATTTTAGTGTGGGAGTAGACGCGATTACGATTCCTACAGGTTATACAGCTCTTGTGCTGTGTCTGGCTGTAGAGAAGTCAAATACTTTGTGAAAAGACTCTACGATGTTGCAAAGCTGCAGAGACACACAGGGCAGTATTGTCTACGTGGTCGTCTGTCTACTACCATAGTCCAAGCTCTCACACATAATGAACTTTGCTCTCCCAAATTCCACGACATGTTCAGGTTTGATTGGACATACACAGAATCTGATGGCGCACGCGTGAAAAACTTCAGAAACATTAAAAACATGTATTTTGATGGACACGGGGAAAACTGTGTGATTGTGAAACTGTAGCGGTCATGTGTTACAACCTATGTGCCAAACCATTATGTTTTCATCATTTCTTTGGGACTGAACACATTCACATACAAACGAACACCTAAATCGGGCAATTAGATGTATCTCACTCACCCATCAGGCGTACAAGTTAGGTGCGTCGATAAGCGATTCCTATCGTACGACGCACGTACTGTCACTAATGCCGTGTATGACACACCAGACGTGTTTTCCGGTGGAGGATTCGGTTGACTTTACGTCATTAAACGTTTGCCGTTCCCATTCGAAATCCACGTCCTTTCGGCTGCTAACAGAGTAGTTGTGCGGAATCAGCTGTCATTATGGGTCCCTTCCTTATACCTCCAGGTTGCAAATGGACGTCACACCGTGACACAGACACAATACAGCGAACGGAAACATCAATGACCGGAAGGAGATTTCATAATTTTGTGAAAAAAAACATGGTTCAGGAGGGAGATATGAACATCGATCTCCCGCCTTGCCCTCCAGCACCGTGAGCACATAAACAGGACGCCGTGAGTCTGCCAATTCTCTCAATGTTGAACATCCTGAGCTTGAACCGTATATGATTTCTATTTTGCGTCTTTTTTGACAGTTCAGTACACCTTCTTCCTGTTATCATGCTTGATCTGAGTTCAATTTTTGGAGGGCTATGCACTGGGCCATCTTACCACTAAATCTGAGGGGGAGGGGGAGGGGGAGGGGGGGATGCAATGGGGAGTTTTGTACTTCAGTCGTTTAGTGACAGTTGACAGTGTGTACATCGTCATTATGGCTCCAAGACTGGAGATATCCATAGATAAACGTACTGTAATGGTAGCACTCAAACAAGCAAGTTCACCTACTCGCAAATTGCGAAACAATGTGGCGTGTCTATAGGAGGACTGCGATGCACCCTCCACCGCCAAAAGATGACTTGTAGTATTAAGGACCTACGACGAGCAGGACGACCTGGTATAACAACTAAAGTGATGGAAAATTCACCAGAACTATTAGTAAGAGGAATTGGTTCAAAACATCAGCACAAATTCGCGCAGAATTGACGTAACTGAACAAGAAAAATGTATCTGTTGCAACAGTAAAAAGGAGACTGATGTCGTCTTGAAAGGACGTGCGGCAGCGAGGAAACCTCTCCTGAAGCCGGTAAATAAAAAGAAGAGACTCTAATGGGCTAGTAAATGTACTAAATGGTCACATGAAGTATGGAAAAAATTGTTATTTATGAGATGAATCAAAATTCAAAATTTTTGGTATCAGAAGGAGGACATTTGTTCGTCGACCTGAAGGGAGAAAGATTGCCCAGGGCTGCATTCTACATACAGTTGAACACGGTGATCGTTCTATTATGGTTTGCGGGTATTTTGCTGGAGTCAGAGCTGGCAATTTTGTGAATCTACAAGGGTGTATGGACCAGAAACACTACCACCGCACACTTTAATATCACACGGTTCCATGCGAATTACGCTTAATACGGGAAGGGTTCACAGTGCTAGTGACCTGAAACATCGACCTGTGTTGTGTAAAAAGTATACTGTGTCAAAGGAAACACGGAAAGTACTGAAAGATATGGACTGGACATCACTATCCCCTGATTGCATTTCTACTGAACTGGTCTCGGATGAAGTGGACAGAAGTATACAGAAAGTTCACATAACAACTAAGGCATATCTCTGGAATGTCGTGAAGTGTGTGTGGAATCATATAGACACTCAGTATCTGCAAAAACTTACTGACCGCATGCCTCGAGCTGTGAAGTACATTAAATCCAAGGCAGGATACTCTGATGAGAGTAAAATATAATTTTTCTGTTTGTTTATATATGTTTTAGTGTACATAATTATATTTATGGAGAAATAAAATTTCTTTTCTGTTCATATTTGAAATATCATATAATAGTCATGGTTTATTGAAATTAATGAGCGGTACTGTGTGGAATGTCGTTGTCCGCTCAATGTGTGAGATGTAGTTGCAGTCAGAGCGGGTGGCATTTTTAGGGAATGAGAAAGGTTTACTGATACCCTCGCCAATATTGCAATCGCCAACACTGTACAACAGACAGTACTACGTAATAATCGATTGTTTTAACCTAAAAATTTGCATTTTTGTATGTCATTTGGTAGCTGTGCCCGCCTTTAAGTGTCTGACCTACAGTGATGAGCGAGAACATGCACTGCCCACTGCGAAACCATATACTGTCTGATCACAATGCGAGCACATGACGCGGTGAGGAAACAACACAATCAGAGCAGAGAGGAAAGGGGAATCATTCTAGCGACGACATGGGCCGCAAATGGCAGAATCCCCTGACATCAACGACATCGTCAAAGGTCAGGCGCCTGGGAACGAGCATTTCAGAAACAGGGAAGCTGGTCGGCTGTTTGCGTTGTACTGTCGCGAGCATTTACGGAAAGTGTTTGAAGAACTTTGACAACACGAGTAGTTTACGAGACGCTGGGCGTCCAGGTCCTGTCACAGATAGTGAAGCTCCAAGGGTTACCCATTCTGTACTGCAGAGTAGGCGTAGGATCTGACGACAAAGTAAAAGGTACAAGTGTTTCGGAGCGCAGCGTTCAGCACACATTGACGATCGCGTGGCGGTGCAGTAGACGACCCCCACTTGTTTCCATGTTGACTAGACATCGTCAAATACGATTGCGGAGGGCACGGAATCATTTAGATTTGGCCGTGTGTCGTTGGAAACTTATCGACTGTTCGGATGAATCACGTCTCTTGTTACAGCAGTCCGATCGTCGTGTCCGGATACGCCGCCAACCAGGCGAACGGCTGTTCGAAACATGCACTCCACGACGTGCGTAGTCTAAAGGGGCAGTATTATGCATGGACGAATTCACTTGCGTGACATCTTTGGTAGTAATCGAAAGTTCCGTGGCAGATGTGGACTACGTGAACATTACTGCGGACGACCTCATCCCTCCACGCTCCATGTCACCTGCAACTCCGATGCCATCTTGCAGGATCATAATCGTCCATGTCACAAAGCCAGAACTGTTATACAACGAACGAAATTTTCGGTCTGCAGTGGAGTGTGCGCTGATATGAAGCTTCCAGGCAGATTAAAACTGTGTGTTTGATCGAGACTCGAACTCAGACCTTTGCCTTTCGCGAGCAAGCGCTCTACCGACTGAGCTACCCAAGCACGACTCACGACTCGTTCTCACAGCTTTACTTCCGGCAGTACCTCACATGCTAGCTTCTAAACTTCCCAGATGTTCTCCCGCGAAACTTGCAGGACTACCACCCGTGGAAGAAAGGATACTGCGGAGACATGGCTTAGCCACAGTCTGGGCCGTGTTTCTAGAATTCAAGTCATGTCACCGCAATATCCTAGAAGTGCTAGTCCTTCAAGTTCCATAGGAGAACACCTATGAAGTTTAGAAGCTAGCATATGAGGTACTGCCGGAAGCAAGGCTGTGAGAACGGGTCGCGAGTCGTGTTTGTGCTACAATAGTTTGACAAGCATGAGAGTGAACTGATGTTGACGTCTTCGTCACGCAATCTGCCCGATCCGAGTGTGGTAGAGCACATGTCGGACGCCACCGTGCACCAGCTGTATGCCCACAAATCATCTGGTCGTAATTTACAGGAATTCTGTGACGCGTGACTAGACCCGTGGTGCCAAACATCTCCAGAAATCTACCAAGTACTTGGCGAACCCATATCACGAAAGATCGCTGCTGCATTGCGTTCCTAGGGTAACCAACATATTCTTACCAAAGTCGTCATAATGTTTTGGCTCATCGGTGTATGTTATACTGCAGACGGTACAAAGTAGCGATGAGACTGTATGACTAGCCCGAGGATTCCTGCAAACCACGAAACAGCAGGATTCTCACAGGGAGCTATACTGCAGACGGTGTGAAGTAACAATGAGACTGTATGACTAGTCCGAGGATTCCTGCAAACTGCGAAACAGCAGGATTCTCGCAGGGGGCAGGTAATGAAATGACTTAGGAAGCAGTGCGGTTTCAGAGTAGAGCTGCTGATAAAATGTCGATATATTGATATTTATTCCAAAAAATATCGATATATTTCTTCCTTCGATACCGAAACGACGGTGTCTAGTGCCGATATTTTTATTTCATATTACATTTTTTCGCAATTTTCAATAAATATCTGAGATGGATTTTTTGAAACTGTAGTTGAACATGATCTTACTTTCACTGTGTGAAGGAGTCTTACTACGTTTTGAGCTTTCATCGCGACCGGTCTTTCTCTTTGACTGTGTGAAGCGAATAGAGATAGTACAAAGAAGAAATCAGATTGCACCGGGCGGTGGCTGTGTGAATGGAATAACTAGATTTCCGATGCGAAGAAGCAGCACACCAGTTGCGTTAAAAATTGATTTGTAACGCATCTAATGTGCTACTTCTTCCCATAGTCATTCTTCAAAAACAGTTGCTGTAAAAGATGAACAAAAGTCTAAATGACAAGATTGGTGTTTGCGGTGGGCGTAGACACGTGACTGGAAATGCTGACATAATCCGCGCTACCAACAGAAACTGCAACGTCTAGCTTCACCACGCAATTTTGGCACTGCAACTGCTAGGTACCTGGCGTTGGCAAAACGGGGACGTCGAAATGAAATGTTCCATGATAAACCTGATACGTGACGAAACAGAACGATGGACCTGTCGGACACATTTTACTGCGCCAATTACATGCAGCTACTAATATTGAAAGCAAACTGGTTACCGCCAAGCGTGAAAGTGCTTCGTTTTCCATTCAAATCTTACTGGCTCAAAATGGCTCTGACCACTATGGGACTCAACTTCTGAGGTCATCAGTCCCCTAGAACTTAGAACTACTTAAACCTAACTAACCTAAGGACATCACACACATCCATGCCCCAGGCAGGATTCGAACCTGCAACCGTAGCGGTCGCGCGGTTCCAGACTGTAGCGCCTAGAACCGCTCGGCCACTCCGGCCGGCTCAAATCTTACTCTGAGAGGTATAAACAAGTTACTAGTTTCTTGATGTACAGAGCATCTAACAATAAATCAATACTTAAATATACAGCTCTAAAAGTGGCTGTATATTTACAATGTGCAGCCGATATTGTTTTTGGCTGGCACCACGATAATTTTTCCGTCGACATATCGATGTATCGACAATTTTTCTAGATGTCTTGAGGGCTGATAATGAAATTTTTTTAGATATCTATTTACACTACTGGCCATTAAAATTGCTACACCAAGAACAAATGCAGATGATAAACGGGTATTCATTGGACAAATATATTATACTAGAACTGACATGTGATTACATTTTCACGCACTTTGGGTGAATAGATCCTGAGAAATCAGTACCCAGAACAACCACCTCTGGCCGTAATAACGGCCTTGATACGCCTGGGCATTGATTCAAAGAGAGCTTGGATGGCGTGTACAGGTACAGCTGCCCATGCAGCTTCCACACGATACCACAGTTCATCGAGAGTAGTGACTGGTGTATTGTGACGAGCCACTTGCTCGGCCACCATTGACCAGACGTTTTCAATTGGTGACAGATCTGGAGAATGTACTGGCCAGGGCAGCAGTCGAACATTTTCTGTATCCAGAAAGGCCCGTACAGGACCTCCAACATGCGGTCGTGCATTATCCTGCCGAAATATAGGATTTCGCAGGGATCGAATGGAGGGTAGGGCCACGGGTCGTAACACATCTGAAATGTAACGTCCACTGTTCAAAGTGCCGTCAATGCGAACAAGAGGTGACCGAGACGTGTAACCAATGTTACCCCATACCATCACCTCGGGTGATACGCCAGTATGGCGATGACGAATACAAGCTTCCAATGTACGTTCACCACGATGTCGCCAAACACGGATGCGACCATCATGATGCTGTAAACAGAACCTGGATTCATCGGAAAAAATGACGTTTTGCCATTCGTGCACCCAGGTTCGTCGTTGAGTACACCATCGCAGGCACTCCTGTCTGTGGTGCAGCGTCAACGGTAACCGCAGCTACGGTCTCCGAGCTGATAGTCAATGCTGCTGCAAACGTCGTCGAACTGTTCGTGCAGTTGGTTGTTGTCTTGCAAACGGCCCCATCTGTTGACTCAGGGATCGACACGTGGCTGCACGATCCGTTACAGCCATGCGGATAAGAAGCCTGTCATCTCGACTGCTAGTGATACGAGGCCGTTGGGATCCAGCACAGCGTTCCGTATTACCCTCCTGAACCCACCGATTCCATATTCTGCTAAACAGTCATTAGATCTCGACCAACGCGAGCAGCAATGTCGCGATAGGATAAACCACAATCGCGATATGCTACAATCCGACCTTTATCAAAGTCGGAAACGTGATGGTACGCATTTGTCCTCCTTACACGAGGCACCACAACAATGTTTCACCAGGCAACGCCGGTCAACTGCTGTTTGTGTATGAGAAATCGGTTGGAAACTTTCCTCATGTCAGCACGTTGTAGGTGTCGCCACCGGCGCCAACCGCGTGTGAATGCTCTGAAAAGCTAATCATTTGCATATCACAGCGTCTTCTTCCTGTTGGTCAAATTTCGTGTCTGTACCACGTCATCTTAGTGGTTTAGCAATTTTGATGGCCAGTAGTGTATATCAACAGTTCTATTTCAAAGTACCTCCTTGAGAGTGCAGTGCGGCAGCCAGAAGGGCGACGTGGGGGAGGGCGGGCTGATGGAGAGGCCGACGCCGCCCCCGCCGCCCTCTTCGCACACAGCGTCGCCCTCCGGAGCGTCGAGGGACCTGAGGCGCAGCGGCAGGCGGCGGCAAGTACCCGCGGCGGTGGCGCCGAAGTCGAGCGCGGGCGCGCCCATCAGCTGGAAGGCGGGCCGCGCCACCGGGCACCACAGCTCCAGGCGCAGCCGCTCCACGCGGCTGCCACACCAACAGGTTCCGCTTCATCTCAGGCCGGGAACGGCTCTGCTGACCTCAATCAACACCTACATGCCTACGCTGCAATTCACACATACACTACATACACGAAGAATTGCCTCGTCCATTGCAGGTGTCCTCGTCGTTCCAGGTCTTCCCCAGTCGCGAGTCATAGGTGGAATGTTCCGTGCTCCCTAAGACGCCGACCACTTGCTTCGAACGTCTTCCTGTCAGGACACCTTCGTTCTGGAAATCTGTCTCGATACAAACGTACCGCGCCACGGCTATTGCCCCGTGCTAATCCATACATCACATGGGCATCTGCCAATTCCGCATTTGTAAACATTGCACTGACTGCAAAACCACGTTCGTGATGAACACTAACCTGTTGATGCTACGTACTGATGTGCTTGATGCTAGTACTGTAGAGCAATGAGTCACATGACAACACAAGCACCGAACTCAACATTACCTTCCTTCAATAGGGCCAACTGGCGGTGAATCGAGGAAGTACAGTACATACTGACGAAACTAAAATGAGCTCTAACATGAAAATTAAGCGTTTCCGGACACATGTCCACATAACATCTTTTCTTTATTTGTGTGTGAGGAATGTTTCCTGAAAGTTTGGCCGTACCTTTTTGTAACACACTGTACAGGGCTATTACAAATGATTGAAGCGATTTCATAAATTCACTGTAGCTCCATTCATTGACGTATGGTCACGACACACTACAGATACGTAGAAAAACTCATAAAGTTTTGTTCGGCTGAAGCCGCACTTCAGGTTTCTGCCGCCAGAGCGCTCGAGAGCACAGTGAGACAAAATGGCGACAGGAGCCGAGAAAGCGTATGTCGTGCTTGAAATGCACTCACATCAGTCAGTCATAACAGTGCAAAGACACTTCAGGACGAAGTTCAGCAAAGATCCACCAACTGCTAACTCCATTCGGCGATGGTATGCGCAGTTTAAAGCTTCTGGATGCCTCTGTAAGGGGAAATCAACGGGTCGGCCTGCAGTGAGCGAAGAAACGGTTGAACGCGTGCGGGCAAATTTCACGAGTAGCCCGCGGAAGTCGACGAATAAAGCAAGCAGGGAGCTAAACGTACCACAGCCGACGGTTTGGAAAATCTTACGGAAAAGGCTATAGCAGAAGCCTTACCGTTTACAATTGCTACAAGCCCTGACACCCGATGACAAAGTCAAACGCTTTGAATTTTCGGCGCGTTTGCAACAGCTCATGGAAGAGGATGCGTTCAGTGCGAAACTTGTTTTCAATGATGAAGCAACATTTTTTCTTAATGGTGAAGTGAACAGACACAATGTGCGAATCTGGGCGGTAGAGAATCCTCACGCATTCGTGCAGCAAATTCGAAATTCACCAAAAGTTAACGTGTTTTGTGCAATCTCACGGTTTAAAGTTTACGGCCCCTTTTTCTTCTGCAAAAAAAAAACGTTACAGGACACGTGTATCTGGACATGCTGGAAAATTGGCTCATGCCACAACTGGAGACCGACAGCGCCGACTTCATCTTTCAACAGGATGGTGCTCCACAGCACTTCCATCATGATGTTCGGCATTTCTTAAACAGGAGATTGGAAAACCGATGGATCGGTCGTGGTGGAGATCATGATCAGCAATTCATGTCATGGCCTCCACGCTCTCCCGACTTAACCCCATGCGATTTCTTTCTGTGGGGTTATGTGAAAGATTCAGTGTTTAAACCTACTCTACAA
Source organism: Schistocerca cancellata (assembly GCF_023864275.1). Taxonomy (NCBI): domain Eukaryota; kingdom Metazoa; phylum Arthropoda; class Insecta; order Orthoptera; family Acrididae; genus Schistocerca; species Schistocerca cancellata. Next base: position 250,320,472 of record NC_064632.1, read on the forward strand.
AGAAACGTGCCAGAACTGCGAGCTCGCATCAACGATGCTTTCGAACTCATTGATGGGGACATGCTGCGCCGAGTGTGGGAGGAACTTGATTATCGGCTTGATGTCTGCCGAATCACTAAAGGGGCACATATCGAACATTTGTGAATGCCTAAAAAAAGTTTTTGAGTTTTTCTATGTGTGTGTGCAAAGCATTGTGAAAATATCTCAAATAATAAAGTTATTGTAGAGCTGTGAAATCGCTTCAATCATTTGTAATAACCCTGTATATGATCAGAAGTATCCGGACACGTGGCTGAAAATGACTTACAATTTCGTCGCGCCCTCCATCGGTAATGCTGGAATTCAATATGGTGTTGGGACTTAGCCTTGATGACAGCTTCCACTCTCACAGGCATACGTTCAATCAGGTGCTGGAAGGTTTCTTTGGGAATGGCAGCCCTTCACGGAGTTCTGCACTGATAAGAGGTATCAATGTTGGTCAGTGAGGCCTGGTACGAAGTCGGCGTTCCAAAACGTCCCAAAGGTGTTCTATAGGATTCAGGTCAGGACTCTGTGTGCAGGCCAGTTCATTACAGGGATGTTATTGTCGTGTAACCACTCCGCCACAGGCCGTGCATTATGAACAGGTGCTCGATCGTTTCGAAAGATGCAATCGCCATCCCCGAATTTCTCTTCAACAGTGGGAAGGAAGAAAGTGTTTAAAACATCAATGTAAGCCTGTGCTGTGATACTGCCACGCAAAACAAGGGGTGCAAACCTCGTCCATGAAAAATACGACCACACCATAACACCACTGCCTCCGAATTTTACAGTTGGCACTACAGGCACCGGCAGATGACGCTCACCGGGCATTCGCCATACCCACACCTTACATCAGTTCTCCACATTGTGTACCGTGATTCGTCACTCCACGCAACGTTTCTCCACTGTTCAATCGTCCAATGTGTACGCTCCTTACACCAAGCGAGGCGTCGTTTGGCATTGACCGGCGTGATATGTGGCTTATAAGCAGCCGCTCGACCATGAAATCCAAGTTTTCTCACCTCCCGCTTAACTGTCAGTACTTGCAGTGGATCCTGATGCAGTTCGGAATTCCTGTGCAATTGTCTGGATAGATGTCTGCCTGTTACACATTACGACACTTTTCAACTGTCGGCGGTCTCTGTCAGTCAACAGACGAGGTCGGCCTGTACGCTTTTGTGCTGTACGTAACCCTTCACGTTTCCACTTCACTACCACATCGGAAGCAGTGGACGTAGGGATGTTTAGGATTGTGGAAATCTCGCATACAGACGTATGATATAAGTGACGCCCAATAACCTGACCACGTTCGAAGTCCGTGAGTTCCGTCGAACGCCCCATTCTGCTCTCTCATGATGTTTAATGACTACTTAGGTCGCTGATATGGAGTACCTGACAGTAGGTGTCAGTACTATATGAAAAATATATGTTTTTTTTTTGGGGGGGGGGAGGGTCCGGATACATTTGATCACATAGTGTAAGTGCCTGGCATACGATTCTTTAATCCACCTTCAATCTATTTCTCTACCGTTTCACTGTCAAACAGAGCGTGGTAAAAGTGAACACCTGCACCCTTCCGAGTGAGATCTGATTCCTCTCACTTTATGACGATAATAATTTATCCCTATGTAAGTTGGTGTCAGCAAAATATTTTCTTATTTATAGGAGAAAGCTGCTAACTGAAAGTTCGTGGAAAGCTCTCCTGCAATGACAACGCCTTTGTTTTATGGATTCCCATCCCAACCCGCTTACCATATCCGCGACACTCTGGTCTCTTATTTCGCTATAATATAAAACGAGCTCCCCTTCTTTGAACTTCTTCGATGTCCTCCTTCAATACTATCCGGGTAAGGATCCCGCACTATACAGCACTATTCTAGTAGAGGACGAACAAGCGTAGTGTAGTCAGTCTCTTTAGTAGACCTGTTGCATTTTCTAAGTGTTCTAATAAATCGCACTCTTTGGTTCCCAATCCCCACAACAATTTCTATGCTGCAAATTTACTCGTAACTATAATCCCTGTGTTTTTAGTTGAATTATATTTCCGTCATTTATAGTGCAACCGAGATTTAGCGGAGTCCTTTTCGTATTCATGTGGATTACTTCAAATTTTCATTATTTACACCCAATTGTCACTTTTCGCCCCGTGTAGATGTATTGTCAGAATCATTTTGCAATTGGTTTTGAACATCGGATGACTTTAGAAGACGGTAAATGACAGTATCATGTACAAACAATCTAAGAGGGCTGCTTACGTTCTCTCTTAAATCGTTTATGTAGATTAGGAACAGCAAAGGGCTCGTATCACTTCCTTGGGGAACATCGGATATCCGTTCTGCTTTACTCGACGATTTTCCGTCAGTCACTACGAAATGTGGCCTTTCTGACATAAAATCCCGAATCCAGTTGCACAATTGAGATGACACTCCTCCTTAGGCACGCAGTTTGATTTAATGTCCCTTGTGAGGAACAGTGTCAAAAACCTTCCGGAAATCTAAAAATATGGAATCAATTTGACATTCCCTGTCGGTAGCACTCTACTTCGTGAGAATAAAGAGCTAGCTGTGTCTCACAAGAAGGATATTTTCTGAATCTGCGTTGACTATATGTCAATAGATCGTTACTTCGAGGTAACTCATAATTTTCCAACAAGTATGTGTTCCAAAACCCTACTGAAAATCCAAGTCAGTGATATGGGTCTGGTTCTCGCAACGTGATGATCTGCAAAACGTACCGGCATCTCGTCGTCCGATTCACGTGAGTGGCAGAACCTATTGTTTCTAAGTCCTTCTTTTCTAGATTGCAGTGAGCCAATCTCCCGTATTTGCCGATGTGATGATACAACCTCCTGCCTTGACAGGTGATTTCTGTCTGTACATAGTTCCCTGCTAAGACTTTCAGTAGAGAGACCACTGCTTGAACTCCACCACAAACAAAACGAATGTCTGCAAATTGCGCCGATGCTGGAGCATATTGCAGTAAAGCACCAGAATCATGTGTAGACTGCTACCAATGCTCTGTCGTACGACGAACAGAACGACAGAATATCTTGCAGACAAAACATAAGAACCAAACAAAGCAGAAGGGAATTCCAACGTATAAACAAGAAAAGCAACTAAATAATCAGCGCTACAGGCTCCTGAAATGTAGATAACATGCAAAACAAAGGGAGAGAAGAAGAAGCATACGCGGAACAAAAAATTCGACTGAGTCAAAGGTTCGTGCTTTACTTCAAGACAGCGTTTTCGAAAGACATATTCAAGCTCATATGTTCCTAATCTGCCTCACTAGGCGCCAGTTTCCGCGTCTCAAAATATTCAGCGGAGCCTGCGCTATATCGCGTATATTTCTCGCACACATTCAGTGAGTCACCCAGTATACAAATTCCGACGTGGCACAGTGCATTAATGTCGTTTTCTGGACTAAGGCCATACTACAACACTGTAATCACGATCTGCATGCTCCATCGCATCTAAATTAAATGGTAAAATCAAAATCAGTAGTAAGACTAAGACACTCCTTGACAATTGCTAAGGAATAGAGACATTATCGGACAGAAATAAGCACAGGTAATGATGGGCGACATGAAAGACAGTACATACGTAATAGTAGAGGAGTGGTTTATTTATAATGAAACGTGGTACAAACTTCATCATATGGGATTTCAAGATAGCAGACATGAATAACTTCCATGTTTGATACACGTCAGACTCAGAACTTAAAGGTCGATATCGGACTCTCAGTAAGCAATATGCTCTCCTCTTGTACTAACGCACATTTTGCACCCGTCATTCATGCTGGCTACCAAACTATCAAGCAGCCCTTCAGGGACATTTGTCCCTCTCCTCTCTCAAGGCTGTTTTCAGTTCTTGCACGATTCGGGGAGAGGTTTTTAGATGAGAAAAATGTCTTCCAAGAGCATCCCAGCCATGCTCTATGGGGTTTAGGTCCACGGAGTACGCAGGCCATTCCATAGGTTCAACTATTTCACGTTCCAGTGTGTCAGACAACTCAGTTGCCCTGTGTGGGAAATCAATGTCATCCATCAATAGAAAGTCTGGAACTACCGCAATTTAAACAGACGGGCAAGATACAGAATAATCTCCCTGCAACATCACTGTGCTGTAATGGTCCCTCACTCAAAGATAAGTAACGACGTTCGGCCATTGTGCATAATGCCTGCCTATGTCATAACACCTAGGCCATGACGATGACATTCATGAACATTCTGTAGTGTGTAACGTGTTCCCCTCTCTCTCTACACTGGATGGTAGCCGGAATCACTTACCACAGCGCCGGCCGGGGTGGCCGAGCGGTTCTAGGCGCTACAGCCTAGAACCGCGTGACCGCTACGGTCGCAGGTTCGAATCCTGCCTCGGGCATGGATGTGTGTGATGTCCTTCGGTTAGTTAGGTTTAAGTAATTCTAAGTTCTAGGGGACTGATGACCTTAGAAGTTAAGTCCCATAGGGCTCAGAGCCATTTTTGAACTTACCACAGCGGGATTCGTTGGAGAATATCACTCTGGACCACTGTTGCCACCGCAACCATCATGCTCCCTGTACCAACGAACTCTTTCTCGACAATGGCATGGTTGAAGTGGGATGCTTCCGAGCGTACATATCAGCCAGACTTAGTCGCTATGAAATTGTTATCGTAAGAACACGTGTATCGATAGCGGTTGTAAGGTCTGCAATAATCTGCCTAGTGCAAGAGAAATCTATTCCTTTTCGCCACTCGTGCTACGTATCGATCCTCTTGCGATGTGGTGTTCTATATACGACCACCGGTATGGTTTCGCATAGCATTCCCACCTTTAGCGCCCTCTCTAGATGACCTTTCGGACACACCCATTACTGTGGCCACGGTAGTGACAATTTGACCAGCTTCGTGCAGTGCAACAGCTCGTCCACGATCGAAAGCACTCAAATGATACCTTGCAGACATGGCGCCGTAACACTAGGAATGTAGTACTAATCGGTTCCACAGCAATCTGCGTCACGTCGCACTTCGTGAACACTGTCGAATGCGTACAAAGCCTTCATGCACAGGCTTCGCTGCCATTAACATGTCCCGCCCTCTACATTACCTTTTACTATCATTAATCGGATGTTTCGTAGAAATTGTCGGTTGTTCTGTAGCAAACTGGAGTTGTTTGTTAGCAAGCGTCAGTCGTTTCAAAGCAACACTCAAGCAGAGTAATGAAACAGCAACACAACATTGCCAGCTTGCATTCATTATCGTCAACGGTGCCAGCACCTAACGTGGTGGTACGAAGTGACACTGGATGTACACATACAACACGGTCACCTCATGTTCACAAAATGAATAATTTTGAGAACAGTCACTACATTTATAAGATGTTAAGGCTGGTGGCTGTGCCCCTTCTCAGCCATCTGTTACCGTATCTTTCAACAAGATAATGCAATAACAAATTTTACCTGTGGTGTCCTGAGCTACCTCAGTGCTGATGGTCTGCCTGACCAGCCGGCCGGAGTGGCCGTGCGGTTCTAGGCGCTACAGTCTGGAGCCGAGCGACCGCTACGGTCGCAGGTTCGAATCCTGCTTCGGGCATGGATGTGTGTGATGTCCTTAGGTTTAATTAGTTCTAAGTTCTAGGCGACTGATGACCTCAGAAGTTAAGTCGCATAGTGCTCAGAGCCATTTGTCTGCCTGACCCACTGACAACATCTGGTCACGAGTTGGCGAGAGACCGTGTCACAACCACTCGGCAGCCACTAACACTGAAAAACTCCACCAGTGGAGTTGCTGCAGCGTGGAGTGACGTGCCTGTGAATCATGCGAGCTCAGCTCGACTCGACGCTCAGCCGGACCAGTGTTGCTGCTGCTGCCACAGGCGTCAGCTCTGTGTACCAAGTTGTGGGAAGTACTCAAAAACATGGCGGTAGCAGATCGTATCGTTTACCTCATACGTATTTTATACTCTGACCAAGAAGCACAATGAGAACCGCATATGAAGCAATTAACAGGGACAAGACTCAGAAAAAATTACGCCATGGGCGCGAGATTGACATTATTTATTGAATCTGTACTCGATCACATTAACGGGACTGCTACGGTCGCAGGTTCGAATCCTGCCTCGGGCATGGATGTGTGTGATGTCCTTAGGTTAGTTAGGTTTAAGTAGTTCTAAGTTCTAGGGGACTTATGACCTAAGATGTTGAGTCCCATAGTGCTCAGAGCCATTTTCGATCACATTATGAGGAATACTGGGTTGGATAAGGAAGAAACCAGGATTTAAATAGCTGGGATACATATCAGTAACCTCAGATACGCATATCCTCTTAATGAAGATCATCATCATCATTATCATCTTCTTTTCTAGTACTAGGCTGTTGCCTGTTTCGAACTCACAAACAAAATCATTCCCATCTTTTTCTAGCTCTTCCAATATCTCTTTTCTCATTTGACTTGTTTCGAATCTTCTAAGGAATTCTGTAACCTAGCATTTTGATGAGGTGTTGATTCCAATTTTCTCGATATTTTTAATTTTTTCATTCACACTGAAAATATTTAATTTGGTTCTAATATCTTCGTTTCTGATCAATATCTCTTCTTCTGCAGCCTTTCGTCTTTCTTAGCAATCTTATCTCTGCTGTTTTAATTTTTTTTTCAGTAACCCAGCTTTCGCTTTCAAAGGATAACACAGATACCGCCATTACTTTATAGAATTTCATGATTGCTTCTTTTCGTACTTTATGGCACAACTTCCTGCCAATGGTGCCAGAGACGGCTAGAAATTTGTGTATTTTATTCCCAATATCAGGATCCAAATCAAAACTTATAGCACAATTTAAGAATTCTGAGACACTTGTTCAAAACTGAACTATACAAAACAGTTTTTGATCTGACTGGATATTTTCCTTGAATACCATTATTTTTGTTTCGTTGCTAGAAATTTTAAAGCTGTACGTCTTGCAAATTTCGTTCAGGTTATATACAGATCTTTGGGAGGTTCAAATGGTTCAAATGGCTCTGAGCACTATGGGACTCAACATCTTAGGTCATAAGTCCCCTAGAACTTAGAACTACTTAAACCTAACTAACCTAAGGACATCACACACACCCATGCCCGAGGCAGGATTCGAACCTGCGACCGTAGCAGTCCCGCGGTTCCGGAGTGCAGCGCCAGAACCGCTAGACCACCGCGGCCGGCCTTTGGGAGGTCATCTTCTTCCTTTTGAATAATAACGATGTCATCATCAAACAGAAGTACATTCAGGTATTCCTCATTCTTTATCTTAATTTCATTGTTTACTTTACATTTGCATCTGCGACAATGAAGACAATGGAAAAAAGAACACATTGACACCGGTGTGTCAGACCCACCATACTTGCTCTGGACACTGCGAGAGGGCTGTACAAGCAATGATCACACGCACGGCACAGCGGACACACCAGGAACCGCGGTGTTGGCCGTCGAATGGCGCTAGCTGCGCAGCATTTGTGCACCGCCGCCGTCAGTGTCAGTCAGTTTGCCGTGGCATACGGAGCTCCATCGCAGTCTTTAACACTGGTAGCATGCCGCGACAGCGTGGACGTGAACCGTATGTGCAGTTGACGGACTTTGAGCGAGGGCGTATAGTGGGCATGCGGGAGGCCGGGTGGACGTACCGCCGAATTGCTCAACACGTGGGGCGTGAGGTCTCCACAGTACATCGATATTGTCGCCAGTGGTCGGCGGAAGGTGCACGTGCCCGTCGACCTGGGACCGGACCGCAGCGACGCACGGATGCACGCCAAGACCGTAGGATCCTACGCAGTGCCGTAGGGGACCGCACCGCCACTTCCCAGCAAATTAGGGACACTGTTGTTCCTGGGGTATCGGCGAGGACCATTCGCAACCGTCTCCATGAAGCTGGGCTACGGTCCCGCACACCGTTAGGCCGTCTTCTGTTCACGCCCCAACATCGTGCAGCCCGCCTCCAGTGGTGTCGCGACAGGCGTGAATGGAGGGACGAATGGAGACGTGTCGTCTTCAGCGATGAGAGTCGCTTCTGCCTTGGTGCCAATGATGGTCGTATGCGTGTTTGGCGCCGTGCAGGTGAGCACCACAATCAGGACTGCATACGACCGAGGCACACAGGGCCAACACCCGGCATCATGGTGTAGGGAGCGATCTCCTACACTGGCCGTACACCACTGGTGATCGTCGAGGGGACACTGAATAGTGCACGGTACATCCAAACCGTCATCGAACCCATCGTTCTACCATTCCTAGACCGGCAAGGGAACTTGCTGTTCCAACAGGACAATGCACGTCCGCATGTATCCCGTGCCACCCAACGTGCTCTAGAAGGTGTAAGTCAACTACCCTGGCCAGCAAGATCTCCGGATCTGTCCCCCATTGAGCATGTTTGGGACTGGATGAAGCGTCGTCTCACGCGGTCTGCACGTCCAGCACGAACGCTGGTCCAACTGAGGCGCCAGGTGGAAATGGCATGGCAAGCCGTTCCACAGGACTACATCCAGCATCTCTACGATCGTCTCCATGGGAGAATATCAGCCTGCATCGCTGCGAAAGGTGGATATACACTGTACTAGTGCCGACATTGTGCATGCTCTGTTCCCTGTGTCTATGTGCCTGTGGTTCTGTCAGTGTGATCATGTGATGTATCTGACCCCAGGAATGTGTCAATAAAGTTTCCCCTTTCTGGGACAATGAATTCACGGTGTTCTTATTTCAATTTCCAGGAGTGTATTAAAAAGGGTAGGTGATAGTCCACAACCTTGTCTAACTCTTGGTTAATAATTATTAAAGGTGAATGAAGAAAGTGCAAAGACTGGCCTAATACTGGATGTCAAGAAAAGAAAATTATGGCAACTACAACAATCACCTCACGTCATGTAGGAGGAGAAACAGTGGAGTCAGTTTCTACGTTGAATTATCTCGGCTCCCAGATTTCTGCTGTTGGTGACTGCAGCCATGAAATAAAGACACACTTGTTACTTAGCAGAAACATTGATCATGTTTTAAGTAGTAGAGACTTAGCTTTAACATGTGGTCTTTCCGGTTGTGATGCACGGATGTGAGACCAGGATCACAAGAAACGCTGAACGGCGTAGAATAAACTACTATGAATTGTGGTGATGGAGGAAACTCCTTAGAGTTTCATGGACCACAAAAGAACGAATGGGTCAGTATTACAGCAAATAAAACTACATTACTCCTTGAAATGTCTGGTACTGAAACAAAAAACTGACCTACTTTGGATGCTTCATGGAAAGACATGATTCGTTGGAAAAGACGTTAATGCTGGAGAAGATCAAAGGCACAAGAATAAGAGGACAGCAAAGGATGAGCTGGATCGGTGGCATCATAGGAATAATGGGTTCCAAAGTGTAAAATCTGTGGGAGACAGAAGAAACTGGAGTGCCTTAGTTAGCGGGGTCATAAAGAGTTGGAATCGCCAGACGAAGCGCCAAAAAAAAAAAAAAAAAAAAAAAAAGGACAGAATACGGCGCAGGAAATGTTCAAATGGGCTTAGAAACTATATAAACCTAACTAACCTAAGGACATCATACACAGCCATTTCCGAGGCAGGATTCGAACCTGCGACCGTAGCAGCAGCGCGGTTGCGGACTGAAGCGCCTAGAACCGCTCGTCCACAACGGCCGGTCAAGCAGGAAGTGTCTGGTGCAGTTGTTAGATCGGTGACTGCTGCTACAAAGGCGGGTTAACAAGATTTAAGTGAGTTCGAACATGGAGTTATAGTCGGCGCACGGGCGATGGGACACGGAATTTCCGAGGTAGCAGTGAAGTAGGGACTTTCCCGTACGACCATTTCACGAGTGTGCCGTGGATATCAGGAATCCGGTAAAACATCAAATCTTCGACATCGCTACGACCGAAAAAAGATCCTGCAAGAACGGGACCAACGACGACTGAGGAGAATCGGTCAACATGACAGAAGTGCAACCCTTCCGTAAGTTGTTGCAGATTTCAGTGCTTGGCCTACAGCAAGAGTCAGCGTGCAAAACATCCAACGAAACATCATCGATATGGGCTTTCGGAGCCAAAGTCCCACTCGTGTCCCCTTGATGACCGAACGACATAAAGCGTTACGCCTCGCCTGGGCCCGTCAACAAAGACATTGGACTCTTGATGACTGGAAACATGTTGCCTGGGCGGATGAGTCTCGTTTCAAATTGTGTCAATGGATGTGTAAGTGTGTGGAAACACCCTCATGAATCTATGGACCCTGCACGTCAGGAGGGTACTTGTAAGCGTACTGGTTTGGTTGCGGAGTATCTTTGCGAGCGGCCACGTTTTACAGAGTCGAGCAGGGAACACGGAGGTGTTAGGTGTGTTGTGTGTTGCTCTGCATGGGAATGGCATTATTATGCAAGTTCAAGTGTTGCTATAAGTGCTATTACACTGAAGTGATGAAATATGGAAATGGATTCGGAGGAAAATGCGTAAAGATGTAATTAAAAATGAGCAGTGCTGTCGATATCGTTTTTGAGTATCCACCCGTTTGTGTGTCGTACTGTAAGTCAGTCATCCACGCCGTGCTCCGTCTCCCAGAATGAACAATGTAAAGATTAGTTACCACAAAAGAGTGCAATCAAGTGCCAGTGTCTTGTGGCGAACGTGACACGTGCGTTCGGTCATCGCGTATCCGCATCATAAACAGTCAACCGCGCCGCGAAGGTTACGCGCACGCTCGTACAAGTAAGAACTGAAAATTTAACTTTATGAACAGTGTTATTTTATTACTGGAGACAAGGAGAACGGTGTCAGATATCTGTGTGTGGGTGACGAGCATAAGAACTTCCTTTCGATTATTCGGCTTCCGGATCATCAACAATCACCCGCGTCGTGTCGGTAACGCGTACGCTCGCCAGAGTGATATTGTGCACAGGTAATCATCCATTTATTGCGATAAACACTTATGACTTAGAATGTAAACAGTGCAACTTGAAATTTTCTTTTCGTCTCAGAATATAGTTGTTCATACCAGACGTAGGGCAGTGTTCTGTTTAACGTTGAGTGGCTCCCGTAAACCCGCCTGCATATTTCGATAGATAATTTCAGGAAAGCCAGCAGTAGTGTGGAGCAGAACGCTACGACAGCCGCGGGATTATCAGGTACGTGGTGTATACAGGGCACACGGTCAAGAAGCGGCAAGCGAAACCGGTTAAACGGTCCACCGCCATTTGTACCCCTGGGCGTGTTACATACTGTTCAAGCTGGTGGAGCATCAGTAATGCGCGGGGCGTGTTCAGCTGGAGTGATATGGGGAGCCTGATACGTCTAGATACGACTCTGACAGGTGACATTTACGTAAGCATCCTGTCTGATCACCTGCATCCATTCATGTCTATTGTGCATTCCGTCGGAGTTGGCCAATTCCAGCAGGACAATACGAGACCCCAGACTTTCAAAACTGCTACAGCAGAGTGGCTCCAGGAACACTACTTCAGACATTAGTCCAGTCCTTGCCACGTCGTGTTGCGGCACTTCAGCGTGCTTGCGGGAGGCCCAACACGATATTAGGCAGGTGTACCAGAGAGACTTAGAGAAAGCTTTTGACAATGTTGACTAGAATACTCTCTTTCTAATTCTAAAGGTGGCAGGGGTAGAATACAGGGAGCGGAAGGCTATTTACAATTTGTACAGAAACCAGATGGCAGTTATAAAGAGTCGAGGGACATGAAAGGGAAGCAGCGGCTGGGAAGGGAGTGAGACAGGGTTGTAGCCTGTCCCCGATGTTATTCAATCTGTATATTGAGCAAGCAGTAAAGGAAACAAAAGAAAAATTCGGAGTTTGTATTAAAGTCCATGCAGAAGAAATAAAAACGTTGAGGTTCGCCGATGACATTGTAATTCTGTCAGAGACAGCAAAGGACTTGGAAGAGCAGTTGAACGGAATGGACAGTGTCTTGAAAGGAGGATATAAGATGAACATCAACAAAAGCAAAACGAGGATAATGGAATGTAGTCGAATTAACTCGGGTGATGCTGAGGGAATTAGGTTAGGAAATGAGACACTTAAAGTAGTAAACGAGTTTTGCTATTTGGGGAGCAAAATAACTGATGATGGTCGAAGTAGAGAGGATATAAAATGTAGACTGGCAATGGCAAGGAAAGCGTTTCTGAAGAAGAAAAGTTTGTTAACATCGAGTATAGATTTAAGTGTCAGGAAGTCGTTTCTGAAAGTATTTGCATGAAGTGTAGCCATGTATGGAAGTGAAACATGAACGATAAATAGTTTGGACAAGAAGCGTACAGAAGCTTTCGAAATGTGGTGCTACAGAAGAATGCTGAAGATTAGATAGGTAGATCACATAACTAATGAGGAGGTATTGAATAGAATTGGGGAGAAGAGTAGTTTGTGGCACAACTTGACTAGAAGAAGGGACCGGTTGGTAGAACATGTTCTGAGGCATCAAGGGATCACAAATTTAGCATTGGAGGGCAGCGTGGAGGGTAAAATTAGTAGAGGGAGACCAAGAGATGAATAAACTAAGCAGATTCAGAAGGATGTAGTACTGGGAGATGAAGAAGCTTGCACAGGATAGAGTAGCATGGAGAGCTGCATAAAACCAGTCTCAGGACTGAAGATAACAACAACAACAACAACAACAACCAGAGAGAGAGATAGCGTGTGTGTGTGTATTTCCTAAAGAGGAGGAGCATTGAGTGGGCTCTACTTGCAACTGAATAGGCCTTCGTAGTTGGTCTCCATCACAAACACAGCTGCATGCAAGTACTGCGATCTCACTAACTGACCAGTGTAGAGGCCCGGATATTCTTCAAACCTGGTGCGCAGCATGTGTGAAAGCTATCCTGCGCTAGAGCTGGCGGGGTGACTCACGGCTGCCTGGTGCGGGCGTCCAAGGTGGCGACGCGGCAGCTGAGCAGGCGGCGCTCCGTGCGTCCCTGGAAGGCGCGCAGCAGCGTCGCCTCGGCCTCCAGCAGGTCCTCTGCAGACGTCACCTCGGGCACCTCGGGCGCCGGGCCGCGCCGCGAAGATTTGGGCGTCTGCGAGCCGTCCCCCTTCTGCGAGACTCCCTTCTTCTGTACACGTCACAACGAGCATACAGTGGGAAATCGACACGTGACAGCTGAGAGTGACACAGAGAGCGAGCAGTAGAAGGTGCTATACTGTAGCGGGATGAGGCTAATTTAAAGGCAGTGGACGACTGGATCACAAGAAAACGCTGGTTTAATGTTTCTGTCAAAGGCATGGTACCACAGGAGCAGTGGTACCTCTTGAAAATTGTACACTACTGGCTGTTAAAATTGCTACACCACGAAGATGACGTGCTACAGACGCGAAATTTACACCGACAGGAAGAAGAAGCTGTGATATGGAAATGGTTAGCTTTTCAGATCATTCACACGAGGTTGGCGCCGGTGGCGACACCTACAACGTGCTCACACGAGGAAAGTTTCCAACCGATTCCTCACACACAAACAGCAGTTGACCGGCGTTGCCTGGTGAAACGTTGTTGTGATGCCTCGTGTAAGGAGGACAAATGCGTACCATAACGTTTCCGACTTTGATAAAGGTCGGATTGTAGCCTATCACGATTGCGGTTTATCGTATCGTGACATTGCTGCTCGCGTTGGTCGAGATCCAATGACTGTTAGCAGAATATGGAATCGATGGGTTCAGGAGGGTAATACGGGACGCTGTGCTGGATCCCAACGGCCTCGTATCATCACTAGCAGTCGAGACGACAGGCATCTTATTCGCATGGCTGTAACGGATCGTGCAGCCACCTCTAGATCCCTGAGTCAACAGATGGGGACGTTTGCAAGACAACAACCATCTGCTCGAACAGGTCGACGACGTTTGCAGCAGCATGGACTATCAGCTCGGAGACTATGGCTGCGGTTACCCTTCACGCTGCATCACAGACAGGAGCGCTTGCGATGGTGTACTCAACGACGAACCTGCGTGCACGAATGGCAAAACGTCATTTTTTCGGATGAATCCATGCTCTGTTTATAGCGTCATGATGGTCGCATCTGCGTTTGGCGACATCGCGGTGAACGCATATTGGAAGCGTGTACTCGTCATCGCCTTACTGGCGTATCACCCGGCGTGATTGTATGGGGTGCCATTGGTTACACGTCTCGGTCACCTCTTGTTCGCATTGACGGCACTTTGAACAGTGGACGTTACATTTCAGATGTGTTACGACCCGTGGCCCTACCCTCCATTCGATCCCTGCGAAATCCTAGATTTCGGCAGGATAATGCACGACCGCATGTTGCAGGTCCTGTACGGGCCTTTCTGGATACAGAAAATGTTCGACTGCTGCCCTGGCCAGCACATTCTCCAGATCTCTCACCAATTGAAAACGTCTGGCCAATGGTGGCCGGGCAAGTGGCTCGTCACAATACACCAGTCACTACTCTCGATGAACTGTGGTATCGTGTTGAAGCTGCATGGGCAGCTGTATCTGTACACGCCATCCAAGCTCTGTTTGACTCAATGCCCAGGCGTATCAAGGCCGTTATTACGGCCAGAGGTGGTTGTTGTGGGTACTGATTTCTTAGGATCTATCCACCCAAATTGGGTGAAAATGTAATCGCATGTCAGTTCTAGTATAATATATTTGTCCAATGAATACCCGTTTCTCATCTGCATTTCTTCTTGTTGTAGCAATTTTGGTGGCCAGTAGTGTAGCAAAGGAGAAATGGTACCACTGGAGAAATGGTGCCACTGGAGAGGCTGTGCCCTTGCAGAAATGGTAATACCTTAGAAATGGTACCACTGAATGACTGCTGTTCGAGATATGGCATCACTATAAAATGGTATCACTATAGGGAGTTACATTGCCATAGATATAGCTCTCCTTGAAGAATGGTGTCACGAGAAGATAAAAACGAGAATGAAAGTACATCAAATTAATGGTACCATCGATCTACAGAGATATGATGCCACTGGGAAAGTAATACCACTGTAAAACTTGTACTGCTGGGGAGGTGTAGTCTACCAGTGATTTGGTTCCTTTAAAAGCAATACATGGGTAGAACTCTTCAGAAGCACGGAGCAGTAGTATTAATGGAACACCAGATTATACCAAATCAATAGTAGAAGTAAACGAATGGTACCACTACAGAAATAGTAGCACTACAGAAATAGTTCAGCTAAGGTAATGGTATTGCTAGGGAATTGTAGAGGCAGAGCGGTGGTACTCCATTATGAATGGTACAATTAAACGATTGTTACCATCAAATTAATGGGGTCATCGGATGAATATCACCTTAAGAGAAATATTAGCAGTGTATGACTAGGTCGAGTTGAGGGATTACATCATGGAATATTTTTTCTGTGAAGCATTTCATCTAATATCACGCCAAAGTCTATTGTCGGAAGTACTGTCGTATATTGTGTCAAGTGAAATTTGCGACCGGGTTGTGGATTTCTCGGTAGGGAGGACCCAGCAAGTTGTCATTAATAGTTGTAGAAGGAACTTAGGGTGGGCCTCAGCGAAGTGTGTTGCGATCCTTACTGTTCGTGTTCTATTTTAACAAACTTGTAAATAGTATTAATAGTAGTCTTAGACATTTGGCAGATGATGCAATACTGTGTGAAACACACTGCACAAAGGTCTTCAATCAAACCTTGATAAGATTTCAAAGTGTTGTAAGGATTGGTAACTTGCTTTAAATGGTCAAAAATGTATAACTTGTGCACTTTACAAAATGCAAAAATGTATTATCTTATGACTATAGTATTAATGAGCCACTGTTCGAATCTGCCAACTCTAACAAATGCCTGGGTGTAACACTCTGTAGGGATATGAAATGGAATGATCACATAGTTTCAGTTGTGGGTAGCGCAGGTGGTAGAATTTGGTTTATTGGTAGACTATGGGGGAAGTGCAATCAGCCTGCAAAGGAGATTGCTTACGAATCACTCTTGCGACCCATGCTCAAATGTATGGGACCTGTACCTCACAGTACTAAAAGAGGATATTGAACGTATACAGAGGAGGGACCTAGCCGTTGGTGGGGAGGCTTGCGTGCCTCAGCGGTACAGATGGCCGTACCGTAGGTGCATCCACAACGAAGGGGTATCTGTTGAGAGGCCAGACAAACGTGTGGTTCCTGAAGAGAGGCAGCAGCCTTTTCAGTAGTTGCAGGGGCAACAGTCTGGATGATTGACTGATCTGGCCCTGTAACACTAACCAAAACGGCCTTGCTGTGCTGGTACTGCGAACGGCAAAAAGCAAGAGGAAACTACAGCCGTAATTTTTCCCAAAGCCATGCAGCTTTACTGTATGGTTAAATGATGATGACATCCTCTTGGGTAAAATATTCCGGAGGTAAAATAGTCCCCCATTCGGATCTCCGGGCGAGGACTACTCAGGAGGACGTCATTATCAGGAGAAAGAAAACTGGCGTTCTACGGATCGGAGCGTGGAATGTCAGATCCCTTAATCGGGGAGGTAGGTTAGAAAATTTAAAAAGGGAAATGGATAGGTTACATTTAGATATAGTGGGAATTAGTGAAGTTCGGTGGCAGGAGGAACAAGACTTTGGTCAGGTGAATACAGGGTTATAAATACAAAATCAAATAGGGTTAATGCAGGAGTAGGTTTAATCATGAATAAAAAAATAGGAGTGCGGGTAAGCTACTACAAACAGCGTAGTGAACGCATTATTGTGGCCAAGATAGACACGAAGCCCATGCCTACTACAGTAGTACAAGTTTATATGCCAACTGGCTCTGCAGATGATGAAGAAATTGAAGAAATGTATGATGAGATAAAAGAAATTATTCAGGTAGTGAAGGGAGACGAAAATTTAATAGTCATGGGTGACTGGAATTCAACAGTAGGAAAAGGGAGAGAAGGAAACATATTGGGTGAATGTGGATTGGGGGAGAGAAATGAAAGAGGAAGCCGTCTGGTAGAATTTTGCACAGAGCATAACTTAATCATAGCTAACACTTGGTTCAAGAATCATAAAAGAAGGTTGTACACATGGAAGAATCCTGTAGATACTAGAAGGTATCAGATAGATTATAATGGTAAGACAGAGATTTAGGAACCAGGTTTTAAATTGTAAGACATTTCCAGGGGCAGATGTGGACTCTGACCACAATCTATTGGTTATGAACTGTAGACTAAAACTGAAGAAACTGCAAAAAGCTGGGAATTTAAGGAGATGGGAGCTGGATAAACTGAAAGAACCAGAGATTGTACAGGGTTTCAGGGAGAGCATAAGGGAACAATTGACAGGAATGGGGGAAAGAAATACAGTAGAAGAAGAATGGGTAGCTTTGAGGGATGAAGTAGTGAAGGCGGCAGAGGATCAAGTAGGTAAGAAGACAAGGGCTCGTAGAAATCCTTGGGTAACAGAAGAAATATTGAATTTAATTGATGAAAGGAGAAAGTATAAAAACGCAGTAAATGAACCAGGCAAAAATGAATACAAACGTCTCAAAAATGAGATTGACAGGAAGTGCAAAATGGCTAAGCAGGGATGGCTAGAGGACAAATGTAAGTATGTAGAGGCTTATCTCACTAGGGGTAAGAGAGATACTGCCTACAGGAAAATTAAAGAGACCTTTGGAGAAAAGAGAGCCACTTGTATGAATATCAAGAGCTCAGATTGAAACCCAGTTCTAAGCAAAGAAGGGAAAGTAGAAAGGTGGAAGGAGTATATAGAGGATCTATACAAGGGCGATGTGCTTGAGGACAATGTTATGGAAATTGAAGAGGATGTGGATGAAGATGAAATGGGAGACACGATACTGCGTGAAGAGTTTGACAGAGCACTGAAAGACCTGAGTCGAAACAAGGCCCCGAGAGTAGACAACATTCCATTGGAACTACTGACGGCCTTGGGAGAGCCAGTCCTGACGAAACTCTACTACCTGGTGCGCAAGATATATGAGACAGGCGAAATACCCTCAGACTTCAAGAAGAATATAATAATGCCAATCCCAAAGAAAGCAGCTGTTGACGGATGTGAAAATTACCGAACTATCAGTTTAATAAGTCACTGCAGCAAAATACTAACGCGAATTCTTTACAGACGAATGGAAAAACTGGTAGAAGCCGATCTCGAGGAAGATCAGTTGGAACAAGTGAGGTAATACTAACCATACGACTTACCTTAGAAGCTAGATTAAGGGAAGGCAAACCTACGTTTCTAGCATTTGTAGACTTAGAGAAAGCTTTTGACAATGTTGACTGGAATACTCTCTTTCAAATTCTGAAGATGGCAGGGGTAAAATACAGGGAGCGAAAGGCTATTTACAATTTGTACAGAAACCAGATGGCAGTTATAAGAGTCGAGTGGCATGAAAGGGAAGCAGCGGTTGGGAAGGGAGTGAGACAGTGTTGTAGCCTGTCCCCGATGTTATTCAATCTGTATATTGAGCAAGCAGTAAAGGAAACAAAAGAAAAATTCGAAGTAGGTATTAAAATCCATGGAGAAGAAATAAAAATGTTGAGGTTCGCCGATGACATTGTAATTCTGTCAGGGACAGCAAAGGACTTGGAAGAGCAGTTGAACGGAATGGACAGTGTCTTGAAAGGAGGATATAAGATGAACATCAACAAAAGCAAAACGAGGATAATGGAATGTAGTCGAATTAAGTCGGGTGATGCTGAGGGAATTAGATTAGGAAATGAGACACTTAAAGTAGTAAACGAGTTTTGCTATTTGGGGAGCAAAATAACTGATGATGGTCGAAGTAGAGAGGATATAAAATGTAGACTGGCAATGGCAAGGAAAGCGTTTCTGAAGAAGAGAAATTTGTTAACATCGAGCATAGGTTTAAGTGTAAGGAAGTCGTTTCTGAAAGTGTTTGTATGGAGTGTAGCCATGTATGGAAGTGAAACATGGACGATAAATAGTTTGGACAAGAAGAGAATAGAAGCTTTCGAAATGTGGTGCTACAGAAGAATGCTGAAGATTAGATAGGTAGATCACATAACTAATGACGAGGTATTGAATAGAATTGGGGAGAAGAGGAGTTTGTGGCACAACTTGACAAGAAGAAGGGACCGGTTGGTAGGACATGTTCTGAGGGATGAGGGGATCACAAATTTAGCATTGGAGGGTAAAAATCGTAGAGGGAGACCAAGAGATGAATACACTAAGCAGATTCAGAAGGATGTAGGTTGCAGTAAGTACTGGGAGATGAAGAACCTTGCACAGGATAGAGTAGCATGGAGAGCTGCATCAAACCAGTCTCAGGACTGAAGACAACAACAACAACAACAACAGAGGAGGGCAGCACGAATGGTCACAGTCTTGGCTGTCCCGTGGAAGTGTGTCTCAGAGATGCTGAAGAAACTGAACTGGCGGACTCTTGAAGATAGACGGAAACTACCTCGAGAAAATGTACTAACAAAGTTTCAAGCATCGGCTTTAAATGATTACTTTAGGAAAATATATCATACTCCTAAATATTACTCCCAAATGGATCGTGATGAAAAAATAGAATGATTACAGCATCAATAATTATTTCCGGGCTTCATACGTGGATGGAATAGGAAGAAACGCTGATAAATGGCAGAATGGAAGTATCCTCTGCCATTTACTTCACAGTGGTTTTCAGAGTATGGATAAAAAGTGTAGGTTTCTCAATTGAGGATTGGTCGTTTCGCACGTATCGGATAGCTAAATCTTAAATAAGCAACTGTTCACATTCTGAAGATCGTTTTGAAAAGTTCTTACACTAACAAACGAACACAATACTTATTCACCAGGGACATACCTACTCACTCACTTCAAGAAGGCGAAGATACTGAAGTTTGCCGGAGTGTTCACTTGCAGTTCGTGTGGCACTGAAGTGATTCCATAAATTAGGAGTAATCGTTTTTTGTGACTTAAATTGGATCGACAGAAGCACAAGCTTACCCAGAATACGAACAGATGTGTGACGGGATTCAGGTCTTCATAACAGATAGAGTTCAATAAATCGACATACGTAAAAAGGACGAGTTTTTGTGCCGCTACTGTTTAGAATATATAATAGTATTGGAAGCTACTTGAGGCCACGCCAGAACGCAGAAGTGATTTAGGAAGAGCTGCAGATGATCGGCGACCGGTGGGGAGATGTGTCGGTTGACCTAGAAAGTAAATAAATGGAACGCGCTGTGTATAAGTAGGCGAACAGATCAATTGGTAGCAAATGACTGGAAACAATAAAAACTGCCTGAAGTAACAATCTAGAGCTTTCAGAACGGAGTGGCCAGAAAAAACTAAGATCAGACAGTGCAGATGCCAGTTTCAGATTCTTATCAAGATTCTTAAGGAAATTTAGGTCATACCATGAAACTTGAAGCGGCTTACAAAACATTTGTTCCAAAGATTCTTGAGTATTTTTAATCAGCCTGGGAACCCTACCAAGTAGTTTTAACAGAAGTAATAGATCAGACCCAACGAAGAATGACGCTTTTCGTCACGGAGTCGTTTAGTCGGTGCGAGAGCATTTCTGAAATGTTCAACAAACTTCAGTGGCAGAGGCGTGCAGGTTCCTTAGTGAAACTCCGAGAGTGTACGTTTCGGGAAGTGACTAGCAACATATCACTCCCTCCCACGTCCATTTCACGAAGTTACCACAACGAGAAAATCAGAGAAATATGAACCAGGTTTACCGTCAGTCATCCTTCTGCTGCACTGGTCGTGACTGGAGTTCGAAAGAGGAGTAATGGTGAGGTATAAGAGCTACCCTTCACCATAAAACATTTGATGGCCCGTAGAGTATAGATGACTGAGGGCGCGCTGAAGAGTAATGTCTCAGAATTTTTTTATTCTTTTGTCAATATTGGTTGAGGTGTTACACCTCATTAGAGTTGCGCTCTACCAAAACCACCGAAATGTAGATTTCTGCTGTACATAAATGACATAGTAAGTGGTAGTATTATCGGTAATATTGGTAGCATTGGTAGGAAAAGAAACATAGACGAATGTGTGAGAGGAAGTCTGGGAACCGACGACTTCTTTTCGTGTTTTGTTTGTTAGTTTTGCACATAATTAGAACCGCATATCTTACAGTGTCAGTCCATTGTGTATTTTATATCCTAGAAAATGCAAACTGCATTTTGTATGTAATAAGGATTACTTCATCGCGCGTCTTCTGCGCTTTTATATAAGCGAAGCAATTACTTTTGATGCAAATAAGTTTACATCCACAAACAAAAAGAAAATCATTGTATTATTTTGTACTCGTTAACATGTGCTTCATCATCATCAAAGGCAAAAGTTTCCTGTGATTATTGATAAGCGCAGAAGTTGTTCATGAATAACAGAAACATGTTTTATATAAGCTCGACATACTACTGTAGCGATGTTTCATATATTATTGTTTTGTGGTTTTTTATTAATTTTACCCTCTTTTGAGGAAATTGCGTTTACTAGCGCTATATGATAATTCTGTATCGTTTCATTTATTTTTACTATAACATCCCTATGTTTCACGATAAAAATCAATAATTTTCCAATAAAACCTAAATTAAACATGGACAATTTAAATTTTGCTGTAAATGCCATTTATTTTTAACACAGGAGGATAACTATGTAGAAAAAAAGGTTCCTTAGGTTACGCGGCCCTTTGTGTAAGCGTAACTCAGTTTGTAGACGTTTCACAGCTTCTGGTTTCTAGGAAAATCTAGAAAGACACGGATCGCATATTTAAGAAAGTGGTCGAAACAAGATAACGCCCGATAGCTGTGCAACATACCTAACATACAGGTAACGCGGGTTACGATCTTAACTGACTTAACTAACCAAGGCTATTAGGAAACCTGTTGTAGCCTGTGCTTACTTACGGTAGTCTACGATAGCCTAGGACTGCCAGCTTGCCAGGCAGTCACTTGCTCTGGGTTTCCATTAGGATGTTCAAATGTGTGTGAAATCTTATGGGGCTTAAGTGCTAAGGTCATCAGTCCCTAAGCTTACACACTACTTTACCTAAATTATCCTAAGGACAAACACACACACACCCATGCCCGAGGGAGGACCCGAACCTCCGCCGGGACCAGCCGCACAGTCCATGACTGCAGCGCCTAAGACCGCTCGGCTAGTCCCGCGCGGATTTCCAGTAGGAGGCTCCGGCAGCACCCGCAGAGATCGCGGGTATCTACACCCACGCTCATAAATGAAGGATAATTGCAGAATGTGGTGTCGCATAACGTGGCACTACACAAAACTGGCGCTAATAGCATAGGCACATAGGGAACACACACGACACAGATCTGTAAGTCCACAACCGGCCGGGGTGGCCGAGAGGTTCTACGCGCTACAGTCTGGAACCGTGCGACCGCTACGGTCGCAGGTTCGAATCCTGCCTCGGGCATGGATGTGTGTGATGTCCTTAGGTTAGTTAGGTTTGAGTAGTTCTAAGTTCTAGGGGACTGATGACCTCAGAAATTAAGGCCCATAGTGCTTAGAGCCAGTTTTTGTAAGTCCACAGTATTGGTGATGAGTTGAGCAAACCGTCCCGAAACATATGTGCTACAAAACGCCACAGTTCTCTGCGCATGTATCCCGACATCAATATGGGGCTGATGACCTCGATGTTGAGCGCCCATAAACCCCCCCCCCCCCCAATATGGGATATGATCACCATTCACACGTACACAGGCCACACAACTGGTTGGCATACTCTGCATCAGGTGATCGAGCAGCTGCTGGGGTATAGCCTCCCACTCTTGCACCACTGCCTGTCGGAGTTCCTGAAGTGTCCTAGGGGTCTGAAGACGTGCAGCGATACGTCGAACGAGAGCATCCCAGACGTGCTCTATGGGTTTTAGGTCTGGAGAACAGGCTGGCCACTCCATTCGCCTGACATCTTCTGTTTCAGTGTACTCCTCCACGATGGCATCTCGGTGGGGCCGTGTGTTATCATCCATCAGGAGGAAGGTGGGACCTACTGCACCCCTGAAAAGGCGGACATACTGGTGCAAAATGACGTCCCGATACACCTGACCTGTTACAGTTCCTCTGTCAAAGACATGCAAGGGTGTACGTGCACCAATCATAATCCCATCCCACGCCATCAAACCACAACATCCATACAGGTCCATTTCAAGGATATTAATGGGTTGGTATCTGGTTCCTGGTTCACGCCAGATGAAAACCCGGCGAGAATCACTGTTCAGTCTATACCTGGACTCGTCCGTGAACATAACCTCTTCCAATGACCATGTACTGCGTTTTTTACACCAGGCTTTACGGGCTCTTCTGTGACCAGGGGTCAATGGAATACACCTTGCAGGTCTCCGGGCGAATAAACCATGTCTGTTCAGTCGCTGTAGACTGTGTGTCTGGAGACAACTGTTCCACTGACTGCGATAAGGTCCCGAGCAAGGCGACCTGCAGTACTCCGTGGCCATCTGGAGGCACTGATGGTGAGATATCGGTCTTCTTGTGGTGTTGTACACTGTGGACGTCCCGTACTGTAGCACCTGGACACGTTTCCTGTCTGCTGGAATCGTTGCCATTATCTTGAGATCACACTTTGTAGCACACGGAGGGCCCATGCTACGACCTGCTGTGTTTGACCAGTCTCCAGTCGCCGTAGTATTCTACCCCTCATAACGTCATCAATGTGTGTTCTTTGAGCCATTTTCAACACAGAGTCACCATTAGCACGTCTGAAAACGTCTGCAAACTTACTCGCTGCACCGTACTCTGACATGCACCAACACACCTCTGCGTATGTGGACTGCTGCCAGCGCCACCTTACGACGACCGTAGGTCAAATGCACCGCATGGTCATACCCAGAGGTGATTTAAACCCGCAAACCGCCCACCAGAGCGTTGTTTCACTGCGTATCAGCATTATCCTAAATTTATGAGCATGAGTGTAGTTGTCTCTGTAACACAAATGACTGAAAACAGATCTCCAAATATCCTGTCGCCATACAGTATTTAGGCCGGTGCACGGCGCTCCATCGGTAGCTGACTCCGAGCCAGGACTCCACTTCGGATATCCAGCCCACGCCGGTGCAACCCTCCCCACCGCCGCCGCTACGGACAACGCAATGGGTCGCCGCGACACCGCAGATAGATCCGTCTTCGTGGTTATGAATGTCGTAGAACATGGCTCAAATTATTCTTATAATACATGGTCGGTAGACTCCGTGTCTAACCGGAAAAACTTAAAATATGTTGTGGAATTTTAACACCGTGCATTGACGGAAGAAGTGAACGTTTAGGTGAACTTTTTTTCGAGATAGCCTCAACGAGACCTAACCTTTTAATTTATGTACTCAACTTGTTTGTTTCTGAACTACCGTCTTCTGCCAGTGACTTTCATCCACATCTACATGCATACCCCGTAAGCCACCGTATGGCGCGTAGCGAAGAGCACCCAGTACTAGTACTATTCATTTCCTTTCCTGTTCCACTCGCAAATAGGGCGAGGGAAAAACGACTGTCGTGCCCCCGTGCGGCCCTAATATCTCTTATCGTATCTCCGTGGTCCTTACGCGATTGCACGTTGGAATGAGTAGAATGTCTTACTAGTGAACTTTGAATTATGATTCGTTAGTTCGTCGGAGTAGACGATCGGTGTTTATTGATTTTACTAATAAGCGTCACACGTGAAAACCGTTGGAGTGATGCCTGGTCAAACTGGTGCCACTACACCGCATCATATCGACCGATCCGAGGTCCAGAAAATTACTAAGATTGTGTTCAACATTTCGCTGATCTCGATGTCATTAGAGATGGAGCACAAGCTCTGATTGTGTCAAGGGTAGGGAAGGAAATCGACCGCGCCCTTTCAAAGGAACCATCCCAGCATTTGCGTAGAATGATTTATTCAAATCTCGGAGAACCTAAATCTGGTTGGCCGGACGAGGGTTTGAATAGTCGTTCTCCCGAATGCGGGTCCAGTGTGCTAACGAGTGCGCCACCTCGGTCGGTTTGTAATAGCACTAGCTGTCTATTGAAGAATGAACAGACGTCCGCTTTATCACTATTTATTTAAACATAAAATCAGTTTTCCTTTAAGCGGTGACCCGTAACTTCACTTCGTGTGTACGTCCAGTCATAAAAAGCGTGTGCCAGTTTTACTGCAGCGTACAGGTACAGTGGCTGGGAAGGATAACGCGAAGAATATTTGTGTCCAATTGACGTCACATACCACAGCTAAATGCAGTTGGGCACAAATCGTAACATCTTCGTTGTGGTACTTACCTGTGGGGTGGGAAGTTATTGTTTGGGGAACTTAACACTGCACCAAACCATTAGTAAGCAACGCGTGGACACATGTCGAATGATAGCCCTTTTACAGCATTTAATCAGATCACAGGATAGCTTGGCTCTTTTTATATATTTTTCATTTTTGTAAATTGTTTGTGTACCTGAATATGAAACACAAGCTCAGACTGAAATAAGTAATCGGCTAGAACTTTTCAACAGTTGCTGCAGGCATCACGCCTGTCCTTAAAGACCACTGGTTCCTAGCCTGGGAGTAAATTACCTCTGAGGGATAAAATGAAATTTTCTCAGGGGCTATAACTAAACAATTAGATTATGTTCCAGTCCCAAAACTAAATAATTTTTAAAAGATCATTCTATTATCACAATTTTGTAAGACTCTAATATTGATTATATAAATTATCAATGATTACTTCTTCTCAATCAGTAGCATTAATGCAGTGAAGGTTACCGATTCCTCACAACATACATATGTTGTGTTTTGTCCCGTACATCGCAGACGATAAGAGTGAGACATATACGTAAGAAACGCTAAATACGAGGATGAGTCAAATGAAAACCTTAAATATTTTTTAAAATATTATTTATTGTGCAGAAGTGGTACAAAGCTCTATCAATTTTCAATATAATCTCCCCCACGCTCAATGCAAGTCCTCCAGCGCTTACAAAGTGCATAAATTCCTTTGGAAAAAAATTCTTTTGGTAGTCCGTGCAACCACTCATGCACCGCGTGGCGTACCTCTTCGTCAGAACGGAACTTCTTTCCTCCCATTGCGTCTTTGAGTGGCCCAAAAATATGGAAATCACTTGGGGCAAGGTATGTGTTGCTCACTCTCTTCGTTTCCGGTTGGTGGAAGTGAACCCAGGTTTCGTCCCCAGTAATGATTCTTGCAAGCAAGCCATCAAATTCTCGTTCAAAGCGCCGAAGAAGTTCTTCACAAGCATCAACACGTCGTTCTCTCATTTCAGGAGTCAGCTGCTGTGGCATCCACTTTGTGAAACTGGAGCACATCATGCACAATGTGGTGTGCTGACCCATGACTAATCTGTAAACATGCTGCAATGTCATTCAGTGTCACTCGGCGGTTTTCCTTCACTATGGCTTCAACTGATGCAATGTTCTGTGGTCACAACTCGTGCCTGACCTGGACGAGGAGCATCTTCCACTGAAGTCATACCATTTGCGAACTTCCTACTCCATTCGTAGACTTGCTACTGTGACAAACATGCATCACCGTACTGAACCTTCATTCGTTGATGAATTTCAATAGGTTTCACACCTTCACTACGCAAAAACCGAGTCACAACTGTGTGTGAAATCTTATGGGACTTAACTGCTAAGGTCATCAGTCCCTAAGCTTACACACTACTTAACCTAAATTATCCTAAGGACAAATACACACACCGAATAACAGAACGCTGTTGTTCCCTGGTGCAAGTCGCAAGTGGGGAGTCCATCTTTATACTGATACTGCGGTGGTATGTGTGCATCTGCACTATGCTGCCACCTCCAGGCCATTCTGCAAGCGGTTTGTAGCACGATTACCAACTTACAGGATAACGGCGCGAAATTTCGATTTGTTATTACAAATTTAAGGTTTTCATTTGACTCACTCTCGTATGTCGAGAAAATGTCTTCTCCAAGTTGTAGATAGTACCAGCAGTAGTCTAGAATTTCCTTCATTACTCTCTTTGAAACACACGAATTAATTGACAGCACGACATATAAGTTCCACTATAGTGCTATACACAGAATTATTATGATTACTTTTAGTATTAGTGGCTGTGGCCGGACACAAAGCTTTAATAGCCTGAAGTCTTCCAATTTCTCCCAGATCAGAAGTAAGAAATGCAGCAGTTAAGTGATTTACGAACAGTAAGTATAATGAAGACATTTGAATTTGGTTGATTTTAAATTGGGTTGCAGTGTGCAAGTCAAGCAAGTGCAGTAATAGAGAGGAGTAATGTAGGGGAAGCATGTTTTGTAAAAAGAGTCTACCCTCACTGTGGATAGTTAGCTTTCTTTACTGAGGAGTTGTGAGTAGCATTCTAACGCTACCCCCCCTCCCCCCCCCCCCACACACACACACACAAGCAAACGAAATATTATTCATCTTTCATCATTTTAAAAATAGGAGTGTTCCAAGAAAAGTGATTCATTCCACAGTTAGGTAAGTGCTAAAGCTGGTGATAATGTGGAGCGGGGGGGGGGGGGGGGGGGACAATATACTGCAGGCGGGTGGGGCAGGTGGGGGTGCTTCTAGCTAATGTCTGATTGCACTTAGGGGTAAGGAAGGTTGGGAATCACTGTTATGGATTAAGTCGACATGAGCTCGGCCCACCTTGCCTTTTTCGGCCTTCTCCAGCTGCTGGGTTTCGAGCAGCTGCTGCAGCCGCTTGTTCTGGATGGCCGCCACCTCCCGTCGCACATCGCGTCTGCGCAGGCGCGGCCGGAATGCCACGTACAGCACCACTTCCTGCACACGTGTACTCAAAAGATTACTAACGGAACAAGTGAGCTAGAATCTTCTCTATTACAATAATACACTCCCGTTGCTATATTGTATTAAAAACCAAAAGTAGGCGCCTAAAGACAGCCAATGCAACGCTTCTAATCAACCCAATTGGGATGATTTATCGTTTCCCGTTCAGGAGATGGCCCAGAAGCCACTCACTTTCCTTAGCTGACTCAAATCACTGTGTGGGGAGGGGTGGTGGCAGGGGCACACTGAAGGTATACGAAATATAAGAATGAAGATTGGTCATTTTATGATGGTCAGAAATGGATATCTAACTGGAAACAAAAACGCCGAAACTCAGTATTAATTATTAATAAAAACCAATAACTGTTGAAGATACAGATCTCAAGGAAAGTTTATTTATTCAAATGTCATGCCGCAGTAATATGTTAATATTAATATATCGTTGATAACGAAAACAATTGACGTTAGGAATAGTAAACAACAATTTTCTAATGTACACGAATATGTATGAACTATTATTCAAACTCCCCCCGTCGGAGGTTCGAATCCTTCCTCGGGCATGGGTGTGTGTGTCATCCTTAGCGTAAGTTAGTTTAAGTTATATTAAATAGTGTGTAAGCTTAGGGACCGATAACCTCAGAAGTTTGGTCCCGTAAGACCTTACCACCAATTTCCAATGTCCTGACAACTCAATGCTGCTTGTCGAACACTGTACAGCATTATTACTGTCCCAGTAACTGGCGACAAGTGCTGCAGTCAATAACGAGTCAATTATCAGTGCCGCTTTTGATATCTTGTAGACACAGTGTTTACGCCAGTGTTGATCTTTATTGACAATCGCATTATATGCATTGCTGGTTCAAATGGCTCTGAGCAC
Organism: Schistocerca cancellata; assembly: GCF_023864275.1. Classification (NCBI taxonomy): domain Eukaryota; kingdom Metazoa; phylum Arthropoda; class Insecta; order Orthoptera; family Acrididae; genus Schistocerca; species Schistocerca cancellata. Next base: position 250,349,029 of record NC_064632.1, read on the forward strand.
TATGGGACTCAACTGCTGAGGTCATAAGTCCCCTAGAACTTAGAATTACTTAAACCTAACTAACCTAAGGACGACACACACATCCATGCCCGAGGCAGGATTTGAACCTGCGACCGTAGCGGTCGCGCGGTTCCAGACTGTAGCGCCTAGAACCGCACGGCTACTCCGGCCGGCTGCATTGCTGAATAAATGCAGTTTTCAGTGATCAGTTTACGTCATTCTCGTGAAAGCTACCCATTCGCATAGCCCATTTTACATCTTTTTACGAGGTCAATATCTTGTCTGTCTGTCTGTCAGTTCGCTACAAGTTTTGCAATCGATTTTAAACTGACTTCACGATGAGACATAGACTTTAAAGTAGTGGTCCTATTCGTGCGCCCGCTGTTGTCAGCGGTATTTTATAACATGCAACTGGCAAACTAACAGCCAAATCCAAAAATGTCGCCGGCCGCGGTGGCCGTGCGCTTCTGGCGCTGCAGTCCGGGACCGCGGGACTGCTACGGTCGCAGGTTCGAATTCTGCCTCGGGCATGGGTGTGTGTGCTGTCCTTAGGTTAGTTGGGTTTAAGTAGTTCTAAGTTCTAGGGGACTTATGACCTAAGATGTTGCGTCCCATAGTGCTCAGAGCCATTTGAACCATTTGAACCAAAAATGTCAATTAACGCTAAAAGCTCTTGAAGGGCATAATTTTCCTGCTGCCTAAAAGACAAAAATAATTACAGATATAATAATATTTTAAGATACGTGTAATTTTAAATGACATTAGTGGATTCTCTCGTGAGCTAAGTAAAGCTGGCCACTTAGCTAGAGCAGGGGAGTAAGTAGCCCGGTGACTGCGGGGTTAAAGAATCTGTGAGGCGTATGTTTTACTTTTTATCATCCAGTAGTGGCGACTCGCGGGTATGGGCGACTCGTACCGATCAGAAGCAGTGATGTATTGTAGATTTTGACACGGAAGAACGCACACTATGTGATCAAAGTACCCGGACACCCCCAAAACATACGTTTTTCATATTAGGTGCATTGTGCTGCCACCTACTGCCAGGTACTCCGTATCAGCGACCTCAGCAGTCATTAGACATCGTGAGAGAGCAGAATGGGGCGCTCCGCGGAACTCAAGAACTTCGAATGCGGTCAGGTGATTGGGTGTCACTTGTGTCATACGTCTGCATGCGAGATTTCCACGCTCCTAAACATCCCTCGGTCCACTGTTTCCGATGTGATAGTGAAATGGAAACGTGAAAGGACACATACAGCACAAAAGCGTAGTGTCCGACCTCGTCTGTTGACTGACAGAGACCGCCGACAGTTGAAGGTGGTCATAGTGTGTAATAGGCAGAGATCTATCCGGACCAAAGTATATCAGGGTCCACTGCAAGTACTACGACATTTCTCCGAGAGGTGAGAAAACTTGGATTTCATGGTCGAGCGGCTGCTCATAAGCCACACATCACGCCGGTAAATGCCAAACGACGCCTCACTTGGAGTAAGGAGCGTAAACATTGGTCGACTGAACAGTGGAAAAATGTTGTGTGGAGTGACGAATCACGGTAGACAATGTGGCGATCCGATGGCAGGATGTGGGTATGGCGAATGCCCGGTGAACGTTATCTGCCAGAGTGTGTAATACCAACAGTAAAATTCGGAGGTGGTGGTGTTACTGTGTGGTCGTGTTTTTCATGGAGGGGGCTTGCACCCCTTGTTGTTTTGCGTGGCACTATCACAGAACAGGCTTACTTTGATGTTTTAAGCACCTTCTTGCTTCCCACTGTTGAAGAGCAATTCGGGGACGGCGATTGCATCTTTCAACACGATCGAGCACCTGTTCATAATGCACGGCATGTGGCGGAGCGCTTACACGACAACAACATTCCTGTAATCAACTGACCTGCACAGAGTCCTGACCTGAATCTTATAGAACACCTTTGGAATGTTTTGGAAAGCCAACTTCGTGCCAGGCCTCACCGACCGACATCGATTCCTCTCCTTAGCGCAGCACTCCGTGAAGAATGGGCTGTCATCCCCCAAGAAACCTTCCAGCACCTGATAGAACGTATGCCTGCGAGAGTGGATGCTGTCATCAACGCTAAGGGTGGACGAACACCATATTGAATTCCAGCATTACCGACGGAGGGCGCCACAACTTGTAAGTCATTTTCCGGATACTTTTGATCACATACTGTAGATTCGCCGATGTTCATTACGGAGACGGTCATCCGCAAATGTGGTCTATATTTTTACCAATGAATGTGAAATTAAATTAAGGCTGTTGTAACACAATGCAATGCGTAGAAAAAAAAATGAAAGACAAAACATTTTGTAAACATGAGACCGTGTCTAATTTTCCAAAGTACTATTGCATAGTGCATTTAAGTATAGTATTATTAACTAACTGATTATTCCTCGTTCAGACAACACAACAACACTTCGCCAGGCAATTACAGTGTGACAAATTTCGGGGCGCAGAGGGTGGCAGACAACAGTCGACACGAAGTGTTCCGAACGGAGCCGACGTTTCGCGGTAAGTACTTGAGCACCGGCGGCCAACTTATCGCCCAGTAGCTATACAGGAGGTCTCTGCTACCAGTCATCAGGCACACTTGCTCTGGTGTTCAAGAGGTATTTGCAACTTCGTTTTTGCATGTGTAGCTGGAGCCAGCGCAACTCAATACTGCTCATCATGTCTTTCATGCGGCGCCCAGCGTCGACGGAAAGCGTCGGTTTGTTTTCCGTTACATACAAAGTGATTTTTAAAGCGTAAATGCACATCGCCATTCAACAGAGCGAGCCGAAATTAATGTAGTGCCATATTCGTTTTATCGATATATATTAACATGGACAGTACAACATGAAGAATAACGGGAAGAGATGCAGAATTAAACACGTTTGGCTGTCAAGACAGCAGTTCGTGAACCTTCAATGACTATCGTAGAAAAACGTTGTTAAATAATCTTTCACAAAACCCAAAAAAGTTCTGGTCGTGTCCAGTCCCTAGCGAATGAGACAGGAACTGAAATGCTTACCTCTGTTTTCAAATGTTCCTTTAGAGACGAAATCTCAGGACTAGTGCCGCAATTTAATCCTCATACCAAGGAAAAGATGAGTAAAACCACTATCAGTGTCAGTGGTGTTGAGAAACAGATAAAATGGTTAAAACCGAACGAAGCTCCAGGCCCCTATACAATCCCTGTCAGATAATATACTGAATTTGCGGTTGAGTTAGGCCTTCTCGTAGCTATAATCTGTCGTGGATCCCTCGTTGCCAAGTTCTTGGAAAAAGGCACAGGTCAGCTCAGCCTACAAGAAGGGTAGTAGAAGTGGTCCACAAAACTACGGTCCAGTATCCTTGAGACCGATTTGTTGTAAAATCTTAGAACATATTCTGAGGTATTTCGAACAGAATGGCCTCCTCAACGCCAACCAGCATGAACTTCGGGAACATCGATCATGTGAAACTCAACACACACTTTTCTCACGTAAATGACATTCTGAAAACTTTGGATCAAGGCAACCAGGTAGATGCAGTGTTCCTTGATTTCTGAAAAACATTTCACTCAGTACCGCAGCTATGCTTATTGTGAAAAGTACGATCGTATGGAGTATCATGTGAAATTTGCGACTGAATTGAGGTCTTTTTGGTAGGGAGGACGCAGCATGTTATGTTGGATGTAGAGTAATCGTCAGATGTCGAAGTAACTTCGGGTGTGCCCAACGAAATATATTGGGACCGTTACTGTCCATGTTGCATATTAATGACCTAGTGGACAATATTAATAGTAAGCTCAAGCTTTCTGCAGATGATGCAGTTATTTACAGTGAAGTACTGTATGAAAGAAGCTGCATAAATATTGAAACATATCTCGATAAGATTCTAATGTTGTGCAAAGATTGGCAACTTACTATAAATGTTCAGAAATGTAAAGTTGGGCACTTCACAAAAAGGATAACAGTAGTATCCTATGACTATAATATCGATGAGTCACTGTTGGAATAGGCCAACTCATGGGTGTAACACTTTGGTGGGATATGAAATGGAATGATCAAAGAGGTTCAGTCGTGGATAAAGTAGGTGGTTGATTTCAGTCCGTTGGTAGAAGACTAGTCTACGAAGGACGTTGCTTATAAATCACTCATGCGACCAGTTCTAGAATATTCTAAATAGGACTAGCAGGGGATATGCATGTATACAGAGAGGGGCAGCACGAATGGTCACATGTTTGTCTCGCCCGTGGAAGAGTGTCACACCTGAAGAAACTGAACTGGAAGACTGTTGAAGACAGACGTAAACGGTTCCGAGAAAGTGTACTGACAAAGTTTCAAGAATTGGCTTTAAATGAGTACTCGAGGGATATACTACAACCCCCTACGTATTGCTCATAAAGGGATAGTGAGGACACGATTGGAATAATTACTGCATGCACAGAGCCATTCAAATAGTCATTCTTCCTGCGCCTCATACCTGAACGGGACTAGAAGAAATCCTAATAACTGGTATAATGGCACGCACCCTCTGTCATGCACTTCACGGCTGTTTTAAGAGTATAGATTTAGATGTAGATGTAGAACCGCAGCAGCGACCGAGCAGCGCTGTCACATGGCAGTGGCAGTCAGGGCAGTGCTGTCGTTTCCGGAGTACTGGTTATTCTTCGTGTTGTACTTCCCATGTTAGCACATTTGGATGGTACGAATATGGCATTGCAGTTATTAAATAGCTTTCTTGTCGGCCTGTTCGGTAGGGCTTGAGGTGGGGATGAAAAAGATTGCTAATGCCTGACATCTCGTGTGCCCTGCAGGATTGGCATGTTGTGCAGGTAGTATCGAAATGCGTTCCAGGTACGGCAGAACAGAGATAGGAGAAAGAAGGAGATGACAGCGCGGAGTGGCCGCGCGGTTAGAGGCGCCATGCAACGGACTGCGCGGCACCTCCCGCTGGAGGTTCGAGTCCTCCCTCGGGCATGGGTGTGTGTGTTGTCCCTAGCGTAAGTTAGTTTAAGTAGTGTGTAAGTCTAGGGGCCGATAACCTCAGCAGTTTGGTCCCTTACGAATTCACGCACGCAAAGGAGGAGATGTCTGCAATACGTGTGACTTACACATACACAGGAGAAGCTTTGGGTGAAAAGCTACTTTACATATAAATAATTATTTAAATAAAAAACGTTATCTCATAAAAATGTTTAAAAACCATTAGGAATTGTCACATAAACAGAAATCTAAAAAGCAGAAAATAATTATTTAAATAAAAATAAATTTTGAATACAACAAATTTTAAAATCCGATTGAAAAGCATAAAATAATTTCTCGTAGCCCATACGGATTCCTAAAAATTTTTACTTTTTTTACTTGTCAGGTTTTCATTGGTATGATGATACTTCTAATATTCATAACCAAAAACGTGGGTCGTATTGGATGCGCCCACGTATTTCATTGCAGACCTTACAAGTATTGTCATAGCTATTAAAAATTCACAAGGAAAAATTTTCAGGACTATCTGTGTGGCGCTAGGAATGTATATGGGTCTGGGAGAAATTATTTCATACTTTTTTGTCCGATTTAAAAGCAAGTTATATTAAAAATTTAATTTTATATAAATAATTACACTGACGGGAAAAATCGTAAGAAATAATTAATGCAGTGTAATGAAGCTTCGGAAGTACATTTGTCTACGTAACATGGTTAAACGATTAACATTGCAAGATCACAGGTTAATGTATGTGCGAGATAAGACTTTGTAAATCTGAAATGCTGGTACATTAATAACCGACGTAACCGCCAGAATGTTGAATGCAAGCATGCAAACATGCATGCATTATATTGTGCAGGTACTGAATGTCAGTTTGCGGTATGGAGTTCCATGCTGTTGCACTTGGTCGGACAATACAGGGACGGTTAACGCTGTTTGTGGAAGACATTGAAGTTGTCCGATGATGTCCCATATGTGCTCGAATGGTGACACATCAGGTGATCAAGCAGGCCAAAGCAACATGTCGACACTCTGCAGAGCATTTTGGGTTACAACAGCGGTATTTGGGCGAGCGTTATCCTGTTGGAAAACACACCTGCAATGCTGTTCATGAATTTCAGCGGAACATATCGAATCACCAGACTGATGCACAGTTCTTGCAGTCCGGGTGCGTGAGGTAACCATGAGAGTGCTCCTGCTGTCATAACTCCGGTTGTAGGTGCAGTTTTGGCTCCTAAACAACACACGGTCTTCACTGGCACCGAGGCAGAACCAGCTTTCATCACAAAACACAACTGATCTCCACTCTGGCCTCCAGTGAGCTCTCGCTTGACGCCAATGAAGTCGCAAACGGCGGTGGTTTGGGGTCACTGGTATACACGCTACAGGGTATCTGGCTCGGAGCTGTCCTTGAAGTAACAGTTCGTTGTGTCACTGTGGTACCAACAGCTGCTCAGATTACTGCTGCAGATGCATTACGACAAGCCAGTCATACGCCGAACACAATGGTCTTCCCTTTCGGTACGACCGTACATTCTCGTGACCAGCGCTGCCAGCAATCGTGTACAGCGGCTATAGTCCTGCCAAGTCTTTCTGCAACATCGCGGAAGGAACATCCAGCTTTTCGCAGCTGTATTACACGACCTAGTTCAAATTCAGTGAGGTATGAATAATGGCGTCTGTGTCCCTTTATAACCATTCTTGACTAACATCAACTCACCACGTGAAATCTCAAAGGCGACTAACGCTCACGACTGTTACAGCGTGTGTTTAAATAACAGCTGATTTGCATCCTCATAGTGGCGCTATTTGATCCACTGTGATGCGACTGGGGCGAAATTTGCATAGATATCATCTTTCAGATGTAGAAACACGCCTACCAACTTTCTTTTGTGTTGCGTAACTTTCTTGGTGCTGCGATTTTTTTCCGTCGGTTTATATTATTATAACCCTGTCACCTAGAGCAACGAAGCTGCAACCGACTGGTAAGCGGGAAGGAAAGGAACTGTTTATGTAGCGATTCAATGACACATTTAAAAATAAACTCAGAGGCTGTCGAACGCTAAGCATTTGTTACAAAAACTAGGATTACGACAATCGTATAAAATTAGTAATTTTTTGATGAGTTCTTGATCCTCTTATTTCCTGTATTCAAACTATGATTTAGAATAATAATAGAAAATTGTGCTCTGGATTAAACACAAACAAAACTAGGGATCAACCAACTGAAGATGTTTAGTATTTATATGAATCAGTGGTCATATTTGGCACTGTACTCATAATAGTGCGTTTTGATCCCACATTGCTATATAGTTGATGATGTGACCAGTTTCGGCTTACTGCCGTTACCAGATCGTAGCCTGAGGATGACTGAGAATTAAATTTGTTTGTGAAGAATGTGTATTCAAGTGAATTTTTAAAAAGGGCTGAAGGCGCGGCTACTGGAGTGTCATACCTTACTTAACTTTCAGACTAGTATACTGTGACTGATTTGTCTGCAAACTGCTAAAAGTTTTGGAATCTATAAGTTCAGTTTAGTAAATATTCTGGAAACATGTGAATCTGTGTTCTGTTATCATTATGTAAAATGTTATCACTGCACGTGAACATCTGTCATCTAAAACGATTGTTGATGTTATTGGAGAATAAAATACAGCAAATTAATAGGCAGAAGTTAAGTTTGAAGCGTTTGAAGTGACGATCCGCTCCACACAGACGCTGATGGTAATGGTCAGCGACTATTACTCAGACAATGAAAAAAGATAAGTTCAGTTATTGATAAGATTGTAAATATTGCTTTGTCAAGAATAATTTAAGTGTTCAATAACCGTTTCCTACAAGTGAGAAGAGGACAAAATACCGTCCGATATTTCATTTATCTAGACATTAATGGAATTATTTTCTTTATTTAGCGTAATGTTCATCAGTAAATATTACTATTTACAATTATCTATAATTACAAATTAATACCCAGATCACGAATGTAGTCTATTGACTCGCTTCACCCCCCCCCCCCCCCCCAATCATCACCAGGAACACTACTGGATCGCCAGATCTACAAAGGGAACAGTCTGCTTCTCAGCGCCACAGTTACAACATGGAGAAGTTATTTTCTTCCAAGTATGAAGAAAACGGGCAGACAAGCCAGCGCTGGTTCTTTTTCAGTTAATAACCGACCATATGTTGCGTTGCAATTCAGTGCCAGTTGGCTTGGTCGATATGCATCGTATCTTAAGTCGTTTCACCGTAGCATTAATCTGCCATGTGTACCTCCAGCAGTCATTAGTATTGAAGCCGTTGCCAACTAACATCATTGCAGTTTCCAGGGATGAGTGACCTTAGCAAGGCCTTGCTTTGCTGATGGAATGGCTGCCTGAACACAGGAGGGTGGGGTGTGAGAACTTTTCCGTAGTCCCATACAAGTACACTTCCTGTCACAGAGATAGAAGTCGTATGTGGATAAGTTGGGTAACCAGGAAGCAGGGGCAGGTCTGATTGCACCAGTTATAAGAAGCATGGCATGGTCGAGCTGCGTGTCAACAAGTCTTGTGCGAGTACTATTCATCCAAGGGCAGGAGCAATATTCTGCAACAAGGTAGACCTATCCAAGAGGTTAAGTACAGAGTGTTGATGCAGAGGACCCCCATAATGTCCCACAGAGTTTCTGGAGAATTTTATTTCGAATTCTGATTTTGTCAGCTGTTCTTAATACATGTTGGTTGTAACTGATAGTTCTGTCAAGCAATACCCCCAGATACATTGGGTTCTGTTATCGCTGGCCAAGTTGTTTAGCTGAAACTTTGAGGCATCTGTCTTAGCAACACTTGGGAAGTGAATGCTTCTAAGTGGAATCAGATATAGCCGTTAAGAAGACCAATACGTGTAGTGTATTTCCTATCTTGTCCCTGTTCATTTGACACCAGACGTTTTTCCCATTTGTGTGTATGAAATTTCTACCAGACATTAAGTACTTACTGTACGTTATACTAAACCTAAAAAATTATTTTTAAGTTACTTTTTCCAAATTTTTTATAAAACAAAAGGATCCAAAATGTTGTCGCATTTTTCTTCATTTATAATTTTATTTAGAAGAAAGTAATACAAAATTTTACATTTTTCTAGGTTCCATAGTTGACGAGGGCAGTCATCAAGTTACATACTACATTTCATTGAATTATCTCGAATAGTTCTTCGTAAAAAGGGAATTTTCTACTAAAAAATGTTATCTTCGGGAATTCACTTTTAAAGAAAATGAACGGGGTTTGAACACTCACAGGTGATTAAAAACAGCCTTATGCGTATGTTTTGTCTTCTTGTGCCCCTCGTATGTCCTCCAGCTTTCGTTCGCAACGTGTAGCTGACTCCATATTTCTTTTCCCATTTCTGCACAGATATTTCAGAATGTTGCACTCTACAACTGTCACGATGGGGAAGACCTGAGACCATATTCTTCACAGGAATAATTCCTTATTTTTGTAGTACGCAACACTTGGCAATATTTCCACCGTTGTATGTGAGGACAGTATCGTGGACTCCTGTTTTTAATGTCTGTATACCAGAAACACAGTTTTTGGTAGATAAGTCCAAATCAAGCTGTTGAAACACTCATTTGATTTTGGGTTTGCCCATGCCGACACTTCTTCAGTAGCTCAGGCCTGGCCAAATCTCTAAATATGGCCTTTGTAACGCCAATTACAGCTGCTGGAAGACTATTCTTATGTCCTTCCACTTTTGCATCTTTCACCATGATGAGTCACCTTCTGGGCAGAGCTCATGACGTAGAAGATTAATGGAAAAATATTGCCCAAACATAATACTTCATAGCTCCAATACTGATGTTATTCCTTTTGCTTGCCTGTCCATAATATCTCTGGAGACTTTCTTTTTCATTCTCAGTTAAACAGTCTTGCCCTGTCAGCAGTTTACCATCATCTAATCTTTTGCCTTTCAGGTCGATCATAAGTTTGAAAGTCTGCCCGCTAAACCTTTTTGTACATGGCCGACACGTTTCATTTTGGTAATTTCCTCATCGCCATAGGATTGGAATTGATTACACTCACGTAGATCTTGCTGTCTCCATTTCCAAGCTACCGAGTGTAACGAATGCCTCTTGTCTCTTCTGATCTTTCGAATATATTTTTTTTAATATTCGAACTTCAATCCCGCCATGTTATCCTCATAGTTGGCAGCACTTTTCAGTTTGTGTTCTTTCTTTCCGCCTCCTATTAATCTTTTGCAAGTTTGATAACATTTGGTCATATTTTTTACATCAATGATCTTTCCTGTGTCTACGCTTGTTGGTGTAACAACACCGTTTAGGAAGATATGCCCCCTTTTTTGCCAGCTCCCATTTGAAGCAATGGCAAGGTCTGTGAACCTTCATTTTCTACAACAGCTTCCCTTACAGCATTCTTGATGCTATCCTCACAAACTCCCACTACAACTTTCTCCAATAACGCTCTGATTTTCAAACTTCTTTGTCGGTGTATGCAAAATTCATGACAGCAGCCGTACCTTTCCCAACCGAACGTGGAGCGTACACTTACTCCATAAGGCCCATTTGCGTCTGGCTTCGATGAAGTCATAAAGGAAACAACAAACAAGCAGTTATGACAAACCATTAGTAGTGGAATTGCGAGACCTTTTCTACCACTGTCACTTTTTTCAGTTTTCACGCATTCAGATACTGCACACTTCTTGCACTTCACAAAATTAAAAACAATATCAGATAATATACTCACGTCCTTAATAATATTGTTCCTTTCTTCATTCTGCGATCATTCTATATTCGTCAAAAAAGGGGGGGGGGCAGTTTTTTTGAAAAAGCATTGTGAGCAGTATTGAGTGGTGCACTTTTATTTCGGGTTGCTGTGATGTTTTCATGTGATACACGTATATGACGAGTGTACATTCTGTGCTGATTGCCTTTAAACTTTCTCTTTTTAAATTTTCCTTTCAGTTTAGTCATCTTGAGTGACCTCTAAGTAAAAGTAGATTCACCACAACCTAACAACACAAACACACTGACCTGAGCAACAACAGAAACAAATTTCCACAGATGAAACATGTGTGAAACAGCTGTGCATCGTAATGGCACTATTACAGGTTAGCCACACATTACTGTCACAGCAAATCTGGGCATGACTTACAAACACAATAAAGCCAATTTTTCAGGAAAATCCTGTGGAGAGTATATAAAGTCCCCTTAAACAATAATAACCGGCAACCAATGCTGCACAATCGCAATAAAGTCATGAGATGTTCAATTGACTCTTTTTATTAGAACATGTTACGCATTTCGGGATTACACCCATCTTCAGACATCACAAACTTCAACTCCTTCCTAATCAACCAAGCGTACAGTCTTGACAACTCAAATAAAGTGTCGAATAACATATGACTGCGACACAAGCAGCTTGGTTGGTTAGGAAGGAGTTGAAGTTTGTGATGTCTGAAGATGGGTGTAATCCCGAAACGCGTAACATGTTCTAATAAAAGAGTCAATTGAACATCGCATGACTTTATTGCGATTGTACAGCACTGGTTGCCAATTATTAACATAAAAGTGATCGCAGGCCTCAGATGGGATTTTATGTCCTGTATATCCCCTTAAACAATTTATGTAATCAGTGACTGAGATAAACATTTTAGGTAATACACAGTTGAGTCACATTAATGTGACCATCGCCATGTTCGACGTCAACGTGCAATAAACCAGTCACAGACCACAGGTGGCAGCATTAGCAGTGGAGGGTATATAAGGCGTGTCGGGAACACGCGGAAAACTGTGCAGTCGTCACATTGTGGAAACAGAGCGGTTTATCTGACGTCCGAAATTGCATGATCACTGGCTTTTGCGGAAGCGTGGAAGCATTTCCAAAACGGCGAAGTTTGTAAAGTATTCGTGTGCCACTGTGGTTAAAGTATACTGTGTATCACAAAATGGCTCTTTCCGAAACCTGTATCGGGGCAACTGTGGTGCATCATGGGCCGTAGACGACAGCGGCGAATAATGGCTGTGGAGATGTGTACGGGCGAATAGACGTGCAACTGTTGAGCAGCTGATCGCCCAGATAATTCAAGGGGTTACCAGCAGTGTCTGCTCAACAACCATTCAGCGTACATTGCTGCGTATGGACCGCCACAGCAGACACCTGCTTCATGCACCCATGCTGACTTCTGCTCATCGGCGTCAAAAGCTAGAACTTGCACACCAGTACAACAACTGAACATCCAATATGTGGTGTCACCGCCAGACACCACACTTGCTAGGTGGTAGCTTTAAATCGGCCGCGGTCCATTAGTACATGTCGGACCCGCGTGTCGCCACTGTCAGTAATTGCAGACCGAGCGCCACCACACGGCAGGTCTAGAGAGACGGACTAGCACTCGCCCAGTTGTACGACGACTTTGCTAGCGACTATACTGACGAAGCCTTTCTATCATTTGTCGAGAGACAGTTAGAATAGCCTTCAGCTAAGTCCATGGCTACGACCTAGCAAGGCGCCATTAACCAATTCTAGAGAGAGTCTCACTTGTATCATCAAGAATGCTGTATACAAATGCTGGATTAAAGTTAAGTATTCCAGGAGCTACGTACTTTTCTTTATAGCATTCATTACGTATCCTGTTCCAGACCTCACGCCAGTCTGCGTTTGATTATAGCGTGCATTTCGGCCTCCTCTAACTACAAGGTGTTGGCACATCTGCCAACACATCACAATAAGTAGCGAAGGTGGCCTTTTCAGATGAATCACGTTTCATCTGCAAGCAAAGACCCTGCAACAATTGCCGGAAGGGTCCAAGCTGGAGCTGTGAGCTTTATGTTGAGGGGAAATTTTTCATGGTTTTCCCTGGGTGATCTCGTTAGTCCGCTAGGTGCAATGGATCAACACAAGTACGCATCTATCCTTGGGGACCATTTCCACCCCTACAATGGTAAGTAGCAGCAGAACAATGCAACATGTCACACAGCTCACAGTCTACGAGTGTGGTTTGAGTTTACTGTACTCTCTTGGCCACCAAACTCCCCCATTCAAACTCAGTCGAAAACCTATAGGAGCGCCTCGATAGGGGAATTCGTGCCACGGATCCTCAACCGAGAAAGCTAGTGGAGCTGACCGTGGCACTGGAGTTAGCATGGCTCCACAGCTTTGTCTGTACCTTCCAGAACCACATGGGCTTTCTTCCTGCACGTACGACAGATGTAGACACTGCAAAAGGTAGTTATTTGGGATTTTGACAGATGGTAACTTAAGCACGAATGGACTGTGTAGCACACTTGTGAGGTAACGGGCGAATTGTGGCGCCCTGAAAATATTCTAAGTTGGCGTGGCCGCACAGGCCGCTCGGCCAGCCGGGCCCGGCAGCAAACACGTGGTGGCGAACGTTAGCCAGACGAGAGGGCTAGGCCCAGCACATGGTCCAGTCGCGTGGCTGGAAATTCTATTGTGACGCTGTGTTGATGAAGGAGACGTGCCAGGAGCGCCAAAGATGGCGGACTTTGTGAAACCTTAGTGGCAGACATTTCACAGTTCGTATAGAAATTAATAGTAGCCAGATGAATAATGATACCTCAAAGAGAAACATGTAAATTAGCATTATTTGCACGACGATTCTGATGGTGTAATCAGATTTGCAATATATTCATTAGTTTAAAGTTTAGTATCTGACGATAAACTATATAAGTAACACCCAGCAACGAATTTCCAAAATCTAAGCGGTTCATCCGATTTCTTCGATATACGTGTCTTTAGAAAGCTATTAGTGTATATCTAAATTGGTATGAATTACAGGCATGTAATGTGAATAGTACATGAGTTATTGGGGGTCAAAGTGGCCAATTATTATCGATCGCGTCAGGCCATAAGTACTCCACAGTTACACGAAAAAACGGTAGAACATACTTATAAATATATTTCTTCGTCTATGTCTTTGTTTATATCTGATATGTACTATTCATGAAGAAATTGGTTAAATATTTACTGTGTTTTAGAAAGCACAGAAACATTAGGTTACTGGCCTACCTTTTGCTATATTCCTTTGATATATGTTTATTTAATTTGTTTACGTGCCTATAATGCGTGTTAGAGCGTGTTTATGGTCCAGCCGACATCATCATCATCATCATCATTTAAGACTGATTATGCCTTTCAGCGTTCAGTCTGGAGCATAGCCCCCCTTATACAGTTCCTCCATGATCCCCTATTCAGTGCTAACATTGGTTCCTCTTCTGATGTTAAACCTATTACTTCAAAATCATTCTTAACTGAATCCAGGTACCTTCTCCTCGGTCTGCCCCGACTCCTCCTACCCTCTACTGCTGAATCCATGAGTCTCTTGGGTAACCTTGCTTCTCCCATGCGTGTAACATGACCCCACCATCTAAGCCTGTTCGCCCTGACTGCTACATCTATAGAGTTCATTCCCAGTTTTTCTTTGATTTCCTCATTGTGGACACCCTCCTGCCATTGTTCCCATCTACTAGTACCTGCAATCATCCTAGCTACTTTCATATCCGTAACCTCAACCTTGTTGATAAGGTAACCTGAATCCACCCAGCTTCCGCTCCCATACAACAAAGTTGGTCGAAAGATTGAACGGTGCACAGATAACTTAGTCTTGGTACTGACTTCCTTCTTACAGAAGAGAGTAGATCGTAGTTGAGCGCTCACTGCATTAGCTTTGCTACACCTCGCTTCCAGTTCTTTCACTATGTTGCCATCCTGTGAGAATATGCATCCTAAGTACTTGAAACCGTCCACCTGTTCTAACTTTGTTCCTCCTATTTGGCACTCAATCCGTTTATATTTCTTTCCCACTGACATTACTTTCGTTTTGGAGATGCTAATCTTCATACCATAGTCCTTACATTTCTGATCTAGCTCTGAAATATTACTTTGCAAACTTTCAATCGAATCTGCCATCACAACTAAGACATCCGCATATGCAAGACTGCTTATTTTGTGTTCACATATCTTAATCTCACCCAGCCAGTCTATTGTTTTCAACATATGATCCATAAATAATATGAACAACAGTGGAGACAGGTTGCAGCCTTGTCTTACCCCTGAAACTACTCTGAACCATGAACTCAATTTACCGTCAACTCTAACTGCTGCCTGACTATCCATGTAAAGACCTTTAATTGCTTGCAAAAGTTTGCCTCCTATCCCATAAACAGACAATAACTTCCTCCTAGGAACCCGGTCATATGCCTTTTCTAGATCTATAAAGCATAGATACAATTCCCTGTTCCACTCATAACACTTCTCGATTATTTGCCGTAAGCTAAAGATCTGGTCCTGACAACCTCTAAGAGGCCTAAACCCACACTGATTTTCATCCAATTGGTCCTCAACTAATACTCGCACTTTCCTTTCAACAATACCTGAGAAGATTTTACCCACAACGCTGATTAAAGAGATACCTCTGTAGTTGTTACAATCTTTTCTGTTTCCATGTTTAAAGATTGGTGTGATTACTGCTTTTGTCCAGTCTGATGGAACCTGTCCCAACTCCCAGGCCATTTCAATTATCCTGTGTAGCCATTTAAGACCTGACATTCCACTGTATTTGATGAGTTCCGACTTAATTTCATCCACCCCAGCCGCTTTATTGCACCTAATCTATTGACCATTTTTTCCACTTCCTCAAATGTGATCCTATTTCCATCATCATTCCTATCCCATTCTACCTCGAAATCTGAAACATTACTGATCGCATTTTCACCTACATTGAGCAACTCTTCACAATATTCCCTCCATCTGCCCAAGGCATCCACAGGATTCACCAGCAGTTTTCCTGACCTGTCCAAAATACTTGTCATTTCCTTCTTACCTCCCTTTCGAAGACTGCTAATTAAACACCAGAATGGTTTTCCAGTAGCTTGACCCATAGTCTCCAACCTGTTTCCAAAGTCTTCCCACGATTTCTTCTTGGATGCTGCAATTATCTGTTTGGCTTTGTTTCTTTCTTCAACATAACTTTCTCTGTCTACCTGGGTTCTGGTATGTAGCCATTTTTGATACGCCTTCTTTTTCCTTTTACAAGCTGCCTTGATTGTATCATGCCACCAATCTGTTTGCTTCATCCTACTTTTACACACTACTGTTCCAAGACATTCTTTAGCCACTTCTAGTACTGTGTCCCTGTACCTTGTCCATTCCTTTTCCAATGACTGTAATTGACTACATTCAACTAACTGGTACCTTTCTGAGATCGCTGTTATGTACTTGTGCCTGATTTCCTTATCCTGAAGTTTCTCCACTCTTATCCTCCTACATATGGACCTGACCTCCTGCACTTTCGGCCTCACAATCCCAATTTCACTGCAGATTAAATAATGATTAGTGTCATCAAAGAATCCCCTGAATACACGTGTGTCCCTCACAGCCTTCCTGAATTCCTGATCTGTTATTATATAGTCAATGACAGATCTGGTTCCCCTGCCTTCCCAAGTATACCGGTGAATGTTCTTATGTTTAAAAAAGGAGTTTGTGATTACTAAGCCCATACTGGCACAGAAATCCAAGAGTTGTTTCCCGTTCCTGTTGGCCTCCATATCCTCTCCAAATTTACCCATAACCTTTTCATACCCTTCTGTTCGATTTCCAATCCTGGCGTTAAAATCACCCATGAGCAGAACACTGTCCTTGTCCTTTACTCTAACAACTACATCACTGAGTGCCTCATAAAAACTATCCATCTTATCTTGATCTGTCCCTTCACAATGCGAATATACTGACACAATCCTAATTTTCTTGCTAGACACTGTCAGATCTATCCACATCAGTCGTTCGTTTACATACCTTATTGCAACTACGCTGGGTTCCATTTTTTTCCTGATGTAAAGCCCTACACCCCATTGTGCTATTCCTGCTTTGACTCCTGACAGGTAGACCTTGTATTCTCCCACTTCCTCTTCTTTCTCACCCCTTAGCCGAATGTCACTAACAGCTAAAACGTCCAGCCCCATCTTACTTGCAGCCTCTGCCAGCTCTACCTTCTTCCCAGAGTAGCCCCCATTGATATTAATAGCTCCCCATCTCATTACCATTTGTTTGCCAAGTCGTATCTTAGGAGTCCCTGGTTTGTCAGTTAGAGGTGGGACTCCGTCACCTCCAAAGGTCCGAGGCATTTTGCTCTGATTGTTGCCAGCATCATATTTATAGTACCAGGGAAGCAGGTTGCTAGCCTTACTTGCCCCGAGTCCCATTGGGTTTTACCCCTAACGGCTGAGGGACTAACCGGTGGATTTGGTAGTCTTTGCCGTATGAGCACAAAGGTGACCACGACTCAGAATATGTCCGAGATGCCCAGCCTTATTCCAAAGTAACTGGTATCCCGACTGTCGGGACCACTTACTTGACCACTCATATGTTGCCCGTGGTTCATGAACTAGGACATGACTACAGGAACCCACACCATGAACCATGGTCCAGCCGTAGGAATATTTATTTAATTTCAAGTTATTTAAATGTAACTCCAGTATTTCATATGTGCTTAAATATGTTGCTGAGTGTACGTTGGATTGAAGACATGGCGCGAGCGCTCTAGGCAATCACAGCTCTCGTGAATGGGGAGGCTGGATGGAAGCGAGTTCGGGAGAGAGGACAGGGGAGTACGGCACACGACACGGGAAGTGCTGGACGCGACGGCGCGACAGACGCAGATTCGCGAGAGGGACTTGGAGAGGGTGGAGCAGTTTGCGCGTGGTCGCGGAGGATAGAAATATTTCGGAGTGCCGACCTGTGCCCTTGTGTGATTTCCGTGGCTTCTACAGTGAAGACGTAGTGTGCGTTCAGACGTGAATATCTCGCGAGCTATGTTGGTGTTCATAACTAATTACGTGAAGTAAGAATCTATTGTTTCCCTGTTATTCAACTTATATTTTATTTAATTGCTGGGCCATCGACACGAATAAGTGTTTTGCAGAAATATAGTGCATTCTCAAAAGTACATCATTTAAAGACAGAACCTACAGTTTTTATTTAATTGCAATCTTTCATTTATAAATTTATATGTCACCCTTATAATTCGCAATTGCCGAGTGATAGAAACCTTCGACCATTCGATTCATGTGTGTATTCTTATCGCATACTGTAGACTCAGCAGATTTTGTCCTTTAATGAGGCAACTACGTATCCCAACTCCTAGACAACGCGACCAGCCAAAACTTTTAATATTTCCACGTTGAGTCGAAGGGCACGTAGTAGAGGGCCACCAACACCCCACCATTCATTTCCTATTGAAAAAACCCCGCAGCCTGTACACATAATGTGAAGGAAAATCAAACAATTTAAAATCAAAGATGGTAAAATAATCTATATTACACTGAGTGAAAGTCCAAATCCGCAATAGCTGTATATTTTTTTTCCTTGTTTGACGACTGGTTTCATACCCTGGAGGTAGATCTTCGGGTCATACAAAACCAATACTTCTAGTATCACGGCCTCCAAGGTGCAAGTGCGTATAAGAACTTGTCACTCCGCAGTAAAACCATTGATGAACCGGTAGATGGGCTTCCGATCCGAGCCGTGCATGATTAGTAAAACATCTATAAAACCCTGTCAAAAGACGAGCCCGGACAGCACATGACAATTCACGCGTGATAGGATAAAACTATCGCCAAACTCCATGGCGGAAACAAAGAATTAAAAGACACACAATCCTTGGCAATCGTCAACATACTAAAATACAGGGTTGTAATTATTGAACTATATGAAAAAAACGCAAATTTGTTTCAAACTACGGCGTGCACACACTTTATCCAACGTGTAAATGTCGCTACAGATATTCGGATTTAGATTATGACTTGTTCGATATGCCTGCCAGCATTGGCGATGATGTGGCGCAGACGAGTAGCGGAATTCTGCTTGATCCGCTGAAGTGTCGGAACATCAATGCTGTCGATGACCTTCGGAATGGCTGTTTTCAGCTCAGCAATGGTTTTGAGGTTCTTGCTGTACACCTTGCCTTAAATATAGCACCAAAAAAAGGAGTTGCATGTGTTTAGATCCGGAAAATATCGCTGCC
Source organism: Schistocerca cancellata (assembly GCF_023864275.1). NCBI lineage: Eukaryota > Metazoa > Arthropoda > Insecta > Orthoptera > Acrididae > Schistocerca > Schistocerca cancellata. The sequence goes on from NC_064632.1 coordinate 250,368,025, forward strand.
AATCGATGCCCATACCAGCGGCCTCTGGGTACCCCAGAGCCACAATACGCACCCCAAGTGCTCCTCCAGGACATCAAACATTCTCCTGCTTCGATGGAGTCGAGCTCCGTCTTGCATGAAACACATCTTGTCGAAATCAGGGTCACCTTAGATAATGGGGAAGACATCATCTTCCAAACCCTTCACGTACCATTCGGTAGTCACTGTGCGATCAAGAAATATCACAATGACTGGACATTCCACACCACACAGTCACCCATTGAGGGTGAAGAGACTTCTCGATCGCGAAATGCGGATTCTCAGTCCCCCAAATGCGCCAATTTTGTTTATTGACGAACCCATCCAAATGTAAATGGGCTTCGTTGCTAACTGCCTTCGTGTCCCGCAGCCAACCATGCAGTCTGAACGTCCTAAAGCAAACCGTTCAGAAGTTACGACGATTTTGTTTCACATAGTTCAATAATTGTCACCCTGGATATTGACTGGCATCAAATAGAACTGCAAGTTACAGCGCCAGCCACACAATAAATACTGTCATGCACCTTACAGCGGAGTGCCTCCAGGGTATGAAACCGGTCGTCATACAGAAAAAAAACAATAAACAGCTATTGCGATTTGGACTTTCATACAATGACGAGCCAAAGAGTGTGGTACACCTGCCTAAATCGTGTAGGGTCCCCGCGCGCACGCAGAAGTGCCGCAAAACGACGTGGCATGGACTCGACTAATGTCTGAAGTAGTGCTGGAGAGAATTGACACCATGAATCCTGCATGGCTGTTTATAAATCCGCAAGAGTACGAGAGGTGGAGGTCTCTTCTGAGCAGCACGTTGCAAGGCATCCCAGATATGCTCAACAGTTGTCATGTCCGTGGAGGTGGATGGCCAGCGGAAGTGTTTAAACTCAGAAGAGTGTTCCTGGAGCCACTCTGTAACAGTTCCGGACGGGTGGGGTGCCGCATTGTCCTGCTGGAATTGCAAAATGGACATGAAAGGATGCAGGTGATCAGACAGGATGCTTACGTACGTGCCATCTGTGAGAGTCGTATGTAGACGTATCAGGGGTCCCATATCACTCCAACTGCGCACGGCCCACACCGTTACAGAGCCTCCACCAGCTTGAACAGTACCCTGCTGACACGCAGGGTCCATGGAATCATGAAGTTGTCTCCATGCCCGTACACGTTCATCCCCTTGATACAACTTGACACGAGGCTCGTTCGACCAGAGAACATGTTTCTAGTCGTCAACAGTCCAATGTTGGTGCTCACGGGTCCAGTCGAGGCGTAAAGTTTTGTGTCGTATAGTCATCAAGGGTATACGAGGGGTCTTCGGCTCCGAAAGCTCATATCGATGCTGCTTCGTTGAATGGTTCGCTCGCTGACGCTTGTTGATGGCCCAGCACTGAAATCTGCAGCTATTTGAGGAAGGTTTGCACGTCTGTCACGTTGAACGATTCTCTTCAATCGTCGTTGGTCCCATTCTTGCAGGATCTTTTTCCGGCCGCAACGATGTTGGAGATTTGATGTTTTACCGGATTTCTGATGTTCACGGTGCACTCGTGAAATAGTCGTAAGGGAAAATCCGCACTTCACCGCTACCTCGGAGATTCTGTGTCCCATCACTCGTGCCCCAACTATAACATCACGTTCAAATCACCTAAATCTTGATGATCTGCCATTGTAGCAGCAGTAACCGATCTAACAACTGCGCCATACACTTGTTGTCTTATATAGGCGTTGCCGACTGCAGCGCCGTATTGTGCCAGTGTCTGTATCTTTGTATTTGAATACGCATGCCTATACCAGTTTCTCAGGGGCTTCAGTGTATAAAACGATTCCTTGTAGTGTCACGACTTCCAAGGTGCAAGTGCGCATAAGAACACGTCAGTCTGTCAGTCCGTAGTAAAACCACGGATGAACCCGCAGATGGGCATCCGATCGGAACCGTGCATGATCAGTAAAACATCTCTAAAAGTCTGTCTAAAGAGGAGACTGGACAGCACATGACATTCTACGTCTGAGAAGACAAAACCATCGTCAATCTCCACGGGAGAGACAAAGAATTAAAAGACACATTATACTTGGGACTCGTCAACATACTAAAATATATTGGCTGGCATCAAATATAATTGCACGTTACAGCGATAGCCGCACACTGAATAATGTAGAAAGTCGCGGTACTAGAAGTATTGGTTTTATATGACCTGAAGATATACCTCCAGAGTATGAAACTGTCCGTCATAGAGCGGGAAGAAAAACAATAAGCAACTATTGCGGAATTGGACTTAAACCCAGTTTAATATAGATTATTTTACCATCTTCTATTTGTCCTTCATATTATTTACAAGATTAGATTAGATAGATTAGTACTTGTTCCATAAAATCGTGAATACGACACTTTGTAATGATGCGGAACGTGTCAGGTTAATAAAAGGTGTCTATACAAGATATTACATTACACAAAATATTACGTGAGACCTAATATTTTGAATTTTTTTTGTGGGGGGGCGGGGGTGGTGCGAGGAAATTACCCACTTACTATATCCAAAAATTCATCTAATGAGTAGAAGGTGTTGCCATTCAGAAATTCTTTTAATTTCCTTTTAAATGCTATATGGCTATCTGTCAGACTTTTGATGCTATTAGGTAAGTGACCAAAGACTTTTGTGGCAGCATAATTTACCCCCTTCTGAGCCAAAGTTAGATTTAACCTTGAGTAGTGAAGATCATCCTTTCCCATAGTGTTGTAGCCATGTACACTGCTATTACTTTTGAATTCGTTCGGATTGTTAATAACAAATTTTATAAATGAATATATATATATATATTGTGAGGCTACAGGATAATCTTTAAATAAGTATCTGCAGGATGATCTTGGACGAGCTCCAGCAATTATTCTGATTACACGCTTTTGTGCAATGAACACTCTTTTACTCAATGATGAGATAATCCAGAATATGATGCCATACGAAAGCAGAGAATGAAAATAGGCGTGGTAAGCTAATTTACTGAGATGTATATCGCCAAAATTTGCAATGATCCTAATAGCATAAGTAGCTGAACACAAACGTTTCAGCAGATCTTCAGTGTGTTTTTTCCACTTCAACCTCTCGTCAATGCCATAACACCTAGAAATTTTGAATACTCTACCTTAGCTACCGATTTCTGATCGAAGTCTATATTTATTCGATTGACTGTGTGGAACTGTATACAGGCCAAATATCTCACGAAATAAGCATCAAACGAAATAACTAAAGACCGAAACTTGTCTAGCTTGAAGGGGGAAACCAGATGGGTCTATGGTTGGCCTGCTAGATGGAGCTGCCATAGGTCAAACGGATATCAACTGCGTTTTTTTAAATAGGAACCCCCATTTTTATTACATATTCGTGTAGTACGTAAAGAAATATGAATGTTTTAGTTGGACCACTTTTTTTGCTTTTTGATAGATGGCGCTGTAATAGTCACAAACATATGGCTCACAATTTTAGACGAACAGTTGGTAACAGGTAGGTTTTTTCAAATTAAAATACAGGACGTAGGTACGTTTGAATATTTTATTTCGGTTGTTCCAATGTGATAGATGTACCTTTGTGAACTTATCATTTCTGAGAACGCATGCTGTTACTGCGTGATTACCTGAAAATACCACATTAAATCAATAAATGCTCAAAATAATGTCCGCCAACCTCAATGCATTTGGCAATACGTGTAACGACATTCCTCTCAACAGAGAGTAGTTCGCCTTCCGTAATGTTCTCACATGCATTGACAATGCGCTGACGCATTTTGTCAGGCGTTGTCGGTGGATCACGATAGCAAATATCCTTCAACTTTCCCCACAGAAAGAAATCCGGGGACGTCAGATCCGGTGAACGTGTGGGCCATGGTATGGTGCTTCGACGACCAATCCACCTGTCATGAAATATGCCATTCAATTCCGCTTCAACCGCACGCGAGCTATGTGCCGGACATCCATCATGTTGGAAGTACATAGCCATTCTGTCATGCAGTGAAACATCTTGTAGCAACATTGGTAGAACATTAAGTAGGAAATCAGCATACATTGCACCATTCAGATTGCCATCGATAAAATGGGGGCCAATTATCCTTCCTCCCATAATGCCGCGCCATACATTAACCCGCCAATGTCACTGATGTTCTACTTGTCGAAGACATCGTGGATTTTCCGTTGCCCAATAGTGCATATTATGCCGGTTTACTTTACCGCTGTTGTGAATGAAGCTTCGTCGCTAAATAGAACGCGTGCAAAAAATCTGTCATCGTCTCATAATTTCTCTTGTGCCCAGTGGCAGAACTGTACACGACATTCAAAGTCATCGCCTGCAGTTCCTGGTGCATAGAAATGTGGTACGGTTGCAATCGATGTTGATGTAGCATTCTCAACACCGACGTTTTTGGGATTCCCGATTCTCTCGCAATTTGTCTGCTACTGATGTGCGGATTAGCCGCGACAGCAGCTAAAACACCTACTTGGGCATCATCAATTGTTGCAGGTCGTGGTTGACGTTTCACATGTGGCTGAACACTTCCTGTTTCCTTAAATAACGTAACTATCCGGCGAACGGTCTGGACACTTGGATGTTGTCGTCCAGAATACTGAGCAGCATACATAGCACTCGGCCGTCGGGCATTTTGATCACAACAGCCATACATCAACACGATATCGACCTTTTCCGCAATTGGTAAACGGTCCATTTTAACACGGGTAATGTATCACGAAGCAAATACAGTCCGCACTGGCAGAATGTTACGTGATACCACGTACTTATACGTTTGTGACTACTACAGCGCCATTTATCACAAAGCGAACAAAGTGGTCCAACTAAAACATTCATATTTCTTTACGTACTACACGAATATGTAATAAAAATGGGGGTTCCTATTTAAAAAAACGCAGTTGATATCCGTTTGACCTACGGCAGCGCCATCTAGCAGGCCAACCATAGCGCCATCTGGTTTCCCCTTTCAAGCTAGACAAGTTTCGTTCTTTGTAGTTTTTTCGTTTGACGCTTATTTCGTGAGATATTTGACCTGGTCACTATCAATGGACCACCCTGTATAGTGTGTTCTGTCAAAGTTTAATGAGAGCCCATTTGCAGAGAACCACTTAATGATTTGCTGAAAAATATCGTTTACAATTTCATCAGTTAATTCTTGTCTGTTGGGTGTGATAGCTATACTTGTTCTTTAGCTGTGGTTGCTTGAGCTACAAGTTTATTTGTAGTACACTGTACACACTCTCAGTTGCTCATTACAACCTGTTGTTGTTTACATAGTTCCGCGTAGTCAGCGCGTACACAACTTTCCCACTAGAGCGCGCCCCGCTAAGCACAACAGCGCAGGTGCAGCGCTCGTCCGTCTCCGCACTACGAGATGGCGCTGCCTTAGAGACAGACCAAATTCTGCTTCCGCCCATCTGCGTATTAATATGTAACGCAGCCAATGAGATTGCTGCTAATGTAGAACCTTTTCTCCTCGCGGATCACACTCTCGCAGTGATACCTGAACGTGCGAGGTATTATAACGAGTGCACAGACCTCCGATCAGTGGGACTGCATTTGTCTGCACCAGTCTGTACCAGTCTGCATTTATCTGCACCTGTCTGTACCAGTCTACATTAGTCTGTACCAGTCTATAGTCAAGTTTGAGTCTGCACCTAAGAAGATTACCAAATTCCTGTAGATAGCCATGAAGATAAATGTATAGACACTTTGTCAAGTATCAGAGATATGTGAGAATAAGATTAACGTACCAAGACCAAAGGAACTTCAGATTGTCAATTGTAATAGCACCCAGAATCAAGTTATGTAATGTCTATGCTTTTTATTATTCAAGTTCTGTTTAAAGTTGGTCACCATCAATCTGCTACTCTAAGCGTGCAAGTGGCATTTCTATCGTCTGACCTAACGGCAGCCGGCCATGGTGGCCGAGCGGTTCAAGGCTCTCAGTCCGGAACCACGCGACTGCTGCAGTCGCAGGTTCGAATCCTGCCTCGGGCATGGGTGTGTGTGATGTCCTTAGGTTAGTTAGGTTTAAATAGTTCTAAGTTCTAGGGGACTGATGACCACAGATGTTAAGTCCCATAGTGCTCAGAGCCATTTGAACCTAACGGCAGAAGATAAACACGCCACGATAAGACCACGAGACATATTGCTGACACTCGCCTACTTCATTAGAGCGACAAGTCAAATAACCTGATGGTGTGTGTACCGAAGGTGTTACAGTTCACACCTGTTCACAACTGCTTTCGGATGGCAAACATACCACAGATCTCTGTGATGATTAGACCGATAGTAAGCGGATTACAAGGCTGTAGGCAGCGGGGCGGCTCACCTGTCCCGGCAGCAGGGCGCCCCTGCTGGGGCTGACGGCGACGTCGGTGCGGCCGCAGCGCGCCCTGAACGTGGCGCCGGTCCAGGCGGCGCCGGCGGCGGCGGCAGCGGCGGCCCGGCAGTGGGCGGCGGCGGCGGCGTGGGAGGCGGAGTTGCGGCCGCGCAGGCAGACGCGGGCCAGGGAGGCGCCGCCCACCGCGGCGGCGGGCAGCAGCAGCCGGCACGCCGACAGCTCGCAGCGCGGGTCCGCCACCGGCACGCTCACTGACACCCAGCAGCCGTCCGCGCCTGGGCACCGCAGGCCGGCAGGGGGCTCACGTCTGCAGCCGAGCTGGGTCGCCAGTTCCCCTCCATCTGCCACTCTACCGCCTGCCTGCTTGCGGGCGTGCGCAATCCGAGTGGTGTCGGTGGAGTTGCGTGCCTACAGGCGCCTAGGACTACACTGAGGGCTGTCTATGTACAGCTACATTTTTAAGTGCTCAACAAAGGTGAGCACATGGCACTGAAGGTCTTGCCAAATGGGGGGGTCTTAGAGGCACCCTCTGCAGTTTTATCCTCACACGTATCAATGTCGTGTCATCCCATGATCGCTCCGCAGGAGGGTGCAAAACAAAATGGCTGAAAAAGCGTAAAGGCTGCTTCAGATCACGTTCAGATTTTGTCGAATTGTTTTGAACGGGCCCTAGTAGTTCCACCCTATATAGCAGGCCAAAAATTGTAGTCACACAACACTCTAAAGAGGTCAGAATATGTTCAATAGGCTTGAAGCCTCACACTGTGCTTAGAGAAGGCTTCAAACGTCTGGAGAGAGGCAGCAGTGGCCAATGTCGTCAATAACGTCGCTCTGTTGCTTATCTCACTGTGAACTGTCGTTTCTGACTCCGAAATGTTTGCAAATGAACGCCCCAAGGCAAGGGGTGTTTTCATTCAGGCCATTTATACGACCTCCATAGGCCTTTTCGTGTCGATTCTGTGCGGTGGTGTGAGGCTTTTCTCGGCCACCCACAAGAAAACCGCGTGATTTCAACGTTGGGCGCAGCGGTTCTGACATCCATCACAGAGGATTGAAGAGAAGGCGTGGCATGTCGGTAAGGGGGTTTGACGACCTTCCCATTTCCACAGTGGAGGTGGGTAGAATTGTGATGAAATATAGTGCCAATGTGACATGATTAACCCACCTTACACCTAACGTCATCTTCTGAACTCTGGCCTTTTTTTTCACACGTGTCGACACCTTGCCGTTAGGAGCGTTGCTGAGCCTGAGGGTGACGTTGGAGGATGCCACGTTCTTACACCATTATAGAGGGAAGTCGTAGGCACATTTGAGCGAAATTTCAAACCCCTGCGTTGCAAAGGAGGAAAATGGCGCCATTCCAAAACTGTGGCCCTTAAATTATTTTGCTCAGTGTAGTTGGATAGCCACATGCCTTTTAATTACGCTATTGACATTCGAATTATGAATTTTAACCCTGTCTTTACCGACAAAGTGAGGCAGGCGAATCTTACTTATACTGAAGTAGTAGTGAAGCAATGCAGAAATTCAATCTAGGTTCGCCAATTAAATCTGTGGATCTTTTGTCTGACGTGCTGCACGTCGCGAAGAGCGGCATCTGGCCGCAGCAGGGAGTGCCACTTAACGCGTAACAGGTAAAATCGCTTAACACAGCATAATACGGCGGTCCTGACACTGTACTACATTATTTCAAACTTTTTTTTTTCTCTTTAACACGGAACAATAATCGTTTAACCCTAAATTATTCCGTTTGTCGAACGAACATATATACCTGCTACACATGAAAATTGTTTCTGCTATGCAGTGTTCTCCAAAGTATCAGATTCTGTGGCGCTTGAACAGTCGAAGTATACTGAAAGTGCGCTGACATTTAATGAAATGTTTGCGAAAGTTTCTTCGTTGTTATTTATTAGACCGTTCAACAGTATCGTCAGATGAATTCGTTGCAGTCCATCATGATGTGTCCACAGCACCCATTACGACAGACGAAGATATTTCGGTGATAGTTCGCATAGCTGTACATGACGACGAATCTCACAATGAGATCAATACTGATGTTCCTGTCCCCAGTACACCAGCAATGGGGAACTTCATGAAAAGTATGCGGAGCTGTTTAGATGCGCATTCCGATAGTGAAGAGAATAAAACGTTGGATAACATCGAACGTGTCCAAAAACTGATATTCAAAAGGACGTTCTAAAAAAGAATAATAGATCTTTCCCCCTCCCACCTACCTAAAAAAACAATAATATACGATTTACAGACTTACGATATACAGTTGTACCTACAACATTAAATGTTAGCAGAACATGTAATTTCTATATTGTAATAAAATTTGTCGCGATGGGAAATGTAGCATTGCATTGTTTTCGGATAATGCATTTAAAATGGAATTCTTTTAGTATGAAAAAATGTTTCGATCCCCTAAGTTTTTTGCCAAACCGGTTTCCCCTTTGTGTATAAATTTCCAAATTTCTCAGGGAACGGAATAAAATCAACAGATGTAAAGGTAGTTTTCGGAGTATGCCAAGCAAGTGTGATGAGACCGTTAATGGTTATAATATAGTAGTAGAAAGCGTCGGATGCTCTCTAAGCCTGTTCGCAGCTAACAATGCCGGATGACGGTAGAGATTTACAGAATGGCCTTCAGAGGATTGAGTAAGGGTGCTGGCTCTGGCAGTTGACCCTGAACGTAGATGAGTTTAACATATTCCGCTTACATAAGAAAATCAACCCATTACTATACAACTACGCTATTGACGACAAACAGATGGAAACAGTATCTATCCTAAAATATCTACGGCCAACCTTAAGTGGAATGAACACATAAAACAAACAGCAGGTAAAGCAGATGCCAGACAGATTAATAGTAAGAATGTTAATGAAATGTAAATCATCCACGAATGAAGTGGCGCATAAGGTGCTTGTTCTACCGACTTTTGAGTACGGTTCGTCAGTTTGGAATCATTACCAGGTAGGACTGATAGAAGACATAGAGCAGATCCAACGGCGCGTTTAGCCAGGGGATAGTTCAGTCGGCCCAAGACCGTTACCGGGATGCTCAAGGAACTCCAGTGGCAGGTGTTACAAGTGAGCCGTTCTGAATCACGGAGGGGATTACCATTGGAATTTCGAGGGAGTCATGTCGGGAGAGAGTCTTAAACATTTTGTTTCCTCCCGAATACATCTCGTTAATGACCACGACGAGAAAATTCCCGAAATTAGAGTCAGTACAGAAGATAACCGACAATCATTCTTCTCACACGCCATTCGCGAGTGGAACAGTGATGGGGGGAGGGGGCGGGCGGGGGGCGGGGGAGATCAGTTAGTGGTACAAAAGTCCCCGTCGCAGAGCTGTCTCCGATTGTTCTCTGATCTAACTTGTAATTTTTTTTTTTCGAAGTCATATTTTGAACAAAATTATTGTGTGACCTGCAATTGTGCCTACCCACATTTCTCATTGAAAATGTTATGTCTTTGTTCTGTGCCGTAGTAACGTGATGTGAGGTTTCACAGCCACCCGTTTGTGAGATGGTTGTGGTCGGTTATCAGAAATTGCTAATTGAACTGAAGGGTTGTGGGAAGTTACAAAATTTAGAAAGAATTGGAAACTAATAAAGTGGTGTTCTGTACTACGTTTAAACTCTTGAATTCTTCCAAAAGCACGACTAAATAAGACGGTAGAGCAAACAGAACACACAGGAAAACCATAATACGCCCAAAACTATTTGTAACCTTATTCTCAAAAGCAAAACCATTATCTGCATCTTCAATATATAGACTAACAATATTTCTAACAATAGCAGAATTAAAAATATGTGAAACACAACATTACTGGTAGAAGAGACTGTCATAGTCACGCCGTCAAGAGCAACATTTTATTTTAAACGAAATTTCAGGTGCTTTTGAAACTAAAGTAGGAGCTCGAAAAGGCGAAGTGTATCATCAATTCTCTTCAGTATGATGCTGAAGGCGATGATATTATCAGAAAAAAAAATTGGGAAAGAAGGTCATCAAAAGAATTAGTTCGGGAAAAAGACGAGTAAGATTCGAGGTGAAAGACCTCGCTTTTACCGAAGATAGGAAACAAAGGAAAAATTCGGCATAGGTATTAAAATCCATGGAGAAGAAATAAAAACTTTGAGGTTCGCCGATGACATTGTAGTTCTGTCAGAGACAGCAAAGGACTTGGAAGACCAGTTGAACGGGATGGACAAGGCTTGAAAGGAGGACATAAGATGAACATCAACAAAAGCAAAACGAGGATAATGGAATGTAGACGAATTAAATCGGGTGATGCTGAGGGAATTAGATTAGGAAATGAGACATTTAAAGTAGTAAGTGAGTTTTGCTATTTGGGGAGCAAAATAACTGATGATGGTCGAAGTAGGGATGATATAAAATGTAGACTGGCAATGGCAAGGAAAGCGTTTCTGCAGAAGAAAAATTTGTTAACATCGAGTATAGATTTAAGTCTCAGGAAGTCGTTTCTGAAAGTATTTGTATGGAATGTAGCCATGTATGGATCTGAAACATGGACGATACATATTTTCGACAAGAAGAGAATAGAAGCTTTCGAAATGTGGTGCTACAGAAGAAAGCTGAAGACTAGATGGGTAGATCACATAACTAATGAGGAGGTATTGAATAGAATTGGGGAGAAGAGGAGTTTGTGGCACAACTTGACTAGAAGAAGGGATCGGTTGGTAGGACATGTTCTGAGGCATCAAGGTATCACCAACTTAGTATTGGAGGGCACCGTGGAGGGTAAAAATAGTAGAGGGAGACCAAAAGATGAATACACTAAGCAGATTCAGAAGGATGTAGGTTGCAGTAGGTACTGGGAGATGAAGAAGCTTGCATAGGATGGAGTAGCATGGAGAGCTGCATCAAACCAGTCTCAGGACTGAAGACCATAACAACAACAACATCGTGGTAAAGGCTGTATTTGTTACACAGACGAACACCTTACCTGTGACGTCCTGAAAACATGAACCCTTAATTTTTTTAATTGCCAATACATTCTGACTTTTATAATGGCTGTTGTTCTTCAGTTCTAGACTGATTTCTGATACTCGACCAAAAGAATCATCTAAACCGATTCATCCATAATTAAGAAAGCTCATTTCATGTATAAACTACACAGAAAAATAGCATCAGAACATCGGAGAAGAGATTTCGTGGGCGCAAACTCATGGCACTCAATAATTTTGAACAAAATATCAAACCAATCAAGTGCTTGCATGCATTTCTAAAAAGTATCCCCGACGGAATAAACTTGTCTTTCAAATTTTGTAAACAGAAGGATTTTTAATCATTCTAGGGTACACGCTGTTTACTGTTAATATTTACAATGTGTTACAGTATATCTTCGTCCATGAAAACTGACAGCTACACGTTAAGAAAGAAGGGACCCACTCTAAGTAAATTGCGCTTGTCTAACGTTACTGAGGAAAAAAGTACGTAGCTCTGAGAACTGAACAATTTCTGATTATGATTTTTACTTCAGATAATTACACTTGCCAATTAAAAAGTAGACACTACTTTTATTGCATAGCATCAGTTATAAAATGCGAAAATTAGCCCACTCTTTTCATATATTAGAACTACGTGCATGTGTTTTTCAAATTTATTATATTTAATTTCCTTATACACCTTAGTTATACTTTTTATGGATGTTCCTTGCTGCTGTCAGAAAAGTTTAACATGTACATATATGTTATTCAGTTACTGTAAATTACCAATTTGTCAGATGGTGTTTACGATAATCACATACAATATGTACATTTTTGGACATGTCATGGCATCATGCATCAATGAAGAAGATATTGACATATGTTAAACCAGTACTAAGTTAGTTGGTGTAACATACTTCTTATACGTTACGTAAATGTACAACCAAGGTCTAAGGATTTATAATATTCCTAATTTTGTGTGTGTCTGAATATGAAAAATTAGTTTACGAAAACCGTTAAAGCGAAGTAAAAATATATTTCTTACTGAAGATTAAATTTTATTCTGAAATAATAGTGAAATTATACATACTTTTGAGTTTTTGTTTTGAGCTATTAGTAAATAGTTGCGGGAATTTTCGGGGGGGGGGGGGGGGGAATTAGAAGATTCAACGAAACGTTGTGGCAATAGAAAGTTGATCCGTGGCAGGTAGAAAAACTCGTTTGCAGTTGGGCCAAGAGTGGTTTACAGAAATTATTTTACTGTAATGTCAACCACTGAAAGAAAATTCGACATTGTACATTCATGTAGTATCAGCATAGCAGCATAGGCCAGATTACTACAGCTAAGAAGGAAACTAAGGTAATAAACAGAGTGCCAAAAAGAATTTTATTGTTCCGTCGAAGTCGAGGTCATTAGAGCTGATGTGGAACCGCAGCACCGTGTCCTGTTAAATGAACCATCCCGGTATTCACGAGCAGTGATTTAGGGAAAATATGGTACATGTAAATCCAGGTTGGAGTTGAACCTTGTTCCAGCAGAATGTGGGCCGAGTGTTTTATATGCCTTACCATTTCGCTAGGTATTTTATATCTAGATCGTACAAGTGGAATGCACACTCAGAAGAAGTTCATCAAGCTAAAGTCGATTATTTACATTATGATATCTACAGGGTGAAAAGTATTTAAAATGACAAACTCTGGGAGGTTGTAGGGGATTTCAAAACAAATATTTTTCCCTAATGTCATTTTTTCCTATGAGGATTATTTAAACCGGTGGAGGCCGTATTACGCTCTTCAGTTGTTAGAGGCCGTATTACGATTTTCAGTTGTTAGAGGGCGTATTACGCTCTTCAGTTGTAGGCAACTGCTGTCCACCAGTGTAGTAGTGCATTGTCTCTGTTTACTAATGGAGCAATACACTTGGAGTGAGTACAATGATATGGTTGGTGCGTACTACACAGCGCACCACAACGGACGAGCTGAACAGCGGGTTTATCAACAACATTATCCTGATCGCCGTATCCCGCACCATACGACCTTTGCTGCTGTGTACCAACGTCTGCGTGAGACCGGGTCATTTAGCAGATTACCTGGACAGGGACGCCGTCGCACGGTAAGAACGCTGCAATATGAGGAAGCTGTCTTGCAGCATGTGGAGCGGGATCCTTCAATCAGTACTCGTGCAATTGCACGTAACATGGGGACGAATCAGACGAATGTAAGAACAGTCCTTCGGGAGCAATTGTTATGTCCATTTCACTTATAGCGTGTCCACAACCTGGATTATCCACCCACAGCACAGTTTTCGCAGTGGCATCTGGAACAATGTGAAATGCATCCTACATTTCCATCTTCTGTGTTGTTTACCGATGAAGCAACGTTCGGGCGTGATGTAGTCTTCAACATGCACAATTCGCATGTTTGGAGTGAGGATAACCTACATGCCACAGTTACTAGCTCTCATCAAGTGTGGTTCTTCGTTAATGTGTGGGTCAGCGTTGTTGGGGACTATTTAATTGGGCCGTATCTGCTACCTAGGCCATTAAATGGCAGGCACCATTACCATTTTCTCGCCAGAGCATTGCCAGAATTGCTGGAAGACGTCCCGCTCCCTACAAGACAACGCATGTGGTTCCAACACGACGGGGCGCCGGCACATTTCAGTCGTCGTGTGCGTAGATTCCTGGACCGACGGTTCCCAGAAACGTGGATTGGCTGAGGTGGTCCTGTACCATGGCCTGCTCGATTCCCAAATATGTCCCCTCTCTTTTTTGTGTGGGGAGAGATGTGCAACCTTGTTTACGCAACTCCTGTTGCATCAGAAGAGGATGTAGTTGCTCGGACAGTAGCAGCAGCAGGAACAATTTAGGACACTCCTGGAGTTTTTGCCCGTGTGAGACAGAACATGATCTGACGGTGTAATCTTTGTTTACGTGTCAATGGAGGCATTTTTGAAAATTTACTGTAATTGAAATTGGGTTCTGTTGATGTGTTCAAATGGCTCTGAGCACTATGGGACTTAAATTCTGAGGTCATCAGTGCCCTATAACTTAGAACTACTAAAACCTAACTAACCTAATGACATCACACACATCCATGCCCGAGGCAGGATTCGAACCTGCGAGCGTAGCAGTCGCGCGGTTCCAGGCTGTAGCGCCTAGACCCGTTCGCCCATGTGTTATTGTGTTGTCTCTTGGTCATAAAAAAATGGAAAAGTGTTTGTTGGTTTAATTAATCTGCTGCCAGAGAAATCTTCCTCTACCGCTTTAAATACTCCTCATAGGAAAAAATGACATTAGGGAAAAATATTTGTTTTGATGTCCCCTATAACCTCCCAGAGTTTGTCGGTTTAAATACTTTTCACCCTGTATGTTGTTCTCCACGTTTATTTCGGTCAGTACTATGCTCTAGTGCCTCAACCTAGTACCTGTTCGGCTCATTAATGGTTTCCTGTCGTGCAGTTTTGTCAATTGTCCGTGGTTTCCACAACAAATCTCAGACGTTTTCCCACTAAGTTTGTGTCACCCTGTGTCTCAGTGTTTGGCTCAGAATTGTTTCGAAGAGAAAAATCTCTGATAAAGTTCCAACAAAGAAATGGTGGTAGCCAGGTGCGTACGGCGAACTGATCGAGTGCTTACCAGCGCCATCCCCGTCCAGTAAGCCCAGCTGCTCTGCGGTTGGCAGCTCCTCCAGTTTGTCCTTCGAGCCGTCAGACTTATCCAAGTGCTCCTTGCAGACAGGAGGTGCCAACTTCCGCTTGCCCCGTCGCTTTGGTTCCTCTCTGTTTGATCTGAAATCATATCGTCAGCTGGTAAACAGCACTGTCGATGCCTGGTGTTCCTGTAAATCTCACTGTTTTAAGATTTACACTTGATTACAGACAAAGTGAGAAGCTTTTATGGGTGCGACTACTCAACCGTCTTTCTAACGAAAGGGTGGGTTCAGATAGGTAGGATGGGTATTACTACACAATATTAACTCCGCCTTTTTCCAATCGGTACCAACCGACCACCGTGTCGTCCTCTTTCATACGGCGTCATTCGAAAAAGGCATGGCGGGGTATGGGGTCGGTAGACAACTCTCCCGGCTGTTGTCTGTTTCCCGAACCTTTTACTGTATAATATGCATGCCTCAAACACATTACAAACTCCATAATCTCAACATAAAAATTATACAACCTAGCTATTTATTTGTGAGTTAAAAGCCCATTTTCTAGCCTTTCAAGTACTTTATTCACGTCTTTTGATGTGGTATGAAACACAGAATGTACATTCAATGTAGAAATTAAGTAGCAATTAAAAACACATCAAGATCTTAACCATATACAGCAAATAAATTACGTGACAATATGATGTATTGATATTACATACTAATCCATCATTGTTTCATAGCGTAACTTATCTTTCTTGTTATGTATAGTAAAATATTGATGTATTCCAAATTACTATCTAATTGATATTAGATAGTACGCCATCAAAACCAGTACATTTCTACGTCAGGCGACTAAAATATGATTGCTCAACACAACGTTACACATATTTTCGTAAATTCGGTACTTATTATCAATTTTAATCTACAGTTCTAGTAAACATCCCCCCCCCTCTACCCCCCCCCCCCCCCCGCCACAATGGGATAAAAAAACTCCAGAGCAAAAACCGAGCGCAGTCCGCAGCTCGTGGTCGTGCGGTAGCGTTCTCGCTTCCCACGCCCGGGTTCCCGGATTCGATTCCCGGCGGGGTCAGGGATTTTTCTCTGCCTCGTGATGACTGGGTGTTGTGTGCTGTCCTTAGGTTAGTTAAGTTTAAGTAGTTGTAAGTTCTAGGGGACTGATGACCATAGATGTTAAGTCCCATAGTGCTCAGAGCCATTTGAACCAAAAACCGAGCACACAGCAAGCAGGATTATAATCAGAAGCTGTGCGTACCATATTGTTGCAAGACAGAGCCCTTTACGTCTGCTTTTTATAAATTTGAGTATTTTTATTGACTTTTCGTAGACTGAACAAATGTGGCTTCCGAACACAGCGAGACATTGTAGTTCGTGGCGTGTGTATGGGATTTGAACGCCGAGTGGTTTAGATGGGACTGTTATTAGGGTCCATAAATGTTAATTCAGGAGGGTGGCAAGAATGTTTCCTCCAGCCAACCTGTTTAATGTGGTGTTAGGACGAAGGATATTTGTATGTATGGTGTAGACTTGCTCATCTGCCTGCTTTCAAATAACTTCAACGCCGTGAACAACAAAGGGAAGAATTAGGGAATGTAGTTGAGGGCTATGAAGCTATAGCGCAACTCTTAGAAGTACACAGATTACCTCAGTGTCACTACAAACACAGCACGGGATGCGACTTCTTCGATTACTTTGAGAAAGTAATTATGAAAGCAGGTGAAGTGGGAGAGAACGTTCAGCGAGTGTAGAACGGTAATGATACCGTCATCCAAATTTGTAAAATATTAGAAAACAGTAACGTAACTAGAAAAAGAACTAAAGCCGGAGTAGGTAACGATGATGAGAAATTAGTACTCATCTGTGGAATCTAAATGAATCCCTCATTAGCTGGAAGAGTTTATAAACTGTTGCCTTCAGATGATCATTTAAGTCAAATAGCCAGAGCTGGTTTCAGAAGAAGAGTAACGAGTAAAAACTAGTCAGTTCAGAAATAAAAATGTACAATGGAAGGAAGATTTATAACAGTCTGTCGATGACTGGGTCACTAGGCACACAGCAGAAGCTACGAAAGGTAAAATAAGGTGAAGGAAATCGATTATGTCTTTTAAATAGGAACTATGTGGGCCGTGTACTCTTATACGTAATATTTCTATTTAGTGTTACTTATTTTTTATATTTCTTTTTCTTTCGTATGATGTGAGGGTGGCTACCGAAGGCAGGTGTCCGACGGCAGATCAAATGATATATAGTTGTATAAAGAATGTGAAAACAGTGGGTCACAGAGAAGGAGTCTTAGAGTTGACCGCATTCGTAGAACTTTAATGTGAGCCGTGGTGTTGTGTAGTCGGCAAACATGTTATTATGATGATTCGATTAATATCTCAACAGGTCAAGAGCGATTTGGAATGCAAAATAATGTCGCGAATTCCCGCTGGGAACAGACTCGTGATCTAGAACCACCATATGAAATGTTTCAGTCTTACCCCGTGGCTAGCAGTGTATTGTGATTTTTGTGAAACTTGGTGGGGCATTGGATGAGAAACAAATAATATACTGTACGTCGTCCAGTTCATTGTGGATCAGTCACTGATTTGACAAAGAGCGGAAGGAGGGGGAACACAACCGCTACGACACTCCTACTGACCACAAGGATCGTCGTAGAAGCATTCCAGCATTTGCATTAATCAATTTAAGAAGACAAGGAAGGACTGTGAACAGGTGGGCAGAAATATGAAACCCACTGCTCCAAAATGCAAGTCTATTATCTTAATCCTTGTACCAAGAAGTAAAGTTATCATTACGATATATGGCGAGGAAATGTGGCAGTTAGTTACAGAACAAAACGTAAGAGAGAAATTTGATGTCAAGAACAATGTCTTTGGCAGCTGTCGTGTTTGGGCGTCCTCATGACCATACTGTGACTGAAGTTGGTCGATTTATTTGCCTATCACAGTAGACTGTCCAAGGTGCCTAAAAAGAATGGTGTACCTCGCCAGTGTCAGTCGATTTCTAATCCGACAGTTGGTTGATTGATTCGGAGGAGGAGACCAAACAGCGAGGTCATCGACCCTATTGGATTAGAGAAGGATGGGGAAGGAAGTCGGCCTTGCCGTTTCAAAGGAAACATTCCGGCGTTTGCCTGAAGCGATTTAGGGAAATCGCGGAACACCTAAATCAGGATGGCCGGACGCGGGTTTGAACCGTCGCGTCGTCCTCCAAAATGCTAGTACAGTGTTCTAACCACTGCGCCATCTCGCTCGATACCCGACAGTTGTTGCGAAGAAATCTGTGCATTTGAAGTCGGATACCTCACAGTAACCCATTGTTCACGGAGGCACATAAAGCTGCAAGTTTACTAGTAACTGACTAGAGGTTTATGGTATGGTCCATTGACTCACTGTTGTACCTGGCATGCAGGCTCCACGCGGTACAGGAGTGTCAGTTGGGTTGCCTGCTCAGCAGGCGCTAAGTGGGGAGACGACATACTGCTAAAGCTGTGGGTCTCTTTCGCTTACAAAGGGCGATACGTGGACGGCAACAGAGCGTTGCTCGATGTCGTTCTGCTCGTCAGGTATTTTTGCGGGTTGCGCGACCCGACAGACAGTCGACAGGAGAAACAACCAGCAGATCTACTTCCGGAGCCCACGACTAGCTTTCTAGTTATAATGAGCGACAGTGGTCTAACTCTCTTGCCAACGAGAATGAAGTACTTCATATAACTGATATTGTAATAAACAGTGGAAACTTCGACTTTGAACAATCAACCAGTAACTGCGTTAGCCGTAGTCACCTTCGTAGTTAGTTAATTAGTTAGTTACATGTTCCAGGTTTTAAATTGTAAGACATTTCCTGGGGCAGATGTAGATTCTGACCACAATCTATTGGTTATGAACTGCAGATTGAAACCGAAGAAACTGCAAAAAGGTGGGAATTTAAGGAGATGGGACCTGGATAAACTGAAAGAACCAGAGGTTGTAGAGAGTTTCAGGGAGAGAATTAGGGAACAATTGACAGGAATGGGGGAAAGAAATACAGTAGAAGAAGAATGGGTAGCTCTGAGGGATGAAGTGGTGAAGGCAGCAGACGATCAAGTAGGTAAAAAGACGCGGGCTAATAGAAATCCTTGGGTAACAGAAGAAATATTGAATTTAATTGATGAAAGGAGAAAATATAAAAATGCAGTAAATGAAGCAGGCAAAAAGGAATACAAACGTCTCAAAAATGAAATCGACAGGAAGTGCAAAATGGCTAAGCAGGGATGGCTAGAGGACAAATGTAAGGATGTAGAGGCTTGTCTCACTAGGGGTAAGATAGATACTGCCTACAGGAAAATTATAGAGACTTTTGGAGAAAAGTGAACCACTTGCACGAATATCAAGAGCTCAGATGGAAACCAAGTTCCAAGCAAAGAAGGGAAAGCAGAAAGTTGGAAGGAGTATATAGAGGGTCTGTACAAGGGCGATGTACTTGAGGACAATATTATGGAAATGGAAGAGGATGTAGATGAAGATGAAATGGGAGATAAGATACTGCGTGAAGAGTTTGACAGAGCACTGAAAGACCTGAGTCAAAACAAGGCCCCGGGAGTAGACACCATTCCATTAGAACTACTGATGGCCTCTGGAGAGCCTGTCATGACAAAACTCTACCATCTGGTGAGCACGATGTATGAGACAGGCGAAATACCCTCAGACTTTAAGAAGAATATAATAATTCCAATCCCAAAGAAAGCAGGTGTTGACAGATGTGAAAATTACCGAACAATCAGTTTAATAAGTCACAGCTGCAAAATACTAACACGAATTCTTTACAGACGAATGGAAAAGCTAGTAGAAGCCGACCTCGGGGAAGATCAGTTTGGATTCCGTAGAAATGTTGGAACACGTGAGGCAATACTGACCTTACGACTTATCTTGGAAGAAAGATTAAGAAAAGGCAAACCTACGTTTCTAGCATTTGTAGACTTAGAGAAAGCTTTTGACAATGTTGACTGGAATACTCTCTTTCAAATTCTGAAGTTGGCAGGGGTAAAATACAGGGAGCGAAAGGCTATTTACAATTTGTACAGAAACCAGATGGCAGTTATAAGAGTCGAGGGGCATGAAAGGGAAGCAGTGGTTGGGAAAGGAGTGAGACAGCGTTGTAGCCTCTCCCCGATGTTATTCAATCTGTATATTGAGCAAGCAGTAAAGGAAACAAAAGAAAAATTCGGAGTAGGTATTAAAATTCATGGAGAAGAAGTAAAAACTTTGAGGTTCGCCGATGACATTGTAATTCTGTCAGAGACAGCAAAGGACTTGGAAGACCAGTTGAACGGAATGGACAGTGTCTTGAAAGGAGGATATAAGATGAACATCAACAAAAGCAAAACGAGGATAATGGAATGTAGTCAAATTAAGTCGGGTGATGCTGAGGGAATTAGATTAGGAAATGAGACACTAAAAGTAGTAAAGGAGTTTTGCTATTTAGGGAGTAAAATAACCGATGATGGTCGAAGTAGAGAGGATATAAAATGTAGACTGGCAATGGCAAGGAAAGCGTTTCTCAAGAAGAGAAATTTGTTAATATCGAATATAGATTTAGGTGTCAGGAAGTCGTTTCTGAAAGTATTTGTATGTAGTGTAGCCATGTTTGGAAGTGAGACATGGACGATAACTAATTTGGACAAGAAGAGAATAGAAGCTTTTGAAATGTGGTGCTACAGAAGAATGCTGAAGATAAGGTGGGTAGATCACGTAACTAATGAGGAGGTATTGTATAGGATTGGGGAGAAGAGAAGTTTGTGGCACAACTTAACTAGAAGAAGGGATCGGTTGGTAGGACATGTTCTGAGGCATCGAGGGATCACAAATTTAGCATTGGAGGGCAGCGTGGAGGGTAAAAATCGTAGAGGGAGACCAAGAGATCAATACACTAAGCAGATTCAGAAGGATGTAGGTTGCAGTAGGTACTGGGAGATGAAGAAGCTTGCACAGGATAGAGTAGCATGGAGAGCTGCATCAAACCAGTCTCAGGACTGAAGACCACAACAAACAACATGTTCCATAGACCATCTGAACGATTCTTTTATCGAAATGATGTGGGACGAGTCATCTTAAAGGATATGTATACTGTTGACTGCCAACATTAACGAACACATTATTTTTTAGCTATACTCACGCAACTGCACTTAAAATCTACATTTTCTTACAGGCTACGTCTGTGGAAGGGAAGGAGTTGTTCGGAGAAATGATTTAGATTACATTAGTATATTGCTTTGCCGCCTCTCATTTTAATGTACTGATCAAGGACTGAGAAGTTATCAAAAAATTTTGTTCCTGATAAAAGGTAATAAAGGTAATTTTTCGCTCCAGTGCTGTAGGTATGACCATTAATGTTCTTCTGAAACTGTGACGGATTATTTATGCCGAATTTCATTTGCTAATATATCTACTGTGACGGCGTCGTTAAAATGCCTAGACCATTCAAGAGGAACCTACATGGCGTCTGTCGTGAACACCACATATTATTCTTACTGCTCGCTTTCGTGCAATCAATACTTTCTTCCTAAGTGGCGAGTTAACCCAGAAAATTATTTCATGAGATATTATTGAGATATTATTATAGACATATAGAAAA
Organism: Schistocerca cancellata; assembly: GCF_023864275.1. Classification (NCBI taxonomy): domain Eukaryota; kingdom Metazoa; phylum Arthropoda; class Insecta; order Orthoptera; family Acrididae; genus Schistocerca; species Schistocerca cancellata. The sequence goes on from NC_064632.1 coordinate 250,389,636, forward strand.
TATGTCAAGCCGCTGATTCGTTTGTTTGCAAGACTAGAAATTATACGAAGTCCAAAAATAGCTGAACTTAATTGCTTGAGAAGCTCTGTAAAATGCTTCTTCGAATACAAGTTTTCATGAATATGTGCGTACAAAAATTTGGAACATGCTACACTCTTTACTGACCCTTGCTCATGTGCTACACCAGTTGTTGGTATGACTATTTGTTGTACAGAACAGTATATAAGATGCGCTTTCAAAATTTAGGGAGAGTTTTTTTCTGATAATCACTTTATAATTCTCAGAAAATGTTATTTACATCTTTTCTGTTGCTTTCTCTCTAAGGGGATTTAATATAACACCAATAACATCTGCTAAAAGTACCAGTTCTGCTTGTTGAATTTTACGTGGAAGGTCAGTCACATATGTAAGGAATATGAGTGGACCTTAAATTGATCCTTGTGTGTCTCCTTTTGTTATTTCTCCCCCGTCATTAATATTTCTACCCTTGAAACATTGTTTCAATTATTCAGTACAACTTCTTGCATTCTGTTTGTTAAATATGATTCCAGCCAACTGTGTGTAAAACCATCAGTTCCATAAAACTTTAGTTTTTCTAAGAGTGTAGCGTGATCTACACAATGAAACACCTTTTAAATGGCACAAAACGTACCAACTGGCGATATATTATTATTTATAGCTTGTAATAATTGATGGGTTAATGTACAAAAAGCATTTTCAGTCGAGCAGTCCTTCTGAAATTTAAATTGTGGTATTCTGAGTAAATTGTTTCTACTTAAGTGTGAAACTACTCTTGGGTATATCACTTTTTCAAATATTTTGGAAAAATACGATAGTAAGGAAAGTCGACGTTAGTTAGTTCAGTCTTTCTTGACACATTTCTTGTAAAGAGGTTTAACAGTTGCATGTTTTAATTGATCTGGAAAAATTCCCTGTGGCAGAGGTGCATTACATAACCACTAGAGAGATTGCTTATTAAGTTAAAGCAGCTCTTCAGAATTCTGTTTGAAATTCCATGAACTCCATACGAGTTTCTGTTTTATAGCATTTTTGTTATTGTTTTAATTTCACTGAAGGATGCTGGTGACACTTCTAGTTGATTAAATTGTGGTGGAATGCAGCTTCGACTGAACATTTTAATCCTACTTTTCCTGCTACATTTAAAAAGCGATTGTTAAAAGTACTTGCAGGTTATGAATTATCAGTCATAACATTATCATATAGTTTAACTGTTATGGTATCTTAGTCACTACTGGTTGTCCTGTCTCCCATTCGACAATATCATATATAACTTAAATCTTATTATATGCCTTATTTATTTCTATCAGGATTAACATACTTGTAAACATTTTAATGACTTTCCTTAAAATACTACAGTATCTTCGTGGTGTGCAAGTAACATCGGATCTTCACTTATTCTGGTCATTATATAAACTACCCTCTTCTTCTTACATGAGATTTTAATTCCCTTAGTTATCCATGCCTTGCATTTTTAAAACGAATTTTCTGGAAAACGTTTTAGTAAATCTACTTTCAAATATTGACATAAATTCACTATCGAATAAACTGAATTTGTCATTAGGATCTCTTTCTATATACATCTCATCCCATACCATCTCTTTTAACTTACTCTCAATACACTCCATCCTGTTCTTAATAAGCTTCACTGCTCTTTATGAACCTGCCTCAGGGCTGTATTTCCATCAATTGTACCCCATGATGATATTGTCCATTAACAATTGGGCACACATTGTTTCAGTCTGAGCACTGTCTAGAAATATGTTATTAATTAGTGTCCATCTACCTTGATGCACATACGTTGAAAAGTTAACAACTGAAATCAGATTGGAACGCCCAAATAATATTTCCAGTTCATTTTCGTGTTCTGTGTCTTTTAAGAGAGCTACACTGAATTCTCCACAAACTATCAGCTGTTTGTTCTTATCTGACAGGTAGCACGATAATGTATCTAGATTTCTCATAAATAGGTGAAAGTTTCCAAGAGAAGATTTGTAGAATGTTACAACTACCAGAGAAGTATTCTGCAGTAACAGCTCACAACCATAGGCCTCTAGGTTCTGATCTACATAAAAACTGTTTGTTTCAATATCTCTGACTTTGTGTCCAACTCTTACATATGTTGCAGCTCCTCCTTTCGCCACGTAAAAGTCTACACGAAAGTGATGCTAGTCTATAATTCCTGATATTTATATTCTCCATCACTGTGGTTCCATGGTGATCAAAGAGGCACAGAACGCCTATCACCTCAGAATTTCCCGTATCTTCTAGACATTGAAGAAGCTTATCTGTTTTTTTTTCAGCCCCCTCCTGTTCTGATGAAACAAATTAATTTTACTTTTCTTGAAGCCATTAAATATATTTCGATCCTGTTCTGTTCGAGTTTCTTTCAAGACTGTCTATGTATAACCTAAAAAATGTGGACTTCCAACTCCGTAACTGATGTAATCACTTTTATGCTTGTTTTGGTTTGCTGAGGCCTAGCGATTCTCATTGCTAAAGTGTGCCCTACAACAGAGCACAACACAGCAGTAAGGAATTTGGCTCTTTTAAAATTATGAAAGGCGCTGACTGCATCGACATCGCACTGAAGCCTTTACACTGTAGCGTTTGAAGAGTAAAGTGTAGGCTAGAGATGGTTCTATCATGTTTTGGCCCACATACTCAGGTTAATGTGGACTTGACCAATAGTGTTTATTTCAGCATCCGCAGTGACCAAGAGTGGCTCTTTCTTCAACATCTTCACAATGAAAACTATGGGCAGACATCCATGTTCCAAGGTGACTACAGCCATGATCACAAGCCTGCTCGCATGTGCTGCTGGTTTAATGAACTGTCAGGCACCGTATCACGCCCAACTGACCCACTAAATCACCACATCTGACTCCCACACAAAGTGTCTGTCACTACTTGGAACATCAGGAGAAGTGCAGCCATTAACACTGCTGCAATTTGATTGCCCTACAGTATTAAACCGTACATCCGATGGTTCAGCTGGGCATTTCATAGCTCAGAAGACTTGAACTGAGGCCATCCTGCAGTGACAAATTTTTTGTGCACTGTGCTTATGTAACCTGTTGGCGTTGGTGATGTAGAGACATGAGATGCGTACGCACTGCTGCAGGCGAAGTTCCAGCTCGTCGGCCAGCTGCTGGATGCAGGCAGCGCGCAGCCGCAGGTGCCACATGGAGGCGCCACCTGGCGGCACGTGCAAGCCGGCCTGCGGACTCAGCAGCAGCTGCAGCGGCAGCTGCTCGCCGCGCAGCACCCAACCCCGCGATGGGCACACCAGCACTCCCTGGGCACACCACCGCCAGGTGCCACCACACAGACTCATAATGTGAAATTCTAAATATGTCAACTACATTCTGAAACAGATCCAATTCTCAAATACAGAGTGAACAAAATCTCGTAGGTCATTCTGGATACTGACATCTAAGTGATCCGACACATGATTTATTCGCGAAGGATGCGGTGTGTTCGCCGGCACAGCAGAGCCTAAGCGTCATGCAGACAGTTCATGGAGACACCTGCCATGTGTGTACAAGCACTGTCCCATTGAAAATTGCCACCACAGTACTGTCGCGAAAGAGGTAACACACGAGCACACAAAATGTTCATGGTGTACCATCATGCAGTCAGAGTTCCCTCAATTCCTACCAGCTGTGACCTCAAGTCACAACCGATGGTTCAAATGGTTCAAATGGCTCTGAGCACTATGGGACTTAACTGCTGAGGTCATCAGTCCCTTAGAACTTAGAACTACTTAAACCTAAGGACATCACACACATCCATGCCCGAGGCAGGATTCGAACCTGCGACAGTAGCGGTCGCGCGGTTCCAGACTGTAGCGCCCCACACCATGACGCCAAGAGTAACACCGCTGTGCCTCTCCAGAACATTCCATTAATGCGACCAAATCATCGACAACCTCGCCGATGTCTGTCATCCAGGGTAATGCAGAAACACAGTGCATTGCTGAACACCATGGACTCCAGTCATCAGCAGTCCATGCTCCCTGGTCACGACATCACTCCAAAGGCAGCCGTCTGTGTTGTGATTTTAACAGCAGCCTATGCATAGCACGGTAATCCTCTATTCCAGCTGTCACTAGTCTCCGACCAATGACGTGATATGACGCATGATGTTCCACGGAGTTTGTTGTCGGATCCCAGGTGCAGATGTGAAGTGTCACGTGCTTGGAATGGTCGTCCAGAACCTTGACGTGTATGCCTGCCCTAGTGTTCCTATGCAGTCCAGCATCGACCCACGGCCACATCCGAGAGCCCCACACATCTGGATACCGCGTGATTAAACCAGTTGGCCAAATGGATACACATAATGACGCCTCTTTTTAACTCTGCCAGGAACTGATAACACTGTGTCACATGAGTACACAACGTCTCCAAGTCTTCACAGTGATCACTCAACATGTTACACTGTTCACGCCCCTTGTATAGCGCACCGTGGCTGGCAGTAACACTAAATACGAACCACATTAACACTCTCTTATCACCACTCTACCTATAACAGAGAATTGCAACTCTACTCGTCTAAATTCCGCTACTGGTGTGTAGGTGTACAAAATTACATGACATCCGAACTTGTATTCTGTGTGCTTTATATTTTTGTCAGGCCATGTGTAAAGATATGGAAGTCCTTGTTTTGATCAATAGTATGTAGCAAATATTTGCTTCACAGCATTCACACACGGCAGATGCAGTTCATAAATTCTCAGTGTTGCCACTTTACACAGTTACCATATCCCATATACACATCTACATTGACAAATTGTGTCACAAAAGCGTGCTGCTGTATCCTGCTCTACACGTTGCCCCCAAAATATGGCAAACTGAAATTATGCTGAGATAATACTTACTTTCTCTTTTGTTAGGTGCCAGGCTTTATCGTCATTAATGAAACCAAATGTCAACTCTTCGTTGAAATTACCTTTCTGTATATGGACAACACATAAGGCGATGAAACGCAAGGGCGAACATGTCCGCAATTTAAAATAAATGAGAAACGAAGTGGAACGATATATACAGGATAAGCAGAAGCTGCATACATGACACAATTAAGCGAATTCGAACGTATCTCATGATACGAGCCTGTGAAGAACTAATCCATTACGGCCAATAGTAGACACTAATCACAGGCACCTGATTACCATTCCAGTCCAAACTGATGCATCTGGGCTCCCTCGTAATAATATTGCATGGCACTATTATCAATAATTATTAATAAAAGGACACAGTTTCCTGCTGACCGCGTTTTCGGTAGAGCAGGAAATTTTTACGAAAAAGGCCAGCAATTCAATCAAAAGATGAAAACAAGGAGGCCTACCATTCAGTGGGTGAAGTAAACACCTTGGCGAAGACTAGAGAGTGACGGGGCTACGAAATTTAGATCACATAACTGAAATGAAACGAATTTTCATATACAAGTACGGAGCTATCGAAAAGACATGGAGGCAAGTGCATTCTATTGGTCCCAACAACATATGCAAGAACGGAATTTTCTTATGAAACGCGGGTGGACCATTACGAAACTCTTTTCTTAGCCATGTGTTGAAGTACTTCCCAGCCACACAATCCCAGACGACAAGAAGGAAGATGTTGATGGTTTACTGTAAACCATTTTCGGGGAAGATGGCGATATCAAGAGGACTTAAGTTGATACATATCAGTCACTGTCATATCACATCCATGCTGTTCAACAGAGAGGTAGAGGAAATTGCCTGTAGTTGTTTAGAAGATGAGTCTCGTTTATATGTGTAAATCTAACAGTTATCTCTAAGAACCTTTCTAACAATAGGCAGTGTCACTGTAAGATAACTTTATTCTGTCTTAGTGATTTAAATTTTTTAAATAATCGTGAAGCAACAATGAAATCAGAATTTTCAGTAAAACAATGACAAGAAATATCAAGGTTACAGTTGCCAATATATAATTTTTTACCATGATATCACAATACTAAATTTGTGGACAGAAGCTTTTCCTTCTCAAGGAAATTTATTGTATTGAAACTGAGAGTCTGTTCAATGATTCTGCAGCAAACCAGTATTAAAGATATTGGTCTGTAATTTTACGGATCCGCTGTTTTACCTATGTTATATATATAAGACTCGCCTGCGCTTCTTCCAGTCGTTCGGGATCTTGCGCTGGGCGAGAGATTCTCGCTAAAAGCGAACTAAGGATAGGACCAATGTTGTAGGGTACTCTTTGAAAAACCAAACTGGTATTCCATCCTGACCTGGCGACTTACTTGCTTTCAACTCTTTCAGCTGTTCGCCTACTCACTACCATGTCCTCCATACGGGAGTCTCTGCAATGGTCAAACGACAGTACGTTTTTACGATTGAAATGTGAAATTTAATACTTTCAACGAGTGACTGCATAGAAGCCTTAGACCTATTTAGCAATTTTAAGAAGGACTAGTATTTTCTCGAGTTCTCGGCAATATCTATTGCTAATGTTTTATGGTGGTAGTAGTAGTAATCTTCGCGCATAGATCTTTACACAAATGCACGAATTTCTATTAACTTTTGCCTGTCAACGTTTGCCACGTTTGCTTTTGAACCGAGAATGTAGCAGCCTTTGTTTTCTCATCATTTTTCGAAATTTGTTGTAAAACCGCGGTGGGTCTTTTCCGTCCTTAATCCACTTACTCAGTACATATTTCTCTAGAGTATGATCTACAATCCATTTATACTTTGTCCATAGCTCTTCTACGTCCACAATGCTGGAACTATCTGATGTCAATTCATTCTCTAAGTGGGATGCTAACAATTGTCTATCTGCTCTTTCTAGCAAAAACAGTCTCCTAGCCTTCTTAATTGATTTATTGACTTTAGTAATCAAAGTCGCTATGACGACGTCATGGTCACTAAACTCTGTCTCCATGCATGTCACCTCTTCATATTTGAATAAATAAGAAGTAAACATAGACTTTTATTAAGAAAAAGAAGAACAGAAAGGGTGCGTGTCTCAAGGTGGTGTGGCTGGGCTGTCACGGCACATTGGTCGGGTCTGTAGGACGCTAAGTGCTCTGTGATCAGCTAGCTTGGAGTAGGAATCAGTTTAGAATGCGACTGTCAGACTGTGTATGGACACTGGCAACCACTTGGCGGAAACTACCTTTCTGTACTGATGGACTGTGGGCTGGCAGGTAGCGGTCTTGCTGACTAGGTAGAGATTCGCTTGTCGAAGCAATGGACATGGACCACAGACTCGGTCACGAGCCCTTCACCCACAAACAGGTGTGCTTCTCGAGGCGGACAAGTTCGGCAACTGAGTTGCTGGACCAGTCTGCCTGTGTGTAGGGGCCTTTAGTGAAAGGGTGTGTTTTCTTACCGCACCAAGTCTTAAGCTGCCCCAAAGTATAGTGGTCAAAAACTTGTATGGCCACAGCCCATTTCTTGAGTCATGCTTGACTAATAGCATGTCTCTTCTATCAATCACTAGACTTTTGAGGAAGGTTTTCTAAGGAACAACACCAAAATTTAAGCATTCCCTTTTGTAAGTATTGCAAGAGCACCTCAACCACTCTTTGTCTATCACTTTTTCACATACATTGCAACATACACTGATCAGCAAGAACATTATGATCACCTACACAGTAAACGGTATGTCCATCTTTGGCATGGATAAAAGTGGTGACGCATCACGGAATGGAAGCAGTGAGGCCTTGGCAAGTCGCTGGAGAGAGCTGGAACCACATCTGCACACACAAGTCACCCAATTCTTCTAAATTCCAGGGAGGGGGGCGATGAGCTCTGACGCTGCGTTCACTCACATCCCAGTGTATTCGATCGGATACGGATCTGGTGAGTTGGGGGGCCAGCACATCAATTGGAACGCGTCAATGTGTTCCCTGAACCGCTCCATCGCACTCTCAGCTTTGTGACATGGCGCATTATCCTGTTGAAAAATGTCACTGTTATCAGGAAACATGGTCGTCATGAAGGGGTGTATGTGGTCTACAACCAGTGTACGCTGCTCCTTGGCCATCATGTTGCCTTACATGAGCTCCACTGGACCCATGGATTCCTTGAACCACTCCATCCCACTCCCAGCTCTGTGACATGGTGCATTATCCTGTTGAAAAATGTCACTGCTGTCAGGAAACATGGTCGTCATGAAGGGGTGTATGTGGTCTGCAACCAGTGTACGCTACTCCTTGGCCATCATGTTGCCTTACATGAGCTCCACTGGACTCATGGATGCCCACATGGATGTTCCACAGAGCATAATGGAGTTGCCCACCACCGTGTCTCCATCCCACAGTGCAGGTGTCAAGGAGCTGTTCCGCTGGAAGACGACAGATTTTCTCCCTCAACTCTGCATAATGAAGAATGTATCGGGATTCATCGAACCATGAAACGTTTTGACGCTGCGCCAACGTCCAGTAGCGATGATCACTTTCCCATTTCAGTCGTAGTTGCCAATGTTGTGGTGTTAACATTGGCACATGTAAGGGTGACAGCTGCGGAGTGTTGAGTGTGTGCAGTGCACTGTGTTCAGACAGTCTTGTACTATGCCCAGCATTAGTCTGACGTTAGTTCCGCCACAGTCCGCCACCTGTCCTGTTTTACCAGTCTGCCCATCCTATGACGTCTGACATCTGTAATGAGGGTTGGCCGCCCAGCCCCATGACGTCTGGACATGATTTCACCATGGTTTCGCAACATGTTTGCAGCGGGGGGAGTGGGGGAGGGTCGGTCGTTTGCGTTCTCTCAATCACTTATCGAAAGTCCACCAACCTCGATATGCTTCTTTTCGACGTCCCTTCACTCTGTAGTAGCAGATACGTGCTAGGCCGTGTAAAGCAGCGTTGATGAAATAACTACCTAATACCTACCACACACAGATCGCGTAACTCGAGTTGAAAGTCAGTTCCTGAGAGTTCACTTAAAAAAAAAATAGGGCGTTGGGAGGATGCAGTCTACTTGCAGAAAGCATTTAAAATTAGATTTAATCTGCTTTTTTATTCATATGGAAACACATGAATTGGCTATCAAGTCCGTATTTAATATGGTAATGCTCTATCATTCAAAGTTCACTGTCTGTACGACATAGTTTCACTCGAAAAGCAGCCAGAATTTTTGCAAGTCCGACCCGACTAATTTTCACATTTCAAACTATTTAATTTAGACACATCAAACTTTCGTTAAAATGTTCGTACCTCCAGTCGCTTCCATCACGAGGTATTCGAACCGCAATTAACTCACTATCTCTTCATTTTCCAGAGTATTTTTTACAGAGCTGTTTAAAATGGTGTTATCCGAAGGTTGGTTAGCAATCAATAATCTGATAGTAATTAACATCATTAAAACTTCAATTTATAGTATATTGTTTAATCAAAATAAGCAAAGTACGAATTATTCTCCAAATTAATCAATAAACTTGTTCCGCCTCTAACTTTTATTCTGGTTGCTTTTATACAAAAGCAAGTTCACCGACATACGTCATCTGAATCATGGTTGCATCATAACTTCCCCACTGTCTATTGGTGCAAGCCGGCCAGAGTGGCCGAGCGGTTCTAGGCGCTACAGTCTGGAACCGCGGGACCGCTACGGTCGCGGGTTCGAATCCTGCCTCGGGCATGGATGTGTGTGATGTCCTTAGGTTAATTAGGTTTAAGTAGTTCTAAGTTCTAGGGGACTGATGACCTCTGAAGTTAAGTCCCATAGTGCTCAGAGCCAATTGAACCATTTATTGGTGCAAGGTTTTATGAAAAATGACATATTAAGTTTTAACGTATGTCCCACATACACTCTCTCAATCATTCTCACTCACTCACACAGCAACATATAATCAAATAATAATTTTGACCGTTTTTTGTATTACGTAATCCACAGTAACAAAAGTGTCAAAAAAGAAAATTCTAATTAATTGATTTTTATGCACTGGTGACTTTTTAATGGCTTCATATGATAATGCAAGTCAATCTGAGTTTGTGCCTAACTTAATTTTAAAAAAGAAGCATTCGTTTTAGGACTTTTAAGTAATTTCCTTTATCTCCGGCACTATAATAAATAAAAATCTGAAATTTTAACAGAATCATTCCATTAATAACAAAAGGCTGTGTGCCAAATTTTAACAAAATCGGATAATAACTAATATGGATTATTTTAGATTCGTAGAAGGTATGAATCCTCGTATTGACTGACTGTTGCGCTACGCAGTTCTCACGGCAGGCAGCGTTAGCTGCGCTGTGAGTAAAGCGACAAAAAAAAAAAAAAATTACGACGTTACATGTTGAAAGCACTCACCACAACATTACTCGAACACCTGAGAAGTCGCGCAGTTTCCGGAATGCTCGTGCTGAGCCTCCAGGCCATCACAATCTGGCCTCAGCCAAACTCAGATAGATCGAGCACCTTCCCCATTCTACACACTGACAGCATGCTTATTCACACTACATGTACCATGTTTGTGTCTGACTAGCAGTCATTCCTCGTCAGGTGACGCTGCTATCGCCTAGATGGGTTTACATCGATAGTAGGTCGGTGTTCTGCCTGATCAGTGTATATTCCACAAGCCACTGTAGGATGAATGGTAAAGATACATCGAACCAGTGTTATCGATATCCTTTCCTCTTCCATTTGGGTATTGGCCAAAGGAAAAATGTCTGTCTGTCTTACTTTGTACATGCCTTAATCATTCTTATTTTAATTCATGATACCTATAGCGTCAGCATAATGGTCGTGTAGTCCTCTTCAAACACAGATCCTCTAAACACGGTTCCATGAGAACCACATCGTCTTTCCTCCAAGTATACCCATTTAACTTCCTTGAGCATGTATGTTGCACTTTCGAGTATGCCATACCAAACTGCTATAATTATAGTAGCGCAGCTCTGAATTTGTTCAACACCTATTGTCATGTCTACTTGACAAGGACTTGAAACATTGGAACAGTACCCTAGAGATGGCCACACTAGCTTCTTGTATGCATGTGATTTTCTTTACAAATGCACAACACTCTCCCAGAATCCTTCCAACAAGTCACCTAATACTGATGTTATGAGATCCTCCTACTTCACATCAATTCTTAGTATGTCCATCAAATACTTCTATGATGTGACATGCTCCAGATGTTCACCTTTGACCTTGTAATCAAGTATTATTGGGTTCCTTCTCTTTGTTGTAGGCATTAAGTTTCATTTATTCACATTTAAAGAGAGCTGCAATTCATTTGAACATTTTGTCAGATTGTTTCTGTGTTTCCCTATTATCGTCTAACAACGAAAGTTTCTTGTAGACAACAGCATCATCAGTGGACAAACACAGTATTGCTGATTCTCATTAATAAATCAAAAATGTTCAAATGTGTGTGAAATCTTATGGGACTTAACTGCTAAGGTCATCAGTCCCTAAGCCTACACATTACTTAACCTAAACTATCCTAAGGACAAACACACACACCCATGCCCGAGGGAGGACTCGAACCTCCACCGGGACCAGCCGCACAGTCCACGACTGCAGCGCCTTAAACCGCTCGGCTAATCTCGCGCGGCATTAATAAATCATTCAAGTACGTTGAGGACATTGGAGATCTTTCCACGTCTTCTTGGGACACATGTGACATTGTTAGGTTAGTGCGTGAGTTCGTAGCGTTTTGCTTTTGCATGTTGATATTCCGGTTGCTATGGGTTTATTTATCGATTATCATTTTTTATTTGTAGTTTACTGTCGCTATTTGAGTTTAAATATTCTCTTGTGGTCATTTAGAGATAGTGTGTGGAGCTGTGGACGATAGAAAATGGCGTGCCAAGTGGAGAAATCGGAACATTTCCGACATATTTTTCTGTTTGGGTTCAATAGAGGTCTGACGGTAGCGGAGGCAACCAGAAATATTTGCTCCGCGTCTGAGGATAATGCAACTGGACATAGCACACCAAGGAAATGGTTTTCTTGTTTTAAGGGGGATTTTTCTGACATTGGCGACTCTCCACGTTCAAGAAGAGTTCTGTCTGGGATTTGATAGCTATCATTTAAACACATTAGTTCACACTGACTCACGTCAGTGCACTAGGGTACTATGAAATGTGATCATTCCAACATTGTGCGACATTTGGGTGCAACTGAAATGATTCAGAAATTGGGTGTTTGGGTACCGCACGCCCTAAGCAAAAATCAAAAAAATCTGTGGGTGGCCAAATGCGCATCTCTGCTTGCTCGTCATCAATTGGCTCATGAACAATCCCGGCTCTTCCTAACCTGTATCTTACTGATGATGGGAAATGGTATCTTTATGCTAACATGACGAAAATAAACGAATGGTTGAGCCCAAAAACAGCAACAACTCTCCATAGAAAGACCTGTGTGCAACCACAACAGATAATGTTATGCATGTGGTGGAACGGCGACAGTGTGGTGTACTACGAATTGCTTCCCTAACGTGTAATCATCACTGCTGGTATTTACTGTCAACAACTGAGACATCTTGGAGACAGAGTCCAAGAACAACGACCAGGAAGACTGTGAGAAGTGATGCTATTCCACGATAACGCCCGCCGGGTTTTGTAAGACTGACAAAAATGTAGAGTAGTTGGTTTGGGAAGTTATTCTGCACCCACCTGATTCATCTGATGTTGCGCCCTCAGATTTCAACCTTTTCCGCTTTCCATTAAACAACCTTCAAGAATATTTCTTTCCAGATGAAAATGCGCTCCAAACATAGTACAATGACTTCTTTCCCTCAAAAATCAAGTGATTTCTACAGTCGTCGAATCGAAAAATTACCCCATCTTTGGCACTATTGTAAATAGTGAAGGAGATTGACTGAAGTCTCTCTTATCGAAAAACATTACGAGCTTCTGCACTGACTCAATATTTCCATTTCTGTAGGTGAAGAAAAAGTGTAGCACGGATGTGGAACATGAGTAACGTAGAAGTAAATATCCTCGGAGTAGTGAAGCAACTCAAATCACTTAATAAAAGCAAGTCTTCTGGTCCAGACTGTATACCAATTAGGTTCCTTTCGGAGTATGCTGACGCGTTAGCTCCATACTTAACAATCATATACAACCGTTCGCTCGACGAAAGATCCGTACCCAAAGACTGAAAAGTTGCACAGATCACACAAATATTCAAGAAAGGTAGTAGGAGTAATCCACTAAATTATGCCTCATATCGTTAACGTCGATATGCAGCAGGATAACATATATTTTGTTCGAACGTAATGAATTATCTCGAAGAAAACGGTCTATTGACACACAGTCAACATGGGTTTAGAAAACATCGTTCTTATGAAACACAACTACCTCTTTATTCACATGAAGTGCTGAGTGCTATTGACAAGGGATTTCAGATCGATTCCGTATTTCTGGATTTCCGGAAGGTTTTTGACAGAGTACCACACAAGCGGCTCGTAGTGAAATTGCGTGCTTATGGAATATCGTCTCAGTTATGGATCTGTGATTTCCTGTCAGAGAGGTCACAGTTTTTTGTAATTGACGGAAAGTCATCGAGTAAAACAGAAGTGATTTCTGGCGTTCCCCAAGGTAGTGTTATAGGCCCTTTGCTATTCGTTATCTATATAAACGATTTGGGAGACAATCTGAGCAGCCGTCTTCGGTTGTTTGCAGATGACGCCGTCGTTATCGACTAATAAAGTCACCAGAAGATCAAAACAAACTGCAAAACGATTTAGAAGAAACATCGAAATGGTGCGAAAAGTGTCAGTTGACCTTAAATAACGAAAAGTGTGAGGTCATTCACATGAGTGCTAAAAAGAACGCGTTAAACTTCGGCTACACGACAAATCAGTCTAATCTAAAAGCCGTAAATTCAACTAAATACCTAGGTATTACAATTACGAACAATTTAAATTGGAAGGAACACATGGAAAATGTTGTGGGGAAGGCTAATTAAAGACTGCGTTTTATTGGCACGGCACTTAGAAAATGTAACGGACCTACTAAGGAGAGTGCCTACACTACACTTGTCCATCCCCTTTTAGAATAGTGTTGTGCGGTGTGGGATCCTTACTAGATAGGACTGACGGACATCGAAAAAGTTCAAAGAAAGGCTGCACGTTTTGTATTATCGCGAAATATGGGAGAGAGTGTCACAGAAATGATACAGGATTTGGGATGGACATCATTAAATGAAGGGCGTTTTTCGTTGCGACAGAATCCTCTCACGAAATTCCAATCACCAACTTTCTCCTCCGAATGCGAGAATATTTTGTTGACACCGACTTACATAGGGAGGAACGATCACCACGATAAAAAAAGGGAAATCAGAGCTTGCACGGAAAGATATAGGTGTTCATTCTTCCCGCTCGCTACACGATATTGGAATAATAGAGAATTGTGAAGGTGGTTCCGTGAACCCTCTGCCAGGCACTTAAATGTGATTTGCAGAGTATCCATGTAGATGTAGATGTAGATGGAACATACTGGCGGCGCTCCTAGCACGGCAAAGCGGAGAGGGACGTCATCCGAGGTGTTGACGAGCAGCAGCTGCAGCTGCAGCGTCTCCTGCGTTGACGCCGGACACTGCAGTGGTGGTGTGGGGCCCTCCAGGCGCAGCTGCAGCAGGCCGTGGGGCCAGCACACGGCGATTGGCAGCACTGGCAGCGTCAGCGGCGGAGCCAGCGGCGGCGGGGGATCCCCGGGCAGGCGGGTCAGCACGCGCGCCTCCACCTGCGCGCCACGCAGCTCGCCCTCTGCCCACACACCGCAGCGCCACGCCTCCTCCGCCAGGCACGGTCTGCATCCCAAGCACAGCAAGGTCAGTTGCAAGCAGAACGAAGGTGCGGCTTAATCTCAACAACAGTATAACAGCAGAGTTGAGCACATTAATTTGAACCAATAACATAGGAACTCTCTTCAGCTTCAGGTCTCTCCAGTGTACTTCCGCCAACTGGTCTGGCATTTCTTTCTTTTGCTGGTGCCTTTTTTCTGCAATGACGCAGGGTCGGCACGGTTAATTGGTGTTGGCAAGGTTAATTTAAGGGGTGACCGGATGCCCTTCCTGCCGCCACCCCGTACCCCCGGACGGAATGAATGTACCCCAACTGTCTGTGTCTGGTGTAATCCATGGAATAGTGCGAATGTGTTCAGATGTCTGCGAGCCGTGTAACTGAGGCGGGACGTGGGGACCAGCTGGGTATTCACCTAGTGGGATGCGGAAAACCGCCTAAAAACCACATCCAGGCTGGCCGGCACACTGGCCTCCGTCGTTAAGCCGCCAGGCGGATTCGATCTGGCGCCAGCGGGCCTACCCGAGTCCAGGAAGCAGCGCATTAGCGCCCTCGCCTAACCTAGCGGGTTGCCGACTGCTCTGGCATGCTCCTGGTTTAACATTAGAATCGCTCCCTCTAGTGTGTAATATTGTAAATATTAGTAGGAAAGTTGCTTTGCTCTTAAAGCCACGTGGGATTAGCCGAGCGGTTTCAGGCGCTGCGGTCATGGATTGTGCGGCTGGTCCCGGCGGAGGTTCGAGTCCTCCTTCGGGCATGGGTGTGTGTGTTTGTCCTTAGGATAATTTAGGTTAAGTAGTGTGTAAGCTTAGGGACTGATGACCTTAGCTGTTAAGTCCCATAAGATTTCACACACATTTGAACTTTTTTTTTTTTTTTTTTTGCTCTTAAACAGTAACCTAGTGGCAAATGATACAAAACTATGTGACGAAAAAGTATTAATAAAAATAACAAGTCCAACTGTATCACAGTGTTTGTGTTTGTTATCAACCTATGGGTCCTCATAATTCAAGTGATAGACTCTACAAGTCTTCCCTCTGTGACACTCTCTGAGCATCACCTACATATCTGGGTTAAGAAGGGGATGGATAACACTACCAACTGCACTATAGCCAGCTGGTGAGTGTATCTGCTATACACATGCACTAAAGGAAAGGTTGATCGGTTCTAGGCGGTTCTAGGCGCTTCAGTCCGGAACTGCGCTGCTGCTACGGTCGCAGGTTCGGATCCTGCCTCGGGCATGGATGTGTGGAATGTCCTTAGGTTAGTTAGGTTTAAGTAGTTCTAAGTTCTAGGGGACTGATGACCTCAGATGTTAAGTCCCATAGTGCTCAGAGCCATTTGAACCATTTGAAAGGTTGATGGGAGACAATGAGTCAGATATTGCATTTTTGTGTACCTGTCCCGCCATATGCGATGTACAAGTTGTATCATACTAAATACCGAAAAGTGATGCAGGTGAAATTATGGGAAAAATAAGCAAATACATTCTAGTAAAAATATGCCTGCAAACGAGCCACTTGCGAGATAATGCCGAATATGTAGTTACTAACCACTCAGGGCTGATTTAAGGCCCAAGCAACAGACGCACCACTTAGGGTGGCAATCAGAGAGGGGTGTCTGGGATGCCACAACTTTAAGATTTCTATACAGGACATTTAACAATTAGTAGCAGCTACTTGGGGCGTGTAGATTAGGTTCGATTCCCGGCTGGGGCAGGAGATTTTCCCCCCTCAGGGACTTGCTGTAATTGGCGGCAAAAACAGATATAATATGTGAAAATGTGTGAAGGAAGAGGGGGGTCGGGTGCCAAATGACACATAGCTTGCGTGGAAAGATGTTCTTGAAGCGGTCCTGTAGCCACTACTGACTTCAGTATGCATTATTGCCCTAGTTTGTTCAAACATATTTAAAAGATATATGTTTCTGTTAAATTGTGTCTTTGGATTAGATATCCTTCCAAGAAAACTAGAGCAGCGAAGATTTATGGAATGATCTAAAGTTGTTTCAAGTAAGTCATAACTTTCTGGAAAGATGAGTGCAGTGTTGCACTCAAATGGGAGAACAACATATGGAACGGCTCCTTTAACAGATGAGAGTCATTTTATTATCACTGTTATTATTATTATTAACATTGCAATTATTATTATTATTATTATTAACTTTGGTTTACTCAATTATGACTTTTGTTGTAGATACAAAAAATGTATTTTAAATACTGGATAATTTCTTTTACAGCGCTTTCTCTTTTAAAATTAGTACAGAGTTTGATTTGCAATTAGTAACTGAAGTTCAATACATTGGGAAATTCTACTGAATTAAAAAATTTGTAGAAATCTTCACTTTTGCTAGTTGGCCAAGTTTCACCTTTCATTGTTACTCTTTTCAGTAGCATGTTTCCCTGCCCATTCAAGTTGCTACATTCCAATAAGCTACTGTCCACAGTTTGGTTTCCTTGAGTATATTGACACATGATGCCATTGGTTAGTCCGACTTGATTGGAGTAAGCCTTCAACTTTCTAGTCGGCCCCCGTAAGCTGAGTGGTCAGTCCGGCTTTCGCCGCCGTGCAGTGCGGACGTGTTGTTGTTTCCGCCTGCGGAGCGCGCGCGCTCGCTGTTGTTTACATTCCAGCGGCCCTCACTTACGTGTCGCTTACGTGTAATAGAACCATGGCCAACCGTTTTCGAAAATCAACTTTACGATTCAACTTCTGCAACGAATGCACACGACCAAAGGCCTTGGAAGTGGAACACTTCCTACGCGACGTTGCTAAGATCCCAGCTTCTGACATCTTGGGCATCCATTTGTCCATATTAAGCAGTACTGTGTACATCAAAGTCGTCAATGACGCGGTATGTGAAAGAATACTTCGTGACACCAACCATTGATTACGCTTTTGCCATGCCGACGGCAATGTCGGAGCGGTCACTGTCGACCATGCCGGCTTAGGAATGCGCACCATACGAGTTTTCGAACCCCCTTTCGATCTTCCGGCGGAAGACGTTATCGCGGCTTTCCGCCCCTATGGCACTGTACATGGCCACACTGCCGAACGCTAGGCGCAATTCCAAACGTACCCCGTTATTAACGGTGTACGGCAGATCACCATCGACCTCCATCGCTGCGTGCCATCTTACCTGCAAATTAGCGGGTGCCGCGCGGTTGTCATATACGGCGGCCAACCCAAGACCTGTTCCGGGTGCGGCAAAGAAGGCCACCTCAGATCTGAGTGTCTTCAGCGACGAATCACCCAATTGCCAGCCGCTACCGTGGCACCTCCGGCTCCGACGACGGTTTTACCGATCACCTAAGCATCGGCGCTCTCTTCCCCTCCCACCGGCCGCCGCCCATCGGACCACGTACCGGTGACCCTTCCAGCTGCTACGGATACCGCCGGGGCCGACACGTCGCGCTCAAAGCCTGACGCTACTCCGGCGCCACTACCAACAGCGACGACTTCCGACACCCACCCGCCTGAACATATGAACGCCCCTTCATTTGACGTTCCCGCGACGTCCTTCCTCTCAGAGCGACGCGACTCCCTCCCGTCTTCCGACACGGAGGGACGAACCCGCAAACAACGTTCACCTAAGAGGCGCAAGAGGAGGCGTCGTACTGTCTTGGAACGAGACGGATCACCTGCCCCTGATGCTCCAGAGGCCGTCCAACCCGACGAGGCCTCGGAGAACCTACACGACGATACGAATGACGACAACATGACGCCGACTGTGGATGTGTCGATGCCTACTCTACTGGCTCGCTCAGATGCTCCTGAACTAATGGACTCCACCAATGCGACTGCCGCCGAGACGTCCTCCGCCCCTACGGCCGAAGTGGAACGTACGACCATCACAACGACAACGCCTTCAATGGTGTGGAGTGAGGACGTCGATGAGGACCCGGACCACACGCTGGGGCAGAGTTACCCCCGACGGAAGCATCGTCACGCCGCTGATAACGCCGTCAGGTGGGGTACGGCACGACTCGCCGTTGCCTCGCCCCTCTTCATCCTCCGCTGGTGGAGTTCCCCTCCACGGCGGGGTACGGCTCCAAACCTACCGAATAGCGACGATCAACACTAACACCATCAGCTCACCCGTGAAACTTCAACTGCTGCGAGAGATGATATGGGCGTCGGACGTCGATATCGCACTACTACAGGAAGTACACTTGGCCACACTTCCAGACGTCGCGGGATATAACACTTATCCTTCTCCTGGTGACCACCTGGGACGCGGCGTAGCCATCTACGCCAGAGAAGGCATTCCAGTGGCCGATATCACATACCTTCCATCTGCCAGAGGTATGGCCGTCACCGTCATGGGGACGCGTATCGTCAACATTTACGCTCCGTCAGGCTCCACCCGCAGACGCGACAGGGCACTCTTCTTTCAGAAGCAATCGCTCCTTTGTTTCTTGGACGCTGCGACCATTACCTGCTTGGGGGTGATTTTAATTGTGTCTTCCATCCTAACGATCAAGTGCCCCACTACAACACCTGTCAAGAACTGCGTCTTGTCGTCCGAGATCTGTTGCTCCGCGACACTTGGGGAGTTCGGCACGGCGACGCGCCTGGACATACATACCAGACGAGTCACTCCGCGAACCGCCTTGATAGAATTTACGTCTCTCGGGAACTCACACCTGCAGTCCAAGGTGCAGAACTTTGGCCCCTGGCCTTTTCGGACCACTGTGCCTACATCTCCAACATTCTCTTCCCCAAGCAAGTGGTCTGGCGTAGTCGTGCACCGTGGAAGCTAAACACCTCCCATCTTCATCTTCATGGTCTCGAATGTCTTCAACGTGTTACCGAGACATGGGCCACCTGTAAACGTCGCTTACCTACTGCACGACCTTGACCTGGTGGCTGGAATGCGCCAAACCTGCCATTCGACGTACTTTGATTCAGTATGGAAAGGAAGTTGCTATGTGGCGCCGGCACACTACCGACTATTTCTACGCCGTTCTCCGCGACCTGGACGCCCAACCGCCCACCCCCGACACCCAGAGGGAACGCAGCGGGATTAAGGCGCAAATTGCAACTTTGACACGCCGTAGACTGCAGGGAGCTATGGTGCGAACCCGATGTCAAGATTCGGCGGAACAAGAACATCCGACCATGCATCATATCGCCTCCGATAGGAAACATCGACGACAACAACTCATCACCGAGATCACCACCTGTCGCGGCCAGCACGTCACTTGCGAGGCCGAAATCGTCAGTGCCTTTGTCGACCACTACCGCACAATGTACCAGGAGGAGACTACCAACAACCACGCTGAGGAGTCTGTGTTACCCCACGTAACTCGCACCCTCACCAGCGACGAAGCGGACGAGCTGATGGAACCCATTATGCGTTACGAAATCCACGATGCAATCAAAAAAGGTGCTCTGAATAAGTCACCTGGTGTCGACGGATTGCCGATAGAATTTTATCGCGCTTTCTTCACACTCATGGCGTCACGGTGGACAACGATGTTTCATGAACTGATGACGGTGGGGAACGCCGTACCGCCGTCCTTCGTCACGGGAATTATTATACCCATCCACAAACCGACAAAATGTGTGACGACAGCACATTACCGTCCCCTGACTCTACTTAACGCAGACTGTAAAATTTTTACGCGCCTACTGGCAACGCGATGCCGCAAGGTCCTGCCTAGCATTCTATCCCCGGAACAGACAACTCCGGGCGGCTCAGTTAATATACAAACGACCACAGGAGAATGTCGCGATTTAATTGCACTGGCAGCGGCGTGCAGACTCCGCGCCGCAGTGGTTGCCATTGATTTTGACAGCGCATTCGACAAAGTGCAGCATCTTTTTCTGTTCTCAGTGATGAACCGCATGGGTTTTCCACCAGCCTTTATCGATGTCATCCGGCGCCTGTACGGCACCGCCGAATCGCTGATTCAGGTTAATGGCCGTGTGGCGGGACCAGTGGCGATCCGGCGTTCCGTACGGCAAGGCTGCCCACTTTCGACCCTACTCTATGCCATAAGCCTGGAGCCACTCATCGGGAGTCTGGCGAGCCACCTTTCTGGTCTCACTTTGCAACAGCACAGTTTTCGATGTCGTGTTTATGCGGACGACCTCCTCCTCTTGATCCGCTCACGGAGTGAAACACACACGGTACTTAATTTGATATCAACGTATGGCACTGCAGTGGGCAGTAACATGAATGTGGCTAAATCCGCGGCGATGCCCATTGGACGCGGCCTCTCACACGACGACTTAGCAACTCTCCCGTGTGTACAAAAACTACGATACCTTGGTATCATTTTCACCTCCACAGTGCGCCGCTCCGCTGCCATCAATTTTCGGCGTGCACTCCAAACGACGGTGCGACAAAATCTTCTCCGACGACTCGATTCTTTACAACGTGTCCAATACCTCAATCAACATGTGGCATCCAGAATGGTCCACATTGCACAGGTCCTCCCGCTGCCATTAACTATTGAACGCAGCCTCCAGGCTGCCTTCGGATACTTCCTTACGGCCGGTACCGTCTTTAAGGTCCGCTACGACACGCTCACCCTTCCCCCGCGAGCGGGGGGCCTCGGCCTTGTCAATGTGCGACTCCTTGTACATGTCCACCATGCACAAGCAGTGGCACGGGGGCACCTCCCTTACGCGCAGCTTGCTGGAAATTCTTGTGCCCGCGACCATAACACCACCAGTACCAGTCGGACACATCAAGCACCATCTGACGCACATTTCTGATTTCATCGGCGACTTCAGTTATGCTCACACACACTTACCGACCACGCGTTCTCCTCGACCTAAAGATTTTTACACCCCACTCCTTCGTTCCATATCCAGCAACAATATCGAACTGAGACATCCGTCCACGCGGTGGCCCACGGTTTGGCGTCACATCCACCAGCCTTTTCTTCCCTCCAACGTCCGGGCAACATGGTACCAAGTCGCAAATGAAAAATTCGCTACAAATCATCGTCTTCACGCCATCGGACTAAAGGACTCTCCACTTTGTTCCATTTGCCACCTCGTGGATGACGATGTCCGTCAACTGACTTGTGCTGCCACCAGTGACGTCAGGAAACTTGCCCGACAGTTCGTTGCCTGTTACCTCCGCGTTCCGCCGGACTCGGTTGATCCATGGACCTTTATCCATCCTGAGAATACTTATTTCCCCGCTACCAAAAATCATGCGATTGTATGGGTCAAGGGATGGACGATCACCTACATGTATAATAATGGCGACAAATCACGCCTTGATTTCTGGCAGTACTTACAAACCGCCCACAGTGAAATCGAACACCGACCGCGCTACCGCGCCTTCTTCGCCAATTACCTACATGCGATATTTATGTCACCCCCGCTCAGTTGGTTGGTGCCACACGCCGACAGCACTCCCGCCCCCCCTGCTGACATCTGAGACCCCCCGCGCTACTTTCTACATTGTAACCCACAGTGGAGTAGGCGCATGGACACGCGCCTCCTTTCTTTTATCCACTGCACCAGGAAACACTGGTTTTTCCCTCACTCCACTGTATATTGCTTCACACCTCTTAGCTTACATCAGTATTATTTTTTTTTTCCTGCACCTTGTTCATAAAAAAAATTGCTCGCCTTGTACGAGTATAATGTCTTGTTTTATTTTCGCCGGAAGGATGGCATTTCTGTAATATTTAGGTTTGTACCAACAAAGATCTTTTGTTCATTTACCCTGTTCCTGGTGAAAAAAAATAATAATAAAAATAATAAAATAAAACAAAAATAAATCAAAAGAAAAAAGAAAAAGTGGTCAGCGCAGTGGAATGCCAAACCAAAGGGCCTGGGTTCGATTCCCGACTGGGGCAGGAGATTTTCTCCGCTCAGGGACTTGCTGTTGTGTTGTCCTTCTCATCATTTCATCCCTATCTCCGACGCGCAAGTCACTCAATGTGGCGTCGAATGCAATAAGTACTTGCCCTAGCGGCGGAACTTCCCCAAAAGGAGACTCCAGGCCCACAATGCCGTATGCTCATTTCTATTTTTCAGCTTTCCAGATTTTGTTAACTTCGCTGCAAAATTAGGAGAGATTGGCAATCTGATCACCAGTCACTGATGCACCAATGGAAAATATTCTTTATAATGATTCCTTTTATCTAGTGTTACCATTACTTTGTTTCATGAAAAAGGGTTTGGGATGTTTAATGCAGCTACCCTCCTTTAGTGATCTGGGTGCCTGGTCTCCAAGTTCATTTCTGCATATGCCTGTATGAGCTTTAATTCATTTAAAGTCTGTAACATAGTTCTGCTTTTACAACATTTTATCTTATTTCTTCAATTAGGGTGGTATGATGGTTTTGATTTCTCAAAGAATGTAATGTTGTTTTACTGACAGTCCATAATACGGCCATTGCTTGTAAGCCATCTAATGTGTTTAGCTTTTGGAGACCCTTTAAAATGTCAAAGCACTATGCCCGATCGTTTGAACATTCATTTCCAGTTTATACACTCCTGTAAATTGAAATAAGAACACCGTGAATTCATTGTCCCAGGAAGGGGAAACTTTATTGACACATTCCTGGGGTCAGATACATCACATGATCACACTGACAGAACCACAGGCACATAGACACAGGCAACAGAGCATGCACAATGTCGGCACTAGTACAGTGTATATCCACCTTTCACAGCAATGCAGGCTGCTATTCTCCCGTGGAGACGATCGTAGAGATGCTGGATGTAGTCCTGTGGAACGGCTTGCCATGCCATTTCCACCTGGCGCCTCAGTTGGACCAGCGTTCGTGCTGGATGTGCAGACCGCGTGAGACGACGCTTCATCCAGTCCCAAACATGCTCAATGGGGGACAGATCCGGAGATCTTGCTGGCCAGGGTGGTTGACTTACACCTTCTAGAGCACGTTGGGTGGCACGGGATACATGCGAACGTGCATTGTCCTGTTGGAACAGCAAGTTCCCTTGCCGGTCTAGGAATGGTAGAACGATGGGTTCGATGACGGTTTGGATGTACCGTGCACTATTCAGTGTCCCCTCGACGATCACGAGTGGTGTACGGCCAGTGTAGGAGATCGCTCCCCACACCATGATACCGGGTGTTCGCCCTGTGTGCCTCGGTCGTATGCAGTCCTGATTGTGGCGCTCACCTGCACGGCGCCAAACACGCATACGACCATCATTGGCACCAAGGCAGAAGCGACTCTCATCGCTGAAGACGACACGTCTCCATTCGTCCCTCCATTCACGCCTGTCGCGACACCACTGGAGGCGGGCTGCACGATGTTGGGGCATGAGCGGAAGACGGCCTAACGGTGTGCGGGACCGTAGCCCAGCTTCATGGAGACGGTTGCGAATGGTCCTCGCCGATACCCCAGGAGCAACAGTGTCCCTAATTTGCTGGGAAGTGGCGGTGCGGTCCCCTACGGCACTGCGTAGGATCCTACAGTCTTGGCGTGCATCCGTGCGTCGCTGCGGTCCGGTCCCAGGTCGACGGGCACGTGCACCTTCCGCCGACCACTGGCGACAACATCGATGTACTGTGGAGACCTCACGCCCCACGTGTTGAGCAATTCGGCGGTACGTCCACCCGGCCTCCCGCATGCCCACTATACACCCTCGCTCAAAGTCCGTCAACTGCACGTACGGTTCACGTCCACGCTGTCGCGGCATGCTACCAGTGTTAAAGACTGCGATGGAGCTCCGTATGCCACGGCAAACTGGCTGACACTGACGGCGGCGGTGCACAAATGCTGCGCAGCTAGCGCCATTCGACGGCCAACACCGCGGTTCCTGGTGTGTCCGCTGTGCCGTGCGTGTGATCATTGCTTGTACAGCCCTCTCGTAGTGTCCGGAGCAAGTATGGTGGGTCTGACACACCGGTGTCAATATGTTCTTTTTTCCATTTCCAGGAGTGTATTTCATCAGGTACGTTGGATTTTTGTTGATGTAAATAGCTCTGTCTGACCCTAGTCATTAAGTTTTTCGTCTGTCAGTGAATACTTCTATCAAGCACTGCCTCCAGTTATATCTTTCGTTGACAAAGGGATTATGAGTCGAATAAAGTCAGTTTTCATGAGGAACAGCAGTTTCTAATTTTCGTTAAGCAGTTCCAGTTTCAAGATGGTTGCCCAGAAAGTAATGCACCTCATTTTTTCTCAATTAAAAACAATGCTACGAATGCGAAACGTTGCATATGTATTATTTGAAGTTTCCTGAGTGAGTGCGCCACGTTTCCGTCACTTCTGACAGACAGTATAGCTGCAGGACAGTTTCAAAATGGCGTCTGTAGGTGGTGTACGCTACAAGCAACGTTCCATCACTGAATTTCTCACTACAGAGAAATAAACTGTGCGGAATATTCACAAACGCTTGTGCAAAGTCTATGGAAAATCTGCTGTCGACAGAAGTACAGTTAGTCGCTGGGCATGTAGGGTGAAGTCATCAGAAGGTGGTTTGACAGAGCTCCACTATTTTCAGAGGTCGGGGAGACCATCCATGGCTGTCCCACCTGACACACGTGACCTAGCCCCCTGAGACTACAATTTGTTTGCGCCATTAAAGGATACCATTCGTGGAAGATATTTTGAGGACGATGAGGAGTTGATTCACACAGTGAAACACTAGATCGATCACCAGGACAAGGATTGGTACTGACAGGGCATACACGCCCTTCTTTTGTTCTGGAGGAAGGCCCTTGAATGGGATGGAGATTATATGCAGAAATAGGGTGTGTAGATAAAACACCATTCTTTCGTGAGTGTAATTCTCGGTATGTCCAGTAAAGAATTATTGAAGAAAAGAATGCGTTGCATTACTTTCTGGGCGACCCTCGTAATTGCATTGTACTCTGAGTGTGCCAGACACCACTGGAAACCTACCGAGGACCTGATGAGTCCATGCCAGCAGAATTGCTGCTGTATTGCTTTTCAAAGGTGGACCTACACGCAATTAAGCATTTGGTCGTAATGTTATGGCTCATCACGCTGGAGTAAACAGCAGAAGACTGACCTAGGCCACAGCCTGAGCAAGAACTCGGCACAGCCATCCTCCGGCCTGAGCACAGCGTCGTGGCAGGGCAGCAGCTGCAGGAGTCCGCAGCGCTGCAGTGGCTGGGGGCCCGTGCTGAGGCGTAGCGAGAGGGGGCCCAGTGCAGGGGGTGCACGCACGCGCAGCAGCTGCTGCAGGGGGCCTGCGCAGTGCGCCGGTGCACACCAACCCGCGCCCAGCTGTACCCCGCCTTCTGGCTCCAACCACACTGGCAGCCGCAGACACACCCCTACTGCCTCCAGTTCCACCTGAAACCCATCACCGTCACATCCCTACTTCCTGTGTTCTGTACCATTAACTACCCTTCTTTACCTTCCTTTCCAAGTGCACAGGCGATTTCCCTCCTGTTCCTTCTCTAATATGAGTTTGTGATCCATCTCTCATGACTTCATCATCGATAGGCAAGTAAACACCAATCTCCCTTTCTTCTTATTCCAGCACTGCCATATGGACAGAAGTTCAAGTTCACACCAAATGGCACTTAAATATTTTTGCTTCCTGACAAGGTTTTCATACATTATACAATCAAAAGTATCCGGACACCCCCAAAAACATACAATCTTCATGTTACGTGCATTGTGCCGCCACCTCCTGCCAGGTACTCCATATCAGCGACCTCAGTAGTCATTAGACAACATGAGAGAGCGGAGTGGGGAACTCCACAGAACTCATGGACTTTGAATGTGGTCACCTGATTGGGTGTCACTTGTGTCATACGTCTGTACGCGAGAGTTCCACACTCCTACACATCCCTAGGACCACTGTTTCCGATGTGATAGTGAAGTGGAAACGTGAAGCGACATGTACATTACAAAAGTTTCCAGGCCGACCTCATCTGTTGACTGACAGAGACCGCTGATAGTTGAAGAGGGTCGCAATGCATAATAGGCAGACATCTATCCAGACTATCACGCAGGAATTCTAAACTGCATCAGGATCCACTGCAAGCGCTATGACAGTTGTGTGAGAGGTGGGAAAACTTGGATTTCATGGTCGAGCGGCTGCTCATCAGCCACATATCACGCTGGTAAATGCCAAATGACGCCTCGCTTGGTGTAAAGAGTGTAAACAATGGACGATTGAAGAGTGGGAAAACGATGTGTGGAGTGACGAATTACGGTACACAATGTAGCGATCCGACGGCAGGGTGTGGGTATGGCGAATGCCCGGTGAAAGTCATTTGCCAGTGTGTGCAGGGCCAACAGCAAAATTCGGAGGCGGTGGTGTTATGGTGTGGTCGTATTTTTCATGGAGTGGGCTTGCACTCCTTGTTGTTTTGCATGGCACTATCACAGCACAGACCTAAACTGATGTTCTAAGCACCTTCTTGCTTCCCACGGTCCTGACCTGAATCCTATAGAACACTTTTGGGATGTTTCGGAACGCCAACTTCGTGTCAGGCCTCACCGACCGACGTCGATACCTCACCTCAGTGCAGCAATCAGTGGAATGGGCTGCCATTCCTCAAGAAACCTTCAAGCACTTGATTGAACAAGGCCTGCGAGAGTGGAAGCTGTCATTGAATTCCGGCATTGGAATTGATTGCATAGTGTATGTACCTCATCTTGCTGTAATACCCTACACTGTCAAGTTACATCTCCCATTTGTGACATCCAGAGGGTGAATCAACTGCCTCTACCTATGAGTTTTACGCAATCCACAACAGTTTCAGAAACCACGCTCAAGATTTTCTTATTCTCTCACTCGCTACAAGCAAACTGTAAGTCCTACAGAAAAAATGCAGGACCTTTTTGTAGGGCATTTTGTACTGAAATACATTTTCACTGGAGGCCATGGTTTTCGAGTTATTCGAGAAAAACGCGTTTGAAGGTTACTTTTTTACTGTTTTCCTGAATAATCCGAATAGTATGGCATTTAGGAAAACATATCACAGAACAAAATTTAACTACATTATATTTCCTAGACGCATGCTGTTCATTTTTTCTGTAGGACTAACAGTTTGCATGTAGCAGGCGAGAGAATATGAAAATCTAGAGCATGATATTTGAAAGTGTTGCAGGTTACATAAAACCCATAGGCAGGGGCAGCTGAATGACCCTGTATAGTGCCAGGCAAGTACACACACATTTCGAAAGATGTGCATGTGAAATAAGTACTCATATATAAGGGAACTGACAGGCCGACTACGAAGAGGAGATGGCAGATGAAAAAATGAATAATATTCCTTTTCTGTGAACAGAAGAATTGTAGTGACAAGTTTTACTGCAAGATGCCCCCACAGCACTGTCTTTGAATCAGTTGAAAAACCAGAATACATGGGCGTCTTCAGTCAGGTCAGTGTGTGTATTTATAAGCTGGTGGCTGACAGGGAAAATGAAATCAGTCTACAAAGGCTTTTGCTTACAGGGCCATCTAAAAATTTCGGTAGAGTATATATGACCTGTACCAAATAGGACTTAAGAAAGATACTCAGCGTATACCAAGAAGGATGGCTTGAATGGGCATAGGTTTGTTCTGCCAACAGGCAAGCGTTACTGATATGCTGAAAAACTTAAAATGGTTGATGCTTGAAGGCAGACACAAACTCTCCCATAAAAGCTTACTTACAAAGTTTCAGGAGCCTGTTTCTAGTGCGGTCCCTAGGAACATACTGTACCACAACTACATACACATCGCTCATGTAGAGGTCGTGTCGACAAAATTAGACTAATTACAGCATATGCAGAGATTTTTTAGCAAACTATTTTTTCCACGTTCTATATGCGAATGGAGCAGGAACAAGACCTAATATCTGACACAACGTTAAGTACCCTCTGCCATAGACATCTCAGTGGTTTGAGAGTGCTGATTTATATTGTTTGATGTTTTCAATGGTGTGTGTTTTGACTCTTTTATGTTCTGAAAGAGGGGCTAGTCTCTGTGACTTGATCCTAGCCCCTAAAATTAAAAAGATACCGAAAAGGCTACTTCTTCATGATGTAGAGGAGATTGTAAGAAATGGCTGAAAATGTCGAGCAGCGCTTACGAAAACTAGAACTACGACTTATCTGAAGCATATGAAATGCTAGTAATTCTAAACGGTATGTATCAGAAGCACTTGGCATGATTATCTGTCAACAGTACCTGACTATTTGCAGGAAACAACTGAGGTTCTTTTTAGGTCCTTCCTCGCATTTAAAACCACTGTTTTCATGAGCGAGATGAGCAATTTATACAAATCTGGGAAAGTGGTCAGTTTTTGGGTTTGAGGAGGCAATATTTATGAAGAAGTAAGTGTGTGCGATTCTGTAGGTAAACTATGTGATGAAATGGCCTTTGGTACTATCGCGAATAACTAGTATAATCGAAACAGCCAAGCTCGACTTGACATTGATATGTAAGATGAATGTATACTATGACAGTGAATGAAAATCAGTTGACAGTAAAGACAGGCCGCTGCCCAAAAAAGACGGAGTCAAGCAGATTCTCGTCTATTACAACAGTTCAGCAAACCCAGCTGTGTATGGAGGTCTGAAACGCACACACTGTATCTGCACTCATGCTAACAATGCTGTAGCAATTGGAAATATTTAAAGAAAATGGGTAAAGGAAGATCAGGATGCGACACTGTATCGACAATGGAGTGATTGTGAACATAGCACAAATTCCGATAGAATAAGGACAGGGAATAAATACGCTATGTCTTTTGGAAAAGAAAAATCCCAAAATTCGCTTTAATCTATTTAAGAGAAACCATGTAAAATCTAAAAATTGATAGACAGATGAAGATCTGAACTCTATTTCTCTTGAGTATAGGTGAAAACATTAACCATTGCGGTTATTTACTTGGTAAAATACTAGAATTTTCTTTATAGTATCGAACTGTATCGAAGGATATTAGAAACCTGGTATAGTGTTACTGTACTATCTTTAAACTGTTTCTACGGTTATATCTAACAGAATTAACGCAACTGCTAGCCAGTCTTGATCAGTCTGCCTGGATATCCTTGCTTGAAGATTATATTCACCAATAGAAAGTATCTCGTTCTCTAAGCGTGACAATGAGACATGATGTGATGCTGTAAGAATCAGAATGAGGCCATGAGAGTATGATGAAGATACCACTGTACTTCTCTGGTCTCTAAATCAGCTGCGTATCTGTGAGATCATTTCGACTGCTCTACTGAGAGTTTGAATCCCTGCCCCCATGTACACTTCAACAATTGTGGTAAGCACTGGATATGACACGGATCTAGTTACCACAGTACACTGTCAACGCCAGAGTAATTTCCCACTTATTTACTTATAGCACAAACATCAATTACTTGTTGTAACTGTAGATGTTTGTAATAATCTGTCAGTGGTATATGAGCAGTTTTTCTATTCACAGAGTTTATCAACGCCCAATTATTTTGAACAGTGCCACACGGTGATGACCACTGAAGGTTTAAGTTCGTCTCATCCATTATTTAAACAAACTCACATTATGTAACAAACAGTTTGTCAGGTAATCGATAAGCAATATGAACCCATTTTCAAAAATTGAAGATGTATAGCAGATACCCTCCGATTGCAAACGGTGAATTCTACCCTTAGCATAATAAGTGAATGGTCAATTGATCAGAGAGAATATGGAGTCTTTAAACCGCTCTTCGCGTCATCTGAATTCAGCAGTTTAAATCACTAGAGGGCAGCTATTCTATTTTCTGCTCTGCTCAGCACTTTTGTAATATTATTCACTACAAGTAGTTGAACGGCAAGGTACTCTTTGGATTTAGAGTATCATCTTGCATACACTGTCTAAACTCCAAATGAAACAGAAGCCTTCATACGGTATTATAAATACATAACTGCTTCTGAAGTAAATGGTGTCTTCAGTTCCTGCAGCACCTTATAATATCATCCTGTTCTTTAGTTCAGCAATCAGGCTCCTACTTTGTGTCATGGAGACAAGATTTCATGTCATCCTTTCGGCTAGTTGAGCACCGAACATATTAAATGGTTGTAGCCTGATTATATAGACAGTTCCCTGTTCTTACCAAATTCGTATTTCGAATACTGAATTTAGGTAATAAAAAAACTCTACCACGTCCCTTTGAACCACATTAAATAATACACACCATTCGTTTAGCTGATTGTAGTTTTCTTTTTCAACAATAAGGTTAATGAAGCCATCGTGGGTTACTCATATTCAATGTAGTCTTGAAATAAAAATTAAATTAAATTGGGTGCTTCTCTTTAGAGAACCCTGTAGCTCTGTTTATTTCAGGAACCATCGTTCCTGTTGTGATTGTATAAGTTTACATATTTGGTTTCAACAAGTAGAAGCAAGGAGAGTGGTAATTAGTTAACACATCTTGAAAGATTCCCACCCACTTCTTGCTACATTTCAATGTTTATTAGCAATCGCAAAAGTAATTAAAGGCAATTGGTAAATAGCCGGCCGCTGTGGCAGAGCGGTTGTAGGCGCTTCAGTCCGGAACTGCGCTGCTGCTACGGTCGCAGGTTCGAATCCTGCCTCAGGCATGGATGTGTGTGATGTCCTTAGGTTAGTTAGGTTTAAGTAAGTCTAAGTCTAGGGGACTGATGACATCAGATGTTAACCCCTATAGTGAAAAAAAATGGAAAATATATAATTGGTGAGGTTTAAGTAATTCTAAGTCTAGGGGACTGATGACCTCAGATGTTAAGCCCCATAGTGAAAAAAAATGGAAAATATATAATTGGTGATGGAGGACTCACATACAGGCAAACGAGAATAGTTTAACGACTGTGCCTCTGTGTACAGTACCCGTACCATGTGTCTCCATCCATCCATCCCTTACTACAATTCTATTACACTGAGGTGACAAAAATTATGGGATGATGATATACACATATTCAAATGGCGGTAGTATCGCGTACACGAGATATAAAAGGGTAGTGCATTGACGGAGCTGCTATTTGGGTCCAGGTGATTCGTGTGAAAAGATTTCCGACGTGTTTATGGCCGCACGACTGGAATTACCAGACTTTCATCGCGGAATAGTAGTTGGAGCTAGACGTATGGGACTCCCGTTTTGGAAATCGACAGGGAATTCAATATTCTGATATCCACAGTGTCAAGAGTGTGTCGAGCGTACCAAATTTCAGGCATTACCTCTCACCACGGACAATGCAGTGGCCGAAGGTCTCCACTTAACGACCGAGAGCAGCGGCGTTTGCGCAGAGTTGTCAGTGCTAAACCACAAGCAGCACTGCGCGAAATAACCGCAGAAATCCGTGTAGGATCTACGACGAATGTATCAGTTAGGACAGTCGAAATTAGGCGTTAATGGGTCATGGCAGCAGAAGATCGACGCGAGTGCCTTTGCTAACAGCACATCACCTGTAGCGCCTCTGCTGGGCTCGTGACCACATCGGTTGGAACCTAGACGTCTGGAAAACCGTAGTATGGTCAGATGAGCCCCCATCTCTGCTGCTAAGAGCTGATGGTAAGGTTCGAGTGTGGAGCAGGCCCCACGAAGCCATGGATCCAAGCTTTCAACAAGGCACTGTGCAAGCTGGTGGTGGCTCCATAGTGGTGTGGGCTGTGTTTACATGGAATGGACTGGGTCCTCTAGTCCAACTGAACCCATCATTGACTGGTTATGTTCGACTAGTTGTAGACCATCTGCAGCCATTCATGGACTTCATGTTTCCTAAGAACGATGGAATTCTTATGGATGACAATGTGCCATGTCATTGGGCCACAATTGTTAAGGATTAGCTCGAAGAACATTCTGGATAATTCGAGCGAATGATTTGGCCATCCAGATTGAGCGACATGAATCCCATCGAACATTTATCGGACATAATCGAGAGAACAAATCGTGCAGAACATTCTGCACTGCCCATACTTTCGCATTTATGGACAGCTA
Organism: Schistocerca cancellata; assembly: GCF_023864275.1. Taxonomy (NCBI): domain Eukaryota; kingdom Metazoa; phylum Arthropoda; class Insecta; order Orthoptera; family Acrididae; genus Schistocerca; species Schistocerca cancellata. Next base: position 250,422,228 of record NC_064632.1, read on the forward strand.
TAGAGGCAGCATGGCTCAATATTTCTGCAAGGAACTTCCAACGATTTGTTTAGTCGATGTCACGTGAAGTTACTGCACTATGGGGGACAAAAGGAGGTCCGACACTGTATTTGGAGGTATCCGTTGAATTTTGTCACCTTAGTGTATTGTTCGTTGCATCTTAATACATCACGGTATAACTCGCATGGACGACATGTGTAATTTTAATTGCAGTTTACTTCAACCCTACCGTGCTTGTGTTTGTACTCGCTGCCGCCACTGCTGTTAGAATACTGTTTTCTCTCTGTTTTGTGCCATTCCGGAAATTTCGTCATGAAGATTACTAAGGCTTAGATGAAACATAATATAGGACAATTACTGCTTCTCATAATTCATACGTGACTGTTAAACACACTGGGCCACAACAAACCCAAACGCAAACTCCTTGATAATCTCTTAATACCACCTTTTCCTCTGAGTTTCGTAATTAGTATTGTTCGCCTCGTCTCAAATCTGCTGTTTCCTGTCATTAACGTTTACTCCGCCTCTAATAGTCAACAATATTCGACATAGCACTATTCCTAAAAGTCCTGCCCACGTACATTCGTGACACAACCCATCGTTTCACTTGACTCGTACTGACACCTTGAAAACGAACATGTGCTTGAATCGCAAATCTCCCACTGTCAGCACTAGAATATCCAGGGTATGGGCACACCTCAGAGATGGTGGCCCACAGTAGATGAGGATGGTTTGATAAGTCTGGTAAATTTCTGTGAAAGAAACGAATATTTTTGTTGCGTCTTTATGGTTTGTAAGTTTGGTTATTCCAATGATCGTATAAAGTATTTCAAAAATGTACAGCGTACAGTTCATTGTTGACAGCCATCTGAATTGGTCAGCGTATCGACTGTGATTGAAAATGGAGAAAACCGAGTTTCATGCTGTTATTAAACATTTTCATTTGAAGTGCTGGACTGCCATATAAATCAAAAAAGAACTGGATGAAGTTCACGCAAACTGTATACCATCACTGAAGACCGTTTACTTTTGGATTAATGAATTTAGACAGGTCTGATAAGCACCAAAGAGGAAGTGCTGGCCGTCCAATTTAGGTCACCACAAAAGAAACCATTGACAAAATCCATGATATGGTAATGCAAGACCGTCGAATAATAATTTGTGAGATTTCTGGGACTGTAGGTATCTCAACTGAGTGAGTGCAGAATATCACGCACGGTAAATCGGCGACGAAGAAGCTGTATGCTTGGTGGCTGCCGCGATTACTCACAGTCGACCATGAGCGCATCCGGCGCAACATTTCAACACAATGTCTGGCGAGGTTTATCACAATCCTCAAGACCTTTTGCGCCGATTTGTGACTGTTGATGAAACCTGGATCCATCATTACACACCAGAGTCAAAGCGACAGTCAAAACAACGGACATAGACTGCTGAAAGTGCATTGAAGAAGATAAAGGCCATGCTGCCAGCTGGTGAGATGTTGACCACTGTCTTTATTTATTTATTTATTTATTTTGAGGGGTTCCGAAGGAATAATCCTCATAGACTAATTGGAACAAGACAGAACCATAACTGGACACTATTACGATTCTTTGTTGGACGGAATGGAAGTTGCGTTGGCTGAAAAAAGACCAAAGTTGGCAGCCAGAAAAGTACTCTTTCACAAGGATAATGCTCCATCCCACACATCGACGATAACAATGCCGAACGTGCAAGAATCGGGCTTTGAGTTGGTTTCTCAGTCACCCTACTCACCGGAGTTAGCCCAACGTGACCTCTTACTGTTCCCTAACTTGAAACTTTGACTTCCTGGGAAGAAATTTTCATGGAATGAGGAAGTGAGAGCTGCAGTCAACGAGCATGTTTCAGAGTTTGATGACTCTATTTTTTTTAAAGAGGATGATAAAGATGGAGGACTCCTGGACCATCTGTATATCCCTCAAAGGATACTATGTCGAGACGTAAGGTGAATTCAGAATGAGATTTTCACTCTGCAGTGGAGTGTGCGCTGATATGTAACTTCCTGGCAGATTAAAACTGTGTGCCGGACCGAGACTCGAACTCGGGACCTTCGCCTTTCGCGGGCAAGTGCTCTACCAGCTGAGCTACCCAAGCACAAATCACGCCCCGTCCTCACAGGTTTACTTCTGCCATTACCTCGTCTCCTACCTTCCAAACTTTACAGAAGGTCTCCTGCGAACCTTGCAGAACTAGCACTCCTGAAAGAAAGGATATTGCGGAGACATGGCTTAGCCACAGCCTGGGGTATGTTTCCAGCATGATATTTTCACTCTGCAGCGGAGTGTGAGCTGATATGAAACTTCCTGGCAGATTAAAACTGTGTGCCGGACCGAGAATCAAACTCGGGACCTTTGCCTTTCGCGGGAAAGTACTCTACGGGGCGAGAGTCGTGCTTGGGTAGCTCAGCTGGTAGAGCACTTGCCCGCGAAAGGCAAAGGTCCCGAGTACGAGTCTCGGTCCAGCACACAGTTTTAATTTGCCAGGAAGTTTCGTAAGGTGAATTGTATGCAAAACAAACATTGTTCTTGCTTCTCTAAGAGACTTATCAAACTCGAACTCGTATGACCACCTAAAAACGTAGGTATGCTCAAATCGTAAATATCCAACTGCTAACACGACAATGTCCGGCGGATGCCGACCTCCCCCAGATTCTGGCCCGCGGTAGGAACACAAAACAGTATGGTGGGATCTGGATAGCATCTGCAGAGCCAGCTGGGGGAGACAGGACTGCCTTTGGTCAGAGTGCTCACCTGTGAGAGTAGCTGTTCTTTTTCTTCTGCTTCTTCTTCTTCTTCCCCCTCCTCCTCCCCCTCCTTCTTCTCCTCCTCCTCCTCCTCCTCCTCCTCCCGTACAGAGTAGAAGCAGAGGCGGTAACGGCAGCGGTAGCAGCCCGGCTGCGGTGGTCGGAAGGTGATGGGCAGCCGCAGCTGCGCGCCGGGCGGCAGCCGAAGCCACCGGCAGGCGGCCCGCCACTGAAACTCCCTCACCGCCTCCGCAGCCGCCTCCGCCAGCAGCCACGCCGTCACCGCCTCCGCCTCCTCGCGCAGCAGCTCCGCTTCACTCTAGCCACGGGGAAAAACCCAGACCGGTACGTTAGCTCCGAAAAACCGGTATTTTTCGGTATTTGGTTGGTCTCGGCTATAACAGATGTTTTTTTATGAAAACGTAAAAACAGCAATTACCTACATCAGCTGTGCTACAATTTTTTGTTTTTAGAGGAACTTCTTTTTTTTAAAAAAAAGCAAAAAAAAAGAAAATTTAATTCGTAAAATTTGCACTACTTTGAAATATTGCGGTATTATAAAAAGTGTATATTGTATGTGTATTGTATATTGTATATTGAACAAGCAGTAAAGGAAACTAAAGAAAAGTTCGGAGTACGCATTAAAATCCATGGAGAATAAATAAAAACTTTGAGGTTCGCCGATGACATTGTAATTCTGTCGGAGGCAGCAAAGGACTTGGAAGAGCAGTTGAACGGAATGGACAGTGTCTTGAAAGGGGGATATAAGATGAACATCAACAAAAGCAAAACGAGGATAATGGAATGTAGTTGAATTAAGTCGGGTGATGCTGAGGGAATTAAATTAGGAAAGGAGACACTTAAAACAGTAAAGAAGTTTTGTTATTTGGGGAGCAAAATAACTGATGATGGTTGAAGTAGAGAGGATATAAAATGTAGACTGGCAATGGCAAGGAAAGCGTTTCTGAAGAAGAGAAGTAATGAGGAGGTATTGAATAGAATTTGGGAGAAGAGGAGTTTGTGGCATAACTTGACTAGAAGAAGGGATCGGTTGGTAGGACATGTTCCGAGGCATCAAGAGATCACCAACTTAGTACTGGAGGGCAGCGTGGAGGGTAAAAATCGTAGAGGGAAACCAAGAGATGAATACACTAAGCAAATTCAGAAGGATGTAGGTTGCAGTAGGTACTGGGAAATGAAGAAGCTTGCACAGAATAGAGTAGCATGGAGAGCTGCATCAAACCAGTCTCAGGACTGAAGACCACAACAACAACAACAACAAACATAAAAAATGGGAAAAGCGATCAGGGCTATTTTAATAATAATGGCGATCGAAAAGTGAAACAAACACGTGGCGTAAGCACTGGTACGGCATTGCCGAGACAATATTGTACCCGTTACCATGTCGCGTGACCTATTGGAAGGTTCACGTGTACATGCACTGTGCGACACTTGCACCATTTGGTCTATACGGTAGTTTTTCACTGTCGTCATCAGACATCAGTTGTATTACAGAACGCCACCATCTCTAATATTTTATGAAGTGCGGTATCAATGATGTACACTGCCTCATTTGCTTTAAAAGATTAAGAACGGGAGGAGCCGCAACGAACTTGCGACATCATATAAGGAGAAAACGTAGAACTTAACAATTCATTCATATGATAGTTTACAATAGAAACAGAAAGTAGATGATTTATTGCCTGTGGCTACATAATATGCCTTTATCTCCTTGCACCTCTTGAAAACGGACAAATTAACATGAAATATAAAGTTCTTCAACCTCAGTTTTCTCTCTTCAGCGCTGACTAATCGTAATACTCAAATAGTGGTACCACCCTCGATTACCAACACCATTTTGCAGTAGTGCTTCAAAAAATTAGAATTAACAGGAGAATACTTTCAATTTTTTGGTAGTATTCAACCACTTACCACTTTTTGAGAAAAGCAGCAAACTGTGGACGGACTAAGTTTCGTTCTATCTGCCTATTTAATTTAATATTTTGATTCTGTGTATCTTGAATATGAAGGAGTCAAAGTTCTTCAAACTTTGTTTTGTTTCTGCGTTTATTACACGGAAAAATAGGAATAATAAACCTAAAATGGATTACTTGAGAAATCGATTATTTTGTGCGGTTTTAGCACTTATGTTAAACAAACGTTGATAAAAAAAGATCTAATTGAAAACCGGTTGTTTCAGCGATAACAGCCATCCCTATCTCACTCTGCCACAGGCGTCCCCTAACTCCGTCACACAGCCGCGCGGTTTCAGGCGTCATGCCACGGACTGCGCGGTCCCTCCTACCGGAGGTTCGAGTCCTCCCTCGGGCATGTGTGTGTGTGTGTGTGTGTGTGTGTGTGTGTGTGTGTGTGTGTGTGTGTGTGTGTTGTTCTTAGCATAAGTTAGTTTAAGTAGTGTGTAAGTCTAGGGACCGATGACCTAAGCAGTTGGTCCCTTAGGAATTCACACAAATTTGAACATTTGAACACCGTCACACCAATCTCTCAAAGTCGCGCATCCCAAACTGACAGGTACTTTGGATTATTGTCGTCGCGTAGGCTTTCCCGGCATATTAATTCTTGGTAGTCACCTAGCGTTTGCTGCCGGATCCTAAGCCCCGCATCACTCGATATTTCGTTTCAATGTTGGAAGGCTTACATCAGCCGGTCGATTCGCACCGTTCAGATCAGGTTCATGGAGCATCTCTGTTATGTGAGGCTACAACAGCCGTAAGCGGTGTATCGTTTAAATGTGGGACACGGATAAAATCTGACGAGATCCTGATAGCTTCTTGTAATACTTGTTTTTGGGATAGTATTCATAAGGAACCCACTGAAATTAGATTGGCAAACAAAATTGTTAGCAGTGACAAGGGTTTTTCCCTTTCCGGGACATGAAACCCTAATCTATCAACAACACAATGTTCTTTAATGTAAGTGCCCCAAGTGTTTGGAATAGGCTTTGAGTGGACTACGTCATTGGCGCTGGTATTCTACAATGGGTGGCGTCAAAAGCTTTGTCTTGGTGCAGTTCCTACGATGGGCGACGCATGCACTGTGTACTATATGGGGGCCTATACAGGACGACGGTTTCCACACTTGGCATCAGTCTTCAGCGTCTCTCCTGAAGATGGAGGACACGCGGCTTGCCAAAATATCGAGTCACGTTGATTTTAGCATTTGTTAGCAAACGTGAAGAGACTGCCAATACTTCATAAGTTACTGATGACACAAAAAAATTGCTAGGCTGTTGCAAAGATTGGGAAGATGATTTGAGCTCACTTCAGATGTGCAATGGCGATGACGGCGGTGTGAGGAAACACGAGAAAGATAAATTCCTGTATGAAGTTTGTTGTCAACAATGAGTCACATATATAAACAATAGTTATCTTCAAAAAGTCCGCAGCTCGTAGTCTCGCAGTAGTGTTCTCGCTTCCCGAGCATGGGGTCCCGGGTACGATTTCCAGCGGGGACAGGGTTGTCACCTGCCTCGAGATGACTGGGTGTTGTTGTGTCGTCTTCATCATCATCATTCATCCCCATTACGGTCGGAGGAAGGCAATGGCAAACCACCTCCACTAGGACCTTGCCTTGTACTGCGGTGCGGGTCTCCCGCATCGTCCCCTAAGCTCAGTCAAGGACTTCATCATGGGACTTCATCATCATTTTCATAAATACAACAACGGAAAAAATCATAACACCAAAAAATAATTAATTTAGACTAGTGAAATTTAGGGAATACGTTGGTCTAGACAACATACACTCCTGGAAATTGAAATAAGAACACCGTGAATTCATTGTCCCAGGAAGGGGAAACTTTATTGACACATTCCTGGGGTCAGATACATCACATGATCACACTGACAGAACCACAGGCACATAGACACAGGCAACAGAGCATGCACAATGTCGGCACTAGTACAGTGTATATCCACCTTTCGCAGCAATGCAGGCTGCTATTCTCCCATGGAGACGATCGTAGAGATGCTGGATGTAGTCCTGTGGAACGGCTTGCCATGCCATTTCCACCTGGCGCCTCAGTTGGACCAGCGTTCGTGCTGGACGTGCAGACCGCGTGAGACGACGCTTCATCCAGTCCCAAACATGCTCAATGGGGGACAGATCCGGAGATCTTGCTGGCCAGGGTAGTTGACTTACACCTTCTAGAGCACGTTGGGTGGCACGGGATACATGCGGACGTGCATTGTCCTGTTGGTACAGCAAGTTCTCTTGCCGGTCTAGGAATGGTAGAACGATGGGTTCGATGACGGTTTGGATGTACCGTGCACTATTCAGTGTCCCCTCGACGATCACCAGTGGTGTACGGCCAGTGTAGGAGATCGCTCCCCACACCATGATGCCGGGTGTTGGCCCTGTGTGCCTCGGTCGTATGCAGTCCTGATTGTGGCGCTCACCTGCACGGCGCCAAACACGCATACGACCATCATTGGCACCAAGGCAGAAGCGACTCTCATCGCTGAAGACGACACGTCTCCATTCGTCCCTCCATTCACGCCTGTCGCGACACCACTGGAGGCGGGCTGCACGATGTTGGGGCGTGAGCGGAAGACGGCCTAACGGTGTGCGGGACCGTAGCCCAGCTTCATGGAGACGGTTGCGAATGGTCCTCGCCGATACCCCAGGAGCAACAGTGTCCCTAATTTGCTGGGAAGTGGCGGTGCGGTCCCCTACGGCACTGCGTAGGATCCTACGGTCTTGGCGTGCATCCGTGCGTCGCTGCGGTCCGGTCCCAGGTCGACGGGCACGTGCACCTTCCGCCGACCACTGGCGACAACATCGATGTACTGTGGAGACCTCACGCCCCACGTGTTGAGCAATTCGGCGGTACGTCCACCCGGCCTCCCGCATGCCCACTATACACCCTCGCTCAAAGTCCGTCAACTGCACATACGGTTCACGTCCACGCTGTCGCGGCATACTACCAGTGTTAAAGACTGCGATGGAGCTCCGTATGCCACGGCAAACTGGCTGACACTGACGGCGGCGGTGCACAAATGCTGCGCAGCTAGCGCCATTCGACGGCCAACACCGCGGTTCCTGGTGTGTCCGCTGTGCCGTGCGTGTGATCATTGCTTGTACAGCCCTCTCGCAGTGTCCGGAGCAAGTATGGTGGGTGTGACACAACGGTGTCAATGTGTTCTTTTTTCCATTTCCAGGAGTGTATTTAAGTGATTAACATTGCAAGATCACAGGTTAATGTCAAAAGCTGGTACATAATAACCGATGTAACCGCCAAATATTGAATGTAGCATGCAAAGCGCCTGCTTTGTGCTGTACAGGTGCAGTATGTCAGTTTGTGAGATCGAGTCCTATGCCTATTACACTAGGTCGGTCAATGCAGGGACGGTTTATACTGTTTGTGGATGACATTGGAGTTGCCGTCCGATGATGTCCCCATATGCGCTTTATTGGAGACAGATCTGGCGATCGAGCAAGCCGAGGCAAAATGTCGACACACTGTAGAGTATGTTGCGTTATAACGGCGGTATGTGGCCGAGCGTTATCCTATTAGAAAATACCCCTGGAATGATGTTCATGAATGGCAGCACGACAGGTCGAATGACCAAACTGATGTACAGATTTGCAGTCAGCTTGCGTGGGATAGCCACGAGAATGCTGCTGCTCTCATACGAAATCGCACCCCAGACCACAGCTCCAGGTGTAGGTCCAGTGTGTCTAGCACTGAGACAGGTGGTTGTTATTCACGTTTCCCATTAACGGCAATGCACAGGCCTGTTGGAGTGTAGGAATGTATGTGAGTTAATTTTTTAGTCCTCTAGACGACCGAATAGTGAACTAATACTTAGTGTGTGTTGGGCGGCTTTCGTGATCAGCTTTAAATTTGAGAAGATGATGCGTTTGCGCTGGACCGTTATTCCGTCCGATGTAAATTGTTTGGTTGACTGCTTCTGCATGTTTCGCGCATTTATTTAGTTGAGAGAAGATCGATTGTGGTGTGTGCCTGTTCTCTAGACATGGGAAAGACCTTAGTTGGCGTGTAAATTATAGGGCTGATTTGAGATATGTTACATCACCGACATCGAGATTCGAGAGTGGAAATAAGACTTTCCTCTATTTGTTTCTAGTTACTCAGTGGTTTACAGCACGCTGCACCTGGCTCAAGTTTGGAGTTTGTAGAGAAATAATTTCGAGTCTATGTCTTGGGAATTATGTTGCGCTAGCGATCGGTAGGATGTCGCTAGTGCTTGATATCGTTAAGTACGGCGAAAATGGTATAATATTATGCGGAAAATATGTGTGTTCTTGTAATCCCGCAGTTTGGAGATGTGCGTAGAAAAGTGAGCAAACAAGGAGCAGAAAATTAACGCGTTTGTGCCAGGGGGAAACGATCTCCAATTTGCAGAAGAGTTCCGACATCGACTTCGGTCTGCCGAGGATGCTCCGATGTAAAAAGGATGATTTTGTGTGGCGCTGAATGTCACATCTGTAGAAAGAAAGCTAGACATGGGAAAGACCTTAGTTGTCTTGTAAATTATAGGGATGATTTGGAATATGTTAGAAGACCGACTTCGGCATTCGAGAGTAGAAATATGATTTTTCTCTATTTGTTTCTAGTTACTCGGCAGTTTACAGCATGCTGCACCTGGCTCAAGTTTGGAGTTTGTAGAGAAATAATTTACAGTCTATATCTTGGGAATTATGTTGTTCTAGCGATCGGTAGGAGGCCGCCTACTGCTTGATACAGAGAAGTACAGTGAAACTGGCATAATATTATTGTGAACAATGAGAAAATAGGTATGTGCTTGTAATCCCCGAGTCTGGAGATGTCTCTAGAAAACCGAGCAGGTTCGGAGCAGAAACAGTAACGCGTTTGTGCCGAGGGGTACCGATCTCGAATTTGCAGAAGAGTTCAGACATCGACTTCGATTCGCTGAGGGTGCTGTGATGTAAAAGGAATGATTTTGTATGGCGCTGAATGTCACGTCTGTAGAAAGAAAGAAGGAAAGAAAAGGCTGAAGGTGCTTCCCTAGGACTGGGGAGCATCGTGATATATAGCCTGTGAGAGTGTAGGCATAGTGTAATTTTTCCGGTGCTGTACAGATATAAAAGATAACTGCACTGTTTGCGTAAAATGTGTATATATTGTATTGTAAAGTTAGTGTGGGTTATGATGTATATAATGTGTATATATTGCATTGTAAAGTTATTATGGCTTATGTTATGGCCTGACTAGAGAGGATGACTGTGTGTCCTATAGCAAGAGTCTTTCCATATTTGACGGTATGTATGGTAGTTTGTATGATTTAATTGTCAGTGCAATATAGCGATCTGTGCAAAATAACCGCTGAAATTCTGGTCTGCAGAAGGAAAAAAGGCGGACAGTGCTTCGATATCGAAGGTATCAGTAATTTGGCGGGTAAATTCGATAAGAGTGAAAATAATGCTGGATTGATTGACATCCTTTGTGCTGGGATATAGGAGCCTCTACATAGCGTTGAGGGCGTTTGCGTATGTTGAGATCAGGAAGAGTATCAAGTTAGGTGCGCTGGGACGAGTGAATTGGATGTTATTTTCGTAAACAGGTTCTGTTAGGGTAAGAATTTCCATGAATACAAGGTGAGAAATGTAAAAAGCGAGGGTTAACTATTTACGGGACTCTATACAATTCCCAAGAGGTCTGCTTGGCCTTTTTTTTTTCTTACAGTGCCATGTGATGTAAGAATAACATTGAGAAGGCTAGAGAGTTCTACTTGGCTCTTTTTTTTTCTTACAAAGCAATGTGACATAAGAATGAGATTGAGAACGGTTTAGATGGCGAGTCGCCACACAGACATTTCGCAGCGAGGGGAGAGCCATGCTGGGTAGTTAAGTATGGTTATTAAACAGGTGTGTCATGTCGCACTAGGAACAATGCGCCCTGTGCTATTCTGTCATCGGTGGTAAAGACATCTGCTGCTTGGAGGTATCTCGTGTGAGCACGTCTGGGAATTCTGTGATGTCAGTATAAGCGTGAGTGTATACACGAAAATACAGGGAGGCAACTTTCACCTGCATTAGGCAGTGGCTCACAACTGTGACAGCACGCGCATCCCTGTCCGGTCGCGCCAGGACATGTGTCTAGGTGAACACATATTGTGATAGGAATTTCTCTTGTGTCAAGTATGAAAAGGGATGTGTCCGCCTCATGCTTGCAGGACCCGAGCGGGGGCCTGTGCATAGTTTGACAGCTGACAGCTTCGTTGGGGTTGCTTGTGCGCTTTACTGTACAGGGGTTGGTGGAGGGTGCTTGAGTGCATTGATTTCATTATTTTGCAAGCAGGCCTGTAGGCTGTGCTATGCATTATTTGGACAGTTTACGAGTACTGAGAGTGTCTACACATCCCTCTGCTGCATTAGTTAGGAGAAGTCTGCAAGTGTGTAATGAAATTATTTATGAAAATTATGAGTTGTTTGCATGTCTGGAGAGCGTTTTTTTAGAAGTAGTTTACAGGTCTGTGGGCTGTGGGAGATGGCTCCAAGAATGTCATTTGCATCAGTATGATAAATAAAATCTTCAAATATAAATAGAGTGCAATCCTTCCTTACTCTCCCCAGCAGCCCAGCGCAGACTGAGTCATTTTCGCGCCATTTTCCCCTACAGACCACTATCTGGGGTTCTGTGATGTAGAATCACATGACTAATGTAGTAGCCAATAGGAGTGCAGCATTCTAGGGTTGGGGGGGGGGGGGGGGGTGCTACATCATGAATGAATTGAACATTGCGCTCCTACTGGGAAAATGTGAAAATTCACATTTCATAATTGAATATAAAAATAGTAAATACATTTATGAAATAATTCAAATTGAATTGAATTAAGTACTTACATAATTGATAGCTTAGATTGAAAGTGTACAGTACCACCTGACAATGAAAATAGGTACAACATTCTTCATTATTCTTGTCAGAACATATTTTTTGTAATAATAACTCAATTTCACTTAATACACTGAAGCCGTATACCAGTGTAGGAAAGAAGGACAATTTATTTATTTAATTCATCACATGTGCACTCCCACAAAATAAATCCCTACATCCAGTTTGGTGAGATCTGTTAAATGAATGAATGTATGGTCGTCTGCTAACCGCAGATAGTGAATGTGCAATATGTGATCATCTTTGAGATGATCCTTTGGTCACCTTTGGTGGAACCAAAGATATGGAACTTACCTGAGCTTTGAGCACCTGAAATGTGGCTGACCAATACAGTAGCATGCTGCTCCCCCACCTCCGCGGAGGTGCGAGATGACCTGAAGAATGGCCATGTTTCACCACTCTAGCGGTGGATCTTGTGTTGGTAAGACCTGTCTTAGGTGTGCTCCGCAAAGTCAAAAGAGTGGAGAGAATGGTATGCATCGGAAATACTTACGAGTAGTTTGGAATAATTATTTCTCTATTTCAGGAACTTTTGGGGGGGGGGGGGAGAATTAAATGACAAGGAGGTAATATTAAGGGGATCGTAGTAATCTTTGGAAGTGACCAACGGTCACAATGAAACCATGTGTAGCTATAAGTTGAAATACTTGCGAGTGCTAGTGCTAAGTTGAAATACTTCCGAGTGCTAAAGTTAAGCTGAATTACTGGCGTGTGTACTATAAGTTGGAAATATTTCAGAAATGGCGTGTGCAGGACTTGAAATTAGTGACGAGCACTTCCACGTGGTGAGTACTGTGTGAGTCTCAATCTGTGTATGAGACAAAGGATAAAGAGAAGCACTCGTCCAAGGTATCAGTTGAGGACTCGCGTGCGTGACGAATATGATCTTAATATTACTTCGCGTGTTATGTTCCCATGTGACGCTAGATTCAAACTCTAATACTCTGAGAGAGAAGCAAGGTGAGTCAGCCGTCTATCCAGCAACGCCACTTGGATTGCATTGCACAGGAAGAGTTGGTAGTAGGAAAGAAAAGTTACGAAGTGGGGCAGTGTCATGTGAAATTGGTTCAAATGGTTCAAATGGCTCTGAGCACGATGGGACTCAACTGCCGTGGTCATAAGTCCCCTAGAACTTAGAACTACTTAAACCTAACTAACCTAAGGACATCACACACATCTATGCCCGAGGCAGGATTCGAACCTGCGACCGTAGCGGTCGTGCGGTTCCAGACTGTAGCGCCTTTAACCGCTCAGCCACTCCGGCCGGCCATGTGAAATTGGGATGAATACTAATTGAAGTGGGAAAGTTGAAAGTGAAGTGATTCTAACGTTGTGACGAGTCTTTGTGATGTATTCTATGTCGCCAGTGTGATGTATTTCATGTAATTTAAGTATGTGTGGTTTGAATGTGAGAGTAGCAAGATAGGTTCAGAGGCAGTGGGTTATGCATGTTCCTTTTTGCACCGCTCGGTCTGGAGTAAATTTTCGTGATGATGGGTGTGAGAGTCGAAGTGTGAGATATAGCAAAAGATCCACCATCCTATCTAGAAAGTGCACTGTAGCGTTAGATAATTACTAGACCCTAAGATAGAGGATCACCAATGTAAAGCCATGCCCACTGGGCAGAGTTTCTCATGTGTAATTGTATAAAATGTAATGGTGTGTTTAGGTTGTCTTTGAATCATAATAGAATTTATCGGAATAAAAAAGATAGTGAAAAGAAAAAGATTGGTGGCCTTGTTCTTCGAATAGTGTGTAGTCATGATATCCAGAATTTATAATGTGTGCGCCATTCATATTCAGTGCGATGGCCACGTGTTGATCAAAGCGGTTGGGTAAGAAAGAAAATGTGGTATTGCCAGAGCGTAGTGAACCATCAGACTTGTGTAAATTTTTAATAGTCAGATGTGCGTTATCCGTTTCCGTTGCGTAATATTCAAACAGGAGAATAATTTGTAGCTCAATTGTAGGTACTAGAGCTCATAATAAGTCATTGATGTTACTCTAGAAATAAGAATAAATCCACTCGCTTTGCAGAACACTCATCTTGCAGGCCTGACTGCTTGATGCCACAGTATGAGCAAGGCATGTGGGTGCCTCTCCTAATTTCGACCCTGCCATGATTGTGCTGTTAGGGTTTGCTGTTAAGATTTTTTTTATGGGATTTGTCAAGATTTTTACTTATATTGTGATACTTATATTGTGCGCTAAGAAGTAAAATTTTTGGTTTGCAGTTTCTCTCTTGTATGGTGAGGATCTTTTATTTTTTTATGTAATTGATTGCTACGGCGTCCAAGGCTGGAAGATCGTTGTATAAATTTTTTTTTTGGTGAGGATCTTTTATTTTTTTATGTAATTGATTGCTACGTCGTCCAAGGCTGGAAGATCGTTGAGTAAATTTTTTTTGTGTAATGTCCGTAATAACTAGGTCGCAGTCGAAAAGTGTAGTCACCATGGAGAAGAGTGATTCTGGGGTGAACATAGCAGGCGGCATAGTGGAGTAAGAAGTAGGTGTCGACCCTGGGTTAATGAGCGAGAACAGCAAACATTCAGAAATGGCTGAATTGGTCAGCGGACCGCGGCCTGGTGATCCATTAGGCGGCGGGCTTTGCCCACAATCGGTGGCTTTTTCCGACGACGCGGGCGAGCCGGGAATAGGTCAGGTATGCGGTGAAAGTATAGCTACCCTTAGCGAAGCTACGGTTTCTCAGGCGAACGAGGTGAGCACACCGAAAGTAGCAAATGACAATGTGCTATTGCAGTTTTTACAGAGGATGGATAGAGATAATAAGGAAAGAGATAGGGTGAATAAGGAAAGATTGGAAGCGATGGATAAAGATAATAATGAAAGACCGGAAGCGATGGATAAAGATAGTAAGGAAAGATTGGAGTCAATGGATAAGGGAAATAAAGAGGCAATGAGGAAGCTACACTCAGTTATCGATGAGCGTCTGTCCGCAGTTAATAATCGGTAGGATGAGGGGGAGAAGAACTGGGTGCGTTGAAGCAAGTATGTGACGCCGTGAAAGTAAAAGCCAATAAGTTGGAGGTACGAATTGCAATAGAGAGTGATATTACAGAACGTAGGGACGTGTCGCCGGATGAGCGAATCAAAGAGGTAGTGGAGGACTTACTTGCAGATAAACAAGGGGCATTAGACAGCATGGAAGCTCAAGTCACCCGGCAGGAAGTGGTGCTAAATAGACACAGGGATGAAGTTGCGGAGGTAGTGGTCAGAATGAATAAGATTAGTGCAGATGTAGAAAAGATCAGTATAAGAGGCGAGACAGGCTCTGACGCAGCGAGAGGTTTATGCCGACCAGGAGGAGATACAATCACTATTACAGTTTGAAGAGGCGCAATTAGAAATAAATAGGAAACATAGGGAAGAACTAGCACAGTTGCAGTTAGCGTGCAGTAGTGAAGGTGATACACCACCAGGTAGATTGCAGAGGGAGAGTGAGATAAATTCAAAAAAAGAAAATAGGCAGAAAAAGGAAGACGAACGCAGAAAGTTAGAAGAACGGTTGTGTCGGATAAAACACGTGGCAAACCCAACTGGGTATAGTCCACGGTCGGAAAACATAAATGTGGAAGAAGAATGTAGGAGGCACTTCGTGTCGGTACAAACATACACTTGTTTTCCGGTTCCTGATAATTACCAACATCAATGCCTGTGTTGTCTCAATTTCAAGATTCATTACCTTCATCGTGGGGACCGCTCCTCAAAATGAAGTTTGTGTGTAACCATTTTAGGGACGAGGCTAGAGCGAAAATGCAGGAAGTTATTAAAGACTGTAGTAGCTACAAGAAATTTTGTGAGAAGTTTTTAAATGAATTCTGGTCGAAAAGTAAGCAGGACGAGGTTAAGCAAGGCATTTTGATGATGCCAAATTGTACCGAAGGTGGTATGAGAGATCCAGTGGCGTGCTATCAGGAAATGCTGACACGAAATAGGTATTTGGATGTGCCATACGAACCTGGGGAGCTCATTAGGATCTGTATAACGAAGTTACCAGGCAGATTGCCCAGAGATATAGTGATAGCAGGCAGAGGCTTAGACGATTCCGCGTCATTTCAGCACTTGTTACAGGAACTGAGTAATGAGAGCAACATCGTGAACGGAGACACGACTCATAGGTCAGACAGAGTCGAGGATAGGAACGGCATAAACTATCAGAATGACAGGAGAACATGGAATCAGAGGAATGACGGAAATGGAAGATGGTGAGGAAATAGAGGACAGAATTCATGGGGATATCGACCGTCAAACCGGTAAAATAGAAGATGGGACAGAGATGGAAGAAGAAGGGAAAATGAAAATGATGGGCGAATAGAGGATAGGCAGACATTGGGTTCACGACAGGACAATCACTGTTACAATGACGGAGGGACAAGTAGGTGACTACATAATAGAGGGGTACAAGCAAGGACTATTAATGATGTAAATATTAGGCATATCGATTGCGGAAAACTAAGGGAGAATCTGTTAGAGGAGGTAGGAGATGTGGGGAGTGAAGTCCACCCAATAATTAGCGTAGAAATAAATAATGTAATTGTACTGTGTGTCATCGACATGGGCAGTGTAATGAGTGTTTTGAGGGAAGATGTGTTTAAGTGTTGTAGTCTTACAAACCCATGGCCAAGGTTGCCTTTGCGAAGGATAACAGTGAGAGGGGCAGTTACAGGAAAGGGATCTGAGGTGAAGTTACAAGCACAGGTAGACTTTGTGTGCCAAGGTCTTACAAACCCATGGCCAAGGTTGCTTTTGCGAAGGATAACAGTGAGAGGGGCAGTTACAGGAAAGGGATCTGAGGTGAAGTTACAAGCACAGGTAGACTTCGTGTGCCAAGCGAAGAGGTTTAGTACAGTGTTCATGATTGTGTCGTCGCTAACTGTTGAAGGGATTTAGGCGTAAATTTTTTGAACCAATATAAAGCAGTCGTTAACATGAGAAAAGGTTCGATGGAGTTGAAACGAGATACGGAGGAAATTACATTAAGATTCGACGATTGCTTGTGTGCTAATGATAACGCACACTTAGCATTATGTCTCGCGGTAAGTCCGGTAGACAGGCACAGAATAAGGGATTCGAACAAGAGAAGAAGGAAATTCATAAATGTTTGGAGGAGGAGAGCAGGGAGAAAATCTGGGATTTACGAGGGTCCATGGTCTACAGTGAATTGCAGAAAATTTTATACGAGAACAGGAAGGTATTTAAACATGATGCGGGTACCATAAGAAATTTAGTGTATAGATTCAAGGTCAAGCCTCATAAAGAGTTTAGGGCCCAAGTGTACCCGATACCCGTTGCGTACAAAAAAAGAGTAGAAGCTGAGATCGAAAGCATGCTACAACAAGGGATTATCGAACCAGCATCCAGTCCGTACAACAGCCCCTTAGTCTGTGTTGAAAAAAAGGATGGGTCAATTAGACTAGTTTTGGACGCAAGAAGGATTAATAAGATAATAGAGCCAGAGACAGATCGGCCACTGACACTTGACGAATTGCTACAAAGGTTTCACGGGATCAGAGTTCTCAGCTCAGCTGATTTGAGAATGAGTTTATGGCAGGTGGAGTTAGATAGGGGATGTAGAAAATACACAGCTTTCTTGTGCTACGGGAAATCGTATCAATTCCGGAAACTACCATTTGGGTTAAATGAATCATCCGCGGCATTTATCAGAGCGCTAAATACTTTAATTCCTAATGAAATAAAAGATAAGGTAACACAGTACGTGGATGATGTCATGATAGCAGAAAGAAACTGAGAAGACCAGAATAGAACGTTAAGCATATTGCTCGGTGCATTGGAGAGACATGGGGTAACCGTGAATTTGGGAAAGTCAGGATTTGGACGAAAAGAAATCGAGTTTCTAGGTCACATTGTGACACCAGAGGGAATAAGACCAAATCCAGACAAACTTGAAGCAATCAGAGATTTTCCGGTGCCAAGAACAAAATATCAGCTGCGGGGTTATTTAGGATTAATCAATTTTTACAGGAGGTTTATTAAGATTGGGGGTGCAGCGACACCCAGACTATGTCTGCTGACTGGAAAGAAAACGGAATGGGATTGGGACCCTGTCGCGCAGGAAGAGTTATGAGGCGTTAAAGAAGGCATTGCTATCGGCACCTCTCCTCGGGCATCCAGACCTAGGGAAAGAGTTTTGTATAGCCACAGTCAGTTCCCGTAGTGGACTTGGGGTAACATTGTTACAAGAACAAGACCAAGGAGGAGAAGTAATACAACAACCTATTGCATTTGCGAGCCGAGTGCTTAGCAAAGCCGAGAGAAATTACACGGTAACTGAGCTTGAAGCTTCGGCAATAGTATGGGGTTTTAGTAAGTTTAGATACTATTTGTATGGGAGGCATACTAAAATCTATACCGTCCATAAGTCACTACAGTTTCTGATGTCGGCCAAACTTAACCATAGACGACTCGCTAGGTGGGCACTCTATTTACAGGGGTTTCAATTTACGGTCATGTATGTTCCTGGACCACAGAATATAACGGCAGATGCGTTGTCGAGGAACCTAGTAGGTCATGGTCAATGCTTTGATGAGGAGGTAAACGAGAACAGATATGACGTATTGTATATGCAGGGCGTGCCGTTCGAGAAATACATAGGGGCGGTACTCACAAATATCGCGAAAGAGCAGGATAAAGAAGAGTCATGGAGAATGGTGAAGGACAGAGTTAGAGCGAACTTAGATGCCAATATAGCGCGCTTCTATACAATTGAGAACGGGGTCCTTTTCAACCGTAGAAATCCGAACACACAGGACTGGGTGTTGTGTATACCAAATGAAATAGTCAACAAGCTGATCGGGTATACGCACATAAGTTATGGGCATTACGGGTCAAGGAAATGCTGTAAGAAATTAAGGGAATCAGTTTATTTCATTAGTATGGAGAGTAGGATCAAGAACGTGCTTGGTAGTTGCAAATTGTGCCAGAAGACAAAATCGTTAACTATCTCATGCAAAGCACCGCTTTTTCCGATAGTGTCGGGTAGATTGAGGGAATTCGGAGCAACAGATTTGTTTGGGCCGCTACCTAAGTCAGTGCAGGGATATAGATATGTTTTGGTAGCAGTGGAATTGGTGTCAAAGTATGTTACTTTTACCGCATTGAAACGTGCTACGGGAAGGACAGTAGCAGCAGCGATCGTTAAAAACTTTTTGCAAGAAATAGGAACTGTAGAAAAGTTCATAGCTGACAATGGACCACAATATAGATCCAGACAATGGCTAACCACACTGAAGAGAAGAGGGATAAAACCGGCTTTCATATCCCGATACCATGCTGCAAGTAACCACAGTGAAAGAGTGGTAAAAGAACTGGGAAAGTTGTGGAAGATCTATTGCCACAGGCAACATAGAAGTTGGAGTATTTTTCTCAAAGATTTTCAGGCATCCTCAATGAGCTACCACATGGAGCAACTGGTTTATCACCAATTACGGTATTAAAGAATGAACCACTACCAGATCGAGTCATGGAGCACACGGAAATTGTCAAGATTGCGATAGAGTGTATTAAGAAGGCAGCTAAGGATAGGCAGGAGAAGCAGAAAGGAAAGATCCGTAAGATCGAATTAGCAGTAGGAGACAAGGTTCTAAATAAAACTCATCGATTATCAAAGAAGCACAGATTCTTAACTAGCAAATTCTTTACTGTGTACAGTGGACCATTAAGAGTGAGGCGGATTGTCCATGAAAATGTTGGACTGATTGAGACGATCAAGAGAAAACAGTCGCGTGGGCTTCATCATATTTCTAACATCAAATTATGGAAAAGTTAAGGATAGATAGAAAGTAGGCAAGTTATGGTAGATAGTCAGTGTATTTATTTGTGGTGTGTAACATTGTGCAGGGTCAAATCGAACGTAAGAATTTTCAGGCGGGTTGTCAGGAAGTATGACGGAATAGACTGGTCGACTGAGTCATGAACAGGAGTCGACAGAGTGGCGTATGTACGTATTTTTTGTCATATGGATAAGGATTAAGCAGAAACGACGTGATGATTAATGAGTGGATAAAGATGGTAGATAGAGAGAGAAGCGACGTGATAAATAGTATTGGATAAAGGTGATATTTAAAGAGAGAATCGACGTGAAGCAGTGTGATTAATAAAGAGAAATTCGACGTGATGGAACAGTGGTAAATAAAGGTGAGTAGAATTGAATAATGTGGAGATGTCTTAGCTGTTTGTTACAGAGAGGCCTGTGTATGCTGCAATCGAGATTGAGGCGAATGGCGAAGGAAGACCAGGAAACGATGGAGTAATGGACGGTCGGAGAGCCGAAATATGAATGAAGAGATGAGGACAACAGCACAACGTGAAAGGACATAAAGGGAGTATGAGATCCAGATGGTGAACGTTGTGGAATACTGACGAAAGATGTAATATAAGTGTAAATCTAATTCTTACCATAACATTTGCAATATGGCAAAAATAATATTTTTTGTTGTTGTTGAAGCCTGGTACCAGCATAACTAATCATAACGGTACCAAGAATGTGTACAGTTATCTTGCAGGATGAATAACTTGTGTATTTTTTGTTCTTAGATGAAATGTCGCAATTGTAAGTTGATAATTAGCAGGATGAATAATCGGTAAAGTGAATGCACAGGTAAGCCGATGGAGAGAGGTGCCAGAGTGAAAGGACGAAATCGGAGACTGGAATGCAATCTCCAAAACAACATCATGTGTTATGTGGTTGAGTATAAGGGAGCAAAGGTATGGTATGTTGACGTGAGTGTGGTGGTGTTAAGGTTAGCTGACTTCTAGACCTATTCTGTTGGTGTATTAATGGATTGAATGATAAGGAAAATATAGTGTCAGTTGAGTGAGAGTCGTAGAGTAGTGTAATCAATGCACACACTCCTGTAAAGGGGATGCTACCGATCCATAAGTAAAACATTATTGTGCTTTATTGTTTGATTTGGATGGGCCTCGATGGTAGGTCAGGATAAGACGTCATGTGGATGGTACATACATGTCCTAGAAACGTTGTTATATATAATAAAAGGTAAAATATGTAAAAAGATACTAATTTCTGTCTGTCACAGGCACAAAGTTGCATTGTATGTTGTAGATATAGAATCATCAGTTTCTAAAATGTTTATTGTGTTAGGACGTTAAAGTAGTTTACTATTTGATATTATGTGATAGGTAATTGTGGGCTGTATAGATTGTCTATTTTTTTGTTAGAACACTTTCAAGGGGTATTAATTTCAGTCTGTCACAAGCACAAAGGTGTGTTGTATAATTTAGTTTTAGAATCAACAGTTTCTAATATGTTCACTGTTATAGGGTGTTAAAGTAGTCTACTATTTGATATTGTCCGATGGGTAATTATGAGCTGTATAGATTGTTTCTTATTCCTTTTTTGTGAACACTTTCATGTTTTGTATGAGACACGACAGATACAATCAATAGCACAAGTGTGGGCTGTATATAGAAAAGGGATAAATGTTGATGTTGTATGTGTAGAAAACTAGGGTGTATGATTTTATGTTTTTTAGAACAAAGATTCTTTTATTACCAGTGTATCTAATAGATCATACATGTAATCAATGAGTATTTAAATACTGTAAGAATATCCATTCGTCTGTAATGTTGCAAGATGCACAGAAGGGTCTGAGCTGAGGTGCTCACGCAGAACGCGCCCGTACCTGCATAAGAATGCGGGAGGCCAAGCTGACGTCGGTATGAGAGAGGCGACAGAGCCGCTGCGCTCCCCTCTCCACTGTCGGTCGAGGTACACTCCACGCGCCCGCTACAACAGGTCAGCGGCCTGGGGCGACACGCACCTACCACTGGCCGTTTATAAGTTGCGCCACCCTTACGACTGGAGACACTATCCCGCGGAGGCAACAGCGGTGGTTTTTCTGTTCAACGGCTCGCGCGGCGGCGGCGCGACCGTAGAGTGAACGACGCGCGGCAGAGTCCGGGGGGGGGGGGGGATTTTTAACAGCAGCTATTAACTAGTACTGGGCTGTGGAGCCGTGAAACAAGATGACAGCTCGTACGTCTCAATAAGTTGGAAAGTGAATGACTGGTGTTTCCACGTTGTCAGTGGTGGAAAAGATTTTGGCTTTAGCAGCCAGGACGATTGTTTTGTTTTGTCTTGACCACTGAACGGTGGGATCCCTAACCTTTTGGGAGTGACTTGTTAAGTGTGCTTTGTAAAATGCATGTGGAACGCTTGGTATACTTAAAGAGGACAGTTGTCGTTAGGTGACTAATTATTGTTTGGACGCAAGAAACTAAAGTGGGACATTGACATTTGCATTTGTAGTAGCAGACATTTCTTTAATTGGTGCGGGAATAAGTGCTGTTTGTTGGAACTTAAGACTTTTAATTACACCATGAACTGAAAGGACACGACCGTGGGTAATAGTAGTTGTAGGGCCATTTCTGGATGACCAGATTCGTGTGGATGGTAATCTGAGAGTGACTATGACATTTGTGTTTAATGTGAGATACAGTTTACTGTTCAGTGCGTGTTCAAAATGCCAATTTGAGTGACCTAAGGACTTTCGTCCGGGTAACCATGGGAGAGCTTTGACACTGAGACAGTGTTTCTAGGAAAACTGTCAGCAACTTTTTGACCCCAAGAAAATCACAGAATGAAATGATTCCGTGTGACACGCAAGATAGGGAATAATGTGTTTGTATTTGTAATTGTGTAAATTTTTTTCTATGTTTTATTCCTGAAGGGACAGCAAGTGTAATTGTATTTCATTAACATATGTGTTTAGAATAGTTAGTGTGGTTTTTGTTTGTTTGTTCTGTGTTATCAAGTTCACATAGCATGTTTATTAGAATATTTGGTACAAGGATGCTTTAATTATTAGCCAGCATCGTAATACTAATGTAGCGGCTCTTGTTGCATTGGTCAGTAAGGTTGTCACAGGGAACAAGAGTTTGCATTGCACAACAAATATCGGACTTAACTAATGTATTTTGATGTGGACAGTAATAATCTTGTTGGTGTGTTGACTGAAGCCACTTATTTGCATTATCACGTGTGGTGATATTTCACATTGAAGTGTAACGGAAGCTAGTCGAAAAGCAAGTTCTTGTCGTCTAAATATGTAACAACAGAGAAATGAGCAGTAGAGTAAAATACGAGAGTTACTGGTGGATTCAAGCACTTATTGCTAACTATTTACTGCGTGTATTGATCAAAGTTCATGGACTGACTAGCTCAGCAGCAGGTATTTGTACTGGTGGACAATGTTAAGGTTAAACTCACAGTCGATTAGTGGTGGCAATTCCTTAAGTGATGATATTTAATGAGATATGACATGATGTCTTAGCTGGACTATATTACGTAACCAGTATGTAACTTGTGGTATATTACATTGTTTTTTTTCTCAGTTTAATTTCTCTGTAGGTTTGTTGTATATTTTAGAGTAATGGTATGGAGCCTGACATTTTACATGTAACTGATGTACGCAATTTTTTTTCTTGATTTTGTGTTGTATTTAGACATTGCTGTGTAAAGATTATTACTCTGCAATTTATGTATGTCAGATAACTTGCTTGGTATTTGGATGGTGAGCTATTTAAAACTTCTTGAGTACAATTAGTATTTTTTTATTTGTTATAGAATGAGTGAAGTTGGGTTTACTCCTAAAAATAACGACATCCCGGTTGTTGTTGTTGTGGTCTTCAGTCCTGAGACTGGTTTGATGCAGCTCTCCATGCTACTCTATCCTGTGCAAGTTTCTTCATCTCCCAGTACCTACCGCAACCTACATCCTTCTGAATCTGAAGTTTGGTTTACTCCTAAAAATAACGAGATCCCGGTAACTAAGCAAATTTTTATCTCACTATTATTTTTATTTGTATGATCTAATGTTTTATTTGTCATTTGGATTTATGTAAGTTTATAGGTGTATGTTACTCCAGATTGTGAAGAGTACAATAATGCAATAACAGTGTCAATAATTTGGTAAAGTAACAGAATTTGGTCGTCTATTTGAGGTCACCAGGGGCTAAGGTCTCCTCCTGGTTATTATGATGACTTCCTACAGTTGTTTGAATACAGTTTTCTTTAAAAAAATGTTCGGAACTACCCTCGCATAGCAAGATTAGTACCATGCAATTTTTTTCTGCATGGGTAGCCGTTGGTGAAAGGGTACAGTACCGCCCGACAATGAAAATAAGTGCAACATTCCTCGTTATTCTTATCAGAACGACATATTTTTTTGTAATAATAACTCAATTTCACTTAATACACAGAAGCCGGATACCAGTGTAGGAAAGAAGGACAATTTATTTATTTAATTCATCACATGTGCACTCCCACAAAATAAATCCCTACATCCAATTTGGTGAGATCTGTTAAATGAATGAATGTATGGTCGTCTGCTAACCGCAGATAGTGAATGAGCAATATATGATCATCTTTGAGATGGTCCTTTGGTCACCTTTGGTGGAACCAAAGATATGGAACTTACCTGAGCTTTGAGCACCTGAAATGTGGCTGACCAATACAGTAGCATGCTGCTCCCCCACCTCGGCGGAGGTGCGAATTGACCTGAAGAATGGCCATGTTTCACCACTCTAGCGGTGGATCTTGTGTTGGTAAGACCTGTCTTAGGTGTGCTCCGCAAAGTCAAAAGAGTGGAGAGAATGGTATGCATCTGAAATACTTACGAGTAGTTTGGAATAATTATTTCTCTATTTCAGGAACTTTTTTGGGGGGGGGGAGAATTAAATGACAAGGAGGTAATATTAAGGGGATCGTAGTAATCTTTGGAAGTGACCAACGGTCACAATGAAACCATGTGTAGCAATAAGTTGAAATACTTGCGAGTGCTAGTGCTAAGTTGAAATACTTCTGAGTGCTTAAGTTAAGCTGAATTACTGGCGTGTGTACTATAAGTAGGAAATATTTAAGAAATGGCTTGTGCAGGACTGGAAATTAGTGACGAGCACTTCCACTTTGTGAGTCTCAGTCTGTGAATGAGACAAAGGCTAAAGAGAAGCACTCGTCTAAGGTATCAGTTGAGGACTCGCGTGCGTGACGAATATGATCTTAATATTACTTCGCGTGTTATGTTTCCGTGTGACGCTAGATTCAAACTCTAATATTCTGAGAGAGAAGCAAGGTGAGTCAGCCGTCTATCTCGCAACGCCACTTGGTTTGCATTGCACAGGAAGGCGTGCATATAACATCCAGAGTTCGTGGTAGGAAAGATTAATATGATCTTAATATTACCTTTGGGTGTTATGTTTCCGTGTGACGCTAGATTCAAACTCTAATACTCTGAGAGAGAAGCTAGGTGAGTCAGCCGTCTATTCAGCAACGCCACTTGGCTTGCATTGTACAGGAATATGTGCATATATCCTCCAGAGTTGGTAGTAGGAAAGAAAAGTTACGAAGTGGGGCAGTGTCATGTGAAACTGGGATGAATACTAATTGAAGTGGGAAAGCTGAAAGTGAAGTGATTCTAACGTTGTGACGATTCTTTGTGATGTATTCTATGTTGCCAGTGTGATGTATTTCATGTAATTTAAGTATGTGTGGTTTGCTTGGGAGAGTAGCAAGATAGGTTCAGAGGCAGTGGGTTATGCATGTTCCTTTTTGTACCGCTCGGTCTGGAGTAAATTTTTGTGATGATGGGTGTGAGAGTCGAAGTGTGAGATATAGCAAAAGATCCACCATCCTATCCAGAAAGTGCACTGTAGCGTTAGATAATTACGAGACCCTAAGATAGAGAATCACTAATGTAAAGCCATGCCCACTGGTCAGAGTTTCTCATGTGTAATTGTTGTATAAAATGTAATGGTGTGTTTAGGTTGTCTTTGAATCATAATAGAATTTATCGGAATAAAAAAGATAGTGAAAAGAAAAAGATTGGTGGCCTTGTTCTTCGAATAGTGTGTAGTCATGATATCCAGAATTTATAACGTGTGCGCCATTCATATTCAGTGCGATGGCCACGTGTTGATCAAAGCCGTTGGGTAAGAAAGAAAACGTGGTATTGCCAGAGCGTAGTGAACAATCAGAGTTGTGTAAATTTTTAATAGTCAGATGTGCGTTATCCGTTTCCGTTGCGTAATATTCAAACAGGAGAATAATTTGTAGCTCAATTGTGGGTACTAGAGCTCATAATCAGTCATTGATGTTACTCTAGAAATAAGAATAAATCCACTCGCTTGGCAGAACACTCATCTTGCAGGCCTGACTGCTTGATGCCACAGTATGAGCAAGGCATGTGGGTGCCTCTCAAGATGCGCAGTGTGGGTGTCACGTGTTCAGTCACATTCGTTAGGGTATTTGCAGAAGACTATCTGTGGCGTGGATATGATCATGCAGGAAAGAGGCTGTGACATCCGCGGTTGCGCTCTCGCAGGCCGCAGACGCGAGAGAGAGAGAACAGACGATCTGGGGTTATGTAATAGGACTGTGTAGTGGTTCTGTGTCCTAGAGCACATGGTGAAAAAATGTATGCAGCCACCCTGAATAACGGTACTTGCGTCATGATCTGATGTCATGAGTGCGCCCTCTGGTGTCACCGATATGAACTAAGCTAGTTGAAGTCCAGACCCAGTGGTGAACATACCTGCATGACATTGTTTAAATAATAAAGAAATGTTCATTTTTCCCACGAATCCTTAGGAGGCGGTCTGGTTAGTATAAATGTACTTTCTTTGACAATATTTTTTTTACCTTAGCAGCGAAAACACAAGTGAGCTTTGTTTCCCGTGAAAATTCAAAGTTGGCGCCAGTTCATAGGAGGAAATGGCGGTCAGGTGACTTAGGTTAGCGGAGGTAGACCAAGTGACCAATCTTCGCGTGATTTTCGTTGCTTAGTAGAGATAACTGTGGTGTGGTGCATTATCCTCTTGGAATTTGAACTTGCCGCCATTTTTTGTGGGGGAGGGGGGGAGCGTGGCACTTTCTCGCCAAAATTCAAAGTTCCCGCCAAAATCTGCCATCTTTAATGACGCCATGCCCGCCATCTTGTATGACGTCATCGCCGCCATCTTGGATGACAGTACTTTGGCGTGATACCCCCTTTGTCCCAATACTGATGCCTCCTGAAATTTGTAAAATATTTGATAGTGAAGACTGGCAAGACTATCTCAAAGGTGAAGCCTTTCTAGCGAATAATCACACCATTCGCCTTGAGAGGTTCATAGACCCAAAATCTATACAGGCGGACACCGAATACAAAATCTTTGCAGCAGAAACACGGGCAAATGACATGCAATTAAATCCATACTTTCTCCATTCGTTGGGAGATGAGCAAACCATCATGAAACTGGTAATGACAAACCTTTCAACATATGTTAAAACTAATTTTTAGTAACACATGTCGTTGACTACAGCAGGCCTGTAAGGATGCGGGTAGGCGGGCAAGAGCGCTCACGCTCGCCCGCCACCTGGGTCATGAGCGCTCGCGGTAAAATAGGACGGTCAGACGTCGTTACGAAGCGTAGCCCGGCTGACTAGTAGCGCAGGTGAAGTGAAACAACGTGCCGCCTAAAGAGGAATGACCGTAATTAGGTTCGGCGTAGCCTTAGATACGAACATACAGTATGTACGGTGCAATGCTTAAGGAAAGACTTCACGTAAGAATTTAACTTTTCCTCTACCTTGCGGATGGGAACCAAATTTTAAAATCATGTCTATTATGTAAAGATGTAGCAAAGCCCAAGTTTTGAAGTCCATAACCTTTTTTGAATTTTTAATATGATTTTCATTGTATTCTTGAAAACCATCTTTTGGTACTCACACCACAATTTTCAATTGTCAGGTTTTTGTAGGTACATTCAAAAGACATATTTCAACGGTTCTGTGCATTCATTTTAGACATATATTAATAATTAGTTTTCAGCGTTTATTTCAAATTTCGGCCTTAAATTTTCTTTAATTATCGGTACATGAATGTGATGATAAACACACTAAATTTTTCGATAATATTAATGCATAGGATTCCGCAAACGCATAAAGACTACTTCCTGCAAAAATTTCACTCAGACTGGTTAATATTTACGATAAAAAAGTTTGTAATTGGAACAGGAAAGGAAATGACTAGTAGTAGTACAGAGTAACCTCCACCACGCACCGTACGGTTGCTTGCGGAGTATCTATGCAGATGTAGATGTAGAGAAATAAACTTACGGTTAAATGGATTATAACATTTTACCAAAAAATGAATGTTACTACGAGACACATACTCATTAAAATTCACCGGCACCATAATATTTTCCCTTCCTGTTTATATAAGGCTTCTTGTTTGTAATTTCAAGATCAGGGTAGCCTTTTTCTTGAATTTTCTGAATAAATATCTCTGACAGTCTTCTTGAGGAGATGCTGTTGTAGAGATATTTGACTGTAAGCCAATGTTTGTTGCCTTGGAGCTTGGTGACTGTACTGAGCAGCATATCAGTGTATTCCTTAAATGTATTTTTAACCAGTCAACAGATGGTTGTGTCGGAAGGTGACAGAAATAAAAAATCATATTTGGCTTCTTTCAGTGTGCCACAGCTCCTTACGCAGTCCGCATTTCAAACATTCCTTAGACATACTACTAATTCGAATACAGCCAAATCGTTTTGGGATCTAAGAGTGAACAATCTAAAGAAGTGAAATCGCCATTAATTTCTTTAGTTGAAGTTTTGGGGTGGTGTCTCACCTTGAAATGGAGAGTAGTTTTTTTAAAGGGATGAAAAGTAGCGTGATGGTCGTGTTAGGAACTAGAAAGTCGTCAGACACATCAACATCTAAGCATCAGTGCAGGACGCCTAGTCTGTGGTGTCTTGATACGCTTAGTGTTCTATTAATGTGATTCAAACCTTCGAACATAACGAAAAAATTCCGTTTACAACAACATTGCAATAGATTTCATGCAAAAGATTTTGGACACTTGGAATCCCATGTGCAAAAGTTAAAACAAAAAATAAATAAAAAATTAAAAACACTTTCAAGGGATACGACTGAAGAAAGTATTCATCATATGGGAGCAGCGAAATAAACGTCTTAACAATTTTCCCAACATTCTTACTATGAAAATATATTTTTACTTTCAGGAGGAACACTCAACGAATGAATCTGCAGTTAGGTCAAGTTACCATACTGCTTTTCAGTTTGCAAAGGGTTGCGCAGTTTCACCGATTGTCGGGTTATGTTGACAGTGTGCAAACTCGCCTACTGTTAGAACTTAACACTTGCTGTGTGACGTTTGCGTCATTAGTTTTGTAACAAAATTGGTGTCGTAGACTTCCGTTTCTTCATTGTAAATTTTCACGACTTTACAATTCTGCTGCTACGATTACGTCTGTGTTTACACTTACGTATACCTGCTGATTTTGTATGCAATGAAGGGAACAAAATCCACCTATAGAAGCTCACTGACAGACCAACTTAAGAGCTTGCCTTCGAAAAGTTCTACCAGACATTAATGCTTTAGTAAAAAGCAAAATAAGTAATATTGATCGACAGTCTGTGTTCTTATGTTTAACATTTAAATAAAATGGTAACGAAATATGAAATTCATCAGAATTTCGTCGTAAAACGGCAGCCATCATAAGGCTGCGAAAGTCGTAAGTGTTGGATCTTGCCCACTCGTCTCGTGTAGGGTGCCTAAAGGATGCTATACAACAATTCAATCAAATAACACCAATTGTTTTATTTCTATAAAGCGAATTGACATTACTTAACTTTGGAGCTACATCGGTGTCGCAAGTAACATGCAAACAGAAATAGTCTCTGCTATAGACAAAGTTCAGCCAAGTAACTGATAAGGATCACAACTAGTTGTTCTTGTAGCACGCTCCACAAATACTTTCCACTAATTTCAGTACACTGAGGTGATCTGAGCCGCCGAGACTCGCAGGAGCGGCGCTTACATTTACTTGTTGCAGGGGGCGCTCCTGGCTCGGCTCGGTGCTTGTCAGCTGGCTATTGGCTGATGTTTCCTCACCGCCTTCTCTGGTTTTCCGTTCTTGGTCTTCGTTCCGGCGCTTGTGGTTACGCCAGAACAGTAAGAAATACCATGTTTCTTGTTTAGCTGCTCCCCATTCTTTGGATCATAAAAATATTAAAACAGATGTTGAATTTCACTGTCAGTTCTCATTATGTTGAATTCCATTGTTAGTTCTCATTAATACAACATTCTTAGAAATAAAACCCAGGCGATCATCATAGGCTGCACCACCCACTCCTTCCGTCTCCATGATTTTTACCTCACCATTTATGGCCGTCCTATCCACCACACTCCTACCCTCAAATACCTTGGCCTCACCCTCGACCGAAACCTCACCTGGACTCCCCATCTCCTTACCATCTACCACAAAGCTCACAACAGACTCCGCCTCCTGAAACTCCTGTCCGGCCGGACATGGGGTCTGCATCCTTCCACCATCCTTTGCACCTACAATCCTTGATCCGCCCCATCCTCTGTTATGCCAGTGTGGCTTGGATTTCTGCCCCTCCCAGTTTCTATAAACCCCTCCAAATCCTCGAACGCCATGCACTCCGCCTCGCCTTCCGCATCCGCCTTCCGTCCCCCACGCGCATCCTCTACGACCTCATCCCATTCCCCCACCTTCTTCTTTTTCTTGAACACATCCGCACACTATATATTGTCCGCCGCATTGATCCCTCTCACCCGCTGGTGTCTCCCTTCCTCTCCGCCACCAGCCCATTGCCGCGCCTTTACCATTGAGTCCCACCCTTTCTCCATCTCCACACCCTCCTTTCCCAACGCAACTTCCACCATCTACCCCTCCCGAATGATGAGCTTCGCCCTAACATCTACCCTTCCTACCGACTCTAACCTCATCTTTCTCCTGCCTCCTCCTCAGGGCTCCCTCTCCTCCCCCTCCCTTCTCCTGTGCGGCTTTCCCCTCCTACTCCCCCTCCCTCTCTTGTGCTCCCCTTAAGTGTCTCTGCACTCCCTCCTGTCTTGTATTCTCTCTTCATCAACTGCCCCACCAGTCTCCTGCCTCTTGGTGTACCCGCTGACGCCCCTACTCTTTTCAGCCCGCACCCTCCCCTGCTCCACCTTGCTCTCCCCTCCTTTTCCATCCTCTCCGGCCTCTCCCTCGGCAGGTCCCATCTGGCAGTTTTATTCTTCATCGTGTGAGCTCCAAGTGGGTTTAAAGTGTGTTGTTCTGGAGTGTTTTTAATACTGTGGCCGACTTTTAACACGTTCGAGTCCCTTCTTTGTGTTTCAAGAATCACCAACTGTGTTTTTTAACTTTATGTCGACTTTTTTAATTGTCCCCCCATGAACGTCTCCATGTCAGTGTATTTTTACCTCCATGATCTCCCCTTACTCTATTTTATGTCCCCTTTTTTATCACCTTATATGTAACACTTTATCCTCGTATTAGTTGTCATGTCACTCGGCTGAATAGAGGCGGATTGTGCCGCTGACTGTCCCCCCCCCCCCCTCGACCATATGGGGCAGGGGAATGAAATCACAATAAAGAAAAAAAATATAACTAAATCTGCCACGAAACGCGTTAATGAGGATATGTGGTTGCTCTCTGCTGTGGTCTGATGCGAGCCAGCATGCACAAGCAGCTGTGCGGAACTGCCACACGTCTTATTGTGCCTGTGCCATGCAAGGCCAGTTATCCCGGCAAGAGCCCCAGGCTCTGTGCAAGTGTCACTCCGCGCAAATGTTCCGACTCCCTTCAACCAGCCATCGTCGAAAAACATTTAATTGGCGTAGGAAGAATGTTGGCTGGACTCAGCATCAGTGGTATAGAGTTATGTTGTCCGACGAACCCCTTTTCACTTTGACAGAAGATTCTGGTCACAAGTTAGTGTGTAGAGAGAGGGGAACACGTTACACACCATAGAATGTTCATGAACGTCATCAGTATAGCCTAGGCAGTTTGCTGTTGGCAGGCGTTATACACAATGACCAAACACCACTGCATATCTTTGTGCGAGGTACCGTTACAACACAGAGGTATTGAAGGGAGATTAATCTAGGATTGAGATGCCAGACACACTGGAAAGTGAGGATAAGGAATGTATGGACTGGGTCGTGTATTCCCTGGACCTAAACTCCGTGCAGAATGCCTGGGATGGTCTTGTTAGATGTGTTTCTCAACAACACCCTCTCTCTGAAGTGTGTAAGAACTGAAAACCACCTTGAGATAGGAGTGGGAGAATATCCCCCAAAGACTCAGCAGTTTGGTAGCCAGCATGAATAAATGGAGCAAAATGTGCATTAGTGCCCAAACAGGGCATACTTCGTACTGAGTCTCACATTTACCTTCATGTTGAAAGTCTGACCTGTGTCAAACATGAACATTATAAATGTCTGTTATCGTGCTTTGTCAGGTGGTGAAATCTGTCCTATTTTTCGTTATTACCGTATTTTAAGGAATATAAGATGCACTTTTTTCCTTCGAAAAATTGCCTCCAAAATTCAGGTGCCTCTTATGCTCGACATTAATATAAAAACGTCCAAAGTTTCGATTTAAAATTCCCACCAGGCTTAAAAATGGCCATATATTCGATGCCGCGGGAGACCTATCTCTCTCTCTCTCTCTCTCTCTCTCTGGAAACATTGGATTCAATAAGCAGCAGCAGCACACTGATGTAACGAACATGAGTTGCGGGAATTCACAAACTTGCTAACACTGTTTCTCTCCCGCCCCAGCATTAAAAAACCCAGAACACTGTTTAGCTTATATTGCGTCATTGCAGTCTGCGGTATCAGTGAAATTGAATTGAAAGTCATTTTTATTACCGGTAACTGTGCAATATTTTGGTTAGTAGCTACTTTCAAAACTGGAGGAAAATAAAAAGTATTCACATGATGCGGCCCATAAAGTGAAAGTAACAGCATATGGAGAAGAACGTCGAAACAGAGCAGGTAAGAGACATTTCGGCCCTCCACCAACATAAAAAAAATATTTGCGATTGGCGGGCTAGTAAAATAGAACTGAAAAAAATGAGGAAACTAAATGTCCAAATAGAGGACTGAATTCAAAATGCCCAAAACTAGAAGATGATGTACTGAAATGGCTTCACGGACACCGTCAGAATGACTTTGGAATTAATACAAAAATTATTCAAATACAATCTATTAAGCTAGCGCTAAGTGGAACTTCACAGTTGTAAGTAGGCTGTTTAGATTTTTATATGGGTAATGGATTGTGCTGTGTGCAGTATGTGACTAGTTTGCATTGTTGTCTGCCATTGTTGTCATGAACTGCTATAGCTGGATGCGAACAGCGCGTAGCGCTGGGCAGTTGGAGGTGAGCCGCCAGCAGTGGTGGACGTGTGGAGAGAGATGGCGGAGTTTTGATAATCTGTAAGACTGAATGTCAATTATGAATATTAAGGTAAATACATTGTTTGTTCTCTATTAATATCTTTCTTTTGCTAACTATCCCTATCAGTAGTTAGTACCTTCAGTAGTTTGAATCTTTTATTTAGCTGGCAGTAGTGGCGCTCGCTGTTTTGCAGTAGCTCGAGTTGCGAAGATTTTTGTGAGGTAAGTGATTTGTAAAAGGTATAGGTTAAAGTTAGTCAGGGCCATTGTTTTGTAGGGGTTATTGAAAGTCAGATTGCGTTGCGCTAAAAATTATTGTGTGCCAGGTTAAGCACAGTCTTGTATAATTGTTCTAAGTGGACGTTTCACATGTAAAATTGTTC
Organism: Schistocerca cancellata; assembly: GCF_023864275.1. NCBI lineage: Eukaryota > Metazoa > Arthropoda > Insecta > Orthoptera > Acrididae > Schistocerca > Schistocerca cancellata. The sequence goes on from NC_064632.1 coordinate 250,455,550, forward strand.
AAAGGGGACGTTTCATATGTCGACCCTTAGCCTAGGATACCTCACTGGAATCTTCTGATTTTTTCTTGTAGTTTGTGTATTTAATGTAGCTTTTGTTTATTGCTAGTGCGTAATTGTAGAGAGAATCTCCTGGGTAGTTGCAGACTTTCATTGTTGCACAGTAAAACAGTTGTGGCATGCATGTAGCTTTGCGCCAAGTATTTCGCTGCTGCAATTAACTAGATATTATTTTCAGTGCTATGTTAATGTGTTCTCTTATTTTTGCTATTCAAATTGTGCTTTTCTGTGTTATCGTGTGAAATATTGTGAAAATAATGGCGTGTGAAAAACGTAACACTCGACTCCAAAGTAAACTGAGAAATGACAGTGAAGACGAAAGCAGTGTGTTGGCCTCACCATGTAATGAGTTAACTAATATTCAAAGTAGTAATTTGGTAACTGTGCATAGGGAAATGGAGCGGGCGTCAGACAATGGCGTAGGCAGTGAAACAGGTAGTGAACAGGGAAGCATTATCGATCGATCGGTCGGCAACAGCTCGCCTCAGGAATCCGAAATGACAGGACACAATTTTGCAAATACTGTAGATTCAGGTTTTGCGTCCTCACCGTTTTCTCAAATGAGTCAAGACACATTTTCTGCTTGTCAAAATGTGAATGCTGCCGGTGAAAACGCACTGCCAAAAAGCATAGAGAAACAGATTCCAGACACTAATACATTATTATTGCAATTAATGCAACAAATGGAACAAAATCAGAGACAGATGGGACAAAATCTTCAAAAGTTAGACACAATGGAACAAAATCTTCTAAAGTTAGACACAATGGAACAAAAGCTTCAAAAGTTAGACTCAGTGGAACATATGCTTGAACAAACACGTGAAGATTTAACTACTGAGTTACATAAAATAGAATCGAAATGTCAGAAAGTCTGTAATGACGTAAAAACACAAATTTGTGAGCATTTCCAACCTATTTTTTCGCGTCATGAGAATGTATTACAGAATCACGAAGCAGCCATAAAAGAGCTGCAAACCATTGTTCATGAAAATCATGAGACCTTGTGGGCTAAAATTGACTCAGTTGCATCTACCGATTCGGTTACGCAACTGGCAAAAACTCAGGAAAACTTAAAGAACACAGTAGATTCGATTTCAACACAAATGGACACTCTGAAACTTGGTTCAGAAAAACACACTGAGGAAATGTGTTCACTATCGGAGAAAGTAGCTGAACTTTCGGATCAGGTCACTAACTTATCTACAAAGGTAGATGATGATCTGAATGACACAAGACCCGTAGCCTTCACTGACACAGAAGAGTATGAACAAATTAGAAAATTCAGACAAAATCAAAATCAAATCAATACACAGTACAAAAGAGAAATCCGGGAAGTACAAGATCAGTTGACACAGGTAATACAAGAATTACATATTTCAGAGGATACTCGCGCTCCAACACGGGAAGAGGAACTTAGAAATACGGAAAAGCCACAATATAATAGCACAGGGCATTTCGGTAATTATGAAAGAAATTGGCAAGGTACACCGAATTTTGAGATGGAACCGCCGAAACGACGTAACAATGACCGATATGTGACTCGCCGACATGATGATTTTGACTATAAGCTGTTCATTACTACACGTAAATTCAAAACATTCAAGAATTCTGCCAACGACATTCATCCACAAGCGTGGCTCCATCAATTCTCTCATTGTTTTCCTCCCAACTGGTCATTAGAACACAGATTAGAATTTATGTGTGGCTACTTAGAAAATGAACCAGCTGTAAGAATGCGATCGGTCATTCACGATTGTCACAGTGAAGGAGAATTTTACCATGCGTTCCTCTCAGCATATTGGTCACAAGCTACACAAGATCGCGTAAAACATAGCATCATGATGATGAAACACTTTGAACAATCTGAATTTTCCAGTCTTGTCAAATATTTTGAAGACATGTTGCACAGGAATCAGTACCTATCAAACCCATACAGCCCCTCAGAACTCATCCGCATTTGCTTAATCAAACTGCCTGAACATTTACGACATATTATTTTGGCAGGACGTTGCAAAGACGACATTGAAGCTTTTCAGGGATTGTTACAAGAACTGGAAATTGACACAGACAGTCGCGGGATGCGAAAACAGGAAAACAATCACTACAGGTCACATCCGTCTCAATTCCGTGACGACAGAAACAATAAATGGCCACGACAAACCTATTCTTACAACGTAAATCGTGACCAAAACAGACACCACCCATATGATAACCACTGGCAGAGTAATAGTTACAGGGAAAGATCACCTTTCCGCGGTAATCAGAGAAACAGACAATATGGGAACCAAAATAACTATTATCAAGGGAGACAGAATAACTTTAGACGCAACGGTCCAGCACGCAGTTACGACTCAGGCAGAAATTCTCCACCACATGACCGACAAGAAAGAAACTATCGAACCTACCGACATGACGACAGACGATATGATCGTAACGACAGACCTGAATTGCATCAGAACTGGCGAGTTTTAAACAGAGCTGGGCCCTCTGGGCAAGGCGAATTTGTGGAAGTTAGGTCTCCAAATCCCAATAACGACGCGCGCCAACAAAGAGACAATAGGCGATGACTCACACCGCTGGCAGCCACAATATGTACTTATGAAACTGATGACGCTGCTGCCGTAGCTAGTAATTACGTAAAAATGGAAGACATTAGAGACATCTTACTCCAGGAACACGACGTAAAACATAACAACATTGCATATCCTGTGATCCACATTACTGTAAATGACGTAAAATTTACGGCAGTACTTGACTCTGGCAGTCCTATTTCAGTAATTAGTGAAACAGCTTTTAGCAAATGCAACAAATCGAACGATTGCCCCACACTTCCGTTACGTAAGATTAAATTACAAGGTGCAATCTTTGGAAAAAGTGTAGATGTACGCCAACAAACCAATTTAGAATTCTTTTGCCAAAGCCACAGCTTCTCTATGAACTTCCTTATTGTTCCATTATTGTCGACGGAAATTATACTGGGAGTAGACTTTTTGAATGAATATAAAGCAATCTTAAGCTTTCACGATGCTGAAATAAGTTTAGAGAAAGAAGGTAAGTCAATAGCTTTGAAATTTGAAGACTGGCTCTCAAACCATGATGAGGAAATTAATCGGCTTTACGTTCTGTTAGACAACAGTTCGGAATTTTCTACGGAACTAGACACTAACAATCACTCTGCAACTACTGACAGGGATGACATCGACGGCATATTTGAAATTAATGAGTTAATTCAGAATAAAATTCAGACAATTGAGAATTGTAATGACACTGATAGGCAGGACCTTTTTGAGATTTTACAAGCACATTCCACAGTTTTTACTCACAAAACAGGAACAATCAAGGGGTTTCAATACCAATTTCGTGTTCGTGAGCATACTAAATTTTGTGTTAGACCATACGTAATTCCAGCACATTATAGGGACCGTGTTAGAACAGAAATACAATCTATGCTTGACGAGGGCATTATTGAGCCTGCAGTAAGCTCATACAACAATCCGTTACATGTTGTTGAGAAGAAAAATGGATCGATCAGACTTGTCTTAGATTCGAGACAAATCAATACTATCATTATTCCTGAAACAGACAGGCCACAGACGATGGAAGAACTTCTTCAAAATTTTAATGGTGTAAAAGTGTTGTCTTCCATTGATCTCAGATCCAGCTTTTATCAGATCGAACTTCATCCAGAATGTAGAAAATACACAGCTTTCCTTTGTTTCGGCGTTTGTTATCAGTTTCGGAAACTTCCTTTTGGTTTGAACATTTCTTCAGCAGCATTCATTCGCGGGTTAAATTCCATATTACCTGAGTTCTTAAAACGTCACATCACCTTATATGTGGACGATATTCTAATAGCAGAAGCTTCATGGGAACAACATAACCGCATACTCAACAGTTTGTTACGTATTTTTGCAGAATCTGGAATTACAGTTAACTTGGAAAAGTCTGAATTCGGTAGGACAAAGGTGAAGTTTTGGGACATATTATTTCTTCTGAAGGCATTCAGCCGGATCCTGAAAAGTTAGAAGCAATTAGAGCCATTCCAGTTCCATCCACAAAAAAACAAGTCCGCAGTTTTCTAGGTCTCGTAAATTTTTACCGTCGTTTTCTGAATATGCAAATTCTAGTTACACCAAAACTTTGTTCTCTCACTGGAAAAAATACTATTTGGAACTGCGACGAACAAGCACAGTTGGAATTCAATTCTTTGAAAGAAGCGTTACTTCACGCGCCAATACTAGCCCATCCAGATCTGTCACAAGATTTCTGCCTTAGCACGGATTCTTCCAAAGTTGGTCTTGGTGCCCATTTATTTCAAGAAGCCATAGAAAATGACACTACCATACAGAAAACCATTGCTTTTGCTAGCCGAGTGCTAACAAAATCTGAAAAAAATTATTCCGTTACTGAATTAGAAGCTTTAGCTATCGTTTGGGCATTTAACAAATTCCGTTTCTTTCTTTCTGGTAAGCACGTAAAAGTATACAGTGATCATCGTGCATTACAATTTCTTATGTCTTCAAAATTAAATCATGATAGGTTAAAACGTTGGGCATTGTTTCTGCAAGAATTCCGCTTCACAATAGTCTACATTCCCGGCAAGGAGAACATTGTTGCGGACGCGCTGTCACGCGCACCGGCTGGGCTTGAGAAAAGTAACACAGAAGGCAACCTCGAGAAAAATTTCAGTATTCTTTACATTCAGAAAGTCGCCTTTGAAAACTTCATCACCACATCTTTAAAGGACATTGCTCATGAACAAGATAAAGATCCGATTTGGAAAGATATCAAAAGTAAATGGCATGAAAAGACACACACTCAGATTCGGCATTATTACCTGGTTAGAAACAACATACTCTTCAAACGCTGCACTGTTGATGACAAGCTATGGGTACTTTGCATTCCAGACGATTTTGTTAATAAGCTCATTTGGTACATTCATTTCAGCTACGCACATTTTGGTCCACGAAAATGTTATCATATTCTTCGAACGACTTGTTATTTTAACAATATGGAAAAGAGAATTCGAAGAGTCTTGTCTATTTGTAAACTTTGTCAAAAGGCGAAACCATCTACTATCTCACATCGTGCCCCATTGTTTCCAATCATTCCTTCTAAATTAAAAGAATTTGCTGCTGTTGATCTCTTGGGACCGCTTGTCAGAACATCTAATGGATTTGCATACGTTCTAGTCGCTGTTGAACTTACTTCAAAATTTGTTTCTTTCACTCCGTTACGTAAAGCCACTGGACGGTCTGTATCCAACGCCTTTGTTAAAAATTTCTTACGTGAAGTGGGACACGTTAGTAAAGTCATTTCAGATAACGGACCGCAATTCAGATCTGCTGTTTGGTCACGCATGCTTCGGAATCATAAAATCAAACCTGTTTTTATTTCATTGTATTCACCACACTGTAACCCGTCTGAACGGATTATGAAAGAAATCAATAAGCTTTGCAGACTTTATTGTCACAGAAAGCATCAGCATTGGGACAGATATTTACACTTATTTCAAAATGTGCTGAATGAAATGCCTCATGATTCCACTGCTTTACCACCTACTCTTGTACTGAAGAATGTAGAACCTCCGAACAGAATCAGAGAGCTTGTACCTTTCCCGAATACACGTAAACTTCGACACAAAGACATAATTGATTTGGCTCTTACAAATATAAAATCTGCAGCAGACAAAAGGAGAAAACTACACGGTAAAGCAAATGCAAAGAAATTATGTATTGGTCAGAAAGTTCTCATTAAAGCTCATTCATTGTCACACAAGAAGAAACACTTGAGTCACAAATTCTTTCTAGTTTACAATGGACCTTACAGAATCCGACGTATACCACATGATAATTGCGTTGAAGTTGAAACTCTGCGTACTAGGAAGAGTAAAGGTTTACACCACATTTCTCATGTAAAACCATTTATTGACAGATAATCTGCTTTTTAACTTAGTCTTTGCAATTTTCACTTCACGCTACTTGTACAATTTGTCAGACTTAAGAAACTGTTAACATGCAACATTTTGGTTTGCTTACGAGTGGATTCTGGATTTGAGGTGCTTTCTGTGACAGCTACACGATTATATCACGACGTTACTAATGAGTGACAATTTACAATGTTGCTTTTGTGGTGTATCTGTTTTTTATCTGCACAGTTTTTCTGAATTATTCTGGAAAGTAAAACATGTTTTAGTAGTAACTTTTGTGGTATAGCTACAATGAGACAGCCTTTTCCGTAGCACAACAATACTTTACAGCACACTAATTTCTTCATCGCAACAATAAGCATAATAACTAAGTTATCTATACGCAAAGCATTTCACTTTTGTGTATCATGAGGTAAGTACATTGACTTCTGCAGAACTTAGCTTTCGGAGGACAATAACTACGACACTTCCCAGAGATTATCTTACAGCAAGACGCATATTTAGCGCTACTGGACACGTATTTGAGTGATTAATTTTGTACTTAAAACATTTATTTTTAAAGATTTTTGAATTACAAAGAAAGTTTTTCGTGATACATTTCATTCCATTGCTGTAATCTGTAACACCTGAGGGTATAATTACAACAAACCTCAGGGGGGTACACGCCTACTTTGTGTACCATGTGTTTGGCAAGCACAAGGAGCCCTAGCTAATATGGTATTTGCTTATACAATTTAACACATCGGTACCATATTTCTCTAACACATAAATTACACAGCTATCTGATCATTTAACAGAGAAACAAACATCCTTTTACTACGTCAGTGACACATGTTTACGCAATTACAGAGTTGGATTACTTCACACTTAAGAAATTGTACTTTGTCTGTACTTTGTGAACTGTTCATATTTTTTTGGTACCATTGTGATACTATGAGAGCTTTGAATGATGTATTTGGTATGAGATCATGATTTTTAAAGTACGTTTGAGGTAGATGACACTACTGAAATGAGCATAGAATTTTCTTTAGGTTTTGAAATCATTGGAGGAAGCTACGACGTTTTTGACATTTGACTGAGGTGTTATGATGTTATTTTTACGACGACGATGTGTATTATGCTGTTGAGGTATGTTTATGTCAATAAAATTCTTGACCTGTGAAATGTTTTTATGAGAGACTGTCACTGTAGCGGAAACTACTGTCGTAAATATTTCCGTAAGAAAGTTAAGTGACCGCCTGCACATAATGTGACGTGGGCACCCAGGTGTGTCAGACACCTGGAGAACAAGCCTTTTCAGACGCTCAGGTAGAAAAGAAAGCCATTAGGGTGTGCCAGAGGCACAGGTGGAAGAGAAGGACAAAGAGAGGCCTATACCCCTGTTTATGACATTCCTTTGTAGAGGGCATCGCTAATGCGACACGCTCGTTACTTGAAAACATATGATTTTTGTAATGCGTTGTGGGCACACAGCTGTGTCAAACACCTGGAGAACAAGCCATTAGGGCGTGCCTTTCATCGCTAATGCGACACCCTCGTTACTTAAAAAAACATATGATTACTCGCACTTTGTGCTAATTATTGAAATGCTTATGAATTGACAAGAAATATTTTTACATCTGCACACCTGATTATGACAAGAGTCTTTGTACGAGAGTTGAGAGCAATTAACTTATGAAATGAAATGTCACATGACTACTGAATGACATTTTTATGCTTTGGTTTGCGTAATTGCTTATTTCATTTAATATCTGGTTTCCAGCTGTGTTGCAGCATTGCTCTTATAAAATGAAATGCATTTGCTAATGTGAACTCTTTCTGTCAACAGATCTATTAAATAATTATTTTATTTTCCACATTCTTTAAAAAGGAGCACTTGGAAAGGAAAGAACAATACGAAGGAACTCGTAACAGTAAAACATAATTTTCTTTTCTAGTACATGGTAATATTTTTTTTTTACAATCAGTTGTTGTGGTGCACCACTTTAATTACATAGACATTAAGATGTGAATATACATTTCCCTTGTCTGCATTATCGTCTTTAGTGTAATATTTTTTTCTGCTTGAGCTATGTCACTTTTAGGTATAGGTTGCTGCTGTTTGTCAGGCATAGTGTTACTGAATTTGACTTTGTGTTACTCTTCTAAGCTAGTTTTTCTTGTTTCCTGCATTGCCTTATATTAGTTGTAATATTGCACTTGCTTTGCTACTTTATGGTGCTAGCTTTGCCAATTTGCGTTTTTTGTCATTTCTGTTTGTGTTGATTTCTTGTGATGCTGCATTGCCTCGTCCCTTGGTATATATATCTGAGCTCAGTAGATTTAAGTTAGCTTAAGAGGGGGTAGACTATATAAGAAACTGACTATGGAGAATAGGTAAAGAATGCAATGCGAAGTGATATGAAAAAGATTGGGCCCAAATGAGTATGGTACAATCAGAAATAATTATTTTGAAAGAAATATGAATCGAATACAGGAAGGAGGTATAGGTAGGATTATCTTGGACTTAAATAATGAGGTAGGAAATATGTGAACATATAAATACAGAAAGCATGCTTGGATAGGATTTTTTTGGTGGAAGCAAAGGTTGAAATAAGACGAACGATCTGTGGAATGAAGGGAGGTCTCCAAGCAAAATACTGCAGTAAAACAAACCCTGTCCTTTCCTCTTTGCTGCTTTTTCCAAATATGTAATTGTGTGTTGTCCTTTCCTTTTGGTGTTATCCCACTATGTGTTTGTGTACCCTTGTGTATTTGTGTTTTTCCTGTCTTTATGTGTTTAGCTGATGAGAGCTATGTTGTAGAATTTTTCTAATACTCTGTTATTTTCTTTGTAAAGATGCTTAGACATAATTTATTCTGTGTTGTTTTCATGCTCATGTGTGAAGTTGAATTTTTAAAAGTGATTCTGATCTTTTATTTTTGTACTCATGTCATCATTCCTGTAACACTGATGTATATGTTTATTTCTATTCTTTTGTAAAGCCTGTACTACAAATATTATCTGTATTGTTATGTTTTTAATTATGTATTTTGTACCTTTGTAATTGTATTCTTACGTCATAAAATTGTAATTGACACCAGTTCATCATATTATTAACTTGTAAGCATTCATTTCACTGCACACTTTTCTGTTGGTCATACTATATGGACACTATGTGAGAAGTTGGGACTGTTAGTGTTTGCACGTGTGTTAATAATTCAGCAAGGGACTGGATAACAGCATTGCTGGTTCCAAGGACAATTCCCAAAAACTTTGTGAATGCACAAGTGGTGGTTATGGACTTGCTCTATTATCCGCAAGACTCTTCAATGGTGATTGTGCACCTGCACAGTCGCAACAGATGGCTGCTGGCCATCTCTACAAGGACTACAGTGGGTCTACACCTCTGGTGGCCCACAAATACCACAATCTCTACCAGGACTACAGTGGGTCTGCATCTTTGATGGCCCACCAATACAATTATCTCTACAAGGACTACTGTGGGTCTGCATCTCTGGTGGCCCATCAATACCATACTCTCTACCAGGACTGCAGTGGGTCTGCTCAGTGATGACCTACCTACCAATATTCGTCAGAACTTCGAATGACTCTGCTGTGGGTTTGCTCTGTTGTGGCCCATTACCTGTCAGCATGTCAAGAGTCAGCACTGTCTTTCCGTTGGAAGGACAACACTACTTCTCCAAGACTGCATGGAAATCCACTACTTCTGTGTGCAATTTCTTTTACTAATGAGACTTTGTGAAAAAAACTGTACTTACTATTATGATGAATGATCAGGACTGTCTTTATGGACTGTGAGAAAATTTTAGCTTTTGACCAACATTGTATAAATAAGTGTGTGCATTTGATATCTTTCTTACTGTAATTATGAAAAAATTTTTCAAATCTGTATTGGCCACTGGCCAAAAAAATTTTGTAAAATTTTTTGTGGGGAGCATGGGGGCTATGTAAGTAGGCTGTTTAGATTTTTATATGGGTAATGGATTGTGCTGTGTGCAGTATGTGACTAGTTTGCATTGTTGTCTGCCATTGTTGTCATGAACTGCTATAGCTGGATGCGAACAGCGCGTAGCGCTGGGCAGTTGGAGGTGAGCCGCCAGCAGTGGTGGACGTGTGGAGAGAGATGGCGGAGTTTTGATAATCTGTAAGACTGAATGTCAATTATGAATATTAAGGTAAATACATTGTTTGTTCTCTATTAATATCTTTCTTTTGCTAACTATCCCTATCAGTAGTTAGTACCTTCAGTAGTTTGAATCTTTTATTTAGCTGGCAGTAGTGGCGCTCGCTGTTTTGCAGTAGCTCGAGTTGCGAAGATTTTTGTGAGGTAAGTGATTTGTAAAAGGTATAGGTTAAAGTTAGTCAGGGCCATTGTTTTGTAGGGGTTATTGAAAGTCAGATTGCGTTGCGCTAAAAATTATTGTGTGCCAGGTTAAGCACAGTCTTGTATAATTGTTCTAAGTGGACGTTTCACATGTAAAATTGTTCAAAGGGGACGTTTCACAGTCTTTAAGGGTGAGTTGGTTGGTGCTACAGGTTTATGAAATATCATGGATTTAGTATGTGAACCAAAACCGAAATATGACTACGAAGGCTTTCCCGGCGTAATAATTGATAATATTCTTCTCGGGTATGCAGCCGGATCATAACGTCTTCATGACACAATATTTCCGCGGTCCAACTGGCCGCCATCTTCAGGTGAGAGTGCTGGTGCACAATCTCGCCGGAACTGACTTCCCAGGGCAAGCGGCGGCCCCTATATAGGCCGCAGAAGACCCACAGCGCGTGCGCGAGAAGGTGCCGTAACTGCCCTCTAGGGCAGTAGACAAACCGTGCCGCCAGTGGTGGAAACAGGCGAAATCGAGATATCGCTGTCAAAATTTAAAAAAATTTATTCCGACGATCGAAACACTGACCGTTGTTTTTTAATGTCAGATAACACCGGGTCCCAAGTCTTACTTAAAAGATAACCCTTGTCTCTATTAATAAGATTGTCAGATAAACTAATCTCTATGGATTCTTTTAAAACACAGTCCCAATAGCGAGATGCAGGGGCAACCATTTGTGTCTCGTCATATAGCATTCTGTGTCCCTCGGTGAGACAGTGCTCCGCCACTGCAGATTTCTCAGGTTGAAGCAGCCGTTTGTGCCGCTGATGCTCAACACATCGGTCCTGAATGGTCCGGATTGTCTGACCAACATAAGCCTTCCCACAGTGGCAAGGGATCTTGTACACACCAGGCTTCCTTCAAACCCAAGTCATCCTTAACAGAGCCAAGGAGCGCTCTAATCTTGGCTGGCGGACGAAAAATACTTTTGATGTGATATCTTTTCAGAATCCTTCCTATCTTCGAGGAAATGCTCCCAGCAAAAGGCAGAAAAGCCACCGATTTGCAAGTATCTTCTGGTGGTTCAGGCGAAGGTCCAAACTGGAAAGCACGACGGATCTGTTTATCTGCATAGCCATTCTGCTTGAACACAATCTTAAGATGGTCCAATTCTTGTGTCAAGCTTTCTCCATCTGAAATGGCATAAGCTCTTCTCGCCAACGTCCGCAGGACCCCTGTACGCTGGAACGATGGATGACAGCTAGAAGCATGTAGGTAACGGTCCGTGTGAGTAGGCTTTCGATAAACACTGTGTCCCAGTGTCCCATCACCCTTTCTGTACACCAGAACATCCAGAAACGCAAGCTTATCATCACTTTCCACCTCCATGGTAAACTTGATGCTAGGATGCAGGGAATTAAAATGATCTAGGAGGCGGTCAAGAGCTTCTCTCCCATGAGGCCACACCATAAACGTATCGTCAACGTACCTCCAGAAACAGGTTGGTTTTAAGGACGCCGTCTTCAGCGCCATGTCCTCAAAATCTTCCATAAAAAGATTGGCGACTATTGGGGACAATGGGCTCCCCATAGCCACTCCGTCAGTCTGTTCAAAATATTGTCCATCATTATCAGTGACTATTCCTGTCCAACAATGTGTCTGTTCCTTAGAAAATGTCAAGCAGTGTAATAAGTGTAAATGAATACCCAATATACGTTATTCTTCTTTAGTAAGATGCTGAGAAGAATGAAGTCTGCAGCTGAGAAAATGTTTCACTGTTAACGTAATACTCTGAAGCACCAACAGACAGTGAAAAATCATTTCAAAACGAGATAGAAATCATGTTTCTCAGCTAACTGCTTATACTGTATTGAAGAACTTGTTAGTTGTGGCGATACTGCATTTAAGTGTGTGTGTCGGGGGGAGGGGGGGGGGGGGGGGGCGGATAGTTCGGCTCGAGCCCCCACGTGCTATGGCACGAAAATATATATATTTGTTTTGCTCAGCTTAATTGAGTGGCCCAGTGATGTGGCTGGTCTCAACGTTTGGCTATGTTTTTCGTCATATGGTGCCAGCTCACACCTATCATAAACTCAATTTTTAAGCTGCAATAAAATATAACAAAACAATGCAGGCAGGTATTGCTGTGAAATTTAAAATACTGAGTCAGTCACGTAGATTTATAATTTGATCAAGCGGTTTACTTTTCTTCAATATATTCACTTAAACACTTAAAATGAAGTCTGATGGGCTCTCACGTAAGAGCTGCCGTTAATAACTGACGCTACAACACTTCACTATAAAATTCATATGTCGCGATCATGGCACTCGACAGTCTGTTCACAATTCACAAAATACACTCTTGTCTGCTGTCCTAATCCACTATACTGCGCTCCACTTGATCGCTTTCGAATGTTGCTACATACATACTTGTCCCCGAACGTGGCTACCAACCCACTGCTACCCCAGATGCAAGGCACGTCCGGCTCTTAGCGTCGTTCAGAACCCACTCCCCTGTCATCAAAGATGGCCGCCCTATGCACCCTCGAAACGACTGCCTATCTCAAAACAATGTTTGACAAAAATAATTACGAATATTCTAAAACTAAACACAAAAACTCATATGATACATTGAAAAATATGGAATATTTCCAAATTACCGGACAATAACAATTTAAGGTCCAATTTTATTTATCTGTCACCGTTTTTTTTTTCACAAATGATGTTTCTGTGGCGTGATATAGCTTTTCCCAGATTTTGATACTAAACATAAATAAAGAGACAAAAATACATACTTAATTACCTATCTACCTCTTTAAACTTTAGAATGCTGCCGCTAGTTTCGTCTCTTTAAATTTATTTATTACCATAAACACAATTTCTCTTTGTTGAATCCCATATTCCGACCTCTGATTGAAAAATAGTACAGATTCTGCTAAATCGGCTACGATTGCTCGATGCAGCTCTACTAGCTGCATCCGTAAACAGTTTGTTCATATTAATCGGCCAAAGAATTGCCGATATATTAGCTTTTGAACTTTCATTAATTTACAGTTTTTAAGACGACAATAACTTTTAAACTATTATATATTTTTGAGGCGGGTCTAGATAATTTAGCTTTACATATTTCTGTGTCCATGAGTGCCAACTCGCACCTCCGTGTCACTTTTAGTTTTGTTTTTATCAACTTTTCTGTGCCCTATAAATTTCTCCAAGCGCGCAAACACGGCGATATGCGCCTCTGCCTAGCGTCCGCTCGGGCTCTTCCAAGGCCTCGTAACGGCAGCCGCTCGTCACGGCCTCGTAGCAACCGCCAGCCACGTGCTCTGCGGCAGGAAACTGCCGCTCTAATCTCACCCCGTAGCTTGTACGCTCGCAGTGTGTAACTTCATAAGTCAGTAAGTTAACTTTATAAGCGTTGGTAGAAATCAATGTCACATTGTGCCGGCAGTGCAGCCAAAGGTGCATCTGTCCATCAGAGCAATGTATCTCAAGATGCAATCTCATCACGTAGATGTTCCCGCTGTGATGAAGCTGCAAATCCTATTATTGAGTACGTATATTTTCGCGTTCGTTTTTTTCTGTTGTCATTGAAATGCTCGTGTTGTTTGTGTCGATTTCCATATACGTCACTGTAGTTTGTTTTAACGTAAAAACAAGACAAAATAAAAACAATTTGAAACTTGTCCTTTCAATATGCGTAAAGAGATGAAACCAAGCTCGTTCTGCACCAGGCCTACCTTTGGTGGCTCAGCAGGCTCTGGCTCCTTGGGCTGTCCTTTCCCTTTCGGCGGCTTCTTCGGCTTTTTGCCGCTCTTCACGGACGGCTCCTTTCCAGCAACTTCTTCTACAATTGTTTCGTCTACAGAAGCCAAAGTTGTAACTTCAGTCGGACTTTCGACTAGAAATACAAAGCACAGTGTTAGGCAACTTCCTGATGAAAAACAGCTAAATTACGACATAATTTAACACAACTTTGTGTAACTTTGTCTTATCCATTACGGACCTTAAACTCTGTGACTTTGGCTAAAACATCGAATGTCTTACATTAATACTGTGACCAGCGACTTTGAACAAGTACGACAACAGTCTGGCAGACTTGTTTCACGACATGCTGTGACGGTACAAACCCCTCTTACTAGATGAATAGGTCTAGCATGCAAGAACTGCTTTGTGGAGAGCGAGCGCGCGACATGGTGCGCCATTCGCGGAAGCGTGTGGCGCGCCCCAGCGAGATTTGCAACGGTCGGTGAAATATCTCTGCCGCCGGGCGGCCACGTGGCCCGCAGCTTGGGGCGTTTGGTTTCTCGCGCATTACGCGTAAGCTATGTAACTTACAGTGAAGAGGGATGCGGCAGTGGATAGTGGCCAGCAATATCCACCTTCTGAAAGATCGATCTTTATTGTAAGTCACGAGACACAAAACTTATAGTAACTTGAAAATTATTTAATAACACGAATACTGAAAGTTTAATAAAAATAGCCGGCCGAAGTGGCCGAGCGGTTCTGGGCGCCGAGGATCGAGTGCCGTAGTCATATGTTAAGATTCATAGTTATATGTTAAGATTCATAAATAATTAATCTCGTAAAGAGCAATAAACAAAGTTTGATGGGAAATTGTTTATAAAATTCAATAGAAAATTCATGACGTAAAGAACAGCACTATATAATATTTTGGGAGGCATCACACGTATTTTAAACTATTAAGTTATACTATACACTTAACCTGCAATAGTTTTCATTGTTTGCAAATTATTATTAAATTTATCGCCAATAATTAATTAATTATAATATGAAGATTTTGAGCAGCGCAATGTGTAGATCGCTATAAAGTACGTCTAAAAACAGTGCTATATGCAGTTCTATGTTAAAATTTTGCAGCATAAATGTAAACAAACAAATTCGCGGTAAGTGGCGAAATTTTGCAAAAACTAAAACTTGATTTACGGGCGCTAGAATAATCCTAGAAATTAATGTAAATACTAAATGAGACGTACTTTTTAGCGCGGTTCCGATGGTGTACTTATTTCTGTTGAGGGATGTATGTGTGAAAATTTGTAACCTTAACTGGTGAGATTGGTACTTGCATAGCCAACGGAGGGTCGACATCCGAGCCTATATAAGCAAACGGCCATCTTGCCTGGGGAGAGTCTTTGGAGGAGTTGGCCGGTGGGTGGCGAGCGAGCCCCACTTGTGAGCGGCCCATGTTGTCGCATGAGTAGGTATTTTTCGGGCCGATTTATTTCGACAAAGAGTATTGTTTAATAGTGCAAGTGTGCAAGCATATATTTGGTCAACTGGAAGTGCTACGATTATTTGTGTCAGCACGAATTACGACGTATACATCGGCGTAAGAGAACATGTGGCGATCTGTGATTTCGCACCAAAATTGCTAGAACAAAGACGACAATGGGACGTATGGTCCTGTTCGAGTTGATTGAGTAACTTTCGATCATAGCACCTATATTACTGCTATTGGGGGCTCGGAGTCAAATTTTTATTAAACTGTAAACCGTCTCACCAGAGCTAATTTCATTGTGTGAAAGAAAAGGACGACGCCAATAAACAGTGATGATAAAAACTTAATTGAACTGTGTCGTGAAAAATGATTTCGCTATTGTAAATG
The DNA here is from genome assembly GCF_023864275.1 of Schistocerca cancellata. Lineage (NCBI taxonomy): Eukaryota > Metazoa > Arthropoda > Insecta > Orthoptera > Acrididae > Schistocerca > Schistocerca cancellata. The sequence goes on from NC_064632.1 coordinate 250,471,494, forward strand.
CCTAATTTTTGTTCCTTAGCATAAACTGTAATCATTTCTGAGTGAATAGTAATTCAAAAACTATAACTAATCTGCGGTTGTGGAACAGTGTACTAATGCACCAAGTGTGGAAATCATCCCCTGAGACTTATGTGAGAGCAAAAAAAATTTTGCACTAACATTTTTAACGAACATTTGTATATGCACATTCGTGTGAACTCTTCAACCGCACTTATTTCCCGCCCCGTCGCAATGCTGATTTTCACCACCTTTAAACGACAGAAACAATTGCATGAGATCAATGAATAAGTCTTACGACACCCCATTTTCCGTGTAGTTTAGATACATCTTTGTGAAGCAACCGTTGATCAATTGGAGGGGGGGGGGAGCTTTTTTTCGCCTGTTCACTAAAGGCTGGTTACGCCTGCATGGGTCGAGCGACTTTTGTAGCATGTGTGGCGTGTCGGTGGCGCGAGACGCTATGGCGAGAAACGCCCTCCCGTACTGTCTGGCCAGCAGTAAGTCAATTACATATCTACGAGTGGTTGTTTTTCCATGAACTAACCGCAAGAGCATTCCTCAGAATGTCACCCAGACTCGAGCCACGCCTCCACACGGAACGGCTGTGCGGTGAGACGTCGCTGGTGGTTGTATTCCTGAGCTCACAAAACAGTTATTGTTGGCACGAACTGGCGCCGAGTAGTTCGGTAAACAACAAAATTTTCCATTCGTATGCTGTAAAATCCTTGGCCACTCATTAATCTTCATGGGGAAGGGGTTAGCAACTTCTCTGTTCTCTTGCCTGGCCGGCGGACCGGTGGTCGTACGATCTCGATTGGACGAAGCAACCTACGCACTGTTCTTAGGACAAGCTAACTGAAACTGAGATGCGAGGTATGATGACCATTCTTGTGCTAGGCTCCGAGCTGATTAGAAGTACAGTCTCACGGCAGGTCCTAACAGGAAGAGCCCTCGAGAATTCGTCACTGGCAGAGTTCAATCCTGGCGACTTATCACGAGTGGGAGTCCGACGGGCGCTGATGCTGTCTTCACGACATCACTAAATAGGACGCTAGGCCCAAGACGACCTTGTCAAGCTTCACATAACATATGGAAAAAGGGTTTAACTTAGCTTCACTTATTCAGCTAGCCGCGTCTGATTACTCATGAGTGGACGACAGATTTGTGATTGCTTATCCTTTGTCGAGCAGATGTAATTCACCTCACGAATGATTAACTAACATTTCTGTAGTACACTATGATCAAAGCAATTTTTTTTTGTCGGCGACATGTAACGTAGTTTTTAGCCGAACACAGTCCAAGTGCTATCTTTTGTTGTGTATTGTTAATTTTCCTTGTGGCTCAACCATAAGTGCATAATGGACAGTCTAATGAAAAGGAGCCAGATGAAAAAAGTAAGTAAACTGTTTATTATTTCAAAAGTAATCGCCGTAACTATTACTACATTATCCAACTGTGAGACAGGACGGTCAGTGCCTTCCAATGTTTGTGGTTCCCTACGGAATCATGATTATACCCAGGGTGCACCATTTAGTCCGAAGCAGATAGCCACGAATGTTTTCCTTCAGGGCTCAAAAAATATGGATATCACATGGGGAGAGATCTGCACTTTATGGAGGATGTGTAAGAGCTTCCCAACGAAGCTTCCGCAGCATAGTCGAAACAACCATGGCGGCATTTTGACTACCATTATCCTGCAACAGAATGATGCTGTCCGTCAAGATTCCTGGGCGTCTGAACTACGCTCCCGAAGTTTCTCTGACAAGCCCTTAAACATCCTCCACACAGTCCATATTTTTGGAGTCCAGAAGAAAGATATTCGTGGCCGTCGATTTGCTTCGGACGAAGAGGTGTAGGCCTGCGTACAATCTTGGCTCCGAAGTCATCTGGAAACATGTTTCCATCTCACAGTGGTATAAATGTATTAATAGTTATCACGATTACATTCGAAATAATAAACAGTTAACTTACTCTTTTTCTGTATGTCTCGATTTCATTTGGCTGCCGCTTATACTATGTTCATTTCTGATGTCGTTTGAGTATGTTAACCAAAAGTCAGATGTCCTTTTGAGACTAAATGACTTGTAGAATTCTTCCCGCACCACGTCGGTCGCGTTGTAATCAGGACGTCAAACAAAGCGTTGGTCTAGCGCATCCCCGGAAGCGTCACTGAAATAACACTTTCATACACTCTTGGAAATTGAAATAAGAACACCGTGAATTCATTGTCCCAGGAAGGGGAAACTTTATTGACACATTCCTGGGGTCAGATACATCACATGATCACACTGACAGAACCACAGGCACATAGACACAGGCAACAGAGCATGCATAATGTCGGCACTAGTACAGTGTATATCCACCTTTCGCAGCAATGCAGGCTGCTATTCTCCCATGGAGACGATCGTAGAGATGCTGGATGTAGTCCTGTGGAACGGCTTGCCATGCCATTTCCACCTGGCGCCTCAGTTGGACCAGCGTTCGTGCTGGACGTGCAGAGCGCGTGAGACGACGCTTCATCCAGTCCCAAACATGCTCAATGGGGGACAGATCCGGAGATCTTGCTGGCCAGGGTAGTTGACTTACACCTTCTAGAGCACGTTGGGTGGCACGGGATACATGCGGACGTGCATTGTCCTGTTGGAACAGCAAGTTCCCTTGCCGGTCTAGGAATGGTAGAACGATGGGTTCGATGACGGTTTGGATGTACCGTGCACTATTCAGTGTCCCCTCGGCGATCACCAGTGGTGTACGGCCAGTGTAGGAGATCGCTCCCCACACCATGATGCCGGGTGTTTGGCCCAGTGTGCCTCGGTCGTATGCAGTCCTGATTGTGGCGCTCACCTGCACGGCGCCAAACACGCATACGACCATCATTGGCACCAAGGCAGAAGCGACTCTCATCGCTGAAGACGACACGTCTCCATTCGTCCTCCATTCACGCCTGTCGCGACACCACTGGAGGCGGGCTGCACGATGTTGGGGCGTGAGCGGAAGACGGCCTAACGGTGTGCGGGACCGTAGCCCAGCTTCATGGAGACGGTTGCGAATGGTCCTCGCCGATACCCCAGGAGCAACAGTGTCCCTAATTTGCTGGGAAGCGGCGGTGCGGTCCCCTACGGCACTGCGTAGGATCCTACGGTCTTGGCGTGCATCCGTGCGTCGCTGCGGTTCGGTCCCAGGTCGACGGGCACGTGCACCTTCCGCCGACCACTGGCGACAACATCGATGTACTGTGGAGACCTCACGCCCCACGTGTTGAGCAATTCGGCGGTACGTCCACCCGGCCTCCCGCATGCCCACTATACGCCCTCGCTCAAAGTCCGTCAGCTACACATACGGTTCACGTCCACGCTGTCACGGCATGCTACTAGTGTTAAAGACTGCGATGGAGCTCCGTATGCCACGGCAAACTGGCTGACACTGACGGCGGCGGTGCACAAATGCTGCGCAGCTAGCGCCATTCGACGGCCAACACCGCGGTTCCTGGTGTGTCCGCTGTACCGTGCGTGTGATCATTGCTTGTACAGCCCTCTCGCAGTGTCCGGAGCAAGTATGGTGGGCCTGACACACCGGTGTCAATGTGTTCTTTTTTCCATTTCCAGGAGTGTATATCGCGATGTTACCCCTGCAAAGTCGGTAACACATCATACGTCTCAGCGTCGGGTGGTTGCTATCATGCCAGGCAAACGACTTGTTCAAAAATGGCTCTGAGCACTATGGGACTTAACATCTGAGGTCATCAGTCCCCTAGAACATAGAGCTACTTAAACCTAACTAACCTAAGGACATCACACACATCCATGCCCGAGGCAGGATTCGAACCTGCGACTGTAGCGGACGCGCGGTTCCAGACTGAAGCGCCTAGAACCGCTCGGCCACTCCCGCCGGCCAGCAAACGTCTTGTCATCGAAAAGTAGATTGTACAACGATTTGGAAACAATGCATGAAGACATGCTGTGGTACTTCGTGCACTATGGGTTAGACAGCCATCATATTCGTACCACATGTTCCTTCTAGTCTGGAGAAGAACGCCTTCTATCATCCGTGGGAGATGGTCTGTGATACTTGTGCGCGTTCAGTGTTCCGCCTATGAAAAATGCGCCCATGATCTGATGATTCATTATCCCATAACACACGTTTACGTTCTACAGATGCTGAAGTTCCATCTGAAGAAGGTAACTGGGATTATCAATTGACCAATAGTGCATGTTTCGGCGGTTTACCTGGCCAGGATTGGCAAATGGGACTTCATCACTAAACAAGACACATCATACATCTGGTGTATCCTGTCGTAATGCCCATGTATAGAAGTTAACACAATTCTCATAATGGTTTACACGCTGCTCTTGATGGAGAGAGATGTAATAGGGATATCGATAGAGAATGCGTAAGCCACTTGTCTCACTCATGCCCCTTTCTCGAGCGATTGTGCAGGAGCTAATGTGCTGATCAACTTGCAACAGCAGCAAAAACATTAATTTCCCCCCTTCTGTCGTCGTTTGTTTCCTTCTGTTACGACGTATAGATGTTACACTATCATTTTCACGTAACTGACTGAAGAGTGCAAGATGGTTGATGTCTATTGAGATATCTTGCCGCATACACCATTCGAGAACGAACTGCATTTTTCCTACACTCTCCGTACACCAGAGCACGTCGACTTTTTCTGCGTTGGTAAATCCCATCGTCCACTCACGACGTACAGTTTGGACTGTCACAGACTAACTGACTAGCAAGTCAGGGAACACACAATCACGCCGTAAGCAAACATAACGGCATCGTACTTTTCAACTACGCAGGTTGAACGGCACAAACAAATGTCTGTGTCTGAACTTTTCAAAATGTGATATCTCGTAAACGTCTCGCGCTATAATTCTGCTACAAACGCCATTGACATTCTAATTTACCTCATTTTTACTTTGTTATCATTTAAAAACTGTTTATTTGCATAAAAATGCACTTTCTAAGTATTATTAAAATCTGTGTATTGGCTAACAATACGAGCCCTTGACTGCTGATCGATTCTGTGAAAACCACACATCTATAGCACTTCCCATTTCCTCAGTATTCGCGGTGCAAGTTTTAGGTGGTTCACCCACCAGTTATCCTGCCGCCTGGTGTATTTAGGCCAGTATTTAGGACAGCGAACCCTCGCCGACCATAGTCTCCGCCTGTGACGGAATCGTCTTCGTGGTTGTGAATGCCGTAAAACTTGGCACAAATTATTCTTGTACTAAACTGGCTGTAGACTGTTTAGAGGGAAGTAACTGTGTCTAGACGGAAAAACGTAAAAAACTTTTGTGTAACTTTGAATCCGTCCATTGACGGTAGACCTGACCTTTTCATTTTTGCGCTCAACTAGTTTGTTGAGCCCTCTGGCAATGATTTTCCCTTGTCAATTGTGTATTATTATTCGTCGGAATAGACGAACAATTTTTTGTCGTATTTGTTAATAAACTTTTTGAAGAATGTTGACATTGTTTGTGACACCTACGGCGGATTCTTCACTTTACTTGCCGAACAGAGTCTACAAAAGCGTGACTAATACAGTGTTCCGAGCTATTATGCCGTGGTCGAACGGATTTCACCCTAAAAACGAACGTTTCGTCTCCAACTGCGGAGGACATTTTCAAGGGGAATCGTAACTACTTCGAATGTCCGAGTCACACCCTGGCTCGCTACCGACTACAGAAAAATTCCGCTTCCGCGTGCTTCCGCGGAGTGGCGTGACGTCACATGTTTTGAATGCGAGAGCGTAATTGGCCGTTGTGTACTGCCCTCGTCCGCTGTTGTTATCACCCCATGGTGGAGTGACTGCCAGTACTTGAGTCCTATCAAAATAAATGTTGTGGTCTCCTGGTTGCAAAGCATGTTCCGCAATAGCTGCTCTGTCCAAATGGTCCAAATGGCTCTAAGCACTATGGGACTTAACATCTGAGGTCATCAGTCCCCTGGATTTAGAACCACTTAAACATAACTAACCTAAGGACATCACACACATTCATGCCCGAGGCAGGATTCGAGCCTGCGACCGTAGCAGCAGCGCTGTTCCGGACTGAAGCGCCTAGAACCGCTCGGCCACAGAGCTGCTCTGTCAATCTCTCCTCTTCTTCAATTGCCCTTGTCCTCTTCTAGCCGTTTTTTGACTGTTCTTTTTGTAGTACCCACGTACATCTCCCCACAACTACACGGAATCCTATAAACTTCTGCTTTTTCCAGCATTTGGCGAGCATCATTGGCCGATTTTAGGTGATCTTCTATCTTGCGGGCGGGTCTGTTTTTTTTTTTTTTTTTCTTCAAGAATTATCCTATGTGGTCTGTAACGTCCTTACTGAAAGGTAAAAAAATTTCCGATTTCACCGGCGCTTGAGCATCGCTATGACTTCTACGCAGTGGTATTAACGCTCTTTTCACGTCAGCGAACGAATAACGATTCTTGAGCAGCGCATTGGTGAGCCGGGAGACCGCTACGGTCGCAGGTTCGAATCCTGCCTCGGCCATGGATGTGTGTGATGTCCTTAGGTTAGTTAGGTTTACGTAGTTCTAAGTTCTAGGGGATTGATGACCTCAGATGTTAAGTCCCACAGTGCTCAGAGCCATTTGACCCATTTTGAAGCATTGGTGAGATGTTTTAATTCCACGTCAAACAGCTCTGATCGGCATATTTTCCTTGCTCTGTCCGCCAACGTTTTTATCATCCCTCGCTTCTGTTGGTGGTTTGAATCCCGGTGTAGGTAACAATCTGTGTGCGTGGGTTTTCGGTAAACCGTGTGGCCCAAGTTGCCATCTTCTTTCTTGAAAACTAGCACATCAAGGGTAGTTGCAGAAGGGGGGCGACTGACAGATCAGCTGTTGCTCTCCACAGAACTGCTTGTATTGGATGGGCACGGGCGCACGTTCCACGAGGGAATGCTGAGGCCTCGTTGCCAAGTCATTATGTCGCCGCTACAGGCCAGTTTCACGGTTGCGTGCTGTGCTGGCGAAAGTAGAGGTGTGAGGAAGGCGCAGCCCACCCAGACGTACTGCGACGACTCCCTGTGACTACGGCATCAGTGCTCTCGAAGGCAGCGGCTCGTGCACTCAGAAGAAGACTGCCGACTTTGGTCCAAGACGCCGATTGTCGTGAAGACGTAGGCCTGGTCACCCACCGTGGAACGACCAAGACTGCAGCAGGTGTTCACGAGTCAGCCAGCAGTCTGCACGTACCCCCCCCCCCCTCACCCCCGGTCGGTGCGAAGATGGCAGATCATCTGTAATGAAACAGTAGTGGAGGAGAACTGATCGCTCGTCTTCTCATCCGTGATGTCCCAGTAGGCAATAGTGGCAGACCACGGCTATGGTATGCATCAGTTTGCCTGCCCCCTGGTGTGGAAGTTAGCGACCAGATAGCGGCTATCATCGATCAGCGTGTCGTGGTTTCACTGAAACTCATCAGACTGTCATTCTCCTTGGTTCTAGCGACACCGACAGAATGGCAGCAGGACAGGAGTGTTCTTTAGCTGCGAAAATGTCTCTGTTTATGGGCCGATCCTTTGTCTATGACGTAGTGGCTCTGGTTGCATGAGCGCGTTTGTCCACATTTATCAGACCCGTCAGCGTGCCTTACCTCGCTGCGGTAATTTCGATAACGCTTCTGGGTCGTTGAGTTCGGTTCTTTTTGTCTACGTTTGACTTTGTAGCGGCTTTCGATAGATGAATGTTATAGCATGTTAGCTTACAGTGCCTTGCGAAGTAGTACAGAGGGTCTCGCGTTTACGTCTGCCGTGTTCCGAGGTCTGTTACATCGGGGGTGCGCCGTGTTGACATAATGTCTGACACACTAGCCCAGCGTCAACTTACTCTCTTCCGAACTTGCCTTGTAGAACTTTAAGAAAATTTGAAGACTCTCCAATAACATTATTCTCCTGCAACACCTTATTGCTATTGTGATACTTATGAGAAATGTTAAATAATCTAAAGCATACTGGTCTTACAGTTTTCTTTAAGAAGCTAGAGTCGACAATACAGCCCCCTTTCAATTTTATAGTGCTTTTTTTAAAAAACTTTTATAGTTCCATTAGCCAGCTTTCAAGTAACAGCAAGCTCATACTCGTATGGTGGGAACTTTCAGGCATTTTATGTTTTATACCAGGAATCGTGGTTGTCGTCAAGCAATTGGAATTAATATAGATTCAACCGTTTTATGCATATCAATAAAGGATTGTGGTGTTAGTTTGCTACTTGCAAGGAACCCCTTGAGTGCTACATCCAGAGGCTGAATTTTTCCAGTGGTTCCATGTGGTCCGGAATTCAGTGTCACGCGCTTTTCGAGAAGGATAGTTTGCTCTAAGGAAGTATGATTTTTAGCCGGCCAGCGTGGCCGAGTGGTTCTAGGCGCTTCAGTCTGGAACCGCGCGACCGCTACGATCGCAGGTTCGAATCCTGCATCGGGCATAGATGTGTGTGATGTCCTTAGGTTAGTTAGGTTTAAGTAGTTCTAAGTTCTAGGTGACTGATGACCTCAGATGTTAAGTCCCATAGTGCTCAGAGCCATTTGAACCATTTTATGATTTTTATACGCAGACCAGGAATCAAGAAAAAGCAAGACGAGTTTTTGTCCAAAAGCAGTGCTCATACCATAGGTGTAGTCCTCTTACGCCCATTTTCCCACTCTTGCGTGCTGCGACGTAATTGTTCTTTACTCTCCTTGCAAGGTCACACACACGAGAAAGAATTGTAGGGGCCAGAGCACCTCCAACTTCTCGCAACACAATAACTAACTTTCCAACAAATTTAGAAATTTACCGTGCAGATTAATGATCGCAATAAATGGATACGAATGCGTTAAGGCATTGATGTTAGCTCATCTTGATACAACTCTCTTACTACCTGTAATTTCCAAGATTACTTTGATATGCATTTCCTCTTCAAATCGCGACTGGTCGGAGTTGAATTCAGATACCTTACTGAACGATAGGATACGTTTGTTTATTTCATCTACAAATTTTCGGGCCGATTCCGCATTTTACTGTTCATTGTCAAGTTGACGGTTTGTTTGGAATTTCGTTATCTTACGTCTTCCAATTCTGTAACACTATTTGAAGTTATGCAGTCATCCACTGCTTCCCTTGAACTCACTGTAATCTATGTCGCGCGCAGTTTGACGTTCATAACATAGTAGGTCACTATCATGCTTCTCTTGTAAATTGTATCGAGCTTCCTTGAAGGGCGCAAACGCCAATTTTTTGTAACAAGTACGCCTTGTTCGCCCTTGAATATCCGTAGTTTCAATTGAGCACTGCACAGTTACATCACTGCGGGCTTATTCTAAACCAGTTCATAATTGTTTTTCTACTATGCTGCAGATGATGTTCCATATACGAAATTTTGTTAAGTACCCGCTCCTTGGACAATGATTGCCCTTCACTACGTTTCACTGTAGACGTGATTTGTATCTCCCTGTCCGACGAGGAAGAGGAAGCAGATGGCTGGACAGCTGATTCAGTATCAATTTCACGTGTTAAGCACTTATCATCATTATTGTACTCCTTATGGACTCTCTCTGCGTAACGAGCTTATACGACACCACACATGCCATTGACTTATCTTTCAGAAACACTAATATTTTGTCTGCCATTTTTTTCTCATTCTGCGCAATTCTTTGCGTTCCTTTCTGACGAAATGTCACCTTCAGCATCGGTTGTTGTAGATACAATGCACTATTTGCTTTGTTTATCATTCCCGTTGTTCTGCGTTGTATCAACACCACTAGTACTGTAGAACTGTTGTGAGTTACACGCCGACTAAGCAGTTCATCTACGCTCCGTAACCTCAAGCTGTGCTTACCAATGGACATCTCCAGTCCTGCCCCTGTTGTCATCAGCAGTCAGCCCGCATCTCGTGGTCGTGCGGTAGCGTTCTCGCTTCCCACGCCCGGGTTCCCGGGTTCGATTCCCGGCGGGGTCAGGGATTTTCTCTGCCTCGTGATGGCTGGGTGTTGTGTGCTGTCCTTAGGTTAGTTAGGTTTAAGTAGTTCTAAGTTCTAGGGGACTTATGACCACAGCAGTTGAGTCCCATAGTGCTCAGAGCCATTTGAACCATCAGCAGTCAATATTGTGGCTGCAAGGTAGACAACATGTGGGGCGTCGAATGCCGCGAACATCAGTGGCCTTTTGTAACCTCACACTCAAGGGGTCCCTTGTTACATGTTATGTAATTGCTGTACTTGTTATTACGGAACTTTAGACAGGACCTTACACACTAGTGCGGAAAACACAACGCTTTGGTACGCTTGGTTTTGCGGCTTGCCTACAAACGTTCGAGTTAATACCTAAGAAATACAGATATAGAACTTTGCCACATCTAGTTGTCTGGCAGGTCAGAGGCAGTCGTCGAAAAATATTATGTATCGTTACAACATCTTCTCATATACACAGATATGAAAATATTGTTGTCGGCGCCTTTTGGAATTTATTAATGTTTTAATTTACACTTTAACGCAGCATTTGTGATGTAAATAATGAGATTGGGACCACTAGCCGCAAAAATGTGATGCGCGTTGTCATATTCATTTTTACAAACAAAAGTGTTTTGGACCATAGCTACACACATTCGATAATTGCTGTTGCTAGTGAAATAAAAAATACCATTATCAATTACATAAAACACTCAGTCTGGTTAGCAGGGTTCAAAATCGTGTTTCCTAAGAGACAAACGTATCTCTGACTTGAGTGCTGTAGTGTAAGCCATATACCGGCGGGCTGATCGGTCTATTGTAGGACTGTGTATAATTTAAAAATATCGAGAGTACGATGTATCGATCTTTAAAAGAAAATCATTATCGATCGTCCGTGTACCGAAGAAAAGAATCAATACATTGTCGGAAAAAAAATCGACATACCTGTCTATAAAAATATCGGCTGCACATTGTAAATATACTGCCTTCTTTAGACATGTGTATGTAAGTATTGATTTATTATTAGATATTCTGTGCATCAACGAGCTACAGCCTGCGTATCTCCTTTAGAGCAGGAATTGACAATAAAAGATGCACGTTCAGGCTTGGCTATAGCCACTTTGCTAACAATGGGAACTGCATGTAAGTGGCACAATAAATGGTGTCCCATGGCCATGTCGATCGGTTTCGTCACATATCGTATTTCTTTCGATTTCGTAACACATCGGATTTCTCCAGGACACGTTATGTCGATTTCCCTGTTTTTTTTTCATTTCCGCCAACGCCAGCGATCTAGCGGCTGTAGTGTCAAAATTTCCTGGTGAATCTAAACAGGCCGGCCAGAGTGGCCGAGCGATTTTAGGCGTTACGGTCGCTGGTTCGAATCCTGCCTCGGGCATGGATGTGTGTGATGTCCTTAGGTTAGTTAGGTTTAAGTAGTTCTCAGTTCTAGGGGACTGATGGCCTCAGAAGTTAAGTCCCATAGTGCTCAGAGCCATCTGAACCATTTTTTTGAAGCTGAACATTGCAGTCTCTGATGGTAGCGTTGAGCGCCGATTACGTCAGCATTTCCTCTTACGCGTCTCCGCCCACCACAAAGACCAATCTTGTCATTTAGATTTTTGTTCATCATTTTCGGCAACTGTTTTTGAAGAATGCCGATGTCAAGAATTGGCACACTAGTTGCGTTAAAAATTGTTTTTTAATGAAACCGGTGTGTTATTTCTTCACATCGGAAATATTGTTATTCCAGTCACACCGACCCCTCCAGTGCAATCGGACTTCTTCTTTTGCACCACATATACTTGCTTCAGCCAGTCAAAGAGAAAGACTGGACGCGATAAACTCGCAAAAAGTAGTAAGAGTGCTTCACACAGTTAATTTAACATTATGTTCTATTACAAGTTAAAAAGAACAACTTTAAATATCTACCAGAATTTCTTTTAAAAATATAAAATAAAAATATCGGCATTTGATTTCGCATTTTGATACCGATATATCGATATATTGGGGAAAACATATCGCTGATAATATCGATATTTATTGGAAAAAATATCAACATTTTATCAACAGCCCTAGTCTGTTGGCGGCGCGGCAGAATGTGTGTTGCATTGCGGCAGCACGTTCAGGCGGCGGCGTGGGGGCAGCGGGCGGTGAACGTCTTTCGGCTGCGGCCAGCGTTGTATACCCAGCGTTAGAGGAAATCATATTCAGAAGCCAAGACTCTTCAAGGACATCAACTATGTCCTGCTGTGGCGCCTCCAGGTGGAGTGTTTACTACAAAGCCTCACTAGGAACTGTCTCCTTTGCCATGTCTCTCTGGGCGTGGACACACACCCGACAGGCCGCCTCACGGTTTCCTTCGGGACAGTCAAATTATTTTTCAACAACCTTGTAAACTATTTCGTACTGCCTACAGTCCTCACAGCAGGAAGGCCACATGCATACGACAAGAAAGCTGTTGGTAGCAGGCATTACCTCGCCAGGGCCGGCCGTTGTGGCCGAGCGGTTCTAGGAGCTTCAAACCGGAACCGCGCCGCTGTTAAGCCCCATAGTGCCCAGAGCCATTTGAAGCCACCTCGCAAGGAGAACTGCAAGTTGTGCATTAAGAACTGACGTGCGATGTCAGGTGGACTCGTCCCTGTGTCGTCTACATCCCTAGGCCTGTAAACGTTCGCCGTCGCTTTAGTTGCCGAAAATGTGTTTGGATTTGCGATCCTCCCCACAATTCTCTCGGCAAAGAGACCATATACAGGCACCGAGAAAGCTACTCTCTAGATTTATAACAGCGGCTGGGGACTCGCTATGAAGGTCCCTCGACGAATCACTCCAAAGGGTGTTGTCAGGCCAGTTTCTCACGCAGCTTTTGTATATGATCATCGTCTCGTTTGTCCAATACATTAAAATATTTACGATCTTGTAACCCTAAATGTGCGGTCATTTAGAGAGTGGCTGCAGTTCATTTAAGTAGTGTATAATTTAGGGTAAAGAAATGTGTAATACATCATTTTAAAGCCTTGTAATTGGAAGTTCATGAATTACATAATGACTAAGTAAAAAAGTAACGCCAAACTGAGTAATTTTTATGAGCATAAAATTGCAGAAGTGACTGGTCGCAGTATCAATTCAAAGAATCCTATATTGTGCAAATCACAGTTTAGCAAGTCCCATCTAGCACAACACTCCATAGTGCCACACATTCATTTGAAAAGTCATAAATTTATAAATACAACTGCGATACACGTGCAAAGTTCTCAGTTGAAAAAACAAAAACACCTTGATCGTCTACGGCATAGTAATTTTCTGAAGGCTACCTTTCAATGCACGTCGTTGAAATTAAACGTAAAGGGTAAAAAGCTTCTATTCCTTACAGATTTTGGAAAACGGCATTAGAATCAGCTAGCAGCAAGGCATTAAAATTTCTGTCAACAACAACAGTTTCGCAGGACGACCTGTCTCAACCACCATAGACTGACAGCCAACAGCAGCTCCCCAAAAAATGTCCAAAATGTTTCATCTTCCATTAAGTTTAAACAATGCTAATAAATCCCAATATTTAGTTCTATGTCAACCTGTTAATGTGATTTTTCGACTATGGGTTCTGTAGCCAGCTCATAATTGGTCATTTCCTTATGTTTCATCTCACATAATTATGATGTCTTCGCTACATAGTACTGAATATCACCATTGTCCATTTGATATTTATGTTATTAACATTATGAAGTCCATCCCATTATTCAATGTCAAGTGAAAAATTTCCTAATGTGCAGGTACGGAAAATAACAAATGAGCAGCTATGACATGGAGAAGGGACAAAATGGCGGAAAACAGCTAACGCATTTGGACATGGCCATGACCACACTGTGAATGAAGTTACTCGATTTATAGAAATATCAGTGCAGGCTGTCTATCGCGTGTACTACGTGTCATGTACGACTGGCAGGCGCGCAACACCACGTTAGGACAGTGCTCGTCAAAAATGTCCTAAACTACAAGAGCCACAGACTAGTCACTTGTCGATATCAATCAGTCCGCATCCCTACAGGAGTTTCTGCAGTCAACGCTAGCAGGTCTACCTCAGCCAGTTTGCGATCGAATATTGCAAACGGAACTGCATGCAGCGAACATTTGGAGCCGAACAACTCGCGAAAGCCTACCGCTCGCAGCTGCAGATACAGCTGCTCGTCTTCCATGGCCAAAACAAAACAGGGACTCGACACCAGCTGGCTGGAAGCAGATTTTAATATATTGATTATTCCTTGCTACTGTAGTGTTACCTTGAAGCTGTGAGAAAGGAGGACAGGTGCTCCAAGGCGCGGGCAGACGAAACTAGGAGAGATATTGTTACACGAAGTAAACCGTAAGGGGGGAGCCCTGCAAAAATTCAGACGCCCCCAGACGCGGTCCCAGGGCGCTAGTTACTCTTCAAGGAATTAACATGTAACTTCATATGTCGTCAAGACGCTGTGGTAGGTTGCCACCGTAGACCTTTGTGACCAAGAGGCACGTTCTAGCGTATAAAGCCAGCTTGATACCAGCCTTGAGAACAGAAACGTCAGTAGGCTCACAAGGGTTAGAAAGAGAGCGAAAACGCCAAAAAACTGTTGGCCTAGCAGTCCCTACTCCGTGGAGCCCGAGGGGCGGGGCTAAATGACGTATAACAATAATGACGCAAACCTTATTTGGCAGAGCAGTTACGTTTAGCTTTCAGCTGAACAATGTTGATACCAAACACAGACTTAAGGCAACTGCATTAACATCCCCGCCTTAGGTTCAGTAGAAGGGACCTAACTAAACCGCGATTGGCTGGCGCCTGCAAGAGACCTGAGAGATTGGCTGCGTGGCTTTAAGTGTGAAAAACAGTGCCCCTAGATTCCGCATTTTGGCGGAGTTCTCAGTCAGACGATCTGGGCGCCGAATCTGCGTCCGTCGGCCCGCATCTCGTGGTCGTGCGGTAGCGTTCTCGCTTCCCACGACCGGGTTCCCGGGTTTTATTCCCGGCGGGGTCAGGGATTTTCTCTGCCTCGTGATGGCTGGGTGTTGTGTGCTGTCCTTAGGTTAGTTAGGTTTAAGTAGTTCTAAGTTCTAGGGGACTGATGACCGTAGCAGTTAAGTCCCATAGTGCTCAGAGCCATTTGAACCATTTTGCGTCCGTCGACTCCAGCCTCGGTCCAGCTCCGCGTTAAGTCTGCTCTCTCACTTGCAGTGCCTCAGTGAACAGTGTCACATTCATTTTGCAACTAAGTTGTTGCCTTAAGATGCTGCTAGTGTTTGCTACTATGGTTAGCATCCACTCCTGGGACTTCTGCACTGGCTTCTGTTGTAACAGTGTAATTCATGCTTTTTCTAACACTAGAACGAGCCTCCAGTATATTAGTTAGTCCTGTCTGGAATAAACAACTATTTCAAAAGCCTGTTTGAACAAGAGCCTCCACAACGAGTTCCCTACCAAGTCTCACCACCTGCATTTCTAGTAAATGCCTGTACCAGTGTTGGCTCAGATAGAAGAAAACAATTAAATGCCTTCACTGTGAATTGTCCTTCTGCCGTCTGCTCTGTACCACTCGGGAGCGCAGACTGACCAGTAACCCCTTTTCTCCCTCTCCCACCTATGTCAGGACACGACAAGATAATGTCATCCGTCGGGTCGCGACTGCGAATCTTTTCAAATGACACAAGACGTCGTTGCACTGATTGCCAAGGGGTATTTAACCCTGAGTGCATTGAGGTTCACTCCTCTCCATAGCTGAGTGGTAAGCATAGATGTCTGTCATCCGGAGGACCCAGGTTTAATTCCCGGTACTGCAAGATCTTTTCCTAGCTGGAACGACACTCAGCCTCGTGATGCTAATCGGGAAGCTATTTGACCGAGTAGCATCAGCTCCTCAGTCTGAAAAGTCTGCAGAGAGGTCGGAAGGGCGGTGTGCTGACCACATGCTCTCCTTCCAGCTGTGTCATGGAATGACGACAATGAAAATTTGTGCCGGACCTGGCCTCGAACCCGGGTTCCCCGCTTTAGTGAGTGGTCTCTGTAACCGCTTCGGCTATCTGAGCACAGCTCTTTTCGAGACCCAGACTTCCGTATGTCAAGGACCATGTGTCAGATCGTAAATCCCATTAACGTTTTTCCTGTACTGGAAAGACATCTGATTTGTAAGCCGCAGGCACGGTTTCAGCCGATATATACAAAATTTTAATGCCTTTGTTGCATGTCCTAAGGAATATTGCATCGTACTTCTTCACAACACAGGCACTGCAGTTTCGCACATGGCGCTCAGTACCACATCCGCATGACACCATAAGGTAGAGGGTGACACGGCGGCCGGTAGGCATCCCTTTGGCCTTCACAGACTGCCGAGGAGTTCGTATACAGATTGAATGCTCAGGCTGGACGTGGTTCTAAAATGTTTAGAGGGTGTTTTCCGTAGCGGCTTGAGCCCACTCATTCAGGATATTGTGAACATGAAACAGGACGTTCATTTCAATTTTGTCGGTGACTAAGTGTTGATGCTCTTGAAAATCTACACAACCCGTCTTTGAATATTGCAAAAGCCATGTTCGAAGAGGTAGAAACATGTGTACTTCGTTTGACCAATACTTAGACATTCTATTACTCCACTACCAGCCTGCTAAATTATTCGAACTTTATCTTGTAGAAAATATCTCACTATTTGGAATAGCAGATGAAATGTAGCAATTATCATACTGCAATTCGATTGCTCTGCAGGATGTAATCATCAAATCTATGGCTTCAGGTGGATGTAGCTTATCTGAAGAAACTTGTGCACTGTCGGGCCTACAGGTGATGTTACACGATATTCGCGTTATGTCTCCTGGAAGGCGACTAATATTTTGTGTTTTGTGCTTATCCAATTGTAGGGGCTCCACAGTCGCTATAAGCGTGTATACTATACTCAGCATTACGGCAAGCTTGAAGATATTTTTTTTTGTTAATAATTTTCATTATGTTCAACTAAACTTGCTTGGAGTGTATTTGCGCTGGCGTAATATGTCGCCAGCACTCCGATCGACAAAGAAGTTGCGAGAAGATCGATAGTAGGCGGAAGCAGCGCGTCTATCAGGAGAGAGGCCAAGTACAGACTCGCAAGCAACACTCCGCCAACGCTCTCTCGACCGCTAGTACTTAGAACGCCACCACGGACTGGAGGATCCAGTCAGTCAGTCATGTAGTGAGTCAAAAAATCGAGTCATCAGTCGCAGGGCAGTGACAGTCACAGTCGCAGTTAGCTCAGCGTGAGTCAGTACCTAGCGACCAGAGTAGTGAACATAGCGGGACTTTGTACTTCACTAGCAGCGAGGCTAACGAGGACTGTTACGGAAGAGTTTGTGCCACAACTTCTGAACTATCTTCAGTTAAGTAAACACACTACTGGCCATTAAAATTGCTACACCACGAAGATGACGTGCTACAGACGCGACATTTAACCGACAGGAAGAAGATGCTGTGATATGCAAATGATTAGCTTTCCAGAGCATTCACACAAGGTTGGCGCCGGTCGCGAAACCTACAACGAGCTGACATGAGGAAAGTTTCCAGCCGATTTCTCATACACAAACAGCAGTTGACCGGCGTTGCCTGGTGAAACGTTGTTGTGATGCCTCGTGTAAGGAGGAGAAATGCGTACCATCCCGTTTCAGACTTTGATAAAGGTCGGATTGTAGCCTATCGCGATTGTGGTTTATCGTATCGCAACATTGCTGCTCGCGTTGGTCCAGATCCAATGACCGTTAGCAGAATATGGAATCGGTGGGTTCAGGAGGGTAATACCGAACGCCGTGCTGTATCCCAACGGCCTCGTATCACTAGCAGTCGAGATGACAGGCATCTTATCCGCATGGCTGTAACGGATCGTGCAGCCACGTCTCGATCCCTGAGTCAACAGATGGGGACGTTTGCGAGACAACAACCATCTGCACGAACAGTTCGACGACGTTTGCAGCAGCATGGACTATCAGCTCGGAGACCATGGCTGCGGTTACCCTTGACGCTGCATCACAGACAGGAGCGCCTCCGATGGTGTATTCAACGACGAACCTGGGTGCACGAATGGCAAAACGTCATTTTTTCGGACGAATCCAGGATCTGTTCACAGCATCATGATGGTCGCATCCGTGTTTTGCGACATCGCAGTGAACGGACATTGGAAGCGTGTATTTGTCATCGCCATACTGGCGTATCACCCGGCGTGATAGTATGGGGTGCCATTGGTTACACGTCTCGGTCACCTCTTGTTCGCATTGACGGCACTTTGAACAGTGGACGTTACATTTCAGATGTGTTACGACCCGTGGCTCTACCCTTCATTCGATCCCTGCGAAACAATACATTTCAGCAGGGTAATGCACGACCGCATGTTGCAGGTCCTGTACGGGCCTTTCTGGATACAGAAAATGTTCGACTGCTGCCCTGGCCAGCACATTCTCCAGATCTCTCACCAATTGAAAACGTCTGGTCAATGGTGGCCGGGCAACTGGCTCATCACAATACGCCAGTCACTACTGTTGATGAACTGTTGTATCGTGTTGAAGCTGCATGGCAGCTGTACCTGTACGCGCCATGCAAGCTCTGTTTGACTCAATTCCCAGGCGTATCAAGGCCGTTATTACGGCCAGAGGTGGTTGTTCTGGGTACTGATTTCTCAGGGTCTATGCACCCAAATTGCGTGAAAATGTAATCACATGTCAGTTCTAGTATAATATATTTTTCCAATGAATACCCGTTTATCATGTGCCTTTCTTCTTGGTGTAGCAATTTTAATGGCCAGTAGTGTACTTGTTCTTATGAATAACGAACCCTGTTAATACATGTGTACAGTTTGTGTTGTACAGGAGGATACCGGCTACCAAACTACATCCCCTCCTTCCTTCCCATGGTACAAGTCTACAGTGACAATGAGACGACACAAAAGTATTCGCTGTGTGCTACTGTGCTGAGCCTGTGCTGGGAGAGAGCAGCTGACCTGGGGTGGGTCCTGGCTCCGGCTCGTCCTTCAGCGGGTGAATGCTGGCCATGCAGGGCAGCCCGCCACTGTTGCACAGCGTCAGGTGGCGCACGTAGCAGGGGGCGTGGCCGCTCTCCGTCCACCCGGGCACCTGTCCAACACACGAAAGACTCTGTCTAGGGCAGGAAACGGAGCAGGATGCTGAACGCCACCTCTGACGGGGCAAGGATGGGCAACGGTGCCGGTTCTAGTCCGGCCAGCCAGGGTCGGTGGTACACGGGCCAGACCAGAGTGGTTGGATCATCTCGCTGGCCCGTCGTTTCGTTATCCTTCCGCGGTCACTCTCTGGGCCAACCTGTCTCCTCTGCTGCCGTACGTCCTGCGTCTGTCTACAAAAACCTGTATTAATCCTTCTATACCGTTATTTCGCTTAACTGTTGTAATTTAAGAGATCCAGACCAACGAATAGCAGAACACGACACATGGTCTGCTAGACAACATGATGTGCTTCAGTTCCACTACCCACGTAAATGTATATGAACATAGTCCTGGAAAATTAGCGAACCAGTTGTGCTACGCAACTGGTTCACGGATTTTTTCATCCTATTCAAGACTATAGCTTTATAATTGCTATTCACACACATGTTCAAGGTTTAAGTATATGAAAATATTTTATTACACTAACGCTAATTATTATACAAAGTGCTATAGAAAAATTTCATTAGGAGCATCATTATCAAAATTTTTCTAAAATTAAGTCGTAATTTTAAGTCTTTATGCAAACTAAAGTAAAAAAAGTGAAGAGGAAGGCTAATCTAATTATGTCTTAAATTATCACTTTTTAATATTAGTTGTTAAAAACACTCACAATGCGTGTTTTGGTTGGAAAAATATATGAATGTATTAAATCTCATCTCGGGGACTGTAACTGAGTTTTGTAATCTACGCCTTGGTACACTTACACACGGTGTCGAGGCAAAACGTATAACATAAAATGTAATATCTTGAGACGTAACTGCGATATATATTGTCGGTTTACTTATGTACGTATGGTAACTCAAAATCTTTTCTGTGCTTGCTTGCGGCAATTGATACCGCTTATGCATGCACGTGACTGCTCTGTTCATGTGGAGCCATGCCGACTACAGTGCCGTGCCCAGCTGCGATAGGTTTGTCGGTTGAGCAACCGTGACACAAACAGCCTGATCGAGGTGGTCCTATACATTATCGCTTGAGTTTATTAAACCTGGGCAGTTTGTTGGCCAGTGGCGTATGGTAAACTTAACATGCTGCATTGTCCTACTGGTAGATGCCATTGTGCCGAGGAGAAACAAACTGCATGTAGGTGTGGACATGGTCCTCAAGGATAGAGTCATGCTTGTGTTGATCTATCGTGCCTTCCAGAATGACGAGATCACCCATTGCACAGATGCAAAATCCCCAAGATTGGCGATCTTTTACAGAAGCTCGAAATTTAGCGCGGACTTCAATGCGAGATGCTTATAACAGTTTCCACAACGAAACTTTGTCTCGAAACCTGGCAGAAAATCCATAGAGATTCTGGTCGTATGTAAAGTATGTTAGCGCCAAGAAACAATCAATGCCTTCACTGCGCGACAGCAATGGAGACACTATCGAAGACAGTGCTGCCAAAGAAGAGTTACTAAACACAGCCTTCCGAAATGCCTTCATAAAAGAAGACGAAGTAAATATTCCAAAATTCGAATCTAGAACAGCTGTCAACATGAGTGACGTAGAAGTAAATATCCTCGGAGTAGTGAAGCAAATTAAATCACTTAATAAAAGCAAGTCTTCTGGTCCAGACCGTATACCAATCTGGTTCCTTTCGGAGTATGCTGATGCATTAGCTCCACACTTAACAATCATATACAACCGTTCGCTCGACGAAAGATCCGTACCCAAAGACTGGAAAGTTGCACAGGTCACACCAATATTCAATAAAGGTAGTAGGTGTAATCCACTAAATTACGGGCCCATATCGTGAACGTCGATATGCAGCACGATTTTAAAACATATATTGTGTTCGAACATCATGAATTACCTTAAGAAAACGGTCTATTGACACACAGTCAACATAGGTTTAGAAAACATCGTTCCTGTGAAACACAACTAGTTCTTTATTCAGATGAAGTGTTGAGTTCTATTGACAAGGGATTTGAGATCGATTCCGTATTTCTGCATTTTCGGAAGGTCTTTTGACACTGTACCATACAATCGGCTCCTAGTGAAATTGTGTGCTTATAGAACATCGTCTTAGTTATGTGACTGGATTTGTGATTTCCTGTCAGAGAAGTCACTGTTCGTAGTAATTGACGGAAAGTCATCGAGTAAAACAGAAGTGATTTCTGGCGTTCCCCAAGATAGTGCTATAGGCCCTTTGCTGTTCCTTATCTATATAAACGAGCTGGGAGACAATCTGAGCAGCCGTCTTCGGTTATCGACTAGTAAAGTCATCAGAAGATCAAAACAACTGCAAAACGATTTAGAAAGGATATCTGAATGGTATGAAAATTGTCAATTGACCCTAAATAACGAAAACTGTGAGGTCGTCCACATGAGTGCTAAAAGGAACTCGTTAAACTTCGGTTACACGATAAATCAGTCTAATCTAAACGCCGTAAATTCAACTAAATACCTAGGTATTTCAATTACGAACAACTTAAATTGGAAGGAACACACAGAAAATTTTGTGGGGTAGGCTAACCAAAGACTGCGTTTTATTGCCAGGACACTTAGAAAATGTAACAGACCTACTAAGGAGACTGCCTACACTACACTTGAACGTCCTCCTTTAGTATATTGCTGTTCGGTGTGGAATCCTTACGAGATAGGACTGACGGAGTACATCGAAGTAGTTCAAAGAAAGTCAGCACGTCTTCCTCCCTAATTGGACTGAGTCTCCGTGGAAATTTGGACTGAAGGCGGAGGCATGCTGGGGTACTCTGTGCAGTTGTGCAAAGCTCCTGTGCCAAGATGGCGTACTGGTTAGCGCATCTGCCTAGTGAGCAGAAGACGCTGGTTCAAATCTCGGCTTTGGTACAAATTTTCATTCGTCGGTTCAGTATGCACATGTACATCACTGTGATAAATGCTGCACAGTACATTTACTCTCTTATAAACTTTTTCGTCAGCACTGAATGTTATTTTGAGAACTACAGTAACGTTCATAACACTAAAAGGTTAAATGATTTACACTACTCTTTAGTCAGCCTTTCTTTTCTTTATTCATGCCAGAGATACACTAAAATGAACACATATACAATACACAGAAAGAAAACTGTACAGTATTCACCCAGAATTGGACAACTTTGATAGCATTGGGTGCTGCAGACGTTAAGTCCTTCATGCTACAGCTGGTTGGGAGTAAGTTACATTTGAAGAGATGCCAGGTTGCCTGCAATTCACCGCATTCGCACAGTGTTGTGTTGGCATTTGGCAGTTCCATTTAAGGAGATTGTCCCTCGATCTTGCAACTTCGGTCCGTAGTCTGTTCAAGGGCTTCCAGATGACCCACTTCTCCATGTGTCCAGCCGGCAGGGATTCTTGTGGTGTCATCCAGTTTGACAGGTGTTGACATCTTTCTTTCCACTTGGTGAGTCGGGTAGCCGCAGCTAATCCTTCTAAGGGCTGTGATGTTGTTAGGAAACTTAGTCAGCCTTAATGTGACAGATAAAAAAATTGAGCTATTTACCCATAAAAATATTTGAGCACCTGCCTATCTACCCAGTGAAGTACAGAATGTATGTCTGACAACTTACGTAGTTACATTATAGCGATTCATTACCAAATATCTTAAACAAAAATTAGCACTGAGAATAACTGCAAAGCATGTAATAGTTCAGTATCTGATCCAAAGCACCTGGACACCCTTGTGCAATGTGGAACTGACCGCTACATATCACGACAGGTGGACCTGTCATTATTAAAGGTGGTGGGGAGTGTTGCCAGTGGAAAATAGTAACAGCAGTATGGGTTGGTTAGGAGAGCTGAGTGACTTCAACATGGATTAGTCATTAGCTGTCACCTGCGTATCAAATCCATCAACGACATTTCAGCACTTATAAAGCTGCCCAAGTCGACTGTTGGTGATGTAACTGTTAAGTGGAAACGACAACGAACAACCACAGCTAAACCGAGGCACATCTCATATACTGGCTCAAGGACTGTCGAGCATAGGGGAGGGTGGTTATAAAAGTCACGTGAAATCAGCGGAAGGAATCATTCTTGATTACCAAAGTGCTACCAGAAGTCCAGTGAGTACGAGGACTGTGCAAAGCAGTTAAAAAGAATTGGTTACCATGATGAAGCACCTCCTCTTAAGCTACTTATTTCTGTAGCGACTCTTGAGGTAGCGCAAAAAGTGAAGCCATTGGACAGTGGAGTGATTAGGAGTGATGATTCACGCTGTACCCTGTGACAGTCCGATCGAAGGGATTTGGCTTTACGAATGCCTAGAGAACGTTACCTGCCGTCATGCGTAGTGCCAACAGCGAACTATGAAGGACGTGGTGTTACGGTATGAGCGGGTGTTTCTCATGGCTTAGAAAACGCTAATGCCAAAGGGTATAAATAAATGAAACTATGCGGTTCCAGCGACCTTTCAAAACTCAAACCTCTTCGATGTGAATATGCAGAACAGCTGCCAACATGAACAACGTAGAAGTAAATATCCTCTGAGTAGTGAAGCAAATTAAATCACTTAATAAAAGCAAGTTTTCTGGTTCAGACTGTATACCAATTAGGTTCCTTTCGGAGTATGCTGATGCATTAGCTCCATACTTAACAATCATATACAACCGCTCGCTCGACGAAAGATCCGTACCCAAGGACTGGAAAGTTGCACAGGTCACGCCAGTATTCAAGAAAGGTAATAGGAGTAATCCACTAAATTACAGGCCCATATCGTTAACGTCGATATGCAGCAGTATTTTAGAACATATATTGTGTTCGAACATTATGAATTACCTCGAAGAAAACGGTCTACTGACACACAGTCAACATGGGCTTGTTCCTTATTCACATGAAGTGTTGAGTGCTATTGACAAGGGATTTCAGATCGATTCCGTATTTATGGATTTCCGGAAGGCTTTTGACACTGTACCACACATGCGGCTCGTAGTGAAATTTCGTGCTTATGGAATATCGTCTCAGTTATGTGACTGGATTTGTGATTTCCTGTCAGAGAGGTCACAGTTTGTAATAACTGACGGAAAGTCATCGAGTACAACAGATGTGATTTCTGGCGTGTTATAGGCCCTTTGCTGTTCCTTATCTATATAAACGATTTTGGAGACAATCTGAGCAGCCGTCGTCGGTTGTTTGCAGATGACGCTGTCGTTTATCGACTAATAAAGACATCAGAAGATCAGAACAAACTGTAAAACGATTTAGAAAAGATATATGAACGGTGCGAAAAGTGGCAGTTGATCCTAAATAACGAAAAGTGTGAGGTCATCCACATGAGTGCTAAAAGGAACTCGTTAAACTTCGGTTACACGATAAATCAGTCTAATCTAAAAGCCGTAAATTCAACTAAATACCTAGGTATTACAATTACGAACAACTTAAATTGGAAGGAACACACAGAAAATGTTGTGGAGAAGGCTAACCAAAGACTGCGTTTTATTGCCAGGACACTTTGAAAATGTAACAGACCTACTAAGGAGACTGTCTACACTACGCTTCCGTCCCCATTTAGAATACTGCTGCGTGGTATGGGATCATTACTAGATGGTACAGACGGAATATATCGAAAAAGTTCAAAGAAAGGCAGCACGTTTTGTATTATCGCGAAATATGGGAGAGAGTGTCACAGAAATGATACAGGTTTTGGGCTGGACATCATTAAAAGAAAGGCGTTTTTCGTGCGACGGAATCTTCTCTCGAAATTCCAATCACCGACTTTCTCCTCCGAATGCGAAAATATTTTGTTGACACCGACCTACATAGGGAGGAATGATCACCACGATAAAAAATGGGAAATCAGATCTAGCACGGAAAGATATAGGTGTTGGTTCTTTCCGCGCACTATACGAGATTGGAATAATAGATAATTGTGAAGGTGGCTCGATGAAGCCTCTCCCAGGCACTTAAATGTGATTTGCGGAGTATCCATGTAGATGTAGATGAAATACCAGAAATTGTTCCCGAGACCATAACGCCCACTCCTCCGTCCTGGATGCTTACGATGATGTTGCAGGGTGTTGGCTTCTACACGCTCCGTGATGATGGAGTACAAAACGTGATTCATTTCGCCACTCAGTGGACGTCCAGTTGCGACATTGGCGGTGTGAAAATTCCAGCCTTTATCACCGATGAACAGCAGTCAGTGTGCATGGATGAACCTGGCACATGCTGCAAAGGCCCATACATAGCAAAATCCGCTGAACGGTTGTTGAGGAGACACTGTTGTTAGTCGCTTGAATCATTTGGGTGATCAGTCGCTCAACAGTTGTACGTCTATACGCTCGTACACCTCTCTACAGCCATTATCACCCCTCTCATCTATGGAGTGTGGTAGACCAAGTTGCTTTGGCGGCGGTTTGAGATACCGCCACTTTGCTATGCACTGTATACTTTAACCACAGCAGCAAGCGATCAGCTTACAAACTTAGCCGTTCCAGAAATCCTCCCACCCGAAAGCCAAATACAATGTCCTTTTGGACGTCAGGTGAATCACTCCATTTCAGTATTACAACAAGGAATGCACTGTTTTCCACGTCTCCCCAACACTGTTAGTGCTGTCACCTGCCATTGACGTGGTGGTCACATTCGTGTGACCGGACCGTGTATACAAGGTGATTCCGCTACCCCTACTGACGTCGTTTTATGCAACTTGCAGCACATAACCACATGCGCCACGCTACAGTGTTGAAAACATGATTGTATTACGAATAGATTAGAGTACATACTCAGTCAGTTCCATGTTTCACATATTATTTACTCCTCTGTTACCTCTTTTTAAGCATTAACATCGCTCTTTGATATACCGTCACAATACACGACACATTAACATGGTTAAACAGTAGACAGACACAAATAAATGATTTAAAGGACTGATGTTTTGCAAATGGACTACACCACCTGTCAAATGCGTTCAGAATTGTTTGCAAGATGAGCTTATTAGACATTAGTACCATACAGTAAGCCAGCGGGGAAATATCGACCTTATCACAACTTCACACTTCTTTTGGGCTGCATCAGACAATTTCGGAAGGGACAACTGAATCATACAGTATACCCTGAATTGGTCGAAGTGTATGGCAACAATGGACCATCACATGAAACAGTGGTTAGGTGTGGTCAAACAAATCTCTGTGACAAAGAATGAAGTGACAGACCCTTTATCTGTGGAAGAAATGAGAATCACAAGATAAATGGAAGCCCTGGTATTCGAAGTTTGGCGATTCACAGTCAAGCGCTACCACCTTTAGAAATCAGTCATTAATCAGTTTTCTACACCTTGCACGTCGCTTTGGATATGACGAAGATTCTCACCTGCTTGTTTCCACGGCGTGTCAAACAGCCCATGACAAACAGCCCATCGAGTTGAGGTACCAGCGGAAATGTCACTGTGTCAGTCCAAACTAGATGAATTTTTCAGCACCGTAATAACCACGGACGAGCGTTGGATGTACGATTATAAACCCGAGAGAAAAGAGTAATGCAAGCAGTGGAAACATGTGGATTCACCACTACCGACAGAGGTGAAGACCACGCCATCATTGGATAGGTGATTCTGAGTGTTGTTTGGAACTGTCATGGTTTGGTGCCAATAGATTATGCTCGTAAGGGGAAAACCGCCGCATGAGCACTCCACTGAAATCTCCTATTGAGGTCGCAGGAGTCTGTCAAGAGAAGAGTCGCTGTAATCTGTAGATGGGTGTTTTAGCTCCATGATACCACCACAGATCACCCTGCGTAAGACAAGGTCAGAATGCTGCAGCCGGCCGGTGTGGCCGAGCAGTTCTAGGCGCTTCAGTCTGGAACCGCGCGACAGCTACGGTCTCAGGTTCGAATCCTGCCTCGGGCATGGATGTGTGTAATGTCCTTAGGTTACTTAGGTTTGAGTAGTTCTAAGTTCTGGGGGACTGGTGACCTCAGATGTTAAGTCCGACAGTGCTCACAGCCATTTGAACCACAATGCTGCTTCTACAAGTACCAAGTTTTGCCTCACAGCCCATATTTTCCTAACTTGGCACCAAACGACTTCTTCCTACTTCCTTGCCTTAAAAAACCACTTATGGCAGGCATTTCCAGAATAAGGAAGGGTTTCTGTGTTCAATGTGTTTTGCGGCCTTCATATAGCTGTTGAAACACATTACTACTTCGACACGTAATTCCAAGATTGCTTGGTTTTCATATTCTTTAACTTACCATATTGGTATCGAGTGCATACTCATCATCAGCAGTCCTATAGAACGTACCTCGTACATAACAATAATACACATTAAATGCTTTAGGCTCTATGTTGTGGCATTTGTGATGTGTGTATATTTGTGTTTACATTTCCAGAATAAGGAAGGGTTTCTGTGTTCAATGTGTTTTGCGGCCTTCATACAGCTGTTGAAACACATTGCTACTTCGACACGTAATTCCAAGAGTGCTTGGTTTTCATATTCTTTAACTTACCATATTGGTATCGAGTGCATACTCATCATCAGCAGTCCTATAGAACGTACCTCGTACATAACAATAATACACAATAAATGCTTTAGGCTCTATGTTGTGGCATTTGTGATGTGTCTATATTTGTGTTTACTTCGTGGTGCACTCTTAAACACTTACTTACATTTTAGTTTTAAGCCTTCAAATAATTTTTTATCAGATGTTCCATTAATTTTGAATACTTTCCAGCACATTCTCACATGATTTTAAATGAGGAAAATCGTGCATTCAGATACCAGTGACATACTGTGCTGTGAAAGGTACCAAAGTTTTGAAAGCGTCGCTTCCTGCGTATTTATTTATTTGTTTGGGTAACGTGTTTGACCTCTACGCTTCTTTCACCCATTCCTAAGAAATATATAAAATGTAATTAATACAAAAGTAAAACGTGTAAATATTAATAGTATATAGTTTGTTATGTTCCGTTTAAAAGTTTACTTCATTTTTGAATGAGGATATTGGCAAAATTTTCGATAAAAAGTTCGCTTTATATATCAATGTGTTTGTTAAAATAATATTAGACTATTTCTTCATGTGAGTTAAAATTTCTATTTCCTCCAGAACGTATATATTTTTACTTTATCAGTAGTGTGTAGAACTATCATGCATTGCGCTGTGTCTGGAGTTTCATAAGTTTGCTTTCGTGTGTTTTCAAAATCTCGTTTTAAAATTTCTCCCTGTTTGATCGGCATATATTTTTTTCAGAATTTTTACAATTTAATTTATAAACTGCATCTCAGGAATTTTTTCGTTGTTCTAGGAAATGATATGTTTGTGTTCTTACTGTGTTCTTTGATCTGAATAAAATTTTTAGGTTTGTTCCTTGGAGGGAATGCTGATTCATTATGATGTTCACCTCCAAATAATAAAACAATTCATTTGGCTCTCTCTTTACATTGTAAGTGTAATTTTGTCTTTTAATTTACTTTTATTCGTTTTGTTTATTTTGGAAAGAATATTGTCGACAACTGTAGGGTCATATCCACTTTTCTGTGGTATAATTTTTAAACATAACAACTTGTACAAACTTGTACAACCGAGAACTCTGTCAAGGCATCCATCGTTGGTAAAAATGTGTCGTATTAGATGGTGAATACGAAGAGAGAGAGTAACACCACCAACATGTATCACGGTCACAGCTTCATATTTCGAGGTAATAATTAAAACCTAATTACGGCCCCTCGTACCATAATACGAAATGTGAAAATTATCGGAGCACTCATTCTATCGCAAACATCACGTAGCACAAGTACCCACCGCACCGAAGTCGATGAGGGAGGGGTCGGCACTGGGCTGCGGCGGCGTCGGCGGCGGCGGGGGTGGCAGCGTGGGAAGGCAGCGGAACGGCAGCGACAGAACTCGCGGCAGCCCGTGGCATTCGGGCGCGCAGCCCGCCCACGCGCGGCACGCCACTAGGGCGCGCACGCTGCCGCACACGCTCGCCAGAGGCTTCTCCGGCCACTCCTCCACTCCTGCCAACACCGCCGCCCAAAAGACACTAGAGCCACAGCTCAAGTACTGTGGTATGAATGGGACAGTGCTCAAATGGTTTAAATCATACCTAACTGGAAGAGTGCAGAAAGTTGAAATAAACAGTTCACATAATATGCAAAAAACTGGTGAATTCTCAAACTGGGGAGCAATCAAGAATGGGGTGCCGCAAGGTTCGGTCTTGGATCCTCTGCTGTTCTTAATATATATTAATGACCTGCCATTCTATATTCACGAAGATGCAAAGCTGGTACTTTTTGCCGATGATACAAGTACAGCTATCACACCCGACAGACAAGAATTAACTGGTGAAATTGTAAACGATGTTTTTCAGAAAATCATTAAGTGGTTCTCTGCAAATGGGCTCTCATTAAACTTTGATAAAACACAGTATATACCGTTCCACACAGTAAATGGGATGAATATAAACTTCGATCAGAAATCGGTAACTAAGGTATACTATTCAAAATTTCTAGGTGTATGCATTGATGAGAGGTTGAACTGGAGAAAACACACTGAAGATCTGCTGAAACGTTTGAGTTCAGCTACTTATGCTATTAGGATCATTGCAAATTTTGGCGATATACATCTGAGTAAATTAGCTTACCACGCCTATTTTCATTCTCTGCTTTCTTCTAGCATCATATTCTGGGGTAACTCATCATTGAGTAAAAGAGTGTCCATTGCACAAAAGCGTGTAATCAGAATAATTGCTGGAGCTCATTCAAGATCATCCTGCAGACACTTATTTAAAGAGCTAGGGATCTTCACTGTAGCATCACAATATATATATTCATTTATAAAATTTGTTATTAACAATCCGAACGAATTCAAAAGTAATAGCAGTGTACACGGCTACAACACTATGAGAAAGGATGATCTTCACTACTCAATGTTAAATCTAACTTTGGCTCAGAAGGGGATAAATTATGCTGCCACAAAAGTCTTTGGTCACTTACCTAATAGCATCAAAAGTCTGACAGATAGCCATATAGCATTTAAAAGGAAATTAAACGAATTTCTGAATGGCAACTTCTACTCATTAGATGAATTTTTCCGTATAATAAGTGGTTAATTTCCTCACCCCCCACAAAAAAAAATCAAAATATTAGGTGTCATGTAATATTTTGTGTAATGTAATATCTTGTATAGACACCTTTTATTAACCTGACACGTTCCACATCATTACGAAGTGTCGTATTCATGATCTATGGAACAAGTACTAATCTAATCCCCAGCACACAGCCCTCCCACATGTAGCACGCCACCAATGCGAACACACTGCCACACACGCTCACCAGCAGCTTCTCCAGTCACTCATTCACTCCTCCCAACACTACCAAGAAAAAGACACTAGTGCCACAGTGCTGCCTCCAGCTCCCTACCATGCAGCCCACCCACATATGGCACACGACTGGCAAGTTCAGTGCCACACTCTCTAACTGTCAGCTTTTCTGGCAACTCCTCCATTCCTGCCAACACTGCCAGCAAAAAGACACTAGAGACATAGCACTGCCTCCATCTCTCCAGTATGCAGCCTTCCCAAGTGAAGCAAGCCATCAGCATGTGGATGCATCTGCACTCAATTGCCAGTGGCTTCTCTAACCATTCCTGCCAACAATACCAGCAAAAAGACACTAGAGCCACAGTACTGCCTCCAGCTCTCTACCACACAGCCCACTCACATGTGGCATGCGACCAGCAAGTGTGCTGACATACTCTCTAACCAGCAGCTTCTCTGGCCACTCCTTAATTCCAGCCAACAACGTCAGCAAAAAGACACACAGATACAGCACTGCTTCCAGCTCCCCAGCACAAACCCTGCCCGCATGAAGCATGCCACCAGCATGAGCACGCATCTGCACTCAGTTGCTAGTGGTTTTTCTAACCACTTCTGCCAACATTGCCACGAAAAAAGGCACTACAGCCACAGTGCTGCCTCCAGCGCCCCAACACACAGTATCTGTATCACTAAATGGTTAAAAGGGAAACATGGGCGCACAGTCCCATTTTCAGATTGGACATTTAACAGGTTCCAGGGGCGACAAAAACGTCAATTTCAGTATTTAATGTAATAACTGACCGAATTTAAAAATTAAAATTCTGTCATAATCCACTCATTAAGAGATATAATCTTACGCTAAATGCTTAGCACAACAAGTCAAGAATTAAGAATGGAAACTCTGCATGTTTTCAGGCAACATAACTCGTTCCATGCAGATTAGCCTGACTATATTCATCTAGTATTTGAGAATGATAGAACTTAGCGACTTCCAACAAACTTTACACATAATTTGAAACCTTATAAAACTATTTTTCGGTGACTCACCCAGCAAATTAATGAAAGGAAACAACATTCTTTGCTTAATACATTTTATCTGTTCTCACTGTAAACTTTCAGCATAAGCAATGATGGACTAATTTATTACACTACTGCTAACTCTATTTGCAACATGTTTAACACATAATGTACAAATATGTCATTGAATGTACCTTAGAAATTGTGTCATTATACGACACATAGTTCACGAGGTAGGGCGTCTTAAACACTGAGATGCATGAAAAACTAGCTTTCGCTTAAAATGGAACACAAATTACCCACACTATACTGATCTGGTGTTTGATAACGAAAACACTCAGCGACTTCCAAAAAATTTGAGAAATAAATTCAAACATTTTCTCAACTCTGTCTCTCTTATAAGCTTAACATCAAATGTTTAAAAGATTAACTCATTTGCAGTGTCTTTCTGTCTTATACATTGGATCACGTGATATTCAAGAAAAATAAAAACTGACCATAAAATGCGCCATCCCCCACCCCTCACTGGTACTCCCTCCTACTACTGTACAAAAGTGTGCGACATATGAATTTTTTTCAGTACTCGATCTTTTTGGTCTTAGTTGACTGCGCTAAGATACAATAAAGTGGAGTTGGGTATTTGAAACGTTCAAAAACTTTCAGCATCCAGTACGAAAGGATGTTGTTAATGGTTCTTTGTAAGGGTGTCTAACTCATTTCTTCACGAGTTGATATTACTCTACAGACAACTGCAGAGCTAATCTCTTTGCCATTCTCCTTGTAAATGATACATAGAGTAGCTTGATAATTATAGCATCAGTGTGCCAGCAACACACCGACTTCTCTATTTTCTGGAATTATTGTAGCATTTGAGACTTCTTCCTAAAGCACAAAAAGCAGTGGACACTGTCCTGTAGTACATGCAGTAATCGTGGCTCATAGGAAGTAATCATCATTCACCTTCAAGCCTTTTCCTCATCTAATGAATTTCTCCTGTGGTATCGTACAGAGATAACATTGCCACACCAAAGGTGACAACATGAATCGATGCAGCAGGCGTAAGCGATGGATGGCTGAACTGCAACAATGCATAGCAGGTGCTCCTGCAGATCACGCCTCCCCCCTCAGCGCAGCAGCACAATCGCACTGTGGTCAATATGGTGTCAAGCTCTGCCCCAGTTTGAGACCTCACCTACAGCTGTCAGCATCACCATCTAGGACCAACAAGCATTTAAAATTTTCTGATGAAACGTTCTTCCGTAAATGTCACGTTTCGTTCCTCTAGAGAACAGTTTGTTAATTAGTGCATCAACTGCTGCTTTTCTAGTCTACATCTACATTTGCATAGATAATCCGCAGCCTACTGCACGGTGCGAGGCGGAGGGCACCCTATACCACCACTTGTCATTTCCTTTCCTGTTCCATTCCCAAATAGAGCGAGCGAAAAACGGCTGTCCCTATGCTTCCACATGAGCCCTAATTTCTCGTATCTTATCTACGTGGTTCTTATTCGCAATGGATGTTGGTGGATGTAGAATCATTCGGCAGTCATCTTCAAATGCCGGTTCTCTAAATTTTCTCATTAGTGTTTCCTGAAAAGAACGTCGCCTTCCTTCCAGGGTTTCCCATTTGAGTTCCCGAAGCATCTTCGTAATACTTAAGTGTTGTTTGGACCTAACGGTAAAAAATCTAGCAGCCTGCCTCTGAATTGCTTCAATGTCTCCCTTCAATCCGACCTGGCACGGATCACAAACACTCGAGCAGTATTCAAGAATAGGTCGCACCAGCGTCCTATATGCAGTCTCCTTTACAGGTGTACCACTCTTTCCTAAAATTCTCCCAATAAACTGAAGTCCATCATTTGCCTCCCCTAACACAGTTCTCACATGCTCGTTCCACCTCATATCGGTTTGCAACGTTACACCCAGACAATTAGACGACTTGATTGTGTCAACCATGACACTACCAATACTGTATCTGAACATCACAGGTTTGTTTATCCTACTCGTCCACATCAATTTTTCTACATTAAGAGTCAGCTGCCATTCAACGCACTAACTGGAAATTTTGTGTAAGTCGTCTTTTATCTTCCTACAGTTACTCAACTTCCACACCTTACACCAAAGCATCATCAGCAAACAACCACAGATTGCTTCCCACCCTGTCCGCCAAATCACGTATGTATATAGAGAACAACACCGATCCTATCACGCTTCAAATGGTTCAAATGGCTCTGAGCACTATGGGACTTGACATCTTAGGTCATCAGTCCGCTAGAACTTAGAACTACTTAAACCTAACTAACCTAAGGACATCACACACATCCATGCCCGAGGCAGGATTCGAACCTGCGACCGTAGCAGTCCCGCGGTTCCGGACTGCAGCGCCTAGAACCGCACGGCCACAGCGGCCGGCTATCACGCTTCCCTGGAGCTCTCATGACAATACCTTTGTCTCTGATGAACACTCGCCGTCGAGAACACATATTGGGTTCTATTATTTAAGAAGTTTTCGAGCTACTCCCATCTCTGTGAACTTATTCCTTATGCTCGTACCTTCGTTAGGAGCCTGCAATGGGGCAATGACAGCTGCAAATCTTCCAGTACTCCTGTGGCAAATAAGTGTGCAAAGTTACGTAAATCTTTTATTCGTTTACGTAATAAAGTGAACTATGTTTCATGTGATCTAGTTTGATGCGCCTTCTTCCACTGCTGTCAAAGAACCCACAGCTGTGGACAGACGAAAGTAGTTTCGCCTGGTCACTGCATCTCCCTCTAACTGTTGCAGATATTACAGTGTGGGAGCTAAGAAATGGATGCCTCTAATGTATCTACGGTTGTCAGCTGAGGACAGCAGAGACCTGGAGCGTTGAGCGTGATGGTGATGTGTAGCGCCTGCCCCGGCAGCAGCAGCAGCTGGGTGCTCGGGCTGGGCCTGGGCCGGATGACCAGCCTGCGCAGCCACAGGTCGTCGTCCAGGTTGGGCTCCAGCAGAAGCACACGCGCAGGCAGGTAGCTGCTGTTCCGCAGGCTGCAGCGCCGCACCTGCTGCTCGCCGGGCCCGAACTCCTGCGTCATCCAACGTGAGAACAACACGTACACACAGTGTAGGATAGACCGTCAGAGACAGCGCATCTCGTGTTCCTGCTGCTAATAAAACGAGTACACCGTTCGTTTGTTATATATTTTTACGAACTTCCAACAGGAGTGACTTCTTTATAGATACCTGTGTAGTTACTAGATTATTTTTGTAATTTCTTGCGTGTTTGAGTGCTTACTAGGCACAAGCTTTTATTTTATTAACAGTGTAGCGTACCGTACCGCCACTGCTATCGACCCTTATATCGACCTTCGGATCGTACAGGATTTTGTTTGTTTTGGTTAGTAAAGCTCAGTGTCGTTTAGACCGTTAGCGAGAGAGAACTTCGAATTCCTGCTGCTAATAACCCACGTACACTGTTCGTTTGTTTCTTATTTTTACGAGCTTCAAACAGGAGCGACTGCAGTAATGGATAGGAACTGTGATTGCTGTCTACAGATGTGAGCTGAGTTGGCGGCCCTTCGGTCACAGCTCCAGGCTGCATTGGCTTCCATCACACAGCTTGAGGCTGCTGCCAAGGGGTGTCACTGTGGGTGGTCAGACGCAGGGATGCGAGAGACGTCGAGCACGTCCCACGTGTTCCCCGATCGGTCCACTGCTGTGGCAGCCCCAGGTACTGCCTGCAATGAAGTTGACCCCTCACCTGTGGTCGAGTGGGAGATCATTCCAAAGTCTGGCAGGCAGCGAAAACTTTCCAAGAGGCTGATCGTAGGGCCTCACCGGTTCGTTTGACAAAAAGGTCTCAGCCATTATCTGTGGCTGACGATGTCTCTGAGCCAGATGCAATCGTGCACCCAACTCCAGAGGAAGATTCTTGGCCTGCAAGGTCTGGGCACTCACAGAGGGTGGGTTTGCTGGTAATTGGGAGCTCCAACGTTAGGCACATAATGGGGACCCTTAGGAACATGGATGCCAAGGAGAGGAAAGAAATCAGTGTGCACTCCGTGTGCACACTGGGAGGAATCATTTCGGATGTGTGAAGGGTGCTTCCGGATGCCATGAAGAGTACAGGGTGCAGCCAACTGCAGGTGGCGGCTCACGGTACCAATGACGTGTGCCGCTTTGGACCGGAGGAGATTCTCTCTGGTTTCGGGCGGCTAGCGGTGTTGGTAAAGACGGCCAGTCTTGCTCGCGAGATTAAGGCGGCATCGTCGATAGAATCGTCTGTGGTCATTTGATGAAGAGCCGAGTGGAGGGTCTGAATCAGAGGCTCAGGCGGTTCTGTGACCGTCTAGGCTGCAGATTCCTTGACTTGCGTCATCGGGTGGTGGGTTTCCGGGTTCCGCTTAATAGGTCAGGAGTCAACTACACACAGGAGGCGGCTACACGAGTAGCGGGGGCTGTGTGGAAGGCACTAGGCGGTTTTTTAGGTTAGAGGGTCTCAGGGAGCCGCAGAAGGGACGTCCGTCTA
The DNA here is from genome assembly GCF_023864275.1 of Schistocerca cancellata. NCBI lineage: Eukaryota > Metazoa > Arthropoda > Insecta > Orthoptera > Acrididae > Schistocerca > Schistocerca cancellata. Next base: position 250,507,382 of record NC_064632.1, read on the forward strand.
AAAGTGTGCAGGTAAAACACAGTAAGGTAGTTGTAGAAACGATTGGTATTGTAGTTGTAAATTGTCGTAGCTGTGTTTGGAAAGAACCAGAGCTCCAAGCCCTAATAGAAAGCACTGAAGCTCAAATAGTTATAGGTAAGGAAAGCTGGCTAAATCCGGAAATAAGTTCAGCCCAAATTTTTTCAAAATACCTAACAGTGTTAAGATAGGATGGATTAAATACAGTTGGTGGTGGAGTAATTATTGCTGTCAGAAGTAGTTTGACTTGTAGTGAAACTGATGTGGATAGTTCATGTGAAATAGTATGGGTAGAGGTTGTACCTGACAATCGGACTAAACTATTAATTGGGTTGTTTTACCGACCGCCCGACCCAGAAGATATAGTTGCTGAACAGTTCACAGAAAACTTGAGTCTCATTTCAAATAGGTAGCCCACCCATACAGCTATAGTCGGTGGTGACTTCAACCTACCTTCGATATGCTGGAAAAATTATACGTTTAAAGCCGGCGGCAGGCATAAAACGTCATCCGAAATTGTGCTGAATGCTTTCTCAGAAACTTATTTTGAACAATTAGTTCATGAGCCTACTCGAAGCGTAAATGGTTGCGAAAACATACTTGATCTCTCAGCAACAAATAATCCTGGACAAATAGTGAGCATCGTGCCGAATACAGGGATTAGCGACCACAAGGAAGTTGCTGCTAAGCTGATTGCCGTAACACCTATAACCATCAAAGATAAACGCAAAGTATATCTGTTTAAAAAATCTGATAAAAATGCTCTTAACGCCGTTTTAAGAGACAGTATTCACTCCTTCCGATTTGACAATGTAGGCGTAGAAAAGTTGTGGAATGATTTCAAAGAGATAGTATCAACAGCAATTAAGAGATATATACCACATGAATTAATAAGTGATGGTACTGATCCCCCATGGCACACAAAACGGGTCATATCACTGTTGCAGAAGCAGCGAGAAAAGCATGCCAAATTTAAAAGAACGCAAAATCCCCAAGACTGGCAGAGTTTTACAGAAGTTCGAAATATAGCGCGTACCTCAATGCGAGATGCTTTTAATAATTTCGATATCGAAACTCTGTCTCGAAATCTGGCAGAGAGATTCTGGTCATACATAAAGCACACCGGTGGCAAAACGCAATCAATACCTTCACTGCGCCATAACAACAGTGACGTCACTGATGACAGAGCCACTAAAGCAGAGTTGTTAAACACGGTTTTCCGAAACTCCTTCACCAAAGATGACGAAGTAAATATTCCTGAATTCCAGTCAAGAACAACTGCCAAGATGAGAAACGTAGAAGTAGATATCCTCGGTGTCGCATAGCAGCTTAAGTCAATTAAGTCAAGGCTTCTGGTCCAGATTGTACACCAGTCAGATTCCTCTCAGAGTATGCTGATACAATAGCTCCATATTTAGCAATTACATAGAACCGCTCGCTCACAGAAAGATCCATCCCTAAAGACTGGAAAATTGCTCACGTCACACCAATACCCACAAATGGAAGTAGGAGTAATTCGTCGATTTGCAGTAGGGTTTTGGAACATATACTGTATTCGAACTTTATGAAGTACCTCGAAGAAAACGATTTATTGACACATAGTCAGCACGGATTCAGAAAATATCGTTCTTGCGAAAAACAACCAGCTCTTTGTACTCATGAAGTAATGAGTGCTATCGGCAGGGGATGTCAAATTGATTCCATATTTTTAGATTTCCAGATGGCTTTCGACACTGTTCCTCATTAGCGCCTTCTAACCAAACTGTGTGTCTATGGAATATCGCCTCAGTTGTGCTACTGGACTCGTAATTTCTATCAGAAAGGTCACAGTTCGGAGTAATAGACGGAAAGTCATCGATTAAAACAGAAGTAATATCCCGCGTTCCCAAAGGAAGTGTTAGAGGCACTCTATTGTTCCTGATCTATATTAGCGACATAGGAGACAATACGAGAAGCCGTCTTAGATTGTTTGCAGATGATGCTGTCATTTACCATCTTAAAAAGTCTTCAGATGACCAAAACGAATTGCAAAATGATTTAGATAAGATATCTGCGTGGTGCGAAAAGTGGCAATTGACCCTGAATAAAGAAGAGGGTAAAGTTATTCACATGAGTACTAACAGAAATTCGCTAAATTTCGATTACGTGATAAGTCACACAAATCTGAAGTCTGTAAATTCAACTAAATACTGAGGGCTTACAATTACAAATAACCAAAATTGGAACGATCACACAGATAATTTTGTGGGTCGAGCAAACCAAAGACTGCGATTCATCGGCAGAACACTCAGAAGGTGCAACACGTCTACTAAACAGACTGCTTACACCACGCTTGTCCGCCCTATTCTGGAGTGTTGCTGTGCAGTGTGGGATCCGCATCAGAGGGAACTGAACGGATGACACCGAAAAAGTTCAATGAAGGGCGGCTCGTTTTGTATTATCGCGAAACTGGGGAGATAGTACCACAGATATGACACGTGAGTTGGATTGTCAGTCATTAAAACAGAGGTGTTTTTCGTTGCGATGGGATCTTCTCATGAAATTTCAATTACCAGTTTTCTTCTCCGATTGCGAAAACATTCTGTTGGCACCCAACTGCATAGGGAGAAATGATCATTACGATAAAATAACAGGAACTAGGGCTCGCACAGATAAATTTAAGTGTTCGTTTTTCCCGAGCGCCGTTCGAGAGTGGAACGTTTGAGAGACAGCTTGCAGGTGGTTCATTGAACCCTCTGCCAGGCACTTTATTGTGAGTAGCAGAGTAATCACGTAGACGTATATGTAGATGCATTGCTGCCATTTGGTTCAACTTCTTCTGTAGATATTCTTTCCTAACAGTCACAACCCTGCATGTCTAGACTCTTAACCGCGAAACAGGAACATTGAGCACACAGTCAGTCATATGTCAGGAGATGAGAAGCAAGTCATCCACTTTACCTTCTAAGCGACAAAGTGGCTCACTACACAGTCATTAGCAACTGAATCGCTAACCTACATAGACATGTGTAATCCTCCATTTCGCCCTTATGACGGTTGCACCGCTCCGTGAAACTGACTTTATGATACATCGAAAGCATTACGGATTCATCCTGATCTGTGATGGCTCCCGGATGTGTACATCTGATGGAGGTGGTTTGGAGGTACATCTCTCCTGATGTTGTCCATTAAGTGCTCAAATATTCGTTTTCCTACTACTGATGTTAAGATCTCGTTCCATTTCATATCGCTTTCCAGTGTTATGACTAGACATTTAATCAACATTACAGTGTCAAGCAGCACACATTTAATGCTGCATTCGAACATTACGCGTTTGTTTTTACTACCCATCTGCATTACCTTATATTTTTATATCTCCAGAGCAGGCTGGTGTTCATCAGACCAAACAGAAATCCTCCTACAAACGCTCAATGACGCCACACTTCCGTACATTCTGCATCATCAACAAACACCTGCAGATTGTTACACACCTCTGTTAGATCGTTTCTGTAAACTTATATAGAGAATAAGAACGGTCCTATCACACGTCCCTGGGACACTCCTGACGATACTGCTTTCTCCGAGAAACATTCGCTATCCAGGACGACGAACTGGATCCTATTACTTAAGAAGTCTTGGATCCACTCGCATATTTTGTAACCTAGTCTATATGCCCGGACCTTCATTTGCAGTCTGCAGCAAGGCACTGTGTCAGACGCTATCCAGAAATCTAAGAATGTAGAATAGTCCTGCTGGCATTCATGGATGGTTCGTGCGATATCCTGTGAGAAAATGGAAATCTGAGTTTTACACGACTGATGCTTCCTAAGTCCGCGATGATTTGTCGAAATAATTTTTTGTACGTCGCAATTTATAATATTCGAACTTATAACAAGCAAAGGAACTCTGCAGCAAATCGATGTTGAGGATCTGGGTCTGTAATTTTGCGGTTTCATTATTTTACATTACCTGTTTGGGCTGCATGAATGTATCGATAAGTAAATGTTCATTTCATTAGGCATCCACGAAAACACGTGGATTATGTTATTATTGGTGTAACATTATTGATTTCCTAAGTAACCTGATTCTTCATTAACGACACAATCGTTTGATGAACGACTAGAAAGAAAATGACGAGACTTGGGCGCAGTATGTGCAGATATCTGGTCTGCCACCTTAACCCATCGCGCTAATGTTGCTGCTTGGTGGTTGGCCTTCTCATACGGCTGGTAAAACTTTCAACCCCGATTTCTCAAACAGACTGAGAAGTGTGCCATACTAGAGCAGTGACTGTATATGGGTCGATCAAAAAGTTTCCATTTGAGGGCGCTGTTGCAGCGTAAATGTAACACAGCGCGACTCCGATGCGAGTATATAAGCAACGACATGTAGGCAAGGGATTACTGTGGTATTCATGTCTTCCAGACGTGCTTGTGGTAAATCCGGAAACTTGAGCTATGGCGACGTTGTTAGCAAATCCGTCCAACAGGACCAACGTCCTTTATTGTTTTCTTTGCTTCCAGAGGACAAACACTTGTAGACACCCCAGCGCAGAATGACGAATATGTCTGTCAGGGAGCACCGACGGGGAATGGTGCGTGACAAAGACTACTGCTGCTGCTTCATGAGTAACGCAGGTCCCCATATGCCAAATGTCGTAACGTACACTACTGGCCATTAAAATTTCTGCACCACGAAGATGACGTGCTACAGACGCGAAATTTAACCGACAGGAAGAAGATGCTGTGATAGGCAAATGATTAGCTTTTCAGAGCATTCACACAAGGTTGGCACCGGTGGCGACACCTACAACGTGCTGACATGAGGAAAGTTTCCAACCGATTTCTGATACACAAACAGCAGCGGCGTTGCCTGGCGAATCGTTGTTGTGATGCCTCGTGTAAGGAGGAGAAAAGCGTACCATCAAGTTTCCGACTCTGATAAAGGTCGGATTGTAGCCTATCGCGATTGCCGTTTATTGTATCGCGACATTGCTGCTCGCATTGGTCGAGACCCAATGACTGTTAGCAGAACATGGAATCGGTGGGTTCAGGAGGGTAATACGGGACGCCGTGCTGGATCCCAACGGCCTCGTATCACTAGCAGTCGAGATGACAGGCATCTTATCCGCATGGCTGTAGCGGATCGTGCAGCCACGTCTCGATCCCTGAGTCAACAGATGGGGACGTTTGCAAGACAACAACCATCTGCTCAAACAGTTCGACGACGTTTGCACCAGCATGGACTATCAGCTCGGAGACCATGGCTGCGGTCACCCTTGACGCTGCATCACAGACAGGAGCGACTGCGATGGTGTACTCGACGACGAACCTGGGTGCACGAATGGCAAAACGTCATTTTTTCGGATGAATCCAGGTTCTGCTTACAGCATCACGATGGTCGCATCCGTGTTTAGCGACATCGCGGTGAACGCACATTGGAAGCGTGTATTTGTCATCGCCATACTGGCGTATCACCCGGCGTGATGGTATGGAGTGCCATTGGTTACACGTCTCGGCCACCTCTTGTTCGCATTGACGGCACTTTGAACAGTGGACGTTACATTTCAGATGTGTTACGGCCCGTGGCTCTACCCTTGATTCGATCCCTGCGAAACCCTACACTTCAGCAGGATAATGCACGACCGCATGTTGCAGTCCTGTACGGCCCTTTCTGTATACAGAAAATGTTCGACTGCTGCCCTGGCCAGCACATTATCCAGAGCTCTCACCAACTGAAAACATCTGGTCAATGGTGGCCGAGCAACTGGTTCGTCACAATACGCCAGTTACTACTCTTGATGAACTGTGGTATCGTGTTGAAGCTGCATGTGCAGCTGTACCTGTACACGCCATCCAAGCTCTGTTTGGCTCAATGTCCAGGCGTATCAAGACCGTTATTAAGGCCAGAGATGGTTGTTCTGGGTACTGATTTCTCAGGATCTATGCACCCAAATTGCGTGAAAATGTAATCACATGTCAGCTCTAGTATAATATATTTGTCCGATGAATACTCGTTTATCATCTGCATTTCTTCTTGGTGTAGCAATTTTAACGGCCAGTAGTTAAAAGTTCCGCCAACTCAAGTGGGACACACTCGAGCACCCAACCTATAGTCCTCATCTCTCCCCATGCGATTATCACAGCTTCAGTCTCTTAAAAAAGACCTTGAAGGCTGCTTGGCTCCTGTTGGAAGAAAATGGCAGTTATCGACTTCTTTGCCCATCAGAACGCGTTCTGTTACGAAACTGGTATTTTCAGCCTGGTGCGTCGATGGGATGCTCATTGCTCACGGCGATTTTGCCCTATTGGCATGCCAATTCTGGATCTGCACATAATTACCGGCCAATGTCACTGACATCGATTTGTTGTAGAATCATGGATCATATTTTGTGTTCAGACGTAATGACCTTCTTATACTCTGAGAAGCTCATCTGCAGAAACCAGTACGGTTTTAGGAAACAGCGGTCATGCGAGACACAGCTGGCCCTCTTTGTGCATGATATAAAACAGGCTGTAGATACTGGCTGCCAGGTTGATGCCATATTTCTAGACTTTCGAAAGGCGTTCGACTCGGTTCCGCACTGTCGCTTGCTCCAAAAAGTGCGCGCTTACGGTCTATCCGATGACATATGCGGTTGGATAGAAAGTTTTCTAACAGACAGGGGCCGGTCGAAGTGGCTGAGCGGTTCTAGGCGCTACAGTCTGGAACCGCGCTACCGCTACGGTCGCAGGTTCGAATCCTGCCTCGGGCATGGATGTGTGTGATGTCCTTAGTTTAGTTAGGTTTAAGTAGTTCTAAGTTCTAGGGGACTGATGACCTCAGATGTTAAGTCCCATAGTGCTCAGAGCCATTTGAACCATTTGAACAGACAGGGAGCAGTATGTCGTCCTGAACGGGGTGACTTCAACAGAAACTAGCGTAGCTTCAGGTGTGCCCTAGGGCAGCGTAATAGGTGCGTTGCTTTTTACGATTTACATAAACGATCTGGTTGAGGGTATTGATAGCGGCCTTAGACTGTTTGCCGATGATGCTATAGTCTACAGGAAAATAAAATCACACGAAAGTTATGAACAAATCAATGAGGATTTGCAGAAAATAAATGCGTGGTGTAATGACTGACAGTTATCTCTCAATATTAGTAAGCGTAACCTACTGCGTATAACAAAGCGAAAATCCCCATTAATGTACGAGTACAAAATGAACGCCCAGTCTTTGGAAGTGGTAACATCCGTCAAGTATCTGGGTGTGACTATTCGAAATGACCTCAAATGGAATGATCAGATTACACAAGTAACGGGTAAGGCAAACTCTAGATTGCTGTTTATTGGTAGAATCCTGAAGCGATGCAGTCCTTCAACAAAGGATATAGCTTACAATACGTTAGTTCGTCCAGTCTTAGAGTATTGTTCGTCTGTATGGGACCCTTACCAGCTGGGTCTGATTCAAGAGATTGAGAAGGTCCAAAGAAGAGCGGCAAGATTCGTGACTGGTACATTTAGCCATGGCGAGAGCGTTACAAATCTCTTAGAAAGTTTGAAGTGGGACACACTTGCAGATAGACGGAGGGCTGAACGGAAGGGGCTGCTCACTAAATTCCGAAATCCATCTTCGCCGAGGATGTAGAGCATATATTATTACCACCAACTTTCAAATCGCGCAATGATCATCATTCGAAGATAAGGGAAATAGAGCTCGTACAGAGGCGTTCAGACAGTCGTTTTTCCCTCGCGCGATCCACGAGTGGAACGGAGGGGGGAAATACGACTTTGGCGCGAATTGTGCCCTCCGCCACACACCGCTTGGTGGCTAGCGGAGTATATATGTAGATGTAGTTAGGGAACTTTTTCATTGTCCCTTACATTATGTAACGGAGCCTATTAAAGGCTTTACTTTACCGAAGTATGCGATACCCTCCAAATTCAACCAGTTTAACGAGTATTTATGATTATAGAAAAGTTATTGTGTATATTAACAATGATTGCATAACATGTCTCCATAAACAGTCAACCCATTAAATTATACTGAATAACTAACCCACACAAAAGTTAATATCACTTGATCACTGATACAGCAAATGTCATCATGTAAAAACACTAAGTTCATCTTAAATAATTAATATGAAGTACGAAAAATAGTGGCCAACTTACGTATTTTGGATCTACTTAAATAAAAATCACCCAGTGAAACCTATCTGCTCACTAGGACCGTTTTCACTCAGTATTCACGTAAACACTCCTATTTTAGACGAAAACCAATGTAATTCTTAATAATTCATGTTGTTACTTATTTATGCCAATTAGAGAAGTCAATTGACAAACTTCTAAAAAACGGCCTTTTTGTAACAAAGAATTATTCTGTCAAGTCAACAAATCTGTCATTTTAATAACCTGTTAAATTATGTCACTCCATATAAATTAATAACTTTTCTGCACAAATTACGATACAGATGTACATGTGACTTATAAACTATATCTCTTATTAGTAGTTCTTTGACAAGGGTATAAATAAAAGCAGCAGAAAGGGTCGGGAGCGGAGTCTGAATGTCACTTTGGTAAAGTGTATGTGTGTTATTGTTCGAGGTGGATAAACACTGCAAAGAACATATAAAAGAAGTGCTACTTTGCGTTGTGTCGTTGACTTTGGTGGACAGTGGAATTAAGATGGCCACCATAGTAATAAATATTTCATGTTTAAATATTTGTTGGTTTCGCTCGTTATTTATCATCCAAAGCACATAAAAAACACGGGACCTCATCTTTTTTACCCCTAGACAACCAGATTTAGAGCCAGCATCAGCATCGAGACACAGCAGCGATCCAGCAAGCAGCAGCGATTACCACAGTGCATTTTAATGGCGCCAACCTAACATCAAGTGCTAACGAGCTCCGTAAATGGGAGCGAAATAGTGCGATTATAGCAATATCTACGACTAGGCAACCATTATAACTACAACTGCGCGGAAGGTGAGCATAATCTGCGAGCTGTAGACGTGTTAGACTGGTTGGCAGCTGGCCGGCTGACCTGGAAGACAACCGCGTCGGGCCGCCAGTGGAAGAAGTCGTCGGCGGCGGCCAGCCGCAGCGACGGCTTGCGGATGGCGGCCTCGTCGTCTGCGAGGGGCGGCAGCCAGCGCAGGGGGCCCCCCAGCGCCGCCGCCCACGTCTCGGCCGCCTCCACGCGCCGCCGGAAGACGGGCGGCAGCGGCGGCGGCGGCGGCTCCGCCTGCGGGCGGCGTCGCAACATTCAGTGTGGAAAATACACCGTCTTTAAAAAAACAATCGAAACCGTCCGAAGGAGAGGAGAAAATGATGCGAAACTGCACGAGTTGAGATGGTGCCTGATATTATTTCGGAGATAACAATAACGAGTCAAATTTAAAAATATTATGTTCTCTCTTTTCAGTATGATATTGTATCCTTCTTACCTAAACATATGCACTGATTCGCTGAAGGTGTTGTAAGGCGTTTGCATCCTCTCCTGAATCAAACAGAAAACGCGAATCTCTTGCCCAACGTAAAGTCCCGAGCGACTGGAAAAAAGCACAGGTGACGCCTGTATATAAGAAGGGTAGAAGGACGGCTCCTTAAAATTACAGACCAATATCCTCAACATCGGTTTGTTGCAGGATTCTCGAACATATTCTCAGTTAGAATATAATGAATTTCCTGGAGACAGAGAAGTTGCTGTCTATGCATCAGCACGGCTTTAGAAAGCATCGCTCCTGCGAAACGCAACTCGCCCTTTTTTATTTATTTATTTATTCATTGTTCCGTGGGACCAAATTAAGGAGAAGTCTCCATGATCATGGAATATGACAATACATGAAATTATAACACGATAGTAGAAACAGATAAAATGAAATATAAAAAACATATTCAGGCGACAAGTCGTAAGTTTAAATAAAGAAAATCAACAATGTAACACTGGAATTTGCTTAATTTTTTAGCTCTTTCAGGAGCTCCTCGACAGAATAGAAGGAGTGAGCCATGAGGAAACTCTTCAGTTTAGTCTTAAAAGAGTTTGGGCTATTGCTAAGATCTTTGAGTTCTTGTGGTGGCTTATTGAAAATGGTTGCAGCAGAATACTGCACTCCTTTCTGCACATGAGTCAAGGAAGTGCATTCCACATGCAGATTTGACTTCTGCCTAGTATTAACTGAGTGAAAGCTGCCAACTCTTGGGGATAGGCTAATCTAATATTGCTAACAACAAACTACAATAAAGAAAATATATACTGTGAGGGCAATGTCAGAATTCCCACATTACTGAATAGGGGTCGACAAGAGGTTCTCGAACTTACACAACATATAGCTCGAACAGCCCGTTTTTGAGCAAAAAATACCCTTTTTGAATCAGAAGAATTACCCCAAAAATAATACCATACGACATAAGCGTAAGAAAATAAGCGAAGTAGACTACTTTTCGTGTTGAACTGTCACTTATTTCAGATACTGTTCTAATGGTAAATAAAGCAGCATTTAGTTTCTGAACAAGATCCTGGACATTGGCTTTCCACAACAGCTTATTATCTATCCGAACGCCTAGGAACTTGAACTGTTCCGTCTCGCTTATAATATGCCCATTCTGTCTGATCAAAATATCGTTTCTTGTTGAATTGTGAGTTATAAACTGTAAAAACTGAGTCTTACTGTGATTTAGCATCAAATTATTTTCCACGAGCCACGAACTTATTTCATGAACTACATTATTTGATACTGTTTCAATATTACACACAAGATCCTTCACTACCAAGCTGGTGTCATCAGCAAACAGAAATATTTTTGAATCACCAGTAATACTAGAAGGCATATCATTTATATAAATAAGAAACAGCAGTGGCCCCAGCACCGATCCTTGGGGAACGCCCCACTTGACAGTGCCCCATTGGGACTGAACATCACTACCACTCTCAATATTGCGGAGAATTACCTTCTGCTTTCCGTTCTTAAAGTAAGAGGCGAACCAATTGTAAGCTACTCCCCTTAGTCCGTAATGGTCCAACTTATGCAGTAATATTTTGTGGTCAACACAGTCAAAAGCCTTCGTTAAATCAAAGAAAACACCTAGCGTTCGCAACCTTTTATTTTTCACATGATATCTTGCGAACCATGGATGAAGGGTATCAGACGAATGCCATATTGCTTGACTTCCGGAAAGCATTTGACTCGGTGCCCCACTGCAGACTCCTGACTAAGGTATGAGCATATGGGATTGGTTCCCAAATGTGTGAGTGGCTCGAAGACTCCTTAAGTAATAGAACCCAGTACGTTGTCCTCGATGGTGAGTGTTCATCGGAGGTGAGGGTATCATCTGGAGTGCCCCAGGGAAGTGTGGTAGGTCCGCTGTTGTTTTCTATCTACATAAATGATCTTTTGGTTAGGGTGGATAGCAATGTGCGGCTGTTTGCTGATGATGTTGTGGTGTACGGGAAGGTGTCGTCGTTGAGTGACTGTAGGAGGATACAAGATGACTTGGACAGGATTTGTGATTTGTGTAAAGAATGGCAGCTAACTCTAAATATAGATAAATGTAAATTAATGCAGATGAATAGGAAAAAGACTCCCGTAATGTTTGAATAATCCATTAGTAGTGTAGCGCTTGACACAGTCACGTCGATTAAATATTTGGGCGTAACATTGCAGAGCGATATGAAGTGGGCCAAGCATGTAATGGCAGTTGTGGGGAAGGCGGATACTCTTCTTCGGTTCATTGGTAGAATTTTGGGAAGATGTGGTTGATCCGTAAAGGAGACCGCTTATAAAACACTGATACGATCTATTCTTGAGTACTGCTCGAGCGTATGGGATCCCTATCAGGTCGGATTGAGGGAGGACATAGAAGCAATTCAGAGGCGGTTTGCTAGATTTGTTACTGGTAGGTTTGATCATCATGCGAGTGTTACGGAAATGCTTCAGGAACTCGGGTGGGAGTCTCACGAGGAAAGGAGGCGTTCTTTTCGTGAATCGCTACTGAGGAAATTTAGAGAACCAGCATTTGAGGCTGACTGCAGTACAATTTTACTGCCACCAACTTATATTTCGCGGAAAAACCACAAAGATAAGATAAGAGAGACTATGGCTCGTACAGAGGCATATAGGCAGTCATTTTTCCCTCGTTCTGTTTGAGAATGGAACAGGGAGAGAAGATGCTAGTTGTGGTACGAGGTACCCTCCGCCACGCACCCTACGGTGGATTGCAGAGTATGAATGTAAATGTAGATGTAGAAACTGGTCCACAACTGGTGAACTGATCCTTAATATCCTGGATACTGGAAAGAGAACAGAATTGACAATCAAGCTGGTCCCAGACAGCCGGCCAGTGTGGCTGAGCGGTTCTAGGCGCTTCAGTCTGGAACCGCGCGACCGCTACGGTCGCAGGCTCGAATCCTGCCTGGGGCATGGATGTTTGTGATGCCCTTGGGTTAGTTAGGTTTAAGTAGTTCTAAGTTCTAGGGGACTGATGAACTCATATGTTAAGTCCCTTAGTGCTCAGAGCCATTCTTTTTGCTCCCAGACACTTACTATCGGGGAGAGATCTGGGGCCTTGCCGACCATGGGAATATCTCAACATCCCTCAGACTCCTCGTATGTAGGGACGAGCACGATGAGCAGCGTGCGTGCACTGGAGGAGCGCTACACGTGAGTGGGCTTCTTGCAGGGGCGCTGGAGGCACCGCTGTGACTCTAGTGTCTTTTTGGTGGCGGTGTTGGCAGGAGTGGCCGGACAAGCCACTACCGAGCGTGAGTGACAGTATGCGCACACTGGTAGCGTGCTGCTTGTAGGCGGTCTGTGTGCTGAGGCAGTACTGTGGCTCTGGTATATTTTGTTGCACGAGTGGTAACACATGACCGCACAGGATCTCTGTGACGTGAATGTTGCACCGCCAGAGGTTCCTCAGTCACTGCCGGCCGCGACCTGGACATCCACACACATCACGATGCCAGGAGTAAAACTTGTGTGCCTCTCCAAAACATTGGAAGAATGAGACCTCTCACCAGGTCACCTCCATACTCGCCATGTCCGTTAGTCATTCAGGATGTGATGTAGTTAAAGTGTGCCAATTTTGAGGTTCGTATTTCGAGGTCTTAAATGGACAATTTCACAGCACCCATCATCATTTTAAATCGTGCCTCCCATATAGAGATGTTACTTTTGGCCTTTTGAACAAAATAGTCTCCGATGCACGGTACACAATCGACCAGAAACTTCCCAACGTGTATGCCTGACCGATGCTGTCCAACATCTGGCCACTGTCACATGCAAATGCGCTACAAATCTCGATACTGCGCGATTTGACCAATTGGCCAAAAGGAGACCCACAATGAAGTTGACTGCCAAATCTATCAGGGACTGATAACGCTGGCTCATATGAGTGTCCAGTATCGCCGTGTCCTTCACAGTGATCACTCAACATCTGACGCTGTTCACGCTCCTTATATACACTACCAGGCCCGGTAACAACGTAAAACACCAACAGCACTAATGCATTGTTGTAGCCATTCTACCTGTTACACAGAATTGCAACACTGGCTGTTTACATACCGCTCGATGGAGTGTACATGAAGGAAGTTAGACTGGCATCCACATCTATGGCCTCTCATCACGTATGTGTCATGAATTAATGTAATATGAAATCACAGTAAGCTCAAAATGTTCGCTACTAGAGTCACCTCATAATAAACTTCTAATCATCTCTCAACAAGAATAGCACAGTGTGAACTTTGAATGATTTCCGAAAGATTTCTGAGTGCTGCAAGTAACATCTGACTGCAAGATCTTACTAACTGATATTAATTCCTGTGGAAGTTGCCCCTACTTAGCAGTTTTGTTCGCTTTCCCCCACTCTGTCCTTCCGGCTGATAAATGTCCCATCGTATTGTTTTCGTCATTGGTGAACTCAGTTTCCAATCTCACCCAGTGGACGACCGACGCTGGGCAACAGCTCCTGTCAGTCTTCGTGCAGGGTCCCAAATTATCCAGTCTCACTCCGGAAAGTGGCTGTTAAGCAGGTTGCGTGCAAAGTGGGAACTTCTGCATTGTACACACGCTGGCTCCTGTTGCTACAATTCTCTCTGTTGCCTGCTAGGTCCTTAATGGCTTACACGCCCGACTTTCATGTGAAAATTGCCAAGAATCCTTCCAGGTGTTGCACTGCATTCCTGAGCTGTCGATCCTGCTGCCGCCCAGCAACAAACCTCTCTATTTCTAACTGGAAAGCCTTTAAGTCTTTGCTCAGGGGCCTTAAGTGCTCAGAACTCACTCGCAACCCTCAGTTGTCCATCATTCGTTACAGAGGACATCTCATTCAGAGCGAACCAAGGACTTCAGTTAAACCTTATCTGTCCATCGTCTTTCGAGAAAGCCACACAGTGACCAAGCGTGGATTAAGTCGGCCCTTTTGTCGTGAGCATCAGTTGGTTGGTTGGTTGGTTGATTGATTTGGAGGAGGGACCAAACAGCGAGGTCATCGATCCCATCGTGGTTAGGGAGGGAAATCACGGAAAACCGAAATCAGGATGGCCACGGAAAACCGAAATCAGGATGGCCGGACGCGGGTCTGAACCGTCGTCCTCCCGAAAGTGAGTCCACTGTGCCAACCACTACGACACCTCGCTCGGTATGAGCATCAGTCTGCGAACTATTACAACATATAGTTTGAAGTTGTGACGGTACTGGTGTGTAGTATCTGTAAGTGGTTGTTCTTTGGAGGGCGACAATGCCCAGTGGCGCAGAGTGTCGCAAGGAGTGGCAGTTGTTGAGAGGCTGTGGAAGGTGTAGGCTGCGTGAGCCAAAGGCGGTTGCGTAGCGAAGGATTTATCTCTATGTTTAATAGTAGTGGCACACAGTTAGAATACTAGTGTGTTTATGTTTGTGCAGTGTGATAAAGGAAATGAATTAAATTTTACCAGTTCTTAATGCGTCTCCATCAGTTAGTACCACACCATTGCATTTAACAATGAACGAAGTCTCGATATACACGGTCAACTACAACAAGAGGATTGTAACACAATAATCATTAATTAACCCATACAGTCTCCAAGGAGAAGGGAGCTTATAATATTTACAATAAATGCACACACAATATATGTTCAGATAACAATCTGAATAACATGTGCTAGTTACTTCATTGCTTGTCGTATATAATAGAAATCAGCAAAATTTACAGATAATCATTTCTGATACGTTGGCATCACAGTTCAAATCCTTACGTAACAGCTTATGCTAAATCTGTACTTCGAAATGTACACAGATAAAGTAAAAACGCTGTTGAAAACATAGACACTGACTTTTCTATTAACTTTTCCGTTCATTTCAGTGTCTCAGTGGTCTGCCAAGAACAGCCGCTATGGCTATCAAGAAATAATAAAAATATTCCTCATGCCTCCTCCCTTTTCTGATTCTGCAGCAAAAAGCTTCGTAAATTATGCAGTCAGCTGTTATGTAACAAAAATTCATTATCTGATCAAAACTACCTGGCTACCTATTAGTATTCATTAACATGGAGTGTGTGCATCTTTTGCCTTTATGACGGCTTGAAGTCTGCTGCAGACACTTTCAGTAAGGTGTTTGAATGGTCGCTCATTACTCCTCAAGAGCCACAATCAGAGAAAGCTGTGATGTTGGACGTTCGTGTCTGGAGCGATGTCGACCTACTAACTCACACCAAAGGCGTTCCATTGTGATCACACAGGTACTCTGGACAGGTCAGTCCATTACGGCAATGTTCTTGACCACAAAACATTGTCTCACAGATACCAGTTTATGACACGGTGCATTGTCATGCTGATACAAACACCGTCTCTGAACTTTCCCCTATTATACAAAGTACACAGAACTGTAAAATGTATTCATGTCCTTCCGAATTTAGCGTTTTCTTAAGCGTAACAAGGGGACCACACCCTAAAAACGAAACACAGCCGCATACTGTTGGTACTATACATCATGGTAGGTAACGTTCACTATCCATTCGCCAAACCCAAACCATTCCATGCAGCTGCCACAGGTACACCACGATTGGTAGAAATGTGTGGCTTATGAGGAGGTGGTCGATCACTGTACACCATTCCTTTTAACTTCCTACGCAGAGTCCTTGTGCTAGCTGGACTGCTGGCAGGACTTTAGATTCCTTCCACTAGTTTCATGCTATTTTCTGCAATCACCCTCCGCTATGGTCGGAGGTCCATGTCCATCAGTACATAGGGTCTGCGTGGTCTTGGTTTATCTGTGCTGTTCCTTCGCGTGTACGCTTCACAATCACCAACAGTCGACTTGGACAGCTTTATGAAGGTTGAAATGTCTCTGATGGATCTGTTACTCGGTTGACATCCAGTGACTAGTCCACGTTCGAAGTCATTGAGCTCTTGTGACCGACTTGTAGTCTTACTGCTTGTCCACCGACAACACAATATTTCTCGCCTCCATTTATTTAAGCCTGTCCAGTTCTACACTCATGCTCATAAACTAAGGATAATGCTGATACATGGTGAAACAACGCTCTGGTGGGCGGTTTGCGGGTTTAAATCACCTCGGAGTATGACCATGCAGTGCATTTGACCTGTGGTCGTCGCACAGTGACGCTGGCAGCAGTCCACATACGCAGACGTGTGTTGGTGCATGTCAGAGTACGGTGCAGCGAGTAAGTGTGCAGACGTTTCAAGAGGTGCTAATGGTGACTGTGTGTTGAAAATGGCTCAAAGAACACATATTGATGACGTTATGAGGGGTAGAATACTAGGGCGACTGAAGGCTGGTCAAACACAGCAGGTCATAGCACGGGCCCTCCGTGTGCCACAAAGTGTGATCTCAAGATTATGGCAACGATTCCAGCAGACAGGAAACGTGTCCAGGCGCTAGAGTACGGGGCGTCCACAGTGTACAACACCACAAGAAGACCGATATCTCACCATCAGTGTCCACAGACGACCACGGAGTACTGCAGGTAGCCTTACTCGGGACCTTACCGCAGCCACTGGAACAGTTGTCTCCAGACACACATTCTACAGACGACTGAACATACTGAACAGACTGAACAGGCGGAGACTTGCAAGGTGCATTCCACTGACCCATGGTCACAGGAGAGCCCGTAAAGACTGGTGTCAAGAACACAGTACATGGTCATTGGAAAAGTGGTCCCAGGTTATGTTCACGGACGAGCCCAGGTATAGTTTGAACAGTGGTTCTCGCCGGGTTTTCATCTGGCGTGAACCAGGAACCAGATACCAACCCCTTAATGTCCTTGAAAGGGACCTGTATGGAGGTCGTGGTTCGATGGTGTGGGTGGGATTATGATTGGTGCACATACACCCCTGCATGTCTTTGACGGAGGAACTGTAACAGGTCAGGTGTATCGGGACGTCATTTTGCACCAGTATGTCCGCCTTTTCAGGGGTGCAGTGGGTACCACCTTCCTCCTGATGGATGACAACGCACGGCCCCACCGAGCTACCGTCGTAGAGGGGAACCTTGAAACAGAAGATATCAGGCGAATGGAGTGGCCTGCCTGTTCTCCAGATCTAAACCCCCTTGAACACGTCTGGGATGCTCTCGGTCGACGTATCGCTGCACGTCTTCAAACCCATAGGACACGGACACTTCAGGAGCTCCGACAGGCACTGGTGCAAGAATGGAGACTGTACCCCTGCAGCTGCTCGACCACCTGGTCCAGAGTATGCCAACCCGTTGTACGTGTGCATGGCGATCATATCCAATATTGATGTCGGGGTACATGCGCAAGAAACAGTGGCGTTTTGTAGCACATGTGCTTCGAGACGGTTTTCTCGACTTATCGCCAATACCGTGGACTTGCAGATCTGTGTCATGTGTGTTCCCTATGTGCCTATGCTAATAGCGCCAGTTTTGTGTAGTGCCACGTTGTGTGGCACCACATTCTGCAATTATCCTTAATTTATGAGCATGAGTGCAGTAAACCTAGTGGTCAATACTGGATATTTTGTATCAAATAATGTCTGCATGATACGTATAATATTATCTTTTACGTAAATCAGGGTATGCATTAAGGGCATAAGTAATTCGAAATTCGTATTGTGCGTATCTGCGGTGACACATTGCTCTAATGGGTAGCTTCACCCAGTTATTAAATATTATAGCTTCATGCACGCAGTAATTTGGATATGGTTGATTTAGGTGCTGGTCAGGCACTTACCTTTTTCTTCTTTTCTTTGGGCTCCTTCTGCTTCTTCTCCTTCTCTTTCTTTCCCTTCTTGTCGACCGGTTCCGGTTCCTCCTGGATCTGAGGGGTCTCCTCCTCGATTTCTTGCACCTCTTCCTTTACCTCCTCCTCGACTGTTGATAGAACCTCGGTCTTCTCTGTTTCAACAGGCACTTCGTCCTCAGGTTTCTGTAACAGTCGACAGCAGTAAATGTTTTCAGCTGTCAACAGCAGAAATGTAAATTACATGCATCTCGCGCAGCAGATTTCCTTATAGAACAATCTGACAGTTAGGTAAAATTTGCTAATTCACTATCAGTCGGGTTGAATTATTTCAGTAGTTTTTTTATTATCTTCAAAGGGATGCCATGTTGCGACCTGCTGACAGCCATCCAATTACAAACTTCATGCATAGATTTTTGTCATGATATGACATAATGACCACCGTTAACAATGTCACATACTCCGTCATCCCGATGACACTGCGAAGATGGGTTGGATTCAATGTGGGTCCGTGGGGTATCTTCAGTTTCATGCGACCAGCCATATATCCTATTACTTCATAGCTGAAAAGCATCGACATACCAATGCACCTCTCAGTGAAACAGGTTCATTGAATGTCTTGGCGGTTGGATTAATATGACGTCTCCTAATGGAATTGAAACTGCAGCTATGGGTGGACAGCTAATTTTGAATGTGTAGGCCCAGTTACTTGCGAAAAATGCAATTTCTTTAATTTCTGTAAGACAGCCAGGCTGAGATAAAGCACTCTTGTCATATTGTGCTACGTAATGGGTCTTTTATAGCTAAAATGGTCGAAACAGTCACGATAGGAGTAATGTTACTGCAGTTTTCGTAAAATGAAAAGAAGAACTAACCCCTACATCTAACTCTCCTTCGCAGAATATAACAGAAGAATTGTGATACGGCCAGTGTCAGAATATCATGAAAAATTTGTGAATGGTTGGAACAAGGATCGTAAAAAAAATTTTATTTGAAATTGGAAGCAAGACTATGAATATGTTCAATGGATGTTCGTACAGATAAATGCTTCTTACAACTGACTGAATCTGTGGAGTACAAATATTAAGACTGTGGTGAGAGCATGCGCTGTTGGGCAAGTTTCTGGGCCGTGCACCTGTTCATTTATCTCTGAGTTGGAGCACTGACTACAAAACTCTTGTCCAAACCGTCGCTGAGCGTTATTAATCTCTCCCAGATTTTTATAAAAACAAATCTGTCTAAAGAAAAGTTACGAAATTCTTCGTAGTATTAATTAATCAACAGTCAACAAGAAAGCAACTCACAGTTGTACATCTCATTTGGTCTTACTACCAGAAACAGTCCTAACGTTCAAATCTATGCTACTACTTTTCTGCTGAAGTGAAAGAAAGTCAGGGGATATAGTGTTAAGAGAAACTGAATTTTCACGAAATCATGGTTACTGAAAGAAGCTTGCCGCTTAAACATTCTGAATCTACATGTTAGGAGATATCACAAGAAACACTTTCAAATGAAGCTGAAAGTAACATACAGGAACTATAAGCATTTGTCTGAAGGCTTACATAGTGACCACTTTTCCCTACGGAAGGAAGTAATGTGCCCAGTGCCATCGCAACAGGATCCCATGTTTATTGTTCTGATTTCCGGGCATATTTTCTATCAATCTTGACGGCCTAGTATCTGAAACAATACCAAGCGGCTGCAGCAGACATTTTTCAGTCGTATTTTTGTATTAGACCAAACATAACAGGACAGCGAGGGTGTTGAACTATATAAATTAACTGATTTAAAGTCGTCACAAAGAGGTAGAATGATCGATAATACGAGTAGTTTGTAAACGAAACAGTTTAGAAGTCAATCTGGTCTACAGTATTACGTCTGATATATGGAAGTAACTAACCCTTACAGGAGTGAACACCTTGGCCACTTTTCGTGGTTGTACGCCACATCAGTATTATTAATTTGCGGATGAAACTATCAAACCGCATAAAACGACAAGGAACTTTATTTGTAGGCCAAAACAAGTTTAAACATTGGTATTGTAAAAAAGTATAAGTGAAGTGACAAAAATAATAACAATGACTATCCTCACAATAGACTACTGAAAGAAAATTGTAATTCTCCAGGTTCTCCCGGCGATCTGTTGACATTTTGAAATTTTGGGTGTTCTGTTGGATTCGGTCTCATCCATGCGCAATATTCGACAACGTCACCCGTTGTCTTCACCTGACTATGCTAGTCGAGTATATTCTTATGATTATTTTATTTTATTTTGTTCTTCTTTTTTTCATTTTCGTTCAGGACTGGATCGGCTGGACCACTCGAGAGCATTCAGCTCTATTGGTCACTAGCTTAACAACGTATTTACTGATTCAGATTCCTTATCTCTATATATAAAAGGCAATGTTCCGACTGACTCACTCACAAGTTGTCTCATCGTCGCCCAGATAAAACCGCTAAGGATAGAAACTTGAAATTTTCATGGGGTGTTGATTTTATACTGCAGGCATCGTATCAGAATGTATTTTTAGAAATTCCACTCCTAAGGGGATGAAATAGGGAATGAAAAGTCTTTTGAAAGTATGTCGCTATTAATGCAATTTTGAAGACAGAAGTAAGAAAACTGATATTTGGTTTTTCGGTCAGAAATAAAGAAATCCGTGTTTCAGCATTTTTGGAAATTCAAGCCCTATGGGGGGGGGGGGCGGTGAAACAGTGGTTGTAAGTCTTTTTGAAAACAAATTATTATTAAAGGTACTACTGAAGCATTTTTAAAGCTACATCTATGAAAAGTGGTATTTGACTTCCCGGTTTGAAATAATAAAGTACGCATTTCAGTGATTTTGGAAATTTAACCCTGAAGGGAGCGAAATAGGGCCTGACTGATTCACTGACTCATCATCGCCCAGTCCAAACTGTTAAGGACAGCAACTTGAGATTTGGAGAAGGTATTCATCTTATACTGTAGGCGTCACTTAGTAAACGATTATTCGAAATCTTACCCATAATGGGGTGATGCAGGGGATCAGAGGATTTTTGAAAATATATATACCATGGACCTTGCCGTTGGTGGGGAGGCTTGCGTACCTCAGCAATACAGATAGCCGTACCGTTGGTGCAACCACAACGGAAGGGTATCTGTTGAGAGGCCAGACAAATGTGTGGTTCCTGAAGAGGGGCAGCAGCATTTTCAGCAGTTGCAGGGGCAACAGTCTGGATGATTGACTGATCTGGCCTTGTAACACTAACCAAAACAGCCTTGCTATGCTGGTACTGCGAACGGCTGAAAGCAAGGGGAAACTACGGCCGTAATTTTTCCCGAGAGCATGCAGCTTCACTGTATGATTAAATGATGATGGCGTCCTCTTGGGTAAAATATTCCGGAGGTAAAATAGTCCCCCATTCGGCTCTCCGGGCGGGGACTACTCAGGAGGACGTCGTTATCAGGAGAGAGAAAACTCGCATTTTACGGATCGGAGCGTGGAATGTCAGATCCCTTAATCGGGCAGATAGGTTAGAAAATTTAAAAAGGGAAATAGATAGGTTAAAGTTAGATATAGTGGGAATTAGTGAAGTTCAGTGGCAGGATGAACAAGACTTCTGCTCAGGTGAATACAGGGTTATAAATACAAAATCAAGTAGGGATAATGCAGGAGTCGGTTTAATAATGAATAAAAAAAATAGGAGTGCGGGTAAGCTACGACAAACAGCATAGTGAACGCATTATTGTGGCCAAGATAGACACGAAGCCCACGCCTACTACAGTAGTACAAGTTTATATGCCAACTAGCTCTGCAGATGACGAAGAAATTGAAGAAATGTATGATGAAATAAAAGAAATTATTCAGACAGTGAAGGGCGACGAAAATTTAATAGTCATGGGAGACTGGAATTCGGTAGTAGGAAAAGGGAGAGAAAGAAAAGTAGTAGGTGAATATGGAATGGGGGTAAGGAATGAAAGAGGGAGCCGCCTGATAGAATTTTGCACAGAGCACAACTTAATCATAGCTAACACTTGGTTCAAGAATCATAAAAGAAGGTTGTATACGTGGAAGGAGCCTGGAGATACTGACAGGTTTCAGATAGATTACATAATGGTAAGACAGAGATTTAGGAACCAGATTTTAAATTGTAAGACATTTCCAGGGGCAGATGTGGACTCTGATCACAATTTATTGGTTATGAACTGTAGATTAAAACTGAAGAAACTGCAAAAAGGTGGGAATTTAAGGAGATGGGACCTGGATAAACTGAAAGAACCAGAGGTTGTACAGAGTTTCAGGGAGAGCATAAGGGAACAATTGACAGGAATGGGGGAAAGAAATACGGCAGAAGAAGAATGGGTAGCTTTGAGAGATGAAGTAGTGAAGGCAACAGAGGACCTAGTAGGTAAAAAGACGAGGGCTAGTAGAAATCCTTGGGTAACAGAAGAACTATTGAATTTAATTGATGAAAGGAGAAAATATAAAAATGCAGTAAATGAAGCACGCAAAAAGGAATACAAACGTCTCAAAAACGAGATCGACAGGAAGTGCAAAATGGCTAAGCAGGGATGGCTAGAGGACAAATGTAAGGATGTAGAGGGTTATCTCACTAGGGGTAATATAGATACTGACTACAGGAAAATTAAAGAAACCTTTGGAGAAAAGAGAACCACTTCTATGAATATCAAGAGCTCAGATGGAAACCCAGTTCTAAGCAAGAAGGGAAAGCAGAAAGGTGGAAGGAGTATATAGAGGGTCTATACAAGGGTGATGTACTTGAGGACAATATTATGGAAATGGAAGAGGATGTAGATGAAGATGAAATGGGAGATACGATACCGCGTGAAGAATTTGACAGAGCACTGAAAGACCTGAGTTGAAACAAGGCCCCGGGAGTTGACAACATTCCATTAGAACTACTGACGGCCTTGGGAGAGCCAGTCCTGACAAAACTCTACCATCTGGTGAGCAAGATGTATGAGACAGGCGAAATACCCTCAGACTTCAAGAACAATATAATAATTCCGATCCCAAAGAAAGCAGGTGCTGACAGATGTGAAAATTACAGAACAATCATTTTAATAAGTCACAGATGCAAAATACTAACGCGCATTCTTTACAGACGAATGGAAAAACTGGTAGAAGCTGACCTCGGGGAAGATCAGTTTGGATTCCGTAGAAATGTTGGAACACGTGAGGCAATATTGATCCTAAGACTTATCTTAGAAGAAAGATTAAGGAAAGGCAAACCTACGTTTCTAGCATTTGTAGACTTAGAGAAAGCTTTTGACAATGTTGACTGAAATACTCTCTTTCAAATTCTGAATGTGGCAAGGTTAAAATACAGGGAGCGAAAGGCTATTTACAATTTGTACAGAAACCAGATGGCAGTCGTAAGAGTCGGGGGACATGAAAGGGAAGCAGTGGTTGAGAAGGGAGTGAGACAGGGTTGTAGCCTATCCCCGATGTTATTCAATATGTATATTGAGCAAGCAGTGAAGGAAACAAAAGAAAAATTCGGAGTAGCTATTAAAATCCATGGAGAAGAAATAAAAACTTTGTGGTTCGCCGATGACATTGTAATTCTGTCGGAGACAGCAAAGGACTTGGAAGAGCAGTTGAACGGAATGGACAGTGTCATGAAAGGAGGTTATAAGATGAACATCAACAAAAGCAAAACGAGGATAATGGAATGTAGTCGAATTAAGTCGGGTGATGCTGAGGGAATTAGATAAGCAAATGAGACACTTAAAGTAGTGAAGGAGTTTTGCTATTTTGGGAGCAAAATAACTGATGATGGTCGAAGTAGAGAGGATATAAAATGTAGACTGGCAATGGCAAGGAAAGGGTTTCTGAAGAAGAGAAATTTGTTAACATCAAGTATTGATTTAAGCGTCAGGAAGTCGTTTCTGAAAATATTTGTATGGAGCGTGGCCATGTATGGAAGTGAAACATGGATGATAACTAGTTTGGACAAGAAGAGAATAGAAGCTTTCGAAATGCGGTGCTACAGAATAATGCTTAAGATTAGATGGGTAGGTCATATAACTAATGAGGAAGTATTGAATAGGATTGGGGAGAAGAGAAGTTTGTGGCACAACTTAACTAGAAGAAGGGATCGGTTGATAGGACATGTTCTGCAGCGTCAAGGGTCACCAATTTAGCACTGGAGGGCAGCGTGGAGGGTAAACATCGTAGAGGGAGACCAAGAGATGAATACACTAAACAGATTCAGAAGGATTGCAGTAGGTACTGGAAGATGAAAAAGCTTGCACAGGATAGAGTAGCATGGAGAGCTGCATCAAACCAGTCTCAGGACTGAAGACCACAACAACAACATCGCTATTGAGCCCATTTTGATGCTAGAAGTACGAAAACTGACATTTGGTTTCTTCGTCAGAAATAAAAGTATATGTGCTTCAGCATTTTGGGGAATTCGGCCACTAGTGGGGTAAAATAGTGGGTGAAATATTTTAAAAATAAACCATTATTAAAGTACTAACAAACTATTCTTGAAGCTACAGATATGGAAATTGGTATTTGAATTCTTTGTTAAATATAAAAAATACGTGTTTCATTGTTTTTGGAAATTCTATCACTATTAGGGTGAAATAGGGGATGAAATTTTTATGGAAATATTTCACTATCAGAGCACTTTTTAAGGTAAATCTAAAAATACTATATTTGGCTTCCCTGTTAGAAAAAGATACGTGTTTCAACGTTTTTGGAAATTCAACCCCTAAGGGGGTGAAATAGGTGATGCAGATGTTTAAGAAAATATTTCATTAAGATGACAAATGCCCCCAGGTTCACAGTGCAGAACAACTAAGACCCAGGAACGCAGGCTCTACTTTTCTATGTCTAATGCAAGGGTACTAGAGGGCACCGTGGCAGGTGAGATGAGCATCAAGTGTCTGGACAACAATGCTCTGCTGGAGGTGCGACTGGAGGAGTACCTGCGTGCCTATGAGGCTCTCAAGCCTCTCCTCGACAAATACATCATCCCAGTACCAGAGAATAACCAGCAGAAGAGGAAGGCGCCGTGAGCTAAGGCACTCCTCAGGAGTGCAATGAAGAAACAGTCCGAAATTGGCTACTGCACGCCGGGTTCAGATATGTGGATGTAAGGCTGCGTAACAGGTCCAATTAGAAGAAGCTGCTGCTATTCGTCTTGACTATGAACACAGCTGACAGTCAATGGAGGAGGAAGAAAGCTGGCCAAGTCTTCGAGCTGAACGAGATTCTGAGCTCTGGACTACTTCCAGCGGATCTCGACAGGGCTTCGCCTCTGGAATTGACTGGAGGTGAGACGGCAGTGGCCTCCCTTCCGCACGGCCAGCCGAACCACCGCCCCACGAATGAGAACGTAGAAGGCGGAACTCGGCTGAACGTTACAGAGTGGAGGCAGTCTGTGCCAGCCCCCCATGAGAAACAAGCCGCCATAGTACATAAGACGACGCAAAAGAAACGAGTGTGATAGGTGACTGGCGCACCATCGTCGATGTGCCTTGAAAGAGACAGGACCAGATTCAGGATGACGCTCCACATCGAGACGGAAGGTGCCTGCCTGCCTCTACAGGAAGAATACAATCTTCGGGAACATATAGAGTGACAATCGGCGTAAATCAGTCCACAGATGAGCACAACAACGTCCTCACATACTGAGGACCACACACAACAACAGTGGACATAGATAACACAGGGATATGAGCCTAAGCTCCACCCAAAGATGGTGGTTAACCATGCAGTCCACACGGCGGAAGGCAACAAAGCAGACAAATACCCAAGGCCCTATAAGGAGATTGGGGAGATACGCAACAACGGGAACACATCCATGCGACGACTACCAGCGCCCAGTGCATTTCAGACTGACACAGTAAAACACACCACACATTCCACCAACACGACAGAGTGCAGTAGAACGCTGATGCTAGAACAGGCTCAGCGAAACAGGTGACAACGCCAGCAGTTTTGACCAGGGCTTTTGGAGGTTTCCCTTGGCTGTAAGTTGAATACCACATCGGTCTCCTCCAAATAAATTCCTGAGTGGTAGATATAAGTCTCCTCTATTATGAGGGAAAAAATTGGTACAAATATTAATAAAGATGCAAAGAAGCAGTAAGTACCGTAACCCAATGGCTGAAAAGAGTATTACAAGTCACACTCTCAAACAGCGCGCCTTCGTCCATAAGAGGAAGGGATGGAAAGTTGAAAAAAAAAACTCTCGATTACCAGTCTCAGGTAGCGCCAAATGATGACCAGTCACCTTGTCGGAAGATTGTACGTAGAGAACTTTGATATCCTGCAGAACACCCGGCTTCTCGATACGTCAACAAATTTTTACTGAAACGTAACAGAACAAGCTTCCTGTGCCAAATTCGCTGTCAAAAAAGATGGTGTACATTAGCGAGTTTGACCACTTCTCGAAAGTGCAAAAATTATGCAACGGCTACGTTTCCCGTCCTGATCAATTTACCACAAATTCCCCTATTAAAATTGTATACCTAAGCAATCATCACAGAACCTGAGCCTTCAATTAGATGCACAATGCTGTAGATTTAAGTCCAGAAACAATAACATTTTAATTGTGCCGAGAGTGATCAGTGATCAGCGGTGTAGGCTCCTCCCTATTGAGGTTCAATTCTCGCTTCCTAATGACTGTGTGGGGGCTTCGCCTGCTGAGCATCAAATTACTGTGTCCAAATTCAGAATGTAATTATTTTTGACGACGCTCTTCGAGTTTATTGGTGTC
The DNA here is from genome assembly GCF_023864275.1 of Schistocerca cancellata. Lineage (NCBI taxonomy): Eukaryota > Metazoa > Arthropoda > Insecta > Orthoptera > Acrididae > Schistocerca > Schistocerca cancellata. The sequence goes on from NC_064632.1 coordinate 250,534,288, forward strand.
TTTGGAGTGTTGCCTGAGAGTTCAAACTGTCTTTAGCTGTTCGATACTGCGAATGTGTTGTACATATACTCAGGAGTTCAATGAATATATACTATTACTATAAGGGGGTCACCAAAATTTTCCGTTTGAGGTCGTTGATGCAACGTATATGCAACGGAGCGGACTCTGATGCGGTTATATAAACACCGACCTATAGGCAAGAACGAAACTTCCTGACATTAAAACTGTGTGCCGGACAGAGACTCGAACTCGGGACCTTTGCCTTTCGCGGGCAAGTGCTGTATCAACTGAGCTACCCAAGCACGACTCACGACCTGTCCTCACAGCTTCAATTCTGCCAGTACCTCGTCTCCTACCTTCCAAACTTCACAGAAGCTCTTCTGCGAACCTTGCAGAACTAGCACTCCTAGCAGAAAGGATATTGCAGAGACATGGCTTAGCCACAGCCCTGGGGATATTTCCAGAATGAGATTTTCTGCAAGGTTCGTAGAAGAGCTTCTGTGAAGTCTGGAAGGTGGGAAACTATGTACTGGCAGAATTGAAGCTGTGAGGACAGGTCGTGAGTCGCGCTTGGGTAGCTCAGTTGATACAGCACTTGCCGGCGAAAGGCAAAGATCCCCAGTTCGAGTCTCAGTCCGGCACACAGTTGTAATTTGTCAGGAAGCTTCATATCAGCGCACATTCCGCTGCAGAGTGAATATCTCATTCTGGATATAGGCAAGTAGTTTGTAAGGCATTCGTGTCATTCCGACACGCGTGTCGTTAACGCGGAAACGTGAACTATGGTGACGTTGTTCCCATATTCCCAAATGCGTCCAAACAGGACCAACGCTCTGTTATTCTTTTCTTAGCCACCGAAGGACAAACACCGGCAGACATCCATCAGACAACGAGGAATGTGTAATTAAAGCGAAACGACTGTGTAAAAGAGTTCATGTAGGGAAGGAGAATATAATTGTTACATCCTACTCCTGACACCAATTGTAAAAGATTACGTGGTTTGGGGATGTGGAGAAAAACTTCTGATACCAATCTTAATGCATAAAAGGGCAGGGGTGGGGGAAGAAGGTTGTTAAATATGCCTCGTGGCGGCAGTGTGCAGGAGGTCAGGATTTGATAGTGGTCATCCAGGGCTACCGTTAAATGGCAAAACAGGAAATTAAGTACAATACAGAGGATATATTTCAATATACGGAGTACAAAGGGCGCGCCTAGGGTCGGAAGTTAGCAGGTTTAGGCCAGTCTAGGAGGTCGAACAATTAATTAAAATGGGCAACGGAAGGGGAAGCAGTTCATGTTAACTTCCGTTGGTGGCCTGTCGTGAAAGGCAAAGCCAGAGGCTGTGCCTTCCAAAAAGACGTCTGTTCTGCTCGAGGTCTGGATTACAAGAGAGAGAAGCAACTGTGTTCGGCACCGCAGAAGACTCCAGCGTCCACACACGTGATCGGTATCCCGAGCACGCTATTGTCTAAAACCAATGGCGTGAATTCACTAGCAGTTTCAGCAGAGGTCTCAGGGCGTCTCCTGACAGTAGCTTTAACTGGACAGAACTGCCTCGGTTTTGAAAGGCAGGCAACTTGTGTCACATAGACACGGCGTGAATTACTCTGGGAGAAAACTTGAAAGATTCCACTTCGCCTTTGAAATAATTTTTTAAACGAATTCCCTAAAACATTCCTTGACTGGCTGCCATGCTGTACAAGTGGGAAGACTGCAGCAAGGGATGCTGCCTCTTCATGATAGTTCACGTCCCCACATTGCAAATATCGTAACGCAACCCAAGTGGGAGACACTCGAGCACCCGCCCTATAGCTGTGATCAAGCTCCTTGCGATTATCAGCCTTCTGTCGCTTAAAAAGGACTTTAAGGGCCGACGATTCCAGTCGTATGAGGATGTGGAGGGGGCAGTTACTAACTTCTTCACGCATCAGGACTCGGTGGTTTATCAGATGAGTATCTTCAGCGTGGTGCGTCGGTGTTATTATCACCTGAATTCTCATGGCGATTTTGTCTCATTGACATACCGATTCTGGACTCTCCGGGTTTCGAACGGAAACTTTTACATTTCCCCTTATACTTTACCTGCGACCAACACGAATTCCTACAGCCTACTTAACTGGAATCCGCAGTTGTTATTGACTATGTACACTACTGACCATTAAAATAGCTAAACCACGAAGATGACGCGCTACAGACGCGAAATTTAACCGACAGGAAGAAGATGCTGTGATATGCAAATGATTAGCTTTTCTGAGCATTCACACAACGTTGGCGCCGGTGGCGACACCTACAATGTGCTGACATGAGGAAAGTTTCCAACCGATTTCTCGTACACAAACAGCAGTTGACCGGCGTTGCCTGGTGAAACGTTGTTGTGATGCCTCGTGAAAGGAGAAGAAATGCGTACCATCACGTTTCCGGCTTTCATAAAGGTCGGATTTTAGCCTATCGTGACTGCGGTTTATCGTATCGCGACATTGCTGCTCGCGTTGGTCCAGATCCAATGACCGTTAGCAGAATATGGAATCGGTGGGTTCAGGAGGGTAATACCGAACGCCGTGCTGTATCCCAACGGCCTCGTATCACTAGCAGTCGAGATGACTGGCCTCTTATCCGCATGGCTGTAGCGGATCGTGCAGCCACGTCTCAATCCCTGAGTCAAAACATGGGGACGTTTGCAAGACAACAACCATCTGCACGAACAGTTCGACGACGTTAGTAGCAGCATGGACTATCAGCTCGGAGACCATGGTTTGCGGTTACCTTTGACGCTGCATCACAGACAGGAGCGCGTGTGATGGTGTACTCAACGACGAACCTGGGTGCACGAATGGCAAAACGACATTTTTTCGGATGAATCCAGGTACTGTTTACAGCATCATGATGGTCGCATCCGTGTTTGGCGACATCGCGGTGAACGCACATTGGAAGCGTGTATTCGTCATCGCCATACTGGCGTATCACCCGACGTGATGGTACGGGGTGCCATTGGTTACACGTCTCGCTCACCTCTTGTTCGCATTGACGGCACTTTGAACAGTGGACGTTACATTTCAGATGTATTACGACCCGTGGCTCTACCCTTGATTCGATCCCTGCGAAACCCTACATTTCGGCAGGATAATGCACGACCGCATGTTGCAGGTCCTGTACGGGCCTTTCTGGATACAGAAAATGTTCGACTGCTGCCCTGGCCAGCACATTCTCCAGATCTCTCACCAATTGAAAACGTCTGGACAGTGGTGACTGAGCAACTGGCTCGTCACAATACGCCAGTCACTATTCTTGATGAATTGTGGTATCGTGTTGAAGCTGCATGGGCAGCTGTACCTGTACACGCCATCCAAGGTCTGTTTGACTCAGTGACCGGGCGTATCAAGGCCGTTATTACGGCCAGAGGTGGTTGTTCTGGGTACTGATTTCTCAGGATCTATGTACCCAAATTGCGTGAAAATGTAATCACATGTAAGTTTTAGTATGATATATTTGTCCAATGAATACCCGTTTATCATCTGCATTTCTTCTTGGTGTAGCAATTTTAATGGCCAGTAGTGTACTTTGTCCTCTGACAAGTTTTCAGACACTGCACTATCAAACGCATCTCAAATCAGCCATTCTCAATGCAGCGTTTTGCAGTTGTGCAGCCATTATAACAACGTTAATAATTCCGTGGAGTGTGAACTGTGGAAAAGAGTCCTGTTATAACAGGAACAGCAGAGTTGGTATTCGCCTACAGCTCAGCCAGCAGTAGCGTGTCGTGAACACCGAATGACACCCCGAAAACAGCGTCCCATCGGAAATATCGTTCGCAGGTGTTTCTTGCGGCAACTTACAGTCACTGGAACTTTTATAATAAGATCGAGAGATTGTGATCCACCTCGCACGCCTGACGTAGAGGAAAAAATGTTGAGATGATTCGAAAATTATCCTGAAGCAGATGTGAGAAGAACTTGAGCTGCAGAAGGCATAAACTACGCTCTAGCGTCATCAGTGCTGTTATATAATGTTTCACTTGCGGAATGTGCAAGACAATTGACAGTTCTGTTAATGAATCCTCAGAACAGAACGCTGAAGATCCACTAGAGAAGACAAAAAGACGGCACAGCCTTTTGATGAAGTGAAGCATCGTGCTGTAATTAGTTTCCTCCATTTGAAGTAGAACAATGGTGCAACAACTCATGACGACTTGCGAGTGTAAGGTACACTGCACCACCATATGACAGTGGGCAGGTGGAGCAGACGCTTCTAGAGCGGTCAAACAAATCTGAATTACGAAGAACAAAATACCAGACTATCTCTCTGAGACGAACCAGGAATCACTAGAGATGTGGTGTTCAAGACCGGACATCGTAGTCGAGGAGGTAATGGAAAAATTAAATTAAGTCACGGATCAGTTTACAAACTCTTGAACTGACAAGAGTTGCAGCCCGCTGGAGTCCACGACAGCTGAAACGCATTCAAATCGTCCACTGAACCGAGGCAGCAGCTAAGTTTTGAAGTTGTGTCAGCCTAATCCAGATGGCTTCTTTAGCTGTCTAAACACTATGGTCAGATACTAGGTGTATCAAAATGACCGAGAGACAAAGGAACAAAGCAAGCAGTGGAAACATGAGGGTTCAGCACTTCAGAAAAAGGTGAAGACCCAAGGATCATCGAGCAAGGCGATGCAGAGTTGTTTTGGGTACTGCCACGGTGTGGTGCTAATAGGCAGTGTCGGCAGGTTATTTTGTGCTAATGTGGTACAGCACACTGTATATATGGCACTAAAGTTATGACATTTATCTTAAAATGCGACTCGGAAATAGCACTAAAATTACGTCGTTTCTCTTCGTATGTGTTTTGGTACGCAAATAAAATGAACGGGAACATGTTTTGTAGCACCCTCTCCACAACTGGAAATCAGTGTCGAGTGCTAAAATAATGATCATCCGTGCTACGATCAACTCAGAGAAGAGACACAGCTGTCTGTTTTCGACTGCGCATGCTCTGATGTGACGTCATTCCTTCCGATACTATGGGTACTACGTCACTCACAATACCAGGTCAGTATTTTTCTTTGAAAGTGTGCAAGCATAGAGTACAAGAGATTTTCCAGTGGAAACCTCGCTCCACAGACGTGCCACCACTGGATTTCTTTCCGAAGGTTTCCTTAAAGACCGTGTGTTTGTTCCCCCCTACCAAACAATTTAGCCAGTGGTCAAATCCGCCGACTGGCAATTCGTTGGGTTGGGTTCAGTTTCCGTTGCTACAGTCATTTTTTTAATTATTTTTTATTCTTTGAAACGTTAAACTATTAATTAATATATACTATTATATATACTAAGCATCTATATGTTAGTATATATATATATATATATATATATATATATATATATATATATATATACTATTAATGATAGAACTTAGATACAGCGTGAGTCAAATGGGACTGTGCAACTTTGGAATGATATATAAATTTATTGAGATAACTTGCAGAATCGGTAGACTTGCCATTTTGTGGCAAAGAACCTCAAGTTCCACACAAAAGTGTCAAGTGTCATTTTAGTTCGATGTGACTACCATTTGCGATACGGCAAACATCCCACCGGTAATAAGTTTCTTCAACACATCCGTTGCAGCAAATCGGGGCTTAAGTTCGGTTTGAAAATTTTTTAATACCACAGTTCGATGAAGATGACCGAGATGGGATGGTTTACTACCATCAGGACGGTGCACCACCTCATTTCCACATTGAAGTTCGAGATTTCCTCGATAATAGCTTCAAAGATCGGTGGATTGGTTGTGAAGGTCCAACCGGACGGCCACCTCGCTCCACAGACGTGCCACCTCTGGATTTCTTTCTGTAGGGTTTCCTTAAAGACCGTGTGTTTGTCCCTCCCCTACCGAACAATTTAGCCGACCTGAAAAATCGAATATAAGCTACCGTTGCACAAGTTACACCCTATTTGCTGACACGAGTGTGAGAAGATATTGATATATTGATTACCGGTAGGATGTTTGCCGTATAACAAACAGTAGTCGCATCGAATGAAAATTACACTTGACACTTTAATAAGAAACTTGAGGTACTTTGCTACAAAGTGACACATCTACCGATCCTGTAAGGTACGTCAATAAGTTTCTTGATTGTTCCAAAGACGTACAGTCCTTCCTGACACACTATGTATATTTAAACAGTTCAGTTTATAGAAGAGGTTGAAAAAATCAGCCAGTCAGTTGTAAACCAAAGGTTTCTATAGCCCTTAACCTAGGTTTTGATATTTATAAAAATATCTTCTTCAGAAGGTATGGGCCCTGTTACATCATATGGGGATAAATTACATATGATAAATTGCATTAGCTGGAGCCTAGCTGCTCTTGTCATTTGAGTTCAATTTATACACGTAAAATTAATCAATTTAGTTCTGATTACTACCCTTGCAGCACATTGGTAAAATTACGCATGAGCTACCACTGCTAACAGACTATGTTCGTCAGGGGGCAACCATCACAGGAGCATACTTATGACATGTCCTAACAAGCTCAAGAGGAAATGTCACAGGTAGCTGTTGGGTGTTTTCGCTGCATGACAGACAACGCTTAACCCATTATTCACAAGACACAGTGACATATGCTGTTTCTTTGGGCTATCGTATGTCACCTCAACCCTACTCTCCCACGCTCCCCCACGCCCCCTCCAACCCCGCCCCCCATTCTCCACTTTCCTGACAAGGTGCACAATGACTTTCTTCCTGTATCTCTGGATAAGAAACCATTGCGTTGGAGGTACTTCCCAAATGACGACGATGTGACTCGTTATGTGGAACGTTTCCAGAAAATTTCAAATGCCAACTTCTACAACTAATGTGTATGTCAAATGCCCCATCATCAGGTGTTGTGTACATAGTTCTGCGTAGTCAGCGCGCACACAACTTTCCCACTAGAGCGCACCCCGCTAAGCACAACAGCACAGGCGCAGCGCTCGTATGTCTCCGCACTACGAGATGGCGCTGCCATAGAGATGGACCAAATTCTGCTTCCGCCGATCCGCGCATTTTTATGTAACGCAGCCAATGAGATTGCTGCTAACATAGAACCTTTTCTCCTCGCAGCTCACACTCGCGCAGTGGTAGATGAACGTGCGAGGTATAATAACAAGTGTACAGACCTCCAATTAGTCAGTCTGCATTTGTCTGCACCAGTCTGTACCAGTCTGCATTTGTCTGCACCAGTCTGTAGGCAAGTTTCAGTCTGTGCCTAATAAGATTATCATATTCCTGTACATAGCCATGAAGATAAATGTATAGACACTTTGTCAGATATCATAGACATGTGAGAATAAGATTAACGTACCAGTACCAAAGGAACTTCAGACTGGCAATTGTAAATAGCATCCAGAACCAAGTTAAGTAATTTTTATGCTTGTTATTATTTTAATAAATGTGTGTGAAAATTAATAAAGTTCTGTTTAAAGTTGGTCACCGTCAATCTGCTACGCTAAGTGTGCAAGTGGCATTTCTATCGTCTGACCTAACGGCAGAAGATAAACACGCCACGATAAGACCACGAGACGTATTGCTGACACTCGCCTACTTCGTTAGAGCGGCAAGTCAAATAACCTGATGGTGTGTGTACTGAAGGTCTTACAGTACGCACACCACATCGGGTAAAATGTGTCGCATTGAAAGGTTAATAAACAGAGAAGGACTACCATCATCACCAGCTGGACTGTTTTGGACTGATGTTTATACGTTATGGATACCTCGGCGTAAACCGCTTACCTGGGGCCTGGGCTTGGGTCTCCACGGCGGCGGCGGCCTCAGCTGTCGTCGGCGGTACAGCTCCTCAGACAGCAGCTGCCGCAGCACCGCCACCCTCCTCTGCAGCTGCCGACACACAGCCGTACCCCATGTTATTCAACAAGGTACCTCTGCTGAAGGCAAGTGGAGGAAGACGAGTAATCTACATCTACAAAACTCGAGCATACGTAATAAAAGTGGAACCCCCGCAAATATAAGTTCTATGTACTGGATAAACTAGGCGAGATGGCCAATGATAACGTAAGTACAGACGCACAACAGGCTCAAACTCTTACGGGAATCGGCGAAATGCCACGAGTAATGAGGATAATGGGCAATTACTAGTGTGTGGATAAGTTGAGAATTTGTTTTTGATTGGGGGGGGGGGGGCATGCTGTGTCCAGATGGTGCAGTGGTCAGAGCATCTGCCTACTAAGCAGGGGGCGTGGGTTCCAATCCCCGTCCGGCACACATTTTAACTTTCCCCATTTATTTCAATCAATATCCGTCCGCAGCCAACGTCTGTAATTCCTTTGTGTCTAACAGATAAGTTCGTGTGAAGAAGGGAGTAGACCAGTGGTAAAGCTTACCGCCAGTGTCGTTCAACACGTACGTCGAAGAAATCATAATGGAATTGAATTACATCTTCACAAATGGAATTGAAGTTCTACGGTAACACGTGCCGAGGAATTGGCAGTACACTTAGCGCTGAAAATAGCTTAGGATACGTAGAGCAAAGACAAATGCGGTAAAGGGTAATAGAAAGTAGAATAGCAATTTGCTTAGCATCAAACCGACACAGTAGTGAAACAGCTGAATAAATCTCGTACGTAAGAAGCAAGATTACAGTTGATGGCTGTTGCAAGGAAAGTATCATAGGTAGATTGGTATTGGCAAGGAAAAGTGTCTACAATAAAGAACACCATTGATATCGGGTGCTAATGTGGTGATGAGTAAAGCGATCAGAATATGTGCACAGCATTGTACCGATGAGAAACGTGGATTATAAGAAATGCATAAAAGATAGAATAGAAAGCGTTCCAAATCTGCTGATATCGAAGAATGTTAAAAATTTATTGGACAAATAAAATACGAGATGTAGTACTACAAATAATAAGTGAGAAAAATACCCTTACCAGAAGAAACAAGAGGTTTGTAGGGAACCGTCTAATAGTTAACTCAGGGCTGGCGGTAGTAGTAAGGGGAAAAGGGTATGGCAGAAAAAGACGACAATCTATTTTCTTGTTTTTATCTTAATTTAAGGGATATTTATATTCCCTCTATCGGGGGCATATAAGCAGTGGTAAATTCCCGTTTGCAGCCATCGTATTATGTAATTTGCAAGCTTAATATACACTATCTGACCAAAAGTATAAGGACACACTTATGTAATGCGTAACTTACCAGTCAACATCACTAGAGGCGGGCACGCCGGTACAAAACGAGACGGGGAGTATTTTACTGTCGGCAGAGAAGTGGCCACAGTACAAAGCGTCGGTCAGGACAGCTCAGTCACTTTGAACGTCGACTAATTATTGGATACCTCCTGAGTAACAAATCCATCAAGGACATTTCAAAATTTCTAATACTCGCCAAGTCGACTGTTGGTGAGGTGATTGTGAAGCGTAGACACGGCAAATGTCATATACTAAAAGACAGGAACCATCGAGTATTGCGGATGGTGGTTGTAAAACATCGCGTGAAATCAGCGGAAGGAATCACTCTGAGTTACATCAGTCCAGCTAGCATAACGACTGTGCGTAGGAAGCTAAAAAAGATAAAAATGGAGTGTAATGTTCGAATAGTCCCTCATAAACAGTCAGTGGCGCTCGAAACGGTGTAAAGGGCGACGCCGCTGGACAGTGGATGAATGCAAACGAGAGATTTGAAACGAAGAATCACGGTATATCCCGCGGAAATCCGATGGGATGGTTTGAGTTTGGTGAATGCCTGAAGAACGTTACCTGTCATCATGTGTAGTGGCAACAGTGACGTACGGAGGAGGTGGTGTTGTGGGGGTGTTTTCTGTGGTTAGGCTGTAGATCACTATGGGTAAGATAGATACTGCCTACAGGGAAATTAAAGAGACCTTTGGAGAAAAGACAACCACCTATCTGAAAATCAAGATCTCAGATGGAAACCCAGTTCTAAGCAAAGAAGGGAAAGCAGAAAGGTGCAAGGAGTATATAGAGGGTCTATACAAGGGTGATGTTCTTGAGGACAATATTATGGAAATGAAAGAGAATGCAGATGAAGACACGATACTGCGTGAGGAGTTTGACAGAGCACTGAAAGACCTGAGTCGAAACAAGGCCCCAGGAGTAGACAACATTCCATTAGAACTACTGCTAGCCTTGGAAGAGCCAGCCCTGACAAAACTCTACCATCTGGTGAGCAAGATGTATGAAATAGGCGAAATACCCTCAGACTTCAAGAAGAATATAATAATTCCAATCCCAAAGAAATCAGGTGTTGACAGAAGTGAAAATTACCGAACTATCAGTTTAATAAGCCACAGCTGCAAAATACTAACGCGAATTCTTTACAGACGAATGGAAAAACTAGTAGAAACCGACCTCGGGGAAGGTCAGTTTGGATTCCGTAGAAATGTTGGAATACTCGAGGCACTACTGACCCTACGAGTTATCTTAGAAGAAAGATTAAGGAAAGGCAAACCTACGTTTCTAGCATTTGTAGACTTAGAGAAAGCTTTTGACAATGTTGACTGGAATACTCTCTTTCAAATTCTGAAGGTGGCAGGGGTGAAATACAGGGAGCGAAAGGCTATTTACAATTTGCACAGAAACTAGATGGCAGTTATAAGAGTGTACGTCTACATCCATACTCCGCAAGCCACCTGACGGTGTGTGGCGGAGGGTACCTTGAGTACCTCTATCGGTTCTCCCTTCTATTCCAGTCTCATATTGTTCGTGGAAAGAAGGATAGTCGGTATGCCTCTGTGTGGGCTCTAATCTCTCTGATTTTATCCTCATGGTCTCTTCGCGAGATATACGTAGGAGGGAGCAATATACTGCTTGACTCTTCGGTGAAGGTATGTTCTCGAAACTTTGACAAAAGCCCGTACCGAGCTACTGAGCGTCTCTCCTGCAGAGTCTTCCACTGGAGTTTATCTATCATCTCCGTAACGCTTTCGCGATTACTAAATGATCCTGTAACGAAGCGCGCTGCTCTCCGTTGGATCTTCTCTATATCTTCTATCAACCCTATCTGGTACGGATCCCACACTGCTGAGCAGTATTCAAGCAGTGGGCGAACAAGCGTCCTGTAACCTACTTCCTTTGTTTTCGAATTGCATTTCCTTAGGATTCTTCCAATGAATCTCAGTCTGGCATCTGCTTTACCGACGATCAACATTATATGATCATTCCATTTTAAATCACTCCTAACGCGTACTCCCAGATAATTTATGGTACTAACTGCTTCCAGTTGCTGACCTGCTATTTTGTAGCTAAATGATAAAGGATCTATCTTTCTGTGTATTCGCAGCACATTACACTTGTCTACATTGAGATTCAATTGCCATTCCCTGCACCATGTGTCAATTCGCTGCAGATCCTCCTGCACTTCAGTACAATTTTCCATTGTTACAACCTCTCGAACCACAGCATCATCTGCAAAAAGCCTCAGTGAACTTCCGATGTCATCCACCAGGTCATTTATGTATATTGTGAATAGCAACAATCCTATGACACTCCCCTGCGGCACACCTGAAATCACTCTTACTTCGGAAGACTTCTCTTCATTGAGAATGACATGCTGCGTCCTGTTATCTAGGAACTCCTCAATCCAATCACACAATTGGTCTGATAGTCCATATGCTCTTACTTTGTTCATTAAACGACTGTGGGGAACTGTATCGAACGCCTTGCGGAAGTCAAGAAATACGGCAACTACCTGTGAACCCGTGTCTATGGCCCTCTGAGTCTCGTGGACGAATAGCCCGAGCTGGGTTTCACATGACCGTCTTTTTCGAAACCCATGCTGATTCCTACAGAGTAGATTTCTAGTCTCCAGAAAAGTCATTATACTCGAACACAATACGTGTTCCAAAATTCTACAACTGATCGACGTTAGAGATATAGGTCTATAGTTCTGCACATTTGCTTGACGTCCCTTCTTGAAAACGGGGATGACCTGTGCCCTTTTCCAATCCTTTGGAACGCTACGCTCTTCTAGAGACCTACGGTACACCAATGCAAGAAGGAGGGCAAGTTCCTTCGCGTACTCTGTGTAAAATCGAACTGGTATCCCATCAGGTCCAGAGGCCTTTCCTCTTTTGAGCGATTTTAATTGTTTCTCTATCCCTCTGTCGTCTATTTCGATATCTACCATTTTGTCATCTGTGCGACAATCTAGAGAAGGAACCACAGTGCAGTCTTCCTCTGTGAAACAACTTTGGAAAAAGACATTTAGTATTTCGGCCTTTAGTCTGTCATCCTCTGTTTCAGTACCATTTTGGTCACAGAGTGTCTGGACATTTTGTTTTGATCCACCTACCGCTTTGACATAAGACCAAAATTTCTTAGGATTTTCTGCCAAGTCAGTACATAGAACTTTACTTTCGAATTCATTGAACGCCTCTCGCATAGCCCTCCTCACACTAAATTTCGCTTCGCGTAATTTTTGTTTGTCTGCGAGGCTTTGGCTATGTTTATGTTCGCTGTGAAGTTCCCTTTGCTTCCGCAGCAGTTTTCTAACTCGGTTGTTGTACCACGGTGGCTCTTTTCCATCTCTTACGATCTTGCTTGGCAAATACTCATCTAACGCATAATGTACGATGGTTTTGAACTTTGTCCACTGATCCTCAAGACTATCTGTACTTGAGACAAAACTTTTGTGTTGAGCCAACAGGTACTCTGAAATCTGCTTTTTGTCTCTTTTTCTAAACAGAAAAATCTTCCTACCCTTTTAATATTTCTATTTACGGCTGAAATCATTGATGCCGTAACCGCTTTATGATCGCTGATTCCCTGTTCTGCGTTAACTTTTTCAAATAGTTCGGGTCTGTTTGTCACCAGAAGGTCTAATATGTTATCGCCACGAGTCGGTTCTCTGTTTAACTGCTCAAGGTAGTTTTCAGATAAAGCACTTTAAAAAATGTCACTGGATTCTTTGTCCCTGCCACCCGTTATGAACGTTTGAGTCTCCCAGTCTATATCCGGCAAATTAAAATCTCCACCCAGAGCTATAACATGGTGGGGAAAACTACTCGAAATATTTTCCAAATTATCCTTCAGGTACTCAGCCACAACAGCTGCTGAGCCAGGGGGCCTATAGAGACATCCAATTACCATTTCTGAGCCTGCTTTAACCGTGACCTTCACCCAAATCATTTAACATTTCGGATCTCCGTCAATTTCCTTCGATACTATTGCACTTCTTATCGCTATAAACACGCCTCCCCCTTCACTGTCCAGCCTGTCTCTGCGGTATACATTCCAATCTGAGTTTAGTATTTCATTACTGTTTACGTCTGGTTTCAGCCAACTTTCTGTCCCTAGTACTATATGGGCGTCGTGACCGTTTATTAATGAGAGCAGTTCTGGGACCTTTCTATAGACGCTCCTGCAGTTTACTATTAGCACATTAATATTGTTATTCCCTGTTGCATTTTGCCTACTCCTACCTTGCCGCGTCTCAGGAAGCGTCTTGTCGGGCCTAGGGAGTCGGGCCTAGGGAGTCGAGGGGCATGAGAGGGAAGCAGTGGTTGGGAAGGGAGTGAGACAGGGTTGTAGCCTCTCCCCAATGTTATTCAATCTGTATATTGAGCAAGCAGTAAAGGAAACAAAAGAAAAATTCGGAGTAGGTATTAAAATCCATGGAGAAGAAATAAAAACTTTGAGGTTCGCCGATGACGTTGTAATTCCGTCAGAGTCAGCAAAGGACTTGGAAGAGCAGTTGAATGGAATGGACAGTGTCATGAAAGTAGGATATAATATGAACATCAACAAAAGCAAAACGAGCATAATGGAATGTAGTCGAATTAAATTGAATGATTCTGAGGGAATTAGATTAGTAAATGAGACACTTAATGTAGTAAATGAGTTTTGCTATTTGGGGAGCAAAATAATTGATGGTGGTCGAGGTAGAGAGGATATAAAATGTAGACTGGCAATGGCAAGTAAAGCGTTTCTTAAGAAGAGAAATTTGTTAACATCGAAATAGATTTAAGTGTCAGGAAGTCGTTTCTGATTCTATGGAGTGTAGCCACGTATGGGAGTGAAACATGGACGATAAATAGTTTAGACAAGAAGAGAATAGAAGCTTTCGAAATGTGGTGCTACAGAAGAATGCTGAAGATTAGATGGGTAGTGTAGTGGGACGATATTGAAGCGTCACCCATCCACCAGTGTCAGTCCAGTTTGCAAGTGAATATAAGTTAATTTAGTTTTGTTTATGTATTTTTGTAATATTTTGTAATGGTTGTGAATTGCCTAAAGTTTTGTATTTTTTTTATGTTTCATGTACGGAGAGGGCGGCGCAACGAACGGAGACTGCATCTTCGCTGCCGCGACCAGAAAGAAAATTGCTGGCCACTATACGTCGCGTGTCGACAGCCAAAGAGCAACAGAAAATCCTGGAACCGAGTTGTTGCGTCGTGCTTCTAAAAACTGATAAATGAAAATATGTAATTTTTTTGTACAACAATGATATCATAGGAAGTTTAATCTTATTGAAAAGTTAGTTTTGTCTCGTCAAGGCTCAGGTTCACGTTTGTATGTAGGAAGATAATAAACTAGTGGATGCTACTAAAGTTGAAATACGTGTTCTGAGGATTTATTTATGAAGAATTATGTGAATGGATTAATAATATATTTGACAAGATTATTGAATTTTGACAGCGTTCATCGCAACTTTGAATCTCAAAAGTTTATTCAATGTGTGATTCTAATATCGATTAAATCAAGATAACGTGTGTCAATATAATTTCTGAGGAGAAACAAACGAAATCTAAATTGAAAAAGTTTACGCAAACCAATTGGCCCGACTGACGTAATTCTGTGCATACGACTCAAATGATGTTTTACAGTTTCGTTCAGGAACCATTCTGAGACAATTTAAAAAGAAATATAAATAATTTTGAAGTGTGTTGTAACTGACGTAGGTGACGAAGTCTGCACATGGTCATATAGCAAAAGAAAACCGTTTATAAGAATCTTTCGTCGTTACACTACAGTAGATCACATAATTAATGAGCAGGTATTGAACAGAATTGGGGAGAAGAGAAATTGTGGCACAACTTGACTAGGAGAAGAGATCGCTTGGTAGGACATATTCTGAGGCATCAAGGGATCACCAATTTAGGATTTGAGGGCAGCGTGGAGGGTAAAAATTGTAGAGGGAGACCAAGAGATGAATACACTAAACAGATTCCGAAGGATGTAGGTTTCAGTAGGTACTGGGAGACGAAGAAGCTTGCACAGGATAGAGTAGCATGGAGAGCTGCATCAAACCAGTCTCTGGACTGACGACCACAACAAGAACAGGCTGTGGTCCCCTTATTGCAGTTAAGAAAACGCTAAATGTGTAAGGGTACAAACATATTCTACAGCACTGTGTACTGAGCACAGTAGAGGAACAGCTTGGAGACGACGACTGTATCAGCATGAGAACGCGTCCTCTCATAAAGCAGTGCTTGTGGATGGACAATAACAATCCTGAATTGGACTGTGAGGCCCAGAGTGCTGACCTGAACGGAATGGAACGTCTTTGGGTTGAGTTAGAACGTCGTCTTCGCTACAGACTGCAATGTCCAACATCATTTCTGTCTCTCGTTTCGGCTGGTGGAGGAAGAATGAGACGCCGTTCTTCTGCAGACATTGAGACACATCATTGAAAGTGTACCCAATACAGTTCAAGCCGTTATAAAGTCGAATGGTAAGTGTCCCCAGCACAGTTCAAGCAGTCATAAAGGCAAAATTTGGATACACCCCATATTAATGTCCACTAATACGTGTTTATATAGTTTTGATCCTATAACCTAAAACAGCTTCAGGAGTGAAAATAAGCGACATCTATAGCACAGTGATGGTGATGTAATTTACATTCTCTTCATTATGACAACGGTACGATGGAGGTTCCTGGTAACTGTGTGCAGGGACTGAAATAAGGGAAGTATTGGAGAGGATGTTGCTGTATTTTACGGACTATAAGATGCTATTGACTATAAGACGCCCCTTACCTTTTGAAAAAAAAAGTTTAAAAATAACATTTTTATTATTTTTATTATTACACTGCAAAGCCAGACTAAAAGAATTCTTAGTTTATAAAATCGAAATGACCTTCAAAATCCCTGAAAATGGTCATCTGAAATTTCTTCTTCTTCTTCTTCTTCTTCTTCTTCTTCCTCTTCGTCGTCATCGTCGTCTGGATCGAAAGTTTTATGTCGTCTAGTTGCCTCTACGGTTTGTACCAAGGGAAACAAGGAGAGGATATTGTTTGGTGGCCAGTATTCTCTTTCTATATCACAAACTGCATGCATATGTTAACTGTGTTCTTTATTGATAAGAGTAGAAAGTTACTTGAGGGGGGACGATGATGACATTGGCCAAAAATGTCAATATTTGACCTTTTTTTTTGTTAGAGCAACTCATGGACAACAAGTTCCCAAAGTTTCAATGTTGAAATCGCATCCGAAGTGCCTGAAAATTAATTAAAAGTGTGACGCGGCCTCCCTGCCACGCCCACGTTTTGAAGCAGCACTTCAGTACCAGCTCAGTGAACAACTATTCTGTGTACTACTTTCAACCAAACGTGTGCGGGATACATCTGGAAGGCCGTGATACATACTCTTTGGTTTTATAGATCATCTTTGGCCGATCCTGCACTTTTCAAAAAGTGTGTACATGCCAAAACCCAAAATCCAAATGAGTCTATAAATTCACTCACATGGAAACGATGCCCTAAAAACACATTTGCATCTGCTACAATTGTCATAATTGCAACTTATGAGGCAGTTGTTGTATTTAATTATGGGAACGTCGAGAGGATGAAGGTATTAGAAAGAATGGGCTTCAAAATAGGAAATTTTACTCAAGACATCCTGAGAAAAATAGATTTACAGTCATGTGAAGATCTGGTAAAGGATAGAAGACAGACAACAAGAAACCATAAGAGAAGCCTTGAAGGGAAAGACGACCCTGAGTACAAATGTGGTGTCTTCTGAAGAAGTGCTGGCCGCGGTGGTCTAGCGGTTCTCGGCGCTCAGTCCGGAACCGCGCGACTGCTACGGTCGCAGGTTCGAATCCTGCCTCGGACATGGATGTGTGTGATGTCCTTAGGTTAGTTAGGTTTAAGTAGTTCTAAGTTCTAGGGGACTGATGACCTCAGATGTTAAGTCCCATAGTGCTCAGAGCCATTTGAACCATTTTTTTGAACCTGAAGAAGTAACATAAGGAAAAAATTTAGGTTGAACTTTAAATTGCATTTTCTGAAAAGTTTGTTTTCTAAAGTTTATGTACCTTTTCCTCAGATTCTATGAATGCTAGAATTATGAAATTTTGTACACATATTTCTGTAAACCTAATAAACATTTTCTCAAGAGAAAATTTTGAAATTCTGGTTCCAAGCTGAGGTATGGGGCAAAGTGCTTGGAATTTGGCATGAACTTAAAATTGTACTTCTGGAATTGTAATTAAAAAATTATGAAAATTCTCCTATTTTACCTATTCCAAAAACCTCATGAGAGAAGCTTACAACATATAAAGTGATGAAACAGAGAAATTTTTGTAGAAATCTCTTGAATACTTTCTGAGAAAAGGGAAAATACATTACTTTTTGAAAATAAAACTTCACATATCATTCAAAAAAAGCTGAATATACACTACTGGCCATTAAAATTGCTACACCAAGAAGAAATGAAGATGATAAACGGCTATTCATTGGACAAATATATTATACTACAACTGACATGTGATTACATTTTTACACAATTTGGGTACATAGATCCTGAGAAATCAGTACCCAGAACAACCACCTCTGACCATAATAACCACCTTGATACGCCTGGGCATTGAGTCAAACAGAGCTTGGATGGTGTGTACAGGTACAGCTACCCATTTAGCTTCAACACGATACCACAGTTCATCAAGAGTAGTGACTGGCGTATTGTGATGAGCCAGTTGCTCGGCCACCATTGACCAGCCGTTCTCAATTGGTGAGAGATCTGGAGAATGTGCTGCCCAGGGCAACAGTCGAATATTTTCTGTATCCAGAAAGGCCCGCACAGGACCTGCAGCATGCGGTAGTGCATTATCGTGCTGAAATGTAGGGTTTCGCAGGGATCGAATGAAGGGTAGAGCCATGGGTCGTAACATATCTGAAATGTAACATCCACTGTGCAAAGTGCCGTCAATGCGAACAAGAGGTGACCGAGACGTGTAACCAATGGCACCCCATTACATCACGCCGAGTGATACGCCAGTATGGCGATGACGAATACACGCTTCCAATGTGCGTTCACCGCGATGTCGCCAAACACGGATGCGACCATCATGATGCTGTAAATAGAACCTGGTTTCATACGAAAAAATTACGTTTTGCCATTCGTGCACCCAGGTTCGTCGTTTAGTATACCATCGCTGGCGCTCCTGTCTGTGATGCGGCAACTGCAGCCATGGTCTCCGAGCTGATAGTCCATGCTGCTGCAAACGTCGTCGAACTGTTCGTGCAGATGGTTGTTGTCTTGCAAACGTCCCCATCTGTTGACTCAGGGATCGAGGCGCGGCTGCACGATCCGTTACAGCCATGTGGATAAGATACCTGTCATCTCGACTGCTAGTGATACGATGCCATTGGGATGCAGCACGGCGTTCCGTATTACCCTCCTGAATCCACCGATTCCATATTCTGCTCACAGTCATTGGATCTCGATCAACGCGAGCAGCAATATCGCGATACGATGAACCGCAATAGTGATAGGCTACAATCCGACCTTTATCAAAGTCGGAAACGTGATGGTACGCATTTCTTCTCCTTTCACGAGGCATCACAACAATGTTTCACCAGGCAACGCCGGTCAACTACTGTTTGTGTATGAGAAATCGGTTGGAAGCTTTCCTCATGTCAGCACCTTGTAGGTATTGCCACCGGCGCCAACCTTGTGTGAATGCTCTGAAAAGCTAATCATTTGCATATCACAGAATCTTCTTTCTGTCTATTAAATTTCGCGTCTGTAGCACGTCATCTTCGTGGTGTTGCAATTTTAATGGTCAGTAGTGTATATAATCAAAGGATTTTATATGTAAATGTATTACTTTCATGTAAAGCGTGGTACAAAATTTCATTGCCACATCTCCAAAACTGTGGATTTGATGCATTTTTGAAGTAGTGTGTGTTTTTCATAAACGTCCTTCCGTAACTTAAGATAGTTGCTGTGGTACATGCTCTTCGTAACAGTCCACGTTAGCCTCACTGCTGGTGAAGTACTAGTCCACTACGTACACTCCTCTGGGCGCTAGGTACTGACTGACTCTGAGCTAGAGGTTGTGACTGCGACTCTGACTGGGCTGCGACGGATGACAGATTGGCTCCCACTGCATGCGATAGACTCACCCTTCGGTCCACAACGGTGATCTAAATATTGGCGGCCGAGAGAGCGTTTGCACTGAGTTTTCTGCAAATCTGTCATTGGCCTCTATCGATCCTCTCGCAACCTCTTTGCCGCCTGGTGTGCTGGCGCCAGCTTACACCACCATAGAAAGTGTTACTTATACGGCACTTCTTGAAAGTTTTAACAATAATGTCGTCTCTCAATCTAGACCACGGCTATTTTATTCACTGACACACTTGTTTGATTGTAGGTCACTTTAGAGCTCCCTTCGGCATGAATTCATGTCAGGTTTCATCCATTTGTTCCACTCCTCTATCACATACACTTTAAATGGTTTACTCATCGAGGCATCAAGAGGTTGCAAATGTGAAGTAAGTTCTTCCAGAATAATAGCAAGCTCTGTATCTCCCTGTCTCAATTTCTTTATCACAAAATTTTTCAAATGACTACTAAACTGATGTAGCACAAGAAGAGAACTCTCAATAAAGCACATTTCCTTCCTTCCCGCACTCAGTTAATCCATAATTTCATACCAGCATCGTCCATCCAATCCTTGTCATTTAAGTGAACAACAACGCCTGGCAGTATTTCAGAAAGTTTTGGCATTGTTCTGTTGTTGAAAATTATCATTGGATTAAGTTTAGTACTGTCAGCACAGCATGCAAGGACAACAGTGTAGTACTTTTTTTCATGTTCATATGCCCATTTTTAAAAGTGATGGAAATTTTAAATGAGACACTGGACTTTTTATATTAATTTGGAGTATAAACCGCACCTAAATTTTGGAGGCAATTTTTCGAAATAAAAAGTGCGTCTTATAGTATGTAAAATACGGTGTGTGAAAAAAGGGAATGGGATGTGTATGTGGGAAGTTATCAATTGATATAGGTAGTCGAAGACTAGTGGAATGCGATCTGGACAAGGAAAGGATGGTTTGGATCCTTCATATGGGCAGGGTAGGATAGAGTATCATTGGAAAGAACGGTAACAGAGATGATTGCTTTATCTGAGCATGGAAAGCGATTGAAATTAGATTGGGACCTACATGGAGGTTTTGGAAATGAAGCGAAGATAAAACTTGTTCATAGAGCTATGGCAGCTAGTGAGGCTTCTCAAGATTGGGCGAGATAATTGGGTGCTGGGACTGGTTGTTGAGACATTTATGGGATATGTAGGAGAGGTGAAAGTGTTCTAGATGTTTGAGGAAGTGTGGAATATTAATGAGCAGGTGAGGATTAGTGTTATTCTTTCCTGAAAATTTCAGTGCCCTCACAGTGTATGGGTCTGGCTGGCAGGTGCCATATTGCTGCTTTTTGGTCAATTAATGTTATAATACAGAGTTAAAAGTTTAAAATCATAGGGTGAAAATTCAATAACAATGGGTTCTTTTGATGATTTAATAGAAAACAAATGTGCCAATGGTGTAATTGGTGCTAAGATGGCAAGAATTATGATAGCATGTGTTGGGAACTTGCTCCAGGTCAGCTCTCAGTAAGTACTTTGTGGATATGTAGAAAGGAAAAAAGGCTGGAGGCATGAGGGATAATAGGACAACACACATACATGTGTTGATTAGTACTGACGTGTGGCAACAATACTGGACTAGAGGCTGGAACAGGATAGAGTGTTGCTGTGTCAAAAGGAGCCTTGGCCTAAGGAAGAGATATGAAAACTAGAGCTGCAGCTGGTTGGATGGATATATGTCAAGGCATATTTGTGGGCCAGGAAGATGAAGCCTACTGAAGTTGGATTGAGATCAGATATGGTGATTGCGAGGTCCATGGAAAGTGGGATGTGTTGGTGTATGTGCGGCAGAAGCCCGGTATTGTACAGTATTGGTGATACACATAAGATATTTGAGTCTGCAGCATATGTAGTATTTGGGGAGATGTTTTGTTAATTTGAGGAGAGGGGAGAATTTTATCAACAAGTAGATGATGCTTGTAAGAGAAATGAGATGGATAAATTAAGTGAGGTGGAGTGTGTAGTGTTCTAAGACCTGTTACGGAGCAGTAAACTTATGAAGTTGCACAGATACAGGCTATGTTGGCAAAGATGAGGATCGACCGGAAGGAGCAGAAAATGAAAAACAATTTGTTGTGGATGTTGGGTGCAGTAGTGGTGCAGAGATGGTGGCAGCGCAGTCACCTGTGCGTGGCGTATCGCCCCTAGCGTGTGCAGGTGTTGGCGCAGCCTGGGCAGTGCGGCAGCGGGCAGCGCGATGGCGTCCAGCTGCAGGCGGCGGGCAGCGCTGCGCATGCGCACCAGCTCATGGTGCGCGCGGCTCTGCCGGCTGCACTCCCACCTGTGAAGGCGCTCCCTCGCCAGAGCCTGCGACGCCATCCGTGTGGGTACATGCATCACAAACAGCAGGACCCCACTACTAACAATTGAAACAAACAACAAAACAAGTACAAAGAGTTACTACCGCCACAAGAAACTCAACAGATAAAATATTAGCTATTCCCTTAAGTGACGACACTGGGTTTGACGGACTGAATATGGTGAACAAGTAGTGCCAGATGGTCATGGGACTGTGCACTGCTGATGGAATCAACGCAGTAGGATAGCTCAGTGTGGAGAGGTACAAAATGAAAAATAAAGCTATTATGTTTCAGAGTACCCACAATTACACCACAAATGAAGTTGCCCAATTCATTGTTCTATCAGTGGGACTGTTCAACTTATCTACAAGAAATGGTTCACCACTCACAGCTGTGTAAGAGGGTACAATAATAGTGGCCATAAAAGATGTTACTCAAGAGGCATGAGAGATGAGTGTCAAGTCTTCTCAATCACAACGTGTTTCAAACATGACATGAATTGTAGCTCTCGGTGAATACATGCGCATCTCAACGAGTTTCTAAGAGAATACTGTGTCTGATTGATATGTTCAGTCAACTAGCTCACAAGCGCTGTTGCTCATTGCGCCATCTAAAACTGCACCTCTTCAGTGGGTTAAACAACATAGAATCTTAAAAACAACCACTTTCAGCCACATATCGTAATTTTATTAAAATGCAGGCTGCATTTCGAGACCTGGGGATTCACATTCAGGCACTTTGACAGTCTACATCATCTTTAGATTTCGTTTAATTCTGGGCCTGGCATATTACAAAATGCCACATTACGAAATGTAAGTTTACAAAACTATGATAAATTGAAAAGTAAATTACAGTTTGTAGTAGTAGGTGTATGATTCTGGAGAATGTTTATGTACAAACAAGGAACAAGAAACACTGAAAACACTAGCTAAAATTAAGAAACATAGAATTTGGACAGTAGCTGACTAGAGTTGTGTAGTGTGGACCGATTGTTTGCAAAATTGCCTCCTTCCTAATGATGCAATTGTGAGGGGCACCAACATTCCAATAAGACGTTTAATCTGCAGTGTGTGGAGGATGTGGATCTGGTGGGAGGCACTACTGCAACGGTTTGTGTTCTTCGAATGTTAAGGTGGGCCTTCTCTTTTGAGTTATTGTGAACATGAATCAGGATGTTTATTTGAATAGAACAGTGGGTAGGCTTTATCCTTTCCTGCTCTTCTACATGATGGGTATGCTGTAGGGACCGTCATCTTCTAATGTGGCCACAGCTGTGTTCACAGAACTGAACGCTTACAGTCCCGGTTTGACGAACACTAAGGTACTCTTTTGCACCACAGGATCTTAATCCTATAGAAAATGTCTGGAGCTACATCCAACAGCAAGTGAAACATACTAATACACACCTCCATACCTCTATGAGGTCTAATTGTCAATGAGTGGTTTGACCTGGGTACAGGATACCTAAAGAAACTTGTGGGTGCTTTTCGTTGTAGAGTTGCAGTTGATGGCTTGAGGTGGTGTTACACCATATTATCGTGGTGTTTCCTGAGGCTGACTAGTTTTTAGCCTAGTCTTTGCACCAGGATGATATTTCGTCCAGATCTCACTCAAATGCAACTCATACACACAACTGCAGTCTCAGCAACTGAAACCACACTGAGACTGCAGTCGTGTGTGTGAGTTACATTTGTGTGTGTGTGTGTGTTTGTGTGTGTGTGTGTGTGTGTGTGTGTGTGTGTGTGTGTGTGTGTGTGTGTGTGTGTGTCTATTGTTGACAAAGGTCATTGGCCAAAAGCTTTAAGAGTGAAAATCGTTTTGTTGTGCCTGTCTGCAACTCAGCATCTCTGCTATATGGTGAGTAGCAACTTTCCTTGATATAATATTGTTGCATTCCATCCTGGATTTACCATTGTTCGAAAATTTAATCAAACAGTTTCATAAAGAACTTGACAGCATTTTTAAAGCAACTAAAACCTATATTTATTTTAAAGGTAGAAGAATCGTCGATATAAAACATGCAGGAAATGGTTATGATGCAGTTACTAAACGATTCATAGAAGAAGAATATGTTACAAAACCTGAATACACAAGAATTTTAACACACTTCACTAATTAGGTCACTGCGGCACAGCTTAATGAAAAAATTAATCAGATTCTTCAAGATAACTGTAACACTTTAACAAATTTCTTTACAAAAAAAGGAAGTAGAAAAAGCTGTTACAGATTATTTTTCAAAGGCAGATTTAACATCATATCTAATTCAAATAAGTGGTCTTCAGAAAAGAATGTGTGACAAACAAAAACTGGAATTTGATTTTAATGGGTATGATGTAAAAATCAAGAGTTATTGAATTTTTAATCTATATAAATGGATAATCACAATCACATCTGTTGTTTAAAGTGTAAAAAATTTACTGGAACACATGAATCTCACAGCGTAACAACCAAAAATGGCAGACAAAGAATTGAAGGTGTTTGTTCAATTTGTAAAGCTGAAAAGAATAAATACATTAAAAAATTTAGTAGGTGTATGTAGTTCTAAGATTGCTTCATCAGTCGGTAATGGTCTAAATGTGCACATCGAAAATGGACTAGGACATATTCATGAACAAATTATTAATGAATTACACAAACCAGTGAGAAAAAATTTTAAAAGAAGAAATGATGTTTCATTTGGTATAGATGATCTATACCAAGCTGACTTAGTCAAAATGGATTCAGGTAATCCGAAGGAATTTTGTAGATAAGTAAAGGACATAAATATCTATTAACTAATGTTGACGTTTTTTCAAAATTTGCATGGGCTATTCCAGTTAAAGATAAAACAGGCAGGAATACTGTTGATGATTTTGAAAAAGTATTTCAGTTGAGAAGTACATAAAATTTGCAAACAGATGATGGTAAAGAATTTTATAATAAAGCTTTTCAAGAATTAATGAAAAAATATAACATTAATCATTATATGACTTTTACAGAATTAGAAGCATCTGTTGTTGAAAGATTTAACAGAACATTAAAACAAAGGTGTGGAAGAAGTTTGCTCTTCAAGAAAATTACAAATGGGTTGACTTAGTTTTGGAGTTAGTAAATGAATAGAATAACACAAAACATTACTAAAACTTAATGAAAATAATTGCAAGATAGGAACCATTGTAGCTAATCAAAAAGTGAAATTTAAAAAAGTGATAAAGTGAGAATAAATAAATTAAAATGAATTTTTGAAAAAGGACACACTGCCAATTGGTCAACAGAAGTTTTTGAAATTGAATCTGTTGGTCATTCCAGTCCAGTCACATATAAATGGAAAGCTTTAGATGGTTAAGAAGTAAAAGGAAGTGTTCATGATTATGAACTACAGGAGACAAAGTATTCAGATGTGTATCTTGTTGAAAAAGTATTGAGAAAGAAAGGAGATAAGGCTTATGTTAAATGGCTAGGATTTGATACTTTGCACAATAGTTGGGTAAATAAAGAGAATGTAATAATTTTAATGCTCAATTCTAATATCCATTATTTCTCTTGTAAGAATACCTTCATTTAAATTTGTATAAAAATGATTTCCTTGAGAAATTATTTATAATCTTTTTTTCATTAAGTTATATAGATTATGGAGTTTGGCTTTCTGAGTCTCAAAATTATTTTCATTTCTGGATAATCTGCTTGTAATTTATTCAATCCCGAATTTACAGAAATATTTTGAGTTCTTATAACATAATATGGATATGCCCACATATGATTTTTCTTGATTAAAATAAATTTGCTATGTTTATCTTCAGCAATGGTTGGAGAAATGGCATCATTATTAATAATTTCATGTTTCTCTTCAATTGTATCTCTAGCAACATCGAATATAATTATATTTTCCATACATTCCACTTTATTTTGTAAGCAATTAATTTTATTTTGAAATTTGTATTCACTATATATTCTAATTGATGGTAAAACTTCATGAGTAACCCAGCTTTTAAATTGTTTAGCTTCTTCTTTATTTGATTTTAAAATTAAACAGTATAATCTGGATTCATTAACAAATACTAAAGATTTTTCTTTACCTTTTAACCTTGTCTGGAGGAATGGTTTAAATCTTCAAATGTGTTACGATCATCTACATTTTTTCTAAAAATTTTCTAAAAATTCATCAATGTCTTTTGTTTTAAACCAGGGAACCTTATTTCTGTCAATAATCACAAGTACTTCTTTATTGTTATAAACAATCCTGTTGCTATTTTGAAACATATCCCTTAATGGTTTGATAGATGAAGTGGATGTACATGGAATTGGTTCTATTTATTTTTATTAGTTTTTTAAACAATGAAAAATGAAGCCATAACTAAATCATAAAGATATTCTGTGATAAAAACAGTTTTTACACCAATAATATGGACGTTACTCAGAACAATATATCTTTAGCTTTAAACCACAGATTATCCTTTTCATCCACAATCATTTAGACTTACTTATTGTTGTTTTTATTAAGTAGATCTACAACTGACTCCATTTCAGAAAAATAATTAAGTTTGATGAAGCATATTGATATGATTGATCAATTGTTCTTGAGTATAGCTATTCAAAGTATTGAAATAGTTGAGCTGGCAGACAATTGTCAAATTTCCTTTCATTCTTTGGCATAAATTTATTGAATTAGGGACATACACAAGTCTCAACGTTTTTTCACAATTAAAATATCTAACTGTAATTGCATATAACTGTCTTTCTTAGTTTCTTCTTTATATTCTAATAACATAATAATCATATTCATCATCGTATGAATTTTAAAAGAACAAACATATAACTTAAATTTATATCTTCAGTTGGTGTAACAACATCTGGTTATATTTCTCGAATTAGCTCATCTTTCTGATTAATTTGTTGTTGTAGGTTTTGATTTTGTTGTTCAAGTAGAATGGCTAGTTGTTGAGCTTGGAATTGTTTCATATTCTTTTGTTTATTTTAAATAATCAAGAAAGATTTCCTCAGGAGTGAGGTAATAATCTCTATTTCTTTAGATACTTTAGTTCTTAAACTCATTACAAGATTTTTAAAGTTTTTAACAGGTACTGAAATCCATGTTTTTTTACTTAATTTATTAGCTCTTAAAGTTTTTATTTCATTTTGAATATATTCGTATTCTAATGCCAATGGACTATCATGATTTATTTCAGTATATTCTAGATTGTAATTGTTTAAAGATTTAACCAAATTCTTTTCAATAGTTTTAATGGAATCACCTCAAATCCTTTGAAATTCCATAATGAATAAATCATAAAATGTCATTTGTAATCAAAATATATTTTTTGTTGAACAAAGGAATCCGTATATCTTTGAACCAAGTACCTAAATTTAATTGGTAACTCTTTTACTGAATAAAATCAGCTACATTCAACATAGCTGATTCTAAATTAGCAACAACTAAAGTAGATGGCATTGCGATAGCTGCCATATATTAGAAACGATTTTATTAGCTTTGCAAAAAAAAATAGTAGCTGAACCCACAGCTAGATCATATAACCATATTCTGTAATGAAAATAGTGTTTGGTTGCATATTGCAAGGTGTAAGTGATTGACTTACACCAAATTCATTCTATATTTTTCTATTATTTTCAGTTATGTAATCATAAATCACTTGTCTTGGATTTTTATATTTTAAAATTCTAGCTACATTTCTTCCTTGAAACTATGCATTATTTTCTTTATCAGTTATGAGAAATAATTGGATTACCAGGAGTTCCATATAAAATATCATTTTTCATTTTTTTACAAAAGTAATGAAAATATTTCTAATGGCGAGCCTCAATAATCTGAAAGTCTGCAAACTGAGAAATAGAGCAAAAGAATTAGGACTTAGAGATTATTCTAAAATGACAAAACAACAACTTATGGATCATCTTTGCTCTCAAAGAGTTAGATCACCTTTGGTGAACCATGTCATTAATAATAGTAATACTATTAACAATGAACTGAATGAATTAAAAGCTAGAGAAGAGCAACTTATTCAGATGATTCAACATATGTTAAACATTTATCTTTTGATAAATTAGATGACTTGTATGTAACAAATGAAATATATAGAAAAATAGTAGTCGATTATATTAAAAAACAAAATCCATTTTGTGAACTTAAATGGAAACAACTAATTTCAAGATGTCTTATATTATCTGAAAAATTTGTGAGAGAATTTTATGATTAATTAGATATGGATTACATACTGAGAATTCATATTTTATAAGAGAATTTAAAGCTAAATTAATTGGAATTACTTTTCAACATATCAAGAATTGAGTGAAAATTTAATGTGAGAATTTCAAGATAAACTGAATTGGAATCATATATCTACATTCAAAAAAAATTACATCTAGAGTAAGTAAGAGAGTTTCAAGATAAATTGGATGCAAAGAAATGGTGTAAAAACAAGAATTGGGTAATGATTTTATGAGAGAATTTCAAGATAAATTATATTCGAATGAAATTTGAAAATATCAAGAATTGAGTGGAGATTTTATGAGAGAATTTCAAGATTAATTACATTGGGAAAGAATAGCATAGAATCAGATATTATCTGAAGATTTTATAACTGAATTTCAAGATAAATTGAAATCGATCATATATCAATTGCTAAAAAATAGACTGAGGAATTCTTAGTGGAATTTTAATATAAAGTTAATTGGTGATTAATTTTAGAAATTAAATATCTATCAAATCATTCTTAGCAATGTATTTACACCTCCCAAAGTAATTGAATACTATGAAGATATGGAATGAGTTATATGCTTAATTAATGAATATCACCAATTGGTGAAATCAAGTAGTCATCATATTTTCCATAAAGAGTGTATTGATAAATGGCTAAAACAACAAGAGATTTGCCCATATTCTAGAAAACATATTAAAATTAATGTTCCAAGTCAAACAAACGAAAGTGAAATTCTTCTTGGGAGAAAAGTATGTAAATGAAGATACTTCTGCTACTTTTGTTTGCAAAAATAGTGGTTACTGATGAAAAGAGCAAAGCAGCTAAATATTTATCTAATTATAGATAGTTAGATATTCCACAAAAACAGAAAATACTCAAGTTAGGAAAGATCTATTAAGAGAATCATTAATGTTATTTCAATTAACATGTGATCTTGAAATAACTGGCACAGTAAGTGAGATGCTTCAAAGTTTATAAATCGACTTGGGTGAAGTGAAAAAGATTTTTTCGGTAGTTATAGGACTAGTATGTATAAGCGAAATAATAAAGAATATAAAATAGTTCTATAAAAGAGCAATTAAGAAAATAGAAATAACAGAAAAAACATTTCATTTATTGCACAAATAACCTAATATTAAATTTCACCTCAAAACATATAACCCCGACATTTTAATTTCAAATAAAAAACATTGACATAAAAAGAAAAATATGGTCATCAATGACCAAAGGATCTAGATGGAAAAGGAAATGTGTTAGGTCATGCATTTTTTCCAAATAAGAATAATGATCCAATAGAGATACATATGGATGATGATGAGTTATGGTACTTAGAAATTATGAAAAATACAACGAAACATCAGAAAATTTATTTGAAGTTTTAGTTCACAAAATTGCTCACTCATTAGGTTTATATTATTCAGATGTTTATGAATCAATAATGTATCCATACTATAACGGTTCACATTTAGAATTATTTCAAGATGATATTGATGTTATTCAAAGTTTGTATGCTAAAAAATAATAACACAGCGAACTATACCACACCAGACATCATCTTACCAAATGAAGTTCGATCATTTACTTTTCGTACACGGGGTTTTATACATTTTTGATAAGAATTGGTTTTCAATAGGTGATGTTAAGCCACCTCAAAATTTCCAAAAAACTGATATAATATATCAGGTGGAGAAATTGTATTTTTTGGTGATAATATAATACATATGGTAAACTAAAAAAACATTGCAACTAATTTCAGGATTCCCAAATCCGATTTCTGCTACAGGATTAAGTAAAAACTTTTTATTAAATGGTGTAGTATCATTTATTCAGGAAGAACATTTTTATTCTTTAATGAACTTTTCTATGGGGAATTAGATGAGTATAATTTTACATATAAATCAGGAGGAGTTATAACAAGAGAATTTCTACAATTGCCAACTAAAAGGAATCCTGCATTTAGGTTTACTAATGGATTGTTGTATTTTTCAGGGTTTATACTTTGTATAAACATAATTAATTCACAAAAAAGTAGTTAAAGCTGGTAAAAGTGATTTATCTTTACTCGGTTTTAAATGTACAACGTTAGTGGTTGAGGCAACAAATACATTAAAATATAAATTTAAAAAATTAGAAATTTTTACTTTTTCACAAAACATAAATTTTTTCCATATAAATGGAGCAGGTTCGACAACAAATCAAGTGACAGCTAAAGCAATCTGAGTTTTCTAAATATTGATAATTTTACTTTTCAGAAATGTACAAAAGATGGTTAATGAACGATGTGTAAACAATGTGTACATAAATATAATGTAAAATTTTGTAAATATTGATGTTTTAGTTTTCAGAAATGTACAAAAGATGGTAAAAGAACGATGTGTAGACAATAAGTATATAAATGTAATGTAAAAAACTATAATGAAAATCGAATGCCTTGTGTATGTGGAAAAAATATTGCTAAATGTTATTATAAAGATCATTTACATCGAATTCCGTGTGATAAACATTCGAAAATATTGTTGTCAATGAATAATGATGAAGCTGTCGCTGATCCATCAACAAAAAATGTAAAGACTGTCAAAAAAAGTTCTTTTTGCATAAGTTCTTTTTGCGTATATCCTTCACATAGATAAACAGGACAGTAAATGAACAAAATGTACTTTAGAATATATAAAAAGGAAGTAATTAGAAAAATCTTGTACTTAACTTTTAAATATCTATTAAATAAGAAGTCAGCAGTCTTGAAATTTTGGGACCCTATTTTTTACAAAATTAATATTTTTGTGTTCTATAAATAGAAGGACCAAATAGAGCTATTCACAGTTGTTCAACTTCGTGATTTTTGTGAAATAAATAATTTGCAAGGTTGTAGTAAGTTCAATAAAGATGATGTGATTAACTTTATTAAAAGATATCATATAAATCACACACTGAGTGGGTTCTGCCCTAAAGAGCAATCTTTGGAAAAATTATCATAAAATCCCAAATAAAGATTAAATTTTTGAAACTATAGAAGATAAACTTACAAAAGAAATATTCCCATTTTCTACTGATGTTTTTGCGAGACCAGAAACAAGAAATAAAAATGAAATATTATTTCCTTTTTACACTGATTTATTTGTGAAACCAAGAGACAGAAAAGCAGTTAAAGATTATCTAGTTGATACTGCATTTGCAAACAGATTTAAAAAATATAAATATTGAGAATAATATAAACTCATTGAACATAATCACTTCTTGACTGCAGTAAAACTGAAAACTACGAAAATTGTGAAAGATAACTAAAAATATGTCACATTTGAAAATAGTTTTTAAACTTTTTGTGGGTAACAAATGCAGACAAATAAAAATATTATGGAATTTCAGTTCCAGACAAAGACCTGTAGGATCACAAATGAAAGACAGATAATTAAAAACTTTAAGATACATAAAAGAAATATTTTATCAAGAAATGGCATATTTCAACCTCATGGATCAGGATGGACATTAAACAGATTTACTGGGCTTCAGTTAGGAAATAAGAGATATGTTCAATTGAGAGGATCAACTTACATTGAATTAGCAGATAAAATAAAAAGTAAAAAAGTATGTATTAATGTAAAAAATAAAGATCAAAAATGTTTTCTGTGGGCAAAAAATCTGCATTTTATCCTGTAGATATAAATTTAGAAAGAGTAATAAAATATAAAAATGTTGGTCTTGATCTTGATCAGAGACTTGAAAATTTTGTATTTCCTATAGTGGTTGATCATATTCCAAAAATTGAGAGTAGAATTAATGTATCTGTTAATGTTTATTCATTTCATGAAAAATATCAAATGTATCCACTAAAAATTACGAAATGTAAGGAAGAGAAACATGTAAATTTATTGTATTTTAAAAATAATGAAAATTCACACTATTGTTGGATAAATATTTATCTAGACATGTTTCAAGTCAAATTACAAAACACACAGAAGCAAAATTTATTTGTGATATGTGTTTACAACATTTTAACAGTAAGAAAAATTTCTATACTCATACGAAAAAATGCTTAATTAACTAACCATTAAAAGTAGAGGTGCAAGAAAAAGGTTCATATGATCGTTTTAAAAAATACATACACAGGAAGTTCCATTTGTTATTTTTAATGAGTTTGAAAATTTGCTGTTGAAGATGGACAACTGTCAACCAAAGCCAGAAAGTTCATATACAATAAGATATCAAAAACATGAACCAAGTAGATTCTGTTATCATATTAAATATATAAGTGGGCATTATAAAGATCATGTTGTTTGTAGAGGACCAAATTGCCATAAAACATTTACTGAATGCATAAAAAAGAAATTAAATCAATCCTTTGTGTAATAATTGTAATTTACAGTTAAAACATCCTTTGTTTGTTGAAGAACTTGGTTATAATAATAAAGACATATATTTAATACTAAACAATGAAGATAGATACATTAGTAGTAGAAAGGAGATAGGATTATTGAGGATGAGATTCCATATGATTACATGGATTCTTGAAAGAAATTTGAAGAGGAGCAGTTACCAGCAAAAGACAAATTTTACAATAAAGTGAATGACTGCAAAATAAGTGATGAAGATTATAAACATGCAAAAAGAGTTTGCAAAAAATTTAATTTGAAAATCTTGGTAAATATTATGATTTACATCTTAAAACTGATGTACTGCTGTTGTCTGATATATTTGAAAAATTTAGAAAAACTTGTATAAAAGCTTATGATTTAGATCCTTCTTGGTATTTTACTGCAACTGGTTTATCTTTCGATGCAATGTGAAAATGATGAGTTTAAGGTTATTTTACCAGACAGATTTTCTAAATTAATTACTGGTTTGAATTTTGAATTGACTGAAAATGAACATATGAAATTGAGATATAAAGGGATGAATAAATTTAAAAATAAAAATAATGAATTTGATTGTATGGAGTTCTTGATACTATGAATTTTTAAATTTTTATTTAATGCTTAATATTTCAATGGGCAATACCATACAGCTAAAGCAATGTAGTCAATGTATGGTTGAAAAAAAATTACTGAATTTCATAAAGATATACAATGAAAAGTCTGATATCAAAATATATGTAGAGAAGGTGTATATTATTACCAAGCAATTAAAGATGCTTGTGAATGTGGTAAAACTGTAAACAGACCTAATTTAAAAAGACATTTACAAAGTGCTCTTCATAAAAATCTCATGACTGCTAGTGAATAATTTTCATTAAACAATTCATTTTATTTATTTTCTTATATTAAACTTTTATAAGAAATTATATTTAATTTCATTTCTCACATTCACCTTTTATAAAAAATATATTAAATTTATTTTCTTATGTTCACCTTCTAAAAAATATAGTGAATTTGAGCTGAAAAATATATATTATAGTTGCTGAAGTTTGTATGTTTTGGCTAGCTTTGGTGAACTAGTGAATGAACTCGTGAGTGAGCTAGTAATCCAAAAGTAAGCCAGAACATACAAACTTTAGGTACTCAGAGAATTACGCTCATTAACAATGCCACAACATATCCAGAAGAATATTGACAGTAATTATTTGTTTGGTTCTGTATCTACATCCATACCACACAAGCCACACAGTGATGTATGGTGGAGGATTCAGTGATTAGTATTTCGTTTTAGCCTGAGGTGTAGGATGGCAGGCTCTTCACCCTGGCTGCCTTTTACCCTAGCAAAGATCCCCAGCACTCATTTGATGGTAGGCTGAATGGACCTTGGAGTGTCCTGGAGGGCTCTGGAACAAGGAAAATATCCTCACCCCTATAAAGGACTGAATGCAATACCTCTAGGCCAGGAGTCAGGTGCTCTACTCACTGGACCACCATGGCCATATCCTTTAACGTAAATATCAAGATATTGCCGTTCAGAGAAATTCAGCATTTGGAAAGAACTTGAATGGAAATTTGAGAAAAACATGTGTCATCCTATTAAATTAACTATTATAATAGCATTATGCCCCAGAATAATATTAAAGGTGGATATTAAAAAAATTGTTTTGGTTCTCCCTGTAGAGCGCCAGAGCCAGATCAGAAATCAAGACAAGTGTATAATATGTGTATCTGCATAACTGATTCACTTAGATGGGCAATGGATCCACCTTCTTCAGTGCAGGTGCAGAATTACGTCCGATCTTCTGCTGGAATCTCGGAGAACTGAGCATGGAGGAAATGGACAGTCTGCAAAAGGGAGGTGCTCGGTGGGAGTATGGAGCGGCTGTAAGGTGTGCTGAGATAGTCTGTGCAATTGCGATGACACTTTGTCCCCGAGGGCGCAATGGTCAACGCACCTGCCTAATATGTAGGAGATCCTGGGTTCGAATCCCAGTCCGGCACACTTTTTCACTCATCGCTGCTTATTCCATGTAATGTCGAATGCAGCTGTCATCAGTAATCCCCCTTTCCCTTCCTTTCACCCCCCTCCATCTCCACCTTCAACTTACATATAAATGCATAATACCTACAACTGAATGCTAACTTGGAATAATAGCATGTAGTGTGGTCATACCACCGAGTCACCTGGCTGGATGATGTAGCAGAATGACCTCACTGAGAAGAGGGTATAACGTCACTGTGGTAACCGCCCATAGAGAAGCAACAATGCCTTATGCAGGTGTGCTACCCACTTTCCAACACACTCACACTGCAGAAATAAACAGACTGAAGGTCTGAAAGGAAGAGTTGTAACACCACAGTGCAGTGCAGAGCACTGACGAACGCAGAAAATTTGGGTATATTCGGTTCTCCGTGTCAAAGCATAGCCATCGGCATAGGCTGGCAAGTACCCTGAGTTGTACAGCCAGATTCTGAGTGTTGCAGTTTAGCAGTTTGGAGTCAGAACGTGTGATGCTCCACCCGCAGTTTACTGAGGTGACTATGATTGCCTTGGATGACTTTGTTGCCTTCCAATACCAGACCCCTGCAGGCCCCACGAAAAGTCTCCAGTGAGTTGATCAGTTACCATCGTTCTGGAGGAGCGCAGCAATTTCGGCCCCCTGACTCGCTGCTGCGAGATGAGTCCAGCGTTGCAGACCATTCTCTCGCAGATTCTTCAGGACTATGGCGACTTTGTGCAACTCTGATAGGCTCCTCTATCAGGCATTGTCTCCGACGTCCACGAGAAAGCAGTGGAAACCTGTTATCAGAGTTGCAAGCCACTGAGCAGTGGTCATTGTGTTTGCGGCGTTACGGATCGTCCACTGTTCGTGATGTAGCAACTGCTACGTGAGCTCTTGTTGCGCGGCCGACACTGAGGGGAACGTCTGCGTCAGCAAATACCAGCCTCTCGAATCCTCCGCTGACTCTCCAGACTGCCAGCGATCTATAGAAGCTGGTGTACTTGTTGTTAGTAAATGAATAAACTGACAGTAATGTTTCTGACAAATCCTCATCACTGCATTCAGCATGACGCTATCCTGACCACTGACTCACAACTTTGATGAAGTGATATTATATAGAATACAAAATCGTAATGTGCATTCACCATTCTCAGTATTTTAGTAACCAGTATGGTGGCGAACACAGGTCTGTAGACTTACGCTATACAAGATGTTCGGACATTCCCATTACAAACTTTAAGGACTTGAAGAGGGAAGTGAATACATAATATTTTGATTAGCAGACCATGTCCAGAAACGTATTGTTTCCGTTCTACGACGTTTTCATTTCAGATATTTAACACATCCACTTCTGTGTGAGGAACTGAATTAGGCGTCACGCAGTACAATTAGGTAACATTTCGAAAGGAAACAATAAAACATCTATTTATCACTTAAGCACATTTGTTTGTATTAACACTTAAACATTACGCGATGACATTATTCCAAAACAGAAAAGAACCCAGCATACTGTACTTACAGAAATGGCTCGATGGGGCGACCACCAACATTGTTACAGAAACTGTATCTACGAAGCACGTTCTGGACACACTCTCCATACTACCTGGGCTCTCTTAAGTTTTTAGTACAGCGGACAGAACTCCTGCTAGCAGATCTTGCTCCGTCTCTGCAGGAGTCTCGTAAATTGAACTTTGCACAAAACCTAACAAGAAATAATCCATGTCTACGCTACTGCATACCAGGACAAACAATTCTGAGACTTTTCTTTTTCCCGTCAGACGTGACGCATTATAAATCTGAATTGAAACCGTCGTAGAACGGAAGCAATACGTTTAAGGACATGGTCTGCTAACCAAAATATTATGTATTTACTTCCCTCTTCAAGTCCTTGAACGGTAAGTTTCCGGGCATGGGTTCCTATTCAAAATATTATGTACTCACTCCCCACTCCCCTCTACAAGTTCTGGAAGTTTGTAACGGGAATTTCCGAAAAACCTATATGAGCTTCTAAATGAGGGGAAGCGTTGTTTACTTTGCACTTATGTTCTGGAAGCCAGTCTCTCTTTTTATTTCATTTTCTTATTGGAGAGTTTTTCCCCTTCTGGCTTGCTTTCCCCCAATTTCCTGTGGTTTGCAAACTCCACCTGCGGACCCACTGTGAATGTGGGCCTGTATCTGGCCTGAATGTTGCTGAATGTTGCTACAAGAGTACCCACGTGCGGAGGTCAACGCGCAAGCAACTGTAGAGCTACTTCTGTTGAACGAAACTTTAGTTACTATAACTCCTTCCCACTTTCAAGACTCTTATTTTTCGTGATACTTTATTGCCTGAAAGCCAGCTGTGAAATTTGGAAACTGACACATGTAAACATATAATAGAAAGGGTTGCACAAAAGATATTGTAACTAGGTGTAGCGGTTAGAATGAGCACCATGGCCCCATGATTATTCCCCCCTCCCCCCTCCAAGGATGAACGCTTGACACCAAAAACTTTTCATAAGTCTACCAGCATCAAATCAACCTGCCTTCCTCTGATACCACACTGAGCATATATTATGAGGAGAGTGTAAGCGGAATTTCGCATGATCGGTGTCTCTGAAACCTCTTGTGATTTACACGAAGAAGTCTATCAAACGCATACTTATGCCTCAGTGCCCTCTTAAGGGAAAAACAAGCGCCGATATGGATGTATTACAGAAGTGAGACAACTAGAGGAGGTAGTCATAAAGTTTTATGTTCAAAAAATAGAAAACAGTTTCTATTTTATTAATAACTACGCGTTTCAC
Source organism: Schistocerca cancellata (assembly GCF_023864275.1). Taxonomy (NCBI): domain Eukaryota; kingdom Metazoa; phylum Arthropoda; class Insecta; order Orthoptera; family Acrididae; genus Schistocerca; species Schistocerca cancellata. Next base: position 250,571,294 of record NC_064632.1, read on the forward strand.
GCGGTTAGTGCATCTTCAGATTATTTAGAAAAGTGGAGACCTCATTAGCAGTATTTAAAAGCTAACGACTAATGCGGTCTCCGTTGTTCAAGGTAATGTAAAGATGCACTAACCGCGCGAAACGCGTCATTATTAATAAAGCACTTGCAACAGAAACTGTTTTCTATTTTTGGAACACTGAAGTACTGTTGCTGCATCAGGCAAAACTAGAGTGGAGCAATGTGTACACGAAGTTTTATTAATCACTTTGAAGAAGCAAAGTTAGGCGGTTAATTTTTGTTTGTTCAGAGGTACATGCCGGCATTCCTGTTACACACTGAAATCTCACCCCATTTAATTTCTTTTGTCACTGCTAACGGTGTGTTACCATCTTGTCACGCGGAGATTTCAATCTACAGGGTGGTCCACTGATAGTGACCGGGCCAAATATCTCACGAAATAAGCATCAAACGAAAAAACTACAAAGAACGAAACTCGTCTAGCTTGAAGGGAGAAACCAGATGGCGCTATGGTTGGCCCGCTAGATGGCGCTGCCATAGGTCAAACGGATATCAGCTGCGTTTTTTTAAATAGGAACCCCCATATTTTATTACATATTCGTGTAGTACGTAAAGAAATATGAATGTTTTAGTTGGACCACTTTTTTCGCTTTGTGATAGCTGGCGCTGTAATAGTGACAAACGTATAAGTACGTGGTATCACGTAACATTCCGCCAGTGCGGACGGTATTTGCTTCGTGATGCATTACCCGAGTTAAAATGGGCCGTTTACCAATTGCGGAAAAAGTCGATATCGCGTTCATGTACGGCTATTGTGATCAAAATGCCCAACGAGCGTATGCTATGTATGCTGCTCGGTATGCTGGACGACATCACCCAAGTGTCCGGACCGTTCGCCGGATAGTTACGTTATTTAAGGAAGTGTACAGCCACTTGTGAAACGTCAGCCACGACCTGCAACAAATGATGATGCCCAAGTAGGTGTTTTAGCTGCTGTCGCGGCTAATCCACACATCAGTAGCAGACAAATTGCGCGAGAATCGGGAATCTCAAATGCTACATCAACATCGATTGCAGCCGTACCATATTTCTACGCAGCAGGAATTGCATGGCGACGACTTTGAACGTCGTGTTCAGTTCTGCCACTGGGCACAAGAGAAATTACGGGACGATGACAGATTTTTTGCACTCGTCCTATTTAGCGACGAAGCCTCATTCACCAACAGCTGTAACGTAAACCGGCATAATATGCACTATTGGGCAACGGAAAATCGTCTATGGCTGCGACAAGTGGAACATCAGCGACCTTGGCGGGTTAATGTATGGTGCGGCATTATGGGAGGAACGATAATTGCCGGCCGGTGTGGCCGTGCGGTTAAAGGCGCTTCAGTCTGGAACCGCGTGACCGCTATGGTCGCAGGTTCGAATCCTGCCTCGGGCATGGATGTGTGTGATGTCCTTAGGTTAGTTAGGTTTAATTAGTTCTAAGTTCTAGGCGACTGATGGCCTCAGAAGTTAAGTCGCATAGTGCTCAGAGCCATTTAAACCATTTTTTTGAAGGATAATTGGCCACCATTTCATCGATGGCATGTAAATGTTGCAATGTATGCTGATTTCCTACGTAATGTTCTACTGATGTTATTACAAGATGTTTCACTGCATGACAGAATGGCGATGTACTTCCAACATGATGGATGTCCGGCACATAGCTCGCGTGCGGTTGAAGCGGTATTGAATAGCATATTTCATGACAGGTGGATTGGTCGTCGAAGCACCATGGCCCGCACGTTCACCGGATCTAACGTCCCCGGATTTCGTTATGTGGGGAAAGTTGAAGGATATTTGCTATCGTGATCCACCGACAACGGCCGACAACATGCATCAGCGCATTGTCATGCATGTGCGAACATTACGGAAGGCGAACTACTAGCTATTGAGAGGAATGTCGTTACACGTATTGCCAAATGCATTGAGGTTGACGGTCATCATTTTGGGCATTTATTGCATTAATGTGGTATTTACAGGTAGTCACGCTGTAACAGCATGCGTTCTCAGAAATGTTAAGTTCACAAAGGTACATGTATCACATTGGAACAAGCTAAATAAAATGTTCAAACGTACCTACGTTCTGCATTTTAATTTAAAAAACCTATCTGTTATCTACTGTTGGTCTAAAATTGTGAGCCATATGATTGTGACTATTACAGCGCCATCTATCACAAAGCGAAGAAAGTGGTCCAACTAAAACATTCATATTTCTTTACGTACTATACGAATATGTAATAAAAAATGGGGGTTCCTGTTTAAAAAAAAACGCAGTTGATATCCGTTTGACCTATGGCAGCGCCATCTAGCGGGCCAACCACAGCGCCATCTGGTTTCCTCCTTCAGCCTAGACAAGTTTCGTTCCTCGTTCAACGCTTATTTCGTGAGATATTTGGCCCGATCACGATCAATGGACCACCCTGTATACCACAACTGCAGATATGTACCTGCAAACAAACAAGCATCTGCGACGTAGCCATATTTTGTGGAAGCGCTGATTAGAGCCCAGCCAGCACGGACCTGCAGGTGCGCGAGCCCCTGGTGCAGGCGGTGGGCGTCGGTGAGGGTCCGCAGCCGCCTCCACAGCTGCTCCTCGCGGCGCGCGTAGCTGCGGCGCAGCCGACACTCCCTGGTCAGCGGGCCCGGGGTCGACTCCAGGCGCTGCCGTTGCCACTCGCCCGGCTCCATCTTCTCTCTCCGCTCCTGGAAATGTCCCGGCCCGTTGGTACTCCTGCTGTTTTGTGATGCGGCATGCTTCAGCATAGTTGCCAGACGACACGTGCAGAAATGACACTAATTGTAACTCAAAGAAACACTACCGCATCAAAATACGAGTGTTCAAAAAGCAAAGCGAACTTCACGGTTTCCCATATTCTATTAGTCGCGTGAATTTTTCCTTGTTGTTTTGGTAAAAACGGGTGAAAGTGTCTATAAAGTGAAACTTCCTTTCTTCCTGGGTGGTAGTACTGCAAGTTTCGCAGGAGAAATTCTGTGAAGTTCGGAGGGTAGGAGACGAGGTACTGGTGGAAGTAAACGTCTGAGGAGGTGCTTGGGTAGTTCACTTCGTAGAGTACTTGCCCACGGAAGGCAAAGGTCCCGAGTTCGAGTCTCGGTCCAGCACACAGTTTTAATCTGCCAAGAAGTTTCATGTCAGCGCATACTCCGTTGCAGAGTGAAAATTTCATGTGTCTACAATGAAGTCGTGTTCCGGAAGCTCAGTTGGTAGAAGCAATTGCCCGCAAAAGTAAAGGTCCCAGGTTCGAGTCCGGTGCCTCTTCGATAAATGTCTGTGTCACCTTTTCCACATAAAATAAAGAACCCCAAATTATGATATGAAGCCATCCAAAAATCTAAAGATACTGAAGATTCCACTGCCAACTAGAACAGCAAAGTCTGCCAACCTACTCTCCTATGCTTGTATTCTGTAAAAATTTCTATGCTAGTAGCATAATTATTTATTTGTTAACATTAATTGTCGAACAACAAGCTCATACACATGAGGAAAGAGTTCAATAAACGTAACTCGAAAACTTCGCAAAAAGACTAAAAGACGCAAGGAAAAAACAAAACGAACGCTGGAAATGAAGTCCCATGCTATTTGACAGAGCGTAGGGGAACGATGCGGGAGACCCGCACCGCCGTACTAGACAAGGTCCTAATGGAGGTGGTTTGCCGTTGCTTTCCTTCGACCGTAATGTAGATGAATGATGACGATGAAGACGACACACAACACCCAGTCATCTCGGGACAGGTGAAAATTCCTGACCCCGCCGGCAATCGTACCCGGGACCCCGTGCTCGGAAAGCGAGAACGCTGCCGCGAGACCACGAGCGGAGGACAAAACTCTAAACATCGAAAATATATTCACTAAACATGTAATAAAAGAGGAAAGCTTAAAACAAAAAAAATTATTAAATTGAATATAGTTTTATACATATTAAAAAAAGAGAAAAGTCCGAGACACAACTTTAATCTTTCAGGGAGTTTCATATCAGCGCATATTCCATAGCAGGGCGAAAATTCATTCCGGATACGCACCAGTGTTGGCCATATCGAGTGCTTCGTCTGTTGCCAGCCGTAAAAATGATGACGCGTGTTGGTAGTTTCGGCGATTATCTATTGTGTATAAATAGAATTAGCGAATTTGTATTAAACTTTGCTATAAGAACGGAATAAAGTGAATAAAAGTTTTAAAAATGTAAACATTGCTTTTGTTGAGTCTGCTACGAGTATAACAATGGTTTACGATTGCTATAAGCGTTTCGAAGATGGCACAGCAGACACTGAACGTGACATGCCTCTCGGACGCCCCAGCACAGCAACTGATGAAATCGTCGAAAAACTGAAATAAATTATTACGAACAATCACCGAATCACACTCGGAGACGTCGTTGATGACGCTGACAGTCAGCTGGGTCACGCCCTTAATTTTTTTCGGATGTTCTGAATACAGGTGATGAATCATGGGTTTACGGATATGATGTAGAAAGTAAGGCACAAACGTTTCAGAGGAAGCATTCTGGATCGCCAAGACCGAAAGAAGCTCGACAAGTGCTCTCAAATGTGAAGCTTACGCTCACTGTGTTCCTCCATTTTAACGGCATAGTGCACCATCACTTCTTGCCACAAGCTCGAACTTTCAATAAGGTGCACTATTTATAAGTTCAACGCCGATTGCGTGAAGCAGTCCGAAAAAATAGCCGATATTTGTGGCGAAACAGTTGCATAATTGCACTCAATAGTCTTCCTGCTTATACTTCATTGTTTTTTAAGTAGATCTTTGGTCAAGCACAACGCTGTGGTGATGTCTCAGCCTCCAGACGCGGCCCGCATGAGTTCCTGAAAATAACCAAAACCTTAAATACACTATGTGATCAAAAGTATCCGGACACCTAGCTGAAAATGACTTACATGTTCGTGGCGCCCTCCATCGGTAATGCTGGAATTCAATATGGTGTTGGTCCACCCTTAGCCTTGATGACAGCTTCCACTCTCGCACGCATACGTTTAATCAGGTGGTGGAAGATTTCTTGGGGAATGACAGTCGATTCTTCACGGAGTGCTGCACTGAGGAGAGGTATCGATGTCGGTCGGTGAGGCCTGGCACGAAATCGGCGTTCCAAAACATCCCAAAGGTGTTCTATAAGATTCAGGTCAGGACTCTGTGCAGGCCAGTCCATTACAGGGATTTTATTATAGTGTAACCACTCCGCTACAGGCCGTGCATTATGAACAGGTTCTTCATCGTGTTGAAAGATGCAATCCTCATCCCCGAATTACTCTTCAAAAGTGGGAAGCAAGGAGGTGCTTAAAACATCAATGCAGGCCTGTGCTGTGATACTGCCACGCAGAACAAGGGTTGCAAGCCCCCTCCATGAAAAACAAGACCACTCTATAACACCACCGCCTCCGAATTTAACTGTTGGCACTACACGCACTGGCAGATGACGTTAACCAGGTATTCGCCATACCCACAACCTGCCATCGGATCGCCACATCGTGTACCGTGATTCGTCACTCCACACAACGCTTTTCCACTGCTTAGTCGTCCAATGTTTACGCTCCTTACACGAAGCGAGGCGTCGTTTGGCATTTACCGGCATGATGTGTGGCTTATGAGCAGCCGCTCGACCATGAAATCCAAGTTTTCTCACCACGCGCCTAACTGTCATAGTACTTGCAATGGAACCTGATGCAGTTTGGAATTCCTGTGTGACGGTCTGGATAGATGTCTGCCTATTACACATTACGACCCTCTTCAACTGTCAGCGGTCTCTGTCAGTCAACAGGCGGGGTCGGCCTGTACACTTTCCATCCTGAATCACTAAGTTGTTCCGTCACGTCCTAACGACAACGTACTTTTTGTACTGCAATGAATATTATGAGATGACGGACGGCACAGCCATGGGATCACCACTGTCTCCAGCAGTCGCAGATTTCTTCATGGAGCACTTTGAGGAGCAGGCTCTGCAAACTGCGACATTACAGCCGTCTTGCTTTCTACGATACGTTGATGACACCTTCCTGATATGGCCTCATGGTGAAGATACACTACAGCAGTTCGTCGATCATATGAATGGTGTCCATCCCAACGCTAAATTTACTGTCGAGATGGAAAGCACGGCAAGCTACCATTCTTGGATGTTTTGGTTGAGCGGAAGGCAGGAGGCCAGCTTGCTCATTCAGTGTACCGGAAACCAACACACACTGATCGGTACTAGAACGCCAATAGTTTCCACCACCCTGTACACAAGAAAGGGATCCTGAACACGTTGGTTCACAGAGCCAAGTTACCTCTGAGGACGACCACCTACAGTCTGAATTGCAGAATTTGAAACGTGTTTTCAGGGAAAATGGATACAGCAAAAAAGACATCGCAAACGCTTTCAAGGGCCGCCGACGAAAGACACCTGGTGAATCAATAGAAGAGGCTAAACGGACTGTATTCCCGCCATACTGTGGAGCAACTAGCAGTGAGTTAGGACGTCTGCTGCAGAAACATGGGCTAAGACCAGTGTTCCGGCCCGCCCCCGAGATACGAGATATGTTGCGCCCTGTTAAAGACGACATTGCTCTTCTAGTGTTCGGTGTGTATGGTGTACCCTGTGAATGTGGCAGCATGTACATTGGACAGACAATTCGTACGGTTGCGGAGCGTTGTACTGAGCACAAGCGCCATATAAAACAAAGGGAGGTTGACAAGTCCGCCATAGCGGAGCATTGCCTAGAAAACGGACATAAAATACAGTTCGAAAATACAAAAGTGTTGGCTCATGCTTCTACATATTGGGACTCCGTTATAAAGGAAGCGGCCGAGATTCGTTTAAACAACAACAATTTCAACAGAGAACAGGGATACACACTCAGCAGGGCATGGGGACGGGCGTTGGACATCGAAAGAAAGCAGAGACAGATGCGCGACTCGGGAGCGGCAGTTTCAAACGTGGCGCCTGCTCCTTGCGCCACCTGACGTCACCGGTGCTGCCACGGGCAATAACTCCGCTAGCTGCCCAGGTCGACTTAGGCGCGCGTGCGCCACATTGGATCGATCTGATTGGCTGCTGATGATGTCATCATGCCTATATAAGCGAGAAACCGTAGCAGCCCCGGCAGTCAGTGAACTCCTGACGACAATGGCGGAGATGGCCATCGAAAGCTCGAGGATTTTATTCGAATTGACGCGGCTGGAAAACCGAGAACGTTTTATTCAAGTATGCCGTCCCGAAAGAGTCCGAGGACACGATCACTTCTGGTTTGCACAGTCGGTATCTTGGGCAGTAGACGTTGGATTCCTGAGATGTTGTGGGCTGTGACTGTGCCCTTTCTTTCAAGATCTCTGTGAATTTATCTTACAACCAGATAATACAAGACCGCATATATTTCGTGCTGTCCTGACCTACCTCCACACAGACAGAGTTTGAGTATCGCGCTGGCCAACTTGCTCCCCAACTCTCACCCACTCAAAACATGTGGCCATGGGCTGCAGAGAGAATGGTGCACTATTACCTGTCACCCACTATGACTGACGAACTCTGCCACAGAACTGAAGCAGTGTAATCTACAATATCCCCCCTCCTCCTTCAGTTATCCAAATTCAGTTGGACTCGATAGCCAGCCGGGTTAGAACCATTGTTGCTGCCAGAGGTGGCAGCCTTGTGCACTAAGTTTGGCACCCTGTCTACCCGCTAATCATGCATAAATTTAATCATACAGCCTTCCTACTACATTGTATACGCACAATAAGCAAAGTTTTGATTTTTTGATTTCGTTTTAGATTAATCATTTTTATTTATTTATTTGCCACGATCAGATCAGGTGTTCAGATACTCACTTAGATCGGACCAGGGTTTCACTCATACAGATTTTTACCACAGAAATCATAATAATTTTAATTTGAAAAATAGTAATAAAATAGTATTAATGGAATCAAAAATGATTTAAGCGCATGTATAAACAAATATTGATGACTAAGAGCTAATAAACTTAAGTCTGGGAGTAATGATACTAGTGTTACTGATGCTAATTATAACAGCAGATACAAAATTTATTTATAGGTGTACAAATGCGATATTTTCTAAGAAATCGATTTCTGAGGGAGAGAAACGCCAACAGCTCAGAGCACTGGGAAATGAAGTTCTGGCCGGAAAGAAAGATGTAATGGAGTAACGAGAGTATTCAGGGACGAAGGTAGATCTTATTGTTGCTTCAGTAGATATGTCATTAACTACTTTTTGTAGCTGGTGATGTTACTGAGTTCTGTGTCGTAGACTGGGAGGTCATTGCAGAGTTTGGCTCTTGCTGCTGGAAAGGACTTCAGGAAAGTATCAAAGTGATGGAGAGGAACAGGAAGTACAGGGAAGTACAGCATGGAAGTGCTACGTTTTAGAGTCCGAATGAAGTAGCGCGTGAGCAATGGTTGATATACATTCGTTATTAGTTGCCATTTACGTAGCCATGAAGCCTTGGTGAGCTGGCGAACGCATCTTTGTTTACGACACCTTTGTTGTAACCCATCATTCGGTAGTCCAGACGCAGCAAAGACTTCGCAGTCAGTTCAATGCCGGTCGACGCGGTGCTGTCGCATCTAGCCCAACAATAATAAAGGATTTGCACAACTTCAAAACGAGAGGAACGGTGAGACCCAGAACAACTCGGGGAGGTGTTCGGACAGTTATAACAGCAGAAAACACTGATAGTGTTCGGCAAGCTGAGGAGGTCAGTCCTCGCCGTTCTGAGGTACAACACAGTCGCGCTTTGCGCGTCTCAGACAGGTCGCATTGCCTCATTTTGCACTTTGACTTAGAATTTCGTTCTTTAAAAATCATGGCTGTTGTACATGATGACTGGGTATGGCTGCATATGTTTGCAGAAAGAATGCTGGAAATCTTGGAAAGTGACAGTTTTCTAATGAGTTATGAGGCTCATTTTCACTTATCGGGTGCTGTGAACAAACAAAACTGCCTGTACTGGTACTAAGATGATCCTCGAAAATTCCACGAGATGGCCCTGAATAGTGAGGAAGTAACTGCATGATATGGGTTAACCCGATTTGGCATAACTGGACACTATTTTTTCCGAGAAAATGGACGCAATGTGACTGTGAAGTCACAGTGTTACCTCACCATGTTGCGAGAATTTTTTATCCCAGAATTGACTAGGTATCAGACTGGTATCGATAATATTTGGTTTCAAAAGGATGCCCACTTCCCGTACCTCAAGACCACCCATGGCTTTTCCTGAAGGAACCCCTTCCAGGTCGCCTCATTTCCGTGCATGGGGACTTGGAGTTCTCCAGATCTTTTTCCGTGCGATTATTTCTTATGAAGCTATCTGCAATCTCAGGTTTACATCGAAAAACCACGGACTCTTGAATTTATTTCAGAAGCCAATACTCGAAAAATTCGAGGAATTGCTCTTGCTATGCCTCAAAGGTGTATGGACAATTATTCCACTTGCCTGCAACAATGCCTGGACAAGAGCAGCCACCACTTGTATGATGTCATTTTTCACACCTAAAATGCTATGCGTTCTTGTTTGCGCTTTGCCTTATGTTTATTAAATGGCAGTGTGCCCGCCCAACTAGCCGCGCGGTCTAACGCGCTGCTTCCCGAGCGGGATGGCGTGCCGGTCCCTGCCACGAATCTGCCTGGCGAATTAGTGTCGAGGTCCGACGTGCCGGCCAGCCTGTGGGTGGTTTTTAAGGCGGTTTTCCGTCTGCCTTGGTGAATGCGGGCTGGTTCCCCTTATTCAACCTCAATTACACTATAAGCCGGCCGGAGTGGCCGAGCGGTTCTAGACGCTTCAGTCTGGAACCGCGCGACCGATACGGTCGCAGGTTCGAACCCTGCCTCGGGCATGGATGTGCGTGATGTCCTTAGGTTAGTTAGGTTTAAGTAGTTCTAAGTTCTAGGACACTGATGACCACAGATATTAAGTCCCATAGTGCTCAGAGCCTCAGAGCCTCAATTACACTATGTTGGCAATTGCTGCGCAAACACGGAAACACTGCTTCCACGTACAGATACACCATAGTTACTCTACCATGCAAACATTAGGGGTTACACTCGTCTGGTATGAGACGTTCCTGGGAGGGGGGGGGGGGGGGGGGGGGTTGTCCACTGGGGCCGAACCGCACCCGCACAATAACCCAGGGTTTGGTGTGAGGCGGCGGTGGGGTGGGTGGACTGCTGTGGCCTGTTGTGGGATTGTCAACGACTGAGGGCTAGGCAGGACGAAGCCTCTTCGTCGTTTCTAGGTCCCCGGTTTAATACACAAAATACACATCAAGTGGCAGAGTATTTGTTACCTTTGACAAATAAAAAAATCGAAATTTATTACAAAAATAAATGTGTTAGAACGTTTCGTAAAGTGTGATACTTCCCTGCTGGACCGTGTATTTTTCTGTGTTGGAAACGAGTGTTTCTACTGTGTTTTTGAGACAAAAACACTAAGGCTTAGCAGAGATATGTTGATAAGATAGCAGAGCACACAGAGTGTATGGAAATCTCTGCACGGAGCCTAGGTGTTGCAGTTCTAATGAGCAGCGGTGTGTAAGCAGTGGAGGCCGTGTTCCAGCCGCAGTAGCACACAGAGCGGAGTACGATACAGAAACCTGTCTACTTACCAGAGCTCGCAGCCTGTGTGCGGCGCGCTGCACCGTGCCTCGGAGGGAGCGCAGAGTCGCCTCCTCGCGCAGCAGGCGCGGCGGCTTCTGCTGGTCGTCCTCCCCCACTTCTTCCGGCCTGGCAGCCCCACCGTCGCACCACTGCCCACTACTGTCGACACAAACCGTTCTCCGTAATATATTCGCGTTGCAGCAATAAAGCTGTCTCCAGCCTACAACTGGCACACTACTGTGAAATGAAGGAAGTGACAAAATGGAAATGCCGTGTGACTAGGGCCTCCCGTCGGGGAGACCGTTCTTTCGAGTTGACGCCACTTCGGCGACTTGCGTGTCGAAGGGGATGAAATGATGATGATAAGGACAACACGACACCCTGTCCCTCAGCGGAGAAAATCTCCGACCCAGTCGGGAATCGAACCCGGACCTTGAGGTATGACAGTCTGTCGCACTGACCACTCAGCTACCAGGGGCGGACAAGGAAGTGACGCATTATATTTAATATGCTTATTTCTGACCTCTTGTGGAGGAGTTGCAACACTGTCTGATAAGTACAGTCGCCACATTCTTGCTCAGTTTGCTATCCACTGTGACAGCTACCAGAAAACTGAACTGTTGGCTGGTGAACGTCGATCATATTGTTTATATCTGTCTGTGTAATGGTTTCTGTAAACAGAAATAAATTGGTTCAAATGGCTCTGAGCATTACGGGACTTAACATCTGAGGTCATCAGTCCCCTAGAACTTAGAACTACTTAAGCCTAACTGACCTAAGGACATCACACACATCCATGCCCGAGGCAGGATTCGAACCTGCGACCGTAGCGTTCGCGTGGCTCCAGACTGAACCGCCTAGAACCGCTCGGCCACCGCGGCCGGCTAAACACAAACATTTTTGGTGTACTGAGAACTCTGAGATGTCAACAGGCCTAAGAAACCTGAGCTGAAACAGCGGTAACCAATAATTATCGATCAAAACTGATTAGACATAGCACCATAACATCCAAGGGGAGGACAACCCGTAGATATATGATTACCCGAGGAGCAATCCTTCTGTTCACACCTTTTCATAACAAAGAATTCTTTGGCACCTTTCTGGTCATTTGTCAACAAACATGTACGACTAATCCTCCTGTCCATTAGTGCTAGCTACCTTTTACGAACGTAAAAACATAAAAATTGATTACAAATTGTTAGGTGGCCAGTTTTCTCTGAAACTGCAACCCAACATATTTGAGAATATTTTATGCTCATTTCTCTTGATCAAGTAGTCAATCACTGGCTCTGCATAACAAATGCAATCAGGATTCAGTACCTTCAGTGACCGTTCCTTTTATTGCTTTCTCTTCGCTTCTACTTTTAGTACAGTAAATGGAATCTACAGTGAGGAGACTATAAGCTGGTTAGTGAAAAATAAGGATACTTTTAAGACGACTTGCCTACCATAAAAATTTTCAGAGTCCAACGCAAAGCTGCTGACTCAGGAAGACACACACGTCTTCAGTTCCCTCATTGCACGCTCTCCATGAAGTGCGTGGGATGGCCACTGTCTGACGAAAAAACACAGTATTGCTCATACAATGAAGAACCAAAGTAACTGGTACATCTGCCTAATATCGCGCAGGACCTCCGAGAGCACGCAGAAATACTGCAATACGACGTGGCATGGACTCGCGTAATGTCTGAAGTAATGCTGGAGGGAATTGATACCATGAATCCTGCACGGCTGTCCATAAATCCGTAAGAGTACGAGGGGGTGGAGATCTCTTCTGAACAGCACATATCTCTGTATTTCAGTACGCATGGTTATACCAGTTCCTTTGGCGCATCGGTGTAGAAGCCTTTCAGCAAGATAAGAGATATCTAGTCAGGTGTCATCTTCACGTGAGAATCTTTACTATCTGAGGAGCGATGGCACAAAACAATGTTCGGTTTAAATTTTCAGAATCCAAGGTTCTGGTTCGTTCTTACTATTATTTTTGTAGAGCACATAGTTCCTTGGCCGTGCCTACATGTCAGCCATCTCATCGGTCTGTTTCCAAATTGTACTATTTAGTGGGAGAGATTTGGTGCCTTCGTCCCCACTTTAAACTGTACTGCTGAGAAACAGGGAAAGCCTGCAGGTGTAGGAGAGTGTTTAACGTCTGTACTTTAATTTTACTGAACGGAACTCGCAATGTGTGCCACAGCTGGCCAGCAAAAAAAATAGTTCAAATGGCTCTGAGCACTATGGGACTTAACATCGGAGGTCATCAGTCCCCTAGAACTTAGAACTACTTAAACTTGACTAACCTAAGGACATCACACACATCCATGCCCGAGGCAGGATTCGAACCTGCGACCGTAGCAGTCGCGCGGTTCCGGACTGAAGCACCTAGAACCGCTCGGCCTACGCGGCCGGCACAGCTGGCCAGCAAGCTCCTTCTCTGGTGAAAAGCACCAAAGCTACAGAGAGTCCGGAATGAGAACATTTCACACTTGGGGACGAAGGAGTACACAACACATTAGATGAGGGAGCAGTAAATACGTCACGCTAGGCATCGAAAGAGTACACCTCATGTTAGGAGTAATGCCTTCATGTTAGGGGATGGAGCAGTAAACACTTCACTTTACGCGTTTGAATACCGAAGTCTTCGGGCTAGGAAATGGAGAAGTAATCACGTCAGGCGAAGAAAGAGCAGAAGAAAGAGTACACTTCGCGTTAAGCTTTTGGAGAGCAAAGACTGCTTGTTAGGAGATGGAGGAGTAAACGCTGACGGATAGACGGATAGGACGACTAATGAAGCGAGCCTTGGGATGGCAAAGAAGGATGTTTCCAATCGAATTATGAGGAAATAAAGAGAGCTGAGCTTTTGAGTTCCCAGTCACTACTGCCGCTGCCTTCTGCATTACGGTAAGAGTATGGCAAGATGTGCCATCATTGCGGTCGGTAATTCCGTAGGATTCAAATGGCTCTGAGCACTATGGGACTTAACATCGGAGGTCATCAGTCCCCTAGAACTTAGAACTACTTAAACTTGACTAACCTAAGGACATCACACACATCCATGCCCGAGGCAGGATTCGAACCTGCGACCGTAGCGGTCGCGCAGTTCCAGACTGAAGTGCCTAGAACCTCTCGGTCATGCCGGCCAGCTAATTCCGTAGGGATGCGAATTAGTTCACTCCCCTCGGGAGCCAGTTATCCCGTTTCAATACTTCACAGCTAGCTAGTTTGCTTACAGTGTGCTCTTTGACGATCTCACAGGCGTTCGATCTTACTTTTCCTCGTTCTTATTGTAATTTACTAACCATGCTTACAGCCACTGGAGTTATTCGTGTTGTTGTTGTTGTGGTCTTCAGTACTGATACTGGTTTGATGCAGCTCTCCATGTTACTCTATCCTGCGCAAGCTTCCTCATCTCCCAGTACCTATTGTAGCCTACATCCTTCTGAATCTGCTTAGTGTATTCATCTCTTGGTCTCCCTCTACGATTTTTACCTTCCACGCTGTCCTCCAGTACTAAATTAGTGATCGCTTGATGCCTCAGAACATGTCCTACCAACCGATCCGTTCTTCTGGTCAAGTTGTGCGACAAACTCTTCTCCCCAATTCTATTCAATACCTCCTCATTAGTTATGTGATCTACCCACCTAATCTTCAGCATTCTTCTGTAGCACCACATTTCGAAAGCTTCTATTGTCTTCTTGTATAAACTTTTTATCGTCCATGTTTCACTTCCATACACGGCTACACTTCATACAAATACTTCCAGAAACGACTTCCTTACACTTAAATCTATACTCGATGTTAACAAATTTCTCTTCTTTAGAAACGCTTTTATACCTACTCCGAACTTTTCCTTTGTTTCCTTTACTGCTTGCTCAGTATACAATATACAGATCAATATACACTTTGCATTTATCGTGGCCACCCACCTGCGCCAAGGTTAGAGTTCTCCTTTAGAACCCCTTGCCCAAGTATTTATTGTTCAGTTCGTTGCCATATTTCAGTGGGAAACTCAAGTGTTTTACTTTACGACATAAAATATGATTGCTATAGTTCCCACTTGTTTCTGTTATAAATTAGATGATCCCTCCTCTAGTTAATTTGTCTATGAGAATGGTGTGGTACCCATATTGACATGTTTGATTGGACCAGCGCTATTAATTATCGTTCAGTAACACATTTCCATCGGGCAACATTAATGTCCTTTCATTAACGTGCATGAATATATGGGGTGCTCCCTTTCACTGCACGTCACCAGAGTTCAGACGAACATCATAGGAGTACGCAAAACAGCACAACCGTCACCTCATATGAAATGTTCTTTTCTTCTTATGATAATAATCTGACATTACCTAACGCACATTTTACACTCTACAATATGAAATTTTGTATTGATGCAGCGCAAATAATTTACTTCGTGCAGCTGGGTAAAATTAAAACACCTTCCTCGGTTAATGCAAAAAGTCAGAAAAGCAGGTCAAGTCAGATGGCTGAGCAGAGTTACTCCAAGGCCTGTGACGTCGCGAGGTAATGCGCGATAGCAATTACTGCAGTAAGCTACATTGCAGTACAGCCCGCAGTATTGGAGCCGGAGGCTGTGAAAGAGACCGCACGTTGTGTCCTACCTATGAGTCATATACACCTGCTGCTACTGCAGCGTGAGATCGGCTCCTGTGTCACTTCGAGCGACTGTGTATTCATGCCACCTATGAACCTAAATAAATGATATTAAATATTATTCAATAATCTGTGTATTCATGACACCTATGAACCTAAATAAATGATATTAAATATTATTCAATAATCGGTACACCACCTTTTGTTATTAAGAAGAAGATTTTATAAAAATTCCAACATTGTAAGTATCATAGTTTCGGAGATAAAAAATTGCTAAAAAAGTAAAAAACCGACACTTAGGGAACTAAATTCGGTTAGGAGATATAATATTTTTCTTTTGGTATAATTGGAAAACTTAAACAGAACTCTCAGTGTGCAGAATTAATTAATTGAGATTTTCATATTATAACTTTAATTATTTTTCGTTTTCGTAATATAAAAATCAGACATGTGTCTAATATTGTTGTGGGAATAAATGTGAGTACATGAGAGTGCTCAGGTGGGACATCCGTCAGATTTAAATGTTGCATGATATACCGTCTTAAGTAACCTGCAAGTGTTACACAAGCCTGTCGTGGGAAAATGATCCTTGGGAATTTAACCACATTGCTGATGACATATGTCTAGGTGTGATTGCTATTGTAACAGAGCAGCCAGAAAGTCAGGTGGAGTAAAATCAGTATCTAAAGAATATTTCCATAATTATTGCCTTTTCGTTTTTGTTTATTAAACATTACGTTAATATTTGTATGTCAGAATGACGTAAATGCGTCTGTGTAAAAGGATTGGGGCAGGCCAGTTTTGGCGCGAATATGATCATGAGTGAGCATTCTCATAGGCAGCGAGTATGATCAGCCAATCAGAATTGAGACGGTTCCCGCTCGTTACCTGATAGTTATACTGAGAGTGAGGCTGCAAGAAGAGGAGTCGCTCGCTAGCTTTGAACGTGGACGGTCTTGTTAATAGTGCGAGTCAAAATAATGTGTAAAATGAAGAAATATTTGGCTTCTCGCGTCCAGATTGTGTGACCATAATAGCAGTTGCATTTACGGACAGTTTTGTGAAGTTTGGAAGTTTTGGAATTGTTTTGTTGGAAAGAATTTCGTATGTGAAAATTTGGCCTTCATAGTATCCATGTGGCATGTTTCAATATTCAACCACTGAGCATTTTTGGCGAGAAATTTCTTTTTTAGAAATCCACAAGAAGGACCGAATGTAATAACTCAAATTGGTGAAATTAATGACTGTGAAAACGTTGTTTAATTCGGGTCGGTTCTGGAAAGATTTCTGGCTGCTGTCCATATAAAATGTGTGAATGAATTGTGAACTAGAAGAAAATAGCCAATAGTTTAAATGTGGACTGAATAGTACCATTTCTTTGGCTTTAAGGACAAAATAAACATTATTGTGTGGAAATTTTGGACATTATTTTCCAGAAGCTAATCCATTTTCTTACTGCCCGATAAAATTGAATGACAGTTTTTCTACAGATCTTTCTTTCATTACTAGAGTTGCGCGGCCTCGGTAGTTGTACATATTAGATGGTGTTTTTTACCAACGCTGCTTTTACATCATCTTGTAAGTATCTACGTTGCCGAGTGAAGGGACATCGAGCAGACGCCGTTCTGAGGTAGGTGAATTTTAATGTGCAGTCTGCACAGAGAACAAAACCCCGCCCCGATGCAGGCCGGCTGATGATATTGCGATTACTGCTGCTGAAGTGTCATGCTGCCGCATAACACTGACGCAGCAGAAACGCAAAGACACCATGGCCTGAATGGCATAGTTACTTCTCATCCGAGCCACAGACTTGTTGTGGTTTACGTGATAAAAACCGATGCTATAACAAAACGAGGACGGATCAAGGGCGTACAAATACTCTTCATTTTTAGTCATCATATCGCAGTCTGCCAGCCACCAGTCCCAAGGAGGGAACTACGTCGGTCAACGAGTCCGCGTGTCACCCTCCCTGGACTCTGCCGCTGCTAGCTGCAGACCTGTTTTTGGTGCCAAGTCCGATGCTGCTGAGTGAGCACCCTCTAACCAGTGGGCCGGCCACTTGGGGCCTACTTCCAAACAGGTAGAATACCACGGAAAAGCAACACCGCGATCAGAGTGAAGCAGACTGAACAAACCTCCGCCATGCTTTCTAAAGTCAAAAGAAAAGTACATGCTACGTGACAGTGCATAAGGGAATTACGAAATTGCAACTGTTACTGTTGATTAACTATATTACCTCTGAGTAGAGTGCACTAACACTTTATATATATACCGTCTCTTGACAGTGCTAGAAGCTTTCTTTTAAATACCGTAAGAATACCGTAAGATGGTCAGTAGCAGAGCATTTACAAGTAAAAGTTACAGTCTCTGTAAAATTTAGCTTAGGATCCATCTTCGTGTACTTTAGTACAACATTTTCTACAGAAAACTTTCGAAAAATAACAATCGTTTCAGAGACGAGCGTTGTACAGAAAGATAACATTAATTTCGAACGTATCTATCACTCATTTCACATCCAAAGCAAAATCTGTGTTACAATGAACAGGGAGGCACGGCGCCACACAGCAGGTACATTATGTTCTAAGCCACGCAGGCTGTCGAATTTGCAATGAAATTCTTGGTTTATCGTTAGTTTATTAAAGTAATAGGTAATATGCTACCTTGTCTTTCTCATGAATCAGATTACTCTGCTTACATGTAGAGCTAAATTTTGCAACGTTACGTAGTAGACTCCCCCTTACATTTTTCGTAGTTTATTTGTGCTATATGTACATAACTGCATCAAAAAATTTGGAGACTTGCCATTTTCTAACGCACTTTAGCCCCACGACTACCTGTCTACATTTCGATTATCTAAGATTCAGTATCAGACTGATTTACTCTTTGCACATTATATACCTTACCAACGTGATTATTGGAAGCTATAATTTAAATTATGTAAAAACATGTTGTAGATCCAATCTTTGGAAAATGACGATCCATATATAAACCATACCAAGACTGATTCAAGAGTAATTTGTACTTTACACTTCGCATATAATCTGAAACTATAAAAAACAAATAACTATCTGCTCACAGGGAAATACAGACCGTTCCGCCTCTAATCTATACTTTCCAATGTTAAAGCATAGTTCATTTAGTTTCCAGGGATCAATAACGCCTATTGCAACTGTCAAAAAGTGAACCGTACAAAAATGACGTAATCGACCATGCCTTTCAACCAGCAATAACGTTTTCATTCACAAAAAAAGATTGCGATCTTATACTCCAGACTTTTCTGAAATGTTACAAAGTATGGTGTATGCCTTTGTTAGCTTCTCCACCGTCACAAAATTCTCGGAATGTCGTGTGCTTAGGAGAACTTGGGACGAAGCAACAAGCTTTACTGAACAAGTAAATAAACAGATCACTATACACATAACATAACACAATATGTAAGAATATTTACACCAATATTCAGTATTTTTTTCTAGATATGTGCGTAAAGTAATACACTGAACACATGGTAGGCAAGACTCCGAAACGAAACTCGCAGCAACTGTGAAGCTTACAAAACGATACACGATCTCTCTAACCTTCAAAACAACCGCAAACGACTTACCGAAACATGGCAACTATTAGTACCACTTGGCACCGCAGGGAAAGCTGAATAACGTTTCACAGGCTCTCTGTGTATTCTCTGTTTCTTTGCCTACTTCAGCTTCTGCCCACTTTCCATCCTGTAGGTCTCTGGCTGTGCAGACATTCAAGCGCCATTGTCCATGCGGGCAAACTCCTAGCTGGCTGCGTCTGTTCTGAGCAGACTACGCCATTGTCAGCTACACTTTCTGCAGTTGGTCCAGAACTGGGTCCTCCGCGCGACATCTGGCTCGTCCAGGGCTGTTGGCTGCTTCTACGCAGCAAGGCTGACAGACTGCTGATTCCGCTGGGCCAGCAGTCTTGCCTGCCTGACGCCACCACCTTCGCGTTTGCTGACCACAGCGCCTTCCTCACCAGACGTGAACTGCTGACGACTTGCGGGCGCTGGCTTTCAGGGAAAATGACATGGCTGTTGTAATAGTCAGTAATAAATCATCTTACAACGCTGTTTCTACAACATACCATCGGGCATCTTCCATGCAACCACTCACCACTCTGCTGCTACCTGGCGAGTGGTGAGCCATCGACATCCAGACCTCGATCTACCCAGCTCCACCGCACATCATACTGGCTGACCACCCAGCCGCCATAATATTACATCATTTTGCCTTGTTACCCATTCTGAGTCACTAAACACCACTGAATACAATTGGTCATTACTCGTATATTTGTTTCAATCTCATTCTTTCCCTGCTGTGCTGACATGTTTTCTCTTTTTTCTGTCTCTTTGTGCCAGTTTATGCTATCTTTTCGATATGTTTCAGTAACTAGTACTCGTCTTCCTTGGCATTTATATTTTTTTGCCCCCAGCACATAACTCAAACATTTCGTCCTGTGTTAGCAGTTACTGTGTGTTTACAAACGTACATAATCATTTTATGTAGCATGTGTTGAATGTAATTTTCGGTTGAACATTTTCATGTGATGAAATTATGTTGTCCAGAAACATTTTCAAAGGCAGATATATTGCCTGAGAATAAGTAAAATGATGTGTGAACTGGTAACTGAAATGTAACGTAAAAATGCGTTATATTAGATAGTTTCAAACATATCACTGCAGTTATTAGGAAGTGCCTCATCCAACATAGAACACTAATGAAGGCAAAAGTCGTAATTTTGGCAACAGGCATCCTAATGAGAAGAACGCAAAACTAACGGACGGATTGAGTCTTGTGACTTTGTACAGCTGCAATTTCATGTTTTTATTGGTGAAATAGTGTCCTTATGTTGTGTTGTTCTTGGCAGCCTACGGTACAATGATACACAAGGAATCCTTTTTTCAAATAAACATTGTAACGTTTGCCATTTCTTTCATACGTTTCTCCTCCTTATTTTGCGGTTACCCATTCACATCTTCTAATATTAGGATAACTCTAGGGAGGCAAAGAAATAAAAAATATTCTACACGTTATCCAGAAAAAGACTGAAACAATGAAAATTATTCGCACAGAGTATTTGAAGATAAGAGACGGCTTGAGTTCTCACCGCTTGGAGCGTTAGTATCGCTCTACCTGTCAAATGCACTAGCTGCCACAGCAGTGAACATCTTGCCTGTATGTACGAGAAATATTCGGAAAGTAAGTTCCGATCAGTCAAGAAATGGTAACCAATGTGAAAATCTAATAAAGCTTTGCACATATGTGTTCGACAGTGTCTCTAGTATCCCTGTGGATTGCATCACTTGGCTCTTTTCAGTTCTGAGCGCATGGTGAGCACATAAAGATGCTTAGAAAATAGTGTCTCCCGCCAAGTATGAAAGCCTGGTGAGACATTTCGCCTGATTTTATGCAGCCAACATTACAGAACTGTCATGCGGTTCCTACATCGTGACAATTCTCGGTAGCAATCTGCAGGGGCAATGAAAATGCTCCTGCAGCGTTTCGATGGGAAGTGTTTGATCACCCGCACTACAGACGGTAATTGGCTCCCTCTTTGTTTCATCTCTGGTCACATTAACTACTGGCTATGAAGACAACATTTTTGCACAGACAACGAGCTATAGATGAGTGTAGAAAATTGGCAGGAAGCACAGGCGGCTGCCTTCTATGATGATGATGAAGTCCCATACTCCGTAACAGAGCGTAGGGGACGATGCGGGAGACCTGCACCGCCGTACTAGGCAAGGTCCTAGTGGAGGTGGTTTGCCATTGCCTTCCTCCGACCTTAATGGGGATGAATGATGATGATGAAGACGACACAACAACACCCAGTCATCTCGAGGCAGGTGAAAATCCCTGACCCCGTCGGCAATCGATCCCGGGACCCCGTGCTCGGGAAGCGAGAATGCTACCGTGAGACCACGAGCTGCGGACTGCCTTCTATGACGAGGGTATTGGAAAGTTGGTATAACGATGCGACAGATGTCCTAGCTGGAGCGGCGACTATGTAGAGAAGTAGCTGGAAGATTGAGCCAACTGTCGCAAATAAAACATTTCTGATTTTCAATGTAGTTTCCGTTTTGCGACTGATCGGAGCTTACTTTCTGGATAAGCCTTGTATTATACTGTAGTCACAACTTGTAAACTACGAAAACTGATCGTATCACACTTTAATGTGACTGCGAACTCCGATAAAATTTCGGATGTTGTTCAGGGATATTTTCTGACTATTTTCGTCTCAGGAAATCGTGTTTACTGATTGCTCATTACAGAGTAATTGCATTTCGTTTGATTTCTTAGTCCCATTCACCTTTTGCTACGAAATGTGTTCACAGTGCAAATCCGTATTGATGTGAGCCGTTTGTGACATAGGAGAATTTGTGGTGGACTGGTACTCGAAACCGGATTTCCTGCTCAAGGCGAACGGTCCCCTTAGCCACTTCGGCTATGGTGCACGCCCCCAAGACCGGCCCAAATTCTGACATGTCCCGTTGTCCACAACCGTTATGCTTGCGTTAATCGGAAAATTTGGTTTCGAGTCCCGGTCTAGCACAAATTTCCGTACGTTACAAACAGCTGGCGCCAATACGTATTCGCAAACTGCGAATCCATTTCTTAATATTTACAACAGCTGTAAATGTCAAGAAAAGTAAGGGACACAGATGTTGCAATAATCAACTATTTATCTTTGTTTTTAAATTGAACTGAAAATATCTGCACAACAGCGCAAATATCGATTGTGTGCGTTTCCTGTTCAAAAGAGTAATGCCAGCATTACTCTTCGCCACCTACACAGACAGAAAAAAAACGCAATACCAAGAAGCAGTTGTGCGAGATAAACGAAAGTTAGGATATGATATTGCAGTGGCTGAAATACTGTATTTATCCGCAGACAACGGGCAAGCGACTTCCAGTAAAATTTCTCCCCCGTACGAGAACAGTATACATGATGGATGTCTGAGTACAAGCTACAGACAGATGGCTAACGACATATGGAAGTTTGGGTCTGGCCGTCAGTCGCTCGGATAGCCAAATAGTAAGGCGACCGCTCGCGATAAGCGGGGAATTCGGGTTCGAATCCCCATCCCGCACAAATTTTCATTGTCGTCATTCAGTTATGCAGCTGATGGTTGTCTATATTCGCAACTGCGAATACACTTCATGTAAACGAAAGTTGGTAGGCGTGTTTCTACATCAGAAAGATGATGTCTATTCAAATTTGTTGCCAGTCGCATAAGAGTGGCGGTAACTTCGCCACTGTGAGGAGGCAGATCTGGTTTTCTTTAAACACACGCTGTAACGGACGTGAGCGTTAGTCACATTTGACATTTCACGTGATGAGTTGATGTTAGTCAAGAATGTCTTTAAGGCGACAAAGACGCCATTATCTCAGAGAGAAGCTTGATGCTCCTTCCTCGAAACTGCAGAAAGACTTGGCAGGAATATAGCCACTTTGGCGCATCGTATTGCATCTGCAGCAGCAATCTGAACAGCAGTTGGCACCACTGTGACACAACGAATTGTTACAAATCGGTTACTTCAAGGACAGCTCCGAGTCAGACGCCATATAGCATGCATTCCACTGATCTCACACCATCGCCATTTGTGACTTCAATGGTGTCAAACGAGAGCTCATAGGAGGGCAGAGTGGAGGGCTACTGTGTTTTCTGATGAAAGCTGATCCTGCCTCGGTGCCAGTGATGATCGTGCGTTGGTTATAAGGAGACCAGTTCAGGACCAGAAACCAACCTGCCTGCTTCCTAGACACACTGGACCTACACCTGGAGTTATGGTTCGGGGAGTAATTTCGTATGACAGCAGGAGCACTCTCGTGTTATCCCACGCACCTCGACTTCAAATTTTTATGTCACTCTGATGATTCGACATGTTGTGCTGCCATTCATGAACAGCATTTCAGGGGGTGTTCAAAATGCTAACGCTCGCCCACATACAGCTTTAGTAACCCAACATGCTCTGCAGAGTGTCGAAATGTCGCTTTGGGTTGCTCGATCACCATATCTGTCTCCAATTGAGCACATATGGGACATCAACAGACAACTCCACCGTCATCCACAATAAGCATTAACCGTCGTTGTATTGAGCGACCAAGTGAAATGGGCAATGTACTCCATCCCACAAACTTACATTTGGCACCTGTACAACACAATTCATCCACATTTGCATGCTTTTATTCCACATTCTGGCTCTTACACCCGTTACTAATGTACCAGCATTTCGCATTTGCAATGTCTTACCGTGGAATTACATTAACCTGTAATCTTGCAGTGTTAATCATGTTATCTAGACAAACGTATCACCGAAATTTTATTACTGTACATTAATTATTTTTTGGTTTGCTATCTTTATCCGTCAGTGTAGCCTGCTTTCAGTACTGCTCGACTGCGTCTCGGGCTTGTATTTCCGGCGGTGTTATTTGTATTTTAATAGCGATAGACAGCAGTAAGGATAGGTCTGCTGTTGAAGAGTTGCAAAAGTCAGAGAAATAAATGTTCTTTGTCGTTGCATTCAGTGATCCCCACATAAGAGTAAACCTATTCACAGCGCTGCGTATCGCTGTTAACGTGCAACTAACACTACTATTGCTCAGGTTGACCTTGTACACATCAATCAAGAACCGAACCGACACTTTACAGAAACTGACTACATGGTGCCTACGTGTCAGTTAGGATCCATGACTGTTTTGTCACCAGATTTGAACACTAGCATCAATTCGTACCAGCAACAATAATCGCTAACCATACAAGGCCACATTTTCATATTTATGCAGGGTCTACCAAACTTGTTCGTACATTCAAGAGCCTCGCTAAAACTGACTGCGTCACTATCATTGGTTGACCATACTCCTTCTTCTTTTTCTTCTTCCTGTTCTTTTTTTGCCCTGTATCTTCGTTTATTGGATAGTGCAGTATTAGTGGTAGAGGCTAGCCGTATGCCTGCCCTGTTGCCACACCTCTCTCCCCGCCCCCCCCTCCCCCCAATGGATTTTGTGTACCCCAACTTTGTGCGTCCAGTAGTAAAATGGTTCAAATGGCTCTGAGCACTATGGGACTTAAAATCTGTGGTCATCAGTCCCCTAGAACTTAGAACTACTTAAACCTAACTAACCTAAGGACATCACACACATCCATGCCCGAGGCAGGATTCGAACCTGCGACCGTAGCAGTCGCGCGGTTCCGGACTGAGCGCCTAGAACCGCTAGACCACCTCGGCCGGCGTCCAGTAGTATTCTGTGTAAAAGTGTGCAAACACTTTCTAAGCTTTTGCGATTTGTGTAACCGACGCGAGACCTGGATCTGATATTTACTTAGTCGAATGTGGAAAACCACCTAAAAACCACAAACAGACTGGCCAACACACCAGCGCACCCCCCAAAATCCAAAAAGTAGCATGCTAATGCGCGCTCCTATTTGGGCAGGTCACTATACTTCCAGATTCCATCGCTACCTTATTACATCTCGTCGAATGGATTGGACTTGTTGACATCTGTCTCATTCATCCCTCATATAATGTGGGTATTATTTGATGTAGGGTAACTCCAGATTAACCTCATCATTCTGGCATGTTCAATGCACAACTGACACTATGGACCCAAAAATGCTGAATTTCTTCACAACTCCCGGAATTTTGAGTCTCTCCCAACTACTATTTCACTTCTAAATCTCACAATGTATCGAAGGTTTTTTCTTTTTGAAACGTTTAAGGTCCTATACAAGTGTTCAGTATGAAATTGTAGAACGCGTGGCTCTTTTACACCAAATCCCGCAATTGTGTAAGTATAGCAATGGAGTTCCCAAATAAAAATTATTGGAAGAGAATTACTAGCTTTCTTTTAATAGGGGTGGAGCCCCTCCACGCCCACACCGGAATGATGGCCTACTCAAAAGGTCTACTGCCATCTCTGCATAAAGTTTAGTTTTCACTAAAGTGAGGTGTCGCAGGATGTGTGTGTGTGTGTGTGTGTGTGTGTGTGTGTGTGTGAAATCTTATGGGACTTAACTGCTAAGGTCATCAGTCCCTAAGCTTACACACTACTTAACCTAAATTATCCTAAGGACAAAGACAGACCCATGCTCGAGGGAGGACTCGAACCTCCGCTGGGACGCAGGATGTGGGTACTGCGATGTTTGCGTACGTCTGGTTAAGGTTAACCATTATTACGCACTCATCTGGAGATAGATTGGGTCGAAGTCGAACGAAAGGTAGAGGTTTGAAGGGCAGAGGAAAAAAGTGCCAAGGCAAGAGCCAAGGGAAAAAAAACCTCTACTAGTGTCACCATTTGCTCACAACAAAGGAAAGCCACTCAAAAATGTTGTTAGCAGCCAAGGAATTAGGGCGCTTTTGTTTTTGTTGGTGATTTAGTCTGGTATATAAAGCGCCATATACAGGGTGTTTCAAAAATGACCGGTATATTTGAAACGGCAATAAAAACTAAACAAGCAGCGATGGAAATACACCGTTTGTTGCAATATGCTTGGGACAACAGTACATTTTCAGGCAGACAAACTTTCGAAATTACAGTAGTTACAATTTTCAACAACAGATGGCGCTGCGGTCTGGGAAACTCTATAGTACGATATTTTCCACATATCCACCATGCGTAGCAATAATATGGCGTAGTCTCTGAATGAAATTACCTGAAACCTTTGACAACGTGTCTGGCGGAATGGCTTCACATGCAGATGAGGTGTACTGCTTCAGCTGTTCAATTGTTTCTGGATTCTGGCGGTACACCTGGTCTTTCAAGTGTCCCCACAGAAAGAAGTCACAGGGGTTCATGTCTGGCGAATAGGGAGGCCACTCCACGCCGCCTCCTGTATGTTTCGGATAGCCCAAAGCAATCACACGATCATCGAAATATTCATTCAGGAAATTAAAGACGTCGGCCGTGCGATGTGGCCGGGCACCATCTTGCATAAACCACGAGGTGTTCGCAATGTCGTCTAAGGCACTTTGTACCGCCACAAATTCACGAAGAATGTCCAGATAGCGTGATGCAGTAATCGTTTCGGATCTGAAAAATGGGCCAATGATTCCTTTGGAAGAAATGGCGGCCCAGACCAGTACTTTTTGAGGATGCAGGGACGATGGGACTGCAACATGGGGCTTTTCGGTTCCCCATATGCGCCAGTTCTGTTTATTGACGAAGCCGTCCAGGTAAAAATAAGCTTCGTCAGTAAACCAAATGCTGCCCACATGCATATCGCCGTCATCAATCCTGTGCACTATATCGTTAGCGAATGTCTCTCGTGCAGCAATGGTAGCGGCGCTGAGGGGCTGCCGCGTTTGAATTTTGTATGGATAGAGGTGTAAACTCTGGTGCATGAGACGATACGTGGACGTTGGCGTCATTTGGACCACAGCTGCAACACGGCGAACGGAAACCCGAGGCCGCTGTTGGATCACCTGCTGCACTAGCTGCACGTTGCCCTCTGTGGTTGCCGTACGCGGTCGCCCTACCTTTCCAGCACGTTCATCCGTCCTATTCCCAGTCCGTTGAAATTTTTCAAACAGATCTTTTATTGTATCGCTTTTCGGTCCTTTGGTTACATTAAACCTCCGTTGAAAACTTCGTCTTGTTGCAACAACACTGTGTTCTAGGCGGTGGAATTCCAACACCAGAAAAATCCTCTGTTCTAAGGAATAAACCATGTTGTCTACAGCACACTTGCACGTTGTGAACAGCACACGCTTACAGCAGAAAGACGACGTACAGAATGGCGCACCCACAGACTGCGTTGTCTTCTATATCTTTCACATCACTTGCAGCGCCATCTGTTGTTGAAAATCGTAACTACTGTAATTCCGAAAGTTTGTCCGCCTGAAAATGTACTGTTGTCCCAAGCATATTGCAACAAACGGTGTATTTCTATCGCTGCTCGATTAGTTTTTATTGCCGTTTCAAATATACCGGTCAGTTTTGAAACACCCTGTATGTACGTACATTGACGAGCCAAAGAAACTGGTATAGGCATGCGTATTCAAATACAGAGATATGTAAACAGGTAGAATACAGCGCTGCGGTCGGCAACGCCTATACAAGACAACAAGTGTGTGGCGCAGTTGTTAGATCGGTTACTACTGTTGCAATGGCAGGTTATCAAGATTTAGTTGAGTTTGAACGTGGTGTCATAGTCGGCGCACGAGCGATGGGACACAGCATCTCCGAGGCAGCGATGAAGTGGGGATTTTCCGGTACAGCCAGTTTACCAGTGTACCTTGAATATCAGGAATCCAATAAAACATCAACTCTGCGACATCGCTGCGGCTGGAAAAAATATCCTGCAAGAACGGGACTAACCACAACTGAAGAAAATCGTTCAACTTTACAGAAGTGCAACCCTTCCACAAATTTCTGCAGATTTCACTGCTGGGCCGTCAACAAGTGTAAGCGTGCGAACCATTCA
This sequence comes from Schistocerca cancellata, assembly GCF_023864275.1. Taxonomy (NCBI): domain Eukaryota; kingdom Metazoa; phylum Arthropoda; class Insecta; order Orthoptera; family Acrididae; genus Schistocerca; species Schistocerca cancellata. Next base: position 250,599,007 of record NC_064632.1, read on the forward strand.
ACGAAACATCATCAATATGGGCTTTCAAAGCCGAAGGCCCACTTGTGTACCCTTGATGATTGCACGACACAAAACTTTATGCCTCGCCTAGGCCTATCAACACCAACATTGGACTCTTGATGACTGGAAACAGGTTGCCTGGTCGGACGAGTCTCGTTTCAAATTGTATCAAACAGATGGCCATGTACGGTTATGGAGAGAACCTCATGAATCCTAGGACACTGCATGTCAGAAGGGGACTGTTCAAGCTGGTGAAGGCTGTGATACGTCTAGATATGACTCTGACAAGTGACACATACTTAAACATCCTGTCTGATTACCTGCATTAATGTCCATTGTGCATTCCGATGGACTTGGGCAATTCCAGCAGGACTATGGAACATGCCACACGTCCATAGTTGCTACAGAGTGGCTCCAGGAACACTCTTCTGAGTTTAAACACTTCCGCTGGCCACCAAACTCCCCAGAAATGAACATTATTTATCATATCTGGGAAGCCTTGCAACATGCTGTTCGGAAGAGATCTCTACCCCTTTGTACTCTTACGGATTTATCGACAGCCGTGCAGGATTCATGGTATTAATTCCCTCTAGCTTTACTTCAGACATTAGTCGAGTCCATGCCACAATGTGTTGTGGCACTTCTGCGTGCTCACGGGGGCCCTGTATGAAATTAGGCTGGTGTACCGGTTTCTTTGGTTTTTCAGTGTATCTTGGGATCTCCTCCTAAGCTCCTGGATAGATTCCAGCCAATTTGGCACACAAGCAGCAAACTTCATGAGAATCAGCACTGTTAATCAACCTCCTAGCTCCTGTAGGAGTGGAGAGAGGGACAATAACGTGTATAGGCTGCCCCACACAACACATATTTTGTGTGGGCATAGTATCAGCCTGCTTTATTACCTGGCAGGTTAGCCGAGAGAGCTAATGCGCTGCATCTTGGATTCAGGTAGGATCGAATCTGCCTGGCAAATTGCCGACGTCGGCCGGTGTGATGGCCAGCCTGGATGTGGTTTTTAGGCGGTTTTCCACACTCCGCCAGGTGAATACGGGCTGGTCCCCACGTCCCACCTCAGTTACACGACACGCAGACATCTGAAGACGTTTGCACTATTCCATGGATTACACAAGACGCAGACAGATGGGGTACACACATTTCGTCCTACAGGGAACAGGGAGACGGCAGGAAGGACATCCGGCCACCCCTTAAAATTAGCCTTGTCAAATCCGTTCTTAACCATGCCGACCCTGCGAAACTGCGGGACTAAGGCACCAGCAAAAGAAAGAAAAGAAAGTATCAGCCTGTTTTATTGACTCCCTTTGCAATGGTGCCTACATTCGGAGGCAAGAAACGTTTTTCCAACCCTCTACATATAGGGGTGCCATGCTGGAGTAGTCTCCACCTGCCTTGTCGCTCTTCTTTGCACAAACATATCAGGGGTAAAAAAGATTTGTAGAATAGTGGAAGATTGCCTTTCAGGGACTATATGTGCAGCTGGGCTCAGCTGGTAGAAGGCGAAGATAGCTAGAGAATGGACAGGAGAGAGGAGGAAGGAGGAGAGGGACCGGGCCAGGGAAAGGAGCAGGAGGATATGAATAGGGAGAGGTGGGAGGAACAGGAGTTTGCAATATATACAGGGTGACAATTATTGAACTATATGCAATAAACGTAAGTTAGTTACAAACTACACTGTGTACCTACTTTATTCAACAAGTAAACGTCACCATAGATATTCGGATTTAGGTTATGACTTTTCGATATGCCTACCATCATTGGCGATAACGTGGCGCAGACGAATACCGAAATTCTGCAAGACCTACTGAAGTGTCAGGGCATCGGGGCATCGAGGCATTCGTTGAGCTCCTGACTGGCTATTTTCAACTCAGCAATGGTTTTGTGGTTGTTGCTGTACACCTTGTCTTTAGTACAGTCCCCACAAAAAGGAGTCGCGTGCTATCAGATCCGGAGAATAAGGCGGCCAGTAGTGGGCCATACCAGTGGCCTCTGGGTACCCCAGAGCCAGACTGCGGTCCCCAAAGTGCTCCTCCAGGACATCAAACATTCTCCTGCTTCGATGGAATTGAGCTCCGTCTTGCATGAACCACATCTTGTCGAAATCAGGGCCACTTTGGATAATGGGAATGAAATTATTTTCCAAAACCTTCATGTACCGCTTGGTAGTCACTGTGCTACCAAGGATTATCGCACCGATTATTCTGTGACTCGACACTGCATACAACACAGTCACCTGTTAAGGGTGAACAGACTTCTTGATCTCGAAATCCGGGTACTCGGTTCCCCAAATGCGCCAGTTTTCCTTATTGACGAACCCATCCAAACAAAAGTGGGCTTCGTCGCTAAACCAAACCACAAAGCGCATGCTAATTCCCATTATGCCCAACAGCCAACGGTGCAGTTTGAACGTCCTAACGCAAACCGTCTTGCATGAACCACATCTTGTCGAAATCAGGGCCACTTTGGATAATGGGAATAAAATCGTCTTCCAAAACCTTCATGTACCGTTCGGTAGTCACTGTGCCATCAAGGATTATCGCACCAATTATTCTGTGATTGGACATTGCACACCACACAGTAGTCACCTGTTAAGGGTGAACAGACTTCTCGATTGCGAAATACGGGTTTTCGGTTCCACCAAATGCGCCAATTTTCCTTATTGACGAACCCATCCAAACGAAAGTGGACTTCGTCGCTAAGCCAAACCACAATGCGCATTCTAATTCCCATCATGCCCAGCGGCCAACGGTGCAGTTTGAGCGTCCTAACGCAAACCGTTCAGAAATTGTGACGATTTTATTTCATATAGTTCAATAATTGTCAGCCTGTACGTTTTGAACTTATTCACGAGTGGAGCCGCCGTGATAAAGCTAGTAATGACATAAACATAAAAATCAAGGGCCTAGAATAGGTTGTTTCAGTTTTCACACATACCAGTTGGGAGCCGATGCCTATGGACAGTGGTGGGCAGGGGCGGGCAAAAGGCTGACGCACTGACATTCAGACAGCTAGGTTACAGTTTATGTCACAGTTCTCCGCCATCCAGGAACACATGGGCAAGATTAACCATGTAGTAAGTGCATGCATGTAACAAGCCTGCCTGGCAGTGCCTACAACCTATGGGGCAGCTTTGGAACAGCCTAGCCTGCAGCGTCTATGAATGATGGTCCTAGAGTGAATTCTATGTTTGGTACAAAATTCACCACAGTGTACTTCTGTTAAAAGCACAGGGCAACGATGATGTACACGCTTTATCATTCCCTGTGACAATAGGCAGGGTGGGCTGTTTGACATCCAGTGCACTGTAGAGCTCGGATATTTTCAGTCAACTCCCATCAAGCTGAGAGTGGTGTGGAGGTGTTCCCTTGTGGCAGAGCTGCCAGTTCCATCATCCAACTTACAACCAATGTATACTTCAAGAGAACCTATTTATTTTGTTTCATGGACAATATGTCCCAAATAAAGACATTAAGGCCAAGAGTGCGTGTATTTATGCATTTTAGGGTGTGTAATAGGTTAAAATCGATCACTTGCTCAACATGTAATGCAGTATAACTGTACCCAGCATCATATTGAAAGCATCTGTACAGTGCACGTAAGAATTAAACTCTAACAAATGGTAACATTCAGCCTCTTTATAGGCCTCCCACAGCTGGAATCGCCATGCGCTATCGTAACACATTACTGTCTTGATGATTTTGCCGGCAGGATTGAATCTAAAAATGCAATTAATACGATTTTTTGTGTTCTGCAAATATGTTTTAGTAATTTATGTGTAAAAAAGAAATGAATAGTTTATTGGATCGGATTAAATGTTAAACATACCACTAGTTCTCAAGAGGGAGAAAAACAAGCAAATAAGACCGTGAATATCACGATATTAGGGAGTACCAAACAAGCTTTTGATTTGTTATTATTGCTGTGGTGTTCACTCTGAAGACTGATTTGATGCAGGTCTGCACATTAGTCTATCCATTGCAAGCGTCTTCAGTTCTGCATTAACTACTGCAGCCTACATCAATTTTAACCTGCCCACTACAGTTGAGCCCTCGTTTCTCTGTAGAGTTTTTGAACCCTACCCCCCCATACACCCACCCACACACACATACAAACACAAACACAAACACACACACACCTCCTTTAACAAATTAATTCCTTGATGTCTCACGATTTGGCCTACCAACTGGTCTCTTCTTTTAGTCACTTTTTATCAAAAATTCTTCTCCTATTCGACTGCATACCTTCTCAAAAGTTACCCGATCTGCACATCTGAAATTCGGTGTTCTTCTCTAATACCACGTTTTAAATGTTTCCATTCTTTTCTTGTGTGAACTGTCAATCGTTCACGTTTCACTTCTGTACTAAACTGCACTCCATGCAATACCTTCAGAAAAAAATTCCTATCGCTTAAAATTATATTTTCTGTTAACAAATTTTTCTTGTTCAGGAAAGCTTTTATCTTAACGCAGTTTCAGGCCTTAGGACAACTTTATTAGGTTATTGTCCACGCTTAATATCCAATCGGAGCCACCACCAGTAATCTGCTGACAGAACCAAAATACTAATGCTAATCCTTGTTAGAATCTGACTTACAGTGAAGGCAAAGAATGTCCTGTATATCTAGCAGAGGACTACGTTATTACAGACCGAGCGAGGTGGCGCAGTGGTTAGACACTGGACTCGCATTCGGGAGGACGACGGTTCAATCCGCGTCCGGCCATCCTGATTTAGGTTTTCCGTGATTTCCCTAAATCGCTCCAGGCAAATGCGGGGATGGTTCCTTTCAAAGGGCACGGCCGACTTCCTTCCACGTCCTTCCCTAATCCGATGAGACCGATGACCTCGCTGTCTGGTCTCCTTCCCCAAAACAACCCCCTCCCCAGCCCCCAACTACGTTATTACAATCTCTCATTACACTAAAGACTATCTCTGATGGCTCAATTTGGACATGACCCTACTCCAGTTCTCCCAGAGAGATTTCTGATAATGTGGACATCTCATATACTGTCAATGAGTTTGTGAACTAAGTCGGTGTTAATTCAAGGCCTAATTTTAGTGACGGACCACTAACCGTATAACGCAACGGTCTATAAAAGTATGATCATTAGTAGGTATTATGTAGCACTTTCGTGGTAAATTCATATGACAGCGTGCACAGATACTGTACATACCATTCAGACATGGTGCTGCGTGGTTTACACAACCAGACAAACTCGACCGACTGCTCTCCTGCAACAAAGAGAAAGAGAATTTGTACAATTATTAAAATTGCCGAATATATTCCTCATCACCAAATTGTATTCAAAACAGAATGGACTGATAACACAAGATAAGAAGCTTTCACATGAGCAACCCACATCATAAAAAATCATACTCACAGAGTATACAGAGGTATGGGAATCTTCCTACACACTTACTCTCGAAGCACTCTAACGACAAAGTCAACTCAGGTTCAAATACACTACTGGCCATTAAAATTGCTACACCACGAAGATGACGTGCTACAGACGCGAAATTTATCCGACAGGAAGAAGACGCTCTGATATGCAAATTATTAGCTTTTCAGAGCATTCACACAAGGTTGGCGCCGGTGGCGACACCTACAACGTGCTCACATGAGGAAATTTCCAACCGATTTCTCATACACAAACAGCAGTTGGCCGGCGTTGCCTGGTGAAACGTTGTTGTGATACCTCGTGTAAGGAGGAGAAATGCGTACCATCACGTTTCCGAATTTGATGAAGGTCGGATTGTAGCCTATCGCGATTGCGGTTGATCGTATCGCGACATTGCTTCTCGCGCTGGTCGAGATCCAATGACTGTTAGCAGAATATGGAATCGGTGGGTTCAGGAGGTAATACGGAACGCCGTGCTGGATCCCAACGGCCTCGTATCACTAGCAGTCGAGAAGACAGGCATCTTATCTGCATGGCTGTAAAGCATCGTGCAGCCACGTCTCGATCCCTGAGTCAACACATGGGGACGTTTGCAAGACAACAACCATCTGCACGAACAGTTCGACGACGTTAGTAGCAGCATGGACTATCAGCTCGGAGACCATGGCTTGCGGTTACCTTTGACGCTGCATCACAGACAGGAGCGCGTGTGATGGTGTACTCAACGACGAACCTGGGTGCACGAAAGGCAAAACGACATTTTTTCGGATGAATCCAGGTACTGTTTACAGCATCATGATGGTCGCATCCGTGTTTGGCGACATCGCGGTGAACGCACATTGGAAGCGTGTATTCGTCATCGCCATACTGGCGTATCACTCGGCGTGATGTAATGGGGTGCCATTGGTTACACGTCTCGGTCACCTCTTGTTCGCATTGACGGCACTTTGAACAGTGGATGTTACATTTCAGATGTGTTACGACCTGTGGCTCTACCCTTCATTCGATCCCTGCGAAACCCTACATTTCAGCACGATAATGCACGACCGCATGCTGCAGGTCCTGTGCGGGCCTTTCTGGATACAGAAAATATTCGACTGTTGCCCTGGCCAGCACATTCTCCAGATCTCTCACCAACTGAAAACGTCTGGCCAATGGTGGCCGAGCATCTGGCTCAGCACAATACGCCAGTCACTACTCTTGATGAACTGTGGTATCGTGTTGAAGCTGCATGGGCAGCTGTACCTGTACACGCCATCCAAGCTCTGTTTGACTCAATGTCCAGGCGTATCAAGGCCACTATTACGGCCAGAGGTGGTTGTTCTGGGTACTGATTTCTCAGGATCTATGCACCCAAATCGCGTGAAAATGTAATCACATGTCAGTTCTAGTATAATATATTTGTCCAATGAATACCCGTTTATCATCTGCATTTCTTCTTGGTGTAGCAATTTTAATGGCCAGTAGTGTATTATCCGATCCGTCATTCTATATTTTGTAAGCCTATCAGCACTCGTAGACGTGTACTACGTGAACAAAAGTGTCTGGACACCTATAAGCGGACATTACTAGGGTGTGTGTCCGCCCTTCGCCTTCTTGACTGCTTGATCTCTGCTCGGGACACTTTCAGTGAAGTGTCTGAATTTCAGTGGAGAAATGGCAGCTTATTCTTCTTCAGGTGCCGAAACCAGAGAAAGGCAATGATGTTGCACGCTGGGGTCTGCAGCGAAGTCGACGTCTGACTCTCCCCAGAGGAGTTCCATTGGGTTCATTACTGGACTCTCGGCAGGTCAGTTCATTTCAGGAATGTTTTTGTCAATAAACAACTGCTTCAAACATACTGCTTTATCACAGGCTGTATTGTCATGCTAATACAAACGCTCACCATCTGCGAAATGTTCCTCATCTGTATGCGGCACATAATGCTGTAAAATCTGTTCATATCTACATTTGCATCTACATGGATACTCTGCAAATCACATGCAAGTACCTGGCAGAGGGTTCATCAAACCACCTTCACAATTCTCTATTATTCCAATCTCGTATAGCGCGCGGAAAGAATGAACACACATATCTTTCCGTACGAGCTCTTATTTCCCTTATTTTATGGTGGTAATCCTTCCTTCCTATGTAGGTTGGTGTTAACAAAATATTTTCTCATTCGGAGGAGAAAGTTGGTGATTGGAATTTCGTGAGAAGATTCCGTCGCAACGAAAAACGCCTTTCTTTTAATGATTTCCAACCCAAATCCTGTATCATTTCTGTGACACTCTCTCCCATATTTCGCGATCATACAAAACGTGCTGCCTTTCTTTGAACTTTTTCGATATATTCCGTCTGTCCTACCTGGTAATGATCCCATACCACGCAGCAGTATTCTAAATGGGGACGGACAAGCGTAATGTAGACAGTCTCCTTAGTAGGTCTGTTACATTTTCTAAGTGTCCTGGCAATAAAACGCAGTCTTTGGTTAGCCTTCTCCACAACATTTTCTGTGTGTTCCTTCCAATTTAAGTTGTTCGTAATTGTAATACCTAGGTATTTAGTTGAATTTACGGCTTTTACATTAGACTGATTTATCGTGTAACCGAAGTTTAACGAGTTCCTTTTAGCACTCATGTGGATGACCTCACACTTTTCGTTATTTAGGGTCAACTGCCACTTTTCGCACCGTTCATATATCTTTTCTAAATCGTTTTACAGTTTGTTCTGATCTTCTGATGTCTTTATTAGTCGATAAACGACAGCGCCATCTGCAAAAAACCGAAGACGGCTGCTCAGATTGTCTCCAAAATCGTTTATATAGATAAGGAACAGCAAAGGGCCTATAACACGCCAGAAATCACATCTGTTGTACTCGATGACTTTCCGTCAGTTATTACAAACTGTGACCTCTCTGACAGGAAATCACAAATCCAGTCACATAACTGAGACGATATTTCATAAGCACGCAATTTCACTACGAGCCGCATGTGTGGTACAGTGTCAAAAGCCTTCCGGAAATCAATAAATACGGAATCGATCTGAAATCCCTTGTCAATAGCACTCAACACTTCATGTGAATAAGGAATAGGCCCATGTTGACTGTGTGTCAGTAGACCGTTTTCTTCGAGGTAATTCATAATGTTCGAACACAATATATGTTCTAAAATACTGCTGCATATCGACGTTAACGATATGGGCCTGTAATTTAGTGGATTACTCCTACTACCTTTCTTGAATACTGGCGTGAACTGTGCAACTTTCCAGTCCTTGGGTACGGATCTTTCGTCGAGCGAGCGGTTGTATATGATTGTTAAGTATGGAGCTAATGCATCAGCATACTCCGAAAGGAACCTAATTGGTATACAGTCTGAACCAGAAAACTTGCTTTTGTTAAGTGAATTAATTTGCTTCACTACTCAGAGGATATTTACTTCTACTTCATGTTGGCAGCTGTTCTGCATATTCACATCGAAGAGGTTTGAGTTCTGAAAGGTCGCTGGAACCGTATAGTTTCATTTATTTATACCCTTTGGCATTAGCGTTTTTCTAAGCCATGAGAAACACCCGCTCATACCGTAACACCACGTCCTTCATAGTTCGCTGTTGGCACTACGCATGACGGCAGGTAACGTTCTCTAGGCATTCGTCAAGCCAAATCCCTTCGATCGGACTGTCATAGGGTACAGCGTGAATCATCACTCCTAATCACTCCACTGTCCAATGGCTTCACTTTTTGCGCTACCTCAAGAGTCGCTACAGAAATAAATAGCTTAAGAGGAGGTGCTTCATCATGGTAACCAATTCTTTTTAACTGCTTTGCCCAGTCATCGTACTAACTGGACTTCTGGTAGCACTTTGGTAATCAAGAATGATTCCTTCCGCTGATTTCACGTGACTTTTATAACCACCCTCCCCTATGCTCGACAATCCTTGAGCCAGTATATGAGATGTGCCTCGGTTTAGCTGCGGTTGTTCGTTGTCGTTTCCACTTAACAGTTACATCACCAACAGTCGACTTGGGCAGCTTTATAAGTGCTGAAATGTCGTTGATGGATTTGATACGCAGGTGACAGCTAATGACTAATCCATGTTGAAGTCACTCAGCTCTCCTAACCAACCCATACTGCTGTTACTATTTTCCACTGGCAACACTCCCCACCACCTTTAATAATGACAGGTCCACCTGTCGTGATATGTAGCGGTCAGTTCCACATTTCACAAGGGTGTCCAGGTGCTTTTGATCAGATACTGAACTATTACATGCTTTGCAGTTATCCTCAGTGCTAATTTTTGTTTAAGATATTTGGTAATGAATCGCTATAATGTAACTACGTAAGTTGTCAGACTTACATTCTGTACTTCACTGGGTAGATAGGCAGGTGCTCAAATATTTTTATGGGTAAATAGCTCAATTTTTTATCTGTCACACTAAGGCTGACTAAGTTTCCTAACAACATCACAGCCCTTAGAAGGATTAGCTGCGGCTACCCGACTCACCAAGTGGAAAGAAAGATGTCAACACCTGTCAAACTGGATGACACCACAAGAATCCCTGCCGGCTGGACACATGGAGAAGTGGATCATCTGGAAGTCCTTGAACAGACTACGGACCGAAGTTGCAAGATCGAGGGACAATCTCCTTAAATGGAACTTCCAACTGCCAAATGCCAACACAACACTGTGCGAATGCGGTGAATTGCAGGCAACCTGGCATCTCTTCAAATGTAACTTATGCCCAACCAGCTGTAGCATGAAGGACTTAACGTCTGCAGCACCCAATGCTATCAAAGTTGTCCAATTATGGGTGAATACTGTATAGTTTTCTTTCTGTGTATTGTATATGTGTTCATTTTAGTGTATCTCTGGCATGAACAAAGAAAAGAAAGGCTGACTAAAGAGTAGTGTAAATCATTTAACCTTTTAGTGTTATGAACGTTACTGTAGTTCTCAAAATAACATTCAATGCTGACGAAAAAGTTTATAAGAGAGTAAATGTACTGTGCAGCATTTATCACTGTGATGTACATGTGCATACTGAAGCGACGAATGAAAATTTGTACCAAAGCCGAGATTTGAACCAGCGTCTTCTGCTCACTAGGCATATGCGCTAACCAGTACGCCATCTTGGCACAGGAGCTTTGCACAACTGCACAGAGTACCCCAGCATGCCTCCGCCTTCAGTCCAAATTTCCACTGAAGACTCAGTCCAATTAGGAGGAAGACGTGCTAGGGCAGTCTGAACAGTTTACAAAGTCACCGTGCCAGGCATTGTAGCGGTTAGCACATGTATCTAGTGAGCAGGAAACCCGGATTTCAATCCTGCCCTTGGTAAAAATTTTCATTCGTCGCTTCAATCTGCATATTCACATTGAAGAGGTTTGAATCTTGAAAGGTCGCTGGAACCGTATAGTTTCATTTATTTATCACTCTGCCCATCTTCTCAAAGTAATAAGTACAAGACGCTCTGAAGTGAACATGATATTTTATCATTATTGCACGCTTCTGTGGAACAAAATCTTTCTTTCTCAGTGAACAGTTACCCCAGAACGTTGTCAAAGCATTACTAAATGAAAATAGAAAAAGTAAGCAGCTTTTTGACATATTCAGTGTGATATTGTCTGAGTGAGTAAGATGCAATAATATAGTGGGCCAAGTGAAGTGATATAGAGAGTTTGAGTGTTCGCCAAGCCAAATATGTGTCTATGCATCCTGTGTGTCTGTGAACACGGCTGTTGTTGATGGTTCCTTTGAAAGGGCGTGGCTGACTTCCTTCACCATCCTTCCCTAATCTGAAGGGACCGATGACCTCGCTGTTTGGTCCCCTCCACCCAAATCAACCAACCAGCGGCTGTTGTTGTATTGGAAGACGGGAATGTCCACAGCAGGCTCAGTATGAAGACGTAGAAGAAATGGAAATACTTGTTTAGTGAAATTGTTGAAATAAACGTCGTGGTTCCTGTTTATGGTGATCTGTCCTGAACTACACCTTCCTCAAATTGCAGGTTAAGTATCTTAATGAACAGCCGGTGCACTCGAAGACTTGTATTATTTGAAAATAGGTAAAACCACGATTCGTTCGGCTACAGCTCAGCTTCCAGTCAGCGACTGTCCAATTTCTGTGTTGTTTGAGCTGCTGAAGATATGAAGCTTTACATGCCGCTGTAAGTTACTATCTTTAACGAGGTACCCGATGCAAATGTCACTCTGTTCTCTTGGAAACTGGTTGATATGGAACTAAATTCACTGACAGCACCAATTCTTGTCCAGTTTATAATAGATTGTCATCAACAAGGAGTAACCCTCGTCTCCAGTTCCTGTCGATTAGGATCTTTACACCAACACTGTTCTCATACCATATTACATTACTGTGAGCGGTCCCCTTTCCTTGTAGACACATCAGCAAATTGGGCTACTTCCAATACAGTGTGATCATGGGCATGTCCAAACACGAAGGCTCCTTTCTGCCATTCTGTCACTTCCGCACGTCGATCCATGTCACTGTGCTGAATCCATACTACCGACTGGCTCACACGCACAAACCACTCAACTACCGTGACTTGCGGCAGCGTAGGAGGGTCATATGACTGCGGGTAACGGTTCCGTTCCACCTATAGAGCTCCAAAGAAAACAGAGTGCTCTTTTAAGAGTTCTCTATCGTACACGATACTGTACATGTAAACTCAAAGAGCCAAGGAGGGAACATAAGCCGACACCCACGAGGCTGAGAGTGTACGGCGTTCGTCATAAGAACAAATACGATGTAAACATTACACTATGTATTCTACCGCGTTTCCTTAAATCGCATTGGATTTCGTTTCACATGCACTCCGTCAAGCACGATAATACACTGAGGTGAGAAAAGTCATCAGATATCTCCTAATATCGTGTCGGACCTCCTTTTGTCCAATGCAGATCAGTAACTCGACGTGGCATGGACTCACCAAGACGTAGGTAGTACCTGCAGAAATATTAAGCCATGCTGGAGTTTGTGCACCTCTCGATTATGTCCCACAAATATTCAATGGGATTCATGCCGTACGATCGAGCTGGCCAGATCGTTCGCTAGAATAGTCCAGAATTTTCTTCAAACCAATTGTGAGCAATCGTGGCCCGGTGACATGACGCATCGGAAACACGAAGTCTATGAATGGCTGCAAATGGTCCCCAAGTAGCCGAACAAAATCATTTCCAGTTGATGATTGGTTCAGTTGGACCAGAGGACCCAGTCCACTACATGTAAACACAGCCCACATCATTATGGAGCCATCACCGGCTTACACAGTGCCTTATTAACAACTTGGCTTCCGTGGCTTCGTAGGGTCTGCGCCAGACTGGAACCCTACCATCAGCTCTTATCAGCTGAAATTGGGTCTCATCTGACCAGGCCACAGTTTTCCAGCAGTCTAGGGTCTAGGATCACGACTACAGGCGCTGCAAGCGATATGCTGTTAGCAAAGGCACTCTCGTCGGTCGTCCGCTGGCGTAGTCCATTATCACTAAATTTCGCTGCACTGTCCTAACGAATAGAGTCATCGTACGTCCCACATTGATTTCTACGGTTATTTCAAACAGAGCTGCTTGTCTGTTAGCACTGACAACTCTACGCTAACGTCGCTGCCTTCGGTCGTTAAGCGAAGGCCACTGCGTTGTGCGTGGTGAAAGGTAATGCCTGAAATTTTGGTATTCTCCACGCATTCCAGAGACTGTGGATCTCGGAATATTGAATTCCCTGACGATTTCCGAAATGGAATGTCCCATGCGTCTAGCTCCAAGTAACATTCCGCGTTGAAAGTCTGTTAATTCCCGCAGTGCGCCAATGATCACGTTGGGAATATTTTCACATGAATCACCTAAGTACAGATGACAGCTCCGCCAACACCCTGTGTACGCGATATTACCGCCATCTACACTAATGGGCCAAAACATTATGACCAACTCATTAACAGCTTCTTTGTCCGTCTTTAGAACTAAATGCATTAGTGATTCTGCGTATCAGGGATCCGACAGTTTGTTGGTAGATTTTTGGAGGTATGTGGCATTAGATGTCTACGCACAAGTCTCATATAATTCCCGTAAATAGCAGGCCGCTGATTAGCGTAAGCGGTGATGGCACCCGATAGCGCCCCAGATGAGTTCCGTAGGATTTACATGAATCAATGATATCAACGTGAGTTCACTACAATGCTCCTCAAACAATGACACGGATCAATATATTGCGGAAAAATGCCATCAAGAATCAAGCATGAAGGAATGCAGGTGGTCTGCAATTGCCAGCCTGTCTTCGATTACTACCACAGATCCTATGTAAGCGCGGGAAAACGTCTCGCATAGCATAATACTGCTCCCATCATGCTGCGTGCGTGAGGTACTGCACGTTTTGAGCCGCCGTTCACCTCGATGACGGCGTTTGTGGAGACACAAGCGACCTAGTGTAGCAAAAATATGGTTCACCGGAATAGCCGACACGTTCACATTGATCGGCGGTCGAATCCCGATGGCCCCGTGCCCACTGCAATCGTAACTGAAGATGTCATTGGGTCAACATGTCAACACGTAGGGGTGGTGGTCTGCCGCGGAGCTCCATGTTCAACAATGTACGGTGAACGGTATGCTCCGAAACACTTGTGCGTGCACCAGTATTGTGTTTCGGCAGGGATGCTACAGATCACCATCCATCCTACTTCACAGAGCATAAAAACCTCCGAACCCCACGTCGTGGACGTCCAACTATTTAGAGCCTTCTTGTAGTTTCACAGTCCTTCTACCTCTTTCTGTAAATGCTCACGACAGTAGCACGTGAACATTCGACCAGCTTCGCCGTGTTCGAGATACTACATTACCGGCCATTAAAATTGCTACACCAAGAAGAAATGAAGATGATAAACGGGTATTCATTGGACATATATATAATACTAGAATTGACATGAGATTACATTTTCACGCAATTTGGGTGCATAGATCCTGAGAAATCAGTACCCAGAACAACCACCTCTGGCCGTAATAACGGCCTGTGCATTGAGTCAAACAGAGCTTGGATGGCGTGTACATGTACAGCTGCCCATGCAGCTTCAACACGATACCACAGTTCATCAAGAGTAGTGACTGGCGTATTGTGACGAGCCAGTTGCTCGGGCACCATTGACCAGACGTTTTCAATTGGTGAGAGATCTGGAGAATGTGCTGGCCAGGTCAACAGTCGTACATTTTCTGTATGCAGAAAGGCCCGTACAGGACCTGCAACATGCGGTCGAGTATTATCGTGCTGAAATGTATGGTTTCACAGGGATCGAATGAAGGGTAGAGCCACAGGTCGTAACACATCTGAAACGTAACGTCCACTGTTCAAAGTGCCGTCAATACGAACAAGAGGTGACCGAGACTTGTAACTAATGGCAACCCATACCATCACGCCGAGTGATACGCCAGTATGGCGATGACGAACACACGCTTCCAATGTGCGTTTACCGCGATGTCGCCAAACACGGATGCGACCATCATGATGCTGTAAACAGTACCTGGATTCATCCGAAAAAATGACGTTTTGCCATTCGTGCACCCAGGTTCGTCGTCGAGTACACCATCGCAGGCACTCCTGCCAGTGATTCAGCGTCAAGGGTAACCGCAGCCATGGTCTCCGAGCTTATGGTCCATGCTGCTGCAAACGTCGTCGAACTGTTCGTGCAGATGGTTGTTGTCTTGCAAACGTCCCCATCTGTTGACTCAGGGATCGAGACGTGGCTGCACGATCCGTTCCAGTTATGCGGATAAGATGCCTGTCATCTCGACTGCTAGCGACACGAGGCCGTTGGGATCCAGCACGGCGTTCCGTATTACCCTCCTGAACCCACCGATTCCATATTCTGCTAACAGTCATTGGATCTCGACCAGCGCGAGAACCAATGTCGCGATACGATCAACCGCAATCGCGATAGGCTACAATCCGACCTTCATCAAATTCGGAAACGTGATGGTACGCATTTCTCCTCCTTACACGAGGTATCACAACAACGTTTCACCAGGCAACGCCGGTCAACTGCTGTTTGTGTATGAGAAATCGGTTGGGAACTTTCCTCATGTCAGCACGTTGTAGGTGTCGCCACCGGCGCCAACCTTGTGTGAATGCTCTGAAAAGCTAACCATTTGCATATCACAGCATCTTCTTCCTGTCGATTAAATTTCGCGTCTGTAGCACGTCATCTTCGTGGTGTAGCAATTTTAATGGCCAGTAGTGTAGTTCACAGGCTCTGCGTAATAATAATCTTCCCTTTGTCATAGTCGCTTATCACAATGGATTTCCCCATTTCCAGCCCATATTTTCACTAGGGTGATCCGCCGTCCGTATATGCTCCGCTCACATACTTTTGTCACTGCGTCGCGTGCTCGCAACGCTACCAGGCGGCATCCAACGTCAGGATGGGCAGTGCTCTTAATGATTTGGCTTATCAATGTATGTATGTATGTGCATATCGCTATCCCGTGACTTCTGTCGTCTCCGTGTAAGGATACGTTTTATACCGTGCGTTACGCCCACATCGACTCAGCGGTAATATGGGACAACAGCTTTACCGACTCATTTAACTTGGAAAGCAGTGGCCAGCCAGCTGGCAATGATGTGGGCGGTTGCAGTTAAGACGTCAAAAGAGACGAGCAGAAAAACAACATAGCTTCGTATGTCATCCAGTTTTAAACCAGAATAAAATAATATTCGGCGAAACTTCAATAATAAGGCACGCTTCTTAGGGAAACAGACGGAAAGCATAACATGCTCTCGCTCTTAGCTAACATACTATTGTAATTACAAACAAGATTGAAGAAAATTCCTAATTTAAACACAGGATATTTTTTCTGAGCCAGCCATGTGTGACGCAGAAGCGTGTTACAGGGATTTTACCATACAGTTAAATACTGAAGCCACTGAATGTATTACCTACAGCACTCATCTGGCAATCCCTGCACTTCTTCCATATGTCATTCCGATAAATATACTTGAGTACTGGAAGTGTCATCTGTTACGATTATAACGAGTCGATCATCAATAGAACATGCGAAGCCGTCTAAGCGCCACATTTTCCCTTGTTTTGATGTGGCGTTCTGTATACCAACAGCGTTCAGCGGTGACGTGAGACAAAGCTTTGTCCATCAGTTCCAGTAGAAAAATTTGGAAATTTGTGTTAAGTTCTATGGGACCAAATTGCTGAGGTCATCGGTCCCTAGGTCTACACACTACTTAATCTAACTGAAATTAACTTACGTTAAGGACAACACACACACACACACACACACACACACACACACACACACACACACACATGCCCAAGGGAGGACTCGAACCTCCGACGACGGGTCAGTGCCAGTAGATATGGCAGCTTAAATCTCTTGTAATTTCTCATGGTAAATTCCTTAAACGGCTCCAGATTAGTTATATAGGGTTCATATTGCAGTGGTACGGTGGCACCCGTAAAAATCCTGCATTTGTATGGTGTTCTCGATGTCGTGAAAATTGTTTTCGTTTCTAAGTTGCTAATCACTTTGGCTCATGTGAAACTACATCTGTGGCATAAACCAAAGATCGTAAGCCCAGCAAAGAATATTTGATTTTTCGTATGCGTCTCACAAATGTAATTTGCAATGTTTTCTTAATTCGAAATATCTCTTCTTACGATCTATAAGATATCAATTATTAAAAATTTATATTTGCAGAAAAAACTGGAATTTTGCAAGCAATATATAATTAGTAATAAGAAGACGTGTATTTTTAATAAAAATTATGATTACACATGTCTTAATTAGCACATATTTCATTAATTTTATATTTAAATGACGTAAGTATTCGAACTGAACGAAGAAAATCGAAGAAAAGACCAAAGTGAGATTCGAACCAGCGATCCACAGAATACCCGATCACCATTCTCCAATGCAACCAATTCACTCACGCATTTCGTTTTCAAAATATACCTCAACTCTAACAAATAAAGTTCCTCGGGAAAGTTCACAGTCGATTTTCTCTGTAAACTTGCGAAAACATTTTAAGTACAACCTGTTCCTCGCCACTTTTTAACGGTGTTCCACGTACGTATCTCACGACGGAGCAGGACGCACCGTTAGCTATTTTCACAGTACGTATTAACAGGGCGACAATCAGAGCACAGCTAGCCTTTACATAAACTGAGACTGTACACGATTTTTGGAATAAAAACTACATAGCTAAAGTATGATTAAGGGAAGTTCAATAGCTGTTCTGACTCGTTGGTGCTTGACGTGACTTGTGGCTCCACAATTAACGAGCGAGATGCTGCTTTTGCGTTGTGTTCCTCCCAGCATAGCAGTCTGATAGCCAAGTGGCTGGGACAAACGGCCCTAAATTCTGTGTGTCCTTGGGTACACTCTGGTCATAGCTAACATTTGTTTCCGTTTCTCCAAATGGAAGTTTCATCTGAATCCATGTGGCAGCAACTCAGTGAGAGAACACGCTGAAGATACCGTAATAACTCTGTGTTAGAACCACACTGGCGTAAGCTAGTAGGACCACACTAGCCCTAATTGCGACGAAATGCAGTCTGTTTTATTATGCCGTAAATGACATTTCAATCCCTGTTGCCGTGCTTGCAGAAAATAATAATGGATTAAAGAGGGTCTGCCTTTTTACAAGATCACAATTTTTGTTTAATATCCAAATATGGTTCAGCACGCTTGTGACATCCGAAGTGGATTGTTCCTGAAATATATACATAGACATCCGAAATGGATTGTTCCTGAAATATATACATAGATTTTTGTGTAGGATAGGAATATGTTACATCAGACTTTTTGTTGTTTAAATTACATATGTAGTTACAATTTTTTACATTTTATTTAGCTCGTGGCAGGCAACCGAAATCAACAAATGGTCTAAATTAATGCAACATGTCATCTGAAACGTCTGCACTGAATTTTTGTTTAGCGTGGCAAACACCCACTTTTGGCAATGGTAAGCGTACAAAAAGGAGCATATGTCACTATTTCACCGGAATACGTATTTTAAAAGTTGTACTCTAAACAAAAATCCGGTTCAGACGTTGCCTTAATATCCCTGTGTCGCAGATGACATGATGTTTTAATTTAGACTTGTGGCTGGCATCCGTTGGCAGCCACATAAGGAAAAAAATTAAATTAAATAAATTATGTAATGCCAACGGATGCCAGCCACATAATGTAAAAAAAGTTAAATTAAATAAATTATATAATTTAAATAACAACAAAAAATCTATATGTAACATATTTCTAACCAATGTGAAATTGTATATATATACACACACACATCAAAAAAAGTTTTGCATCACCCGTGTTCCCAGAACTCCTGAAGATAGACGTTGACTGAGGATATTTTATCACAGACACAGTCCCTTTGACTGTTCGGAGATGTCACTATACCCGCCCAAAGATGTAAACAACCGTGCATGAGCAGCGCCTATTAGACGGAGGGGGTCCGACAGCTGATAAGTTCCAGTCATTCCACCAGGAAGGAGGTACACGGCTCGTGTCGTCTGTAGTTCAACCATGACTAGACGGTCAGTATCGCGGTTCGATAGCGTCCGCATTGTTACTTTGTTCCAGGAAGGTCTCTCAAAAAGGGAAGTGTCCAGGCGTCTCGGAGTGAACCAAAACGATGTTGTTCGGACATTGAGGAGATACAGGGAGACAGGAACTGTCTATGACATGCCTCGCTCAGGCCGCCCAAGGGCTACTACTGCAGTGGATGACCGCTACCTACATACACTCCTGGAAATGGAAAAAAGAACGCATTGACATCGGTGTGTCAGACCCACCATACTTGCTCCGGACACTGCGAGAGGGCTGTACAAGCAATGATCACACGCACGGCACAGCGGACACACCAGGAACCGCGGTGTTGGCCGTCGAATGGCGCTAGCTGCGCAGCATTTGTGCACCGCCGCCGTCAGTATCAGCCAGTTTGCCGTGGCATACGGAGCTCCATCGCAGTCTTTAACACTGGTAGCATGCCGCGACAGCGTGGACGTGAACCGTATGTGCAGTTGACGGACTTTGAGCGAGGGCGTATAGTGGGCATGCGGGAGGCCGGGTGGACGTACCGCCGAATTGCTCAACACGTGGGGCGTGAGGTCTCCACAGTACATCGATGTTGTCGCCAGTGGTCGGAGGAAAGGTGCACGTGCCCGTCGACCTGGGACCGGACCGCAGCGACGCACGGATGCACGCCAAGACCGTAGGATCCTACGCAGTGCCGTAGGGGACCGCACCGCCACTTCCCAGCAAATTAGGGACACTGTTGCTCCTGGGGTATCGGCGAGGACCATTCGCAACCGTCTCCATGAAGCTGGGCTACGGTCCCGCACACCGTTAGGCCGTCTTCCGCTCACGCCCCAACATCGTGCAGCCCGCCTCCAGTGGTGTCGCGACAGGCGTGAATGGAGGGACGAATGGAGACGTGTCGTCTTCAGCGAGGAGAGTCGCTTCTGCCTTGGTGCCAATGATGGTCGTACGCGTGTTTGGCGCCGTGCAGGTGAACGCCACAATCAGGACTGCATACGACCGAGGCACACAGGGCCAACACCCGGCATCATGGTGTGGGGAGCGATCTCCTACACTGGCCGTACACCACTGGTGATCGTCGAGGGGACACTGAATAGTGCACGGTACATCCAAACCGTCATCGAACCCATCGTTCTACCATTCCTAGACCGGCAAGGGAACTTGCTGTTCCAACAGGACAATGCACGTCCGCATGTATCCCGTGCCACCCAACGTGCTCTAGTTGGTGTAAGTCAACTACCCTGGCCAGCAAGATCTCCGGATCTGTCCCCCATTGAGCATGTTTGGGACTGGATGAAGCGTCGTCTCACGCGGTCTGCACGTCCAGCACGAACGCTGGTCCAACTGAGGCGCCAGGTGGAAATGGCATGGCAAGCCGTTCCACAGGACTACATCCAGCATCTCTACGATCGTCTCCATGGGAGAATAGCAGCCTGCATTGCTGCGAAAGGTGGATATACACTGTACTAGTGCCGACATTGTGCATGCCCTGTTGCCTGTGTCTATGTGCCTGTGGTTCTGTCAGTGTGATCATGTGATGTATCTGACCCCAGGAATGTGTCAATAAAGTTTCCCCTTCCTGGGACAATGAATTCACGGTGTTCTTATTTCAATTTCCAGGAGTGTATTATGGCTCGGAGGAACCCTGACAGCAACGCCACCATATTGAATAACGCTTTTTGTGCAGCCACAGGACGTCGTGTTACGACTCAAACTGAATGCAATAGGCTGCATGATGCGCAACTTCACTCCCGACGTCCATGGCGAGGTCCATCTTCGCAACCACGGCACCAAGCAGCGCGATACAGATGAGCCCAACAACATGCCGAATGGACTGCTCAGGATTGGCATCACGTTCTCTTCACCAATGAGTGTCGCATATGCCTTCAATCAGACAATCGTCGGAGACGTCTTTGGAGGTAACCCCGTCAGGCTGAACGCCTTAGACACACTGTCCAGTGAGTGCAGCAAGGTGGAGGTTCCCTGCTGTTTTGGGGTGGTATTATGTGGGGCCGACGTACGCCGCTGGTGGTCATGGAAGCCGCCGTAACGACTGTATGATGATACGTGAGTCCATTGTCATGGACGACAATTCGCGCCCCCATCGTGCACATCTTGTGAATGACTTCCTTCAGGATAACGACATCGATTGACTGCAGTAGCCAGCACGGTGTCCAGACGTGAACCCTATCGAACATACCTGGGATAGATGGAAAAGGGTTGTTTATGGACGACGCGACCCACCAACCACTCTGAGGGATCTACGCCGAATCGCCGTTGAGGAGAGGGACAATCTGGACCAATAGTGTCTTGATGAACATGTGGCTAGTATGCCACAACGAATACAGGCGTGCACCAATGAGCAGTAAAAAGGGCAGAAATGATGTTTATGTTGATCTCTATTCCAATTTTCTGTACAAGCCCCGGAACTCTCGGAACCGAGGTGATGCAAAACTTTTTTTGGTGTGTGTATTTCAGGACCAATAGAAGGAAAAAACCACTGATGATGCCACAACTGTTGTGAAACTCGTATTAAACAAAACAAGAATTGTATTATTGCCAAAAGGCGGAACCTCTTGAATGCAGTCTTTTCGCTGTTGTAATGTAGCGCTATTCTATGCTATTTCTTCGTTCGTGTTTCTTTTACCATCGATCAGACGCTCACTTGCGCATACTTGCACTTATCAAGACATAAAATAGGAATAGCCCTGGTAGCAATCGTATAGAGCGGGCATAAATCAGAAACGCGTTCGCAATTGTATCTGATTTTACCCAGAATACGAGGGCTATTCGGAAAGTAAGGTCCGATCGGTCACGAAATGGAAACCACTGTGAAAATCAAAAATGTTTTATTTGCAACAGATAGCTACACCTTCTAGCTACTTCTCTACATAGTCACCTCTCCGACTTAGACATTTGTCGTAGCGTTGTACCAACGTTCCAATACCCTCGTCATTGAAAGCATCCGCCTGTGCGTGCCGCCAATCATATGCCCTGGACTCCAGCTCGTTGTCTGTGCCAAAATGGTTTTTTTTTCATATCCAGCGGTTTATGTGAGCATAGATAAGAGAGGGGGTGCAAATTACGGGCTGTATTATGGGTGTCAAACACTTCCTATTCTAAAACGCCGCAGGATCATCTTCATTGCCCCTGCTGAGTACATCCGAGACCTGTCATCAAGAAGGAAAAGCATGACAATTGTGTTATGTGGGCTGCATGACATCAGGTGAAATCTCACACCAGGCCCACATACTTGGCGGGAGACACTATTTTCTAGGCATCTTTACGAGGTCACTGTGTTCTCAGAACTGAAAATAGCGACATCATGTGATCAGCGAGAACACTAGAGATACTGCCCAACACATCTGTGCAAAGCTTGATCGGATGTTCACTGTGGTTTCCTTTTCGCGCCCGATTGGTCCTTACTTTCCGAAAAGGCCTCGTAGATGATGAGTTCTTAAAGTATTTGTGTTGTGTACATTATTTCGAGATTGTCCTTTAATGCTGTCTCTGTTTCAACACAGTTAGATTCGATCTCAGCAGCCCAGAAGCAAAATAAGAAGAAATGGAGATTTTGTTCGCGTTATAAGTTCCCTTTACAGTTACCTTTCTGCTGGAAATTGAAAGCCCACGACCCTCTGCGATGTCTCTCTATACGGTACCATACTTACAAGGCCAAATAACGGTGTGGAAATTACCTTACGTTAACGAGAGATCAATTTAGTTGTTTTAAAGAAATGCGTGCTTGCATGGAATACAAACGTTTATGGCATTGACTCATCCCCTCTTTGTGCCGTTTCGTTAGATTGAACTACCACGAAATGACCACCGCTACGAGCTTCTGCCGGTGCCGTAGGGTCAGATGAGAACGGCATCAACACGCGGTGAGTGGTAACATTGCGACTCTTTCAGTTTTTCAGTCAAGCAGCACCGACCTCACAGGTAAGCAACGGTTACCAGACTTCAGTAAGCGGGCGACTAGGCTGCAGATTTAGAATCGAGCAGGTATGCTTAATTTCTGCTCACAATTGTAAACGTATATGTGGTAGGAAATGTAGTCTGGTCTACACTGACAGAGATTACCGAAACACGAAACCAGCTGGAGGATGAGCGGGCAGGCGGTGATCAGGTTTGCTCGCTCGCGCTGCAGTACACACAGTGGCTACCGAGAAATCGATTGGCGGCGGCTATATCGGGTTATTCGCGTGCTGGAAAATTCATGCACCGCTGCCGCCGCTACAGAGCGTATTTCACGTATTGAACAGCGCTCCGGCGTCCGGAGAGCCGAGAGCTCTGGGCTGTCTGTACATTCGGCCCAAACTCTGTACAACAGATGGGATTGCTCATCCTTGCCAGGCACAGTCACTGCATCATCGGATATCCATCTTTTCTTTTACGTGATACTCAATCTAAGTCTATTTTAGACCCACAAATTCAGAGGTTGACGCTTCACGTAATCCGGCCTGTGATTTTCTTCTATCGCATATCGCTTACAGAACCTTTGGCAATGATAAGTCTACGTTCAAAATAGTACGGATCTAGATAATCCTGAACAAAGTCTGAAATAGAGACAGAAACTGACGCTACATACGAGATTGTTTGGAGACGAATCAGTATCAACAGTGGGCATAAATTTATAATCGAATTCTTCTGTCCACCACCAGACTCACCCCAATATGGAACCGAAAACTGTAGAAAAAACCATCAGCCCACTAGTACACGTGTTCCTCAATCATATTGTCACCTTTAGAGATTTTAAACATCCAAAGACAGGTTGGAAAATTTTATACTTTTATAAATGATGAGTGTTACAAAACACCTGTTAAACGTTACCAAATGTATTCACTGATAACTGCTTAGAACGAGCACTTCAGAAGCCTTCTCAAGACTAAATATACAGAGTGTCTCAGGAACGTTGCGCCAAACTTCGAGGGGTTGTTGAGAGTGTCTTCAGGAACAGATGAACTATAAGAACTCGTGTCCAGAAATTTCATCTAACCATGCTACAAAGCTTCGAAGTTAAAAGTGCCGGCGCCTGCCATGAGGCCACCCCTTCAGCAGCAAATGTGACTTTATAGATTGACGGACCATAGGCAGAACATCTCGCAATATCGTTTGTTATTCAGTGATCACAACTGATTGCCACGAACGGTGGTGGAGAAGATGGAGCAAGCCGCTACATAGATAGGCCTTGTCTCCTACAAATACGATGCTCTTTTGCCACGGTGGACGACGGTTTTGGACATGGGTTTCCATGTACAGTTCATTTTTCTCCTATATACCGAAAAACATTGGGGATTTTAGAAGGTTCCAGGAGAAAAAACTGTCATCCACCAAGGCAACATAGCCTCACATTTATAGAAGACAAGGCCTCTTTTACACATCAGCTAGCTCCATCCTTTCCACTGGCGTTCGTGGCAACAGTCGCGATCACTGAATAACAAGCAACATTGCGAGACATTCTGCTATGGTCCATCAGCATACAAAGTCACGTTTGCTGCCGAAGGGGTGGCCTAGTGACTGGCGCCAGCGCTTTTAACTTCAGCACTCTGTAGCGGCGTTGGATGACGTTTCCAGTCATGGCTTCCTATCCTCGATTTGTTCCTCAAGACACCCGCTACAACCCTTCGAAGTTTGTCACAACATTGCTAGGACACTATGTATCAGATCTAATGGCAACAAACAGACCTCACCTCCTTGAGGATATCCATGCTGGATCTGATATCAGCGACAATTTGGCAGTTGTAGTAACAATGATTACCAAAGTACAAAGGGCAACTGAAACAAGTAGTGAGACATATGTATTTTGACCATACAATTATGTACCAAGGCCAAAATCTTTCCTACGTCAATAGGTGATGGGCAATGTAGTGCTCACAATGCAAAGTTTTTCATTTGTGAGTGCATTACATGTTCAGTACACTACATAAAAAGGCAGACATGTCGTCTCTCAAAAACAAAATTGAATAATTATAGTTGGGTAGCAGCATGTAGAAGCACTTCAAATGGCTCTAAACACTATGGGACTTAACATCTGAGGTCATCGTTCCCCTCGACTGAGAACTACTTAAACCTAATTAACCTAAGGACACCATATACATCCATGCCCGAGGCAGGATTCGAAACTGCGACTGTAGCAGCAGCACGTTTCCAGACTGAAGCGCCTGGAACCGCTCGGCCACAGCGGCCGGCCGTAGAAGAACTGTCTCTCAAGTTTAATATACAGGGTGGTCCATTGACAGTGACTGGGCCAAATATCTCACGAAATAAGCATCAAACGAAAAAAATACAAAGAACGAAACTTGTCTAGCTTGAAGGGAGAAACCAGATGGCGCTATGGTTGGCCCGCTAGATGGCGCTGCCATAGGTCAAACGGATATCAACTGCGCTTTTTTAAATAGGAGCCCCCATTTTTGTTACATATTCGTGTAGTACGTAAAGAAATATGAATGTTTCAGTTGTACCACTTTTTTCGCTTTGAGACAGATGGCGCTGTAATAGTCACAAACGTATAAGTACGTCGTATCACGTAACATTCCGCCAGAGCGGAGGGTATTTACTTCGTGCTACATAACCCATGTTAAAATGGACCGTTTACCAATTGCGGAAAAGGTCGATATCGTGTTGATGTATGACTATTGTGGTCAACATGCCCAACGGGCGTGTGCTATGTATGATGCTCGGTATGCTGGACGACATCATCCGAGTCTCCGGACCGTTCGTCGGATAGTTACGTTATTTAAGGAAACAGGAAGTATTCAGCCTCATGTGAAACTTCAACCACGACCTGCAACAAATGATGATGCCCAAGTAGATGTTTTAGCTGCTGTCGCGGCTAATCCGCACATCAGTAGCAGACAAATTCCGTGAGAACCGGGAATCTCAAAAACGTCGGTGTTGAGAATGCTACATCAACATCGAGTGCACCCGTACCATATTTCTATGCACCAGGAATTTCATGGCGACGACTTTGAACGTCGTGTACAGTTCTGCCACTGGTAACAAGAGAAATTACGGGACGATGACAGATTTTTTGCACGCGCTCTATTTAGCGACGAAGCGTCATTCACCAACAGCGGTAAAGTAAACCGGCATAATATGCACTATTGGGCAACGGAAAATCCACGATGGCTGCGACAAGTGGAACATCAGTGACCTTAGCGGGATAATGTATGGTGCGGCATTATGGGAGGAAGGATAATTGGCCCCCATTTTTATCAATGGCAATCTAAATGGTGCAATGTATGCTGATTTCCTACGTAATGTTCTACCGATGCTACTACAAGATGTTTCACTGCATGACAGAATGGCGATGTACTTCCAACATGATGGATGTCCGGCACATAGCTCGCGTGTGGTTAAGGCAGTACTGAATAGCATATTTCATGACAGGTGGATTGGTCGTCGAAGCACCATACCATGGCCCGCACGTTCACCGGATCTGACGTCCCCGGATTTCTTTCTGTGGGGAAAGTTGAAGGATATTTGCTATCGTGATCCATCGACAACGCCTGACAACATGAGTCAGCGCATTGTCAATGCATGTGCGAACATTATGGAGGGCAAACTACTCGCTGTTGAGAGGAAAGTCGTTACAGGTATTGCCAAGTGCATTGAGGTTGACGGACATCATTTTGAGCATTTATTGCATTAATGTGGTATTTACAGGTAATCACGCTGTAACAGCATGCGTTCTCAGAAATGATAAATTCACAAAGATACATGTATCACATTGGAACAACCGAAATAAAATGATCAAACGTATCTACGTTCTGTACTTTAAATTAAAAAACGTACCTGTTATCAACTGGTCGTCTAAAATTGTGAGCCATATGTTTGTGACTATTACAGCGCCATCTATCACAAAGCGAAAAAAGTGGTCCAACTAGAACATTCATATTTCTTTACGTACTACACGAATATGTAATAAAAAATGGAGATTCCTATTTAAAAAAGGACATTTGTTATCCGTTTGACCTATGGCAGCGCCATCTAGCGGGCCAACCATAGCGCCATCTGGTTTACCCCTTCAAGCTAGACAAGTTTCGTTCTTTGTAGTTTTTTCGTTTGACGCTTATTTCGTGAGATATTTGGCCCGGTCACGATCAATGGACCACCCTGTATAGTTGACCGTGCTCTGGCTAGATATGTACCTAGTAAAACACTTCTTATGGCGAGAGACCGCACATAAAATACAGTCTCTTTGAAAAACTTCTAAGCAGGGCAATTCCTGAAGCCTACACGACTAATGTAGTAGAATTTCAACAAAAGACCTCTCATAAAACCCAAAGTAAAGGCTGTTAGTAGTACCAAGTCAGTGTTCAGACACTGATGGCTGAGACAGGAACTGTAATTAAGCATAGGAAAGAGCTCCGTTTTCAAAAGTTCTCTTACATAGGAAAATCAACGGGTATTGTCCAAGTTTAACTCTCTCTCTCTGCTGTATAGAGGAGTGATACAGATATCAGGAACAGTGGCGTGGAGAAACACCTGAAATCGCAAAACTTTAACAAAGGTCCAAGGCCAGATGGAATCCCTACAATTAGGAATCTACAAGAGAATAGCCTCCTCCTTGCCAGCTATCATAAATCCCGGCCTCGGGAAACTCAACTCGCACTTTTCTCACATGACATACTGAAGTAGTAGATAAAGGTAGTCAGGTAGCTACAGTACAATGTTGATAGTAGCACCAGACGTTTTACATGTTATCCATTTACCTATAACGACATAATGTATGAAAAAACATTGTAAGTACTCAGTAAGACAAGAAAGGACGCACCACAAAGGAGTTGTGCAAATTGGTCACAAACTGATATTCAAACAGGTGTCGACGGAAATTGCAAAACCGTAAACTGTTGTGGCCGATTGATGAATGTGTGACACTGCAGCGTAAATGCATTGAGCAGCTGGGAAGGGTAGAAAACAGGAAACGTCGTTAACAGGGCATAAAATCTTTGCAAATTTCATTTCGTATACTCAGTTGGACAGTAACTATGTACGCCCCGCAGACAGGCGCGTGAACACTGTACGCGGATGTCAGAATTTGAGAGAGGATGTGTAGTTGGGCTCGGAGAAACCGGTTAGAGTATCTGGTAAATCACTCGATATTTGAATAGGAGCCATGCCACTATTCGACGATGTTGCCAGCAATGGGCGAACCACGGCCAACACAGCGTCAAGAAGGAACCGGTCGAGTTAGAAAGACGACTGAACTTGAGGACCGAGCAATCGTTAGAGAGAGACTCAGCGCCCCGGATTCGTCATTATCATCATCCGGCGTGCAACTGGTGCTTCAGTGACCACAAAGACCATTAACAGGCTCACACAAAGGGAGAGCTGACGACCACTGATATACACTCCTGGAAATAGAAAAAAGAACACATTGACACCGGTGTGTCAGACCCACCATACTTGCTCCGGACACTGCGAGAGGGCTGTACAAGCAATGATCACACGCACGGCACAGCGGACACACCAGGAACCGCGGTGTTGGCCGTCGAATGGCGCTAGCTGCGCAGCATTTGTGCACCGCCGCCGTCAGTGTCAGCCAGTTTGCCGTGACATACGGAGCTCCATCGCAGTCTTTAACACTGGTAGCATGCCGCGACAGCGTGGACGTGAACCGTATGTGCAGCTGACGGACTTTGAGTGAGGGCGTATAGTGGGCATGCGGGAGGCCGGGTGGACGTACCGCCGAATTGCTCAACACGTGGGGCGTGAGGTCTCCACAGTACATCGATGTTGTCGCCAGTGGTCGGCGGAAGGTGCACGTGCCCGTCGACCTGGGACCGGACCGCAGCGACGCACGGGTGCACGCCAAGACCGTAGGATCCTACGCAGTGCCGTAGGGGACCGCACCGCCACTTCCCAGCAAATTAGGGACACTGTTGCTCCTGGGGTATCGGCGAGGACCATTCGCAACCGTCTCCATGAAGCTGGTCTACGGTCCCGCACACCGTTAGGCCGTCTTCCGCTCACGCCCCAACATCGTGCAGCCCGCCTCCAGTGGTGTCGCGACAGGCGTGAATGGAGGGACGAATGGAGACGTGTCGTCTTCAGCGATGAGAGTCGCTTCTGCCTTGGTGCCAATGATGGTCGTATGCGTGTTTGGCGCCGTGCAGGTGAGCGCCACAATCAGGACTGCATACGACCGAGGCACACAGGGCCAACACCCGGCATCATGGTGTGGGGAGCGATCTCCTACACTGGCCGTACACCACTGGTGATCGTCGAGGGGACACTGAATAGTGCACGGTACATCCAAACCGTCATCGAACCCATCGTTCTACCATTCCTAGACCGGCAAGGGAACTTGCTGTTCCAACAGGACAATGCACGTCCGCATGTATCCCGTGCCACCCAACGTGCTCTAGTTGGTGTAAGTCAACTACCCTGGCCAGCAAGATCTCCGGATCTGTCCCCCATTGAGCATGTTTGGGACTGGATGAAGCGTCGTCTCACGCGGTCTGCACGTCCAGCACGAACGCTGGTGCAACTGAGGCGCCAGGTGGAAATAGCATGGCAAGCCGTTCCACAGGACTACATCCAGCATCTCTACGATCGTCTCCATGGGAGAATAGCAGCCTGCATTGCTGCGAAAGGTGGATATACACTGTACTAGTGTCGACATTGTGCATGCTCTGTTGCCTGTGTCTATGTGCCTGTGGTTCTGTCAGTGTGATCATGTGATGTATCTGACCCCAGGAATGTGTCAATAAAGTTTCCCCTTCCTGGGACAATGAATTCACGGTGTTCTTATTTCAATTTCCAGGAGTGTATGTAAACCAGCAAGCCCGTCTGCAGTGGTGTTCGGCACATTCGGCCTCCAGTCTCATTGACTGGAGTAGAATTGTCTTCAGTGATTATTCCTAGTTCGAAATTAGCCCAGCTGAGCAGCGAAGACGTGTCTTGAGACGCCCTGGACAGCGGTGGGTCACCAACCTGACTGTGTCCGGCCATGCAACCTGACAGCGAGAAGTGATGGTCTGGAGTGCCATTTGATTTCATAGCAGGACCCCTTTGGTTGTTATCCGCAGCACCCACACAGTAAGGCGGTGCATCGACAAAATTCTATGCAACGTTTTGCTGTCTTTTACGGCAAGCCATCCTGGGGCTACATTTCACCGCCTGCACACAGCAAGAGTTTCTGCTGCTTGTCTTCGTGATTGCTAAACACAACCTTGACCAGCAAAGTCGCCCGATCTTCCCCGAATTAAGAACGTTTCGAGCATCATGAGCAAGGTACTCTAAGCAGCTCGAGATTTTGACGATCTAGTAGTAGTAGTAGTAGTAGTAGCTTTATTCATCCGTAGATCTCTTTTTACAAGGATATAGGACATGTCAAAGTATTTACAAATTTAGATCAATTTAAAATAAGCTAGGCCGGCCGCTGTGACCGAGCGGTTCTAGGAGCTGCAGTCCGGAACCGCGCTGCTGCTACGGTCGCAGGTTCGAATCCTGTCTCGGGCATGGATGTGTGTGATGTCCCTAGGTTAGTTAGGTTTAAGTAGTTCTAAGTCTAGGGGACTGATGACCTCAGCAGTTAAGTCCCATAGTGCTTAGAGCCATTTGAACCATTTTTAAAATAAGCTAATTCGAGTACACGTATATTTACAGACTTCTAGTTAGAGACAATCATTAGATTTATCCCTGGTATACAATACTTTTTTTACAAATAACTTATTAAATAATGCAATGCCACATTTTTCACTCATAGGTCACTATCAGTCACTGCACACCCTATACACACATTGTTTCATAACACTTCACTCACTACACACACACACACACACACACACACACACACACACTGGTGATCTCTGGGCCATTTTCTGTACCACAGCTTCCCATTTGCTATCCTGAAAAACTGAGTCAGTATCCCTCCATAAAGAGTGAGATGTTGAGCTCAGAAAGAGGAAGAGCTGTTAGTATTGTGCCATGCATAGCTTGGGGGTAAGTATTTATAGAAAGGAAAAAAAGGAAGGAAAAGAACATAAAATGAAGCTGTTATGTAGAATGTTAGATATTTTATAATCATTATTATTATTATTTATTTGTACAACATTTTTTATCAAACCCCTACTCTGTTTTAGCTAAGTAATCCTTCAATGTATAAAATGTATTGCATAAAAGGTACTTTTTAGCTGTCTTTTTAAATAAGTGTGTTTTTGAAATTTCTTTAATCTCTTTTGGTGATTTATTGTACAGTTTTATTCCTTGGCAGAAAATGCTTTTTTGAGTTTTATGCTTATTTTTTCTTGGTAAATGTAAGTTGAGTCTATCTCTTGTTGCATTTTCATGGACAGAGCTGTTTGTGCAGCAATTACCAATGTTATTTTTGATGTGTATAACTGACTGGTAAATGTATTCACATGGAGCAGTTAAAATCCCCAGTGTTCTGAACAGATCTTTACAATGAGCTCGACTAGTACTTTTGGTTATTATTCTTATGGCTCTTTTCTGGAGTTTGAAAATTGTGATCTAACGCGCGAATTAAGTAGAACTTGACACGATATCCTTCAAGAGGACATCCGACAACTCTGTTAATCAGTGCCAAGCCGAATAACTGCTTTCATAATGGCCAGAGGTGGACCAACGCGTTATTCATGTACTCCAGTTGTGAAGCTCTTTTTCTTGAACGAATCATCCAAATTTTCTGAAATTGTAATCATTTGTTTATCTGCACATGTACATCACATCTACTGTTTTCCGTACCATTCGGATAATTACATCGTGGTATGTCCTTTTTGTCTTAGATCGAATTTGTCATTTCTTAATAAAATTTCAAAATGGCGCCATGATTGGTAACATGCTTTAAATGTTCAGAAATGTAAAGTTGTGCAAAAATTGTAAAAAAAAACACATGAAATGTAATATCAAAGTCTCACAACCGGAATCAATCAGCTCACACAATTTTCAGGCATAGGCAATGGAATAATACTGTAGGTTCAGTTGCAGGTAAAGCAGGTGGCAGATCTGCGTCGATTGGTAGGATATTGGAAGCATTCAATCAGCTCGTCTACAAAACACCGTGCGAAAGATTCTAGAACACCGTTTGTGTATTTGAGGCCCATACTACATAGGACTACAGGGAATATTTAACGTATACAAGGAAGTGCAGTACGAATCCTCACAGTTTTATTTGAGCCTCTGAAGAGCCCCATGGAAATTTTAAAAAATTTCAACTCCAGACGCATTATCCCGCGCTAACCTACTTACAAGGGAAGTACCACAATTCGAACGGCTAAAACCGACCCAAAACCGAAAAAAATGTCGATTTTATATCAATGAGATTCATCTGAGCTACCACACATAAAGGTCATTTATCTGTAAAATTCTGCGTTTCTGAACATTCGATGTCTGAAGATTAACAAACCTAAAGAAAAATTCGATAAAGGGACAATAGCATGTAAAACAGAGTTCGTTATTTTAGACAGTACGAAGTCTACGACAGGCATCAAGTTAATTTTGTACGCTCTTAGATTGCAAGTCTCGTTACATGACCTACATTTATCATCCAACTTCACTCTGTTATCTACGGCCGGCCGCAGTGGCCGAGTGGTTCTAGGCGCTTTAGTCCGGAACTGCGAGACACCTACGGTCGCACGTTCGAATCCTGCCTCGGGCATGGATGTGTGTGATGTACTTAGGATAGTTAGGTTTAAGTAGTTCTAAGTTCTAGGGGACTGATGACCTCAGATGTTAAGTCCCATAGTGCTCAGAGCCATTTGAACCATTTGTTCAAAATGGTTCAAATGGCTCTGAGCACTATGGGACTTAACATCTATGGTCATCAGTCCCCTAGAACTTAGAACTACTTAAACCTAACTAACCTAAGGATAGCACACAACACCCAGCCATCACGAGGCAGAGAAAATCCCTGACCCCGCCGGGAATCGAACCCGGGAGCCCGGGCGTGGGAAGCGAGAACGCTTCCGCACGACCCCGAGATGCGGGCCTGAACCATTTGTTATCTACGAACAACTTACTGCACCGAGATACAGAGACACGTTAACGTATGTGTGGCAAAGGTCTGCGAATTCTGTGGCTTTTTATAATGGAGTACTGCAGTACAGATGCATCCGAGTTTCACCTGTTTGGTTCCCAAAACTTAAAGAACACCTTCGAGGACCTCACTTTGATAACGCGGAAGTGATGTAAAAAGAAGTGAGGTTGAGGCTCCATCAACAAAGTCAAACATTCTATAGTGACGCTATCAACAAACTGGTCCCTCGTTGGGAGAAATGTGGTCGTCACCAGGGTGCCTGTGTTGAGAAACAAATACAGAGTGTTACAAAAAGGTACGGCCAAACTTTCAGGAAAAATTCCTCACACACAAAGAAAGAAAATATGTTATGTGGACATGTGTTCGGAAACGCTTACTTTCCATGTCAGAGCTCATTTTATTACTGCTCTTCAAATCACATTAATCATGGAATGGAAAGACACAGCAACAGAACGTCCCAGCGTGACTTCAACCACTTTGTTACAGGAAATGTTCAAAATGTCCTCCGTTAGCGAGGATACATGCATCCACCCTCCGTCGCATGGAATCCCTGATGCGCTGATGCAGCCCTGGAGAATGGCGTATTGTATCACAGCCGTCCACAATACGAGCACGAAGAGTCTCTACATTTGGTACCGGGGTTGCGTAGACAAGAGCTTTCAAATGCCCCCATAAATGAAAGTCAAGTGGGTTGAGGTCAGGAGAGCGTGGAGGCCATGGAATTGGTCCGCCTCTACCAATCCATCGGTCACCGAATCTGTTGTTGAGAAGCGTACGAACACTTCGACTGAAATGTGCAGGAGCTCCATCGTGCATGAACCACATGTTGTGTCGTACTTGTAAAGGCACATGTTCTAGCAGCACAGGTAGAGTATCCCGTATGAAATCATGATAACGTGCTCCATTGAGCGTAGGTGGAAGAACGAAACTAAAATGAGCTCTAACATGGAAATTAAGCGTTTCCGGACACATGTCCACATAACATCTTTTCTTTATTTGTGTGTTAGGAATGTTTCCTGAAAGTTTGGCCGTACCTTACAAAAAGGTATGGCCAAACTTTCAGGAGATATTCCTCACACACAAATAAAGAAAAGATGTTATGTGAACATGTGTCCGGAAACGCTTAATTTCCATGTTAGAGCTCATTTTAGTTTCGTCAGTATGTACTGTACTTCCTCGATTCACCGCCAGTTGGCCCAATTGAAGGAAGGTAATGTTACCTTCGGTGCTTGTGTTGACATGCGACTCATTGCTCTACAGTACTAGCATCAAGCACATCAGTACGTAGCATCAACAGGTTAGTGTTCATCATGAACGTGGTTTTGCAGTCATTACAATGTTTACGAATGAGTTGGCAGATGCCCATTTGATGTATGGATTAACACGGGGCAATAGCGGTGGCGCGGTACGTTTGTATCGAGACAGACTTCCAGAACGAAGGTGTCCCGACAGGAAGACGTTCGAAGCAATTGATCGACGTCTTAGGGAGCACGGAACATTCCAGCCTATGACTCGCGACTGGGGAAGACCTAGAACGACGAGGACACTTGCAATGGACGAGACAAATCTTCGTGCAGTTGACAATAACCCTAATGTCAGCGTCAGAGAAGTTTCTGCTGTACAAGGTAACGTTGACCACGTCACCGTATGGAGAGTGCTACGGGAGAACCAGTTGTTTCCGTACCATGTACAGCGTGCGCAGGCACTGTCAGCAGCTGATTGGCCTTCACGGGTACACTTCTGCGAATGGTTCATCCAACAATGTGTCAATCCTCATTTCAGTGCAAATGTTCTCTTTACGGATGGGGCTTCATTCCAACATGATCAAATTGTAAATTTTCACAATCAACATGTGTGGGCTAACGAGAATCCACACGCAATTGTGCAATCACGTCATCGACACATATTTTCTGTGAACGTTCGGGCAGGCATTGTTGGTGCTGTCTTGATTGGACCCCATGTTCTTCCACCTGCGCTCAATGGAGCACGTTATCATGATTTCATACGGGATACTCTACCTGTGCTGCTAGAACATGTGCGGACTCGCATTCGGGAGGACGACAGTTCAATCCCGCCTCCAGCCATCCTGATTTAGGTTTTCCGTGATTTCCCTAAATCGTTTCAGGCAAATGCCGGGATGGTTCCTTTCAAAGGGCACGGCCGATTTCCTTCCCCATCCTTCCCTAACCCGAGCTAGCGCTCCGTCTCTAATGACCTCATTGTCGACGGGACGTTAAACAACACTAACCTAACTAACCTAACCTAGAACATGTGCCTTTACAAGTACGACACAACGCGTGGTTCATGCACGATGCAGCTCCTGCACATTTCAGTCGAAGTGTTCGTACGCTTCTCAACAACAGATTCGGTGACCGATGGATTGGTAGAGGCGGACCAATTCCATGGCCTCCACGCTCTCCTGACCTCAATCCTCTTGACTTTCATTTATGGGGGCATTTGAAAGCTCTTGTCTACGCAACCCCGGTACCAAATGTAGAGACTCTTCGTGCTCGTATTGTGGACGGGTGTGATACAATACGGCATTCTCCAGGGCTGCATCAGCGCATCAGGGATTCCATGCGACGGAGGGTGGATGCATGTACTCTCGCTAACGAAGGACATTTTGAACATTTCCTGTAACAAAGTGTTTGAAGTGACGCTGGTACGTTCTGTTGCTGTGTGTTTCCATTCCATGATTAATGTGATTTGAAGAGAAGTAATAAAATGAGCTCTAACATGGAAAGTAAGCGTTTCCGGACACATGTCCACATAACATATTTTCTTTCTTTGTGTGTGAGGAATGTTTCCTGAAAGTTTGGCCGTACCTTTTTGTAACATCCTGTATATAGACTAAAGAATAAAGACGTAGAATGTTAATAACGTCTGTTTAGTTAAACCTTAAAGATTTTTCACGTAAAATGTTCGGAAGCATTACTGTTTAGCAGGCCTTCGTATCATTTCAGGCAGATGTTCAGCTTTTGTCAACTCTACACTGCGCAACAGAATTAAAGGACCACTTTTTCGAAACTCCTAAATGGTTCCAATGGCTCTGAGCACTGACCCAAATCCGAAAAAAATGTCGATTTTATATCAATGAGATTCATCTGAGCTATCACACATAAAGGTCATTTATCTGTAAAATTCTGCGTTTATGAATATTCGATGTCTGAAGATTAACAAAACTAAAGAAAAATTCTATGAAGGGACAATAGCATGTAAAACAGAGTTCGTTATTTTAGACGGTACGAACTCTACGACAGGCATCAAGTTCATTTTGCACGCTCTTAGATTGGAAGTCTCGTTACATGACCTACACTGTAGCGCTTAGAACCGCTCGGCCACTCCGGCCGGCTAGTGCGAAGTGTAACGCAATTTCTGCGTGAGAAACAGCGCGTTTTAATAGAGTTTCGAAACTGAAGAGTTCGTCCACACTTGGAGTACCCTATCCTTTAACACGACACTGCCAGCTCACACACCAGCGCTGCGACATCTGCAAAATCCGACGCCTTGGGTTCGTTGTCACCGATTATCCTGCATACAGTCCCAACTTGGCCTCATTCAGTTTTCATCTGTTCCCAAAACATAAATAGCACGTTCGAGGACTTCCCTTTCATAGTTATGAACCGCTAAAAGCTGAGATGAGTTTAGAGCTCCGCGAACGAAGTCAAACGTTCCATAGTGACGGTATCAACAAATGGGTCTCTTGTTGGGAGAAATGTGTTCGTCGCCAGGGTGACTACGTTGAGAAATAAATGTGTACAAACGAAGAATATAGATGTACAATGTTGATAACGTTTGTTTTATTTAAAAAGCTTCTACGGTTTTCATATAAAAAATTCGGAGGCATTGCTTTTCAGCACGTCCTCATACAAAGGCTGCAATATTTTAAGATGTGCTTACTTTTAATTGACGTTGATAAATTCGGCAGCTTATCGCAGGGGCGGAGGGGGAAGTGTGTGGCCACTGAGAGGTTAGAGGATTTGAGGGGGGGGGGGGGGGGGGGGACACCCGTACCGATCAGCTGCAAGGGTATAAATTTTGACGCGAAAATACCATGGATTCAAGAATGTGAATTACAGAGGTCGTCTTCAAATGAGCTATTTATTTGTAGTAAATAACATTAAACTAATAACGCTTTTGTAATATAGTGGAATGATATACTTGAAAAAAGAGACAGCATTGGTCGTATATTTTTTACTATCGCAAAATCGATTTTCTGTCACTGAGTGACCATCTTCAGTGCTATATTGTATAACTTAAATTAGGATGCACTGTTGTCACTAAGCTTACGGCAATCACATAGTCTATGTGATTGCCGTAAGCTTAGTGACAACAGTGCATCCTAATTTAAGTTATACAATATAGCACTGAAGATGGTCACTCAGTGACAGAAAATCGATTTTGCGATAGTAAAAAATATACGACCAATGCTGTCTCTTTTTTCAAGTATACCTGTTATCTGGTCGTAGTGCACAAGACAACATGGAGTCGCCAATCAATAGTGGAATGAGTAATAGTAAAATGATATAAAAACATTTAATAAAGATTTGTCATTTAGTTTCCATCACAGTTGTACAACTGTTTTCTATTGGTGAGTAGTTCCGAACGCTTGCGTTACTTTTGAAATTATGTAATGCACAGTATTAATAAAAATTAAAATACAAACTGACTGTCAAAATTCACCAATAGTTTTCCAACATTTTGTATGCACAGATTTCAGTAGCTGCTGATCATTATACCATTCCTGTGTTGGTGTTGCATTATTTTGTGATCGTGTCTCATATTGCATATGCGTTTATATACAAGTACAATTAACTTTCATTAATCAATAAATCGTCTGCTCACACAGACGACTCAACAGCATTTCGTCAGGCAATTGCTGTGCCACGTCTTTAGGGTCGCTGTGGTTTGCAGCAACCTAAAACGGAGAACAATCGACACGAAACATTCTAAATACTGCCAACTTTTAAAGATCAGTACGTGGGGGCCGACGGCCAACTTACCACGCCTTTACTATAGGCAGTCTGTTGGGGGCTCATAACATGCTAACTTCCGTAGGTTACCAATTAATAAAAAGATCGGTATATACGTGGCCCGTGGCGCCGCCACACAATATCAGTATTGGCTCTTGAAAAAAAAAGTTTGCCATCACTGCGCTACACCATCAGGGAGGTCGAAAATGCCATCGAGATCACATTGTAACTGAGAAAAAGTACACTAGCCACTTGTTACGAAATTTCAACACAACAGACGCGCAGAATGCATTGAAAATTTATTCGGCCACGATTGGTTACTTCAAATAAATAGAGCAGTTGCTATGATCGGTTTTACAGGGCGCCAACTTTGTATCCATGTTATGCATTGACTCCTTACCAATATCCTACAAGAAACCTACAAACAGGAAAAGGTTATGTTAATGAATGAAAATAAAGTCGACTCGCTTAGCTCTCCACATTTCAAGCAATAGGAACATACGTTACATTTATTCTTGCGCTTTTAACCTATGAATACCAGAGACAGATCGAAAATACGCAAATACAAGAGAACGTCGTATCCTTTCTGCTAAAGCATCAAATTTGGCTTCTAACATACACTGAAGACCCAAAAAACTGATACATCTGCCTAATATAGTGTAGGGCGCTTGCGAGTACGCAGAAGTGCTGCAACACGACGTGGCATGGACTCGGCTAATGGCTGAAGTAGTGCTGGAGGCGACTGACACCATGAATCCTGCAGGGCTGTCCATAAATACGTAAGAGTACGAGGAGGTGGAGATATCTTCTGAACAGCACGTAGTAAGGCATCACAGATATGTTCAATAATGTTCATGTCTGGGGAATTTGGTGGCCGGCGGAAGTGTTTAAACTCAGAAGAGTGTTCCGGGAGCCACTCTGTAGCAATTTTGGACGTGTGGTGTGTCGCATTTTCCGACTTGTAATATATTTGCTTTGATGTCCGTATTACAGTCTTTAATATTTTGCAGTAATGTGCTATAGCATCAACATCAAAACTGTTTCGGATTGACAGATACAGTTTTCTTTTTGTTTTACAGGATACCCCTATTCCTTGAGTAATCCGTGGCTGCTTTGTAGACTTTGCTCTAACCTTGGTAAGTTTTTGAGGAAAACATTGTTCGAATAAGGTAAGCACTTCATTAGCTGGAGTTGCCCGAATCCGTCGGAATACACAATGGATGATAATGATGAAGATGATGATGTTGGTTTGTGGGGCGCTCAACATCTTGGTCATCAGCGCCTGTACAAGTTCCCATTCTTTCCAGCTACAATCTTTCCACTTCCCAAATGATGACAAAATGATACGGACAACACAAACACCCAGTCCCCGACCCAGCCGGGAATCGACCACGGGACCCCGTGATCCAGAGATAGCAACGCTAGCCACTAGACCACGAGCTGAAGACAGACAATGGACATTAATGGATGCAGGTGATCAGACAGAATGCTTACGTACGTGACACCTGTCGGAGTCGTATCTAGATGTATATATCACTCCAGCTTGTAACCTCCCCCTCACTTATCGACCTTAATGACAGTGAAAAATTAAACCGCGTGTACCTAATGGAAATTTGGGAAAAGCAATCGTCACCGAAGTTAATTTGTCGGTAAAGAGGGAGGAAAGGGTTACATCTAAATGAAAGCAAAAATGCAAATGAAACTGGTGGAAATTAATTTTGAAAAGGGGTAAAGTTAATAAAGAAAGTAAATGTGCAGCCGTTACGTTAACAATTAACTAGTGGTAATTAGATATTTGAGAATTGGGGGAAATTATGGTCGCCAGTCCTAAGGACAATTACTATAGTAACTGAAAAAGACAGGTTATTACACATATAATTAGCACTAGAAGCGTGGCAATTGAAGGTTGACTCGTGTAGTGTGAAAACTGAAAGTTTGTCAGAAGTAATAAATTTCGCTACACTCTGACTTAATTTAGCAAAAGAATTCATAAAACCGGAAAATTGAAAGTTAATTTAGTGACTGAAATTGATAGTAAGCTTTGTTTCTGAAGCACATCGAAATTCAGTAAAATACGGTTAGTCTTGGACTACCTCAACAATCATTTCAAAAGCTACTTGAATCTACGCAATTTAGAAATAAGAGATTTAACTTTGAACTTGAATTAAATGATTCTGAACAATTACCAATAGTAAAATTTAGTACGTACCAAGCTGAGCTGCAGTCACAGGTAAGCTAAAATACGGTAACAAAACTCGCTCTCTTAATTTGTGCTTGTGTAATCTAAATATTGTAGCCAGCTATGAATACCTTAACTGAACTTTGAAATTAAAGCAGTGAAAACGAATGATGCTGGCGTTTGAATTTCAACGTCACTCGGGTTCATTCCAGAAAAAGGAAGGGACCCTGCTTGGTAATGCAATTGGGACAATGAGCAACAAACGTTCATGCTAATTTGCTGTAATTTTGTGATGCAACAATTTTAAAAGTTTGAAAAGCTGAGGTCTGCCATACAGTTCTAAAACTTTACGTGCTTCCAGTCTTCCTTGTTGGTTGATTGAAGGTTTGAAGCCGTCGATCGAGGAGGTGGCGACAGTCACTCATTGTCGGCTGTCGCTGTTGCAGAAGCTCGATGTTGGCGCGCCTTCTTCTCGATACGGTCACCAGACGAAACGGGCTCTTGATGTGCGCCAGCTAATGCTTCCCGTCCGCTACACCATGTCAGAAACTATCATCGCAAGTCGAGCGCAATTACATGCTGCCCAACCCCGAAAGAGCGGCAACTCGCGGGAACGTCACACAACACACCTGCTCCACTGCACCACCCCAGCCAGACTCCCCCTCTGCCCGCACTCCACGCGGCAAAGTTCACTCTACCAAAGATCCTAAACACTTTGGTTCCCCACACGACCTATCAATGTATTCGTTCGATAGCATAGCTTTCCCTAGGCAAGACCCAGCGTAAAAATACAAATAGTATTCACAAAACAAACCAATTATAAATGCATAAATATATATGTACAAACAGTAAAACAATTACAATATATAAAGACACAGAAGCGTCATATCTTCAGGTAACAATATAAGGAAAAAAATTTATAGTGCAGCAGATGGAAATAGGAGGATATGCATTTGCAGCGTTACACGTGCCCCGCATTGTCTGAGGATGTTCGTGTAACGTAAACAGACACAGAAAATGTCCCAAAAAGGAAAAAAAAACAGCGGAAATGCATATGCTCAAAACATCAAGAAAATTTAGCATTAGGCTAATTAACCATAAACCAATTTTTAGACCATAATAATTGAGTGGAGACACTCCTAACCTTATTCCACTCTTGTCATCTTACACAAAAGAAAACAGGTTGACAATATATTCAAATTCATAGAAAACATAGAAAGTGGTTTAGCTATTCTAAAATCAGAAAAATTCATATTAGTATCAAGAAATGGAATACTATTTACAAAATTAATCTGAGTACATGGTCATAAAAACAGGTAGATCAAACTACGCAAATTAATAATTAATTACATAGAATACACATTTTATATAACCTTTTCATAATTAATATTTTCGTCATGAGAGTCCACTTAACGCTAAACAAGAAAGTAATATACAGCAGATCGACAAAAACATAAATATTGACAACAGAATTCTTTCACATCAGCTGTCCGGGAAGAAGTACCCGCAAGTACAAAGAATGCCGAGAGCGGCACAAGATCCGACAGCGGCTCCGCCTCGCCAGTATTGTTGCGCCCGCCTGTGTGGCATGCTTGATCTCACTCGCCTGTGTAATGGCATTTCCAGAACGTCCGTTTCACTGAATTCTTTCGGAAAACTCACTCCCGAGTAATCTCAAGGAGTCCATTAACACTATCACAGTTGATAACTCAACACTGTCCATCATCACACGCATCTACTAGCCTGAAACTTAAAACAGCGTCTAAGTACATCGGCA
Organism: Schistocerca cancellata; assembly: GCF_023864275.1. Taxonomy (NCBI): domain Eukaryota; kingdom Metazoa; phylum Arthropoda; class Insecta; order Orthoptera; family Acrididae; genus Schistocerca; species Schistocerca cancellata. The sequence goes on from NC_064632.1 coordinate 250,640,888, forward strand.
ATGAAACACACATTCATGAAATCTTACAGCTAGTTACAAAATCATATTTACATTGCTTCCTCTACTGTGACTCAGCTGAAAACTTAAACTAACAGCTTGGATTTTTCAATTGATTTATAATGACTCTCTCTTAAATCATTTAGTAAAATTAATTACTTATTAATTACAACTTCTTTAATGTCCTCTTGGTCAGGCAAAAGCATGGCAATCTAGCAAACATTAAATCATACACTCTACATTTACATACTGTACAAATTACCCATTGTGTGGTATTAATCGATCCTAGGTTGGTACAATTTCAAGTCTACAATATTCTGTATACCTAATAGTTTTCCAGAGCTTGGATACTCTAAGCAATAAGCATTTGTGTGAGGTATACCAATGACTTTATATGGTCCATTATAAACAAACTTAAATTTAGAGATTTCATTGTCTATCTCGCTCGATTTCTCATGAGCTTTTACAACCACTAAGTCTCCGATTGCAAACTTAGCAAAACGCGCTTTAGCGTCATGATAACGTATGCGAGCATCGCCTTTTAGCTTCATTATTTCTCGCAAACGAACTTTTTTCACACCAATACTAATGTCAATCCGTGGAGGGAATTTGATTATCTCTTCCACTAAACTTTTACTTCTAACAGGATTTCCTCTGGAGAAAATCCTGTAGACTCATGTCTCAAGGCGTTCATTGTTGTTGTTGTTGTGGTCTTCAGTCCTGAGACTGGTTTGATGCAGCTCTCCATGCTACTCTATCCTGTGCAAGCTTCTTCATCTCCCAGTACCTACTGCAACCTACATCCTTCTGAATCTGCTTAGTGTATTCATCTCTTGGTCTCCCTCTACGATTTTTACCCTCCACGCTGCCCTCCAATACTAAATTGGTGATCCCTTGATGCCTCAGAACATGTCCTACCAACCGATCCCTTCTTCTGGTCAAGTTGTGCCACAAACTTCTCTTCTCCCCAATCCTATTCAATACTTCTTCATTAGTTATGTGATCTACCCATCCAATCTTCAGCATTCTTCTGTAGCACCACATTTCGAAAGCTTCTATTCTCTTCTTGTCCAAACTATTTATCGTCCATGTTTCACTTCCATACATGGCTACACTCCATACAAATGCTTTCAGAAATGACTTCCTGACACCTAAATCTATACTCGATGTTAACAAATTTCTCTTCTTCAGAAACGCTTTCCTTGCCATTGCCAGTCTACATTTTATATCCTCTCTACTTCGACCATCAGCAGTTATTTTGCTCCCCAAATAGCAAAACTCCTTTACTACTTTATGTGTCTCATTTCCTAATCTAATTCCCTCAGCATCACCCGACTTAATACGACTACATTCCATTATCCTCGTTCTGCTTTTGTTGATGTTCATCTTATATCCTCCTTTCAAGACACTGTCCATTCCGTTCAACTGCTCTTCCAAGTCCCTCGCCGTCTCTGACAGAATCACAATGTCATCAGCGAACCTCAACGTTTTTATTTTTTCTCCATGGATTTTAATACCTACTCCGAATTTTTCTTTTGTTTCCTATACTGCCCGCTCAATATACAGATTGAATAACATCGGGGAGAGGCTACAACCCTGTCTCACTCCCCTCCCAACAGCTGCTCCCCTTTCATGTCCCTTGACTCTTATAACTGCCATCTGGTATCTGTACAAATTGTAAATAGCCTTTCGCTCCCTGTATTTTACCCCTGAAACCTTTAGAATTTGAAAGAGAGTATTCCAGTCAACATTGTCAAAAGCTTTCTCTAAGTCTACAAATGCTAGAAACGTAGGTTTGCCTTTCCTTAATCTTTCTTCTAAAATAAGTCGTAAGTTCAGTATTGCCTCACGTGTTCCAGTGTTTCTACGGAATCCAAACTGATCTTCCCCGAGGTCGGCTTCTACTAGTTTTTCCATTCGTCTGTAAAGAATTCGTGTTAGTATTTTGCAGCTGTGGCTTATTAAACTGATTGTTCGGTAATTTTTACATCTGTCAACACCTGCTTTCTTTTGGATTGGAATTATTATATTCTTTTTGAAGTCTGAGGTTATTTCGCATGTTTCATACATTTTGCTCACCGGATGGTAGAGTTTTGACAGGAATGGCTCTCCCAAGGCCGTCAGTAGTTCCAATGGAATGTTGTCTACTCCGGGGGCCTTGTTCCGACTCAGGTCTTTCAGTGCTCTGTCAAACTCTTCACGCAGTATCATATCTCCCATTTCATCTTCATCTACATCCTCTCCCATTTCCATAATATTGTCCTCAAGTACATCGCCCTTGTATAGACCCTCTATATACTCCTTCCACCTTTCTGCTTTCCCCTCTTTGCTTAGAACTGGTTTTCATCTGAGCTCTTGATGTTCATACAAGTGGTTCTCTTATCTCCAAAGGTCTCTTTAATTTTCCTGTAGGCAGTATCTATCTTACCCCTAGTGAAATAAGCCTCTACATCCTTACATTTGTCCTCTAGCCATCCCTGCATAGCCATTTTGCACTTCCTGTCGATCTCATTTTTGAGACGTTTGTATTCCTTTTTGCCTGCTTCATTTACTGCATTTTTATATTTTCTCCTTTCATCAATTAGATTCAATATTTCTTCTGTTACCCAAGGATTTCTACTAGCCCTCGTCTTTTTACCTACTTGATCCTCTGCTGCCTTCACTACTTCATCCCTCAAAGCTACCCATTCTTCTTCTACTGTATTTCTTTCCCCCATTCCTGTCAATTGTTCCCTTATGCTCTCCCTGAAACTTTGTACAACCTCTGGTTGTTTCAGTTTATCCAGGTCCCATCACCTTAAATTCCCACCTTTTTGCAGTTTCTTCACTTTTAATCTACAGGTCATAACCAATAGATTGTGGTCAGAGTCCACATCTACCCTTGGAAATGTCTTACAATTTAAAACCTGGTTCCTAAATCTCTGTCTTACCATTATATAATCTATTTGATACCTTTTAGTATCTCCAGGGTTCTTTCATGTATACAACCATCTTTTATGATTCTTGAACCAAGTGTTAGCTATGATTAAGTTGTGCTCTGTGCAAAATTCTACCAGGCGGCTTCCTCTTTCATTTCTTAGCCCCAATCCATATTCACCTACTATGTTTCCTTCTCTCCCTTTTCCTACACTCGAATTCCAGTCACCCATGACTATTAAATTTTCGTCTCCCTTCACTATCTGAATAATTTCTTTTATTTAATCATACATTTCTTCAATTTCTTCGTCATCTGCAGAGCTAGTTGGCATATAAACTTGTACTACTGTAGTAGATGTGGGCTTCGTATCTATCTTGGCCACAACAATGCGTTCACTGTGCTGTTTGTAGTAGCTTACCCGCATTCCTATTTTCCTATTCATTATTAAACCTACTCCTGCATTACCCCTATTTGATTTTGTGTTTATAACCCTGTAGTCATCTGACAAGAAGTCTTGATCCTCCTGCCACCAAACTTCACTAATTCCCACTATATCTAACTTTAACCTATCCATTTCCCTTTTTAAATTTTCTAACCTACCTGCCCGATTAAGGGATCTGACATTCCACGCTCCGATCCGTAGAACGCCAGTTTTCTTTCTCCTGATAACGACACCATCTTGAGGAGTCCCCGCCCGGAGATCCGAATGGGGGACTATTTTACCTCCGGAATATTTTACCCAAGAAGACGCCATCATCATTTAATCATACAGTAAAGCTGCATGCCCTCGGGAAAAATTACGGCTGTAGTTCCCCCTTGCTTTCAGCCGTTCGCAGTACCAGCACAGCAAGGCCGTTTTGGTTATTGTTACAAGGCCAGATCAGTCAATCATCCAGAATGTTGCCCCTGCAACTACTGAAAAGGCTGCTGCCCCTCTTCAGGAACCACACGTTTGTCTGGCCTCTCAACAGATACCCCTCCGTTGTGGTTGTACCTACTGTACGGCTATCTGTATCGCTGAGGCACGCAAGCTACCCCACCAACGGCAAGGTCCATGGTTCATGGCGGGGGTTCATAATTCTCTTAAATTCTGCTACATATATGCCCCATGCCCTATGGTTGTGATGGCAATAGGTACGGGAAAGTCGGCCTCGTCTTTGTTCGTGTGTTACGTTTGACACACCGTCTACAATACTTTCCAATTCACTTTCTACACTACTGTCAATGCCGAGATTCCTCACACTACAGTAGTTCAAATTCACACCTACGTCAATACCACCCGGCCAGTTAACAATGTGTATAGGCTGGTATTGCCTATGCACACCGTCTCCTGCCTCGTCAAAACTAACTACTATTGTTTTATCTTGTGACGTACATGTCAAAGTTTTGCTTTCGCAATTAATCCTTGCACGGTACTTTAATAGCCAATCTAACCCGATAATTACTTCCGTAGTTAAGTCTGGCACGATGAAAAACTCTTGTTCAAATCGTGCCCCACATATCTCGAAGTTGACAAAAATCTGTTTTGTGACCGGTTTACTGGCTTTCCCAGTAGCACCGATAATTTTCACTCCTGTTACTGGCATAACTACGATGCCAGGTCTGTCTTTCAGTAACTCAAATATTTTCCCAGATACAGCACTCAATTCTGCACCGGTGTCAATCAACACGTTTAGTTGTAGGTCGTGCATATTAACCGACGCTACTATCTGTCTACACTTGTCCTCGACTGTTTCTTTATTTTCCCACAGTAAATCCTCGTCTATATCCAGGTCATTCCAGAAAAAACCATCCGGCTTTGATCTTAAATCCGGCTTATCTGGCGGCCTTTTCAGCCTCTGTTCACATACAGTTTTTATTTCAACACGTTTGTCCTGAGGCTTAGTCTGTAGCTTCGCCTCCAATACCGAAACCTTTTCCTGTAACTCGTCAACTAGTGAGTGTTGCTTTGCTATCAGTTCATTAATTGTCACCTTCGTTGATTCCTCTTTGGTCAGATTGATCTCATCTGCCAATCTACCTGGAGGAATGTGCCCAGTAGTATCTGCAATTACTTCCTCTAGATCTGCGCAACCCACACTGCTATCGTCTGACCGTATAATGTCAGCTCTAACCTCATACACGCTGTAATCTATGTGCTTTTCTACCAATCGTGTCTGGCTATCACTAAAATTTTCGCAATCTTTCTCCTTAATGCTCTCGCAATGTTTAAACTGGAGGTTTGCGTCGGATGGGTCGGCTACTTCTACCACTATAACTTTCGGTAAAGTCTGCCGGTTAGGGCCAGAACTTTCCGTTACTACTTCAACATCCAACTCCTGCGGGACGAAACACGACGAATCTTGCTCGTGCTCCCCATTAACATCAACTATTTCTAGTAAAGTCTGCCGGTTAGGGCCAGAACTTTCTATCACTTCACAAATACTATCTTCCTGTGGGACGAGACGCGGCAAATCCTGCCCGCGCTCTCCATAAACACTTCTCCCGTACAGGCCCCTATAATCTCTTAGTTCGTCGTATAAGCGACCGAACTTCCTTAACCAGACCTCATCCCTCTCTGCATCCCCTCGCTCAATGACGGACGTGTTATCCGACATCTGATCTTCTCTCAACAATTGTGAATCATTCTTAAACTCAATCTCCATTTCCGCTGTGGGTATTACAGCTGCCACTTTATAATCGTTTTCCGGAACACTACTTAAATTGTTCTCACTGACAGTGAATGTATTTTCTACTGCTGTGTCTACAGCTGATGTACTACTTGTAGGCGCACTACTTTCTCTTAACACTGGCACACTCTCCCACCATTGAATATTCCATACGGAATTTTCGTAACGACGACACCTGGGTTTTCTCCTGTTATTGGGCCTCCAAAATTTCTCCACGCCCGGTCGGCCCTTCACCGGCGCGGCTAATGGTTTCCCTGTCTCGTCCCAGCAGATACGCTCCCCGGATGCTGCTGAGGCGGCTGATTACACCCTCTGGCGTTATTACTATTCTGTGAAGCCCGTATCACGCTAGTATGATACTGGTTTCCGTCATTCCTGTTATCATTTGCATTGTACCGATTGTCATTACGGTCCGAACCATTATTGCTATTGCTGCCAAGATTGCGGTATGCATTATTCCCATAGTTATCATTGTTGTGGTTGCTGTGGTACCCGTTGTTGTTATCACGGCCTCTACCACTATCGCGATTATTGCGCCAATTGTCCTCGTCCTCAACTCTTTCCAGGAAATCATTGATTGTCCTGTAATTGCTTCCTATGTAGCGTTTTGTATCATCTGGAAGCTTCTTGTAGAGTTCCCAGACTATTTCGGATTCCGGGCGGCGATCACGCAAATATTCCAACTTGCGGATCCAGCCCTCACAAAACTCCTTCATCGAGCCGCGCGAATTCGCATCGAAAGCCCTCGATACGACAAATTCGCGCCAGACACTTTTCTGTTTTTGCTCTGACCAGTATTCAGCCAGAAACAAATTTTTAAACTCGTCAAAAATCAGGTTGATAATGTTGAGGTTTAAGCCCCAACGCTTGGCATCACCAGCCAACACATCAATAACCGCATTAATTTTTCTCTCATTAGTCCATGATCTGGGTAAAACTCTTTCACAATTTTTAATGAAATCCGTCGGGTGTATACCGCCTCTTTTCAAGGGGTCGAACCGCTCCTCTTTCGTCAACAATTCCGAACTATGTGCACAGATTGGCACATAGCTCTGTTTTTTGTCAAGTTTCTTTTCTGATTCCGACACTCTCGTAATTACTTGGCAAGTGGTTGTCGCAAACGTTTCTGCTTCCCTTTTTTTTCTTCGTAGGTATTAGCCTGCTTCGTCACTTTGGTATCTACTTCGGATTCTAAAGCCTTTAAAGTTTCCACCTTCTTTTGATCCTCTTTTTTCACTAATTGAATTTTTTCCGTCATCTTATTCTCGATGATCGGAGCAACTGCTTCTCCTACACTTTTCTCAATTTTGCTAATTTCGGAATAAAAACGAGTATTTATGCTCGCAATTTCCGCCTGAACGCCTATCATTTCCTGTTTAAGATTACCGATTTCGGTATTAATCACAACAATATCTTCTTTGATTTTATCAACTTTTGTGTTAACAACTCCAACATTGTTGTTAACAACATTAATAGCTTTGTTCTGATTGTCTAGCTTCCGTTCAATTTTTTCAGACTGACTCGTGATTTCGTTAATCAAAACATTCAATAAATCAGTTAAATTCCCGGAAACTACCGGTTTTACTTCCGTAGGGATTCACATTTGATTTTCACTTCCGATTCCGAAACATTTTCTAAAGTTTGGAATTCCATTTCTGCTCTTTGTTGCGTTTCGGCGGTCGCGTCTTTCATGCTAGCCGCCTGCCCCTGAACAATGGGTTCCGCGGTGCGCGTTTCCCACTGTTCGACCGATTGTTCCGTATCCAAGTCTACCAAATTTTGGTAATTGTTGCCTTCACTCATTTTAATAATTTTCAATATAAATGCCTAATCTCAAATCTAATTAGGATTCCTCACACTAATATTCTCGCTGACGTATCGACCATTTCGTAACCAGTACTTTGTTACGAGATTTGCACAATACAAAATTCGTGTCCAGAACAACCTCAAATCTAAAGATTGTCCTGACACCAGGTCGCCACGTGTAACCTCCCCCTCACTTATCGACCTTAATGACAGTGAAAAATTAAACCGCGTGTACCTAATGGAAATTTGGGAAAGGCAATCGTCACCGAATTTAATTTGTCGGTAAAGAGGGAGGAAAGGGTTACATCTAAATGAAAGCAAAAATGCAAATGAAACTGGTGGAAATTAATTTTGAAAAGGGGTAAAGTTAATAAAGAAAGTAAATGTGCGGCCGTTATGTTAACAATTAACTAGTGGTAATTAGATATTTGAGAATTGGGGGAAATTATGGTCGCCAGTCCTAAGGACAATTACTATAGTAACTGAAAAAGAGAGGTTATTACACATATAATTAGCACTAGAAGCGTGGCAATTGAAGGTTGACACGTGTAGTGTGAAAACTGAAAGTTTGTCAGAAGTAATAAATTTCGCTACACTCTGACTTAATTTAGCAAAAGAATTCATAAAACCGGAAAATTGAAAGTTAATTTAGTGACTGAAATTGATAGTGAGCTTTGTTTCTGAAGCACATCGAAATTCAGTAAAATACGGTTAGTCTTGGACTACCTCAACAATCATTTCAAAAGCTACTTGAATCTACGCAATTTAGAAATAAGAGATTTAACTTTGAACTTGAATTAAATGATTCTGAGCAATTACCAATAGTAAAATTTAGTACGTACCAAGCTGAGCTGCAGTCACAGGTAAGCTAAAATACGGTAACAAAACTCGCTCTCTTAATTTGTGCTTGTGTAATCTAAATATTGTAGCCAGCTATGAATACCTTAACTGAACTTTGAAATTAAAGCAGTGAAAACGAATGATGCTGGCGTTTGAATTTCAACGTTACTCGGGTTCATTCCGGAAAAAGGAAGGGACCCTGCTTGGTAATGCAATTGGGACAATGAGCAACAAACGTTCATGCTAATTTGCTGTAATTTTGTGATGCAACAATTTTAAAAGTTTGAAAAGCTGAGGTCTGCCATACAGTTCTAAAACTTTACGTGCTTCCAGTCTTCCTTGTTGGTTGATTGAAGGTTTGAAGCCGTCGATCGAGGAGGTGGCGACAGTCACTCATTGTCGGCTGTCGCTGTTGCAGAAGCTCGATGTTGGCGCGCCTTCTTCTCGACACGGTCACCAGACGAAACGGGCTCTTGATGTGCGCCAGCTAATGCTTCCCGTCCGCTACACCATGTCAGAAACTATCATCGCAAGTCGAGCGCAATTACATGCTGCCCAACCCCGAAAGCGCGGCAACTCGCGGGAGCATCACACAACACACCTGCTCCACTGCACCACCCCAGCCAGACTCCCCCTCTGCCCGCACTCCACGCGGCAGAGTTCACACTACCAAAGATCCAAAACACTTTGGTTCCCCACACGACCTATCGATGTATTCGTTCGATAGCATAGTTTTCCCTAGGCAAGACCCAGCGTAAAAATACAAATAATATTCACAAAACAAACCAATTATAAATGCATAAATATATATATATATACAAACAGTAAAACAATTACAATACATAAAGACACAGAAATGTCATATCTTCAGGTAACAAAATAAGGAAAAAATTTATAGTGCTGCAGATGGAAATAGGGGGATATGCATTTCCGGCGTTACAAGCTGCACATGCCCCACACCATTACAGAGCCGACAACAACTTGAACAGTCCCCTGCTGACATGCAGGTCCATGGATTCATGAGGCTGTCTCCATATTCGTACACGCCAATCCGCTCGATACAATTTGAAACGAGACTCGTCCGACCAGGCAACAAGTTTCTAGTCATTAACAGTCCAATGTTGGTGTTGACGGGCCCAGGCGAGAGGTAAAGCTTTGTGTCATGCAGTCATCAAGGGTACACGAGTGGGCATTCGGCTCCGAAAGCCCATATCGATGACGTTTCGTTGAATGGTTCGCACGCTGACACTTGTTGACTGCCCAGCAATGAAATCTCTAGTGATTTGCCGAAGGGTTGCACTTCTGTCGCGTTGAACGATTCTCTTCAGTTGTCGTTGGTCCCATTCTTGCAGGATCTTTCACCGGCTGCAGCGATGTCGGAGATTTGATGTTTTACCGGTTTCCTGTTATTCACTGTACACTGGTGAAATGGTCGAACGGGAAAATCTCCACTTCACCGCTACCTCGGAGGTGCTAATGTTTGTTACTCCTCTTTCTTTTACTTTTAGAAGGTATTAAATGAACTATATTTTTCTTGTGAAATTACATAAGCACTAGTGAATATCTGTTCTAGTGATTTGTGCTTGCTGCGATACTGAGAAACCCCGTTATAGTACGTCAATGCTACTGAAAGCGTCGCAAAAAAGTTCGAATTTGAAGTTATAACATACAGTAGATTAGCGTTTTATGACTGTTATTTGTTCTCGATTTATTGTTCATTTTTTTTCCTTCCTTATAGGCAAGCCCATAACAATATTCAGCAGTTTAACATATTTATCTCGCGCATTTCGTGCACAAATGTTCACCACATTGCAGAATAAATATCAAGTGAAAAAATTCAAAGAGTTGAATAAATCTACAACGGAGCAACTTCTTATTCAAAATATACATTTCATTCTTCTTTACAGACACTTTCACGTGCAAACAAAGTTTGCAAAAACTTGTTATGACAAATCTGTGTATTAGAAAATTTATTTCAGCCCAGCAGCGTAATTCATTAAGTGAAAGGACATTCTGAACAGTAGTAAAAGAGAGTGAACGGAATGACAATCATGAAGGAGTTAGATCACATGTTAGATATACTGACATTTGACGCTTGTTGATCTAAATGTGGAGACAATAATCTGAAGGAAAAAGACATCAAAACGTCTGAAACGCTCCCTCGCTCTCTCTCTCTCTCTCTCTCTCTCTCTCACACACACACACACACACACACACACACACACACACACACACTTCGTTCTATCAAGACACGTCTTGAGCACACGACAAATAATATTAAAACATAATCATTTTCCACGTCTTATGTCTTAAAAGGAGTGTGATACCTGGAGGATAGTGTGCCTAGGAACACACACTGTTTTTTGGTCGGTACTTCAGTCTAGTGACAGTGTTTAGAATCGCATGAATGAATGCGCACTAGAAACGGCCATAAGTAGTTTCCGCCATTTTCCACAGTTTTTGTAGTTGGCAGACGTTGGTGACGTTTTGCGCATCATTTTTAAATTTTTCGCGTTCAGCACATCTAAGCTCTGTCCAATATATTGCAGCTACTTTCAATACATTGTTAATTTTTCAGGTACGGAAACTTATGGTGAGTAAAATGTTATACATTTTTAGAACTGTTTATACAACATGTGGACAGATAAGGCATACTTCGTTGGTCGTACACCATCTTGTACCTTGAACACCTGCAAATGAACTGACTTTCTTTAATGTCTTAATTTTAGCTGTCGTGAAAATGGCAGTTTGTTTTAGTTTCCATTAGACTGTGTTTCAAAACGTATTTAAGATGTAACTGGTTTTTAATAATACTTCTGCTTAATTCGATCTCACTTATTGATTATTCCTGTGTAGTAGAATAATAGTGTAAGAGATAGACTATTAAATTCAGTATTGACAAGATTTTTTCGATTGCAACGCTTTTAAATTTCAATCTAATATTTGTTCATATGTGCATGACCACGTTGTGTCTTGGAATATCTTCACTTCTGAAAAAAAAAAAACCTTAATCTACAGGAGTAATCTTCGTAATTTCAGAAAAGAAATTGCAGAACGTGAAAAGTGGGTTCTGTCATTTTAAAATGGAACAAGAAAATACATTAAACTACAACTACTTTAAACAAGATCACTGGTTCGGAAATCTACATAAAATTAAGGAAAAGACACTGACTGTCGTGTACAAACCTTATCTTTAGATGAACAGTGCACGAAAACCACATACATTCGACGTATAGCACATTCCCATATTATATGTGTCTCATGACTCGTAAATACGAGGTCATACGTTCAGAAAAATTAGCCCTACGATATTATGTCTTCGTTACACTGCGTCTCGATATTTTTATAGTGTAAAATGGCTCTCATTAGTATGGAAAGTGATAACTATAGTCAGATCTTTGTCGTACTTTCCTATGAAAACTAAATGTTCCTCCCTTGACGAATTATTGTTTGCATCCATTGAAGGAACAGTAAGTCACTATTGGAATTACGAAAACATAGACCGAATAAGGTAACATATAAATTGTGATATTTGCATAAAGCGCAAACAAATAGTACTGTACCCCAGTCTTATGATAATCCCAGCTTTGCGTTGACTGTCAACACTTGCTGAATCCAGAGATATCTTACTCTAAGGTGCAATCAGATCTCAACCGCAGTGAGCAAATGCCACTTACTACAACGTGCTGCGGAGCACATCCTTCAGTGCTGCTGCTCCTATATCGCTCTCTCATTTGGATTATGGATGTATATACCACAAATACACAACATGCAAAATGTTAGAGAAGCTGGACAGATTGCAGTACCATTGCATATGCACATGCTTAGGAGTAGTGAAATCAATACCAACAAATGCGCTCCTGGTGGAGGCCCAAGAGATGCCCCTCCATATAAGCAGGAAGATGCTCATGGAACGATACATAGTAGAGAAATTATCATGCTGGCAGCATCCAATTCATCATCGTCCTTCTCCAGGGACCGAGCGAGGTGGCGCAGTGGCTAGCACACTGGACTCGCATTCGGGAGGACGACGATTCAATCCCACGTCCGGCCATCCCGATTTAGGTTTTCCGTGATTTCCCTAAATCGCTCCAGCCAAATTCCGGGATGGTTCCTTTGAAAGGGCACGACCGACTTCCTTCCCCGTCCTTCCCTAATCTGATGAGACAGATGACCTCGCTGTCTGGTCTCCTCCCCCAAACAAACCAACCCAACCAACCTTCTCCAGGAAATTAGAGCAGAAAACCTTTTGATTTCATTCCGGCATATAATATTTGACAAACGAGTGCAAAGATATTGCCACAAGTATACAGTGGACTGTTTACCAATATGACTGTTTCATAATCAGGGATCGCATCTCATTCCAAGAGAGAGAGCCTGATTTCTTGGAGTCAATTACAGCGCTGCAAAGACAAATGGAGGAAACAAGACGAGTAATCGACATATACACAGATGGGTCAAATACAGCAGGAGATGACAACACGGGATGTGCCATATTTAATCCACAACTGCAGATAGCCCAAAAATATATATCACCAGCAACTACTTCTACCTATCTGGCCGAAACAATCGCATTGTTGAAGGCGATACAGTGGTGTACAAATGAGAAATACACATCTTATTTAATATTATCAGACTCGAAGGGTATACTTCAATTAACATCAAATATAAAGCTCTCAAAAACCGCCAATGGGTACCTACTCCAAGTTCGTTATTGGTATTATGACTGTCTCAGAAGGCAGAAACAAACTGCCTTCATGTGTGTGAAAGCCCATTGTATAATTCCGGACAACGAAAAAGCAAATCAACTGGCAAAGCACACTATTAACAACGGGACACCACTAGTCATAAAGCTTCCCTTACGGAATATGGACAACTTATTCTGAAAAGGGCATTCCAGTCCGAGCAGGAAGAATGGACACAGAGCTCGCGATACAAAGGAGGCTACTATGAGCAAATAGAACCACGAATTCCGAAACAACTTTGGTTTGAGTACGTTTGTGGAACTTGACAAGCAACATCCACAGTAAGTAGAATAAGGCTCAATCATGGGACATATCCAGAGCATTTATACCGACCACATATAAACCAAACACCAGCCTGCGATTGTGACATACTACACATGGAGACACGAAGCATATATTATTTCAATGCAGAAAATATAGTGAGGCGAGGTATAGGTATTTAGTATTTGTTATCAAGAATAAAATCCCGCAACCGATATCAGTCAAGTCCTTGCTATCTGAACACAACATTGAAACCTACAAGAAGACAATCAAATTTATATGTAATGGGCAGATAAAGATATAAAGTATAATACTAAACTATAAGGAACAGAAGAAACCAATCTACACTAAAAGAGGCGGGTACTAAGTGAATGAAGATATTATTATCACTCAGCAATGACTGGATGCTGTCCAACCGAAGTCAAAGAACCGAACAAGAAACAAACAGATCTCAAACTGTTTACCAACTCGGGAACTGCGACGTGTTCCGAATAAATCTGAGAACCACGCACCACTTGATAAAGTCTCCGTGACAATTCAAACTTATAGCATTTTAATACGAAATAACACTTCAGCATCTCTCCACTACAGCCGACGATACACTCAAGGAGGCAAATATTTATGTATGTAAATAACAAACCCTAAAGTCCATAAAAACGAAAGCAAAAAAAAAAATATTATACGGTCGCTCGCCATAACGCAGAAGCAAATTAATGAAATCGTAAGTTCCGCAGAGAAGCACAGTCCGCTTCACAGACTCTCGTTGGTCACCTATAACACACTCCCATTGCCTACCGCCAAGGCGTCATAAGTTGTAAATGCCTACGCAACGTCTGCGCAACTGATTCTGAAGTCCAGCCAATTTTTTAATAGAATGATCGACGATCTTCAACAGCATTTTGAATATCATGATACGAGGAGTAAGGTGCTAGTGTGCTTTTATAAACACACCAACGTAACTTTATGCAGCCGAAGATGGGAAATTAATCTGCAGATATTTCGCCATTGTGGGAAGATCAGGTAAAAGTAAAACAGCGCTGAGTTAAATTCTGTTGATAATGCAACGTCATTCAGAGCGCCAGAAGAACTGGCTCAGATTTAGTCTATGTTAAACCCAAGTCATATTTATCTCATTTCTTGGCTATTTTTGTGTCCACAGCGAGCGAAGAAATCAGGCCCCTATTCATCTTTTCACGAACTGCTCAATGTCATTAAAAATTTAGTTGTTCCGCTACAGAATGAAACTGTTACGTCACTATCTTGGTAGATAAAAAACTGCAAGCATTAGCAACACGGCAAAATTTCCCGTTCGTGTAGTCTGACTAGTTCTGCATCATATTTTATATAACAGAATACAAAAGTATTAATTTCTCAATACTTACAACATACAGTCCAGTTTACATGCAGCGCAGACGGTTTATTATTTTCCGACTTCAGTTTAGAACTGATTCGCCAAAGATGAATTACCATGGAAGTAAAAAAAGAAGGCAGATAACGCTATAGATTTACGTTGTACGTTGCTTTGATGCCACAGTTGGCAGGTCCTGCCGCCATGTTAAATAGCCCAAAACACTAGCAGACTCCTGTTTAAGATTGCTTCTTGTTCATTACTTCAGCCATGTGCAAGCAACAACTGTTTTAAATATTAATAATTACAGTGCTTACATGAATAAATAGAGCCAGGAAGGCAATTTTGAACGATTTTCTATTCTTCAATGTGTATTTGCTCTAGTAATACGACACATTTGGCCTCATTAATATAACTTGTGTTTTGTTGATATATCTCGAATAGCCAGGAAGACAAGGAAGTGACGTGAAAAGCATGCTTTCGTAACCCATGTAACTCCACTATTTCTGTACCTGTATCGATAGTAAATGAAGCTGGAACCCCGAAACCAACGCTTGTTTGCTTACTGGTACTGCTTCAGTTTAGTACTTTTTCAGCTTGCAGATCGTATGCACAACATTTTTAATGTTCACTTTAGCAAAAACTTACTTACGTGTTCTTTCCTAGCCTTTAAAAGGTAATGCTCGTTCCACACTAATTCCCGCAAATGTGACGTCATTTCGAAGTCCCGCGCAGTATCGACGACAGCATGTGAATGTTATTGCTCCTCAATTCACTCGCAGCATTTAAGCCCTCATCTTACGTCGCTGTCTAACCACACACTCGGAAATCGCCACACGTTCGTAAATAAGCAGCGAAATATTTGTGACAAAGGAGAATATGAATGTAAATGATCATCCTTTCACTCGCAGCAATTTAAACTGTCCTCTTAGGTTCCCGCCTAACCACACACTCGAAAGACGGCACATATTCGGAAATAAAGAGGCAAATATTTGTGAGTAGGGCAATTTAAGCTGTCCTGTTAGGTTTCTGCCTAACCACACACTTGGAAATTCCTAAATAAGAGTAGTTATTTCATCCTTCGTTCTCATATCAGACAGAATTAAAATAATGTTTATTGCAGATCACACTTGTATTACTTTCATAAGAAAATTCAAGAATGTGTTAAAAACGCTAACAAGAAAAAAAAGGCACGTTACAGGATGCCAACCCACAATTTTCGACTCCAGAAACTATGATGTTGTTCATTACGCCACCACTTAATCACGTGATATTTGTCTCCTGCCTTAGTTATCATCTTCTTCCTTGAAGGTTTATGTCGTTGATGCGTTATTAAGTGACGTTTAATGATAATGGTAATGTGTTTGTGTTAAATTTTCAGCGCTCGTTTACCTTGAAACAGCGTACTGCAAATTATAAAACAACCGTGTTTCATGCTTAACTTGTAAATTATTTACGTTAATAACTCACTCCGGAGAGAACACTCTTATATGAAGGCATTAACCAGCAAAAAATCATTATGTGTCATTTTATTGCAGCAATAATTATAATAAACCAGTCGAAGAATTACCTGTTTTTATAAGTCACCGATATTAAGTCTTATGAGAGGCCCATATCGAACACTGACGAAAGTCGATAACTGAGATCACATTTGCGGCAAAGAGTGTGAAACAAGCTTTCCCCACCCATGAACGTGTGCAATGAGGAGAGAAGCAAGGCATACTATCGTATCTTGTGCATGTCAACGAAGAGAACAGTTGAAACGTCAAAGAAACAGAACTGCATTGTAAAAGTTGTTACCGTTCGACAGCTGGAGAGACACTAGCACTCCAAGCGGTGAGAAAGCAGGCACTCACATGCGTCGAAGAGATAACGTTTGTTTTTAATTATTTCTGGATGATTACTCCTTCTAGCTATAAGATACATTTCCCTTTTCTGTTTACAAGATATTTTTATCTCTTGAGTAAGCCATGGCTTTTTAGGCATTTTCTTACAATTATATTTCACTGTTTTCTTAGGGAAAATAACTGACATCAAACTGAAAGAACCAAGTAATACTTGAAGGTCAAGCTTTCTATGGAACTCTTTCAGAAAATCTACATTGAAGTCCCCACAAACAATAATTTGCTTCTCTCTGTCTGACAGATAGCACAACAAAGAACCCAGGTTTTTCGAAAATAGCTGAAAATTTCCCAATTGAGACCTATACACAGCTATACAAAAGCACCATTATTAGCGCCATCTCCCTTCTTTTTTACCTCCATGATTTCAATGGCTGTTTGTAATATCTGTACAAACATGTGACATCACAATGCAAACACTGTTTTCTTGTTGCTGTGGTGTAATATTTAAATGCAGCCAATATCCCCGTCATGTCACTGTTTACTTGGTAAGATTATTTTAAGCGAACTTAACGTCATTCGGCACGATCACAGAAATTTATCTCCAATATTATTCCAGCGTTCTGTTTGGTCGTGACAGTGTGACAGAACAGCTCATAAGGGTGTAGCACGAAAAGCAATAAAAATTAATTTACACTGCCAGTGTCAAATGGAAAAAATGGTGCAGGTCAGTAGGCCTCTGATTAACTATTGAAATCTCTTTTTTTTGTACTGGATTAGAAGTTGGTAACAATATTAGAGTAATGATGTGACACTTAACTTCTGTCTCCGCCGAAAGTCTGAATTTTGAGTAGTGCAGCCATCTCACACTCCCTGGGGAGTCCATGTTCGATTTTAGTTGAAATTAGATAATCCTGATAATCTTAATATCATTATGTCGACACTTCTGTTCGTATTACATCGACAGGGCAGTTACGAGCAGTGTAGTGGCTACCAGAATTAGACGAATTTATTATAATTTTGAACATATTTTCGATAAAGCCTCACAAAAAATAATGCACAGTAGTTAATTTTCATCAATAACAAGTTTCTCGAAAATTAAAAGAAAATGTTTAGTTATTGCTGTAGTCACCAATAACTTAGGTGTCCAACGTTAGGGTAGCATGAAGCGAACCTCCAACTATAGTGGTTATAGCAAAGTGGCCTACTTGCAGGCTTACCATGGTCACATAACAAAGCAATATTTCTTAAACAGAGTAACTGCGGCAACACGTGAGAAAAAATAACAATCAATTAGTAAAATAATGGCATCAAAACACACTCAGCTTTTGCTTTGCGAGAAGCACAGATGCAAAGTTCTGCACCTAATCTAACCAAACGCAGTAGATGATCACTACTGAAGTTCAGTTTGGACTACAGTACAGAATATGCAAGTTCACTTTCTCAATAAACACTTTGACTATGACTTCGATTGACCATCGACATTGGGCATTAACTGTCCAACGACTGGAGCTAGTCGGTAACTAATGACTGTAGATGGGCCGGCCGAAGTGACCGTGCGGTTAAAGGCGCTGCAGTCTGGAACCGCAAGACCGCTACGGTCGCAGGTTCGAATCCTGCCTCGGGCATGGATGTTTGTGATGTCCTTAGGTTAGTTAGGTTTAACTAGTTCTAAGTTCTAGGGGACTAATGACCTCAGCAGTTGAGTCCCATAGTGCTCAGAACCATTTGAACCATTTGACTGTAGATGAGAACTATCCGATAACTGTATGCAAATGAAACTGAAGAGAACTGTGACTGGCCGGGAATCGGCATAACGCCGCTTAAACAATGCTCTCAGCGTACGAATATGCAACTGCGGTCTATTTGAGGGTGCGTAAAACAGTCCCAGATTTCAGCGATCTCTTTGGTGACAGAGGTAACTATTGGTGGAAATGTCTTGTGGCGGAAGAATTAAGTTGTTCTTGGTGTGCACCGTCTAGCAGACGACTAACCATACTAAGTGTGGCACCACACTCCAAGTTTTCTAAAGGTGCGTACACAGTAGGCCAGCGAAGACCAACGAACGATACCCAACAGCTTTGTTGCCCAAGATTAGCTTAGTGTGTACAGGAGGCAACTCAGGGCCAACGAAGCTAGGTCCATTGTTCGTTGGTCCAGTATAGATTTGTTGTGTCTCTAGAACAGGTGTATATTTAAGTTTTTCAGGACGACCACAAGTTGCACGTATTATGTTTTACTGAGCGATTTCGCTGTTTAATTTGACGATAGCGTCATCAGAAAAATACTCTGGAATATACAGTTTAAAGTACAGTAGATGGCTGTTAAATTAAAGAGTGAAACCAGTCAATTTTTCGTGGCTGTCGTGAAAACTTAATTTCAACAGTCACTGTTTCCCCTGCAATCAACGCCTGCCCCTTTTATTGTGTTTAAAAATATTGGAGTATAGTTTTACCGTGAACGTGCTGCAATTATACAAACTGAAAAGACTTGACGCTTAGAGGGAAGTAACTCGGCTACTACAAAGTGATATACGCGATATGAAAAAGAAAATAGTGTGTTTATTGACGCCTTTTTGCCGTGAACGACAAAGAGAAACAAACAAACCTGCGAGTGATTGTTAAGTTTCTGTTGAAAGCACAGCTCTCCTGAAAGAGGTGTTAGCTTTGGAAATTGTAGGGGTTACAGAATCTAATAACAATTCGGAATCTGTAGCTTTCATTAGGAAAATTTCGTGAAATAGCCTATATTTCAGTTCAGCTTTAAGGTAGACATTAATTTTGACCCACCACATGCTCCCTACTTTTTCAAAGAGAGGTCGTCCACCAACGTCGTTTCTTTTTCTTCTTTTTCCGATCATCTTCTTGCAGTAAAAGAAATGTTGCACATGCGGCGACTGCTAAATCCAATTTCTCCCTCATAATATCGCCCGTGAAACCGTAATTACTGGGTGCCAGTTATCGAACTATACGCAAAAAAAAAAAGAAAAAAAAATTCCTTACAGTTTACGGCGTGCACACACTTTATTCAACATGTAAACTTCGCTGCAGGTATTCTGAGTTAGGTAATGACATGTTCAATATGCCTGCCATCCTTGGCAATGATGTGGCACAGAGGAATAGCGAAATTCTGCATGGCCCGCTGAAGTGTCGAAACATCGATTCCGTCGATGACCTGAATGATGACCTTAATGGCTGTTTTCAGCTCAGAAATGGTTTTGGTGTTATTGCCGTGTACGTTGTCTTTAATATAGCCCTACAAAAAGTAGTCGCATGTGTTCAGATCCGGAGAATATGGCGACCAATCGAGGCTCATGCCAGTGGCCTCTGGGTACCCCAGAGCCAGAATGCGGTCCTCGAAGTGCTCCTCAAGGACATCAAACACTCTCCTGCTTCGATGTGGTTGAGTTTCTTCTTGCATGAACCACATCTTGTCGAAATCAGGGTCACTTTGGATAATGGGAATGAAATCATCTTCCAAAATCTTCATGTACCGTTAAGCAGTTACCATGCCGTCAAGGAATATCGCACCGATTATTCGGTGACTGGACACTGCACACCATACAGTCACCTGTTGAGGTTGAAGAGACGTCTCGATCGCGAAATGCAGATTCTCAGTACTCCAAATGCGCCAATTTACTTATTGGCGAACCCATCTAAATAGAAGTGGCCGACAACAACAACGCCCATGTGCATGCGCATACTATCTTCCCTCATGCCCCGCAGCCAACCGTGCAGTTTGAACGTCCTAACGCAAACCGTTCAGAAATTATGACGATTTTATTTCATACAGTTCAATAACTGTCACCGTGTAAAACGCTACTTTATAACAATAACGGAACGGAAGCAGCGTAGACAAGTTATCAGAGCCAACTGCGATACCACACGGCCAAATCTCATGGCCCCATGCCACTCATGGATGGGAAGCCGAACACCAATCCATTGGCTACCAACATTCCGCTGAATCCAGTCTCGATCGTTCGTTGGCCTACAGTGTGCGCATCTTAAGTAGTCCCAGGAGGAATGGTCAATATTCAGGGCTATGACAGGAACGATCATTCGAAGCAAATAAGCTAGAAAACATCGGCTCTAAAATGCGTACCTTAAGAGGTACGAGCACTTGTTCCTCTTGGCTACTGTGAAACACATCTCTTCTACTAAACAAGTGCTCATAGCTCTTAAGGTATGCGGTTTAGAGCTCATGTTTACTAGACATTTTTTTCTTGTTTTCTGAGTCCATACTACCTCCTCCCAAAATATGTAAAGCAAAGAGCTTGCAGAGATTTGTTTCGCAGTATCGAATATGAAGAAATGCCCATAATTCTTAAGGTATCCACTTTAGAGACTATGTTCACTAGACTTCTGGCTTCGAATAATCGTTCCTGTCATATTCCTGAACAATGTCTGTTCCTTCTGAGGCACCCTGTATAAATAAATAAAATATCCAGTTTCGTAGCCAATGCAGGCTCGTAGTCAAATTGTGGATTTTACAGATACTTCATACTGTGTACCAAGTGCATCAGTCGCTAAGATCATAGCACTGGTGAAAATGGTTGGTTTCGTGTGATGAAGATGATGATGTTTGGTTTGTGGGGCGCTCAACTGCGTGGTTATCAGCGCCCGTACAATTACCCAATCTTTGCTCAGTCCAATTTCGCCACTTTCCTGGATGATGATGAAATGATGAGGACAACACAAACACCCAGTCACCTCGAGGCAGGTGAAAATCCCTGACCCCGCCGGGAATCGAACCCGGGACCCCGTGCTCGGGAAGCGAGAACGCTACCGCGAGACCACGAGCGGAGGTTGGTTTCGTAGAAGTTCTACTGAATAATTACATTTAAAAAGACATGATGGTATTATTTGGTTACTTACGCTGAAGAGCCAAAGAAACAGGTGCACCTGCCTAATATCGTGTAGGGTCGCCGCGAGCACGCAGCAGTGCCGCAACACAACGTGGCATGGACACGACTGATGTCTGAAGTAGTGCTAGAGGGAACTGACACCATGAACCCTGCAGGGCTGTCCAGAAATCCTTAAGAGTACGAGGGGGTCGAGATCTCTTCTGAACAGCATGTTGCAAGGCATCCCAGATATGCTCATGTCTGGGGCGTTTGGTGGGCAGAGGAAGTGTTTAAACTTAGAAGAGGGCTCCTGGAGCCACTCTGTAGCAATTCTGGACATGCTGGATGTCACATTGTCCTGCTGGAATTGCTCAATCCGTCGGAATGCATAATGGACATGAATGGATCCAGGTGATCAGACAGAACGCTTATGTACTTGTCATGTGTCAGAGTCGTATCTAGACGTTTCAGGGGTCTCATATAACTCCACCTGCAGATGCCCCACACCATTACAGTGCCTCCACAGCTTGAACAGTCCCCTGCTGATATGCACGTCCACTGATTCATGAGGTTGTCTCCATACCTGTATACATCCATTCGCCCATCCGATCGATACAGTTTGAAACAAGACTCCTCCGACCAGACAACATGTTTCCAGTCATCAACAGTCCAATGTCGGTGTTGACAGGCCCAGGCGAGGTGCAAAGGTTTGTGTCGTGCAGTCATCAAGGGTACAAGAGTGGATCTTTGGCTCTGAAAGCCCATATCGGTGATGTTTCGTTGAATGGTTTGCACCATGATACTTGGCGATGGCCCAGCATTGAAATCCGCAGCAATTTGCGGAAGGGTTACGCTTCTGTCACCTTGAACGATTCTCTTCAGTCATCATTGGTCACATTCTTGCTGGATCTTTTTCTGGGCGCAGTGATGTCGGAGATTCGATGTTGTACTGGATACCTGATATTCGTGGTACCCTCGAATGGTCATAAGGGCAAATCCCCACTTCATCGCTACCTTGGAGATGCTGTGTCCCATCGCTTGTGCGCCGCATTCAAAAGCACTTAAATCTTGACAGCCTGTCATTCTAGCAGCAGTAACCAATCTAACAACTTTTTGTCTCATATAGGCGTTGCCGACTGCAGCGCCGTATTCTGCCTGTTTACTTATCTCTGAGTTTGAATATGTATGCCTATACCAGTTTCTTTGGCACTTCAGTGTATTTATGGGTAATCTTTAGTTAAGGAGATTCATGTCAAACAATAATAATAAGGGGCTTAAGACTGAACTTCGTGGGATCTAATGTTTATGCTCTGTGTTGATAAATGTGCAATACCCGTAAACTCTGAAGGCTTGCAATAAATGAATTAGCTTTAAAAATGTTATGTGTTGTTCTGATGTATTGCTTCCACTTGCAGATCACTGATCAATGCTGTGTATATTTATCTACATCATTACTCTGGAAACCACTGTCAAGTGTATAGCAGAAAGTACATCCCTTTTTGCCTGTTATTAGGACTTATACCCGTTTCACTCATATATGGAGCATGGAAATCATGATGGCTTATGCACCTCCGTTTCAACTTCAATTGGTCTCATCTTGACTTCGCTATCACTATGGGAGCTTAGGTATAAAATATGCTAACTTATATTTTGGGCAAGAATGACTTATGCAGGATATGATGTAGTATCTCGCATTCAGAGCTAAATGAATGAGTTGGTTTTCAAAAATCTCAACTGATACCAGAAGAATACAGCTTGCTCTTCCCTGGTAACTGCTGTGTATATACACAGTATGTGTGACAAAATGGCTACTAGAAGGAACTTGGAGTTTGAAGGAAAGACGAAAGTGAATAATAGTCCAATGTTAGAACAGATGTTAAATGTGAATATGAGTTTGATAATTCTGATAAATATCCAGATTACCAAGAGACGGAAAAGGAAAGTGATGACAGTGGTATTAAGAAAGGAAATTAGGTAAGAAGCGTCACTAACATCGAATTTGATCTGCCTTAGTTAAGTTACTATACATGCTACACAGAGACCCACCATCCATTGAGGCAATCAACTTAAATGATGTTTTGTCTTTTTCCCAACACATACCAGAATCTCATCATGTTTGTTCCAAGGCATTAAAAGTAGCTGAGAAACCCAAAGCAAACGATTAGAGCAATCAAAGTGAAATTTGAATACTGATATGAGTGTTTTCAAGCCTTAAACTTAGTAAATTTAATTACATTATATTGTCTCATTATTTTTTCATTAAATTATTATCTAGCAATATTTAATGTCAATTTTTTCTGTGGCAAGTGAAGATAACAATTAGATGGTGTCTACATTTTATGAACATGAATAACATTATATTTACCATATAACTTATGTCAGTGTCTCATATACTGTTTCTTTTTTCTAATTAAAAAAGCATTTCCATTTTGTAACCTTAATAGTGAATTCTTTAATGTTCAGATATTTAACAAAAATATAGAAAACAATGGAACATTGTAAATATATAATTTGATTTTTATAAAACTTTATTTAATAACTTCAAATCACTAAAATTTCACTTATCATGTTTTATTACTGAGCCCCACAAGTGTATGGGGTTGTAGTATGTTTCTAGTTTTGTCACTTATAGCTGCTTCTAGAAACTTCCTAAGTAAATTTTCGCATGATAGCACATGTCTCTATTCAAATGATTGCCTGTTCAGTCCTTTCAACATCTTTGTGACACTCTCCCACAGGTCAAACAAACCTGTGACAATTCACACTGCCCATCTTTGTATCCATTCACTATCGCCTGGTGGTCCTATCTGGTATGTGTCCCACATGCCTGAGCAATATTCTTGTGTAGATCACACAAGTGCTATTCATGCAATTTGCTCTGTAGACTAATTGCCTTTCCCCCATATTCTACCAATGAAACAAGTCTACCAACTGTTTTACCCACAACTGAGCCTATGTGATCAAACTATTTCCTATCCATAAAAATTATTACTCCAAGCTATTTGTATCTGTTGACTGATTCCAACAGTGACTTACTGATATTTTAATTGTAAGATACTACAACTTTTCGTTTTTTAAAGTGCAAAGTTGTACTTTTCTGAATATTTAAAACGAGTTGCTAATCTTTGCAACACATTGAAATCTTATCAAGATCTGACTGAATATATGTTGAAATTTTTTCAGGTACTGCTTCATTATAGGTAACTATGTCATCTGCAAAAAGGTTACTATACTATTGTCTGCAAAGTCTTTAATATACAACATGAACAGCAAGGGTCCCAACACAATTCACTGGGGTATACATGAAATTACTTCTACATCCCCCACCCTCACCGCAAACTAAGTAATCCCCAGTATATTCACAAATAATCTCGTTCGATACCCCATATGAATATACTTTTGATAATAAGTGTAGATGTGGTACTCAGTCAAATGCATTTTGTAAATCAAAAAATACTGAATCTATTTGAGTCCCTCATGATCCAGAGCTTTCAGTATGTCACGTGAGAAAAGCATGAGTTGGGTTTCACATGATCGACATTTTCAGAATCTACGTTGATTAACATGGAGGAGGCCATTCTGTTAGAGATACATTATTATATTTGAGCTGAGATGTTCTAAGATTCTACAACAGGTAGATGTTAAGGGTAATTAATGGTAGTTTGATGGATCACTTCTGCTACTCTGTTTGTAGATGGGTGTAACCAGTGCTTTCTTCCAACCACTGGGCAGAGTTTTTTGTTCAAAGGAACTCCAGTGTGTTATGATTAAAAGAGGGCTACCTAAGCCACAAATACAGTATAAACCCCGATAGTTATCCATCAGGCCTTGGAGCTTTGTGCAATGTTTAATGATTTCAGCTGTTTCTCAACACTATTTTAGTGACCTTCGCAGTTGTACACGAATCAAACTGGGGTGTTGCTGCTGGCTTTTCCTCTGTAAAGCGACATTTGATAATAGTTTTCAGCATTTCTGCTTTCGCTTTGTTACCCTCAATTTCAGTCCATGTCTCGTCCATGAGTGACTGGATACTAGCGTTAATGCTACTAACAACCTTTATATATGGCCAGAATTTCTCTGGGTTTTGTGAGAGATCTTTCAACAATATTCTACTATGATAGTCATTGAAGATTTCAGACATTGCGCTCTTGACAGCCAAAAGCATTTCATTGAGCATCTTTCTGTTTATAGCCCTACACTACGGATGACATGACATCAGCTGATATTGTGTGTAGTTTTCTATATGAAACAAAGTGTGTATAGAATTTGTAGTGTATGCAGCGACTGGAGAGTGAAAATAATGAAAGAACAGTGTTGAAGAGGCCTTTTACGTTATTAAATAACGCCTTTGTAAAACAGTGTTGTGCACTAGGGTGAACTAATTGAGGTAGCACTGTTTTAAACAGACAGTCCTTATATCTGGGAGGGCAGAGACTCTAGTCTTCACCCAGACTTCCTGATTTAGATTTTCCATGGTTTCCATAAATTACTTCAGGCGCTATAATGTCATAGTCAGCTACCTGTCCTATCCTTGTCAGTCTAGGCCTGTGAGTAAGTAATCGTTAGGTTCAGGATCTTCTGAAACAGACTCCCCTCAATCTCGAGCTGAAACCGATCGAAGTTCCTGCCACAAATGTTAAGCTGTATTGGAAGCCTCGAATGGGAGATCTCTTTCTCATTCCACAGACATACTTTTGAGAGCCTGCACAATTTATTTCACCCTGTCATCAGGTCAACAGATAAACTGATCGTTAGCCATTTTCTTTGGCTCACGTATCGACTGATTGTGGCTTATATGAGCTAGAGCATTGCTGTGTTTCGTCGGAAAGACGAGGTTGTTTGGCTGCTGACGCCATCAGTCAGCCAAGGGTTCGCCATGTCTGGCAACAATAAGTAACAGGCTAGAAAATCCACCTGTATAACGGATTTCGACACATCAACAATTGTAAAGTCTCACACCTGATCACGCCACAATCCAAGATTCAGCTTGATCCGCAATGTATGGTGCATTGGTATGTTTGAATGATTAGCTGTGGTCAGGCAGAAGGTGATTAATTGTCGCTTTCTGTGTATCAGCATGTGCAGAAATACACATAAGTCCGACACCGTGTCCACTAGACATTTTTTTCTGCACTTGCGAGTCACTTATGAACAGGTGTTGGGATGTAGCCCAGCAGTCGACTGACAAGTCTTTGTAAGATTGCCGCTGGCATTTTGGTGGGTGCAGGGCATAGTACATTTAGGCGTCTGGTCTCCAAATCTTTTGTGGTGCCAACACATAGAGATTTGACTTGTCCCAGATGTTGAGGAGGTAGTTGACGAGCACTCGATCTCTTGCAGTGATGACCACTGTCCTTGCTGAAATACCAATGAGTCAACAATTCACCAATCCGTTTAGTTAATAAATCAATCTTTACCGCCAGTACATCACAATCAGCGCATGTAACCATGGGCATTGACAAGCTGTTACATGACACCATCACTGCACTCATCGCCGTGGGGATTATAGCGTTGAATATTTTATCAACCAGTTCAGCCACTTTGAGACGCTTAAATAGCCTTCACTTGAGGCAGCAGATGACTACTCCACAATGTACGCAGAAGACTATCAGACACCAGACAGGTGTCAACCTTACTCTGTAAGTGTCTCAGATATTATGGTGGTCTCCTGCAACTTCTCGTGAGAGAACGTGCCTGATACATTCGTCTTGTGATGCAGGCAACCTACAGATCAGTTCTGTCTTCTACATAAGTATCCACCGTAGGAGGAGCAGTGATGATGTCTTCAATCTCTGTGGTATATTTGTGGTCGAGATGGCTTACAACGATCGTGAAATTGGTAGAATCCACAGTAAATGCCCATGCAGCGAAAACTGACTTTCACTTGCGTGAAACACGACACTGGATTATATGGCTGGAAGGGCGGTAAGGGTACAGCAAGCCGAGAGATGGTACAGACTCAGTCGGTGATTCCATCATGTTAATATCTTTTTCTTCCAGTGCTATTGCGTGTTCAAATCACGTCAGCTTCACCAGCGTCACACTCTCTGTGAATAGGAAGCTATCCAGGCAAATGCCTTGCATGTTGTAATCAAGGCACTTGGCGTACGAAATGCGACACTCTTGTGTGAGAACAATTGTCAGACTTTTTCCATTATATGCTGGAAGGAATAGGTTGTCATTGGAGAAAATTACTTCGAGAAATTCCATCTTCCAGTAGTTCAAATGGTTCAAATGGCTCTGAGCACTATGCGACTCAACTTCTGAGGTCATCAGTCGCCTAGAACTTAGAACTAATTAAACCTAACTAACCTAAGGACATCACACACATCCATGCCCGAGGCAGGATTCGAACCTGCGACCGGCTTCCAGTAGTATTACCGCTAAAAGCATTAACTAAACTTAAACCTTTAACTAAGTAAGTATTTATCACAAGGAAGGTACAGCATTCAACTAAAGAATAGGCATAACGTCATTGCAAAACACAGATCCTCCAGCGGCTGGATCGAAAATATTTGACAGTGAGATGTAAACATGCACTCAAGACGTCACATGACACTGCACTACATTAGTTGTTGTGTGCTGATTTTTTTTAATTTACAGGTCTAACATGCTACAATATTACTAGTACCCTTTTATAACTGAAGCAATTAACAACCAAAACCAAATATCTACTTGTCAACAGAATCACTTGGTATAAAATTCACTGTTTCCTTTGAAAAGTTTTTGATGTTATGTTCACTAACAAATTCGACAACAGCATTAATTTACAGCAGGATATGAACCCGGATCTCCTGCTCACTAGGCAGATGCGCTAACCACTACACCACACTGGCACAGTGGCTTTGCACAACTGCTCGAATTATACAATGAAATCAGGGAAAAATTGTTTCTGAATCAGGATACAATTTCCAATAGTTTCTAAATAGCACAATTTAAATTTACAATTGACAATATAATACGAGTTTTTTGCAGCATTCTCAGGCATTTGATATTACACAATACACATGAATATTGACACAGTCTATTAGAGATTATGTGAAAACTGCATGCATAGTAAAATATTAAAATCTAGAATTTCGAATCCAACCGTCAGGGCACACGCGGTCTCCACCACAAACGAAGATTCAGAAGTCAGCTTCTATATGTAAATAAATGTGCGAATTGCATCAAATTTTTGCTCAGCTGAGTTTATGACACCTTCCACACTGACACGGCAATGATGAAATCTGCAGCGACAGTTAATCAGAGCCAAAGTTACGAAAATTGCGGATCACCAACAAAGTATTTTTTCTGCTTGGGTGGGCTAACACTGTAAAGTTTTAGTGGCACTGCTTCTTCACCTCTGTTCAGCGGAAACCGGTTTGTAATTACGATTGAATAATGAAATAAGTTGAGCTTTGTAGATTTCAATTTGTCTCCTCACTTCATATTTGTTCTCTTCTGTTTAAACTAGTTTGTGATTTACATTTGCCTGATTGTTAACTTGACTTACAGAGGTTTTCTTTTGTTCTGCTTCCTTCGTCACTCTTCTTTTCGATTTAAACAGCTCGTAATTTTTGTTGACCTGCAAATATTATACTGTCTTGTTTCGTCAGCACATGCAGAAATTTGTTTTCGGTCAAAAACTCCTTTCCTAACGCACTTACGTGGACTACATGAACAGTACAATGTCTTTGCTGAGGCAGCTCATGTCCATAAGTTTTTAGCTATCTGCCTTCAGTGAACAGAACTGATGGCAAGAAAGAATAAGCTCAGCACTTGCAAGATAACTTAATATATTTACACTAAAGCACAAATTACATGTACAGCGAGTTAACGCCAAAACATATCGAGAGTGAGCACCAGAACAATAGAACAAAGAAGTAAGTGAAGATAAAACACACTGATACATATCACTGACATCTATGTCCATTGATCGATTTCACTTGGCACTAAACAAGAGTCCCCGTTTGTTGTTTGGTGCCCCAGGTATATTGGGGTACTGGTGGCGAACAGTTCTTCCGCCCATGTGATCACTGCAACAATAGATGGAGTGTCTGCAGGCTGTACAGTGAGATCTGTAGCTCGAGGTCTGTGTGACCCAAAAATGTCATGGTTTGTAGCAGCCACACTCAAAGTTCCACTGTCCTGTGCGTTAATGTGAGGGGGCTTCATCCACACTCTGGAGACTGTTTCGTGCTTTCCATTCCAATTCATCACGAAGTCATTTGGCAATTTGTGTAGCAGTCCCAACAGACCTGTATATGGTTGGCAGAGAGGGGAACATAGACAGACATGCATTGTTGTGGCCAGATCCTTATGTACAAAAACTGCTTTGTTGCCATGATGTTGCGTAGGATTCATGTCTATCTGTGACATTTTCTCCTTTAATTGTCCGCCAAAATCATATGTGTATTGCTTACACAGTAGGATTGTAGGTTTGTTGGTCAGTAGATCAGCAGGTAGGCATATTTGCTCATCAAACACCAACTCTACTCATGAACAACCTAGATCTTCCTTCACCACTAATCGAAGGCCTAACAACACCAGAGGCAAAGCCTTTGTCCACTTAGTGCCCTGCACCACTAACACAGGCTTCAGAGATTGGTCAGATCTTTCAACTAACCCATTGTTTGCTGGGTGGTAACCAGCTGTTCGAATCTGACTGCAGCTACATATCTGTAGCACCTCTTGAAATAGACAAACCTCGTATTGTCTTCTGCAGTCAGACCTGATAACTTGCGGTACACCATAGCGAGCAAAGCAGCCTCCCAGCAGTGTTGTAGCCACAGTGTCTGCCGAAATATTGGAAATAGGGAATGCCAACAGGTAAACTGATCCAACACAGTCAATAAATAGCTATAATTTTTGGAACCTGGAAGAGGTCGCACCAAATCAATATCTAGTTGCATATAACAGGCCATAGATTCAGCGAACATTACCATAGGTGCACTGCAAACAACATTGAGCCCAGTGACGGGAGTCCTTTCTTATTCCAGGTTTTATGACGTATTTTACCTGCGGTTTAGTTGAAGCCCTGACTCCCAGGGTGTTAAATTATAAAAGTTACAGAAAACCTCTTTCCTGTATCTTGATGGAATGTAAGGTTGTAATCTACCCTGTGATGTATCACACCATAAGGTAAGTCCCAGCTCTTTCATCCCCACTTCAACAAGTACGAAACTATGAGAGTGATTAGCCAACAGTTGAGTCAAATCTGTCTCAGAGTCTTCCTTTTGGTCAACCTCTATTTTCTCCCAGCAGACTGCCTTGACGCTGGTGCAGCTACATGATACATAATCAGCCGCAACATTATTCATGCCTCTTATGTGTCTAATGTCTGTGGAGTACCGTGCTATTAAGTCCACTATGCTACAGTGACTGGTCTGGGTAAGTTGTGAAGTTCTTGCCATTCAGGAATTCTTTGAAGAATTTAACCACTGCGTGAATGGCTAGTAATTCATGATATGTAGTGCGCCATCTGCGCTGTGCTTCTGTCAAAAGGTAGGGAAAAAACGACAAAGGTTGCCAATCATCATTGGTCCTTTTCTGTAAAGTCGCACCTATTGTCTCCTGGCTGGCGTCGACCGTGATTGCCAGTTTGGCATCACGAATAGAATGGTGCAATAGCACAGCCTCTGCCATAGCATCCTTAACATCCTTAAAGACCTCCAGTAGATTCTCGTTCCATGGTACCATCTTCTTACTCCCTGAGGTGAACTTTCCCTTCAGAAGTCCAGCCAAAGCAGCCTTTTTCGCAGCTACCTGTGGAAGATAGTGTTGACAGAAATTAATCGTTCTCAAGAATCTTCATAATTTCTTGAAATTCCTTGGAACCGGAAAGTCACGAATGAGTCGACTGTTTCAGAGTTTGGAGGTAGACCTTCAGTGGAAATGATGAACCCAAGGATCTGTACGCTCTCTTTCCCAAAAAAAGCACTTGTCTCTGTTGATTACCACTTCAAAGTCCTTAAGCCTCTAAAAAAGGGTTCGTAAGTTCTCCTTATGTCTTCCATATTGTCGGAGAAAACGGGAATGTTGTGCATGTAACAAAACAGGAATGGAAGCCCTCTAAGAACCTGGTGAATAAACGTTTCCCAATACTACACAACATTTTTAAGACTAAAGGGCAAAAAGTTTAAATGCGACAAAACAAATGGCGCAGTGATAGCAGTCTTCTTCCTGTTACTCTTTACAACCGGAATCTATGCATACGCCTTGCAGCAAACGATAACTCTGAAAACTCTCGCTCCTGCTACAGCATTGTTGCAGTCAGCCACATGAGTTAAAGGATATTTATCGGGAATGTTTAACCTTTTTTAAATGTTCGGATAATAAGTTGCCGTCTCTTTATCTAAGAACAGATGATTAATGCAGCTAGCCGCTATCTCTGCGTAATGTCTTGTCTGTATAGACGTGTATCTGTTGCCTTTAAGATCCCTTCACCTTCACCCATAAATCTATACAGTAAAGTAAGGCCCTCCCCGTTCTTGGCTGATCCGTGATAAGACAGGCGAAAAATTAGACTAATGGAGGACTATTAGTATTATCTCTATTTTCATTCGCTCACTCTCTTTCTCTCCTTTATCTATGTACAGTTTTTCATATAATATTTCATTACGTGAAATCAGCCAAATAGGATCTTTGGTGGAGTCCTTAGTCTTGGTAATCAGCGGCTGGCTTGCTGTAAGAGATCTTTACATTTATTATTACTGTTAAACACTGCAGTCAGTCGGGAGAATCAATCGTTTGGACAATTTGTTCCTTTTACGAAAGATTGCGAATGCCAGATGTGTACGAAGCCTTTTTGGACGATTTAACACAGACTCAGTGATTGCAGGCTCTCTTCGACACAGCTGAAACTTCCCCACTAATTACAGGGCCAACGTAATCATCAAATGATTCAGAAAAACTCATTCGTTCATTCACTCCAGAACAAAAAAGTCACAAACCTTATTTATGGAGGAAATTGTGTATTAAATCCATCTCCATTACATATCCAGATCTCCGGTGATTCCACGCCTTAATTATTTTCCGTTTACAGTCTCTTTCTCTTCAAACAAACCGCTAGCGGCACAAATGTTAATTGGCTCGCTTTAGCGAGAAGAAAAGCATAATATGTATCTCTCAGAAACACGTCAATCCCTCAACAGATACTCCAGAAGCTGCTCTAGTTACCACTCTAACAACCATGGAGAATGCATATATGCATCTCTCTTATTTCAAAGAATAAACGCACTAGAAAATACTTTGGCGTCGTCGAGCTGTCGCCGCATATATTACAAGAAAATCAGATCAGATAACTTTTCCAAAGTGAATGAATGTGGATGGTTTGATTGAAAATGATTAATTGGTGCTTGGTAGAGGGTGTTTTCTGTGGGGACATTACAAATGGTACGTGAAATTAGGACTCTATTATTCCCACACGAGCACCAGTTTCCGTCCTCCTTTTACTTAGTTTGTTTTTTTTGTTTTTTGGCTGGGAGGATAGGTATGCCCACAACCTGTCTGACAGAGACACAGTGTCTTCAGTAATATCTCTGTATATGTCGTCCTTAAATGTGGTGAACTTTTCTGGCTTAAGCCTGCATGGCCGAGCCATTACTCGAGGGACTAGTGAAGTCCGAATGTAGTGCTGGGTGGCAAGCTTGCAAGCTGTTCCCGGTTTCCTGATTTCTGTAATCTCTGGAAATGCTTTTAATACTGCGTCCACTGCAGACTTGTACCAATCGAGTCACTTCTAGCAGTCGATCAGAAGACAGGTCTGGAGTCAACGGAAAGAACTGCAAAAAATCAGCTCCCAGAATCGGTTTCGTCACATTTTCCCTGAGGAATGGTCATGTGAAAGTGTGTTGTAGCCCAAGACCAGATGTCAAAGCTTTTCTTCCCGTGATCTCAATTCTGGAATTATTAGCCACCGTTAGAGTTATCAGAACCTTAGAATCATTGCCTGTAAAACTTCCATCCGGCAACACACTGCAATCAGATCCTGCATCTACCAAGAGCCTTGTTCCAGACGTGTTGTCGCTCGCAAATAATCAGCGAGACTGCTTATTGGTTGCCCACGCAAGGCCAATCTGTTTTGTCAGTTTCCTCCTATTTGCCAGCTGCAGCTTCTCAAAATCATAGTTATCGACCCCCTACATAAATGTTATGCACTATCTTCTCGTACGCCTCTGAGTTGCGTGGTGGTTAATGCCTTCTTTTGACGCAAAAATAGTGTTGTGTGTCCCCTTACACGACAGAGGTACGTGACCTGTTGATTGACCCTTGTCGAAGATGAGCCCGCGAAAATCGTCTCACGACACATACCTGAGTATGTTCCACATTACCTACCTACGATACCGATAGAGTCCTGTAACCCTGGCACGGTAGACACGGGAGAAAAAGAGGCAGACGAGCGATTTTCTTGTCGATGACCACGTAAGTCCTTCCGAGGTTATCGAACTATTTTCGAAAATTCCATAGAATGCTGTATTGGCGTACAATGACGCCAAAACGCTGGTGGAACCAACACCACGAAGTTTGAGCTGAATGGTTTTTGTTTATTTGTATTTACTTTTGTTTCTGGAGTTGCTATTGGTCCACGTTTCAGAGCTGCCACTATGGCTTGTAATTCCCGCAGACACTCCATCACTCTTCGTTGCTTAGGCCAGTATTACACTATCAAATTTTTTTGTCACGGTTGATATGTCAAATATTTTTGTCCAGGAAGCTTGATAGCGTAATAGCGAACTTTGTCAAATCTCCTCTTTAGTCAAATAAATATGATCAGATCTAGAGCCTCGTCGTAAATTTGATTATAAAAGTCGTTCGTCTTCTGTATTTACTGCAATGTGAAATGTAACTGCTTGGAGCACTTGCATCGCTACTGATGTTTGACATCTGTAGTGTATTTGAAAACATGACTGCAAAGTTCAATTGGTGCGTTCCTTCGACTCTGTTTAATAACCTTGCCTTGACTCAGGTGGGGGGGGGGGGGGGGGATGAGCCAGGGGCACAGCGCACGCTATTAATCGTGTGCTGATGGGCAGGTGGGATATGCTGCAGGCGTCTTCGAATCCACAACAGCTACAGCCATCTACCTCTACATCTGGAAACATCCAGGCAGCTTTTTAATTACTCGAAATAAAGGAGAAGGAAACATTCTGATATTAAAAAAAATTCCTAGCTCTCCATTCTAATTTGTCTATTTTTGAACTCTCGATGCCACAAGTTAAAAATTATTCATCTGTTTCATACTTTTTCTTAAGTTTGTTGTTGTTGGAACACTAATTCTGTTAATTAAATTATTCAGAAATAAAAATAGTTCATATAGCCCATATTGTGTGGACTAAACATTTATTTACTTTTAGATATTCCTCCTTCATTGCTTTATAAGCTGCTTCACACGTGTCTTGAATTATTTTAGTTAATGTTCTCTGTGGTATTGGAGTGCTGTATCGTAAGCTACAGTATCTCTCTATTGTAGCAAGAAATCGGTGTTATGGTGAGCCTGTCTTGTGGACATATAGCATTTCTGAACTGAGTATTATGTTTTTTAATGTGAGGAGCCAGTTTATTGAGCAAATACTGAAATGCACTCTCATCTATTCGTACGTAATTTATATGAACTTGGCGTCCACCACTTGCAGCTCTCGTAAGAAATTTTGCTGAATATTTTTATTATCTCGACATAAAACCCACAGCTTCACCCAAGTATGTTTCCTTTTTTTCGTCAGTTCTCTTCCAAATGCACACACAATGCAATTGTGGTACAAGCAACTGCAGTGCATAGTAAAAAGTTGTTGTTGTCTGCCATCTTGAACTTTGACGAAAACTATGACAGTTCACTATCCCTTCTTAGGTTGATATTACACTATCGTCAAAGATCTTTGTCAAAGAAATTTGATGAATATTTGATCATATTTTTTTGTCAAAGAAATATTACAGTGTTATAAACTTTAACTCTGAATATCCAGCCCTCACCTCAGCTTTGTCGGCCAAGACTGCCAAGGGTAATTTGATTTGTGCTGCTAAGACAGTACTGATTGTTGGTGATAACTGCCTAACCCACAATAACCAAAGGAAAACCTCAGGCAACAAATCACTGACATCCAGTGATTCCAGTTGTGCCAATACTTGCTTTGCCTCTCTACCTATGTGAACCATAAATGTGGTTGTTTCGTCCAGAATGTGGAAAGTTTAACATTTCCAAAGTTCCTACCTGGAACTGTAGAGACTGTAAGTTGATTTGAAGAGCTTGCCTCTGCTGTAGTGTCCTGTGTAGCTGCATTTTCATGTTATTTCTGTGGCTCTGTCTTGATTGCAGTGCTGTCAGTATTATTAATCATGATTCTAGTTCTTTGGCAGGGTCACTACTTTTGCTAGCTACCTGAAGTGAATGGAATTGATGACAAAAAAGAATAAGCTCCATTGTGGAAGATAACTTAATATATTGACACTAAAGTGCAAATTACAAATACAGCGAGTTAGCACCAAAGCATATTGAGAGTGAGCACCAGAACAATAGAACAAAGACGTACACACATAAAGATAAAACACACTGAAACATATTACTGCCGTCTACATCCAAGGATCGATATTACTTGCCAGTTGAAGATTATTAAAATTGCATATCTCTACAAAATTTTTGTTTGCTAGACGTATTTTAGGGCTTACACATGACCATGGCAGTAAATCATAAGGCTGTGGAATGTTCTCAATGAGTAAATTTGTGTAATTAACTAATTCAAGCATTTTTAACTGCATAAAGGGAAATTCACACTGGCAATCACGTCATGTCATGTCCAGTCCTGTCAAAACATTCTGCAATGCATTTCAAACAGCAGCATCCACACTGGCTGTACCATTGCATCATGTCATATCACAGCACCATCAATGTTCCTCTGGCGAAAAGTTTTGACAGCTGATGTCATCCATCTGTTGCTGATCACGTGACCCCCAACCTCATTTCCTCCCAATCCATGGCCATGGGCAGATCTCCATATTTCGTTTCATTGTGGTTTTCGTTGTTGATAGCTGTTGTTTGTTATTTGCTATAAATTGTTTTGTTTAGTTATTTCTTTGACTGAAGTTTGTAACAAATGACAAGATTAATTGAAGTGTGGAGACAGCAATCTGAATCATACATGAGCATGCTAACTTACCCATCTTCTATTACATTTATAAAATGGATTTTTATGGATACTGGTACCATATTTAATACTGTACAATGAACTGGACTGCTACATGGCTTTAACTTGAAGTGGAAAGAGTACTGTGGGTAGAGCCAGATTGATTAGCAGAGGGAATTTATTCATATGCTGTAAGGCATTTTTAGTGTCATGTAAAGAAATGCACTGAAACCTTCAGACACTGCAAGTTGTTTGCTTAAATATGTATGTGTGACAGGCCTATTTATTGTTAAGCAGCACTCTGAATTATGTGTTAAACGGTTTTACAAGCATCAGTGGCCAATATTTATGTGATTTCACTAGCTAATCATAATACAAATAACAGACTTGAACTAGTAAAAGACAAATCCAACATGTAAAGAAAACCTGTATATCTTGAAGGGAAAGATGTTGAGGGAGATATCACTAATGCAAAAAATTTGCACTGGACTAGTAACTAAAGTTAACTTTAAACCAGATTTTCATGGGATGTGATGGCAGCTCATAACACTGTGTTCCTTTTAGTAATTCTGGTTGTAGTTTGGTGTAACAACTGAAAAACTGATGCTTCCACTTGCAAAATATAAAATGCAGATTCCTATTACTCAACTTCCTTGTATAATGTGTGAAATTCCACTTCTGTATCACATACTGTTTTCGTCCCCACACACTTTTTTGTGTTGTTTCACACTTCTGTCTGCCTCCCTGCAAGCCGCAAACCATTTGAGTCCAAAAATGTTGTAATGTACCTCAACCTCTTCCACTGGTCAAAAAGGAGATGTTATCAGCATGAGATATAACATCAGAATGTGCATCTGTTGGTGCAAGAACCAGACTTTCGCTGACTGATCTGAATGATCTGAATGAGATATGCATGGTTGGGTTTGGTGGAAGAAACAGATTAGTCTTGGACTTGCCTGGTTCTTGCACCAGTAGGTGTTGTTTACATGGCTGCATGTGAAGTTGAAGTTCTTCATAACGTGCCTTTATTTGCGTTTATCTGTAGTGTATATTGTGTTTAAGACATGCCTTCCGACGATTCAAGCAGTGATAGTGGATTGATTGAACACGTAGCAAGGAAAAGAAAAGGTGATTCTAGTAATAGAAAAGAAAAAGAGACAAACTGAAAAGGCTATGTGGTGTATGTCACATGCAGTGGCAAGGTTATTCCAGCTCGTGAAACTGGGCCTGCATGCAACTGCAAAAGAAAATGTACTTGATACAAAGGAAAAAAAGGAAATAATCACAAAGTTTAACTCACTTTCAACAAAAGAAGAACAGGATGCGTTTTTGTGTGGATCGATTACACCAAAGCAAGTTGACTGGCGAATGCCTAGAAAAGGTGAAGATTCACAAGTTCGTAACTTCACATACGTTTACAAGGTATGTATTTGTGTAATAACATGCAGTGAAGTAATATTAGCCCAAAATAATATGTATTTTTAAAATGAGGAAACCGAATTTATTCATGAAAGTTTTTGAAACAATATTTTATGTCTTTCCAGGTTCAGCTTAAAACCCAACAACGTGTAATACGCAAAAAAGCTTTCTGCAGCCTTTATGGGATAAAGAAGGTATGAGTTGAACGTCTGTCTTCATTTGCATCCAAAAATTTTGGTCCACCCACAGATCGTGGAGGAAAACATGAAAACAGGCCTAACAGTGTGAGTGATAATGACTTAGAAAATGATATAAATCTATAAATCAAATAAAACAGTTTCCTGCACAAAAATCGCACTACAGTAGAGCAGATAATATCAAGAAAGTATTTTTACCTCCAGAATTGAATGTAAAGAGAATGTATGAGTTATATTTAGAACAGCATGAGGCAGATGTTTTTAAGGCCTTAAAACCAGTGCAATGCTGTAGGGTAACATATGACTATTATTATAGATGTTTTAAAGCTAATTTCAATATTTCATTTGGACACCCAAAAAGTGACACTTGTGCGAAGTGTGATTCTTTAAGAAATTAATAGAAGATTGTACTGATGACTTGGAACACAAAAGAGAGCTTGAACTCGAGCAGGAAGTACATTTGCGAAAGAGTATTCTAAGAACGACTTAGGGAAGAAACTAAGGGCTAGGGAAAACAAAGCTGTTGCATGTTTAACACTTGATTACCAGCAAAATTTGCCACTTCCACTACTTCCTTCAACAGATGTATTTTATCTGAGACAACTGTGGATGTACAACTTTAATACACACTCTTGCAGAAGTGGAAAGGCTCACATGTTCATGTACACAGAATGTGATGGCAAAAAGGGTCCTCATGAAGTTATTTCCTGCTTAGATTAGTACCTTAAACACGTCATTTCCCCTGATACAACTGAAATTGTGTTATTTTCAGATAACTGTGTGCCCAAAACAAAAACAAGGCACTTGTACACTATCTCTTCAGTCTTGCACATTCTAATAAATTTCAAAAAATTATACATTACTTTCCAGAGCGGGGACACTCATATTTGCCTCGTGATAGGGTCTTTGGGAACGTTGAAAAGGGGAAAAGGGTTGTAACTAGATTGCACCTTCCTGAAGAGTGGCATTCACTTGTTAGAAAAAGATCTAAATTCTTTACTGTTGTTCCTGTGAAACAAAACATGTTCAAAAGTTACAAAGACCACTTTAAACAATTCGTTAAAGCAAATATGGAAACAAAACATAATGAGCTTTTCAAAATTTCACATTATAAAATATTGCAGTACAGTTATGCTCACAAATACATATTTAAAGCCAGCCAGAATCAACAAATGACTGTTATGTCAGAGTTTGCACCACTGTGGTGTCCTATTGTCTGAAGGAATGTGTGAGCTTCCTGTGTCCTTCCATTCTATCACGAGTTTCATAGCTCTGCTTGTTCCCCAGCCACCTATCATGCAGACATCATACAATAAATTAAGTATACTAGACGATTCAGTCACATACATGTTTTTAATGAACGACCACAAACCTGTCTTTTCTATCAGTGAAGGAGCTTACTTATATCGTACTGGATGTAAATATGGTTTGTAAGTTGTAAAATAACGTCATTTTCGTTCAAATGTGGACTCCAGCATCCATGCATGTATGTTACCATATTGTGTATGTGCACTTCACGTGTAAAAACAGTTGAAAAACATCTTGCAAAGATCGCAATTCCCGCAAAAAAAACTGTTGAGGACAGCAATACAAGTTGAGATCATGTAACCTGAATTGCCTTGACATGCCATAATGTGACGGACAGTGTGAATACACCTTGATGTGATGAGGCCATGACGTGATGGTGCCATGACAGATAGTGTGAATTAGCCTTAATTGCCTCATAAGTCTTGTTCCTATAAACGTCGTTTGAAAAACCCAGAAGCACAACAAAGTCGTCGTTTCTCAAACTCGTTACTTCGATCGATTTTGTAAGTTTGTTATTTCACACCATGGAAACCCTACCTTTAAAAACTAGACATCTTTAAATTCTCAGCTGAGCAGCAATACCACCGTTGTAACTGCCACCTAACACAAGATGAGAAAACATAGTATCCTATGATTACGATACCAAGGAGTCACATCTGGAATCACACAATAAATAGTAAAAAAAAAACCATTGTACTAAAACTCCAGAACGCTCCAAACAAGGACATGTTTATCCCATTTGTGTCTATCAATGATGAACTAGTACTAAAACCAAATTCCTAGGACTCTAGATGCAGATCAATGTTAAATGGAACAAGCATACTGAATACGTTAAGACATGTTACCTTCTTTATTCGTTAAAATCATACTGGACTGAGAAAACAGTAATGAATGCATACCATGCCTACTTCCATTCTCGCCTTAAATATGGAGTCACTTTCCGGGAAAACTCTAAAACAGCTAATAGCACTTTCATACTAAAAAGGACCATTAGAAACATGATTGCATGCAAATGTAGAGAGATCAGATTAGATTAGATTAGATTAATACTTGTTCCATAGATCATGAATACGACACTTTGTAATGATGTGGAACATGTCAGGTTAATAAAAGATGTCTGTACAAGATATTACATTACACAAAATATTGCATGACACTAATGTTTAAATTTTTCCCCCCTTAACTTATATCTAAAAATTCAGCCAATGAGTAGAAGGAGTTGTCATCTAGAAATTCTTTTAATTTATTTTTAAATGTTATTTGGCTATCTTCAGGCTTTTGATACTGTTTGGTAGGTAACCAAAGACTTTTGTGGCAGCATAATTTACCCCTTTCTGTGCCAAAGTCAGATTTAACCCTGCATAGTGAAGATCATCCTTTCTCCTGGTGTTATAGCTATGTACACTGCTATTACTTTTGAACTGGGTTGTATTATTAACAACAAATTTAATAAATGAATATATATACTGTGAGGATCCCTAGATCCTTAAATAGTTGTCTGCAGGATGACTGTGGGTGGGCTCCAGCAATTATTCTGATTACACGTTTTTGAGCAATGAATACTTTTCTACTCAACGATGAATTACCCCAGAAAATGATGCCATACGAAAGCAGTGAATGAAAGTAGGCATAGTAAGCTAATTTACTGAGCTTCTTATCACCAAAAATAACCCTAATACCATACATAGCTGAACTCAGACGTTTCAACAGACCATCAATGAGTTGCTTCCAGTTTAACCTCTCATCAATGGACACACCTAAAAATTTTGAAAATGCTATCTTAGCTACCGACTTCTGTTCAAAGTCTATATTTATTACCAGAGTTGTGCCATTTACTGTACGGAACTGTATATACTGTGTTTTATCAAAATTTAAAGATAGTCTGTTTGCTGAGAACCACTTAATAATTTTGGAAAAACATCATTTACAATTACATCACTTAGTTCTTGGTTTTTGGACGTTATTACTATACTTGTATCATCAGCAAAAAGAACTAACTTTGCATCTTCATCAATGTGGAATGGTAAGTCATTAATGTATATCAAGAACAGTAAAGGACCTAAGACCGAACCCTGTGGGACCCCATACTTGATAGCCCCCCCCCCCCCCCCCCAGTTTGAGGAATCAGCTGTTGTTTTAACATTACATGAACCACTTATTTCAACTTTCTGCATTCTTCCAGTTAAGCATGAATTAAACCATTTGTGCACTGCCCCCTCAAACCATAATGATTTAGCTTATATAAAAGAATTCCATGATTTACACAATCAAAGGCCTTTGAGAGATCTCAAAAAATACCAATGGGTGATGTCCAGTTATCCAGAGCATTTAATATTTGATCAGTGAAAGCGTATGTAGCATTTAATGTTGAAAAGCCTTTCTGAAAACCAAACTGACATTTTGTTAGTACTTTATTTTTACAAATATTGGAGGCTACTCTTGAATACATTACTTTCTCAAAAATTTTTGATACATCTGTCAGAAGAGAGATTGGGCAGTAGTTGTTGACATCCAACGTTCCCCCTTTATAGGCAATGGTTTTACAATGGCATATTTCAGTCTATCGGGGAAAACACCCTGCTCCAAAGAGCTATTACATACGTAGCTGAGAATCCTACTTATCTGTGGAGAACAAGCTTTAAGTACCTTGCTGGAAATGCCATCAATTCCATAAGAGCTTTTACTTTTCAGTGAGTTTATTATTTTACTGATTTCAGAGGGAGAGGTTCGTGGAATTACAGTTGTTTCATACTGCACAGGTATGGCCTCTTCTATTAGTAGCCTTGCCTTTTCTAGTGAAGATCCAGATCCTATTTTCTCCACAACATTTAAAAAATGATTATTGGAAATATTTTCAATTTATGATTGTTTGTTAGTACACTTGTCATTCAGTTTTATGACACTAAAGTCTTCCTGTGCTCTTTGTTGCCCTGTTTCCCTTTCAACAATATTCCAAATTGCTTTAATTTTATTATCAGAGTTACTGATCTCAGACATGATACACATGCTTCTGGACTTTTTAACAACCTTTCTTAGTACCGCACAATAGTTTTTATAATATTGAACAATTTCGGGGTCAGTACTCCCTCTTGCTGTTAGACACAGTTCTCTTTTATGGTTGCAAGATATTCTTATTCCTTTAGTTAACCAAGGTTTTTTATATGTTTTCTTGGAATTATATTTAACTATTTTCTTAGGAAAACAATTTTCAAATACCCTTGTAAACTCTTGCAAACCTCTGTTTAAGAAATCTGTTATTATTCTATTACCATGTGTATATTTTGTGGAAACTCTTATATTCATTGAAATAAATGTGCTAGGTAAGGACTGCAAAAAAAACTGTGATATGAATGACCACTTTACCAAAAAACAAAAATTTACATATAACCCAAATCAACACATATCTGTGCCCTAAAAGTACTTTCCACATGGGAGTTAAGCTTAACAACAAATTTCCTGAAAACACAAAAGCTATTACTGCGGTCAA
This sequence comes from Schistocerca cancellata, assembly GCF_023864275.1. Taxonomy (NCBI): domain Eukaryota; kingdom Metazoa; phylum Arthropoda; class Insecta; order Orthoptera; family Acrididae; genus Schistocerca; species Schistocerca cancellata. The sequence continues at coordinate 250,683,664 of NC_064632.1, forward strand.
AAGCTTCGAAAAATCTCTGTAGTCGTATTTACAGCATCACTGCTTTTTCTCCATTGCAGAATATTTAAATTTATGAAGCGTGCTATATAAATACTTTATGAATAAAGTGTTTTTATGTAACCTTTAATAACTATGCCTAGAAATCACTTTCAGAAGTGTACCTGTAACTTCACTTGTCCAATGCCTTACGTAAAAAATGATTTTGCAGACAACAGGACCAATAAATACAATACAATACAAAACAATCATATAGGTTCAGTTATAGTTAAAACAAGTGAGAGACTTCGGTTTTTGGTAGAATGCTAGGGAAATGAAGTTAGTCTACAAATGAGACTGCTTAAAAAACATTCATGCGAAAGATCCTAGCATATTATTCAGTTGCTTGGAACTCAAACCAAATAGGACCAACAGGGAATTCTGAACGTATATGAAGAAGGACAACACGAATGATCACTGGTTTGTTTGACCCATGGGAGAATGTCACGAACATGCTGAAGAAACTGAACTGGGACACACATGAAGATAGACACAGCTGTCCAGAGAAAGCTTACTTCCAAGTTTCAAGAACCAACTTTAAAAAATGTAGAATCTAGGCATACGGCATACTACAATCCCCTAATTATCAAAGGGATCATGAGTACAAGATAATGAGGGCATGCTGAAAACTAATGCCTCCGAATTTCTTATGTGAAAACTTTTTAGGTTTTTTAAATAAAACAAACATTATTTATTCTTCATTTCTACATATTTGTAGCCCTCTGCTATTGGAGGGTTCCAAATTGTAGCCTGTAACACGCCAGTGAGTAACGCAACTATGTGGGTGCATGAGAAATAGTGCACGATAATCCAGCTTCGAATTCGAAGAGTTCGTCCACACATGGAGCACCCTCTCCATCAGCGTGACGATGCCAGAGCACACACCAGCGCCCCGACATCTCCATCAGTCTGATGCCTTGGGTACAATGTCTTCGATCATCCTCCATACAGTCCCAACCTGGCCCCATCGGATTTTCATCTGTTTCCAGAACTCAAAGAACTTCACTTTGATAGTGATGAAGCAGAGCAATCGAATAAGGTTGCGGCTGTATCAACGAAATCAAACATTCCACAGTGATGGTGTGGTAGTCGCCAGAAGAATGTCTGTGAATGTAGCATTATTCTGTGGGAATGAGCACACAGACAATCTGCTTTCCTCTTTGATTTTTATTAGTATTCTTTGTATTGACTTAGATTTTTCATTTGATTGGTGTTGGAACTTAAGAAAATAAAAAGTTGTTGTCTGACTACCATGTTGTATCTCTTTAGCAGATGGATTGATGTGACTTGACAGTGTCTCTATATGTACATGGCTTTAGATCTTTGTACACGGACATAGTTACCGCCCCATGTCTCAAGATAGCGGAATATTCCCAAAATTGGCCAACCTCTGTGGTTTCCACCATAATCATACCACAGCTTACCGCCAAACAAGCAATGGAATGGTGGAACACTGGCATAGAACGTTACAAGCCACGTTAATGTGCCATGTGCAGTCTCGGTCATTAGCTTTGCCACTGGTTTTGTTAGGCCTTAGTACCGTATTAAAAGCAGATTTAGGAGCATCCAGTGCAGAGTTTGTTCATGGTGAGCCCCTAAGACTGTCCACACAATTTTTCACCAATCAAACTGAAGCACGAGAGATTGAATTGCCTTAAGTACTGCAAACGGTGCGCGAGCATATGGCCAGACTTCGCCCACCTGCTGTCTCGAGACATAGGGCGGTAACCATGTTCGTGTACAAAAATCTGCGGTCATGTACACATGTGACGCTATGGACAGACACTGTAAAGTCACCGCTGCAGCCCCCATATTTTGGGGTGTTTGGGAGTCAGGAGTCGCCAGAAGAACATCTGTGCGTGCACAATGAAACGCAGCATTATTCTATGGTGACGAGTGCACAAACAATCTGCTTTCCTCTTTGATTTTTATTAGTATTCTTTATATTGGCTCAGATTTTTCAGTTGATTGGTGTTCGGGCTTCAGGAAATAAAAAGTTGTTGCCTGACTACTACGTTGTATCTCTTTAGCAGACGGAGATAAGCTGTAGTTGGCTAAAACAACTCATTTTGGGAGAAATGTGTTCGTCCCCAAGGTAACTATGCTGAGCCATAAATGTGTAGACGTGAAGAATAAAGGTGTAGACTATCAACAACGTTTGTTATATTTACAAAGCTTTAAGAGTTTTCAGATAAAAAATTCGGAGGCATTTTTACTTTTCATTGCGCCCTCCTAGATTATTACACCACGCCCAGAAACGTTTAAACATTCATTCCTCGAGTTCTCCATACGTGAAAAGTATTTTTTTTAAGTTTCTTTTTAAAAAAATACTATGCGATTTCTAACAGTAATTTTTATGTATCAAAATCCAGTTTGCGAGAAGCCTTGTTGTTCTTAATCGATGGGGCTTCACAACCCTTGGAAACGGGGCTTAATATTTCTTCCTTCTTGTGTGTGTGTGTGTGTGTGTGTGTGTGTGTAATGAGTGAAGTGTTATGAAACAATGTGTGTATAGTGTGTGTAGTGACTGATAGTGAGATATGAGTGAACTGTGTGGCATTACATTATTTGGTAAGTTATTTGTAAAAAAAGTATTGTATCCAGGAGTAAATCTAATGATTGTCCCTAACTAGAAGTCTGTAAATATATGTCTATACGAATTAGCTTATTTTAAATTGATCTAAACTTGTAAATACTTTGACATGTCCTATATCCTTATAAAAAGAGATCTAGCATGAATAAAGCTTCGTTTCCAGCAAGTTTCGCTATGAATTCTCAACACGCACACGCGCATGCGCTTGCGCATGCGTGTCCACCTATGTAGTAATATCTTCGAAAACGTTTTTCTTTGCGTCAGTGTGTGTTCTGCTACCTGCTGTGGTTGTTTATGGATGTAGCCCGCTGCAGGCCTACAATTGTGTTTATAGTTGTGTTGTGAGTTCAATGTTCGATTATGGAGGACAGCACAGAATCAGCAGCGGAAACGACAGTAGAGTCGGAGGATTCAGAACTCACTAAGGCACCGCATAGGGGTGAAGAGATTATGAAAGGGTTCCAGGTGTATCCTTTCAAGTGTTCCGTGGCACAGATGCATTTCTTGCTGCTTTTGTTGCTTCGTCTGCATGTTTATAGTATGTCTGGCCTTGCAGGAAAGTCGGATGTTACACATAACGGAAAACTGTAACAGAAAGTGTTTTCTGTGTGTTATTTCAGGGTGGTCCAGCATCACATAGCGGACCCTCCTTCCGTTCTTCTTTGTTTATTTGCAATAAATGTGAATAAGAAGCATCAAAGTACTCGGTGGCGCCTTGCCCATAATCCAATATAGGTTTTGGAATTTACCTTGCAGGTTTTAGTTTTTATGACTAAATTTGCGTTAATTGTGGCGTGAACGTAGACATTAGGCTACGCTTCTGGCCAGTCTGGTACCGCAACCTGTATTTGGTATCCACATTCGTTGCCTTCACCAACTCTCAACCAGATTATGATGTTGCAACCTAACCTTGACATCGGACCATGCTACAGATCAGTCTGTCACCAAAACAAGATATCTGGGTGGCCTAATATCACGCCCGAGCTGTTTTTAGATAATTCTGTGAGGGCCCTTGTTAAAGGAAAAAAAAAGTTAGGCCTGTCAACTAACTGCCCCTTTCCACTAGAAGCAGTACTCATTGTTACAACCGGGGCTATCAGTACTGCTATACTGATGTGTAAGACTTGTGGACAATGAATCCACTGTATAAATCATCTGTGTATTCAAGGCTGGAATTGGGTCCACGGAAGTACAGCGCGGAGTATGGTTTGTGAGTGTGGCGTATTAGTAGGTGTAGTTGTGTTGCTGTTCGTTGTGCCCTCTGGTGGTGTGTTTAGGGGTTTCGTGTTGTGTGCTGTATTGAGTTCAGTTTGGTGTTACTGCTTGTTCTAGGTGGTTCTGGTTTTGGCTGTGTGTGGAGAGGAATTGTTTTCAGTGAGTTAAAGATTTAGTGTTTGTTGTGTGAAAGTTATTGTAGTGTTGTTCAGTGTAGGTCTTGTGTTAATTTGAGTAAATTAATTTGTTGTTGCTGCTGTTGTTAGGTATGGATATGACTGATAAAATTAAGTGTGCATTTGCATGCTGAGATGGGGGCAAGTCCGATGGAGCTGGTTAAGTTTCTGCAGCTGTTTGGCTTGTTGGCGGAGGTCGTAAAGTGTGCTGTTTGTGCTCATGACATGAAATTGGCAAAAGTTCTGGCATCTTGGACCAGGGACGGTTGTATGTGGCAGTGTCATAGGGATAACCAATGGCGCTCCATACGTCGCGGTTCATGGTTCGAGAAGTCTAGGTTGGGCATGCGTGAGATTGTGTTGTAGACATACTACTTTTGTTATAAATCCTCTCACAGTTTTTGTGTTCATGAGACTGATATGACTGAGAGGAGTGTGCTTGACTGGTTTTCGTTTTGTCGTGAAGTGTGTTCGGAGTTTATTAAGTACAAGGGTAAGTTGGGTGGGCCTGGGGTTCTGGCAGAGGTCGATGTGTTGCAGTTTGGGAAAGAAAGCATGGGAGGGGTAAACCTGTGGTTGGTGTGTGGGGGGGGGGGGGGGCGTTGTATCAGGTTGGGTCTTCGGAATGTGTTTTCAGGGTTTTGGAGTGGCGGAATAAGAGGGAATTAGTGGGGTTAATTGACGAGTTATAGAATTGGGTTCTACTGTAGTTTCTGATGCTTTCTCTTCTTATAGGGGGTTGGGTGAGAGGGGGGTACAATCATTTAGTAGTGAACCATAGTTTAAAAGTTTAAAACTTATGAGACAGGGGCTTGTACAAATACCATAGAGGGGTTGTGGGTGGTCGTTGATTCAGTGCTTGTGAGAGGGAAGAGGCGCTCTTCTAACCTTCAGTCTCAATTAGATGAGTACTGTTCACGGAAGAGCATCCCTGAGGGCTATATTTTATTATTATTATTATTATTATTATTTAAAAAAAGGCTATCAGTGAGATGTACAGATGTGGTTAGTTAGGGTTGTTTGTGTGGATGGTGGCAGCGGCTCATGGGAGGGTGGGTTTAGTTGTTGATAGTGTTTGGGGGAGGGGGGTGTTGGTTTGTGATTTAGTTGTGGAGGATCTATTTCGTTGCAGTTTTTGTTGAGTTGTAGTGCGTGATTGAGGATTTTTTTTTTTTAATGGGTATTTTATTTTGGGTTGTGGGTCGGGTGAGGGTCTTTCTTTTCGTTGCGTATTTTTTTGTTAGTGTGTGTGTGTGTGTTTGTGTTTGTTTGTGGCTGAGTGGGTGCCTGTGGGATTGTGGTGGCTGACTTAGGTTGCGATGCCGGAACATTGTTGTGGTATGTTTTTATTTTTCTTTTTTTAGTGTATTTGTTTTGTGTTGTTCTGGCTGGTGGAGTGGTTCTGAGTTGTGTGGTATTGGTGATTTGGTGTGGTGCATTGGTTTCTGGGTATGTAGTTCAACGGAAGTTTTCGATTCCAATGTGTGGTCGTATCTGTGGGTGTTCTAGTATTGAGAGCGACTCTTGACGTATGTAGGTGAAGGGAACTGTTCAATTCCAAGGTGTGGCTGTAGTTCTAAGTGGTTTGGTATCAGGGGCTGCTGTTGGCCTATATAGGTGAAGGGAAGTGTTAGATTCCAATGGGTGGTTGTGGCTGTGGGTGTTCTGGTATCGGGATCTGTTGTTGACCTATATAAGTGAAGGGAGGTGTTAGATTCCAATGTGTGGTCGTGGCTGTGGGTGTTGCTGTTGAGATATATAGGTTAAGGGAAGTGTTAGATTCCAATGTATGGTTGTGGCTTCGGGTGTTCTGGTATCAGGAGCTGCTGTTGAGCTATATAGGTCAATGAAAGTGTTAGATTCCAATTTTGTTTTTGTAGGTGTTGGTTAGGTGGTGTAATTTTTGGGGGCTTTCAAGGTGGTATCGCGAATTGCGGTTGAGCTATGTAGGTCAAGGGAAGTGTCTGATTCCAGAGGATTTTGTGTTTAGTGGAATTTGCGGATTTTTGTGTTGTTGGTTTTTTCATTGTTTAGTGTGGTTTGGTATGGTGGTGTCTAAATTTATTTATATTTATATAATAGAGGGAAACATTCCACGTGGGAAAACTCCTTCCCTCTTTCCTGATGAAGCAACCATTTGTTGCGAAAGCTTGAATTTTGTGTGTATGTTTGTGTTTGTTTGTGTGTCTATTGACCTGCCAGCACTTTCGTTTGGTAAGTCACATCATCTTTGTTTATATTTAGTTTGTCCCCACCCAAAAACCCCCAATTTCCCACGCTTGTCCCGTTAGTTTGATTAGGTTTTTTGTGGAAGGTGGGTGTGTTGGATTTACAATGTATTTTCGTATTTGTTGTCATGTTTATGGAATGACGTCATAGGCATTATATTGGAGTCATAGTGGATGGTCGTTTCCGCCATATTTGTGACATCATAGGTCAAAGCAGACAGGTGGAATCGGATGCTTCCGTATTTCCCTATAATTTGCATGTTTATAGAAAAAAGAAACTTTATAATTTATGTGCAGTTTTAGTGTTTAATTTACATTAAATAATAAAGTTTAGAAAACCATTTTGGTCCACTAAAAGGTTTTGAACTACATGGTGTAGCTAACAGAATACTAGTGACAACAATGTAAATTAAAGTTATGAGGCCACACTTTACAGTGTACATGAACAGCCATGGTCTCTAGATGGAGAAGATTCATAAAATATTCTTTTGAAGTTGTGACTAACACACTACCCGATTTCTTACGTTTCACAGCCTAAGGCAAGACATTGGACTTGTCAAACCAAGTGAGGTGGCGCAGTGGTTAGCACACAGGATTTGCATTTCAGAGGATTATGGTAAAATTCCGCAGTCAGCCAGCCATATCCAAGTTTTCTGTGATTTCCCTAAATGTCTCCAGGCAAACGCCAGATTTGTTCCTTTGAAAGGGCATGCTTGATTTCCTTCTCCATCCTTGAAACATTCTGAGCTTGTACTCCATCTCTAATGACCACGAGGCATTAAACCCTAATCGTCCTTCATTACTCTTCTCAGTATATATAAAATCCAAATCAGGTCATAATGGTACTAGGCCTATTTGTTTTTTCTAAAATGTGTTTGCAAAGTTGCATTGCTTACTGTAAGGAACTTTTCTTATTTTTTAGATGCCAGTGGGGAAGAGAATATCTTTACTCAGTGTCGTAGATGAAATGTAGTGTGTGCCGTATATAGTGCTGATTTTAAATTGAATTTGCAATAGTGATTTCTTACTGCACTAGGTAATTTCCAAGAATGTTTGCGTATAGAAGCTGTGAGCTCCAAACAATAGATATCGAATGTGCAATTCTAATCAATCATGCTACTAGTGGCGGGGGCTTTGTGCTGTGTTTACAGTGGTCACTACAGCAACAACAACAAAAAAAAGTGTCAGCAAAAATCCTTGTACTTGCAAAGGAAATGACTTCCTGACTCATCACGTTCCACATCATAACGGCTACTGTACCATGTGATTGATCATCATGAGAAAGTCCATTTGATGTATATGCTACAGGAAGCATTACCTTTTGGCTATAACCTTGGTTAGACACTGCATATGTCACGCAAAGATATGTGTAGAGTATCACATGCATCAACTTTTCCTTGCAACCACAAGTTATGGAAATACAGATACTGAAACAAGTGGAGTTGTTCTCTTCCTCCCAAACACCCTGCACTTTTAATGGAAAATTTCACTAATTTCATCAGCCGCTCGATGTTCTGTGTGTGCACACTGGGAACATCAGAATACATGAACATTACACAATGGTTCACGAACTCGTGGTTGAATCCTTGTGCTTTCAATGTGTTGTATGATTGAAATCTGTCTATAATCACTTTGCTACCGGGCAGTATAAGTGCTTTATCAAACTGACTAAAGTCACCTTGTCTCTGGAGAACACTCTTAACCACAAAACACTTCCAGGACTCTTGTTCTATATCACCAAATACCCAAATATATTTGATTTCATTCTTTGTGTGTTCATCCTCTTCAACTACTTTATTTGGTCCACCAATTGATACACTCTCATTCGTCACTATAAGACACTTCTGTGCAGTATCCAAAATAGTCGCACACGGTATTGTTATATAAGTCAGTTTCCAATGCTGTTGTTTGCAGAGTGTAGTCCCTAATCCAGCAAGATACAAGATTTATGCTGTTCTGGATTGATAATTTGGAATAATCAAACCATGTGTTCTTCCTGATAGTCATTCGTGTATCACAGTTTCCACAATGAAGTTACCATGTATTCTTCCTGATAGTCATTCGTGTACCACAGTTTCCACAATGAAGTTGTAAATGTATTTCACAATCGGAACTCTTCTTACAAACTTTTACAGACTTTGCCCCACCTCAGTCTACACAGTCCCTCCTTTTGTCATCCAGTATGAGTCCATATTTCTGACAAACATTCAAACAATTTTCTACATTACATAAGCATGAAATTAGATATTACCATGTGAGGCAATCGGCTGAAGAAATGTCTACCACCACAGACATCCCAACTCACTACAGACATAAGTTGTGTAGATTTCCCTAGCAACTCACAAATAATTTATCATAACGCCCGCCACCACAGTTGTGTGACCGATTTATAAGCGCACGTTTGATACCTATAAGTTTGGAGGCCGCAGCTTCGATAGGCGAACGTTCTTGGAAATTACGCTGCACTGAAGCACATTACCCATTTTCAAATCAATCCATAGGTCTTGTCGTTTTCATTTTTTACTCAAACACATAAATGGTTTTGATAAGATGCAGAGATTCCATGGGTAGCAGCAGTTGTATGCTTCCCCAGGCAATAAAACAATATTTTCCAACTTGTTACAGACCCCAGGCTTCGGTTGGTATTTAAGGCTTGAATTTCCCTACCTACAACCATACTCTCCATTCCTCTGTGAACTGTGTGATAGAGGTTTCTCCTGTTCTTTTGACATATGGAGTGCAGGAAGAATGGCTTCTTAAATGCCACTGTGAGCACTATGGTTATTCTAGTCTTGTCTTTTCGGAGCCTACTGGATCTGTATGGAGGAGATTGTAGTACAATCGTAGATTCATTACATAATATTGGGTCTAGAAACTCTGTAATTAAGATAGCTGTCATCCATCTCCAAGAACTGGCCAGTTCAGTTTTTTCAGCATCAGCATTATGCTTTCCCATGGATAACTGAAACCTGTGAGCATTCATGCTTTCCATATTTGTATTGTTTCACCATTCCCTGAGAGTCCTAATTGGTATGGGTGTCACGGTGTATTACGGTATGGTCACATGAGTGGTTTGTAAGCCTTTGTAGACTCACTGCATTTTCCCAGTACTCTATCAAAGAACTGAAGTCAGCCCCTTTCTTTACGTACAATTGAGCCTATATGATTATTCTATTCCACTTCCCTACAGATTGTTACACCTAGATATTTCTGGGATGATTGACTCCAACTGTGCTTCTTTGATATTGTAGCCATAGGATTTCTTAACATTTAGAGCAAGTTATTATCATTTGCACAAATTCGAAATCTTTTTGAGATCTGTCTGAATATTGTTGCAGCTTTTTTTCAAATCATATTTCACGATAGATAATTGCATAATCTCCAAAATATCTGAGCTTACTATTATTGTTGCCTCCCAGGTGATTAACGTGAAAAAGAAACAGAAGGGGCACACCTAAAGTTACTTCAACCTGTGTTGATGACTCTTTACCTGAGATAGCATAATACATCCTCCCTCTCAAGAAATCCTCAGTCCAGTCACAGATTTTGTTTGCTACCTCATATGTTCATACTTTTGGTAATAAACATTGGCATAGCACCAAGTCGGATGCTGTACAGAACTCAAGAAAAACTGTAACTATCAGATTGTTTTGATCACTGGCTTTCACGGCATCAAGTGAGAAAAGCAGGACTTGGGTTTTGAATGACTTGCTGTTGAAACCCATGCTGTTTAAGTCGGAAAAAGTCATTCTGTTTAAGCTACCCTTTTGAAGGTTGAGCTCAGAATGTGATCTAAGATTCTACAGATGAAGGATGTCGATGGTATTTGGTGGTAAACTTGTGGAATATTTCTACCACACTTTTCTTCTCTAACAGATCTGCACTTCATCACCAACCAAAATGAAATTGCTGTAGTACACACTGTATAATTCTGTGGTGAAGAGATTTGCAGCACGTAAACTGCCAGCTTGTGTAGAATTGATGTGTAAGTGTTGAGACACAAGCGTGAACAATTTTTCCCTTTGCATTCCTTGAATACCATATTTTAATATCTGAAAGGGTAATGCATTTTACAGAACATTCTTACAGGGCTGTGAGTATTCCTGGTATTGAATAGCATTTCTTCACTTCCAGATTAATTTATATCTGTTGTCAGGCTGTATGAAGGTACAGACATTGTTTTAACAAGTTAAAAAATAAACACTGCACCAGTTACATTTTTTCATGCATAGCACAACATGTTTCAGGAACGCAAAACCGTTTTCAAGTGCAAACATTTTCATTGGTGTCCCAGAACAACACACACCCAGGAATCTCATATGACACCACTAGAAAATGGGAATAAATTCCTAAAAGTGGTGTATTATGTGTGAAAAAATGTAACTGCCACAGTTTTTTCTTATTTATATGTTAATGACACAGTTTCAGGCTTTTCAGAATACTTTGATTATTATGAATGAAATTAAGACATAATTTTAGTTGCAAATAGTGTCCACAGTGATCACAAATTTTTTGTGTAATGACAGTCTGCCACACTGGCTGTCATTGGTTGGAATAGTTTGTTCTGTCCATCTCTTTGTGACCTCTTTTTGTTCAACAGGATTAAGGGAATTCCTTAACGATTGTGCTGGAAAAACTTACTACATTGTCCTCAAAGACAAATGTGGTATAGCCTATGACAGTTTATTCTGTTTGGGCTTTAGCTGGTGAGAGATAAAAAGCTGGTCCCTGTCATCTTCAAATTGAGCATTCTGGTTAAGAGAGTCAAACACGACAGGAAAACAGTCAAGCCTAAGCCTCAAGGCCGGGTAAAGGGAGACGAACCCTGCACAGCATTTGTAGCACAGACGAAGGACGATTTCATTATTGAGAATCCTGAGCTGCCTCATGCAGAACTGCATTCACAATAATTTATAGTTTCAGCTGTGAAAAATTTTCAGGTTACTGTCTGAAATACGTGTTAGGTACATAATACTCAAAATGTAACACAACCATTGGTTGGTCACTCAAAAGAAGAAAGAGGACTCTTGCACAGTACAACTGATTTCGATGAAATTTTGTGTGGAGATACCTTGAACATTGTGGAAGAACGTGGGTTACTTTAGAAAGCGTGTAGTACATGATGTTCATTGATTTGAAAAATATGATCTGAATTTTGGAAAAATATTTTCTCTTTGACTTTTGAACTTTACCATATTTGTGAAAATGCTTGTATTGGTTGTTATGTTCTACAAAATATGATTCTACATAATGAATGCAATGCTTATACAATCCACAACATGTATAATCCGTACTTCCATAACTAATGTTATAAATGTAAAAGTAACTGTCTCTTATGTTTTGCAGTTAAATGGGCTACTGAAAGAAAAAAGAAAAAAGCCTAACAGGGTGAGGTAGGGAATGGAACATATTGTTTTAGACGAGTGAACATAAACCATGTTAAAAACTATGAAATTTGTTGCATAATGTACATTTTGTACTGTGCAGTGTACAGCTACTTTAGTAGCATGATGGAATGATGCATGCTCCTATCCATGCCCATCTGCTGCTGCATTGTGCATTGGGAGGGGGGGGGGGGGGGAGGCAGGGCACATCACGAGCTATGTTTACCCAAACAGGCAGATGTGAGGGCAGCTGATATTGCATTTGCAATAGTTTACTTACTCACCATAACAAAGCTATTGGTATGTGAACAGAGCTACAGGTAACAGCTGGATGTTTTAGATTTTGTATTTCACCTGTAATAAACCAAACATTCTCTTGAATATGGCTACATTACCAAAACTCCAGTGTACTTGTAGATACCAAAGAAATGTATATTTTAACCCAGGAAATGATGGGTTATAATTCAGACAGTTTTTGACATTACGTGTGTGTTATCCCATGGTAAAAACACACACCTGTAGGAAATGGTTGTCAGTGATAACTTGGTATTAAGTGAATGTTTGTCACTATCCTTCACCTGTTTATTCCTAACAAATATATTCAGTAACTGGATGGTATTAAGAGATGCTGACACTGGAAAAATTCTGTGGCAAGGCTATCAAGATTTGTAAGTTACCCTTCACAAAAATTGGCAATTGTGTGTTTATGTACGTGGTTCTTTTGACCTCACATTGCATAATTCCTATTTATTATGTATGTATCATGTTCCAGGTCAGTACCAGATGTTGAACATGAAGCAAGAGTTCCAAAGAAGATCCTAAAGTGCCGGGCAGTCTCAAGAGAAATAAATTTTTCATCTGCGGAAGCAATGGAGAAGTTTAGATTAGAACAGAAAGTGCTATTTAAGGTCTGAAATAATACACTTGGTATCCTTTAGCTAGTTGTATTTTTTTTATTGTTCATGCAAAGGTAGTTGCACTTCTGTAATAATACTAGTTGGGAGAACTGTTTACTCTTCAGAGTAAGAAGCCTGTCCATGTCAGTTCCTGAAGTGGACTAAAGCAGCAGAAGAATTAAATGATTTTAATCACGACTCTTTCAGGTTTCTGAACTGCCCTATAAAGAAGCATTAGATGATTTCAGTCATGACTCTCTTGGATTTCTGAGCTGCAATGTATAGATAAATAAAAGATAGGGACATGTGCTGGCAATACCAAAGGGAGGAATAAGTTGTTTGTAAATGGGACTTATGAAATATACAGATTATGGGAGAAGAAATGACTGAAAAAATAAAGGTGTATTAAAATGTGAAAGCTTGAATTTCATCCACAACTACTTCCATTACTTGTTTCCCAACTTGTTAATTTTTTCTGATACACACATGGGATACTAATAGAGAAAATGTACTTACCAAGTAAAAGCAGATGGAAAAACAGAGAAAAAGATAACTTCGTCAATAAGATTAAGATTTGACTCTTCAAGCTTTCCCATGGATATGTTGTAAATAGTCTTCACAGGTTTGCTGTCCGGCAGAAACCCGTGAAGACTATTAACAAGATTAATATTTCCTGAATTGATACTCTACAAGGCAGTCCATTCTGTGAATCCTTGTTTCCACACAATCTAAAATAATTTTTCATTCACAGTAATCTAAGACATCCATAAAAACATAGGGTCCCAACAAAAGCTTTTAATATTAAGAAATATGTAAAGCTGACATGCTTTCACTCACGATGTTTAACTAGTGTGCTTAAGAATAGAGAGTAACAAAAATCAGAGTCGAGAATAAGTGCTAAAGGAAAATAAACTAATAATACGGTCATATGCCTTTGGCCAAGAATAGAACAGTCTCAGTAGAACTCTGAATTGAGTTAAGGATAAGAAAAACTAAGATGTAAGTGAGAGAGATTGGTAGATAACAGAATAGTGACTTTAAAATGGCACAGTAGTTTATTCTCTTATGCAGCAATTAATATTACATGAAGTGACTGAACAAATGAAGACACCAGAGGTAAAGTGACATATTAAACAAGCTTTCAGTAACTAAAGAGCTCTTTTACTGTCAGATACGAAGAGAGTGTTGTGGGAAAAAGTTGCCGAAACTATAAATCTTGTGTACAATATCGTATGAAAGTGCATCATGGGATTACAAAAAAAGAAATTAAAGGTGTTTAATATGTGGTACTACAGAATACTACTGTACTAAAAATTTTTGAATGGACAAAATATAAGGTGACAGGTCTCGAGAAAACCATAAGTTGAGAAAGCAGTCCAAAGGAAACCATTCCCATAAGGAGAATTTCCAATTTCCTTGCATGAAATATACAATTATCATATGTTCGCCACATATATAACTAATGAGGAAGTGTGTCATTTCAGGCAGCTCTTCCAGATAGCATAATGAGTCTTCTTTAGTACATTTTAGAGGGGCATAAACCTAGCATTCCACAGTTTTTCACTATTGTGTTCACTTTCATCTTGGGTTGTATAAATAAATAACCATCAATCTTACATTCATTGAGATAAAACTTTTTTTTCTTCTTCTTTTTTTTGCTGCTGGCAGTACATTTATCACAGTGAAGTGTACAAGAAAGACAACAAAAGTAATGAGAAAAAAAGCTTAGCTTTAATTATTGATTGGTCTATTGCTACAGTTTCTGAGGTTTTGCAACTGTGAATAGTGCAAGGTACATTTTTGAATTATCAGATGGGGTTACAGTTCCATTTTTACTGACAGTATTTTTGCAGTTGATATAGAGCACATTGTATTAACAGACCATAATGAATTTTGAGATGAATGAAAATAAAATCATATAGAATGTTCTACAATTAATTTCAGAAATTTGTCAATTGCAGGGACGATGCCTAGAAGAATGGTTTTTTGAGTTTGGATATGTTATCCCGAATTCTACCAATACATGGCAGTCTATGTTTGAAGCAGCTCCTGAGTCACAGATGATGCCTGCTAACGTGCTGAAGTGAGTGCTGCGATCAGTGTTTATAATATTGTAACATAGATTTTATTGAAGCTGTTGGCTTGAAAAGTGAATCTTTGTCTTATGTTTCAGCAGTAATGTTATGCGATGAACAATAATTGCCCTCTCCCTCCTCAAGAACTCTGTCACAATACTAGTAGATGAGATGTATGCCACAAAAGGAACCGTTTCCTTGATAACTATGGAATGTTGTATACTGGCAAGTAGCATCGGCCCCTGAACACTAGTGAGGTTCATGTTTTCTGTTGATGATTTTATGCCTATAACAGAATGTCTGCTCCGTATCTTGGTAGCTTTACACAGTTCTGGCTGCTAAGTTTTGTTTGGATACTTTGCGACCTCGTTTTGCTGCATTCAACTTCCTTTTACGTCTTGTTGCTCATCAGCATTGGCAACACAGTGTTTTCCTCAGTATGTATTCTATAAATAAAATGTCAGATTGCTGTAGTCACACTGAGAAAGAGAGCATGGAGATACTCGCAGAGAACAACAGTGAGGACAAATTATTTGATGTTGACACTAGTTATAATTCTCCCATAGATTCTAAAAGTAACAGTTCCAAGGCATGTAACATCTGCTTAAGCAGATGTAGCGCGGCAGTCTTTTGTTTCGACAAGAGATTTAATTGATAATCCAAAGAATCTGAAAGTGACACCATCTTTCAGAATTGGCTATGAAAATTGTACCAAACACTACAGAAGAAAAAGCCATCTGTACATCTCTGCAGATTTTATTACAACTGTAAGTTCACAGGGAAGCTGCAAGCCGGAAACTAATTTTTATGCCTACAGTAATGTACATCTCTGCAGTGACAAAATTTCAAGTGACAGAAGGAGACATCA
Source organism: Schistocerca cancellata (assembly GCF_023864275.1). Lineage (NCBI taxonomy): Eukaryota > Metazoa > Arthropoda > Insecta > Orthoptera > Acrididae > Schistocerca > Schistocerca cancellata. The sequence continues at coordinate 250,699,135 of NC_064632.1, forward strand.
TAGAAAACACTCTAGAATTCAGCACAGGATGAGGCAGGCACTGGTGTAATCCCAGCACAGGTAGAACCTTAGGCACAGGCTACTTAGTGCAGGTTTACTCACTAGGCAATAATGATGCAGCAATCAGTGTGTTATGTAGCAATAACATCTACAGCAGCCAGTGGTTTAACATAGTAATGGATAACAGGGCATCGTGGAATCTTTCATAATGGAATAGTTGCCCACATAGCAAACAACTACGTATCTCAACTAGAACAATAAATGGTACTAATCTCTGCAGCACAAATGGAGACATTTACCAACAATCTAGATCTGGATATGTAATCTGTGAGCTACAGTGCAGGTTGTGATTGAGGTTGCACAGTGCACCAGAATTATCCCATTCTCCCTATCCCATTCTGAATGGTACACAGGAAGAAATACAGGCACCTTTTTACATAATTCCAAATTTCTCTAACTTTTCTCCATGCCTTGCTCATTACATGGGACTTTTTGGAGGAATCAGAGAGTTTTTGGGCTTGTCTTTAAACATGGTCTCTCAGAATTTTGTGAGTAAGGCTCTCTACGGTACACAAGTCCTTTTTGTTTTGTACAATTTCTCTGTGACCTGCAGTAAATTGTTGCTTTAAGCAGGGGCAGTTGTCCTGTATATTCAACACAGAATTTAACAGGCACCCAGTCCAATGGACTTTTCTTAAAGATAAATGTTAGCTGATTTCCTGTTCAGTTATAACTTATTTGTATGTAAGTCATTTTCCTGTCTGTGTGATGGCCAGAGCAGAAACTGCATTATACTCTGCTTTGTTTTGGAAAACATAATTTAGTATTTTATTATCTTCCCTAACATTGTGATCAGTGAGCATGTGGACACATCGCTTTATTTCACTAATGGATTTTACACAGCACCAAAACTATTTAGTGTTCTTTGACAGTCTGGAGATAAGACCTCTCTTATGATGTTACTGAACACTTCTTGCATAGCTACCCTTATGTCTATGTTAACTTCATGCAGCTTTTGCTTGTCAGAAAGAATTTATGAAATTTATCTTGCATAATTTCATATTGACCAATGATAATTCCTTCTTCTTGTATTCCCTCAGTCTTTTTTCTCTTTTTTTAAACTTTTCTTTATAGTGTCTTCTCCACACCTCGAGCACTGCTGCTTTCTCTGACACTAGCTTATCCCATTCCTAATTGTCTTTGTTTGCTTTTTGTATTTCCCTCTTAGTGCTTTTGCAGTTTCCAGAAGCTGTTTGTGGTGTTCCCTCTTGCTCTGTCCTCAACTATGTTCCCAAATTCCTCCCAAGATTTCTTTTTAGAGTCCTTCACCATGCACTTCACTTCATTCCTTCTTTCCCTACACTCCAGCCTGTTGTTTACCATATGAGATGCAATATATCTTTTCCAACATCCCTTCATATTACTTCACCACCTGCTTCACATTCTCACTCCATCAACTTATTCTTCTCTTCCTTGTCTCTACTATGTTCTCACATACGTCTTTTGCTGACTGTACTAGTACTAACTACAGCTTAATCCACATGATATTAATAACCTCATCCACATTAGTTCTACTTTGCAGCCTTGTCAACAATTCTGCATTCAGAGTCTTCCTTTCTTCCTTCTGAAATGCCTTCAGTTTAATAAACTTTAATTCTGGGGACATATAAAGCAATCAGTAATGTTTTTAGTATTTCTGCTTTCAACTTTGTGGGTAATGCTATGCACTTGTTTGTGGGGGAAAAGGAGTATCTCGGTAACAGTTCGTTTTCCTTGTAGAATTCTATTATACACCTGTGACTATTGTTTAGAGTTTTCTCTGCACCACCACAAGTGCTCTTGCTCCCATGTGCTATTATTTTGTCCTGACCCATTTTTACCACTGAAATCTCCTGTTAGTATGTGGTGTCCTATGGCAATCTCTTTGTCCACAACCCATTGTAGTTGTGCATAGAATTCACCTTAATCTGTTGTTGTTGTGGTCTTCAGTCCAGAGACTTGTTTGATGCAGCTCTCGATGCTACTCTATCATGTGCAAGCCTTTTCATCACCAAGTAACTGCTGCAGTCCACATCCTTGTGAATCTGCTTAGTGTATTGATCCCTAGGTCTCCCTCTATGATTTTTACCCTCCACACTGCCCTCCAATACTAAATAGGTGATCCCTTGATGCCTCAGAACATGTCCTACCAACCGATCCCTTCTTTTAGTCAAGTTGTACCACAAATTCCTCTTCTCACCACTTCTATTCAGTACCTCCTCATTAGTTATGTGATCTATCCATCTAATCTTCAGCATTCTTTTACAGCACCACATTTCAAAAGCTTCTATTCTCTTCTTATCTAAACTATTTATCGTTCATGTTTCGCTTCCATAGATAGCTACACTCCACACAAATACTTTCAGAAATGGCTTCCTGACACTTAAATCTATACTCGATGTTAATAACCTTCTCTTCTTCAGAAACGCCTTCCTTGCCATTGACAGTCTACATTTTATATCCTCTCTACTTTGACCATCATGAGTTATTTTGCTGCCGAAATAGCAAAACTCATCTACTACTTTGTCTCATTTTGTAATCTAATTCCCTCAGCATTGCCTGATTCCATTATCCTCGTTTTGCTTTTGGTGATATTCATCTTATATCAAGACACTGTCCATTCCATTCAACTGCTCTTCCAGGTCCTTTGCTGTCTCTGACAGAATTACAATGTCATTGGTGAACCTCAAAGTTTTTCTTTCTTCACCATGGATTCTAATTCCTACTCCAAATTTTACTTTTGTTTCCTTTACTGCTTGCTCGAGATAGAGATTGAGTAACATTGGGGATAGGCTTCAACCCTGTTTCAGTCTGTTCCCAACCACTGCTTCCCTTTCATGCCCCTTGACTCATATAACAGCCATCTGGTTTCTGTACAAATTGTAAATAGCCTTTCACTCCCTGTATTTGATCCCTACCACCTTCAGAATTTGAAAGAGTGTGTTCCAGTCAACATTGTCAAAAGCTTTCTCTAAGTCTGCAAATGCTGGAAACGTAGGTTTGCCTTTCCTGAATCTATCTTCTAAGAGAAGTTGTAGGGTCAGTATTTCCTCGCGTGTTCCAACATTTTTACGGAATTCAGGCTGAACTTCCCTGTGGATGCTTCTACCAGTTTTTCCATTCGTCTGTAAAGTATTCATGTTAGTATTTTGCAGCCTTGACGTATTAAACTGATAGTTTGGTAATTTTCACACCTGTCAAAACCTACTTTTTTTGGGATTAGAATTATTATGTTCTTCTTGAAGTCTGAGGGTATTTCACCTGTCTCGTACATCTTGTTCACCAGATGGCAGAGTCTCGTCATGGCCCCCCCCCTGCGGGTCCGGGGTAAGAATAGGCCCGAGGTATTCCTGCCTGTCGTACGAGGCGACTAAAAGGAGTTTCAACCGTTTCGGCCTTCCATGTGATGGTCCCCCTTGGGGTTTGACCTCCATTTTTCAAAATTCTACAGAAGTACGAGCCTTTTGGGGAAGGACACCTTACGTGGTGTACCACTGGTCCTAAGTGCACTAAGACCTTGGCACTCAGCATTGCACCGGCGTTGTAACCATACCCACTATTCCTCAAATTGGGCCTAAACGCCTTATGGGTTGTCCAAGTTACGCCCATAGTGCGTCTCCATCTGCACCAGCGATCATGATGGACTTTTCATGGCACCAGAAATCCAGCACGGTAGCCAGCCCGTTGTGGTGGGGTCGTCATGTACCCTCTAGGTTGTAGCCCCCTGACAACACAGGGATCGTACTGCCGATACCTGAGCTGCACCCTCCCCACGTCGGCCAAGGAGTAGATGCCCGTCTCCTTGGGGCATCAGGACTCCCGGCAGTGGTCATCCTGCCAGGTGGCCCTTGCTGCGGCTGGGTGGCGCCCGTGGGGAGAGCCCCTGGTCGGAGTGGGTGGTATCGGGGCGGACGTTTCGCAGATGAAACGTCACCACGTATCAGGTCGCTCTGCGGCCGAGTCTTTCAAAAGAAAAGGTACCGTTTCTAGTTCTGGTTCTCCTGCCCTTTTCCCCTTGGCCACTCCATGGGAGGAGGGACAGGCCCGCCGGCTTGGAGCGAAGTACTTCCCCCGCTATTTGGTCTGTTCTCGAACCGATGGGGGGACGTTCGCCACCTCCAAGCCCATGTTCTTTGTTCAGCACATTGAGGACATCTTCGGGGAAATCGAGGCTCTCAGCAAGATGCGTTCAGGGTCCGTTCTTATCAAGACCACCTCCGCCACACAGTCGGCGGCGCTCCAGGCGTGCGACCACCTAGGGGACATCCCAGTCTCCATTGTCCCACATCTGGCACTAAATAGGACGCAGGGGGTTATTTTTCATCGTGACCTCCTGCTACAATCTGATGAGGAGCTCAGGGCCAACCTGGAGCGCCGAGGCGTGCATTTCGTCCGGCGAGTCCAGTGCGGCCCCAAAGACCGTCGCATCGACACCGGGGCCTTTATCCTCGCCTTCGAGGGGGACGTTCTCCCAGAGAAAGTAAAGGTGATGTGCTACCGGTGTGACGTGCGACCCTACGTCCCGCCTCCTATGCGCTGTTTTAGGTGTTTGCGCTTTGGGCACATGTCGTCACGGTCTGAGGCTGAGCCCCTTTGTGGTGATTGTGGACGTCCTCTTCGTGAGGAACATACATGCACCCCACCACCTCAGTGCGTTAATTGTCCTGGCGTCCACTCGCCTAGATCCTCAGACTGCCCCGCATATCAGAAGGAGAAGAAGATACAAGAAATCAAAACTTTGGATCGGCTGTCTTATTCTGAGGCCAGGAAGAAGTACGACCGCCTCCATCCCGTGCCATTGACCACTTCGTTTGCCTCAGTTGTGTCCACTCCTTCCGCGGTATCCTCACCCCTATCCTGTCCCCCCTCCGCCCATCAGGGGGCTCTGCCTCCGCCTCCCAAATCCCTCCCTTCCAAATCCTCCTCCCCCGTGGCCCCCACCCCCTCTGCCCCAGGGGCCACCCTTCCTCCTCCTTCTGCCCCCACGCCACCTGAGAAGCGATCCTCTTCTCAGGCGTCCATTGGGGAAACGTTCCGGACCCCAGCTTCCGAGGTCCGGGGTTCCAAAACGGACCCCGCGCGTGAGGACCTTCTTCGGGTCCAGCCCACCATCCCTGTGCCTCCTCGGCCTTCCAAGAAGGCCTCCAAGAAGAAGTCTCTATCCCCCTCTCCACCCCGGCGCGTTTCGTCTGACGCTCCATCCGTGAGTCGCTGCTCCCGGCCGTCCTCAGTTTCGCCGGGACGCTCTGCTGCCAGGCGCTCAGCTGGCCTTTCGTCGGCAAATGATGCTGCCCCTCCTACACAACCAGGGACAGCGGCCGCAGCTGGCGACGAATCGACCGAACCGGATCCGCCTCCCGTCGGTTGTAGCGTTGTTCCCTCGCAACCTGGCCCTCCGCGGCCGTCGAGGTGACCAGCTCTTCCCCCGTCTCGTTCCCCCGACTTTTTGACTAGCGATGGCGTTGTTTCATTGGAACATAAGAGGTATTCGATCTCATCGGGAGGAATTACAACTGCTCCTCCGCCTGCACTGTTCGCTCGTCCTTGGACTCCAGGAAACCAAGTTGCGCCCGACTGACCGTATTGCCTTTACCCACTATACCTCGGAGCGGTATGACCTCTCCCCTATGGACGGTATCCCAGCTCATGGTGGGGTCATGTTGCTCATTCGGGACGATGTCTATTACCATCCCATCCCATCCCATTGACCACCCCACTCCAAGCAATAGCTGTCCGCATTACTCTTTCTGCTTTTACTTTTTCAGTTTGTACCATCTACACTCCACCGTCGTCTGCTGTTAGTCGGGCTGACATGATGCACCTGATCGTTCAGCTTCCCCTGCCGTTTTTATTGTTTGGCGACTTCAATGCCCATCATCCCCTTTGGGGCTCTCCTGCATCCTGTCAAAGAGGCTCACTCTTGGCAGATGTCTTCAACCATCTCAATCTTGTCTGCCTGAATACCGGCTCCCCGACTTTCCTCTCGGACTCTACTCATACCTACTCCCACTTGGACCTCTCGATCTGTTCTACCACTCTTGCCCGTCGGTTCGAGTGGTATGTCCTTTCTGACACCTATTCGAGCGACCACTTCCCCTGTGTCGTTCGTCTCCTGCACCACACCCCATCCCCACGTCCTTCGAGCTGGAACATACTGAAAGCTGACTGGGGACTTTACTCATCCCTGGCGACCTTTCCGGACCACGATTTTCCCAGTTGTGACAGTCAGGTCGAATACCTAACGGCTGTTATCATCAATGCTGCCGAACGTTCCATTCCTCGTACTACTTCTTCTTCACGTCGCGTTTCCGTCCCCTGGTGGAACGAGGCTTGTAGGGACGCTATCCGTGCTCGCCGACGTGCTTTACGCACCTTTCGCCGCCATCTTACGTTGGCGAATTGTATTGAATACAAACGACTCCGAGCGCAATGCCGTAGAGTCATCAAAGACAGCAAAAAAGCTTGTTGGGCCTCTTTCACCAGCTCCTTTAACAGTTTTACTCCCTCTTCCGTCGTTTGGGGTAGCCTGCGCTGGTTGTCGGGCATTAATGCCCACTCCTCGGTACCTGGCCTGACCTCAGGTAATGCGGTCCTTGTTGATCCTGTGGCTGTCTCCAACGCCTTTGACCGCTTTTTCGAGGAGGTTTCAAGCTCTGCCCATTACCATCCTGCCTTCCTTCCCAGGAAAGAGGCAGAAGAGGCGCGGCGACCTTCCTTCCACTCGCTGAATCTGGAAACCTATAATGCCCCCTTTACTATGCGGGAACTCGAACGTGCGCTTGCACTGTCCCGGTCCTCTGCTCCGGGGCCAGATGCCATTCACGTTCAGATGCTGGCACACCTTTCTCCGGCAGGCAAAAGCTTCCTTCTTCGTACTTACAATCGCGTCTGGACCGAAGGTCAAGTCCCCATGCGTTGGCGTGACGCCGTTGTTGTTCCTATACCCAAACCCGGGAAGGATAGACACCTTCCTTCTAGTTACCGCCCCATTTCTCTTACAAGCTGTGTCTGTAAGGTGATGGAGCGCATGGTTAATGCTCGGTTAGTCTGGATTCTTGAATCTCGACGGCTACTTACTAATGTCCAATGCGGCTTTCGTCGCCGCCGCTCCGCTGTTGACCACCTTGTGACCTTGTCGACATTCATCATGAACAACTTTTTGCGAAGGCGCCAAACGGTAGCCGTGTTCTTCGACTTGGAGAAGGCTTATGATACCTGTTGGAGAGGAGGTATCCTCCGCACTATGCACAGGTGGGGCCTACGCGGTCGCCTGCCCCTTTTTATTGATTCCTTTTTAACGGATCGAAAGTTTAGGGTACGTGTGGGTTCCGTATTGTCCGACGTCTTCCTCCAGGAGAACGGAGTGCCTCAGGGCTCCGTCTTGAGCGTAGCCCTTTTTGCCATCGCGATCAATCCAATTATGGATTGCATTCCACCTAATGTCTCAGGCTCTCTCTTTGTCGATGACTTCGCGACCTACTGCAGTGCCCAGAGAACATGCCTCCTGGAGCGCTGCCTTCAGCGTTGTCTAGACAGCCTCTACTCATGGAGCGTGGCAAATGGCTTCCGGTTCTCTGAAGAAAAGACGGTTTGTATCAACTTTTGGCGATATAAAGCGTTCCTTCCGCCATCCTTACATCTCGGTCCCATTGTTCTCCCATTCGTGGACACAACTAAGTTTCTAGGGCTCAAGTTGGACAGCAAACTGTGTTGGTCTCCACATGTCTCTTATTTGGCGGCCCGTTGTACACGTTCCCTTAATGTCCTCAGAGTTCTTAGCGGTTCATCTTGGGGAGCGGATAGCGCTGTCCTGCTTCGCTTGTATCGGTCCATAGTCCGATCGAAGCTGGATTATGGGAGCTTCGTCTACTCATCCGTCCCTCTTACGCCGGCTCAACTCCATCCACCATCGGGGGATACGTCTTGCGACCGGAGCCTTCTACACTAGTCCTGTCGAGAGTCTTTATGCTGAAGCTGCCGAGTTACCATTGACCTACCGGCGCGACGTACTGCTGTGTCGGTATGCCTGTCGGCTGTCGTCTATGCCCGACCACCCCTCTTACCAGTCCTTCTTCGCCGATTCTCTCGACCGTCAGTACGGGTTGTATGTGTCTGCCCTGCTGCCCCCCGGAGTCCGCTTCCGTCACCTGCTTCAACAATTGGATTTTGCCCTCCCTACCACCTTCAGAGAAGGTGAGAGCCCGACACCACCTTGGCTCCAGGCTCCGGTTCATATTTATCTCGACCTCAGCTCACTCCCGAAGGAGGGTACTCCGGCTGCAGTGTATTGCTCACGGTTTGTCGAACTTCGTGCTCGACTTGCCGGTCACACCTTTATTTACACCGATGGCTCCAAAACTGACGATGGTGTCGGCTGTGCCTTTGTCGTCGGGGCCGCCACCTTTAAATACCGGCTCCTCGACCAATGTTCCAGCTTTACGGCCGAGCTTTTTGCTCTCCATCAGGCCGTTCAGTATGCCCGCCGCCACCGCCATTCATCATATGTACTCTGCTCTGACTCACTCAGTGCTCTTCAGAGCCTTGGAGCTCCCTATCCGGTCCATCCCTTGATTCAACGGATACAGCAGTCCCTCCATTCTTTCGCTGATAATGGTGGTTCTGTCAGCTTTCTGTGGGTTTCCGGACATGTAGGAGTGCCTGGGAATGAGGCTGCGGATGCTGCAGCCAAGGCTGCAGTCCTCCTGCCTCGGCCAGCCTCCCATTGTGTCGCGTCATCCGACGTTCGTGGAGATGTATGTAAGAGGCTTGTGTCGTTGTGGTGGGATGCTTGGTCATCCCTCCAAGGAAACAAGCTCCGGGCAGTAAAACCGCTCCCAACTGCTTGGACAACATCCTCCCGACCATCTCGGCGCGAGGAGATCCTTCTGACCATGTTGCGGATTGGGCATTGCCGGTTTAGCCACCGCTACCTGCTCTCCGGTGACCCAGCCCCGCAGTGCCCTTGTGGTCAGGCATTAACAGTGCGCCATGTTTTATTGTCGTGTCCCCGTTTTAGTCAATTTCGTGTTGTCCTGTCCCTGCCATCTACTTTACCGGATGTTTTAGCTGATGACGCTCGAGCAGCTGCTCGTATTCTGCGTTTTATAACTTTAACTGGCTTGTCCAAAGACATTTAATCTTTTTACTTATTTTGTCTGCATCTTTGTCAGGTCCTTCTGGTGTCCCCTCCATCCCCTTGAGTTTTACCAGATTCCATGTGCTCTAACAACAGTGACTGGGCGCTAATGACCTCAGTAGTTGAGCGCCCTTAAACCCAACCAAAAAAAAAAAAAAAAAAAAAATCTCGTCATGGCTGACTCTCCCAAGGTCATCAGTAGTAGTTCTAATGGAATGTTGTCTACTCCCTTGGCCTTGCTTCAACTGAAGTCTGTCAGTGCTCTGTCAAATTCTTCGCGCAGTATCATATCTCCCATTTCATCTTCATCTACGTACTCTTACATTTCCTTAATGTGGCCCTTAAGTACATTGCCCATTTATAGACCCTCTATATACTCCTTCCACCTTTCTGCTTTCCCTTCTTTGCTTGAAACTGGTTTTCCATCTGAGCACTTGATATTCAGACAGGTGGTTCTGTTTTCTCTAAAGGTCTCTGTAATTTTCCTGTAGGCAGTATCTATCCTAGCCCTAGTGATACATGCCTCTACATCCTTACATTTGTCCTCTAACCATCCCTGCTTAGCCATTTTGCACTTCCTGTCGATCTCGTTTTTGAGACATTTGTATTCCTTTTCGCCTTGTTCATTTACTACATTTTTATATTTTCTCCGTTCATCAATTAAATTTAATATCTCTTCTGTTACCCAATGATTTCTACTAGCCCTCGTCTTTTTACCTACTTGATCCTCAGCTGCCTTCACTACTTCATCCCTCAAAGCTACCCATTCTTCTTCTACTGTATTTCTTTTCCCTGTTCTTGCCAATCGTTCCATAATGCTCTCTCTAAAACTCTCTACAACCTCTGATTCTTTCAGTTTATCCAGGTCCTGTCTCCTTAAATTCCGACCTTTTTGCAGTTTCTTCAGTTTTAATCTACAGTTCATAACCAATAAATTATGGTCAGAGTACACATCTGCTCCTGGAAATTTCTTACTGTTTAAAACCTGGTTCCTAAATCTTTGTCTAACCATTATATAATCTATCTGAAACCTTCCAGTGTCTCCAGCCCTCTTCCATGTATACAGCCTTCTTCCGTGATTCTTAAACAAAGTGTTAGCTATGATTATGTTATGCTCTGTGCAAAATTCTGCCAGGCGGCTTCCTCTTTCATTCCTTATCCCCATTCCATATTCACCTACTACTTTTCCTTCTCTTCCTTTTCCTACTACCGAATTCCAGTCCCCCATGATTATTAAATTTTCATCTCCCTTCACTATCAGAATAATTTCTTTTACCGCATCGTACATTTCTTCTATGTCTTCACTGCGGAGCTAGTCAGCATATAAACTTGTACTACTGTGGTAGGTATGGGCTTCGTGTCTTATCTTGGCTACGATATTGCATTCACTATGCTGTTCATAGTGGCTTACCAGCACTCCTATTTTTTTTATTCATTACTTAACCTACACCTGCATTACCGCTATTTGATTTTGTATTTATAACCCTGTATTCGTCTGACCAGAAGTCTTGATCCTCCTGCCACCAAACTTCACAAATTCCCACTGTATCTAAGTTTAACTTGTCCATTTCCCTTTTTAAATTTTCTAACCTACCTGCCCGATTAAGGGATCTGACATTCCATGCTCAGATCCATAGAACGCCAGTTTTCTTTCTCCTGATAATGACGTCCTCCTGAGTAGTCCCTGCCCGGAGATCCAAATGGGGGATTATTTTACCGCTGAAATATTTTACTCAAGAGGATGCCATCATAATTTAACCATACAATAGAGTTGCATGCCCTCAGGAAGAGTTATGGCTGTAGTTTTCTCTTGCTTTCAGCCATTCACAGTACCAGCACAGCAAGGCCGTTTTGGTTGTATTACAAGGCCACATCAGTCAATCATCCAGACTGTTGCCCCTGCAACTACTGAAAAGGCTGCTGCCCCTCTTCAGGAACCACATGTTTGTCTGGCCTCTCAGCAGATACCCCTCCATTGTGGTCGCACCTACTGTACGGCTATTTGTATTCCTGAGGCATGCAAGCCTCCCCATCAATGGCAAGGTCCATGGTTCATCTTTATCAAATATATTGGAATCTTCAGTTGCTGTCTACTCTTGAATGTAGGACACTTTGATTTCTGAGTCCAAATTAACAACTATTGTTCTTGAGTTTACTAGTTCCCAACCACATACTTTCGTTTCAAGCTGCTCACTGGTAATTTTTAGTACTTCCTGTTTTGCTTGCCTATACATTCTAACCCCAGCATACCTTAAAATGTACTGCTTGTGCATTATTCTTGTTCTACTAACTTTCCTCTTCATCTCACTTAGTCCAAGAGTATCTGATTTATGGTCATTCATTTCCTAAGTCTATTTTATCTCTGTACCAACAATTGTCTTTATATTCTAGGTTCCAAATCTTGTCTTCCATTTCCACACCGGTAATTGTCATACAAATCTGTCCAGTCCAAGACTACTGCTATTTGTGTGAATCACTTTTACCTCCTCATGGCTAATTAGCCCATTGGATCTAATAGTAACAAGTAGGATGTCCACATTGAAACTGGTGCTGGTGACCGTGATGCTGTTGTGGCAACAATTATTACCAAAGTATAGTTCATGCAGGATAAGGTGGCCAGTGTGCATTGACCAGTTTTCATCCAAAGCGCTGGACGAGTTCGTTCATTTGTTTGGAAGGGGAGGCCAACAACTGTTTGCCACCTCTGTCCGGCTGGCGATGATGGAATAGTGGTGCATGCCCTGCAATCTTTCTCAGATAGATTTACAGATACTGTTAGGTACAAAAAATTCATTTTTGTGTTACTTACAGCTTTAAGTTTAAGTGTCAGGTTTTGATGATATGTCCATAATTTTGTTACTGGTCACAGTTATTATGATACTTGGAATTAACACACTGCATGAAATTCAAAAAAGTTTGCAATGGCAAATGGAGGTAGCTATGATTTTACATTTGGTGCAAATTACATAAAAAGTTGCTGTGTATGAAATTTAGTTAACACACTGAATTTTTCTTTAGACTTGGTTGGAGGTCTCTATATGTCACCAATCTTGAGAAAATTGATTGGATGTAACGCGGTCATTTACAATCGCCCCACACCAGCGATGAATCCAAAATGAAAGATCCACAACATTCCTCAAATTTCATAAACTGTTTGAGATATCGAAATGAGATTTTGACAAATGGTAGCACACAAATAGAAGAATATTTTAATATATGGTTATTGTGCAAAGCTTCATTGTCTACGACATTTTTTGATGAAAGAAAGTAATTTTTAGGGGCCATTGATAGCTGGTGAAACAAGAAATGCTATGGGTTTTGGAACAACATAAGTGGAGACAATGTATGTTTATTTTGTACTGAGGATGTGCTTTTTTAATATGCTTATTTTCCACAGTTCCTCACTTAATAAACTTAATTACCCATTGTTTCAGAATTCACTCGCATTTGTGCCTGCAAATTTTAACATGGCAGTCAGAGAAATGTGTAAGTTTTACTCAAAATTTGCCACTCATGCTTCTCTGAAAATTACAAATGGTTAACAAGGCAAGCGAAAGTAAATTGCAGTATTTTCAGTGGAATTCTTTTTGATGCTAATCAAATCATGGTGATACATGTTTTTGAATGGTCACAGTGCAAGTATGGGCATGGAGAGGCTCCACTTAATATTCACAAAAAATGTGAGTGTAAGCTTCAGGTTAGAGCAGCACTTTACCCTCCAGCACTCGGCATTTCGCCTACAGCGCCTGCCTGTGCCCCCCACTGTTGCCATTCTCCCCACGCATACCCTGCTGACTGCGCATCTACTGACCGTGGTATTTTGTGCAGGCAGTACGAAGGGCAAGTAAAACAAGAAGAAAGATATATAATTATGTACAATAAACTAGATAAAAAAATTAGTAGTGTCATATATCAATGAAGAACTTGAAACTTTCAGAACAGGTCAGGAGCATGTTGAGGAACTGTGTCTGAAGTTTCAAAGGATAGTTGACCATGCATTGGATAGTTAGTAACCCTGTGGAACAGTTCATGATGGGAGAGAAACTCAATGGTATGCAGTCACTGTAAAGAAACTTGTAAAAAAAAAAAAATGCTGAATAAAATGTGTTTGGCTGTTGAGAGCAATGCTTGATGCCTTCAGTTACTACCATGCAGAATATTGTCAAGTGATCTTTCATAGAACCCAAAGAAATTCTGGTCATATGTAAAGGCTGTTAGTGGCAGCAAAATTATTAGTGTCCAGTCCCTACTGAATGAGACTGGAAATGAAACTGAGAGTAGAAAAGCCAAAGCTGAAATGATTAACTCCATTTTCAAATGTTCCTTAACCAAGGAAAACCCAGGAGAATTGCCGCAATTTAATCCTTGTACCACTGAAAAGATGAATTAAATAAGTATTAGTGTCAGTGGTGTTGAAAAACAGCTGAAATTGTTTAAACTGAACAGAGCTCCTGGCTCCCATGGCATCCCTGTTAGACTCTATGCTGAATTTGTGACCGAGTTAGCCCCTTTTCTCACTTTATCTACCGTAGATCCCTCACACAAAAACTGTGTCCAGTTCTCGGAAAAAGGCACAGGTCGCACCAGTCTACGAGACGGGTTGTAGAAGTGATCCACAAAGCTGCCGTCCAGTGTCCTCAACGTCAATTTGTCATAGAATCTTCGAACGTATTCTGAGCTCGAACAGAATGAGGTATCTCAAACAGAATGACCTCCTCAGTGCCGACCTGCATGTATTTCAAAAACATCGATTATGTGAAACCCAACTTGCACTTTTCTCACGTGACATGTGTGGAAGCTTTGGATCGAGGCAGTCAGTTAGAAGCAGTATTTCTTGATTTCCTAAAAGCATTTGACTCAACACCACACCTATGTTTATTGTCAAAAGAATTATCACATGGAGTGTCAAGTGAAATTAGTCAGTGTACAGAGGACTTTTTGATAGGGGGCACACAGCATGTTATCTGGGATGGAGAGTCTTCAGCAGATGTAGAAGTAACTTCGGATGTGCCCCAGGGAAGGGTGTTGGCAGCCTTGCTGTGACCTTGCAAAGTCAGGCTTCTTGCAGATGATGCAGTTAACTATAATGAAGTACTATCTGAAAGAAGCTGTGTAAATATTCAGTCAGATCTTGATAAGATTTCAACATGGTTCAGAGATTGGCAACTTGCTGTAAGTGTTGAGAAATGTAAAATTTTGCTCTTCACAAAATGAGAAAACATAGCATCCTATTACTATAATATCAGTGAGTCACTGTCGGAATCGGCCAACTCGTACAAATTCCTGGGTGTAACACTTTGTAGGGATATGAAACGGAATGATGACATAGGTTCAGTTGTGGGTAAAGCAGGTGGTAGACTTCAGTTTATTGGTAGAATACTGGGGAAGTGCCATCAGTCTACAAAGTAGATTGCTTACAAATCACTTGTGCAACTGGTTCTAAAATATTGCTCAAACGTATCAGACTCGTAACAGATTGGACTGACAGGGGATGTTGAGCAAATACAGAGAAGAGCAGCACAAATGGTCACTAGTTTGTTTAATCTGTGGGAGAGTGTCACAGAGATACTGAAGGAGCTGAACCGGCATACTCTTGGAGATAGACGTGAACTGTTCCGAGAAAGTCTATTAACAAAGTTTCGAGAACCGGATGTAAATAATTACTCTAGGGATCTACTACGACCCTCTGTATCACTCACGTAGGGGTTGTGAGGTTAAGATTAGAATAATTACTGCATGCACAGTGACATTTAGACAGTCATTCTTCCTGTGTTCCTTACGTGCACGCAACAGGAAGAAACCCTAATAACTGGCACAATAGGACATACCCTGTGCCGTGCATCTCACGGTGATTTGCAGAGTATAAATGTAGGTGTAGTTAAATGTAGAGTGGTGGGTTGTGTCACCTTTCCCGTGGCCAAATTAGCTGTCGTATTCCAGGTAGTCAGTGTTTGTGCAAGGCATTTCCTCCTTACACACTTGGTTGTGGTTTTCCCCCAATTCTTAGATGGCCGATTGCAGCCCTTTCCCACTGAACAATGGTGTCATCGCATTCCTGTGCCAGAGATTGTTCTAAACCTAAGAAACTCCTTATATGGACACCACATGTTCTTTACTACAGAATTAGTTACTTCCTGGGTGTAGAACATCCCCAACATATTAAGGGGAACCCTACAGTTCTCACCGGATAATGCAAAGAAGAATGTTGCATCAGAGATTGTAGCAGAATTTATGGATCTCCTGGTTCAAGCCTTTCACACAGATCTACCGTAGTCAATCCTAGATACTGTGTTACAAATCACCAGCTGAACTTTCGCCTTATAAAAGAGGGTAGCGATTTTTAAAGTTCAGCCACCTGCTGAAAGAAATGGAAGATGACTTCTGGATCCGAACAACAGATATTATTGGTACCTATTGGATCACAACTTTCAATTTAATTCAGTAGCTTCTGCTAAGGCACCTCTGCATATGTAAATAGACAACCCCCTCCCTCCCCCGTCCTCTCACCCCACCGAGCATACCAGCGTAATATGTCCACTTTGGACTTCCTGTCCAGTCTAACTGTTGCTGTGAGAGGCTGCATCACCACCTAACTAATGGAGTTGTCATCATCAGGCACTTCCTTCCATTTTACAAGTATGAACCTTGCAGGAAGATTGTCCCCAGTTCCAACAAGTGAAATGTGTCATGCTAGCTTTCAGCAGAGGGCAGCTAGATTCAGTACCGACATTCACGCTCTTCAAGATCCACAACACAATCATTGTTCACCATTTACACTTACATGAGGGCAGACTAGCATCAGAAGGTATAGTGGTGTCAGCTGATGCCAAACGTATTTCATCGTCTGTTATTGGTTGCCAGCATCTCATTGTTAGGAATTCGTATCTGCACTGTTAGTCCATAACCATACTCTTTTCGTATCCTGTTTCCAACTTTTTTGTTTCCTTCAGCACTTGATTGGATAAAAGTCACTTAGCTTATGTTACAAAGGTTTAAAATACTTGGCAAACAATAGCCTCCAAATGTGAAATAATGGTCCATCCACTTAACATGCTTTGCTTCCCTCTCCCTAGCATTTGCTCATGGCCTCCACAAAGTGAAAGGAAGAGAACTGCTCAGCATAAATTTAAAAACACTGAAAAAATTCATATATGAGAAACTAGTGCAGAAATGTTACTATTCAGAGAAGAATTCATAAATGACAACCTGAAAATTTGAGCAGGAGAGAGCAAATACTTAGGACTGTTACTCTTAAAAGTTTGTTACTTTTGAAGAAAAATTATTAATTGCTTAATTAAGTAATTATTCAGTACTGTATATTATATTACTGGTATTATAAGGAAAATTGTAAATTCTACCCCTTCTTTCCCCACACCATTTCTGTTGTCATTCAGGTTACCCAATTGAAGGCAGTAACTCTCTAAAATCAGACCATAGCACTCTGAGAATGTATCTGCATGTTTTTGTATCCACACCTTGTAGACAAGAGTAAGCTTAATAGCTGAGCAGCAGTCTTAACTATAATAGTGTGCTTCCATGTGTTCTGCTGAGATGTTGTTTCCATTTTATGCACAATATTTTGATGACTAATCCAGCTGTCCTCTTCCTATGCATTAAATGAAGAAAACAAGTCAACAGAACACCCAGAACCATAATATTAATCAACTGCATTGAGAAAACTCCAAAAGTGTTAACCTTATCTACCCCCACCTACACTGTGTATTGTGGTCTTTTACCTATTCCATTGTTTCTGTTCCACCCAAAATTTCTGTTATCTCTCTCTCTCTCTCTCTCTCTCTCTGTGTGTGTGTGTGTGTGTGTGTGTGTGTGTGTGTGTGTGTGTGTGTGAGAGAGAGAGAGAGAGAGAGAGAGAGAGAGAGAGAGAGATTGTATTGTGTTCGTAAATCCACTATAAATTTCTCTTTCAGTGGCAACGTGGTCATTGAAACGAAGTTCTTTGATGATGATATGCTTGTGTCAACTTCAAAAGTTCGCCTGTACTATGTATGAAACGTTGTACATCGTGATATTACAAAGTGTGAGGTAAGTTGGCATTAATTATTATACAAAATATTTATATGAATGATTAATGGAAAATCTCATATAAAGATGTGAAACAAATGCTAACAAAGAGATAGAGGGCCTGGCCAGTACTTACCTCAGCTCAGTACAGCCGATAGATACACAAAAAACAGAACCGAAAATTTACGTTCCTAGCTTTCGGAACAAATGTTCCTTCATCAGGGAGGAGAGAGGGGAAAGAAAGGGAAGAAGGGAAAGTAGATTCAGTTACACAACCCAGGTTATGAAGCAACAGGGAAAGGAAAATAGGGAGGGTAGCAAGGATGGAGGCATGGTTGTCAGAGGGAAAGAAAATAGAAAATATTTATATGGTAAATTATGCACTATATACTGTTACAATGGACCAAAACATTGTGACGCCCTAAAATGTAACACAAAGTTCACCACCAGACATCACGAGAGGCTAATGCACCATGTAGGGAAGCAGTAAGAGCAGAATGGGTTGGTCAGGAGAGTGTCGTGACTTTAAACAAGGACTTGGCAATTGATATCACCTGAGTAACAAACCCACTTGGAACATTTCAACCCCATCTGAAGCTGCCAAAGTCAACAGTTGGTGTAATGATTGTGAAATCAAAAATGAATGAGAAGCTACAACTAAACCAGGGCCAGACAGACGTCATGTACTGACAACAGGGACCACTGAGCATTGCAGAGGGTGTTTGTAAAAAATCACCTGAAATCAGTGGAACAAATCAGCTGTGAGTTCCCAAGTGCTACCAGCAGTGCACCTAGCTCAGTGACAGTGTGTAGGGAGTTAAAAAAGAATGGGGTACAATAGCCATGCAGCTGCTTCTAAGACACACATTTTTGTAGTCAGTGCTAAGCTATGCTTGGTGGTCATTCCACATCAACTCACCTAGGCCTCTCTGCTCATCCATCACAGATTTCGTTGAAATTTTATTCACAAATGCCCCAATGAATGTTGGCAAAGTTTAACATTCACCAAAGCAGTACTGACTGAGAAATAGGCAATTGTTTGATTCTGTGTGTAACTTTCCACTGAGCGAGCGTGAATTTATGTTCTTGAGCTGTTACATCTCGTGCAATGTTTTGTTGAAAGAAATAAAATTTTGCCATCTAGTACAACTTTATGTGTTCTATTAACAACAATAATGAAAAGAATTTTCCAAGTGAAATTCAGCCAGAAAATTTTAGGCAAAATAACCAGAAAAAATCAGCACCAGAAAAAATTTTAAAGTTTGTCTTTTTATATCTCACGGTGTAAAGGTATGAAGAATGTGAAACTTGGCATGTAGAAACCTGACAACACAAGGTTCTCAAATATAAAGTTCTATTAAGTATCACATCCCAACCCTGAATACATTAAATGAAAAGTTGAAGATCTTTTAAGAAAGTAAAAAATGCCGTATTTTCGAGCTGATTTTGCAAAAAAGACTGTGTTCCATAAAACTCTCCAAACTGGGCTCATTAGAAAAACTATGTTTTGAACTGCAAACAAAGTGTAATTGATTATGCAACACAGGGTGACAATACTAGATAATTTGAATCAAATTTGGGAATGAAAATTACAGAACAAAAAAATATGAACTTCAGACTCTTATGTGTCATACAATAAACATGTCCTGAATGTGGAATTTAATATGCAGTATCTTGGCAGTACAGGAACAAGAATACAAAATTTCATTCACGTACTACTTTCCAGTAACAGACAAATTCATCAGAAAGTTATTGATTTTTGTGAAAAGCTGAAAAAAGCCTATAATTAACACTTATTTTACAAATACTGTTTTCTATCAAAGCTTCAAAACCAGTCTTTTGAAACAACAGCCCACTCCCCCTCAGAACAGTGGGTTTAATTTCCAGTGTGGGTTAATAGTGCTACAAACATTGAGGCAAAGTAGCTAGAAAAATCACACTGTGAATAAAAATTTTAACTTTGGCTTCTTATATCCATTGATTAAAGGCATGATAATATGAAACTTTGGAAACAACTACTTTGCAACATAAAATTTTCCATTGTAAAATATCATTCACTTACTGCTTTCGAAATTCCTTCAAAATCAGTTCAAACATGATTTTCGTAAAAATTACAAAAATAGATCACATTCAATTTCCTTTTAGAAAATATATTTTCAACAATTGATTTCAAAGTGATCACAGTTTGAAAGAGAATATTTTCAAGCATCCGGAAAATCGTATTTGATTTTCCAATGTGAACTAGCAATACCTGAAAATGATGGACAAATTTGAGGGAATGTAGCACAGCAACAGGCTACATTGCAGCGACCAGTTGCCCATGTTTCATTGCCTGTGGTTTTTATTTTTAAATTGGCAAGTAATATCTCACTATATTGCATTGGTCCATGGTGACATTGTCACTAACAGTTCAAGAACATGAACCGGCTCTCATCGTCGTAGGGGTCATACAATACCAGCCATGTGGGGAGGGCAAGGAGGAGGGGGGGGCATCTTCAATCAGGTTCCCAAGATTGTAATTTGTGTAATTTGGTTTCCAAATTTATGTTCCAAAGCCATATGGTGGTACCTGTCTGCTTACAAAGCCATTTGCTAAGTACCGTATCTTCAATTCTCAAATCTGTAGGCATATCTCACATAGGTGGCAAGCAAAAAGTAATATTGATTTTAAACTTCTCAGTGTTACAGTTTACATTTTCCAAACTTTTTCAGCCACATTCTGCAGTTTGTTTTCTCAAATTGATACTATCAACGAAATGATGATACTGAAAGAAAAGAGTGCCTGGAAATGGGGTGGTGTTCTGGTACCTGACAAGCATCCTGTCTTTCACGCCAGTAAAATGAATGGCCATGAACATGCACAAATTTTCTCAGAACATCATTTGTTCACCATTCATTATCATACATACAGGCAACATAACAGCCGGGTAACAACTCCATCAATTTCAGTCTTAAAATGGCTGCAATACATACTTTAGCAACAAAATGTATTGTGTCATTAGGTACTTTGGTGATACAAACCAAGCTCAAGTAATGAGATACCAATTGAGGATGATCTCTCACACTGGCTACTGTCCAGTTTTCCCCTCATCTTACTTCTTTAAACTTTTGCTTTCTTACATGTCTTGTTTTGGAGCATATACATATATATGATGCTGTACATTTTGGTTGCAAAAGTTGAATAGATCTTTTGGCTTCAGTAGTTGTGTAGATGGCCGTTTTAGGCTTGCACGAGAAGCCAGTCCCTTGGTCCACCAGCCTCATGAAACGGAGTTTCTTATGGTTGGCACCAAAAAAGTTCATTCCGTACCAAATGTTGAAATTGTTTTTGTGGCTACACAGATTGACAAAATTCTTATAACTTTTATGTTGTGCAGCTGAGGAGTCACTAAAATAATATACTTTTGTTATCTGTGCTTAAGTCGACAAAAAGTCAATCAAGTACAGATATCCTATCATATTGCAAGTGATCTGAAGTAATGCAACAACTAACAGTTAGCCACATGCTCTCATTGACATAATAATCTAAAAAGGATGTAATGTAGCTTGCGAATTTTCCTAGTGAAAGCCTTGAGCAGCATGTTTAACAAAAAACTAAAAATTTTCAGCAAACTTTTTGGGACCTAAATTAAGAAACCAAATTACAGACTTTCTTCAGAAACCCACCAGTGGGGGAAGATACTTGTCTTATAATCACATAGATACATTAAAAAGCCAAAATTTGAAATTTTTTCGAACAATTTTGCTAAAACTTTTCTGGCTGAATATCTCTCATAAAATTCTTTTCATTTTTGTTCTTAGAGATATAACAGCTAAAATTCGCGTAGAAATTCCCACTCACTGTGCTCAGTAATGTGTGAAGTGAAACAAGTGACTATATCTTGGCCAGTATTGCTTCAACGAATGTTAAAGTGTACCAGTGTTTATTGGGGACATGTGCAAATGTTCAAATAAAATTTCATCAAAATTCGTGATGGTCAAGCAGGAAAATGTTTGGAAATTTGGCGATTTGATGTTGAATAACACTATACCTTTGGCAATCAGATGGAGGAGTTTAGGTTTGGCAAATGCCTGCAAAATCTGTGTAATGCCAACTGAGCAGTACAGAGGTGATATTATGACATAGGGGGGTGTTTTCGTGGTTAGTGTGTGGTCACCTTATTGGCCTTGAAGAAACACTAAATGCAGAAACAGAAAGATATGAACACATTTTACAGCATTGTGTACTATCTACAGTAGAGAAATATTCTGAAGATTATTCTTGATTGCATCAGCATGACACTGTGTCCTGTCATGAAGCAGCACCTGTGAAGCAATGGTTTGTGGACAATAATGTCCCTGAAATAGTGGCTTTGGGACGAGTTAGAATGTCGGCTTCACTCCATACCCCAATGTCTAGCATCACTACCTTGTTCTTGAGGAAGAATATGCTGCTGCCCCTCCACAGTCATTCATCCATTTCATTCAAAATGTCCCCACTAGAGTACCAGCCTTCGTAAAGGTGAAGTATGGACACCCCCGTCAGCCTCTCTCCATATTAATGTCCACTACTAGCTGTCTGGATACTTTTGATTGGCTATGGCTAGTGTATAATGTTCCTCAAGGGCTCTTCAGATTTTTTGATTTTCCGCCTTGTCACCATTATTTTACAATTAAGTAATGTTATATGTAACAGTTCATTGAAGTTATAATTAAGTGCTAGTAACCTATTACATCTTATAGGTTTCATTACATTGCAGATAAAGATTGAACTTTGTTATTCATCAATTTTTTAAAAAAAAAAAAAAAAAAAAGAGTATTTGAGAGCACAAGCGATGTGCAGGTTTATGGGTGAAAGCTCAGTAACAATGTAAAGCCTCACTTTGTTACAGGTAGTAACAAACCAAGGAGGTTACTGTTGTAACCCTATAGCATGAGTGCATACAATCAAACAGCACATGATACAAGCACATCCACGGCTGACCTAGAGAGATCGTCTCACAACCTGGACAGGTGCCGCAGCAAGCCATGTGCACAGCACCCCAATATAAGCCCAGTGCGCTCAGCCTCACTTATGTTTACTTGCTTATTGTATGCTCACCTATGAGACTATATATTTGTGTGTTTTATAGTTAGGAGACTTCATACTGTTCTATCGTTCATTCGATGTTATTGTGGACGTAAAATTAAATTTGGTTGGTGCTACTTCTGATATTGTGTCTGTATAACATTAGAATTGCAGTGGAACCTCACTTAACGAGCATCTCCCATAACATGCAATTGGTACAATGAGCAAAACAAATTGTCAAAAAATGACTCACTTGATGAGCAGCGTTTCGCATAATGAGTGATGACGACTTAGTGTGACCTCACCAGCCATTTGTGGATATTGGGGAAATGTTCAACAATATGAACATCTTTCATTGTCAGCAGCAGATGTGAACAATGTCCGGGTTTAGTGCTCTTTCTGCTACGATCTTAGTGCAGCTTGTGAACACATATTTTTCTACACTTGTGTTCACACAGTGATTTTTGTGTACAAATTTTAATAATCTCCATAGAAATGTCCCCAATGATAACTGTGACAGAAAGACAACTGTAATAGAAAGAAAATGACCTTAGAAATGAAACGTAAAATCATTAAAAAGCGCAAACGAGGTGCAAGTGTTCCTGATTTAGCATGCATATACAATCAGTCTACATCAAGTATTTGCACTGCCCTCAAGAACAAGGGCAATATTGAGGAGATAGATGCTTCAAAGGGTGTGACAGGAGTATCTAGACAACAGTGTCGTATTCTGGGTGATGTTGAAAGGTTGCTCCTTATATGGATAAATGAAAAGCAATTGCAAGGTGACACTGTTAACGAAAACATCGTTTGTGAGAAGGCGAGAATGATTTTTGCCGACTTTGTTAACCAGACACCAGGATCATCATCAGCAGCTGAAGTGTTTAAGGGAAGCCATGGGTGACTCGAGAATTTAAAGAGAAGAACTGGCATCCACAACATTGTGAAGCACAGTGAAGCAGCTAGCTCTGACACAAAGGTAGCAGAGAACTCCATCAGCAACTTCAAGATGCCCTTAGATTCTGATGGTTACAGGTTTTTAATTGTGACGAAATGGGTCTGTTCTGGAAAAAGGTGCCGAAGTGTACCTTTATGCCAGGTATAGAAATATGAAACCTGAATTTGGTTGCAGTAATTACACGTCTGTTGTTCGAAACTGATAAACAACATTTTATTCAAAATAATCTCCATTGCTGTTTATGCATTTCTCCCACCTGGATTCACCCATGATTCATGACGCTTAGGAACCATTTTTCATCACCTGTCACTATTCGATGAAGAAACGACTTTCTTTTGTATCTGGCGAGCAGCATTTCACAAGTGGTCTTTCGATTTGATTGCTGTCTTTCGTTCAGTTTATGTGGAACCCATTTTCCCACTTTCTCCACCTTTCCCATAGCTTTCAACCGAAGAGAAATGGCTTTCTGCATCACATTCAATTGTTCCCAGAGTTCCTGTTGAGTTTGAGTATCATCTTCATCCAGTAGTTTCTCATGTCAAAATCCCCACTTTTGAACTTTTTGAACCACTCGAAACACTGTGTTTTCCCAAGAGCAAGTTCATCTAAATCTTAGAAAAGCATTTGATGTGATTCTGCAGCAGTTTTCTTCAAATCATAGCAGAAAACCAATGCAGTCCGCAAATTGTAGTTCGTAGGCGCACAACTCCATGATTACGGGCTTGAAACAGATACCAATGTATGAAACTTGCCTTACTGGGTGTTGGCATTCGTCGTCAGCTGTTACAGGAAGTAGATGGCGCTGCAGGTGTGATCTCATGGGCCCTACACTGATGGCTAGCACCATCTACAGCAGGCTGTTCCAGCTGGTCGGCTCCGGTGTGAGCCGCGGAGCGCTCCCTGCTCCAGGGAGCCGCGTCGCTCGCTGTGGCCACTCGAGTGGGCCGGCACGCCGGCGCGTGGCACGGCTGCCTGAGGCAGGCGGCAAGGCAAGCGTTTTGATGTGCCAGCTGCGTCTTACAAGATCGACAACCTCATACTCTTAACTGATAAGACGTGATGACATGCTACACCAGGAAATACGATGTTCGGGAAATAAATAAGAAACAACTGTTTTATAAGAAATTGCATACTAAATTTATTGGGCCTCTGTAGCTTGATACTTTCTTTTCATTACAAGATCGGAAATATCAGGCGTCAAAGTGTTCGCAGTGTTAATGCGGAGGATGAGCTTCATTGTTACATCCTGAAGAAACGATCATTCCTTACTATTTACTCTTTTCATTGCTGAGTAAAGCTGCTCACAACAATACGTGCCAACATGCACATGATCTGAGTGGCATTGTTGTGAAGCTTGGGAAATGTTTTTTGCTGTAATGAACGATACCATCGTGACAGATCCGACGTGTTGTAGTACCTCTCTTTCAACAAAGTTGAACTTTGCAAATCAATAATCTCTAATTGAAGTGACAATGACAAGCATCGGGGGAAACTGAAAAATGAGTGCTGAACACCTTAAGTTCCATTTCCAAACTAGTGAGGTCTCGGAATCGTGTTTCAAACGACGTGATGAGCTGCTTTAACTTTGCTTGGTAATCGCCGAAAGTAGTACCTTCAGGTATTTTTAAAGAAGCAAGGCAATTGAAGAACGTTAAATGTTCATTACTCATCTGCCTCTCAAATAAACGTAACTTTTCCATGAACGCTTTGATCTCATCGTGCATGTCAACGATTAGCTGCCCTTTGCCCTGCAATGACAGATTTAATTTATTCAGTTGCATAGTTATGTCAGATAGGAACGCCAGGTCAGATATCCATTTTATATCTTTCAGACAACGCATTTCTTCCCGTTTCATTTCGAGAAAATGGGATATTTCCTCACGAATGGCAAAGAAAACATCAAGAACTTTTCCCTGACTTAGCCAACGAACTGCACTGTGGTAAGGTATATCCCCATACTCCGCTTCCATATCTTTCAGGAATCATTTGAATTGGTGATGATTCATACCGTGACGCCGCACAAAATTCACGCATTTCACGACATCTTTCATTACGCCACCTAGCTCTACTGTTCCAGCACACAGTGCGTCTTGGTGAATAAAACAATGAAGAGTCAAAATGTCTTTCCCGAATTCATCCCTGAGTTTATTTTTCAAACGAGAAGCAAATCCTTGGTGACGCCCAATCATTTGTGGTGCACCGTATGTCGCTACAGAATGGAGCTTATCCCACGGCAAATTCATATTGTCCGCTGATTCACAAACAGCTTCAAAAATGTCACGTCCTGTTGCGGTGTCATCGAGTGGTACCACATCCAAGAGTTCTTCAGTTACTTTCAGCTCTATGTCGACACCACGCACAAAGACTGCAAGCTGAGCACAGTCCGATATGTCGGTGCTTTCGTCAAGCGCTAGCGAAAATTCAACAAAGCTCTCCGTCTTTTTCCTGATCTGTGTTTCATAATCCGCTGCCATGTCCAGGATTCGACGAGACATTGTCTGCTTCGACAGGCAAACCCCATCGATTGCCTGCACCTCCCTTGGAAACAAACATTCTGCAACTGCTACCATGCACGATTTTACGAGTTGTCCCACCGAAAACGGCTTGCCGCTCGTCGCAATGATGTGAGCGACCCTGCAGCTTGCTCGAACTGCAGATTCAGTAGTGTTTTCTCCACTCTCATTCACCTGAAAATTATACACGCATTACAGAACACGAACTATGTTGCATATTTTGATACTTTCCGTATTACGAAACCGTTTTTAAACTTACGTCTCCTGGTATGTCGTTATTAAGCCTGGCTACAAGTTCTCTGCGTGAAACGCCTTCTACCTGATCGTAGTGCGCTGCGTGAAGACGCGTATAATGTCGTTGTATATTGTACCTCTTCGCAGAATTAAATACTTTATGACATACAAGACACTGCTGACGACCATCCCTCTCAATGAATAGAAAGGTATCCTCCAATAGAAGTACAGGGCTCCCGCGGCTAGTCATAGCTGTCATTGAACACGGATTATTGCGTCAGTTGCGGCTGTATGCGGCCAGGGGGCAGTGAGTTCGCTTTCCCCCTCCACGCAGGCTCCGAGCTGCCGCAGTGAGCGCTCCGGAGCGCTCCGGCTCCCTGGAGCTCGGTTGGAACAGCCTGATCTACAGGGAAATTCTGGTTTCATACTTCTACACCTGGTAACAATGGAGGAGTATGCCTTGCCTCGTTACAAGCCAATGAAAGACCGTTTCAAACCACTATTCTGTGCCAGTGTAAGTGGCAGTTTGAAAATTAAACTGCCGCTTGTTTACCATTCAGAAACTCCAAGAGCCTTCAAGACGTGTTAAAATCCAGAAGAGCAGTTTAAATGTGATGTGGAGGTCCAATAACAAGGCTTGGGTGACACGTGATCTTTTTTGTGATTGAATCAATGAATTCTTTGGTCCTTCGGTGAAAAAACATTTGCTTGAGATGAATCGGCCACTCCATGTCTTGCTTGGTATGGACAACACTCATGCCCATATCCAGGCTCACAAGACCACCTCCATCAAGAATTTCAATTCATCACCAACCAGTTTCTGCCTCCCAACACTAAAGCATTCTTCGAGCATTGCTTTGAGTTTATTGAAGCTACCAATCTAACTCTCAGAAAGTTTAGGAAATATCACCTCAACTTTTTTTGCCTGCATCAAGATGATCAAAAATACATGGGAATGAGTTACCAAGAGAGCTCTCACTTGTGCTTGGAAGAAGCTTTGACCAGAGTGTGTTGTCGAATGTGATTCTGAGGCATTAGAGTCAGTATCTGTGGAGCCTGTAGTCAATGAGATTGTGTCTTTGGCCAAGAGCATGGGACTAGAAGTGGATAACAGTGATATCACAGCCAAGAAGTGGCCACCGAAGAGCTGGTGGAATTGCAGTGTGTTTCATAGCAGGAAGTTGTGCAGAGGAGGAGGAGGAGGAGGAGGAGAAAGTAACAGTAAAGCAGCAGACTTCTGGCACATTAAGAGAAATGCTGAAAGCATGGGAATCGGTTGTATTGTACATTGAAAATCACCCCACCCTCAAAATAAAGTAGTGGCTACACGTGCTACAAATGTATTTGACAATAATGTTATGTCTCATTTTCACCAAGTGTTGAAGTGTCGGCAGAAACAAATGACTATAGATAGCTTCCTAGTAAAAAGGAATTACTTATGTATCGTGAATAATAAAGTGCATGTTACTGTATGTATAATTTTCTTTGAATAAGTAGCATGAATAATTTTAGTACTTTTTCTGCATGGAACACATTATCGTATTTTACATTAATTTATATACAATTGTTTTGCTTAATGAGTGGTTCACTCTACTAATAAGCTTCTGGAACGAATTATGCGAGGTTCCACTGTGTTACTACTCCAAGTAATAAGGGGAGTATTATTATTTAGCATTTGATGCTCTTGGACAAACAAAAAAGTACATTAACTGTTACAAACAACCACTAAAGTAACAAAATGGTAAAAGTGAAGACACTGTCCAGGTTATCCAGCTACTTATTCACTATGTAGCTAGCCCAATGCAGGCTCTTCCAGTAACACCTGCCACTGTGGAGATTAACAGCAGGTCCTCCTGTTAAACTCTTCATTTGGTTGAGTTTGTGCGAGAAAGGTTGAAAGCTTGGTTTTCGACACACAAGGGGCCATGCTGGAATGAAGATGTTCCTTCCAATTTCATGGCAGTCACAGGATTGAAAGCCCTGGATAACAGGCGCATGGCAAATTCACAGGATGGTCGACAAATTTCAGACAGATTATAAAAATCTTGTTCGATCGTATCTGGTTTCTCATCCATAACAGAGTAAGAGCTGGATGTCTTATTGTGTGAAGCAGAGCAGTACATAGCATCAGATGTTAGCAGAAGTGGGAGTTCGGCTTGTCAGAGCTCAGCATCCACTAGCTGAATATGAGGACTGTGGAACAGTACGGATGAACGACGCTCAGCTGAAGGCCATTGCTACCATTCTCAGAGTTTTTTCATTGGATCACCACAAAATTACTGTTAGATTTTGCATCAAATTATTGTAGATTTTCACTTTTGCAGCTATTTTCCAAAGATAGTGCTGGTAGTTAAGCAACATATCCAAAATGAGACCCCGGTACTTTGGATTGCTGCAGACTGTAATTTGCTATTTGTTACCAAGATGAAATGCTGCATATTTGTCTTCTGTGGCATTTGTTTTACCTTTCACCTCCTGGAGAACTCATCAAATATGTGCAGATTCTCTGTCACTATTTCTTGTGTCACTGACAGAATTGCAGAAGTGTGGTTTATCTAGGGCATGTCATCTTGATTAATTTCTCATCCAAAGAGCTTTTACGCAACAAGGCCAAGAGTATTACTATATGACATGTTAATAACATGCCCAATCAACTCAACTACTATTGCCTGCGTCCCCCATTGTATAGTTGGAAATGAGCCAACTTGTAGACTAAAAATGCTTACAACCACAGCCCCTTGTCACACATTTGTTGACATTTACATATACCATTCATTGTGAATGAATAGTGTGTGTTTCTCTTTCCTTTTCAGATGAAGGCTGTGGCCAAAAGTTAATGTGCAAGTGTCTTTTAATTGTGTCTGTACTCAACTTAACAAGTAATCGTTATGATAAGTAGCAGTTTTTCCCTTTCCTTACATTGTTGACATTCCAACCTGGCATTTCCATTGTTTAAAGACCCAGTTGTTTTTCACAAGAGCAATATTTTATGAATCCAGTCTGACAGTACCAATAGATCATTTTAGTTGAGGTAATTCATAATGTTCGAATGCAATATGGACTCCAAAATCCTATTCCAGATCGACGTCAGTGATGTGGGTGTACAATTCATCAGATTACTCCTACTTCCTGTCTTGACTATTTGTGTGTAACTTTCCAGTCTTTTGCTGTGGGTATTTTGTCAAGCAAACAGCCGCAGTAAAAATTACCTATATTAGAGAATGTGTGTCCTTTCATAAAATGGGTTGCTGGTTTTTTTATTTTTTTTATTTTATTTATTTATTTTTATTTTTTTTTTTTCAGCAATAGTATTCTGACCTGTTTTGTGTACCAAGGGGGATCAGTACCATCTTTTTATTGATTTATTCAGTATAAATCTCTGTTACTGCAGATACTATTTCTTTGAATTAAAGCCATGTCTAGTACACAGTTACTTTGATAGTTTTTTAGTTTTGTTGTTATTGGCATTTGTCATAGTTAGTTAGTGGAGAAGGAGTGAAGACTGTCTTTTAGGAAAGTGTCAAGGAAATTTTTATATGCCCTTTTATTTAAGTAGATATATTTTGCATTTACTTTTGGTGGATTTGATGTTGTGGTGGTCAGTCTTGCTACAGCGACCTTTCATGCAAACACTTCTCCATTCAGCCAGTGATGCCATGGGCAGGCTGTAATATTCAAATGAGTTAGACTACTGTGGTGAGACATGCAGACACATGGGCTGTATTACATAAGTCACTTCAAACAGTAGTGTAAATTTAAAGCACATTATTTCTTATGAATTCAAAAACCCTTTTGCAGATATGAGGTGTTTTGTCCATTGCCCTGTCTGGAACAACCTCCTAAAGTCAAACTGTGTGACTGCAAAACCAAAATTGCAGAAGAACTGAAGTTAAAATAGTACTTGCACTATATGTAACTTAAGCAGAATTCTAAATTTGTAGCTAATAAAATGTGTTCATTTTCAGGTTACCATGAGGCACTTGTTGATGAGTTGTGGAAGATGTGCAAAGCAACAATTCTTCTTGATTATGGATTTTAAAAATAGGTATCAGAGAAAAGTGAACTTTCTCTTCAGATACTGTGATTGTATACATTATAGATAATAGTAAGAAGAACCATCCACTATTTTATATACATGTATAGATATATGTATTTCAGTGATCTCTTGTAACTTCAGTGCTTGTGATATTTGCAATAATTGTAAAACTTAAATGGTCAAGCAGAACTCTGTCCTTACATGAGACACAATTTGTGTTTGCATCAGTTCTCGGGGTAACAGAGGTTAGATGCCTCTGTTGTTCAAAAGACAAATACTGCATAAGACACGCTGGGGTACTAATCCATTGCTTGGGATCTATAATGCAAGTAATTACTCTAAAAAGTGAGGGGTGTGAACTGTTACCGAGAATTTGTGATTCCAGACACAATGGTACTGCAAACTAAAACCTTATTTCAATGTGTTGGGAACATCACAATAAAGGATTTTATTGTATTTACTTTCATGTGTGAATGGAAGAAAATAATATGAATGAAATTGTTTATGCCAGTTTCCTTCAAGTTGACCTTCCAACCTGTAATGTTGTTAGGGATGAATAGACATCACGTGCAGTAAATTCTCAGACTCACTGTGAAAAGAACTAACTGTTAAGGTAAATTTTTATGCTGTTCCCCTGAAAATCAACATGTTGCACAGTGTGAGAAAAAGAAACCACAGGCCCAGCTGTGACACTTTTAACATTTGGTATTGAATGCTTCCTGTGCATGGGCTTCTCTGGATCAAACTTAGTGTGCAACATCTCTTTCGGTTTAAAATCTTGTACAGCATTCTCATGTTAAAAATGAAATGCACATTTTTTTTAATTAATTCCACCCCCTCCCAGAATCTTTTCATCCTGCTTAATCAGTTGTGTGATTTGGTATCTTACTAAACCAGTTGGATGCAGGAATGTGGTTCATTTCAAAGATGAATTGGTCCTTAATTTTGAATGACACAGAGCTGTTTAACAAGATTTCATGTGTGCCAACAGTAAACCATGTAACAAATGTAGAAGGAAGACTAAACTTATCACAGGATGTTCTCAACATAGAATGTGTGTCATTGTAATTTTTTATTCTTGTCATTTATTCACGTGGTTATATTCCAACTAGCATAGCTGGATAATGTGACATGGCTGAATTACTATAAAGAACAGACAGACACCTTAATATGGGCCTACTTTTTGTACTTATCTTTCCTTCTTGTTTTATTGTTAATATGAGGAGTTTGATGGTATTTGAGAAGTATGAAACCTTAAGAGAAATATTTGTAATAGCTTTACAACTAGGAATGTAACACACAGCCCTTACTGAGACTGAGCATACAAAATCTGCTTTCAGTCTTTGACTCAGAAATCCCATTTTCAGTTTACTTTTATAATCTGTACTCTCACTGAACATCTATAAATTGTATCCCTATTGCCTTATAATGGGCTTACGTGGAACACTTCATGGTCATGCATGTATTATTCTGGCACTGATGTAGCTGATGGTGTGGGTTAACCTGTTAACAATCTTGCACAGTGCCATTTTATCCCTTGTGGTTTTCTGCCAGACCAATTCTAAATTTGACTTGTACCAGAGGTACTCTTTTTATATGATCTGCAAAATGTATCTTCAATAAGCATAAATTGGTATGAAACACTTTTGTTTTAGACACTGTCATCATCTCTCATAGAGAATACATTTTTTGTAGTAGGATAGATAAAAAAATCTACTCACCAAGTGGTGGCAGGAGGACACGCACATAAAAGAAGGTTATACTTATGCAAGCTTCCGGAGCCAGTGGCTCCTCCTTTCAGCAGAATGGTAGAAGGGGATGAAGAGGGGTGAAGGAAAAGTACTGGAGGTGTTTAGGAAAATGGGCAGATTTCGGAAAAGTCGCACAGAACCGCAGGTCAAGGGAGGCCGGGATGAGAAGGAAAGACTGATTGTTGGGGACTGCACTGGATGAGATTTGAAAACCTAAACGTCTCTCCTCCTCATCCCATCTGGTAAGTCTCCCCTGACCTGCGAAAGTGGGTGACTTTCTTGAAATCTGCCCCTTTTCCTAAACCTGTCAAGTCCTTTTCCTTCACTCCTCTTCTTCCCCTTCAACCCTTCTGCCAAAAGGAGGAGCCACTGGCTCAGGAAGCTTGTTTAAGTATAACCTTCTTTTAAGTGTGTGTTCTCCTGCCACCACTTGGTGAGTAGATTTTTTTATGTATCCTATTACATCATACAAAACTGATTATTTTCGTTATTATAGAATGCATTTTTTATTCGACTTAGAAATGAGATTGCATTCTTCAGCATCGACATTTCTTGAAAGTAATAGTTTTCATTCTCATCAGCAAGCAGCGTCCAGTTCTTGTTGTTAAAATTAAGATTTCTATGTAAGTGAGTAAAGTGAAAACTGTAGTTTTTCAGTGACATTACTTTCACATTAATCGTGTAATGGTGCATACTTATAACTAAATGTCCACTACACATATTTTGACATATCACACATTACAGTCACAAAAGAACATGGACACCTGCTAGATTGCAGTGGAGGACTGCTTGTCTCACCCTATTTACAATTATATGTCACATGTACTCAAACACACAGTATCTGAATTAATCGCAATCTTTGCTTCTTGTTAATGAGAGATATTTGATTGTTCCAGCTTTGTGTTTCAGGAAAAGATAACGTTACAGTTGTTAGTTACCTGTTACAAAGTTTATAGTGCAAGATTAATAAGTCTGTAAAGTAGAAAATAGCAGATAATGAAGCTATGTGATGTAAGGCACACAAGTCTTTAGTACAGGCAATTATGATGATGATCAGGATGATAATGAATATGAATGACCTTACGTATTTGTTCCACCTTACATATTTGCCCCATACACTTGTTGAGAGAGCAGAGGAAACTGAAGCTGATTATGTGCAAGTTATTCAGTTCCCTCTCAACTGATCATGTAGTAGATCTGAAGCATTATTAGCTTTTGTAGGAACAGAGGTGTCTTCTAAAGTAGAAAGTCTGCTCTTAATATCAAGCATTCCTTTTTTGTTTTAAGAGAGAGATTTCTGAGACATATCATGGACTTAATGTAGTCATTTTGCGATCTTTGCAAAGCTGCAAGTATTTGCAGGAACGTATGTTGTATTTAACTGATAGTTTTTATAAAATTTGTGGGGGCAAAAATATTGTCAAAAGTGGACTGCCACATCTCATTACCATTATCATTGAGAAAGGTAAGGCTTCGAACAAAAATCTTACAACATCGAAACTGTAAATTGCTCAAGATTTGATTTCACTTGTGTGAAATACATCTCATTTTTACAAGTAGTAAAAAGTAGCATCACACCTTCGATCTGTCCACCCCCGGTAGCTGAGTGGTCAGCGTGGCAGGATGTCAATCCACAGGGCCCGGGTTCGATTTCCGGCTGGGTCGGAGATTTTCTCCGCTCAGGGACTGGTTGTTGTGTTCTCCTAATCATCATTATTTCATCCCCATCAACGCGCAAGTCACTGAAGTGGTGTCAAATTGAAAGACTAGTACCGGGCAAATGGTCTACCCGACAGGAGGCCCTAGTCACACGACATCTACATTTATTTACCTTTGATCAAACAGTTGACACTGAAATGAAAAATGAGATGGAACCTTGCAGCAAAATTGTATAATGTATTGCATGACCTGTCTCAGAAATGAAAATTCATGCTGTAACGGGTTACACGAATGGCCTTTGTGTGAGACTCATGATGATAATTTACTTTCAAGATAAAACTGGTATTTAATCAAACCACAGGTATGTGTGGGGGGGGGGGGGAGGGGGAGGTGCACGCAAACATTTTTGTACATCATGAAGACAGCAGGAAATTTCAGCTCTGAAACATATGTACTAACGGATGGCAATCAAACAAACATACGAGTATTATGTAAGCAGGCACACTCTATATTTTCTTTCTATGCACAGAACTTCTTGCAGTGCCTTATGGACATACCTTCTAAAAGTTCTTTGTATTACCAATAAAACGAAACATGCTGTTTTCTCATATGTACAGAGTTACAATTTTTAAATCTGAATTTCTCCCACGCATTTCTTGCATAGGCGATGTGTCACTACCAAAATACAAAGTTCATACAATATAGGCTAGCATATTAATAAGATTTTTCTGAAGATTTCAGTCTATATTATTGCAAGGCCAAAACAAGGAAATCTTTTCTGTACATCAGGCACCCTGTTGTGGTGTAGCTCACGGAAATCCTACCTGTTTCTCAGCAACGAATTGTAAATGAATTCTGTACTTTCTTCAATGTTTTATTTCTGCAGTACTTTTTTATTCCACTTATTGCATCATGTAAGTGTATATGACTTAAATGTGTAATTTTTGAATCCAAGTGAACTATTTCGTGAAGGTAATTCGCAAAATTGTACAAAATTTTATTATGCTGCATTATTCTTGAACTCTTAGTCATATTAGATTAGTAACTTTGGTGCAGTGATGTTTGTGGTAATGGTGCAGTGATTGTAACATGGAAGAATAAATGCATGCATTGCCCGTAATTTGTAATATAAAGTTCCCTCATCCATAAAAAGTGAGTCTGTGGACTTTTCAGTGAAAAGAAATGTGCCTTCGCTCAGGTACCAGCTAATGGTGCCACTGTCTAGAAGGCATTAGAAATACAATTGTGTGCTGCACTAAGAGAATAAGCATTTTTCTCTCCATCATTCTGAACAATTTTATATACTGGAAGCAAACTATTGTTAACTTGTTTAGCAACTGATGACTTTTTTTTTTAAAAGTAATTTTTTGTTGTAACTACAGACAATAACACTTTGGGTTACTTTGAAAAGCAATTGGTCCAAAGATAGAAAACCTGATAGCTTTTCCCCTTTGTAGACATTGTATTTGCACATTTTACATTTTTGTACTCATATGTATGTTAGATTCTTACACATTGTGGTATATTTTAACAGATTTGTTTGCAATTAATTGCATGTAAAACATGAATAAAGTTTCTGCTGTGTAAATTCTGTTTACAATTAATATGTGTACTTTGTAAAATAGCCATGTACTTTGAAGTCTTAAGCAGTAATTTCCTGTACCACTTACACGGGACCAATAAAACTACTTTTTCTTCTAGATAAGTTGCTAAGCTTTTTTCCCCATTTGTATTGCAGCAAAACATCTTAAATACTATACCACAGCAGCATTTAATCCACCAATTATTGAGAGCGATCCCATATCCTCATTGTTCACTTACCAAGATGGTTTGTTTGGAAAGGACACGGCTGATCGTACTTCCCGGTCTAAACTAGTGCTCCATTTCTAATGATCTTGTTGTCAAGTAAACATTAAACTGTAATATTCCCTCGTTTGTTGTTTTCCATCTTCACTTCTAGTGTACTTCTTTGAATTGTCCAATTTTTTAATGCAGATTTTAGCTTTCCATAATTTCCTAAATCACTTAATGCTAATGCTAGAGTAGTTCCTTCAAGAAGTACCAGACTGATTTCCATCCACATCAGTGTCCAGCCAGGCTTAATGACCTCTTTGTTGAAAGGGCACTGAACTCTTTCAAACTGTATTTTTCTCCATTTGATCTTTCTTTATCTTTCCTGTTTAATATATTGTGTGTGTGTGTGTGTTTTTCAATTTTTTTAACTTTTTCTTTACGGTAATAATGGGCACCTGATGACTCAGCAGCTACCCTCTACATGCAGTTCAGCAAGTCATCATATAGGTGACTGATAGGCCATCCTTTCAATGTGTGTTGGTTTCTTGGAAAGCCGTTATTCACAGTTAAGGTGGTCACACATATAGTTAGTACTCTTGTAAGAATAAGTTATAGGAGATTTGTAAATAATTTTATCACTAAAGCAATAACTCATTGAATAGTAGAGGTGCTACCATATTTACTTGAATTTAAGCCGCACTCGAATCTAAGCTGCACCTGAAAAATGAGACTTGAAATGAAGGAAAAAAAAAATTTCCTGAATCTAAACCGCACCTGAAATTTGAGACTCGAAATTCAAGGGGGGAGAAAAGTTTTAGGCCGCACCTCCAAATTGAAACAAAGTTGGTCCATTGTAATATGAGACACAATTTAGGTCGAATGAATGACGATACAGCTACAGTAATTTGGTTTGAGTCGTCAGCTTAGCAGTTAAGCTTTACCGGGTAGCCAATTAGCCATTGCTATGCGCCAGGCGCTCTGTCCGTACTTATACGGGTACCCTTCCGTTTTCGCGTACTTCGTCTGGTTTGAATTGATTGCTTATTTTTCTTTGATCTGATAAGTGCCGTTCTCTTTGTTATAGGTGTTTACGTCACTCTAAGCAGAAAATGCATTACTGTACTGTGTCATGCATTGTTTGTCGCATTCTGATAATGAGTGTTTATGACCTGTCACCGCTCGCGGCATGGCTTGCTTTTGTGCACGCTACCGCTGCTTACAATTTAAAAAAAGAGAGAGAGGAAATTGTTTCGTTAGTGAAACAATGGCAAGAGACTGCTTTTTGTTGTTACTTACACTGCTGCATTCTTCGATAATGATCTACAAGAACCAAATAACAGACAGCGTATGATAAAGGATGTTCTGAATGAGAGTTTAGTGAAGATTTTTCTACATTTGAAAATCTTTGCAGACACCTCTTTAGTACATTACATTCTGCACTGAAATTAGTCATCTTAGATTTAAAAATCTAGTCAATTGCCGTGCTTCATTTCTGACTGTATCACTATTAGGCATAAGAATAATATGAATATAAACATGGCATGATATGTATACTCTTCCGCGTTTGCTGTTGTCTCACTCTAGTTTCATAGTTTATTAGGCAGACAGGATTTAAATGAGTTAGCAGCAAACATGAAAGAATACATGGCAAAATGTTTATATTTGTATTGTGAAGAAAATACTGCATGCGATTCACAATTCATAAAAGTTCCTATAAGGAACCATCTCTTCTCACAGGTAGGAAAAAATTCAGAACGTAGAGTTGGCCATATTGACAAACATCCCAAACAGTCTTGCCAGTCGGATTTTCATAGTACATTGAAATGCTGCTACATGGACAATACGGAATATGTATTTACTTTGTTGGATAATGTATGAAAATGCAGTGGTCAAAACTCTAGGCGGAGAAAAAAAAGCTCGTCTTCCACCTTTTTTTTTTTAAATTTATTTACTGACGCAGAGGGTTTGGCGCCAGTATTTATCTTTGTGCCTGCAAAGCATACCTGTGTAGCGCTACATATATTCGACGGCAGAAGTTAGTTGTGGCGGCACCTACCAACATTTTTCAGAACTTCCGCTTACTTTGCACTCGATTCTAAGCCACAAGCAGTTTTTTGGATTACAAAAACTGGAAAAAAAGTGTGGCTTAGATTCGAGTAAATACGGTAAGTTGTTGAAAGGCAGATAAACAAGACAGTGAATTTCTCTAGACTTTGGACTAATCATTTTTCAGAGCTACAGAGTACACACAAATAGAACAACCTCCCCTCTGCAACATACACACAACACATGCCACAAACACCTGTACAACTACATTGTGCCAGCATTGCAGCTTGACTGGTATGAGGAGTTGTGCAGTGTAGGGTGGGTGAGGAGAGTATAGTCACAAAATGGGTTAGAGGGTTGAAGAAGCACGTCTGACAGTTAGGAGGGAGAGGCAGCAGATGCACAGCATAGGAATGTGACTGGGGAGGAGGAAAGGTATGGTGCAAGATGGGATGTGATACAGAGGTTAGCAAAGATTGGAGACATAGTGGATTACAGTATCAAAGAATGTGTTGTACAGATGAATTGTATCTATGTAATTCAGAAAAGGATCCAGGTGGCACAGGTTCCAAAGCAGCCATTGAAATTGATCCTGGTGTGCTAAGGAGCATGTTTTATCACTGATTGCTCAGCTCTGCTGCTAGCCATTCATTAAAGTGAACAGTTGCTTGGTAGTTGTGCCCATGTAAAATGCTGTGTAGAAGTTACAGCAGACCTTGTATAT
Source organism: Schistocerca cancellata (assembly GCF_023864275.1). Taxonomy (NCBI): domain Eukaryota; kingdom Metazoa; phylum Arthropoda; class Insecta; order Orthoptera; family Acrididae; genus Schistocerca; species Schistocerca cancellata. The sequence goes on from NC_064632.1 coordinate 250,737,094, forward strand.
GATATGACTGCTTTCGCAGGTTACTCTGCCGTCATTAAGATAGGATAAGCCTATGATGGGGATATGATGCAAGTGACAAAATATTGGGTCTGAGTGTGGCTTAAGGGATGGACAAGGATATTACATAGATTGGGTGGGTGGCTGAATAACACTTTAGGGAGGATTGATAGCTTTGTTCCTCATTTCCAGGTATGAAGCCCTAGTAAAGGATGTGGTCCAGTTGTTCCAGTGTGGAATGATACGAGGGTTGTTCAATAAGTAATGCCCCACATTTTTTTTTTTTTTTTTCTTAGAACATATTTACTGTTAAGAGTCAGAATTTGGCGACAATTTACACCAACATGTGTTGTCCCTGTCCTATTTTTCTACGAAGTCTCCATCACGTTCTACGGACGTATGCCAGCATTGTGGAAGTGCATGTATTCCCTGCTGGTAAAAGCTCTTGTCCTGTAAGCGTAGCCATGTTTTCACTGCATGACTAACACTCTTGTTGTCTTCAAAGTGTGTTCCCCGTCGAGAATCTTTAAGCGGCCCAAAGAGATTGAAGTCTGAGGGTGCCAAGTCGGGACTGTAGCATGGATGAGGCAATGAACAACCCAATTTGGAGATGTGTTCCCAGGTTCTCAGACTTGAATGTGGGCGTGCATTATCGTGTTGGAGCAACGTTTCTGCTGGATTCTTGTCCAATCAAACATGTTGGAAACAGTTCTTGAGTTATTCAGAGTCTTCAATATGCCTCTGAATTGATGGTTGGCCTTCTCGGCATCACTTCCACAAGAATGATGCTATCAGAAGACTGTCACCATGACTTTTCTGGCAGAGGGGTTGTCTTGAATTTCTTCTTTCGTGGGGAATGAGGGTGATGCCACTCCATGGACTCGCCTTTTTGTTTCCAGCACTAAGTGGTGCACCCAGCTTTCATTCCCTGTAACAGAAAGGCCTCTACTTGGGTCTCAAAATGCTCCAACAATTCAGACTGAATCTTGTGGTCCACTGTGAGTATTCGTGGAACCCATTGTGAGCACCTCTTTGAACATCTGAGTGTCTCGATCATTGCAGATGCACTTCCAATGCTGACCGACAACTGTACAGCCAGTTGTAGAGTTGTGATGCACCGGTCGGCACGAATAATGGCATCCGCACAATTCAGCATGTCTGGAGCAGTGGCTGTGACAGGACGTCCAGAGAGTGGCTGATCATGGAGCTCTGTTTCTGCATCTCCTTAGGCTGTAACTTTCTTTACCTGCCGCCCAACTGTACTCGTATCAACTGCACCCAAGTGTTTATAGATGATCATCATGATTTCTTTTTCTGCACACAAGAATTCAGTAACAGCCCACTGCTTGTAACTTGAATTGTATGTGAACGCCATTTTGACACTGTACTATGGCTCTGTCATCTGTCAGAACGGTTCAAAACTTCACCAACGCACAGAACAAACAACAGATGTGAAGCACCAACAAGGACATTTGTCTATGTATATTAATAGCTTTTTAAAAAATTGTAGGGCATTACTTATTCAACAAACTTTGTATTTAGGTAAGGATGCACCTTTGTAGCTAGTTCTTGGAGGTGGTTAGAGAAATAGGGTCATGTGAGGATATGACACTGGAAGTCTGCCTGTGAATAGATCTGGAGGATGTCAGCCTGTGAAGACCTTGGTAATACCTTCAGCACACTGGACAAGGTATTTATCATAACTGCAGACATGCTGTCCTGAGTGGCCTGTCTATATGGAAGCAATTTTTTTATGTGGGTTAGTAAGTTATATTTTAACTTTCTTTTGAATGTTTCCCAATTTTTTGCTGGCAGCTTATTACAGATGTTCACATCAGAATACAGAACTCAGTATGAACATTAGATAAGGAGGAAAGTTGCACATGCAAATTATTTTTGTGCCATGTATTGCGGTTGTGTAGCCTGTATTTCATCTCAAGCTAACCATTACTACTAATCACCAATACCATTAAGAAGCAAGAGATGTAAGTGCAAGCATTCCAATACATTTGATGAAGCCTCTGTATGACTTAGTCATTCTGTTTTACACAGTATTCTTACACTTGCTTCAGGGAAACTACCATTACCATCTGCATATACAACTCAACATAAAGAGAAATACTTGCAAATGTAAAAAATGCCAAATTGAGTTGCTTGATTAATTTATATGTTAAGTTGCTGAATCCTGCAAATGCAGTGACTTCCTTCTTTACTTGTAGTACACTAAAAACAGTGCTGTGGCTTATAACGATTCTGCTTTATATTCATATTTTTTCTCAATGTTACCAAATATGGCGCAATACTGTTGGAGGGTACAAAGATGGACAACTTCAAGTCTTTTACGCAGCAAACAAAGACATGGCGGGGCAAGCATCATGAAGATCAGTCAGAAGCTCTTCTTTGGTGGAAAACCTGAGAGGAAAATTCAAAAAGGAACATTTTACGTAGTTCAGTGTGCTCTTACACTGTTATATTTATAACAAACTAAAAGTGTGATGTTTTATTTTAGGCAGAAAAGTAACTACTATGTTTTTGTAGTATTCTGAACTGCACAAGGATCTAAAATTAACATAAACAAGTTGATTGAAAGACAGCCAATGATAGTGATTCCTGGTGGTGCCAAGAGTGGTGGAAGAGATGCAAATGTGTGTCGTTGTGAGACAGGAGGCAGTAGATTGCCAGATGTGGGAGCTGGGCTGTGTGAGCGACCAGGAGACAGCTGGTGCAGCCACAACATGGCTCAGCGAAAGAGTATGTGAACCTGGCCCCACCTGAAACTTCCACTGTAGGCAATGCTTCCACTATCATTTTGGAGAGTCCATTCAGAATTAAGGACTTAATCAGCTCTTACTGTCCATGTTGCAGGAGTACTGATCTCAAAAGTAAAGGTGCCTTCCATTCACTGCACCACATAATGGAGATGATCCCTGTAGATTCAGAGATTAGCTGAAGAACACTTTATTAACTGACACTGCAGAAATGGTTCTTTTACATGTTTGCTGGGAATATATTGTTCAGAAAAGCTATCTCAACCAGTGAATTTTCATCTTCTTAAAACATAGTAAATTACTGACTCTGTCCATTCTATAAACTTTCTCTCAAAACATTACATGGGAAACCATATCAAGAGCAACATTGACCTTCCAACTACCTAGAACTTAACTACCTTACATACATTTCACTAGCTTCATTCTGTCATTGTTGTAGTTTATTGTTGGAGCTGTAAATGCTAATTTTTTTCCACAGTATTTCATTACTAAAATTAGAAGTTTTTATTATTTTTATCTCATTATGCACATATGGACATGGCTCCTTACATGTAGTTGAAAGTTACCTTTCAGTAGGCCAATGCATTGTGGTCCTATTTGACACAATGGTAGTGTCACAACAAGAAATGTTTACTTAGCGATGAGTCCACTACAAGAGAGTGCGCGTGGAAGAGCAGGGGACAGCTGCAGAGAGTAAAAATGGGGAAGATTGTGGCCTGCCCAACTGCCACTGGCAGAGATTTTTACTGCAGAGTTTACAACTCCCAACAAAGTGGGAACAGGGAGTGCCACCTGGCTACTTTCTGTCATCATTAACTTTGCTCTGAACATGCAAATATTTAAAACCAGGTCTGGTAGCCATAACATTGTTGTGAACAAAAGGAAAAGGTGGTTGGTGCATTATAGGTTGCAATTTAAATATAGTGAGTGTAAACGATACAGGTTTTGTAACATATGTAGGTATTTCTGGACAAATCCTGCAGTGCTACTGCACTAACTGCATCTCTGCTATAAAGGGACAATATGAATCGTATTCGTAGGGTGTGTGTGTGGGGGGGGGGGGGGCTGAGAGACTACTTCTGCTTATAATTTATGTTATATTTGAAATGCAAATCCATACGTTATGTTGCTGCTTCTGATGATAAATTAATGACAAAAAAATTATCCACATGTATCTTCTGAGGCACTTAATTGGAACTCATATCTACTTATTACTTATTCAATCTATGCTCCACATAGAAGCTTATACTCTTGAGGACATCAAAAACTAACAATGTTCTGTTGATATTACTATGAACGACAACTGAGGAATCTGAAAATGAGTGTGCATATATGAGCTTTAGACAAAAGAAATGGTTGCTATGTGAGACTGACTATCAGTGACACAAATATTAACAAAGTTTAATGCTTTTTATAGAAAATCGAGCAGATCCTACACAATTCATCTTTTGTGCACTGTTCCAATTATGGCTAAAATGAAAATATATACTATGTGTTTTGAACAATGATTCAGAAATAAATTCCAGGTACAGGGAATGTAAAACAGATAATGCATGTTTTGTATGTACAGTATTTGTTTATTCACACATATAAATTACATACAAAATTTGTGTTAATAAACACATTTTCTGTGATCGTAACAAATATTTCACAGGTTCTCTCGATTTTCTTCTCATTTTCTCCACTAGGTAGGAACACCTGAAAATCAGAATTGTAGTTTTCAATATAAGTGATAATACACACATCAAAAGAAGTTTTGCATCAGCCCGGTTCCCAGAACACCTGAAGATAGTCGTTGACTGTAGATATTGTATCACAGACACAGTCCTTTTGACTGTTCTGAGATGTCATTAAACCCACCCAAAGATGTAAACAACCATGCATGAGCAGCACCTATTAGACGGAGGGGGTCAGACAGCCGATCAGTTCCAGTCATTCCATCAGGAAGGAGGTACGCAACTCGTGTTGTCTGTAGTTCAACCATGCCTAGACAGTCCATACCACGGCTCAATCACATCTTCATTGTTACTTTGTGCCAGGAAGGGTTCTCAAGAAGGGAAGTGTCCAGGCATCTCAGAGTGAACCAAAGCAATGTTGTTCGGACATGGAGGAGATACAAAGAGACAGGAACTGTCGATGACATGCCTCACTCAGGCCGCCCAAGGGCTACTACTGCAGTATACAACCACTACCTACATATTATGGCTCGAAGGAACCCTGACAGCAACCCACCATGTTGAATAATGCTTTTCGTGCAGCCACAGGACGTCATGTTACGACTCAAACTGTGAGCAATATGCTGCATGATGCACAGCTTCACTCCCGATGTCCATGGCGAGGTCCATCTTCGCAACCCCGCCACCATGCAGGCACAGTACAGATGGGCCCAACAACATGCGGAATGGACTGCTCGGATTGGCATCATGTTCTCTTCACATATGAGTGTCGCATATGCCTTCAACCAGACAATCATAGGAGACGTGTTTGGAGGCTACCCGGCCAGGCTGAACGCCTTAGACACACTGTCCAGCAAGGTAGAGGTTCCTTGCTGTCTGGGGGGGGGGGGGGGGGGCATTATGTGGGGCCAACGTACCCTGCTGGTGGTCATGGAATCCACCTTAACAGCTGTACAAAACATGAATGCCATCCTCCGACTGATAGTGCAACCATATCGGCAGCATATTGGCGAGGCATTCATCTTCGTGGACAACAATTCACGCCCCACGCCCCCATCATGCACATCTTATGAGTGACTTCCTGCAGGATAATGACATCGCTCGACTAGAGTGGCCAGCATGTTCTCAACACATGACCCCTATTGAACATGCCTGGGATAGATTGAAAAAGGCTGTTTATGGATGACGTGACCCACCAACCGCTCTGAGGTATCTATGTCGTATCACCATTGAGAAGTGGGACAATATGGATCAACAGTGCCTTGATGAACTTGTGGATAGTATGCCATTATAAATACAGGCATGCATGAGTGTAAGAGGATGTGCTACTGAGTAGCAGAGGTACCAATGTGTATAGCAATCTGGACCACCAACTCTGAGATGTTATGGTGGTACAACATGCGATGTGTGGTTTTCATGAGCAATAAAAAGGGCGGAAATGATTTTTATGTTTATCTCTATTCCAATTTTCTGTACAGTTTCCTGATCTCTCAGAACTGAGGTGATGCAAAACTTTTTGATTGGTGTATAATCTTAACATATGGAATTATTATAATCAGAACAACATAATTAAATCGACTAGACCCCCCCCCATATATATATAATAGAGGGAAACATTCCACGTGGGAAAAATATATCTAAAAACAAAGATGATGGGACTTACCAAACAAAAGCGCTGGCAGGTCGATAGACACACAAACATACACACAAAATTCAAGCTTTCGCAACAAACGGTTGCTTCGTCAGGAAAGAGGGAAGGAGAGGGAAAGACGAAAGGATGTGGGTTTTAAGGGAGAGGGTAAGGAGTCATTCAGATCCCGGGAGCGGAAAGACTTACCTTAGGGGGAAAAAAGGACAGGTATACACTCGCACACACACACATATCCATCCGCATGTACACAGACACAAGCAGACATTTGTAAAGGCAAAGAGTTTGGGCAGAGATGTCAGTCGAGGCGGAAGTATAGAGGCAAAGATGTTGTTGAAAGACAGGTGAGGTATGAGCAGCGGCTAATTGAAATTAGAAATTAGTGGAGATTGAGGCCTGGCGGATAGCGAGAAGAGAGGATATGCTAAAGGGCAAGTCCTCATTACCAACAAACACTGTCTGCCTGCGTCCATTCATGCGAATGGACAGTTTGTTGCTGGCATTCCCACTTAGAAGGCTTCACAGTGTAGGCAGGTCAGTTGGTAAATCATGTGGGTGTTTTCACACGTGGCTCTGCCTTTGATCGTGTACACCTTCCGGGTTACAGGACTGGAGTAGGTGGTGGTGGGAGGGTGCATGGGACAGGTTTTACACCGGGGGCGGTTACAAGGGTAGGGAAGGTGGTTTGGGGATTTCATAGGGATGAACTAAGAGGTTACGAAGGTTAGGTGGACAGTGCAAAGACACTCTAGGTGGAGTGGGGAGGATTTCATGAAGGATGGATCTCATTTCAGGGCAGGATTTGAGGAAGTTGTATCCCTGCTGGAGAGCCACATCCAGAGTCTGATCCAGTCCCGGAAAGTATCCTGTCACAAGTGGGGCACTTTTGGGGTTCTTCTGTGGAAGGTTCCGGGTTTGAGGAGATGAGGAAGTGGCTCTGGTTATTTGCTTCTGTACCAGGTCGGGAGGGTAGTTATGGGATGCAAAAGCTGTTTTCAGGTTGTTGGTGTAATGGTTCAAGGATTCCGGACTGGAGCAGATTCGTTTGCCACGAAGACCTAGGCTGTAGGGAAGGGACCGTTTGATGTGGAATGGGTGGCAGCTGTCATAATGGAGGTACTGTTGCTTGTTGGTGGGTTTGATGTGGACGGACGTGTGAAGCTAGCCATTGGACAGGTGGAGGTCAACGTCAAGGAAAGTGGCATGGGATTTAGAGTAGGACCAGGTGAATCTGATGGAACCAAAGGAGTTGAGGTTGGAGAGGAAATTCTGGAGTTCTTCTTCACTGTGAGTCCAGATCATGAAAACGTCATCAATAAATCTGTACCAAACTTTGGGTTGGCAGGCCTGGGTAACCAAGAAGGCTTCCTCTAAGCGACCCATGATAGGTTGGCGTACGAGGGGGGCCATCCTGGTACCCATGGCTGTTCCCTTTAATTGTTGGTATGTCTGGCCTTCGAAAGTGAAAAAGTTGTGGGTCAGGATGAAGCTGGCTAAGGTAATGAGGAAAGAGGTTTTAGGTAGAGTGGCAGGTGCTGGACATGCGGAATATTTGTGTATAAGGAAGTGGCATCAATGGTTACAAGGATGGTTTCCGGGGGTAACAGACTGGGTAGGGATTCCAGGAGTTCGAGAAAGTGGTCGTGGTGTCTTTGATGAAGGATGGGAGACTGCATGTAATGGGTTGAAGGTGTTGATCTACATAGGCAGAGATGCGTTCTGTGGGGGCTTGGTAACCAGCTACAATGGGACGGCCGGGATGATTGGTTTAGTGAATTTTAGGAAGAAGGTAGGGGTGCGGGGTGTTGGTGGGGTCAGGAGGTTGATGGAGTCAGGTGAAAGGTTTTGTAGGGGGCCTAAGGTTCTGAGGATTCCTTGAAGCTCCGCCTGGACATCAGGAATGGAATTACCTTGGCAAACTTTGTAAGTAGTGTTGTCTGAAAGCTGACGCAGTCCCTCAGCCACATACTCCCGACGATCAAGTACCACAGTCGTGGAACCCTTGTCCGCCGGAAGAATGACGATGGATCGGTCAGCCTTCAGATCACGGATAGCCTGGGCTTCAGCAGTGGTGATGTTGGGAGTAGGATTAAGGTTTTTTAGGATTAAGGTTTTTTTCTGACTTCCAGCCTTGCCTCTCAATCCTTCTTAAAAAACCTTAATCCTACTCCCAACATCATCACTGCTGAAGCCCAGGCTATCTGTGATCTGAAGGCTGACCGATCCATCGTCACTCTTCCAGCGGACAAGGGTTCCACGACTGTGGTACTTGATCGTCGGGAGTATGTGGCTGAGGGACTGCGTCCGCTTTCAGACAACACTATTTACAAAGTTTGCCAAGGTAATACCATTCCTGATGTCCAGGCGGAGCTTCAAGGAATCCTCAGAACCTTAGGCCCCCTACAAAACCTTTCACCTGACTCCATCAACCTCCTGACCCCACCAACACCCCGCATCCCTACCTTCTACCTTCTTCCTAAAATTCACAAAACCAATCATCCCGGCCATCCCATTGTAGCTGGTTACCAAGCCCCCACAGAATGCATCTCTGCCTATGTAGATAAACACCTTCAACCCATTACATGCAGTCTCCCATCCTTCATCAAAGACACCAACCAGTTTCTCGAACGCCTGGAATCCCTACCGAGTCTGTTACCCCCGGAAACCGTCCTTGTAACCATTGATGCCACTTCCTTATACACAAATATTCCGCATGTCCAGGGCCTCGCTGCGATGGAGCACTTCCTTTCACGCCGATCACCTGCCACCCTACCTAAAACCTCTTTCCTCATTACCTTAGCCAGCTTCATCCTGACCCACAAATTCTTCACTTTCGAAGGCCAGACATACCAACAATTAAAGGGAACAGCCATGGGTACCAGGATGGCCACCTCGTAAGCCAACCTATTCATGGGTCGCTTAGAGGAAGCCTTCTTGGTTACCAAGGCCTGCCAACCCAAAGTTTGGTACAGATGTATTGATGACGTTTTCATGATCTGGACTCACAGTGAAGAAGAACTCCAGAATTTCCTCTCCAACCTCAACTCCTTTGGTTCCATCAGATTCACCTGGTCCTACTCTAAATCCCATGCCACTTTCCTTGACGTTGACCTCCACCTGTCCAATGGCCAGCTTCACACGTCCGTCCACATCAAACCCACCAACAAGCAACAGTACCTCCATTATGACAGCTGCCTACCATTCCACATTAAACGGTCCCTTACCTACAGCCTAGGTCTTTGTGGCAAACGAATCTGCTCCAGTCCGGAATCCTTGAACCATTACACCAACAACCTGAAAACAGCTTTTGCATCCCGTAACTACCCTCCCGACCTGGTACAGAAGCAAATAACCAGAGCCACTTCCTCATCTCCTCAAACCCGGAACCTTCCACAGAAGAACCCCAAAAGTGCCCCACTTGTGACAGGATACTTTCCGGGACTGGATCAGACTCTGGATGTGGCTCTCCAGCAGGGATACAACTTCCTCAAATCCTGCCCTGAAATGAGATCCATCCTTCATGAAATCCTCCCCACTCCACCTAGAGTGTCTTTCCGCTGTCCACCTAACCTTCGTAACCTCTTAGTTCATCCCTATGAAATCCCCAAACCACCTTCCCTACCCTCTGGCTCCTACCCTTGTAACCGCCCCCGGTGTAAAACCTGTCCCATGCACCCTCCCACCACCACCTACTCCAGTCCTGTAACCCGGAAGGTGTACACGATCAAAGGCAGAGCCACGTGTGAAAGCACCCACGTGATTTACCAACTGACCTGCCTACACTGTGAAGCCTTCTAAGTGGGAATGCCAGCAACAAACTGTCCATTCGCATGAATGGACACAGGCAGACAGTGTTTGTTGGTAATGAGGATCACCCTGTGGCTAAACATGCCTTGGTGCACGGCCAGCACATCTTGGCACAGTGTTACACCGTCCGGGTTATCTGGATACTTCCCACTAACACCAACCTGTCAGAACTCCGGAGATGGGAACTTGTCCTTTAGCATATCCTCTCTTCTCGCTATCCGCCAGGCCTCAATCTCCGCTAACTTCTAATTTCAATTAGCCGCCGCTCATACCTCACCTGTCTTTCAACAACATCTTTGCCTCTATACTTCCGCCACGACTGACATCTCTGCCCAAACTCTTTGCCTTTACAAAAGTCTGCTTGTGTCTGTGTACATGCGGATGGATATGTGTGTGTGTGCGCGAGTGTATACCTGTCCTTTTTCCCCCTAAGGTAAGTCTTTCCGCTCCCGGGATTGGAATGACTCCTTTCCCTCTTTCCTGACGAAGCAACCGTTTGTTGCGAAAGCTTGAATTTTGTGTCTATGTTTGTGTGTCTATCGACAACAGATATATATATAGAAGGAAACATTCCATGTGGGAAAAAATATATCTAAAAACAAAGATGATGTGACTTACCAAACAAAAGCGCTTGCACGTCGATAGACACTCAAACATACACACAAAATTCTAGCTTTCGCAACCAACGGTTGCCTCGTCAGGAAAGAGGGAAGGAGAGGGAAAGGCGAAAGGATTTGGGTTTTAAGGGAGAGGGTAAGGAGTCATTCCAATCCCGGGTATACACTCGCACACAGACACATATCCATCCACACATATACAGACACAAGCAGACATATACAGAGGCAAAGAGTTTGGGCAGAGATGTCAGTCGAGGCGGAAGTGCAGAGGCAAAGATGTTGTTGAATGACAGGTGAGGTCATTCAACAACCTGACAGTTTAAAAAGAATCTCTTGTTTGGCCACAAAATGTCATTGCTTTTGGCTTTGGACAATTTCCTACATTTATCTCCACCTGTACAGCCAACCCAGTTGGTCTCAATAAGAAAGTACCTCTCCCAGCCTGACACAGGAAAACATATATCTGTTGGGCTTCCTCGTAATGTCGATTAACTCACTAGCACAAATGCAGCTGTACTGTCATAGACCAAAATGTTCATTTCACTACAATAAAAATTAACAATTAGAAAAGTTGACTGCTTGTAATCTCCAACAAATCATCAGACACACTGAACCAACACAATGTAGTAACAGATACTTTTGCCTGCTGACTGTACTGGGCAAAGTATATAGACAGTTTTCAAGCAGTTTCCTCACATTCACAATATAGTAACACACACAAATAAAGCAGATGGACCTAGACAAACGCAACATCATTACTTTGATTTGGGACTAACAATCTCACTGTAGCAGCAGCCCATGTGGCTTGCAGGAGTGACATATTCAACAGCACTGAATCAGTATAGAATTTGTGCAAGGATGATTTTTAGTTTCATGCATGCCTGAAAGAACAGACACTGTTAATCATGCACAGCTGTGCGAAATTATTCAAAACTAATTCACTGCAAGCACGTAAGTACTACAAGCCTATGTAGGCACACAACAACAACAACAATATTGGTCTCGATTCCTCGTCTCATTTTTCCCTATTGCAGGAATCCAAGTAAAATTTTGACCAGTAGGTGATGAATTTAGTGGACTATGATGTAAGGACGTAGACAGTGTGACATATGGAGGTTTGCGTCGATCCATGGAGTGTGCACAGATAGCCAAAGTGGTTAAGGTGAACGCACTCACAATAAGTGTGAAACGCGGGTTTGAGTACTGGTCCACCACAAATTTTCATGTCACTATTGGACAATGGATCTTAACCTAGTATAGCTTATGCCAAATATGGAGATCACTGGGTTTGTAACCAACAATCAGATAAGGCCGCGTTTGTCACTCGATGTCTGGTGGTGAGGGCTTTGTCAATAATAATCGTGTGACTGACGTACCAGGCTTCAGGTTAAATAACTAAAAGACAAACTGTATGGAAACATAATTTTAATGATACAAAATTGGTCACATATTGTAAAGTCTGAAAAATAACATTTTAACTGTCCAGTAAAACGAGTGGATTTACTTTAATTTCATGTCCTTCATTAGGCGATTCATTCAAACACATACATTTAGGTAGTGGATTTCAGGCATTAAATTACTTTTATTCATTACTTTTTCATGCCACTTAACATTTCCAATCTCATTCCACTTCTCACCAGTATTTTGCTAGTAATGCTTTCATGTCTTGTATCCTAGGCACACTTAGTTTTACTCCAATCTTAAGTTCTTCAGGGTTCATGTCTATTGGTTTTTCCTCTGCTTTTATGACACATGAAGATTTCTCAGTTTGAAAGTTATAGTTTTGTTCACCACTGACATGTACTGACTTTGGTTTCTTGGTCAAAACTGAATTTTTGACTTGTGAAATCTTAGATTGGCCCAATCCTTTCCTAAAAGTTTGATGGTTACATGCTTACTAAATTCATCAAGGTACTCTCCAGGCTGCACAATCTTACCTTTTTCTTAATATTTCTTTCAAGTGCACCAAAACTCTATCACTTGGCATATAAGAGTGCCCTGTGACAGAAAAAGAGTTCCATTTTTTGATCAAATATTTTGTTCCTTTCAGCCAAGATTGTATTTTTGTTTTGGTCTGGACACCCACCTGCTATAAGCTGTACAGTGTATTTGCCTTAAAAATAGCTGGTTTTACATTTACATTCAAGCTCCTCATATACTACAGAGGCTGTTTCATTTGACGACTACTTTCTTTCATGTTCTGTCCAACTTGATACATTCTCTTAAAGCAGAGTTCCAGGTCCACTAGAACAGCCACAAAACACTATCAAATTATAGTAATACAGCAGCCTTGAATATTGTGTGCTTTGATCTGGAAGCTCTGGAACTGGTATATTTTTTGTGTATCATATGACATTACAGCTACCTTATCGTCTACTTTCTTTACGATACAAAAAAATCCTGATGCAAGAGTTTTGTATATCAATAATTTAGTTTTTAATTTGTTGCAGATAGATGCAGAATACACTGGTCATCAATATGTCACTAAAAATGTCAAGAACTTGTGAGGTCACATGGCAGACCTAAACCTTGTGATTGGTGCCTAGTTGAGGTGGCTGTTTTTGTCAGCAACATATTTTACACTTGGCTGATTTTGTAACCAAGACAAATGTTTAAAAATGATCTTAAAATGCTTCTGCCCATTTTTCTCATTATAGACTACCAGTATTGGATTCTCTACACTATGCGCTCTTGAAATCTGTTATTATCTCAAATTGTAAAAAAATGGAGTTGTCCATCTTTGGAAATAGGCTACAGAAATAATTGAAAAAACACAAATATTCGAGATTTTTCAAATATGTATTCAGGATGGTGTCTACTGGATGGGTAGTAGCAGCATCAGCAGCCCACATCTGTGAGTGCTCAGGTGTGGCTTAGTGTCCACACAGCACATGTGCCCCCCCCCCCCATTTTTTTAGATACACGAATAATCAATAGTGCACTGTATTTTGTACAGCTGTGGCTAGTCAACTGTGTCTATTCTTTCAGACATACATGTAAGTATTACAAGTCTAGGCAGGTACATGTTGATAACAACATCGGTCTCAATTTCTAATTCTCTCATTCATCCTACTGCAGAAATCCAAGTAATGTTGCATAAGGTGATGCACTTAATGGACACCGATATAAGGATGGAGGTTTGGGTCAGTCCGGGGAGCGTGCTGAAGTGTTTAGGGCAACCACTCACAAAAAGTGGGAAATCGGGGTTTGAGTCCCAGTCTGGCACAACTTTTCATATGTCACTATTAGGTAGTTGGTCTCTACCTAACACAGCTGACAAGAAGAAATTCAGTCAGCAAATTAATCTTGATGAGTTTTAGATTAAAGGAGCAGGCAAATATTTTACACCTTCTCAAACATGAAGTGGATGAGTTTTTGAGAAAGATATGCAAAACAATTGTCATATTCCTTCATTCAGTGTAAACCAATCCATCTACACTGAAGAACTCACACTGTAAGATGAAGCAATGAACAGCACATCAACTTTGTTTACATTTGCACTTATTGTACTATACATATCATAAGCCAAAACAAGACGTTTTATTAAGATGTTATTTTCTGATGCTATTATTTCAGCTACATGGCCAATGTCAAGCTACCTGCAAGCATATGGAGTTGTTAGCAACAGACATTGATAGATGCACTAACTATTAACAATTTCATATAAATGTGCTGTAGTACTTACTTCCATAACACTTTTTTAACATTGTCACAGTCTAAAATGCTGTATAGCTACTCGTTGTAGGAGTAGTTTATGGCGGGTCATGGCCCATCGAACATAGGCCGATGTGAGGTGGAGGTTACACCAATAAGTTAAGTAACGGTTTAGACTTTGTACAAATGTACTGTTTGTGTTTCCTTTTTTTCGTTTATAAATGTATAGCTATGGTGTTCTTTTAATCATTGACAAAGATCTTCGTAGGCACTTGTGGGTTTTATTGTTCTGAAGAAGGTGTAGTTATCTACGCCGAAACCTAGGTTAACACTAGGTACTTTTTTCGCGATCGAAACTTGGGTGGCCTACATCACACCAGAATCAAAGCAACAGTCCATGGAATGGCGGCATTCAGATTCACCCAGAAAAGTGAAGTTTAAGCAAACAATTTCTGCCTAGAAAATCATGTGTACAGTTTTTTGGGACAGAAAAGAAGAACTGCTTGTGGAATTTCTGCCTCGTAATGAGACAATCAATGCAGCAGCTTACTACAAGACATTGCACAATCTGCGCCATTCAATTCAGAGCAAAAGACGTGGCAAGTTGAGCAAGGGCATCATTTTACTGCAAGACAATGCCCGTCAGCATGTCGCGAATCAGACCAAAGATCTCATCACATCTTTTCGATGGGAAACTCCAGCTCATCCTGCGTACAGCCCCGATTTTGCGCACAGCGCCTACCATCTGTTCCTGCACTTGAAGAAACACCTGGACGGTCTGCGTCTTCGAGACGATGACGAAGTCAAAACAGTGGTGATGCAGTGGTTAACAAGTCAGGCGGCAGACTTCTATGAGGAGGGTATTCAAAAACTGGTACAATGTTATGACAAGTGCCTCAATATTGACGGAAATTATGTAGAAAAGTAAAAATAAAATTATTGAGATATTTTAGCACGTCTTTTTTTAATTTCAAAATGGTACTTACTTAAAAAACACACCACATAGCATCAGACAATAACATCTTAACAAAAAAATAAAAAAACAAAAAAATAAAAATAAAATAATAATAAAAAGAACTCTGAATATAGCAGCATTTTCTTGGCTTACTATACACATTAATGTCTTTACAAGACACCTGTAATATATTAACTGTGTTGAAGGGTACAGTGATGGATTAGCGGATGACATTCACTACTCCAACCAGTTGTTTGTACAAAGTCTTTGAGTAGCATATTGTTACTTGTGGAAATTCACATGCAAGTTCGTATTTAATTCAAATTGTCTCCAGAATGTCTTCTTAACACAAGTTTTACGTACAAACACAAGTATCATGTACACAAACAAAAATTTTCTGTCTTGGTCACACTTTACTATTCCTTCTTTTGATTACTCATTTCAGCCAACTGACATTATCACATCTGTCATATGAGGAAAAATAAAACATGGGACATACAATTATTTGCCCACATTACAAAAACATTTTTTCATAAGAAGCAATAACTATTTGTGGTATGCACATTATTTCAATAAATCATAAAAATGAGAAATGATCACAAAAAATTGGCCACAAATACATTAATATACACGAGTAATACATACCAAATATTTCAAATCATCAATACAATGTAAATCATCAAACAGTATGTACTCTTACAGGGGCAGGTGCATACCGACGGCAAATTATTCAACAGCCATCAGGTGGTGCTCAAGGAACACTGACAATGCACTCTATCAAACATGAATAAAATTAAAAATCTAATACGTTAAGTAATGATTAACATGACAAACCCATGTGGATTAATACATGTGCATCTATATGGTTCTCGTGAGATTTTAACGAACTTTATGTAACGTAAGATTTGTAGAACATATGCGCAAAATATTGCAGCACCAAATGCGATAGTCAACAGCAGAATATAATACAAAGCAATGACACGATCATAGGAATGTTACTCCAAGGCAATCAGTGCACAAACCAAATGGAGCCCGTACAAATTGAATGGAGGTAATGCAGCTGATGTGATTAGTAACTGAAATGTCATAACAGATCATAAAATATGTCTCAAAACCAATTTTTACTAAAATATGTCTGCTCGTTTAGCACTCATTGTAACTGCCTTTTTCTATGAGAATATATCTCGAGTTCTTCCAAAGTAATTGCGTACATGGCCTTTGGGTGTTTTGTGTATGATCTGAAGGCTTTCTGTAATAGGGTCTGGATCACAGTTCTTGGAATGGTTCCCCAAATCAGTCTTGTCAGATCATACGTAAGCTCCCTATACCTTGTTGCAAAATTCCATCCGTTTGTCCTCTATAAAAATTTTCTCAGTCCCTACATTTAAGCTTATACATTTCACACCTCAAAATTTGTTTTCATTATTTCCTACAGAATGACATGTTATCTACATTTCTATTAGTATGAAATCCAACTTTTTAGATGATTTTTTTTATGGTTTCACGACGTGCTCACAAAGTGGGCCATTATACGTGGTGTCCCAAAAAGAATGACCCGATTATAAAAAGAATTATTTATTAGGAAAAAGGGCTTACCACCAACAAATTGCATACTAAATTACTCAGAAAAGACAGAAGTTTATAAAAATCCATCATAAATGTTCAATATGTCCTCCACTGGCCGCATGGGCAACATCTACCGATAGCCGAATTCATCCCGAGCTGAGTATAAGGTGTCTTCTGCCACTGAAGCTACAGCAGCTGGTATTCTCGTTTTTAGTTCATCAATGTCACGAGGTAAGGGAGGAACGTAAACACATTCTTTAACATATCTACACAGGAAGAAATCACATGGTGTTAAGTCAGGGGACCTAGGAGGCCAAGAATGTAAAGCCTGTTCTCGCAGTCCTGTACGCCCTATCCAACACTGAGGCACGTTGGCATTGAGGAAACTGCACACATTGTTGTGCCAGTGCAGTGGTGCTCCATCTTGCTGACAGATGAAATTGTCAGAGTCAAGTTGTGGGAATAATCAGTTCCGTAGCATTGCAAGGTACGATTGTCCTGTTATGGTTTCTTCCTCAAAAAAGTAGAGTCCATAAACCTTGCTTTGCGAAACAGTACAAAAAAATTCACTTTTGGTGAATCACATTCGTGTTCAATTGTTTCATGAGTATTTTCGAGCCCCCATATATGCACATCATGACAAAGAACCTTACCACTAGTATGGAAAGTTGCCTCATCACTGAATATCAACTGTGACATAAAAGTGTTATCTTTTCCATGTCCTCTAGAATAGCATTGCTAAAGTCCACTCACTTCACTTTGTCAGTATCTGAAAGGGCTTGTAACAGTTGTAATTGGTATGGTTTGAGGGTTAAACAACACCGTAACACACGCCACACTGTCATGCGCAGTAATGCATGTTCTCGGCTAGCACGACACATAGACTTGTGGGGGCTCTGCTCAAATGCTCATCGGATTTGTTCCACTGTTTGTTCAGGAATGCATGGCCAGCCAGGACTTTTGCCTTTACACAGGCACCCTGTTTCTTCAAACTGCTTATACCACCATTGAATGTTCTTTGGTGATGGTGGTTTAGCACAAAATCGAATATGAAACGCACGCTGAACTGCAATCACGGATTGAGTGCAACTAAATTCAATACCACAATACGCCTTCTGTTGCGCGGATGCCATATTGCGCGAGACTGGCTGCACGCTCCAGGTCAGCACTCGTAGTGACATATAGTGGATTTTTTCTGAAACTCTAGACTATGCCAATTACATTTAGTGCTGTTTAAGTTACCTAGTGACATTTGTCTCAATATTATTACAAGTTAAAATCGGGTCATTCTTTTTGGGACACCCAGTACATCATAGAGATAAACTTAGTTTTAAAATAAGCCGATTTGTGGGAATCTGTATGACACAGGCCACATCAATAATCACATCTGAAGTGGTTGGTTTTCAGAAAGTGTCAACAGAGTGTGTCCCATTATCTTCCTTTAACAAAACATCTAAAAAGCTTTCTTCTTTTTAAATCTCTACTGCAAATTTACTTTTTGGTTGCATCAACTGATATTTCTTGGCAGTGTCATTAATGTCCCAATGCGGGCCTTATACAAAATTATGATGAAACTTGACCTATCTACGATAAAAAATCATTCTCTGAAAATATCAGGTTGTACTCACATTAGCCTCTTAGATATTTGCTTAACAAAAAATCATAGGACACTATTAACATTTTCCGAAAACCAACCACTTTAGACATCATTATTAGTGCAGACTCATGTCACCCAAATTCCTACAAATGGGCTATTTTAGATCAATGATCAACATACTCCTCGAATTAACTCCTGATAATGTTGCTACTGGACATGAATTAAATATAACTACACAGGAAGTGATGACTGATGGTGTTAAAAGACGTAGTGTATTGTGGGTGAACAGAAAGATTAAAGATAAAAGGAAAAACTATGAAAAGCAAAGAGAGACCAAAACTAAGTTTATCTCTCATCTCAAAGTTGGATTTTTTACCAACAGAAATTTATATAAAGGGGTACGTCATATATGTGGGCACTTCAAAAAGTAGTAGCAAACTATCAGTATTAAATACAAGTAAAGAATCATGCATTTGAAACTCACAGGAAGTGAAATGCATTCTTTGAGAAAGCTCCGGCATGCATGAAAGCTTGCATTACAAGCTGAATGACAGTTGAAACAAAATGGCTGTGTCCCTAGCTGTGTGCAACATAGAAGAAAAGCGAGTAGTAATACGAGTTTTGAGGTCGGAGGGCATAAAATCTCAACAAATCCATAGAAGGATGTTGAAAAGGTATGGAAATAGATGCATTAGTGAGAGAAGAGAGTACACGTCGGTAGATGTCTTTTAAAAGTGGCTGTATGTCAGTCAGAGAAGAGCAACGCTCTCGGCGTCACTCTACGACCATTCCTGACAAGAATGTGGGAAACGCTGATGCTACGATTCGTGAGAACCAGTGCATTTCTGTAGAAGCTTTAGTCAGGAAACTGAGTATCACTGTCAATCTGCTCAGACCATTACTTGTGAGGGTCTCAAGTACCATTTATCGTGTGCATGATGAGAGCCCAAGATGCTCACTGGTGAACACAAAATGACACGTGTTTAGGATGCCACATCATCTCTGGCACAAACTGAAGGACAAGGCTTTCTGACACGTACTGTCACAGGAGACAAAACCTGGGTGAACCTGAAAGCAAAAGACGAATTCAGAATGACAACACCCATCTTCTCCAGCCAAGGACTTCAGGTTTCAGCCGTCTGCCAGAAAGTTCATTTTTATCCTCTTCTGGGATATGAATGGGCTGATTTTGAAGCACTATCAGCAAAGGGTGAAACAGTGAACAGACCCAGTATGGCGCCATGTTGGGGACTGAGCTAAAGCCAGAAATATAGAGCTGTCGCACAGGACTTCTGTCTAGAGGCATTCTTATCCTTCATGACAATGTACATCTCCACACAGCTGCTGCAACTCTTGCTGTCATTCGGAGACAGATTTCAGGTCATACCACATCCTCTGTACAGTCCTGAACTCACTCCTTTGGATTACCACGTGTTTGGACTCCTGAAGGATGCTCTCAGGGGACGATGATTTGAAAGTGATGATGAAATTAAAGAAGTGGTGCACTCTTGTGGGCACAACCGAAAATCTTTCATTCATATCGAATAGGGAAGTTGGTTCATTGGTATGAGAAGTGTATCGAAAAGGAGGGGAGTTATGTTGAAAAATAAAATCTTGTTTGTACCTGTAAGGGAAGTATATGCTTCACAAAAAATAGTTTGCTGTTACTTTTTGAATCACCCTCATACACAGATGTGATATAGTTACTATAAATTATCAATCTGTGTTTACAATAATCACATACAATATGTACATTTCTGGACATACCATGGCATTATGTTTTTATGAAGAAGATATTGGCATCTACTAAACCAATACTAAACTTCTGAAGATGGCTGATTTATTTGTCAAAATTGGTATGGGGTAATAAAATATAACTGCAACTAATGACTGAATTTTATTGTGAAAAGTATATACTACAGTTACTGAAAATTACAGCCATGAATAAAATAATAGCTTGAGATACATTCGAACAGTAAAACGCAGTCACAAGGAATGGTAAATGAAAAGACAGATTTTCGTAAAAATTAGTTTTGTGAGATCTTTTATGACTTGTTACGACATCTGAGTGCCTTGACACTAGCCCTCCCTCACCTCCACCTCACTTCTATTGGCTCCACATGGCATGTACACTTGCTGCCTTGGTGTCATTTTTCTATGATTTTTATTATATCCTATTACTGACTTTTTTCTGCTGTTGTTGGGCGTCAGTTTCATCATTACTTAACATACTAGATGTTTAATTACATTTTATTCATGATCGATAAAATGTGTTGTCAGTATGCCTCAAGTGGCATATAATAGCTGTTGAATAATTTACCTCCTTATTGGTGACTATAAGCATCTGCACCTTGTAAGAGTAGGTATTGTTTGATGATTTACATTGCATTGATGTTTGAAAGTATTTGGTGTGTACAAAAATGTGCATCCAAGAGTGAGTTATCTCTTCTTATGAAAAATATTTTTGTAACATCCAATTTCTTCCCAACCTCACCCCTATCCCTCCATGTCTCTGAATGTTCCAACGATACAGAGAGAACAAGTTATCCAGAATCAGCTCAAAATTTGGAGGTGACAAATTATGTGACGTGTGCTACGTGGGTGACAGAAGCGACCGACAGCGACCGACTTCTGGATATGCGACAATCCAGCGACAAGCAGCAGAATCAGGTGAAATGCTTGGGTGTCCTGTGTGCGAGTGACCAAGTCACTCTACAAGATGGCTGCTTAGAGACAATCAGCTGTTTCTATATAATGGCACCCCTAAACTATAGAATACTGTAGTTGGAGAGTAAGGCTACAGAGATAGGTTTACTTAAGAAAATAAAGCGAAAAGGAATGCTGTGCATGAAATTTACAAACGGAGGAATCTCTATGGAGGATTTCATAAATATCATCATCTATGAAGATCAGACAAATTCTTTGAATATACATGAATGAGCAGAGGAGAATTCGACTGTCTCATCAATAAATTAAATACGAATGTTCAATAAATGGAGAAGAATGACTGACTAGATGACTAACTACCCTAACACACACACACATAAACACACAGATTTATATCTGGAAACAATAGGTAGCTGTGATGTGGTGGTAGAGTTACAGTTCGTGATTATGTGCTTCGTAAAGGTCCTGGGTTCAATTCTGTGTTCCTCTTATATATTAACTGACTCAGTTACAATTCTGTATTCTAAGTTTTATGTATCCTGTTTACACTGCATCACTAAGTATATTTTTAAGGTCTTGTCAAAGAACTTGATCTTTAAGTGTATACACACCTATCCATGTACATCACACACGTTAAATCCGTAATAAATTACAATGAACCATGAAATTTAACAGATATCTGATGCAAACGTAATTCATCAGCAGTCAGTGTTTCGGCCAAGCATTTCAATTAATCTAAATAGTCTGTAAAAGTAAAGCATACAAAATTTTTGTGTAATGATTTGTCCAAAAGTATGAAATAAAAAATAGGGAAGCGTTTGGTGCACCTCATTTTCTGTTCATGATTTCGAGCATCATTCAAAGGCACGTAGAATGTTTCTCTGATCTCCTTATTTCTTTTACACAAATCATTTTATAAAATATTTGACTGATTTCTTTCATTTTTTATTTTCAAGTTTTATTCAGAAAGCATGATCTCACTGACTCCTCGTTTGCCTTCCTAACGTACTTGATTCGAAGGAAGCCTTTTCGACACTTAAATACCGCACCAATGTGTCTTTTTATGTGCAAAATAGCTAGGCCTTGAACAGATGAAATTTTTGACACTTCATTTACATAGCTTGGCAGTAGCTTTTCGTGAAATATTTCAATTTTTCTTCAACTCATTAATTAAGTCTTCATTATTACCCTGATTACTTTCAAGCACTTCAATATTTTCATGCAAAACTAAACCTCACGCTGGTCACATTCATACTCCGTTTACCTGTTTCTCTCCGTGTAAATTATAGGGAGTCTTGTTTTCGCTCTGCTCACGCGTTTACAAAAACGTATCGAGTGTTCATCATACAATAAAATAGTCCTTTCTGCGTATTATCATTTCCAAAAATCGTCGTTTCGATATCTCGAACCGTTTATGAGATACGACGATTTTTAAGACCACCTAATTCCCGAAGCGCAGGAAAGGATCGGCCGCGCCGCGGGCGATCCGTCCACGGATATAACAACCAATATCTCAAGAATGAAGAGAGATATCATTCTGGTCTCAACTTTAAATACAATTTAGATATAGTAATTATATTTCATACGCAATAATGCATGGCCTTAAATGAACTATACGGGAAGTCTAAGCAATGTGATTTTACCTCTGGAAATTCTTAAAAATTTCGTGCAGCCACGTACTGAATTTCGTGCAGCACAGTAACTATGACGAATAAGGAAAATAAGTTCAGACGTTTATCGTTTAAAGATATCAAGCTATAAGATGCGGAAGAACAAATTTTTTTCACCGAATAATTTTCTTAAAATGGCATGATAAATGTTTCATAGCTGCCGTCGCGTCCGCTCCACTGCTTTACCGAGAAGACACGTGGCTGTCGCTCTCTGTCGCGCGTGCTGCAGCGACAAGATTCAAACACGTTCGAATTCAAGCGTCGCCAGTTGCAGCGGAAGACCAGATTAAAACTGTGTGCCCGACCGAGCTCAGATGGTAGAGCACTTGCCCGCGAACGGCAAAGATCCCGAGTTCAAGTCTCGGTCGGGCACACAGTTTTAATCTGCCAGGAAGTTTCATACCAGCGCACACTCCGCTGCAGAGTGAAAATCTCATTCTGGAAACATCCCCCAGGCTGTGGCTAAGCCATGTCTCCGCAGTATCCTTTTTTTCAGGAGTGCTAGTTCTGCAAGGTTCGCAGGAGAGCTTCTGTAAAGTTTGGAAGGTAGGAGACGAGATACTGGCAACAGTACAGCTGTGAGTACCGGGCGTAGTCGTGCTTCGGTAGCTCAGATGGTAGAGCACTTGCCCGCGAAAGGCAAAGGTCCCGAGTTCGAGTCTCGGTCGCGCAAGTTTTAATCTGCCAGGAAGTTTCATACCTGCGGTTGTTTTTTGTCGCCTGAAGCTGTCGCGCGCTATCGGTCGCTTAGGACGCGGCCTAAGTGTGTGCAAAGAATGGCGTATCTCATGTTTTTACTTTTTGTCTCATGACAGATGTGATGACGGCAGTTAGTCAAAACGCGTAATCAAAATAAGAAATTGTGATCAAGACAGAAAAAATTGTGTGTGTTTGTGCATGTTTATGGTCGCTGACCTAAACAAAGATGACGTGCATTTTTTTTTTGTTACGAGTATTGTTACTTTATAGACATATCTTGTACTCTTCATCATTATACTCAGGGTTGCCTACTGAGGATCGGGACGAATGGAGAATGAAGTCTGACCTTTCACGTGTCACCTGCCAGTCAGCAAACCGATGAGAGTGGCCTTCTCACGCTCCTTCTTCCGCACGGTCTCGATATTTCGTGCTCTCCATGTGCTCTTACGCAGCTTGATTGGCCGGCTGCCCACGTACCGTCCTGCGAAACATAAAATGTGTTCTTTAGATAATTGCAATCCAACTTCAGTAGTTTCCGAATGACAAGAAATTAATAAGTAATTTTTTAAAGCATAACCTACTGTTTACAAAAACAGCATTTTAAAACAAATTTAATAAATTATAATTGTCGTTTTTTTAATTTATTTTTTGAAGGAATTCGTGGGGGTTTGGAAATTACCTGCAGCTGCTGCTACACACAACAGTTCACTTTCCATAGCAAAACTTCTTGACAAAGTGGCATTCATAACACTAGTTGAAAATGCTTGGCAAATCGTTCATATGGGGCGGGGTTGTGGCGAGCAATCAGTTACAGACAATATCGCATGCGATGCTTCACTGCGATCCGTCACCCATGATGGGGTCTCTTTAAGAACTATGAGTACTTATTGATCTTTGTTACTGTGAAACACAGCCTTTCTACTGGAAGCTCTATGCTATTATGAACGACCTACAGAATTCAATGAACAAATGGGGACACATTATTCTGTTAGTGTCAAACAGCAGAACTTTTAATGTAATCTGCTTGCCACTGCATATGACCTGCACCTTTGAATCATGCTAAAGGAAGTACTCAATAAGGTGTCCAATCAAAGTAAGGCACGCTTCTGCAAAACGTCTTAGGGAATCGCGTGCTCACTGAAAAACTGATGGTTGCTCACCAATGCGCTGACAGGTATTGGAGGCGCATTCCTGTAGTGTTTGCACATCATTTAGAAGGCTTGCATCATCCAAGCATAAGAACAGAATATCATCTCTGCCATTTCCTGTGGGGAATAAGTCTCCATTTTGGTGGCAAGTGCAAGGGCAAAACTACACTGTAAAAGTATTTCACATAATTATCAAAAAACTAGCTGATTCCATTAGAACTAGTGCACGCACTGCACCTACCCAGAACTTTGAATATGATTTACAGTAATAACACTAATAAATGTTTACTGCATTCTGTATCCAAAGACAATAGCAGAACAATGTGTCGTCATTTGTTTACAGCATTCTGTAGGTCGTTCGTAATAGCAAAGAGCTCACAGCAGAAGAGATGTGTTTCAGAGTAAAGAAAGCAAGTGCTTATAGCTCTTGAGGTATGCATTTTAGAATCCATGTTTACTGGAGATTTTTATCTTATTTTGATCCATGACACCGCCTCTGAAAATACAGAATATTCTTTTACTAACATCTTTTATAGATCGTTAACAGTAGCGGTCCTATCACACATTAGTGACGAATGCCATACGCTACCTTTGTTTGGATAAAGAGTCAAACTGTAGAGGTGGACGCCGTAAGCTGGGGAACATTCACTTTCTAGGGAGGGTAAAAAGTACTAGGGAATTTAGCTCAGAACCTCTTGCGGCGAGGGTTCTATTAAGTTAATCCATTAAGCACGTGCAGAGGCTGGATGGCTGGCGTGTTCCACGAATCTGCGCCTCTGGGAAGACAGTCCGCGCTTATTTTAGGCAGTGAGCCTCTGGCTTTTCATAACACCTCTCAGACGGCAATGGAAAGATGAAAGTTACGCTAAACGCGCTCCTGCCTAAGTTGGACGTAATCCATCAAGTGTTCGATCGAATTAAGCCAGAGAGGACGAAGTTGACAGCCACACCGTGCGGTGCCGCGCAGAAAGGGCCCCCAACAATGCCTGCACACTACGGAAGGAAAAAAAAAAATCAGCGCATAACTTTCCTTACAAATTTCTCAGTGTCGAAAACCAAGAACGAAACGCGAAAATAAAACGCACGATTGTAGCTTTATGCAGAATATTTATCTGTTTTTGTTCTGAGGAGTGCTCCTCTTCGGCAACTGAGGGCAAACCGCGTAGTCGGTATTACATCGTCTCGCCACGATCTACACAGTGTAAACTCACCAAGAGATGGCTGCATGGCTGTCAACCGAAATATCGTGGCACGATCCTGACGCACCCGGCTGCAAGGCCGGAACCTCACGAAATACTCATTACGCCCAGAAAATTTCAGTAATCACAATTTTGAATCTGTTTCCCAGTCGGAAAAATGTCGTTCATTTTAAAAACATTTACATACCGACTGCCCAAACTACATTTAAGAACAGATTCCTGAGGCTTAAAAGACATTACAGAGATCTTAATTTCTCCGTGTTCATAGGGATTGAGCTCCGCGGCAGTGGATTAAATTGCTTGAAGAAACATTACATGTCTTCAGAAAGTGACGAGTTAATTTATAGCACAACATACACTGAAGAGCCAAATAAACTGGTACACCTGCCTAATATCACGTACGGCCCCCGCGAGCAAGCAGAAGGGCCGCAACACGACGTGGCATGACCTCGACTAATGTCTGAAATAGTGCTGGAGGTAACACCACGAATCCTGCAGGGCTGTCCATAAATCCGTAAAAGTAGAGGGGTTCAGATCTCTTCTGAACAGCAAGTTGCAATGCATCTCAGATATGCTCAATAATATTCACGCCTGAGGAGTTTGGTAGCCAGCGGAAGTGTTTAAACTCAGAAGAGTGTTCCTGGAGCCACTCTGTAGCATTGTCCTGCTAGTATTGCCCAAGTCCATCTGAATGGTCAATGGACGTGAATGGATGCAGGTGTTCAGACAGGAAGCTTACGTACATGTCATCCGGCAGAGTCGTATCTAGACGTATCAGGGATCCCACATCACTCCAACTGCACACTCCCCACACCATTACAGAGCCTCCACCAGCTTGAACAGTCCCCAGCTGACATGCATGGTCCATGGATTCATGAGGTTGCCCCCATACCATACACGTCTATCCGCTCGATACAATTTCAAACGAGACTCGTCCTACCAGGCAACATGTTTCCAGTCATCAACAGTCTAATGTCGATGTTGACGGGCCTAGGCGAGGTGTAAAGCTTTATGTCGTGCATTCATCAAGGGTACACGAGTGGGCCCTCGGCTCCGAAAGCGCATGTCGATGATGTTTCGTTGAATGGTTCGCACTCTGACACTTGTTGATGGCCCAGCACTGAAATCTGCAGTAATTTGCGGAAGGGTTGCACTTCTGTCACGTTGAAAGATTCTCTTCAGTCGTCGTTGGTCCCGTTCCTGCAGGATATTTTTTCGGCCGCAGCGTTGTCGGTGATTTGATGTTTTACCAGATTCCTGATATTCACGGTACACTCGTGAAATGGTCGTATGGAAAAATCCGCACTTCATAGCTATCTCCGAGATGCTGTGTCCCATCGCTCGAGTGCCAACTATAACACCACGTTCAAATTCACTTAAATCTTTATAACCTGCCATTGTAGCAGCAGTAACCGATCTAATAACTGCGCCAGACACTTGCTGTCTAATTTAGGCGTTTCCCACCGCAGCGCCGAATTCTGCCTGTTTACATATCTCTGTGTTTGAATACGCATGCCTATACCAGTCTCCTTGGCGCTTCACTGTATAAATGAATTACGTCAGCGGAAAGTTGTGAAAGTCCAAAACGCGCCTTGGAATATATAAAATTTTATACAAATGCTGGTTGGTGTATTTCTTCAATTAACTACAGCTGTCTATAGGATAACTGAATTTGGGGTCTTTTACATGGTAGATACTTTAAAGCTATTTTCTATCGCAGCGGAGAGCGGACTGCTGCAGTGGATGCCTGCAGACAGTACAACGTCGTAACTTCGGCGCTTAAACGTCAAGTGCCAAGTAGTTTAACCTGGACTTACGGGCTACCGGCCGCAAACGTCGCCTGCAACTTGGCTGTGGTAGCCAGCCCCTTCAGTAGCAGAGCAACACGGCAACGGGCGAATAGGACAAGCGGAGTCACCAAGTTCGTTATCGGACTGATCGTCGACGTGGTAGCTGCTCTGCAAGCAGCTAGCTGTCAGCCACTTTGTTATTCCGATCCAGGCTGGGCAAAGGCGACGAATGACGCCGAAGAAGTCCGACGAAAACGGAGCCGCAGGGACAGAGCTGACGCCTTGCAGCGCAAGGCAGCCTATCCGGCCCCTGCGTCGCCAGTCCAGCAATGAGACACAAGTTGCATACAGCCACAGAAGCCTTCAATTCGCTCTCTCTTCCCAGCAGTATTTATTAATGCGAGGAGTGTTTGGGAATCATGTGTGAAGACGTCAGATTTTCTCCAGCGAGAAAAGTGGACGAAACGGAATGGAAAAATGAAACACGTCCTTACAATGGAAACTACCACGATTAGTAAATCTGGTACAAAATTATACTGGACGGAGAGAAACCGTGTCTCTAAGCCGTCAAAATTGGATCTTTAATAGCATGACCGATACAAATTGTTCACGTATGGATCTCGCCTGATTCTGCAGGAGTCGTATTTTTTATGACTAAACGGAGGGGGACAATATTTTTTGTTACTAGTGACAGCCTTGGGAGAGCCAGGCCTAACAAAACTCTACCATTTAGTGAGCAAGATGTATAAGGCAGGAGAAATACCCTAAGACTTCAAGAAGAATATAATAATTCTAATCCCAAAGAAAGCAGGTGTTGACAGATGTGAAAATTACCGAACTATCAGT
The DNA here is from genome assembly GCF_023864275.1 of Schistocerca cancellata. Classification (NCBI taxonomy): domain Eukaryota; kingdom Metazoa; phylum Arthropoda; class Insecta; order Orthoptera; family Acrididae; genus Schistocerca; species Schistocerca cancellata. The sequence continues at coordinate 250,765,398 of NC_064632.1, forward strand.
TTAATAAGTCACGGCTGCAAAATACTAACGCGAATTCTTTACAGACGAATGGAAAAACTGGTAGAAGCCGACCTCGGGGAAGATCAGTTTGGATTCCGCAGAAATGTTGGAACACGTGAGGCAATACTGACCCTACGAATTATCTTCGAAAATAGATTAAGGAAAGGCAAACGTACGTTTCTAGCATTTGTAGACTTAGAGAAAGCTTTTGGCAATGTTGATTGGAATACTCTCTTCCAAATTCTGAAAGTGGCAGGGGTAAAATACAGGGAGCGAAAGGCTATTTACAATTTGTACATAAACCAGATGGCAGTTATAAGAGTCGAGGGACATGAAAGGGAAGCAGTGGTTGGGAAGGGAGTGAGACAGGGTTGTAGCCTCTCCCCGATGTTATTCAATCTATATATTGAGCAAACAGTAAAGGAAACAAAAGAAAAATACGGAGTAGGTATTAAAATCCATGGAGAAGATATAAAAAACTTTGAGGTTCGCCGATGACATTGTAATTCTGTCAGAGACAGCAAAGGACCTGGAAGAGCAGTAGAACGGAATGGACAATGTCTTGAAAGGAGGATATAAGATGAACATCAACAAAAGCAAAACGAGGATAATGGAATGTAGTCGAATTAAATCGGGTGATGCTGCCGGATTAGATTAGGAAATGAGACACTTAAAGTGGTAAAGGAGTTTTGCTATTTGGGGAGCAAAATAACTGATGACGGTCGAAGTAGAGAGGATATAAAATGTAGACTGGCAATGGCAAGGAAAGCGTTTCTGAAGAAGAGAAATTTGTTAACATCGAGTTTAGATTTAAATGTCAGGAAGTCGTTTCTGAAAGTATTTATGTGGAGTGTAGCCATGTATGGAAGTGAAACGTGGACGATAAATAGTTTAGGCAAGAAGAGACTAGAAGCTTTCGATATCTGGTACTACAGAAGAATGCTGAAGATTAGATGGGTAGATCACATAACTAATGAGGAGGATCGGTTGGTAGGGCATTTCTGAGGCATCAAGGGATCACCAATTTAGTATTGGGGGGCATCGTGGAGGGTAAAAATCGTAGAGGGAGACCAAGGGATGAGTAAACTAAACAGATTCAGAAGTATGTAGGTTGCAGTAGGTACTGGGAGATGAAGAAGCTTGCACAGGATAGAGTACAATGGAGAGCTGCATCAAACCAGTCTCTGGACTGAAGACCACAACGACAACAACACCTACAGAAATGTCTGTATACAAATATATTGCTGAGTAGTTTGGCTTTCACCAAGCTATTCTTTATGTAGTCGGTTTACAAGTCGACAATGTCCTAATACACTGACAAGCCACAACATTATGACCACTCTCCACCGTGACGTTGGATGCCGCCTGGTGGTGCTGCGGGCACGTGACGGGGTACCAAAAGCATGTAAGCGAAGCAGACACGGACGGGGGATGCCGCTAGCGAAGATATGAGCTGCAAATGGGGAAATCCACTGAGATAAGCGACTTTGACAAAGGGTAGAATATTATTACGCAGAGCCTGTAAACGAGTATCTCGAAAGCGGCGAAGTTGGTCGAACGTTCACGTGCTACTGTCGTGAGCATCTACGGAAAGAGGTAGGAGGACACAAACTAACACTAGGGGCTAAATGGTTGGACGTCCACGACTCTTCACAGAACTTGGGGTTTGGAGGCTTGTCTGTTCTGTAAAATAGGATAGATGGTGATCTGTGGCATCTCTGCCACAAGAGCACAATGCTGGTGCATGGACAAGTGTTTCGGAGCACATCGTTCATCGTACATTGTTGAACATGGAGCTCTGCAGCAAACCAATCCCACGTGTTCCATGTTGACCCAATGACATCGTCAACTACGGCTGCAGCGAGGACGGGACCATCGGGATACGACTGTCGACCAATGGAAATGTGTCGGTTCTTCGTGTGAATCACATTTTTGCTACACTAGGTCGACGGTTATCTCCACGAACACCGTCATCGAGGTGAACGACGGCTCGAAACGTGCAACGCGGCAAGGACGCAGGCTGGTGGGAGCAGTATTATGCAACGGGGGACATTATCCTGCGCTTGTATGGGACCTGTGATAGTGATCGAAGACACGCTGACAGTTGCGAACCACCTGCGTCCCTTCTTAGCCGATGGCGATGTAATCTTTCAGCAGTATAATTGATAGTGTTTCTGAGACAGAACGGTGCTACAGTGGTTTGAGCAGCATTATAGTGAACTCGCACTGATGTCTCGGCGACCAAATTCGAATGACGCAAATCCTATGGTACCCATCTGGGTCGCTATCGGGCGTCACCATTGCGTACGCAAATCAGCAGGCCTGTATTTACGCGAATTGCATAACCTCTGCTTAGATATCTAATGCCACATACCTCCTCAAACCTACCAACAAACTGTCGGATTCTGATACGCACGATCAGTGAAATACCTCGTTCCAAAGAGGGCAAGCAAACTATTAATGTTTTGGCTCATCACTGTATGTACTGACTCGATAAGTACCCTATAGTCTCTTAAGAGGGCAGCCGGAGGAAAACTGCAAATCCCTTGGTACACGACTTACTGAGAAGTCTCAACAGGGCGAAGGAACTGCATTAACTGATTCATGTGCAGTGGATACCGAGACACTCGTAATCTCTTGAGAGGAGGAGTACAGTGACATAAGGCTCGTTGATGTCAGCATCGATACTTTTGCGAAAATTATTCAGGAAATGTGCTGAAACAGAAAGGCAAGGCAGCCAGAATCCGCTGTTGAGGTAACTCACCGCCAAGTGGCGCTCTCATGCCAGGTTCCGTCGTTCACAGCAAGGACTGCAGGAGGAATGGCCAACGTTAACGGATACGACAGGAACGATCAATCGTGGCAAAAAAGCTAGTAAACATGGTCTTTAAAATGCATCACTGATACTGCGAAACAAATCTCTTCTACTAGAAGTTCTTTGCTTTCCGTATTTTGAGAGTTGTTAGTAAGGTCCAAAATAAGAAAAAAATGTCCGGTAAGCATGGTCTCTAAGATGCATACCTTAAGAGCTATGAGCATTTGTTCAGTAGAAGTAAAGTGTTTCACGGTAGCGATGACGGACAAGTGCTCATCGCTCTTAAGGTATGCATTTTAAAGCCCACGTTTAGCCGACTTTTTGCTTCGATCAATCACTCCTGCCATATCTCTGAATACCGACCATTCCTTCTGGGAGGGACACCCCATATACAAGACGGTAGGTCCACGCATTAGGCGTCTACAGGGAGGCACTCCTCGTCCTCACCCATGCCCCCCCCCCCCTTCCAAGGAATCTCGAGTACACACTCCGTATTAACTACAAAACCCTCGTACACTTCCCGAAATAATTTCTCGCTATCCCGCTACATCTCCCGTTTGCCCAGTTGTAGGATTAAGTGGCTGTTCTCAGTCAAACAATACTGCGGGTTTAGCTACTGCTGTGTAACTTACGCTTGTTTGCCGGCCGCCCTCCCCCGCCCCAACGGATAAATTTCCTAAATTTTTGTGCTTGCCCTTGGCTGCGCTACTGAGGTAAAACTTATTCCGTCTTGGTCATAACAGAAATGCATCATCAGCTATGGAACTATATATGCTAACTTCTAGTATATGACAAGACTCTTTGGAAAACTATTTCAAACGTGTATACGTACTCATGTTAAAGTGACCAGCTTTTTTGAATGCGAGTAAACAGTCAGAAAGCTTGATACAACAACGGGCCAGATCCACTTGGAATTGTAGCACACTCCTCGGATATTATCTGCAAAAAGCTCCAGCGCCAGCACGGACAAGCGTTATGACACTTTACTCGTCTCTTCGAGAGTTTACGGATGCCGTTAAAATACATATTGTTCCATTAAAGGAAAAAAAGACATACCCGCTTCAATGCCTCGGTTGATAACAAGAGTTAAAAGTATTACCCAAACAACAAAGTTGTGCATTGACTGATCGTGACGGACGATCACTGAAGACGATTATGGCGAAAAATAAGAGGGCGACAGCTGCAAAAATAACTGCAGAACTGAATCTCGCTCTCGCGAACTCTGTCAGCATCAAAACCACGCGAAGGGAGTTGCGTAAGAAAGGAATTGCAAGGCAAGATGGAATTCCGAAACCACTCATCTATCATGCAAATGCCTGTAACAGAAAAACATGGAGCCGAAGCCATAAAACCTGGACCGTGGAGCAACGGAAGGAAGTCATTCGGTCAGATGAGACAGTCTGCACACTGATTCCAACTTCTGGCTGAGTTTACGTCCCACGAGTGAAACATGGTGTGGGTTCGGTGACGATCTGGGCAGCCATATCGCGATACTCAATGGACCCTACGGTTACTTTTCAAGGTCGCATTACTGCCAAAGATTACGTGATCATTTTGGCTGATGAGATCCATCGCATGGTACAATGTTTGTTTCTCAGTGGTGGTGATGTATTCCACGAAGAGAGGGCCCCTATTCACACAGCTCGCATCGTCCAAGAGCGGTTTTGTGAGCACGAGAGTGAATCGAGGACCCTTTCAACAAAACTCACGCCATTTTATTTTCTTCAAAATGTATTTTTGAACGGATTCTGGCACTTTAATAAGAGCCTCACACAACGGCTCACAGAAAATACGACAAAAGCGAACGTTGTAAAAGGCGCCTGAATACAGCAAATGTTCACAAAACTCGACTTCTCCATTTCTAAGATTCCACGAAATTCAACTAATCCTTCTTTTATATTTTATGCTTGAAACTTTAAACATAAAACTCAAAAGTTAAATTTAATTGTCTTTACACTCATCACATTAGTTTATTGTTGGACAATCACACAACGTCCTGCAAGATAAACCTAATGAGTGCTAAGCGACTGATAGACAACAATGAATAATGTCTCGCGTAATTATCTTTCGTGTTCAGCTACTGTTTCACCATAGGATTATAAGCTGCTGTAGAACGTTCTTTCTGCATCATCATTATTAAGATGTTCAAGTCGGAGGTGAAAAGTGGAACAAAAATCAAGGGTCGTCAACGTCAAAAGTGTAAAAGTGGACGATTGTACTCTCAAGTGAAAATCTGAGAACAGACAACAACCATATGGAAACAAAAAGGAAACAACGTGCAATGTAGGATGTTTGGGTTTCAAATATATTATTCGTTTCAAAAATAGCCTATATGCTAATAAGACAAAAGTTTAACAGGATAACTTCTTACTACGATTCATAAGACTAAACTTGCCTAAAACACGCAGAGAGAAGGAAGATGATAAAAGTAAACAAAAATATGCGTCAGTCTCATACTGTACAAGAGAATAAGAAAGCCGAGAGATTCCTGTAAGTACCTGAATACTGAGAAAAGTGACTGATAAGTCTGATTTTATTTATAACCTGAACAGAAAGTTTGTAGCATGAAAATAACTGAACAGGTTACCCACGGAAGCGCTTAAGAAATGTAAAGGCATGCATTTTCAAACATAGAGGTATGTAAACAAGCAGAATACGGCACTGCGGTCGGCAACGCCTACATAAGACAAAAAGTGTATGATGCAGTTGATAGATCGGTTACTGCTGCTACAATGGCAGGTTATCAAGATTTAAGTGAGTTTGAATGTCATATTATAGTCGGCACACGAGCGATGGGACACAGCATCTCCGAGGTAGCGATGAATTCATATTTTCCCATACGATCGTTCACGAGTGTACCGTGAATATCAGGAACCCGGTAAAAAATCAAATCTCCGACATCGCTACGGCCGGAAAAAAATCCTGCAAGAACGAGACCAACGACGACTGAAGAGAATCGTTCAACGTGGCAGAAGTGCAACCCTTCCGCAATTGCAGAAGATTTCAATGCTGGGCCATCAAGTGTCAGTGTGCGAACCATTCAACGAAACAACATCGATACGGTCTTTCGAACAGGAAGGCCCACTCGTGTATCCTTGATGACTGCACGACACAAAGCTTTACGCTTCGCCGGGGTCCGTCAACACCGACAATGGAATATTCATGACTGGAAACATGTTGCCTGGTCGGATGAGCCTTGTTTCAAATTGTATGGAGCGGATGGACGTGTACGGGTATGGAGACAACCTCATGAATCCATAGTCCCTGCATGTCAGCAGGGGACTGTTCAAGCTGGTGGAGGCTCTGTAATGGTGTGGGACACCTGATACGGCTAGATATGACTCTAAAAGGTGATACGTACGAAAGCATCCTGTCTGATCACCTGCATCCATGCATGTCCACTGGGCAATTCCAGCAGGACAATGCGACACCCCAGACATCCAAAATTGCTACAGAGTGGCTCCAGGAACACTCTTCTGAGCTTAAACGTTTCCGCTGGTCACCCAGCTTCCCAGACATGAACATTATTGAGCATACCTGGGATACCTTGCAACGTGCTGTTCAGAAGAGATCTCCACACCCTCGTACTCCTACGGATTTATGGATAGCCCTGGAGGATTCATGGTGTCAATTCCCGCCAGCACTACTTCAGACATTAGTCGAGTCCATGCCACGTCGTGTTGCGGCAATTCTACGTGTTCGCAGTGGTACCACACTGTATTAGGCAGTGTACCAGTTTCTTTGGCTCTTCAGTGTATTTATTTCGTATGTATTTTTCAAAGAGTGCCTGGAGACAGGCTCAGGCTTATTGCCAAAAGATACAAACTGGACGGAGGGTGTACGGTGTACTTTCCTAAGGAGAATAGCGGTGGACGAGCTCGCAAGCTGCAGGAAAGGGATGGCGAGCACACGCAGTTCATTAAGGAAGATATACTTTAGTATAAATGCAGATCTTGTCATTACACAAAAAAGTTTCCTGAGTGTGCTGCCGCTCCATAATGTAAAAGACTATGCTAGAGAAACCAACGTTTCGGCCATGGTTTCAGTGGCCTTCTTCTAGTAGAGCCTATTCAATTTAAACGCTTAAAATGTATACTTATAATACCTATCTTAATAACATAAAGAAGAAACAAGTATGAAAAGTGGATATGTTGATTTTTGTAAAAATTTAGAATTTGTTACTTTTTTCTCAAGAAAAGCTGTTAATGATAAACTTCAATTACTCCTTCATCAATCGCTACCTACATGGGTGCCCAGCAATATTTTTTTTGAAATTTTTTGAACCAACGACACTGAGTACAACTAAAACATACGTCTCCTGCAAAATTTTGTAAATGGCGTTTGTTGAGTTTTGTTAAAACGGTCTTCAATTGTCACATCCCCCTGACTAACGCAGTCACCAAATCATAATATTACTGATCCTTTGTGGTGTAGTCTGGAGAGGAAGGCTGGTTGGTTGATTCGGCGGAGGGGACCAAACAGCGAGGTCATCAGTCCCATCGGATTAGGGAAGGAAGTCGGTCATGTCCTTTCAACAGAACCATTCCGGTTCAAATGGCTCTGAGCACTATGGGACTCAACTGCTGAGGTCATTAGTCCCCTAGAACTTAGAACTAGTTAAACCTAACTAACCTAAGGACATCACAAACATCCATGCCCGAGGCAGGATTCGAACCTGCGACCGTAGCGGCCTTGCGGTTCCAGACTGCAGCGCCTTTAGCCGCACGGCCACTTCGGCCGGCGAACCATTCCGGTATTTGCCTGAAGTTATTTAGGGAAATCACGGAAAACCTAAATCAGGATGGCCGGATGCAGGTTTGAACGTCGTCCTCCCGAATGCGAGTCCAGTGTGCTAATCACTGCGCCACCTCGCTCGGTTTGTGAGAAGGGTGTGTGATCACTATGCACCTCAATCATCTTTACTTAAAATCGTCTCTATTTTGCAGGAAGAACGGTATAAGATTTGCTCGAAAACTATACATGACCTGTATTTACCCATTCCGAGACGAACAGAAGCAGTTATGAACGCCAACGGTTTTCCTACGCCGTGTTAGGCATGGTAATTTTTTCTCACCTTCTGTATTCTCGTTTGGTTTTATTATCTTGAAAGTAAATTTATATCCATTTAGATATACTTGCTGCGCCCATTCGTGTAACGTAGCCGTAAAACGTATTCCTCCCTTTTCCCAATCTTTCACTTATCTTGTGACGTGCTTGCATGGTTCGTGGTTACGCGCCTCTTGTACTCGGTGTTCTCTTGGATGGGACTGAGGATTTTTCTCAGAACCTTTCATCTTTGGCCTCAAGTTTCTCCACTAGGCCTTTCTTCTTCACTGTGTCTCTGCCACATACAGAGGATACGGTCGAATAACAGTGCAGTAGTGTCTAATTTTTTAGTTTAAGGGTTATCTTAACATAATCTCTCTTTATACAGTACATTGTGTGACCTATTTGGTAGTGAAGACCGATAAATGTCCTCTCTATATTATTACGCCACGTAATTTTATCTGATCACGTGGGCTTTGCCTGAAACCAACGAAAATGAACCGACGTCGAGCTTCGATGAGCGATAAGCTTTTAATCAGAGATGTATTGCGCGTCCCTGGGTTCAGATATTGAGAGGCTTCTCGGAGTCGGTCAAGCTGGTCGAACTGCGGAAGCCACGGCAAAAACGTGCGTTACTGTCGTAAGCGGCAGTTCCGATCCACAGGCAGACCCGCCCCGAGAAGGGAAGTGAGGGGGTGGGCGGTCAGGTCAGCAGAAGCGTGTCAGAGCGACTCCTGTAGTCCCCAGGGAGACCAGCGGTGAAAAATGGGGTGAGGTGAAGCGATCCGAGCTGAGATGAGAGGAAAATAGACGAGACACCCCCGCCACAGACAGCTCGTAAAGAGGTCGCTCGGCCCTCTGTCTGGCCACCAGCGGAGATTTGTGACACAGCCACAATTCGTATTTTTCTCCTCTTTAAAGCAACCATCAGCGCTCTTGTTCCTCCGTTGAAACTCGTCGTCGCTTGGAATAGCAGATTCCATGTACTTAAACTTCCGAAACGTTACCGACATTGTACCAGTCTGTCGACTAACAAACAAGACGCTGTATTCATTCCTCAACGAAATATAGCCGTCTGAATTCGGATGAATCTGTTCGGAAAATCCTGTGCTTCGGCAGTCGACCACTTTGGCGTCATCATATGCCACGATGAAATGACTGACGATGCGGGAGAACTCCCCCCCCCCCCCCCCTCCAATCTGCACAGCACTGTACTCGGTGATACACCTCACATCTCGTATAACCGCAGAGGTGTGATAAAAAACAGTAAAATACTTCAAGCACAGATTGTCTCACATGTGACTTTTGTGCGAAACGTAGCACCTGACACGACGATAGCAATGTGAGGGGAAGTAGCCGAAATGGTAAAGGAAGACGGCATTCTCAAGAGTGTGAGTAAATTTCATGTCGATCCATCTCTCTCTCTCTCTCTCTCTCTCTCTCTCTCTCTCTCTCCCTCTCTCCCTCTCGCTCTCCGTCCCTCCCCCTAGTAGTTAAGAAACTGGCTCGCTTACTGGAGACAGGCGTTCAAATTCCCGTTCGGTCAACCAGATATAAGTTTTCCGCAGTTTCCTCGTGGCTTCCTTAAGGGCACGGCCGATTTCCTTCCGTATCGTTCTCCAATGGGGACTAAAGACTGGTATGGTACCGAAAGGTACAGACAATAAAACTTCGGGTAATGCCTCTGCGATGACTCGGCATCTCTGCCAGTAAATCCTACTGCCACGTCCGCAAAGTCTCCAGGGCAAAGCACCAATTCATTACGAGTGCTGAAGACGAGAGAGGGTGAAAAACGAGTTCCGGGCACCTAAATTGGGACTTTTCGGCTGAGGGACAAAAGTCCGACAGAACGAATCATTTAATCTCTTCTCCCATTGTTTAGCGACTAGTCGTTGTCTTACATCTTCGCTCAGCATTCTACATGTTAAAGTGGCAGCCCCACCACCTGACTACCCATGGAAGATACTAATGTCTTCTTATGGAAGAAAAAGCATAGCCGGAATTTACTCGAAAAATCAGAGAAAAACCACCTCTTATGTATGGTAGCGAAAACTGGATCCTAAGAAAAGGAGAAGAAAAAAAGAATTGAAGCTGCTGAGATGAGATGAGATTCCTGAGGTCACTTGGACTAACATTAACCCTTAACTACAGTCGTCCGGTCCCTGGGACCGCGCTACTTTTCAAACCCCTGTTTTTAGGAACGCTATTGACCTTGAAGAGCTGGGCGGTCCCGTAGCTTCCTTATTCTCAGTCTGCTGCTTGTTGCCATGGCAGTCATTGTTGCAATTGCTGTGTTTGCTTTTGTTTCGTTGAAACGACGTCCACGGGACCGCACGACTGTGTTAGTGTACGTCAGTGACTGACTGAACATTTTTCCTTTTCGTTGTGGTTCTTTTGTTCTTTGCATCTGTCGGTGACAATAAATTTGGAACTATGTCAGGTAACCCTGGTCCTTCGTTTGTGAGAACAGACGTAAGTTTTTCTTCAAAATTTGGATCAAGAATTATTGATGAAGTGAGGAGTGACATATCCGATTTTGACTTTTCTGATGTGGAGGATGGTGATTTTATACATAACGAACATGATTCGGAATCCAGGCATGTCAGAATTCCAGCTCATAATATATTGAAGATACCAGCACTCCGACACGAACTCAGAGGACAATCACAGATCGGCCCACTGACTGCTTGGAGCTATATTTTCAGCGATGACATGCTGAACGAAATACTCACATGGACAAATGAGAAACTTGAAAAAGTTCGTGGAAAATACACGAATACGGAGAGAACAGAAGTCAAACCTTGAACAATGTCTGAAATGAAGAGTTTCATCGGCCTTCTTATATACACCGCAGTATTCAAATCGAATAACGAAGACATACGTTCTCTCTTTTGTACTGATGGGACTGGCCGTGATATTTTCCGTACCACTATGTCATCAGCAAGATTTGCTGTAATTCTCAACTGCCTGAGATTTGACAACCTTGATGACGAGGAGTTACGTAAGGTTTCTGATCCAGCAGCTGCTATAACAAACATTCTACATAAATTCAACGAAAAGTCGCAGCGATCCTATATTCTTGAGGGTAATGCTACAGTTGATGAAATGCTAATCGGTTTCAGAGGACGCTGTAAATTCAAAATGTATATTCCATCTAAACTGGCGAAGTACGGCCTGAAGCTTCAATGCCTCGCCGACTCCAGAACTAACTACATCTTCAACACCTATCTCTACTGTGGAAAAGTTACTGATGGAGCAGGACTTTCCCCAGACGAGAAGAAATACGCCGTTCCCACTCAGGCTGTCCTCAGATTGTGCAAGCCAATAGCACATACTAACAGAAACATTACTGCTGATAACTGGTACGTGTCAATCGAACTTGCAGGCGTGCTACGGAAAAATGGTTTGACCACAGTGGGAACAATGCGCAAAAACCGAAAGGAAATTCCGGCATCTTTCTTGCCTTCCCGTAGACGTGAAGTTGGAACAACGCGATATGGATTATCAAAACACATCACGCTCATTTCGCATGTGCCTAAGAAAGGAAGAGCAGTAATTCTTATATCAACAATGCATCACTCCATAGAAGATGACGTGGAAAGTAAAAGAAAACCTGTAATAATAGCCCACTATAATAACACAAAAGGTGGTGTTGATACTGTAGACGAAAAGTGTGCCAAATATTGATCAAGTCGCCGCACACAACGCTGGACCATGGCCGTGTTTTTCCGTATTCTTGACATGAATATTGTCAATGCATATATTGTTCATCAGTCATTCAAGGACAGAACTGTGCTTACCAGGATGAACTTCATGAAAGCCCTAGCGAAAGAACTGATCGAACCTTCACTGCGCGAAAGGATAATGAATAAACGCCTCCCACGGGAATTGAGATTTTCTATCGGTCGAGTTCTAGGAACTGAGGTACATCTCCATGAAGAGCTGGGAAAGGAGGACAAACTACCTAGGGATGGAAGGAAGACATGTCGCATTTATCCACCAAAAAAGAAGAGAAAGACAAGTTATTTGTGTCGCAAGTGCAAGGTCCCAATTTGTTTGGAATGCTCTTGTAAGGTGTGTCCGCAGTGCGTGTAGGGTGGTGCGAAATGTGGCCACTTTCAGTGATACGGATTTTTTCTGTTTAATTCGCTGTCAAGAATACTAGTTAAATTTAACACTGATGGTACTTGATCAACATTAACCTGCAACAACCAAGTTTCAAGTAACGAACTACACTTAGATATTTCGATATTTGTCCATCACTGTAAATTTCAGTGAGAATTTCGAGTGCAATATGAATAGGTCTTTTTCACAACACCGAGACAATATTTTGTGCATATGTTACCATTTATGTATAATTGAAGAATAAATATATAGTACTGAATTCAAAAAGTAGCGCTAGATTGGTGATTTTTACGTATTTTTCCCGCCTTATGAACGCGGTCCACGGGACGCACGACTGTAGTTGCGTGAGATGTTGGTTGGTTGGTTGTTTGTTTCGGGGAAGGAGACCAGACAGCGAGGTGATCGGTCTCATCGGATTAGGGAAGGACGGGGAAGGAAGTCGGCCGTGCCCTTTGAAAGGAACCATCCCGGCATTTGCCTGGAGTGATTTAGGAAAATCACGGAAAACCTAAATCTGGATGGCCGGACGCGGGATTGAACCGTCGTCCTCCCGAATGCGAGTCCAGCCTCGCTCGGTACGTGAGAAGTACTCACGACTGTGATTAAGGGTTAAGAGACAGAGTGCGATTGTGAAGACATGAGACACCAAATAGACGTGAAAACAACAATGCCAGAAAGGATTACACGCCACAAAAAAGGAAAAAACCGGTTTGACCACATCAATATGATGCCACCTGAGCGCCTACCTTGGGGGGTGTTACATTTCAACCAAACTAGGAAACTAGACATAGGACGACCAATGAAGAAATAGAAACAACAGCTTTCTTAAACGCCTTTGGTTTCTGAACGGGACAGCATACACTTCTTGAAATGAAGGAAAAATAAGAACCACCACCTTCTTTAATCCGAGCTTCTGCTCCGCCCCTAATGACTTCGTCGTCGACGGGCCGTTAAACACTGACATAACTTCTTCTTCTTTTCTCCTCTCTCTCTCTCTCTCTCTCTCTCTCTCTGATACACACAGTCTGGCGCAGTACAGCTTCACAAGAAAGTCGCGCAAAGCGGTTATCGCTGCAGGGAACGCGTCAGGAGCAGATCGGGGCGAAAACCGAATGCGCGCTAGCGACGAACGGATGCACCCCCGGATGTAACGCTTCGACGAGCGCGCTACCCGCTGTTTCGACTTAAACAGGAAGTGCACGGTGCACTTCCGGCAGGCTGTGGCAATGGAACGAGCTGACTGACTGATAGAGCACACAGCCGTCCGATTTTGCACAATTTTGGGGCAAATCGCTGATAAATCTCGGTGCTGAGCAAAATCCAAAGCACCAAAGATTTTCGTTGCTTCTACTAGAGCCTTCCTCAATGACGACCGAGAAATGCTGTCTTGTCCAACTGACCATTCATTTGGAAAGAACCTTGAGCTACGACATCCTAAGTCCCACTCGAATCGTAGACACAGTTACCCTTTGCATCTTCATCTCAAAACCCTCTCTTCTTCAAGTCAAAGTAGACGTCTGGAACACAAACACTAAGGAACGTTGTTGTTGTTGTTGTTTTTATATATACATAAAAATCGCGAGCTTTTGTCACTGTCGCCTTTCTAAGCCAGCAATCAAAACTGTTAAGCACTACAGTGGTAGCTGTCGTGCAAAAAAAAAAAAAAAAAAAAAAAAAAAAAGATTAGAATCTCGCGCCCCAACTCGCATTCGACGAGGAGGTTCTTATAGGCGGATCAGAGGCTCTGTATGAACAATAGTGCCTAAGGATATCGGTTGAGTACTTCTCAAAGGAACCGAACCAGCATTCGCCTTACGGAATCCATTACCTATCGTGCAAGGAAAACAGTGTATTGAGAACAAAGCTGTGCATGCAGTTTGCGCTTAATAAGCCTTTTCGCCGTTCACTGAGTTTGGCCATCTCACCTACTATTTTCTTACAATATACGGCTGTCTGTGCATCACATATCTCAAGAAAATGCCACACAAAATCGTCAGTGGAATCAAAAATTGTTCCCAGAGCAATTCGCGAGCAAGAAAATTTGCTTTTAAATTATGAATAGGAAAGAAACGAAAATATTATTCATACAGAAACTACTTTATCAAGCATCTATTACGCTGCATACTCGCGTAAGTGGAAAAGATGTCGCGTATACTAATAATCAACTCAACGACTATGAACGATAAAAGTAAACTTATGATTCACAACTTTCGTCGGTGTATAAGCGTTAAATCTCAATGTAAAGTTCAAATTCTTGTCCATAACAAGAAGAACCCTCTTCGGTCACCAGGATTGCTGTGGCGCGCCAGTTCGGCGTCGTTTGAGGCGGAAGTAGCAGCTTCGAATACTGGTGGCGGGAGAAAAGTCTGTGTCACACGTCGGTGCTACAACTGGCGGCGAGTGGTAGCCAACTTCATGTAGCCGCTACTGGCTGGTCACACAAATCTGATAGTGTGTACCAGTAAGTAGTACCTCGTGGAGTGTCGTTCAAATCTCATTCTTCGTTTATAACGTCGAAAAAAACCAATTCGCATAGTTCTGAAACAATTGATTTGCCCGGCTTGTGCTGAATAGGCTTCGTTGAACCAAATTAACATGAGAGTTCCCTTGCTGATTTTCAAGCATTTCTTCACTTACTTTAATTCATTTTGTCCTTGACGTTCTTAATTTTTTTTTCTCGGATGCTCCACAGATGGAATGTTCAATCCAATTTCATTCACTTCTGGAAGTTATCTTCTACAGCTACACTAAAAAAAAAAGGGCGACTCAGCACGAAGGAACTATCCGAGTAGATGTGGCGTGCATGAACAGACAACCTATCAGAATTTCATAAAAATTGGAAAATTCATTCAACAAAGAGGGCTTTACAAATTGAGGAAGTCAATAACGCGTTGGTCCATCCTGGCCGTTATGCAAGCAGTTATTCGGCTTGGCACTGATTGATAGAGTTGTTGGATGTCCTGAGGCATACCGTGCCAAATTATGTCCAATAGGCGCGTTAGATCGTCAAAATCCCGAGCTGGTTGGAGGGCCCTGCCCATAATGCTTCAAACGTTCTCAGTTGGGGAGAGACCCGGCGACCTTGCTGGCCAAGGTAAGGCTTGGCAAGTACGAAGACAAGCAGCAGAAACTCTCACTGTGAGCGGGCGGCCATTATCTTGCTGGAATGTAAGCCAAGGATGGGTTGACATGAAGGGCAACAAAGCGGGGCGTAGAATATCACTGACGTACAGCTGTGCTGTACGGGTGCCGCGGATGTCAACTAAAGACGACCTGCTATGAAAAGAAATGACGCCCTAGACCATCACTTCGTAGGTCATCAGAGTTCAACTCGAAGCGGGACTCATCGCTGAAGACAGTTCTACTCCAGTCAATTACTTCCAGGCCGAAGACGTCTCTGGAGACGTCCCGGACACCGATGGGATACCAACCTGACTGTCCCCCGCCATACGGCCAGACGACCCGGAGTGACGGTTTGGGGTCCATTTCTTTTCACCCCTTAAGTTGTCAACCGCGCCACCCATAGACACAGCGGTACAACGACGATATTCTAGCCATGTTTTGTTTCCCTTCACGTCAAGCCACCTTGGGCATACACTGCAGTAAAATAACCCTAACTTGGCCAGAAACACCGCTGGATCCCTCCCAAAATGATAACATTATGGGCATAGCCCTGCAATCAGCTCGGGATTTTGACGGTCTAACGCGTCAAATCGACGGAACTTGGCAGGACATCCCTCAGGATGACATCCAACAACTCTATAAATCAATGCCGAGCCGACTAACTGCTTGCATAAGGACCAGAGATGGATCTACGCGATACTAACTAGCTCAATTTGTTAAGCACTTTCTCTTCGATTAATCATCCAATTTTTCTAAAAGCATAATTATTTGTTTGTAGGTACATGTACATCACATCTACCAATTTCTGTACCATTCGGATAATTTCTTCGTAGTGCGTCCTTTTTGTCTTAAGAGTGTATTTTGTCGCACGTTCTTCTTCACGTAATTATTGCTATTTGTGACCCACAGCCCTTCGTATTTCCGATAAACATCAAAAAATTTCAATACGACGTTCCCTGACGACTTGCACACAATTACTTCCCAGTTCTGGATCATGATGGCTAAGAAACATACAAAATAAACCAATGAACAAACAAAATAAGTTGAACGATACGTCTGATAAATAATAAGCACGGTACAAGATTTTGTATACTGACTACTGCGCACTCAGTGCGCTTGGCAATAGCTCTATTTCTCTACGGGGAACGTCTGTTTCAAGAAAACTGTCATCAAAAAGTTAATAATACTATACTGAGCTCCCTCCTCTCTGAATAGAAAAGGTAAAGATGTCACCAACCCGATGGCTGGTTTGTACACCACACTGCTTTACTACGCATGATCCCGTTGGAAACGGTGTGTGACCTCTTAACTAACATATACAGCCAATTATAGGAAGACCTACATTTGAACCATGATGTAATGCAATTTGTTTTTCACATTGACAAATCATTTTATGTATACAGACTGCGGCAACGAGTGAAAACCTGTAGCAAGGCCAGGAATCAAACTCAGGTCTCCTGTTTACTAAGCAGAGGGAATTTAAAGTAGACTGGTGCGGCAGTGAGAATGTGGATCCAGGAGAGAGGTGTGCCAGCGTAATCCATGCAGTTATTGAGAACCGCTCTGCCAAAGTGGCTTAGTGGTTAATGCACCTGCTTAGTAAGCAGCAGACCCAGGTTCGATTCCCGGCCTTTTTACTTAAGTCTATATATATATATATATATATATATATATATATATATATATATATATATATATATATATATATATATATATAAATCATATCTGTATGAGACCAGTAGAGTTTCTGAAAGTATTTGATTTCATCAACAAATCACTGTCAAAGGTGAAAGAAGCAGAGGCAGAAAAAATATCTAGGAGCGACTAAGGATTCAAACGTGGACCTTATGGTTTGTAGTTTAACATTTACTCATTGTTGTATGAGGTATTCTCATTTGTCATGCAACTGCATTTTGATAACTCTTTAGTCATTACTACATTACGATCATAAAAAAGCTTTTTACATTACACATAAAAAATTAAGAGAACTGCAGCATTCACAGAATGAGAACTTCCATAAAATATTTAATAATTAGATATGGAAGGAAAGTTTTTCAACCTCTTCGCAAAGGGACGTATCTCCATCGTCACTCTTAACTAGTGGCATTTGCCTAGCAAATTCTGACTGTAGAAAGCCTCAAACCCCTTTTTTCAGTCGCGTCTCTTTATTAATACTTCAGCTTTTCACGTGATATCATACGAATAGAACTTGCTGCTTTATTTTCAGCACCATGTACACTGAGGCAATAAATCTCATACGATACGCCGTGTCGGACCTCCTTTCGTCCGGCGTAGTTCAGCAACTCGACGTGGCATGGACTCAACGAGTCGTTGCAAGTCCCCTGCAGAAATATTGAGCCATGGTGCTTTTATAACCGCCCACAGTTGCGAAAGTGTTGCCGGTGCAGGACTTTGTGCATGAAGTGACCTGTCGATTATGCCCAATAAATATTCGATTGGATTAATGTCGAGTGATCTGAGTGGTCAAATCAAACGCTCGAATTGTCCATAATATTCATCAAACCAACTGCGAACGACCGTGGCCGGTGACATGCCGCATAGTCATCCATAAAAATTGCACCGTAGTTTGGGAACATGAAGTTCACAAATGGCTGCAAATGTTCTCCAAGTAGCCAAACACAACCATTTCGCGACAATGATCGGTACAGTTGGACCAGAGCACCCAGACCATTCCATGTAAACACAGCCCAAGCCATTATGGAACCACCAATAACTTGCACAGTGCATTGCTGACAACTTGGGTCCATGGCATTGTGGAGTTTTCGCCACACTCGAATCCTACCATCAAGTCTTGCCAACTGAAATCGGGACTCATGTGACCAGGCCACGGTTTCCCAGTCGTCCAGGGTCCAACCGATATGGTCACGAGATCAGGAGAGGCGCTGCAGACAATGTCGTCATCTGCTGCCACAGTCCATTAACGCCAAATTTCGCGGCGCTGTCCTAACGGGTACGTTCGTCGTACGTCCCACATTGATTTCTGAAGTTATTTCAAGCACGGCTGCTTGTCTGTTAGCACTGACAACTCTACGCAAACGCCGTTGTTCTCTGTCGTTAAAGTGACGGTGGCCGGCCACTGTGTTGCCCGTGGTGGGTGATGTCTGAAATTTGGTATTCTCGTCACACTCTTCAGACTGTGGGTCTGGGAATATTGAATTCCCTGTCGATTTCCGAAACTGAATGTCCCAAGTGTCTAGTTCCAACTAACATTTCGCGTTAAAAGTCTGCTAATTTCCATCCTGAAGCCATGTCGAACGCTTTTTCACATGAATCGCCTGTGTACCAACGACAGCTCCGCCAATACACTGGCCTTTTGTACCTTGTGTATGCGATGCATATCTGTATACGTGCATATCGCTGTCCCATGACTTTTTTCAACTCAGTGTATTACGAAGAGACGTCAAAAAATACGTTACATATTGTTACGGTAGACCATGTAACTACACGTCAAAGTGCCAGATATATGACACTATTGTGCAGGTCATCTGGCTTGTCTATGAGCGATATCGGGAAATTTTATGATTTTAATTTTATTCTAGTTAAATCTTCATTCTCAGTAATCAGTTATCGACTTCTGTGGACTACGTGTCAAGTAGAAGCAACGCCTCAGCAGAACCTGTTTGTTCTTGAAGAATGCGATGACCGAGTAGTCCCTCGCGCTGCGTTTCAGTTACCAACGCGGACTGTTTGGGTGGATCCACCTCGTGTTGTTGCGGGACGCGGTCAGAGCCCAACCGGTTCTGTTGCTCACCTAAGCGTGACGTCCACCCTCTCCTCTCCCTCGTAACTGTTCTCGGACTTCGCTCCGGTGCCAAACGACGTCTTCCATGACCACTCTGACATGCACCTTGTCTATTTTTCCACCGCAAGGACGCGCCCGATTGTATACCCTACCCAAATTTCAGAACATAGTCAGACATGTCCTTTTATACGCCTTTAATTCAGAAATACATTCCTTTGGATGCCCACCATCCCGACCGTCCTTAAGTTTACTTACGACTGCAGCGCATTATTTTTCGACTTAGTCATCAGATCTTTGTAAAAAAAACGGTCGGTCAGTCATTCACTTCTTCGACGACGGAAGTCCGCTCTTTGGTCACAGAGTCATTCGACAACCGCTGTGCGAACGTCCTCATCGTTGGGACATGTCTTTCCCGCCAAATGGTTTTTCTTTACAGTTTGCTAAAAATATGGAAATCGCCAGGTGAAAGAACTGGAATTCTCGATCGGCATCACCGACGTCACTGCGGCCGTGGTCAAAATGTTGACACCACTTCACTACGGCTGGAAGCGACACTGCATTTGGTCCGTGTATCGCCAGAGTTGTACGGTGAATCCGCGTGCAGTTCACACGTTTTGTCCACAACAATCGTACTGTCCCACCTACTTCAGCTCTGCAGTGCGTTTCCAGTTGCCGTGCCATTTCAATCGCACATTGTAACGCCCCTGTTACCCGTATAGAGGCGTTAACTAAGTTTGTTATAAACTCTGAACATGTACTCCGTCCTGGCAATGAGTCACTCATGTTGCAAATGTTCCTAGCCTGGGACGACATGCGTAACTTACTTTCTAAACTCCCTTTGTATTTCTGTTTCCTTTTTCTGTTTTTCAAAAAATGGCTCTGAGCACTATTGGACTTAACATCTGTGGTCATCAGTCCCCTAGAACTCAGAACTATTTAAACCTAAGTAACCTAAGGACATCACACACATCCATGCCCGAGGCAGGATTCGAACCTGCGACCGTAGCAGTGGCGCGGTTCCGGACTGAAGCGCCTAGAACCGCACGGCCACACCGGGCGGCTTCTGTTTTTCATCACATTCCTAATTAAGATATGTGCTTCCAGCATTATAACAAAAATAAGCTGAAATACAATAAAACTGAAACAGAATATAAACCTGTCAGTTTATCAGCTCACTATTTTTCAGTACTGCCCATTTTATGGCAGGGAAATTTAGCATTTTTTAACACTACATATTCTCTTACTGCTGCCAAATTCTACTTGCAGGTATATTTTGAGATCGTAGAGTGATTTGCATTTCTCGTACATTGTATGTTGTAGATAATTACCTAGGAGAAAGTTGTTGCGTATTCTTTTAGCCTCGGGATACGGCCACATGGCCGGTGTGCTGAGCTACTAAACAGCCTGTGGTGTTAATTACTCCAATGCTACCTTCTGTCCAGTTTCACACAAAAGTGGAAGTCAGTATAAAGGCAGGCTTCCTACAAAAATAATATACAATGTAGGAAGCCTACATGTATCGAATTTATTTCGAAAGTAGTAGATCCATATAAGACAATCATGATGGAATTACAGTTTCTTTTGTAACACGAGTAACAAAATAAAGCGTTTGCATTTCGTGGACGGAACTTTCTACAAAGGAACTCACTGTCCTGTTGTGTTATAGCACGGTTAGTACTTCGTCCAACCTCCCTTCTTCCTAATTACCTCAAAAATTGTCTTCGTCATTGCTTCTGTAGTGCTTGCAGTGAAATTGTTAGCCACTCTTCTCATATTGCTCTTTTGGGCTCACATACGGCTTCACATTGGTTTTCATTGCGATAAACACGTCTTGCAATTATTCCTCAAAAGTTTTTTCCGTGGACTTCAAATCCAGGCTACGCGCAGCCCAGGACAAGACATCGATATCTTTACCTTCAAATCAGTTTTTTGTTGTAGCATAATCATGCAGCGATGCATTACCTTGTTGAAACATTAGACTTTCGTCCATGAGGTCCTCAAACATCTTATACCATTCTGTCTCTAGCAACTCGGTGGACATATTGGAGTTCATTCTAGTGTTTACTCAAGCAACGCGTGTTTTACTAGCGCAGAAGGCTGTGCAAATCACAATACTTTCACCACCAAAATTTCTGCTCATTCTTACCTTCTACTCTGTTCGAAGAGACCGAGCGTGGTGGCGCAGTGGTTAGCACACTGGACTCGCATTCGGGAGGAAGACGGTTCAATCCCGTCTCCGGCCATCCTGATTTAGGTTTTCCGTGATTTCCCTAAATCGCTTCAGGCAAATGCCGGGATGGTTCCTTTGAAAGGGCACGGCCGATTTCCTTCCCCATCCTTCCCTCACCCGAGCTTGCGCTCCGTCTCTAATGACCTCGTTGTCGACGGGACGTTAAACACTAATATCCTCTGTTCGAAGATCATGCCAGTCATACTGAAGTTAATCCGGACCATATAAATTACTTGTCGCTGAAGATCACTTTATCCCATTCCCATAACCTTTAGCAAACTCCAATCCAGCCTGTTTGTGTTTGGGTATTATAGCAGGTTTCTGTAGTCTTTTCTTGAATGCAAGATGTTTTCATTTGACGTAATTTGTTGTACACATTAGGCAGTTACTGGCAACTGAAAATCAGCAACGAGGTGACAATAACAAAGGTTTGTGGCCCTTGTTTTACGCAAAAATAATCGTTTAGTAGCCTCGGATAATTTTCTACTTTTCCCAAATTTTCCTTTCTGTCCATCGTGCACCCAATCTAACGAAATTATAATCACTGCACTTGAACGGTTCAATTTTTTGGCGATTTGACTATTAGTGTCCCATTTCCTTCTACACAACGATTTTTGCTTTTTCATAACATGATAATTATCCTCCGCATGGTATTGTCACAATCATAGCTTATGTAGACAATGCTCATTGCCACTAGTGGTGCCCGTTTCCTAATTATCAGGAAAGGCAAGTATGCACAGACGAACCGCGCACAGAGCCGACTGCTTTTACACGAAGTTACACCCTCTAGCAGATTAATCGTTGATGTCTTGTTACATACCGTACTACTGACGTCAAATGCGATACCGCTTGACTGCATTTTTCCTCGTATACTGGAGCTCATACTACTTCATACACATTGTGCACAGCTATTCCAACCGACAACGTTAATTTTTCTACAAATATCCATGCCTTGATACTAATTTCCACTACTGTATATTTTGCCACTGTAGTTTAAGTGAATTTATGTTCTACCCTGTCCTCGTTTTGACAGTCTAAGCGGTTGTCGGTGTTACACAAACAAGTGATCCATAGTCCAGACCTTCTCTGGACATCTTTCAATATTTCGCTGTTGCTGGTTCACTTTGTCTACACCGTCCCTTTCTGGGCTGTCCTACACAGGCGATTTTCCGTCCTCAGTCCTCAAATGAAGAGGACTGGCGCTCTTACTGCGTTACGAAAGAACATTCCACATCTTTTAGCGATTCGCTAGTCGAAGCCAACTAATAGCAACACTATCTACAACAAAAACAGCGGCTGCGGTCGTCCGAAAATGGATTACGCATGGTAATTAAGAGAAAGCATTTCCGTGGTGCGATGTAAATCACCACACCAAGCCAATTTGCGAGGAAAGTAATGCAATTTCCCATCAGTCGGAAAAGAGCTCGCCTACGAACGCGTCTGCCACAGAACAGTTTCGAGGGCTGCTAAAGGGAGCGGCCCGATACGCCACGTCTCACGGTGATTGATGCTGCAATATCTGTCAAGATTGGACAACAAGCAAAGTTGTTTTCGCGGTATAAAAATAAGATAACTGAGCCGGAAGTAATTACTTCAGCAGCCCAGACGCCACAGCTGTAGTACAAACACAAATCTAGCGACGAATGTGTCCAATAAGAAGTTCTCAAAACTACGGACTCCCATCTCCTAGTTTAGAATGATCTTTTTAAGGGCGACAAAATTATTTCGATGCAGTAGTTGTACCGCAAAGTTCAGTATTATCTGTAAATTTAGTCAGATTTCAACAGTGCGCTGGTTCCTGGAGAACACCTGGCACGTCGAGACCGTCACAGCCGAGCCTGCGGTAGTGTTTAGAGGGGGAAGAAATCAACATAACACCGTCTAGCGTAAAAAAAATAGGATCTCTGGCAGCCTCTGCCGCTTTGTTAATCGTCTTCTTTGCCGTGGTATCCTTTTCTTCTTCCAAAAACTTTATGCTTGTGGCTGTGTAGGTCAGTTGATCAGTGCAATCACGGATTATTTATTCGCTGAGTCAGTATTTAGCTGCATTTTCACTGAGAAAATTTATTATTTTTGTAAATCAGTTCGACATCATAGTGATGCATGATGAACATGATCTAAGGAAAACGAAAATAACGGCTAAATATCGTTATTATGACTAATGTCTAATGGAGAAAGACGAAGATAACTTCAGTGATTTTTGTTTTATGGGCATTAGGCTCGGGCCCAGGACATATTCCTTGTGACTAACGTTTCGTCTTCTAATGCTGAAGACATCATCAGAGGCTAAAAAAAGTCAGACAGCAATATAAAATTAAACAAGTTCACCACGCCGAACCGTCCATACATATTCACACAACAGTCGGCTCGTGACGTCATCAGACCGCTGCCTAAGGTCGCACGTTCCCGCCAACGTGTGTTACGAAGCCTCTAGTGGGAAAGAGTTGGAGGTGTTTGCTTTACTTAGCACTAAAGCCCACAACTTGCTTGATTTCAATCCTCCTTTTCTGTTAAAAGTTGTTTTTGTGCTTTTGAATTTTTATGGCCTCTGTGTTCACCTAGCATAGTAATGACTAAGCCTTGATAAAACCACATTATTAAGAAACGAAACTGATGCCGAAGCTTCCTAGCTGATTAAAACTGTGCGCTGAACAGAGCCTCGAACTCTGGACATTTTGCTTTCGCGGGCGCTCTGCCGCCCGAGCAACGCAAACAACATTCATGACCCGTCCTCTCAGCCTTACTTCCGCCAGTACCTCGCCTCCTGCTTTCCAAACTTCACCAAAGTTCTACTGCAAAACTAGAGGGACTATCACTCTTGGAAGAAAAGATATTTCTTGTGTGAATTGAAGGTGGAAGGGGTAGAACGGAAAGGAAAAACGAAAGGAAAGGAAACGAAACGAAAGGAACGGAAAGAAAAGGAATTATTGATGTCAGCTCCATCGTTGACTTCAGGCGGAATCTGCAGGGACGATTGAAAATGCATGCCTGATCGGGACTCGAACCTGGCACCTCCTGCTGACTAGGCAGTCGCGTTAACCACTGCGCAACCCGGACACAGAGTTTATCGCAACTGCGCGGACTATCTGGGCACACCTCCCAGCCGACGTACACTTTCAGTGAGCGTCACTTATCCGCTAGCTACTTTGAGGTTCTCGTAGGAGGTCGAACTTAAGTGTGTACCCGCACTGAAGGTGGATGGCATGGCTCATCGAGGCGAATCAATTATATGAATGCGTGTCGTCTGTTCTTTCGGGCATGTCCGGTCGCCGCTGATTCCGCATAAAGTCCCGATGCACCTGACATCAGTTGCTGCCTTTACTTTCCCTCCCCTTCACTTTCAATTCACATAATATGTATCACAGCTGCAGATTCCGAAAGAACAGTTACCCCGCATTCATACAGGAAAGGATACTGCAGAGACATGGCTTAGCGACAGCCTGGGGGATGTTTCCAGAATGAATTTTTCACTCTCCAGTGGAATATACGCTGAAATCAAACATCCTGGCAGATTGAAACTGTGTGCCGGATCAAGACTCGAACTCGGGACCTTTGCCTTCCTGCTTAGCCAACTGAGCTGTCCAGGTACCAGCATCTGCCAGAAAGTTTCATGTCGTAGCACACTCTGTTGCTGAGTGAAAAATGCATTCTGGAAACGGATATTGCTCATTTATCCGTGTTTGCCATACGAGAACTGCTACTGTGTTCTTTAAGTGTTAGCGCTTCCTATGAACATGTGACCACACGTACAAAGCATTTTTATGTACGCCTGCTGTGGCAAGCGGCGGGTGCAGGTCCTTTCCAGTGCTGAAATATCCGCGCACATTTATCGCTGTTGAAACACAGATGAAGAACGGTGTGAGTACGTGAGATCTATTGAGTGTGTCTAACGTTACTAGTAGTTGACAGGTGGAGACCAAAAAACAGCGTGCACACAAGACGTGAAAGTGCCGCTCAGCGGCATGTTGCGGACTTCGAGAAGGTGGATGGCATGGCATCGAATCCGTTGGTATGAAGAGCGGGAACGACTTAACGACAGATGACACAAACAGCTGCCTGTAGTACAATCCCCGAAGAAGAGTGGTGACGTGATGGACTGAGGATAATGCTGTGATAAGAACGGCGGGACGAGAAGATCCGAGGACTGTTTGACTCACTCTGACGAATACACGGGCAGCAGCTAAAATGCGGTCAGAGGTTCCAGACAGTGTGTCACCACTAAACGATGCGAACGGATTACCAGAAGCTGCGCCGAGGTATCGAGCTGCTATGCGCCGTTTTCCTCTGACACTACACCACAGACTACAGGGACTTGCACGGTACAGAGTTTGAGTCATCTGCGTCGTTGAGTGGCAGTCTGTGGTGTTCGTCGATGAATCCTGCTTCGGTCTGTGGTGGTCGGATCGAACCCGACGAATTAGCGATTCTCGAGACCCACACATCCTCAAGTCCCATGACGAGGGAGCTATGGGTATGGCGTCGTTGAGGGGCAGTCTATGGTGTTCGTCGATGAATCCTGCTTCTGGCTGTGGTGGTCGGATCGAACCCGACGAATTATCGATTCTCGAGACCCACACATCCTCATGTCCCGTGACGAGGGAGCTATGGGTATGGCAGCAGGACTGATTTGGTAACTACTGAAGGGAGGCTGAACCCTCACCAGCATGTGGCAGGAAAGCAACACCACAGTGATGCCCTTCATGTCCAGGGTACGAAATGGCATACACTGAGGTGACTCAAGTAAAAGGATATACCTCCTAACATAGTGTCGCACCTCCTTTTGCCAGGCGCAGTGCAGCAGTTCGACGTGGCATGCACCCAACAAGTAGTTGAACTCTCCTGCACAAGTAGTGAGCCATGCTGCCTCTACAGCCGTCCAAAATTGGGAAAGTGCTACCGATACAGGATTTTGTGACGAACTGACCTCTCCATTATGTCACGTAAATTTTTCGATGGGATTCATGTAGGACGATCTGGGCGGTCAAATTGTCCAGAATGTTCTTCAAACAAATCGCAAACAAATGTGGATGACTTGGCGCATTGTTATCTATAAAAACTGCATCGTTGTTTGAAAACATGAAATCCATGAATGGCTGCAAATGGTTACCAAGTAGCCGAACACAGCCATTTCAAGTCAATGATCGGTTCAACTGGACCAGAGGATCCAGTCCATTCCATGCACACACAGCCCACACCATTATGAAGCCATTACCAGCTTTCTAGGTGCCTTTTTGATAACTTGGGTTCCTGGTTTCATGGGGTCTGCGCCTCACTCGAACCCTACCACCAGCTCTTACTAACCGAAATGGGGACTCGTCTGACCAGGTGACGGATTTCCAGTCTTCTACAGTCGAACCCATACGGCCATGAACCCAGGGGAGGCACTGCAAGTGATGCCGTGCTGTTAGCAGAGGAACTCGCATCTGTCGTCTGCTGCTACAGCCCACTAACGAACAATTTTGCCTCACTGTCTTAACGGACACGTTCATCGTACGTCTCACATTGATATCCTCAGTTATTTCACGCAATGTTACTTGTCTGATGGAACTGACTACTACGCGCAAACGCCGCTGATCTCGGTCGTTAAGTGGATGCCGTCGACAACTGCGTTGTCCGTGGTGAGAGGTAATGCCTGAAATTTGCTATTCTCGACACAGTTTTGACACGAGGATCTCAGAATATTCAACTCCCTGCCGATTTCCGAAATGGAATGTCTCACGCATTTAGCTCCGAGTACCATTCCGCGTTCAAAGTCTGTTAATTAATGTCGTGCGGCCATAACAACATCGGAAACCTTTTCACATGAATCATCTTAGTACAAATGACAGCTCTGCAAATGCAGTGCCCTTTTACACATCGTGTACGTAATACTACCGCCATCTGTATACGTGCGTATCGCTATCCCATGACTTTTTGTCACCACACTGTACCTCAGCGGTGTAGCGGAAAACCCCCACACTGCAGCTCACAGCACAGTTGTCTGGAGTAGTGTACGGATCGCTTATCGCTCTGCCTTGTGAACTGATTTGTCAGCCACAGCGAATGTCGGGGCTGCGTTGGGAAGACGTACACATTCCTACCAGTCTCTAGCTACAAATGTCACCAACTGACACAGTGTGTGTTTTAGGAATAGTAAGAAATGTCACGAATTGACACAGTGTGTGTTTTAGGAATAGTAAGAAAGACCTCATGGTAACATTCGGATGCTGTTTGCTTGCATGGCACAGCAAATACAAGAATGATACGTCACACTGATGTTGCTGGTAGGCATTAGTTCGGAATGAAATTGACGTGCAACCTTTTAATACGATTATGTGACGAACGACCTGTTCTTCGTGGCTTAATGCTTTCGATTTCTGCCAATTAGCTGAATGCTATCGACGCGATTTTAGCAGAACCCATCACATAATGAGGAATCGGCGGTTCGAAATTTCTACGGAGCAATTTGCGTAATTTCCATACTAGAACAGTTAGAGCGTTTTTGCAGTTTCCACCCGCCGTTCCTGACGAGTGACTGAGAATATTGCTTGCCATATTTTTGTACAAAAGATGAAGGCCAGACACCCCTACAGTAAGGGTTTATTATTTGCGATCCGCATCTGATTATGGTGCTGAGCCTAATACACTACCAAATTACCGGTAATGAACTCCAGCGTCTCAAGTATGCAGCAATGTTCTCTCACTAATATCAATTACTTTACAATTTCCTCTGTTATTAGCTTCGATCCTCCTTGTAACAAGATTGCACTCTCCAAGGCAAGAGTGCCAAAGCGCCGAATATCCTTGACGTCCACTGCTCAGTTAGCTTACCGAAGGATTCGATATCTCTCAGATGGAGAGACCAATGGAGTGGCACCATAGTGAAATCAAACGGTACAAGAGGAACGGTAAGTAAAGAGTGGAGGAAGTTTTCTTGGTGTGATTCCTATACAGTAAGGTTTCGGGTGTCCATCCTCGATAACGACCCCCCCCCCCCCCCTCAAAATGCTAAAATGAGTTCGCCGTGTCAGGCACTGGAAGTAGAGGGGTGTGTGTGTGTGCACGATGGCTGGACCTCAGCCATGTGCTTGCGATTCTGGGCAGCGAGAAAATGTCACACCAGCGCAAGCGGCTCCTGACTATGGATGGATGGATGGTTGGATTGATTGATTGATTTAAAATTGTTGGCTGCTAAACAGCGACGTCATCAGCGTCCTTTCTCAAGATTATAGTAATCTTGTACGAGCAGTCAATCTTGTTAAAACGAAAGGCCTTGCAACTATAGCCACAGTCATAAAAGTTTCACATTCATTTACAGCATATCAGTTCATACCACTGCCATATATTAATAGTACTAATAAAATATTTCAAGTCATAAACATGGGTGGTTGATTGTGCAACTACTAAAATGAACCAGCCACACAAAAATACTTGAAAGTCTCCGTCCTATTAAACTGAGCAGGAGTCCTGACGTCACACAAAATGTTACCAGTTTCCCTCTTACTATATCGTCATTGCCTAAAATTGAAGATAAGTCCCTTGGTAGACCGAAGGTTTCTCTCCTATCAACACACATAACATAGGACGTTAAAGAGTGATGTATTGTGAGCGTGGGGCCACAACCGCATTCCAGCAGATCTTCATGCCGCAAGGGATACGCATGTGTCATTGGGCAGTGTCCGATACGGAGGCTAGTGAGAACAATTTCGACCCTTCCTCGAGTTCGAAAGGAAGTGCGACATGGTCGAACAGTTTGTTTTAACGACCGCAGTTTCTTGTTAGTCACTGTCTTTGCTACTCAGCCATTATTTTCTTCGTTACCCAAGACGCAACAGCCTGGCAGGCTGCTTTAGCTCCCTCATTACCCTCGATTTCAAATGTGTGCAGGTACCCAGCAGAAGGCCATCCCTTTCTTGTGCCAGCGCAAGTGCAGGAGGTACATAGCGTCCTGGACCACCTAAACCAAGCACGCTAGAATATGCACGGTAGGGACCACGAGGTGTGCGCGCACTAGGAATCTGCACCGCTGACGTCAGAATGAACCCAACCAGCGGTCATTAGCCCGCAATTGCCATAACGTACTGCGTTGCAGTTGCATTTACTAGCGAAAACATGGTTGTTTACAACAGTGTGAATTTTTATTAGTGACTGGCGACAGACTACAGTGTTACTTCATAATTACCAGCGTATTGAGGGATTCTTTAGATTAAGTTTTTAAGTGAAAAGTCATGATTTGCAGCGCGACCACCAATTGTATTAACCGTAGCAGGCAAGTACGTCATGACCTCAAAATACATACAAGATATTCTTGAGAGCTACTTTGCCGAAGTAGGACGACTGGGCAAATTCATCCTTTGCCTAACACCGTCTCCCAAAGAATTAAGGGTTTGATTTTGGACCGTAAAGCGAGTTACATCCTGTCAGGTAGTGCATGCACGAAAGAGAGAGCATTTGACAGTTCAAGTGCGAACAGATTGGCGGAAACTCGAGATACGGCTGTAGAACCGTCATCTTCTGAGAATTACGACGCTTATCGTCTACAGAAAAGCGAATGCGACAAGAAAGTTAAAGAGATTGTTTCAGAGGTGGGAGAAATTTTTGAGAATTGAATCGAATACGAACGGTTACAGGATATGTTTCTTATAGAGTCAAAAGCAAACGCCCTGAATTAGCACACTGTGGTGTATCATATAGGGCAGATGAGTTGTGATTCTTAAACAAAATTTTATCGTCCTTATACTGACTGCGAGATATACTTTTTTTTCCATTGCTCAGCACAGTAATTGTCCTGATTAATTGATAACATGCACTGTACACCTCTGAATGTAAAGGAGATATATTCAGAGAGAATACAACGAGGACTGTGACATTCATTTTTCTGAACCACCTTTACCCCTCCTGTATCGGCAGTATTCAGATGTGTTTAAAGCAGCTCGAGAAAGTACTGAAATACGAAAATGTATTGAAATACAGTTGTTTTCATCAATAAATGGATATTTATTTGAATTTATAACACGTATACGTGGTGAAATATTTTCTGGAAACGAATTCTGACATCAATGAGAAAATAACTGCAAATAAAAGGAGACTATTGCATTCCGACAGTTGTAGGTGTTTGATAAGTAAAATTGTGCACTGTCTTGCCGAAAAACGGCGTCTGGGGTATTGTGTAGAAAGGGTATAGCTACAGGTCACAGGATGTCATTCACGTAGGTCACACTGGTCGCAGTGTCCTCGACATGCTCCAACTGTGATTTGTACGTGTACCCAATAGCCTGGAGTTGAGGCTGTATATCTTGTGCGAATGCAGTCACTTTGATGCCGCTTCCCCTGTCGGCGGCGAACCAAAATGCGACCATAATTTTCAAATAAACGGAACCTGAATTCGCCCGTGCCCAGTGACGCTGTTACGTACACCAATGCAGTAGAGCATGTTTCTGCACATTCGTCACAGGTAGGAGGAGAAGTGGACGTAATATGCGACCTGACTCACCTCGTCGTGTCCTCCGTGAACCATTCGGCACACACCCATTGCACTGTCAAAACACTTTGTCCAACATGAGCAGCAATTTCCATTCTCTCATGCCAATAATGCGCCCTCTTTCAAACGCACTGATCTGACAGTTCGAGCATACGTCTGCGAGGCACCCTGCACGTCTACTCAAGTCACACCGATCCCTTACCTTCGGTTTACAGCGACAACGAGAGCCGCAAGTACATTTTGCCGGTAGGTGGTGTTGCGCCGCGATATCGATGTTGACCTTGACCCCGCGGGCCTACGTGGTTCAAATCCTAATCATTTCTGCAGGACATACTAATGTACATATCCTGTGAATATCAACGTGTTATCTCTGGTAGTGAAATGTGTTCTATTGTTTTGTGAACATGAGTACTTCCTTCTGCTCTTCCCTGTTACCCTCAACCTTTGTTGCCGTAATTTTATCTATCTTCATCCGATACTCCTAAGATGGACCTGAAGTTCTGTAGTTCCACCTTCAGACGTTGTTCGTCGCTGATCCGGTGCGCCCTCTTGGTTGAAGTGTGCAGGATGGATCTCCTCTGCGTGGGGTAGTGATGGGACGATCCGTGCAGGTATCCGTCCACGCTGGTGGATTTTCTATAAAGTCTATAGCCAAAATCACCATCAGGCTTTCGGTTAACTTCCACGTCGAGGAATTGTCAATGTGGTCATATACCCTCACGAACTATGTTGGCAGTGGCAACGGGCGTGGAAGCCTTCGCTTACAAGTATTATTCTCTTTCTACTGAGCTAACTTTTTCACTGTTAAATAAGACTATTTAATGAAAAGATTTTCATCTATTTATGATCTTATTTATACACAGTATTGGTTTTCTATCTGCCCAACCACGCCCTCCCATCCTCCCCACCAACATCAAAACTTACTTCCTGAGAACTCCTAACGTTAACTTCCCGTTGTGTCCGGTCCCGTGACATCCTGTGTCGATGCGACCGTCTGAAATACACTGCGCAACGTTCCGACGCCCCGCTCCGTCCCGTCAAGTACGAATCGACTTTTAGCGTTATTTCGCATGGGATCCAAAATACGCGACGTACCGCTCCGTGTATTTACTCGGAAACGTTTATTAGCGGGACCGGATTAATCCTCTGTATTTGTGCACTTAAAAGCGTCACTCAGCCTCGCAGTGACACGCGAGACCGCGCTGAAATTGTCGCTGCTCTTATGCCCAGCATCGATCCACTGCTTTCAGAAAGATTACGAGATCCGACAACTGGCCTAGAAAATGTGCAGCGTTAGAAGTCCATACACAACCTCCAGATGGCGCGAAGCAATCTGTATCGATAATCTCAACGGGATAACAGTTCAACGTCAGTACGGAAAAAAAAGTCACAGCAACGGGTTTCCAAGTAAACAATCCGGATTTATTACTTTCTTTTAGACCAGGCACAGTCCGTCACTTTTCTAAAACAACTCTTTCAGCTAGCTACTGGCTCCGCGATCACCTGGGAGGTTCATTAATGGTATTTCTGTATTTTGTCAAAGGGTGTCTAGCACCCAGCATCGTGCTCTTAAGAATAGCTACGTAAACCACTGCGCGCCTCAACCTGAATGTGAGACTGAAAAGTTTTGATTGTTGCACTGTGTGATTGGTATCAGCTATACAATTGCTATAAATCAGATAATGTAGATCACATTGTTCAACCAAATCCATACTGGATAATAGTCATTTGTTTCAACTATGTTCAATGTCAGACGTAAATTCTTGACCTATAACCGTGCTTCAGTGATTTATTTCGTGTTCTGAGGCCCGACTAATTTCCATGACTTTCGATACATAACCACCCGAACTATCATTTCTCTCTGATTTACGATAACAGTGACAATTGGTAAACTGTCAAAATCCGAACGACTCTGCGTAGAGTTTGCGGCACAACGGACGCAATTGTAGCCCACGTATCAGCTACGAGGGCCTCTTTGGCTGTGATATAGCGTAGAATATGCCATTTACGCTTTTATTTCTAAGTGGCAGCAATTCTGTGTGTCCGTTCCACGGGTAGTAGAATAAACGGTAGGCATCAGGTGGTGTATGCGCAGTAGAAAACCCTGATGGTGACGTCAGAATGAACTCAACCAGAGCTCAGTAACCGCAATTTCCATAAAGTATTGTATTTGCGTTTACAAGCGAAAATAAGGCTGTTTACGGCAGTGTGAATTTTTTAATGACTGGTGATTGAGTACAGAGTTGCAGCGTTATTATCATTGTGCTGAGGGATTATTCACAGTACGTTTTTAAGTACAAATAATGATTTGCTGTACGATCGCCAGGTTTACTAACCACAACAGTGAAGTTAATAAGTTAAGAATTAAGTTTAATACATTTCCTAAAAACAATAAGACTAAGCGAAAATGGATAAATGCTTGTAAACGTGCCATTTCGTTTTCAGTTGAAAATGATTGTCTGCTCGATACATTTTACTGATTAGCATTGTGAAAGGGATTTGAAAAGTGAACAGCTGAATATTCCATCGAAGCGCAACTTGAAGACTAATGCTGCTCCGACTCTTAAATCTACCATCCACCAGTGCTGATTTACGGCGCAGTAATGAACCTAATAATGAGAGAAATATTCCAGCACAAAAATAGAACTACCGTAAAGAAGTAGGAGATATTTTAGGGGTAAATATATTACCAACTACTGAAGAAATTACTACTATACAAGACGTTAATCGTGAAAAGAAACACTGTTGTGCATGCGCGTAAAATCCTATCAGGTAGTGCAGGCAAGAATGAGAAAGAATTTGACATTCTAAGTACTAATATACTGGCAGAATCTCGAGATACGACTGTAGAACCGTCGTCGTCTGAGAATCTATCCTCTCCAGGAAACTGAATGCGACAACAAGAAAGATGAAGATATTGTTTCGGAAATGGGAGAAATATCTGAGAATTAAACTGTATGCGAAAGGGAAAATGTTTCAGATTCTGAGAAAAAAGTCTAACTGTTAGAGATGATTGTAGCATATGTTGCATACAGAGTGAAACGCAAACACCTCAAGTTAGCACATTTGTATGATAATATAACTGATCTTGTAAATGTTTCAGGAAAGAATTTGCTTCAAACAATTTCAAGAGGCTATTTAATTACTAATTTAATTAATTAGGGGTAAGATAGATACTGCCTACAGGAAAATTAAACAGACCTTTAGAGAAAGGAGAACCACTTGCATGAATATCAAGAGCTCAGATGGAAACCCAGTTCCAAGCAAAGAAGGGAAAGCAGAAAGGTGGAAGGAGTATATAAAGGGCCTATACAAGGGCGATGTACTTGAGGACAATATTATGGAAATGGAAGAGGATGTAGATGAATATGAAATGGGAGATATGATATTGCGTGAAGAGTTTGACAGAGCACTGAAAGACCTGAGTCGAAACAAGGCCCCCGGAGTAGACAACATTCCATTAGAACTACTGACAACTTTGAGAGAGCCAGTCCTGACAAAACTCTACCATCTGGTGAGCAAGATGTATGAGACAGGCGAAATGCCCTCAGACTTCAAGAAGAATATAATAATTCCAATCCCAAAGAAAGCAGGTGTTGACAGATGTGAAAATTACCGAACTATCAGTTTAATAAGTCACAGCTGCAAAATACTAACGCGAATTCTTTACAGACGAATGGAAAAACTGATAGAAGCCGACCTCGGGGAAGATCAGTTTGGATTCCGTAGAAATGTTGGAACACGTGAGGCAATACTGACCCTACGACCCAAATCTTAGAAGAAAGATTAAGGAAAGGCAAACCTACGTTTCTAGCATTTGTAGACTTAGAGAAAGCTTTTGACAATGTTGATTGGAATACTCTCTTTCAAATTCTGAAGGTGGCAGGGAGAAAGCAAATGGCAGTCGTAAGAGTCGAGAGGTATGAAAGGGAAGCAGTGGTTGGGAAGGGAGTGAGACAGGGTTGTAGCCTATCCCCGATGTTATTCAATCTGTATATTGAGCAAGCAATAAAGAAAACAAAAGAAAAGTTCGGAGTAGGTATTAAAATCCATGGAGAAGAAATAAAAACTTTGAGGTTCGCCGATGATATTGTAATTGTCAGAGACAGCAAAGGACTTGGAAGAGCAGTTGAATGGAATGGACAGTGTCTTGAAAGGAGGATATAAGATGAAAATCTACAAAAGCAAAACGAGGACAACGGAATGTAGTCGAATTAAGTCGCCTGATGCTGAGGGAATTAGATTAGGAAATGACGCACTTAAAGTAGCAAAGGAGTTTTGCTATTTGGGGAGCACAATAACTGATGATGGTCGAAGTAGAGAGGATATAAAATGTAGACTGGCTATGGCAAGGAAAGCGTTTCGTAAGAAGAGAAATTTGTTAACATCGAGTATTGAGTTAAGTGTCAGGAAGTCGTTTCTCAAAGTATTTGTATGGAGTGTAGCCATGTATGGAAGTGAAACGTGGACGATAAATAGCTTAGACAAGAAGAGAATAGAAGCTATCGAAATGTGGTGCTACAGAAGAATGCTTGAGATTAGATGGGCTGAACACATAACTAATGAGGAGGTATTGAATAGAATTGGGGAGAAGAGGAGCTTGTGGCACAACTTGACTAGAAAAAGGGATCGGTTGGTAGGACATGTTCTGAGACATCGAGGGATCACCAATTTAGTATTGGAGGGCAGCGTGGAGGGTAAAAATCGTAGAGGGAGACCAAGAGATGAATACACTAAGCAGATTCAGAAGTATGTAGGTTGCAGTAGGTACTGGGAGACGAAGAAGGTTGCACAGAATAGAGTAGCATGGAGAACTGCATCAAACCAGTCTCAGGACTGAAGACCACAACAACAACATTTAAATAAGCCAATTGAAAGTTTTATGGAATTCGCTACGAAAATGGCAAGATAATTTCAACAATTCCACGGCAATGTCAATTTCATTGATCGTACCCCAAAAGGGTTAGGGTAAAGGATATTATAAATTAGAAGTGTTCTGGGACGACTTTGCTGTAATATATATCGTAATGACACGCCCTTTCATCAGAATAAAGGTTTACAACAAGAAAAAAAGTGCAAACGTAGTAAGCAAACTGAAAGAAAACAAAGACAAAAACTGAAAAAATGAAAGAAAAATTTAACGATCTTCCAGAATAGAAAAACTAGCTCATACAGTTAAAAGAGTTTAAAATTGCATTACAGGTGATTTCTCAGTACTACAAGTCTACGTAGCTAAACCTGAGGGAGCATCTTCCCCCAGAAAAAAAGCAGTGCCGTCCGAGATCGTGAAAGAGACTGACATCCTTCAGAGGCTTTACACAAGCATTTCACCGACCACAGACAAAAGTAGTGTAATAACCATAATAATGAAACATGGAAATTCTCTATTACATTCCTAACTGCGTATGAGTTTAACATGTATGTACTGCGTGCCTGTAAGATTCAGTGCAGTGGGGCGAGACGAGAGACTTAACTGTGACGTCATACCTCACAGCCCGCCTGCCCGACCAATCCGTGTATTCCAGTACCAGTGGTCCGTTCGCAATGTCATGACCGCAACAAACAGCCTTTTGCTATCTATCATTATAGCGAATGAATTGTGAGAGACATACTATCCACTCAACGTTGAGTACAATAAAACAAGATGACAAATCACGGCGCAAACAGAGCTATCGCCTCAGCAGCGAATGTTCTCTGGCAACAAGCCAGAGCCGGCCGGAGTGGCCGTGTGGTTCTAGGCGCTACAGTCTGAAGCCGGGCGACCGCTACGGTCGCAGGTTCGAATCCTGCCGCGGGCATGGATGTGTGTGATGTCCTTCGGTTAGTTAGGTTTAATTAGTTCTAGGCGACTGATGAACTCAGAAGTTAAGTCGCATAGTGCTCAGAGCCATTTGAACCATTTGAACAAGCCAGAAGGTGAGCCAGGGGGAAAGCGGGTGTGGTGAGGTATCTGAGCAAACAAACAGATGCCTTCGTCGCTACAAATAAAGAGTTGCAAGGGTGTACGCAGCACGTCACCTACCTGAAACCCTTAGCAGCGCAACAGCGATGATTCATGAATTATATGTGGAAACAAATCATTAGCTCCTGGAGAAAGGCGGCGTTCTGTTGCCAGGAATAACCAGTAAATTTATTCTACGATTCTGTCAACTGTTAACATACAGGCACGTGATCTAGATTGTGCTTTGTTTGTAAGATTATCTGTTAGTGTCCACAGATGTAAAACTGCCTTCTTCGGACACGTTTCCTAATTGAAAATTACACCCCCAGTGAAAATGAAGAACAATTACAGAATCTGTTGAATGGAATGAACAGTCAAATGAGTACAGAATAGGAATTAGGAGCAAATAGAAGAAAGACGAAAGTAATGAGAAGAGGCTGAAATGAGAACAGCGAGGAACTTAACATCGGGATTGGTGATCGCGGAGCAGGTGAAGTTAAGGAATTCTGCTATCAAGGCAGCAAAATAACGCATTACGGACGGAGAGAGGACATCAGAAGCATTCTAGCACTGGCAAAAAGGGCATTCCTGACCAAAAGTAGTCTGTTGGTATCAAATGTAGGCCTTAGTTAAGAAATGTCTGAGATTGTACGTTTGGAACACAGCATTGTACAGCAGGGAAAACAGGAACAGAGAACACTCGAAGCATTTGAAATGATATGTTACAGAAGAATGTTGAAAATTAGGAGGACTGATGAGGTTAGGAACGAGGTGGTTCTCCGCGGAATCGGCGAGGAAAGGGTTATAAGGAAAACGACGACAAGACAGGAAAGGAAGATAGAACCTGTGTTAAGACATCAGAGAATTACAATTAACAAATAATTGGGGACGTAAGTTGCAACTGCTACTCTGAGATGAAAAGGTTGGCTCAGGTAACGAAGCCGTGGCCAGCCGCATCAAACTAGTCAGAAGATTTAAAAAAAGTTGTGGTAGGTGTCTCTTGACACCTGTAGAAACGCAGTATATTGAAAGACCCAGCCGCAGTTAAAGCATCCAACTCGGCCGCAACGTCTGTTATTTCAGTACGACATCTGTTCAGAAAAATAACAGAACTTTATTTTTGAAACTTTACAATTAATTTTACATGTTATTGGTCGTTGCCCCCTTTCAAAGTACTCCCCTTCCCATGCAAACTATTTTCTCAGCGGTGTTTCCATTTGGCGAAGTGGTCCTGGATAGCTTCATTGGGGTCTTTAAGGAATGTGACGAGTTGATTTCATCAATACAATGAAAATCGCGTCCTTCTAGCACTGATTTCAATTTCGGAAGTAAGAAGAAATCGCAAGGAGTCAGGTCTGACGAATACGGAAGCAAGAATTCACAATATACAACTCCATTACAGTTACAAAAAAAAGTGGGCATCACTTTGACATTGGAGACTGATGTGCTTTCTTGGGGCGTGGGGATCCTTTACCAATTCACTGTGATCACCAAACTTTTCTCTTACATGTCGTAGACTTAGCCCAGCACTGGTGCCTCGTTATGATCCTTTTGCATGAATGTTTCTTCGTCATTGGCTAGTTCGAGTTTCCGACACTTTTTCAGTCGATTTTCTTACTGCTATTCTGTCAAACGAGGAACAAATTTTGCTACAACTCGACGCAAGTTCAATTTCCAGAGATTTCCATTTGAGTTAACGAAACGTCTACATAATACTTGCGTGCTGATCGAACCTATCGGTAACGAATCTAGCAGCCTAACTCTGAATGGCTTCGGAGTCTTCCTTTAATCCGACATAGTGGGGCTCCCATACACTCCAACAATACTCAAGAACAGGTCACACTAGCGCTCTACATGTCCTCTCCTTTATGGATGCGCTTCGCTATTCCAAAATTCTCCCAATATATCGTATGCGTACTACAAACAATTTACAATAAATTCACACAATATAGGATAATTTGTCCTCTGCAAAATTTACAATATTACAATTCTAATTTGTAAAATAAAATACATGGAACATTATATACTGTATAATAAAATATTATACAGTCTTTGCTTCATATCTAATTCTTCCAGAAGTCCACATATGCCTCGTCATTTCGCTGCACGCCATCAGGCCGTACACGCTCTTGGATGGTTTACTAGCGGACATTGAAGCAGATGGTTTATGGTCTGGATGTTCAGACACGGACACAAAGTACTTTCACTAATTCCCCACTTGTGAAGATTTTTGTTACATCTGCCCATTCCTGAACGCAGCCTGTTCAGGGTTTTCCATCTCTCCGCACATGGTGGCAGCACTTCCCCAGAATCGTGGGAAGATTCTTGTTCCTGCCACAGTCTTTTCCTAGAAGTCTTTGGTCAATCTGTGAGTGGTTCGGTTGAGTGGAGAAAACTAATTCTTGACTAAGACATTTTGGTACCATTTGGTACCCATGTAGCGGATGACGTTGATCTTGAACCTGTTTTGTTCGTTCAATTCTGCTCTGTATTCTTGATAAGACAGCCAGTAATACGTCTACACGTCTGGTTCAGGAGAGTGTCCAATTTGCTTGCGTGGCATGACCGCTCCCAGACAGGATTTGCAAACTCAGCAGCATAGTAACAGAGTGCCA
The DNA here is from genome assembly GCF_023864275.1 of Schistocerca cancellata. NCBI lineage: Eukaryota > Metazoa > Arthropoda > Insecta > Orthoptera > Acrididae > Schistocerca > Schistocerca cancellata. The sequence continues at coordinate 250,804,516 of NC_064632.1, forward strand.
TTGCGGCGGTGCGGTTCCTAGATGTTTAATCGACGTGTGTCAAAGTAGCACTCTACTAATGCTGTAGTCGAACGTTACAGGACTGTTGCTCCTCCTCATCCCCATTAACTTATATTTTTCTACATTTAGAGGACATAGCCATTCATCATACCAACTAGAAATTTTTTCTAAGTCATCTTGTATATCCCTACAGTCAATCAACGACGACACCTTCCCGTACACCTCAGAGTCATCGGCACGCAGCCGTAAACCGCTGCTCGCGCTGTCCGTCAGGTCATTTGTATGTGTAGAAAATAAAAACCACACGTCCCTAGGGCAGACGCGGAGGTGCTGGCAATCGCGTATCACCAAATATCCCCGATGGTGCGTAATTCAAAACTTCAGTTATTTTCTGAACGAGTGGTAGTCAAAGGTTTCAAATGACCTCGAAAGAATGAAGTTACATTTAATTTTTAGCTTGTTTTCAGGTATAACATGGCTGTCGAGAAGGTAAAAAAAAAAGGAAAAGTAGAAAAAGGGAAAAAACGAGGGGGCAAACCACTGACGAAGTGGACGGAGTATTGTGTAGTAATTGGTTTTCAGCTTCAAAAAGGGTAATTACGCTGCACCAATCTACGTCGAGTTGATAGTCCATGACTTCGTGGGATCTGCACCACACTCGAACCCTACCATCAGCTCTCACCAACTGAAACCGGGACTTATCTCGCCAGCCCACGGTTTTCCAGTCATCTAGCATCCAACCGATGTGGTCACGAAACCAGAAGAGATGTCTTGCTATGAGAAAAGACATTCGCATCGGTCGTCTGCTGCCATAGCCCATTAACACCAAATTTCTCGCCACTGTCATTAAGCAAAAGTTCGTCGTACTCCAACTTTGGTTTCTCCGGTTATTTCAAGTAGTGTTGCTTGTCTGTTAGCACTTTTTTGTTTTGTTTTAGGGTGCAAAAACAAGTAGGGTCATACGCGGGTATGTCAAAACTGTAGAACACGAAGAGAAAGAGAGGAGTTAAAAACGGCTACACAATCTCAACCAACAGAAGAGAAGAAAGCTAAAAACAGGGATGTCCTGAACTAAAGATTAAATGTCCTTCGCGTTACTGCTACGACGGATAAAAAGTAAAATGCGGTCGACAGCCCGTGCGTCGTTTGTTAAAACGGTCGGTAACTCAGTTATCAATGAAAACGTAAGTGGTTAAAAAAAGGATATTCCTTCAGGAAATGGCGAACCGTCAAAGTTTGAGCGCAGTGAGCACAAAGTGGTGGGGGAGCACAACTTAACAAATGGCGATGGATAAAAAGACTGTGCCCGATACGCAACCTTCCCACGGTGAGAGTGCCAAGGGGAGTTCGTTCAAGCCGCTGGGAGGGGCTTAATAAACCGGAGCTTGTACCCATGAAGGGAGGATCAGTGTTGATGCCAAAGTGACACCACCTGATGACAGAGGGAAACACAGAGATCATCGGAGGGAATGTAAGAACTAGCGGGCGGAGGTACGAGGACTGCAGCGTTGGCAGCAGCGTCATCGGCCTCGTTTCTTGTCAGACCGACATTAACGTCACAGTGGCTCCATCAAGAGTCAGCAAGTGGCAGCTTTCCTGGACCCGTTGCACTAAGGGATGGACGATGTACAGCACACAGAGGCTTTGAAAGGCACTTAGAGAGAGTCGGAGCAGGTGACATAATTGAAAAGCCCGTGTCGCCGAATGTAGTGCGTGGCTTGATATACGGCGAAGAGCATTGCTGTAAACACGGGCCGCCGCACGAAGCCAAGGTGGTGAGGGGTTCACACCCACTGGGAAAGTGGCATGGAGCGTGAAGTTAAGCTGCCGGAGCAGGAGCCGAAAGCGAACTACAGGAGGTAACACAGAAGAGGAATCAAAGGAGTCATCGAAGAAGGAAGTACATGATGGATGGCCACGCATGGCACACAAACGGCATGCATATTTGCTGAGGAGATAGTCACGGCGGTAGGCAAGCGGTAGTTCGGCATCTTCTGCGTACAAACTCTCAGCTGAGCTCGTGTAAAAGGTGGCAGTGGCCAAACAGATGCCACGATGATGGACAGTATTGAGACGGCGTAAGAGGGACGGACGTGCAGACGCATAAATGAAACACCCACAGTCTAGTTTCGAACGGACAAAGGACCGGTACAAACTGAGGAGGGTGGTTCGATCTCCTCCCCAACGAGTACCACTGAGGACACGTAGAACTGAGGTACCGCATACAGCGGGGCACCAGGTAAGATGCGTGGGAGGACCAAGAAAGTTTCATATCGAGCATGAGCCCCAGGTATTTAGTAGTTTCAACGACCGGAAGAGCAACAGGCCCACGATGTAAAGATGGTGGAAGAAACCAACTGCGCCGCCAGAAATTCATACAAACCGTTTTGTCAATGGGAAAACGAAAGCCATTGTCGATGCTCCACGTGTAAAAACGATCGAGACGTCGCTGAAGACGCCGCTCAATGAGACAGATCTGTGAAGAACTGCAATAGATGGCAAAATCGTAAACGAAAGAAACGCGGAGATGCCCCGTAGGAGACAGGCTATTATAGGGTTAATAACGATAGTAAAGAGGACGATGTTCAGGACGGAACCCTGAGGCACACCGTTTTCCAGGATATAGGTGTCCGACAAGGCAGAAATCATACGTTCCTAGAAAACTCAATCTTTTAAAAATTCCTGAAGAAAACGGGGCTTGCAACCACGGAAGCCCCACGTGTGGAGAGTACGGAGGATACCAGTCCTCCAGCAGATGTCAGATGCTTCCTCCAAATCGAAAGACAAAGCCACAGTCTCCGTATTTCCGCAGAAAACCATTCATGACATGTTGTTGTTGTGGTCTTCAGTCCTGAGACTGGTTTGATGCAGCTCTTCATGCTACTCTATCCTGTGCAAGTTTCTTCATCTCCCAGCACCTACTGCAACCTACATCCTTCTGAATCTGCTTAGTGTATTCATCTCTTGGTCTCCCCCTACGACTTTTACCCTCCACGCTGCCCTCCAATACTAAATTGGTGATCCCTTGATGCCTCAGAACATGTCCTACTAACCAATCCCTTCTTCTGGTCAAGTTGTGCCACAAACTTCTCTTCTGCTCAATCCTATTCAATACTTCCTCATTAGTTATGTGATCTACCCATCTAATCTTCAGCATTCTCCTGTAGCACCACATTTCGAAAGCTTCTATTCTCTTCTTGTCCAAACTATTTACCGTCCACGTTTCACTTCCATACAAGGTTACACTCCATACAAATGCTTTCAGAAATGACTTCCTGACACTTAAATCTATACTCGATGTTAATAACCTTCTCTTCTTCAGAAACGCATTCCTTGTCCCTGCCAGTCTAGATTTTATATCCTCTCTACTTTGACCATCATCAGTTATTTTGCTCCCCAAATAGCAAAACTCCTTTACTGCTTTAAGTGTCTCATTTCCTAATCTAATACCCTCAACATTACCCGACTTAATTCGACTACATTCCATTATCCTCGTTTTGCTTTTGTTGATGTTCATCTTATATCCTCCCTTCAAGACACCATCCATTCCATTCAACTGCTCTTCCAAGTCCTTTGCTGTCTCTGACAGAATTACAATGTCATCGGCGAACCTCAAAGTTTTTATTTCTTCTCCATGGATTTTAATACCTTCTCCAAATTTTTCTTTTGTTTCCTTTACTGCTTGCTCAATATACAGATTGAATAACATCGGGGAGAGGCTACAACCCTGTCTTACCCCCTTCCCAACCACTGCTTCCCTTTCATGTCCCTCGACTCTTCTAACTGCCATCTGGTTTCTGTACAAATTGTAAATAGCCTTTCGCTCCCTGTATTTTACCCCTGCCACCTTTAGAATTTGAAAGAGAGTATTCCAGTCAACATTGTCAAAAGCTTTCTCTAAGTCTACAAATGCTAGAAACGTAGGTTTGCCTTTCCATCTTTCTTCTAAGATAAGTCGTAAGGTCAGTATTGCCTCATGTGTTCCAGTGTTTCTACGGAATCAAATCTGATCTTCCCCGAGGTCGGCTTCTACAAGTTTTTCTATTCGTCTGTAAAGAATTTGTGTTAGTATATTGCATCTGTGGCTTATTAGACTGATTGTTCGGTAATTTTCACATCTGTCAACACCTGCTTTCTTTGGGATTGGAATTATTATATTCTTCTTGAAGTCTGAGGGCATTTCGCCTGTCTCATACATCTTGCTCACCAGATGGTAGAGTTTTGTCAGGATTATCTCTCCCAAGGCCATAAGTAGTTCCAATGGAATGTTGTCTACTCCGGGGGCCTTGTTTCGACTCAGGTCTTTCAGTGCTCTGTCAAACTCTTCACGCAGTATTGTATCTCCCATTTCATCTTCATCTACATCCTCTTCCATTTCCATAATATTGTCCTCAAGTACATCACCCTTGTATAGACCCTCTATATACTCCTTCCACCTTTCTGCTTTCCCTTCTTTGCTTAGAACTGGGTTTCCATCTGAGCTCTTGACGTTAATACAAGTGGTTCTCTTATCTCCAAAGGTCTCTTTAATTTTCCTGTAGGCAGTATCAATCTTACCCCTAGTGAGGTAAGCCTCTACATCCTTACATGTCCTCTAGCCATCCCTGCTTAGCCATTTTGCACTTCCTGTCGATCTCATTTTTGAGACGTTTGTATTCCTTTTTGCCTGCTTCATTTACTGCATTTTTATATTTTCTCCTTTCATCAATGAAATTCAATATTTCTTCTGTTACCCAAGGATTTCTACTAGCCCTCGTCTTTTTACCTACTTGATCCTCTGCTGCCTTCACTACTTCATCCCTCAAAGCTGCCCATTCTTCTTCTACTGTATTTCTTTCCCCCATTCCTGTCAATTGTTCTCTTATGCTCTCACTGAAACTCTGTACAACCTCTGGTTCTTTCAGTTTATTCAGGTCCCATCTCCTTAAATTCCCACCTTTTTGCAGTTTCTTCAGTTTTAATCTACAGGTCATAACCAATAGATTGTGGTCAGAGTCCACATCTGCCCCTGGAAATGTCTTACAATTTAAAACCTGGTTCCTAAATCTCTGTCTTACCATTATAGAATCTATCTGATACCTTTTAGTATCTCCAGGGTTCTTCCATGTATACAACCTTCTATCATGATTCTTAAACCAAGTGTTAGCTATGATTAAGTTGTGCTCTGTGCAAAATTCTACCAGGCTGCTTCCTCTCTCATTTCTTAGCCCCAATCCATATTCACCTGCTACGTTTCCTTCTCTCCCTTTTCCTACACTCGAATTCCAGTCACCCATGACTATTAAATTTTCGTCTCCCTTCACTATCTGAATAATTTCTTTTATTTCATCATACATTTCTTCAATTTCTTCGTCATCTGCAGAGCTAGTTGGCATATAAACTTGTACTACTGTAGTAGGCGTGGGCTTCGTGTCTATCTTGGCCACAATAATGCGTTCACTATGCTGTTTGTAGTAGCTTACCCGTATTCCTATTTTCCTATTCATTATTAAACCTACTGCTGCATTACCCCTATTTGACTTTGTATTTGACCAGAAGTCATGTTCCTCCTGCCACCGAACTTCACTAATTCCCACTATATCTAACTTTAACCTACCCATTTCCCTTTTTAAATTTTCTAACCTACCTGCCCGATTAAGGGATCTGACATTCCACGCTCCGATCCGTAGAACATAGGTGGACAAAATGACTGCACAACAGCGCGCTCGAAATCCACAATGTGCAGTGGTTAGTAAATTGCGAGACTCGAGCCGCCAAACCAGCTGGGCATGAATCGTACGTTCCACCACCTTACAAACACAGTTGGTAAGAGAAATAAGAAGGTAGCTAGAAGGAAGGCGTTTGTCCTTATTGGCCTTAGGTATGGGTATGACAGTGGCTTCATGCCAGCGTCTGGGAAATGTGCCCTCCGCCCAGATGTGGTTGTACGTACTAAGGAGAAAGAGCTTGCCCACAAGAAAAAGATGCTGCAACATCAGAATGTGACCATCGCCTGGCGCTGGGACGGAGGATAGGGATGAAGTGAGTGCATGACTCAGCTCCCTCATAGTAAAGGCGCTATTGTAGCACTCACTATTCTGAGAAAAGAAGGATATCACACGAGCCTCCTCCACTCGTTTCCGATGTAGGAAGGCAGGGTGATAGTGGAAGGAGCTCGAAATCTCAGCAAAATGGCGGCCCAAGGCGTTAGAAATAGCAACAGGGTCCACTATGACATCGTCTGCTAGTGTCAGGTCGGAAATTGGGGAATGGTGGTCCTAGAGAGCCGTTGGAACTGTTAGAAGCACTAGTAAATGAAATCGAGCTAGCTTTTTAGCTGTCCTGAAAAACGCAATGATACTGTGCACATAACCGTTTATAATGAATGCAGTTCGCCATCGTAGGATGACGGTTAAAAACGCCGAGAGCACATCTCCGTGGGTGAATGGCGTCGCGGAACACTCCAGTACACCAAGAGACCAGGGCACGGCACGGTAAAGAAGTGCCACGAATGGAATATTCAGTGGCGTTAAGGATAACCTTAGTAAGATATTCTACCTGTCAGCGCAACTGGGGAAATGTTTTTCGTCGAAGGTCGCCAGGCAGGAGTAAAGCCTCCAGTCGGCCTTAGAAAGCTGCCATTTGGGTATGCACACAGGTGGGGTAGGCGTCAGCAATTGGATGGCCCACGGCAATAGTCGCTCAAGTGCGTGTCAAGAGAGAACGGACCTCTCAAAATGGTGGGCAAGCTGGGCAGTGCAGAAGGAGAGATCCAAATGGGAATAGGCGTGAGTGGAGTCTGAAAGGAGTGTGGGTGCTCCCATGTTAAGGTAGATGAGGTTAAGGTGATTGAGGATGTCAGCCAAGAGGGTACCTCTCTGACAGGTTCTGGGCGAGTCTCAAAGGGGATGGTGTGCATTTAATGTCACCGAGCAGCAGAAAGGGGTGAGGGAGTTGCCCTATAAGCTGGAGGAAGTCTGCCCTGGTGACACCGAATGACGAAGGAATGTAAACAGCACAACTGGAAACGGTCAAGTGAGGAACGAAAATGCGAACTGCAACAGCTTGGAGCTGGGTAGTCAGGAAGATGAGCTGACTATGATCATCATCCATCATCCCGAATGAGCTGCATGACTCCCCCATGAGATGATGACATGGAATGCCGTCCAGAGGGGGCGGGGGGGGGGGGGGGGTCGAAGCGAACCAGGAAGAAATGCGAGAGATTAAAGCAATCGTAAGGACGCAAAGGCAGTACAAGCAGACGCTGCAGTTCTCAGAACAGTCGTAAGTCCTCTTTGTTGGATCAAAGGCCACATTGGATGAGGGTCATGACAAGGAAAAAAAAAATCAAGGGATGTCACCTCGACAGCTCCCGAGTGTCAGCCTTCGAAGACTTGTTGCTACGGGACACAGAGGCAGGAGGATCCAGCTCAGTGAGAACTACAAAGGTGTCAGCATTCTGTTGCTGTCGCCGGACGCGGTGGTCTAGTGGTTCTAGGCGCTCAGTCCGGAACCGGGGGACTGCTACGGTCGCAGGTTCGAATCCTGCCTCGGGCATGGATGTGTGTGATGTCCTTAGGTTAGTTTGGTTTAAGTAGTTCTAAGTTATAGGGGACTGATGACTACAGATGTTAAGTCCCATAGTGCTCAGAGCCATTTGAACCATTTCTGTTGCTGTCGGTCTGCGGGGTCCAGGGCAGAAAAAACATTTGATGGTGCACACCAGCGACATGGAGGTCGGCAGGGCGAGGGTATCACGTGGCGACAACGTCCAAGAGGATCTCCGAGTCGGCGAAGGAGAAGATCATTTCTGTTTGACTTCTTGGGACCTTTCTGGTTGGCAGAGGAAGACTCAGATGTTTATTGGCTGGAGGGACGTAGGACGTCGTCGTGGGAGTACTACTCCTGCCCTTTCCAGCCTGCCAGTTGTGTAGCAGGTGACTTCGCCCTGTGAGGCGAAAGTCTGGTGGATTGTTGCAGAGCTGGAGGAGGAGATGGAGGCGGTACCATGACGCTAGGTGATTTCACAACCACGGTGCTAAATTTGAGGTGGCATGTCTGCGTAGTCTTGCCCGTCGTGGAGCAAGATGTAGCAGTAACAGTACTGTACGCGCCAGATGGTAGACCACAGGGTTTACGACTAGCCAACAGCTTGCGAGCGACCGGGTAAGGCATTTTCTCCTTCACCCAGATCTCCTGAACAGCCCGCTCATCCACAAGACAATCGCGTGAGGCGGCGGCATGGTCGCCATTGCAGTTGATACAGTGGGGAGAAGGAGGTGGACAACGGCGCTCGTGAGCATCCCTTCCACAGGTTACACGCCGGCCGGTGTGGCCGTGCGGTTCCAAGCGCTTCAGTTTGGAACCGCGTGACCGCTACGGTCGCAGGTTCGAATCCTGCCTCGGGCATGGATGTGTGTGATGTCCTTAAGTTAGTTAGGTTTAACTAGTTCTAAGTTCTAGGGGACTGATGACCTCAGTAGTTAAGTCCCACAGTGCTCAGAGCCATTTGAACAGGTTACACATTTGGCCATGTGTCGACAGGATACTCGAGTGTGGCTGTAATGATGACATTGGTAGCGGTGCATTTGGTTCGGAATGTACAGTCATACTGTGATAACTTCATAGCCTGCTTTGATCTTTGACAGTAGAGCCACTATATATATATACATATATTAAAAAAAAATCAAATGGCTCTGAGCACTATGGGACTTAACATCTATGGTCATCACTCCCCTAGAACTTAGAACTACTTAAACCTAACTAACCTAAGGACATCACACAACACCCAGTCATCATGAGGCAGAGAAAATCCCTGACCCCGCCGGGAATAGAACCCGGGAATCCGGGCGCGGGAAGCGAGAACGCTACCGCATGACCACGAGCTGCGGACGCCACTCTATCAAAAGTGAGAAAAAGAGTGCACGTGGGTACTAAGAAAGCAGCTACTTTTTTCATCACCCGATGGACTGCAATGACACTCTGATCAGAGAGGTACGTTTGTATTTTGCCTCGGTCGGACCATCGAGCAGCCTAGTGTAAATAACATCACAGGAAGAATTCGGCATTCGACGGGATTCAACACGAACAGGACAGCCATGGAGGAGGAAAGCAGCAAGCAGTTGTTGTGCTTGAGAATCAGAAGTAGTCTCCAAAAGCAAAGTGCAATTTCGTAAACTAGAGCACGATTTCACAGTACCAGCAATTGCATCAACACCTTTCTGAATAATAAACGGATTTGCCATAGAACTGTTGTATTTTTTTGGTTCTAATAAAACCCCGTGTCATTCCAAGCATATGTGCCAATTTTTACCTCTCTATCTACATTATTCCGTGATTTATTCAGTTTTCAAATTTATACTGACTTTTTGATCACCCGGTACAATGGGGAAAAAGTCGCCTTCGACGAAGAAGAGGCAGTGAGTGGCCCGGTGGCGTGGTGCTGAGGGAGAAGATCTGGTGGCAGCGCGCACGTGCCGCGGCGGACGCAGGGGGCGTGGCGCGTGCGCGTCCCGGCGCTGGCGTCTGCGTCCCACTCGCTGCTACTAGCGCCAGCAGTCGCGACAGCGGCACTGGCACTGGCGGAGGCAGCAGCGGCAGCGGGGCAACCGGTGTCTACGGGCTACTACGCACGTCTTTGGCCATCACTAGGACAGCACTATACTCTCAGGTATGGATCATGCGGTCACAGCCGGCGTTTATACAGGCGGGAGCTAGAGTCACTCGAAGCTTACTGTCAAGTGGCGGCATAATAATGTGTCTTCAGTAACATTCGATGTGACGGCGAAACCAGGCAGCAGTCGACAACTGAAGAACTTTGGAGACGCCGTACCGGATTTCGCCGGTTTTCCTTCCGCCCTACTATTATTTGCTCTCACAAACACGTCACTCTTGGTACGATTTGATACAATTAAACGTCAGTTTATGACATACCGGTGGTGAAAGCTTTCAGGAGATGCTACGATGAAAGTTTAAGATGAAATTCTAAGAATAAAGTCGAAAGTTGTACGAGTTCACAACATCTTAGAAAATACAGGGGTTCAATTAAGAAGTAGAAAGGAGTAGGTTTGTGTCCTGCTATACTCAACTTTTTATACGACCTATCATTTGTAAATGGTTCTGGGACTTCATAACTGTAAGAAAATTATGTTCAGTAATATTGCATATTGTAGCCTATAGATATCATGGCGCTCTCTCTCAGAAGTGAATTTGACATGCTGTTGTCAGCATTTTCATATAAAGCACTAGAGCTGTGTGGCCACTTTCGGTTTTCAATCAACCTGAAGCGTACACCTTGCACCAATTACCCTGTTTCTGTTTATGCAAAAGCAACTACACGTGTTTTTTATTTCTAAATCCATCGTTTATGGAGTACATGTCATAATACTGTATTTCATTACTCAGATATGGAGGTACCGTAATGTTTTGTAAATATAACTGGAAGACGTTAATAGAATAGGCTTTGTGCCATGAATAAATCCGCAGATACACTATAATTTATTCGAATGCAACAGAAGCCTTTACGATTTTGTCCAAATATCAAGTTTTTTTTTTCTTTCTGAATTGACGTCAAAATTAAATGCGTGAATTAATGCTACTTTTGACAGTTGTCGTTCATCTCAGGACCTGATGAAGGCTTTTCCCGTCGATATGTCTATTACTGACATTTTACTGTAAGCTGGTGTGACGCTAGCTTCTGCCTTATAAAAACGTTTCCTACGACCTGTCGTCGTATCAACGCAATCACAGTGGCTTTACCGTGATACCCCCCCCCCCTCCTCCTCAACTCATCTCACTTCCCCCTTTCACACACCTTCCGTAAAACGGGATGCGACCACAAAACCAGATAGCAGTCGATAAATGTGCTGGACACGTACACATCAATTTGGCGTCCCTTCCCGATAAGCTTCAAAAGAAACTAGTTTTTCTCCTTTCTACACGCTCTAAAGTCTAAATGTTTTGGAACCAATATACAGCTGAGATCCATCAAAGACAACGTGTCCCGCCAGCTTTTTCGACACAATTTACGGAATCCTGACTGGAAGATCTCAGCATATTATTCTGGATGGTCTCTTCCACGGAACTAAAAGGGGCGGCGGAAGAAAGTGCCAACCCACTAGACCGTATTGTGAGTTATTACATATTATACGCGGTGTTTTCCAATCCCAAAGAAAGCAGGTGTTGACAGATGTGAAAATTACCGAACAATCAGTTTAATAAGCCACAGCTGCAAAATACTAACACGAATTCTTTACAGGCGAACAGAAAAACTTGTAGAAGCCGACCTCGGGGAAGATCAGATTTGATTCCGTAGAAACACTGGAACACTTGAGGCAATACTGACCTTATGACTTATCTTAGAAGAAAGATTAAGGAAAGGCAAACCTACGTTTCTAGCATTTGTAGACTTAGAGAAAGCTTTTGACAATGTTGACTGGAATACTCTCTTTCAAAGTCTAAAGGTGGCAGGGGTAAAATACAGGGAGCGAAAGGCTATTTACAATTTGTACAGAAACCAGATGACAGTTATAAGAGTGGAGGGACATGAAAGGGAAGCAGTGGTTGGGAAGGGAGTGAGACAGGGTTGTAGCCTTTCCCCGATGTTATTCAATCTGTATATTGAGCAAGCAATAAAGGAAACAAAAGAAAAATTCGGAGTAGGTATTAAAATCCATGGGGAAGAAATAAAAACTTTGAGGTTCGCCGATGACATTGTAATTCTGTCAGAGACAGCAAAGGACTTGGAAGAGCAGTTGAATGGAATGGACAGTGTCTTGAAAGGAGGATATAAGATGAACATCAACAAAAGCAAAACGAGAATAATGGAATGTAGTCGAATTAAGTCGGGTGATGCTGAGGGAATTAGATTAGGAAATGAGACACTTAAAGTAGTAAAGGAGTTTTGCTATTTGGGTAGCCAAATAACTGATGATGGTCGAAGTAGAGAGGATATAAAATGTAGACTGGCAATGGCAAGGAAAGCGTTTCTGAAGAAGAGAAATTTGTTAACATCGAGTATAGATTTAAGTGTCAGGAAGTCATTTCTGAAAGTATTAGTATGGAGTGTAGCCATGTATGGAAGTGAAACATGGACGATAAATAGTTTGGACAAGAAGAGAATAGAAGCTTTCGAAATGTGGTGCTACAGAAGAATGCTGAAGATTAGATGGGTAGATCACATAACTAATGAGGAAGTATTGAATAGGATTGGGGAGAAGAGAAGTTTGTGGCACAACTTGACCAGAAGAAGGGATCGGTTGGTAGGACATGTTCTGAGGCATCAAGGGATCACCAATTTAGTATTGGAGGGCAGCGTGGAGGGTAAAAATCGTAGAGGGAGACCAAGAGATGAATACACTAAGCAGATTCAGAAGGATGTAGGTTGCAGTAGGTACTGGGAGATGAAGAAGCTTGCACAGAATAGAATAGCATGGAGAGCTGCATCAAACCAGTCTCAGTACTGAAGACCACAACAACAACAACACACGGTGTTTCACAATTCATATTACACACTTCTAGAGGTTGTAGAGGTGACTTAGTAGATCGAGTTTTACATAGGAATCCACATCCGGAAACACCATCCAACGACACTACAGAGCCTCTAAGTTATAGGCGCCGTCGCCTGTAAATGTATGTATATGTACACAGGGTGATTCCATGATGATGATACAAGCTTTCTACGATGATGGAGAAGGACAAATGTATGAGTTTGTCGTAATAGTCTCTCTACCAGAAACGAACGACTCGAAAGTTATAAGCGGAAACCGTTGTGATACCTCCGACAGGAATACATGTACCGGTATTGTTGTTGCTAACATTGTAGAGCAGGCAACTTTCAGAGGTGGTAGTACGTCCAGTAAACAAGGGATCTAAAATGCACGCCTGAGGAGTTAAGAGCACGTTTTCATCTTCGCTACTGTGAAACCATCTCCTCTACTGAACACAAGCGCTCATTGCTCCTCAAGTATGCATTTCAGAGCCCATGTTTACTAGACGTTTTCTTCTTGTTCTGGTCCATACTACTCCGTCTGAAAGTTGCTGACCCTGCAATCTTAGCAACAACAGTACCAGTAATTGTATCCAACTGTCATAAGTATCAGAACGGATTTCGCTTCAACTCGTTCTTTTTCGGTGCAGGAACCCTTACGTCAAACTGATACATGTATCCTTCTCCATCACCGTAAAAAGTTTGTATCATTATCACGGAATTACCCTGTGTATACACACATTTGACAGGTGCCGGCGCCTATAACTAATGCTCTGGAGCATCGTCGGATGGTGTTTCCAGACATGGGTTCCTATGTAAAAGTTTATCTACTACATCCCTTCTACAACTTCTAGTAGTCTGTAACTTGAATTGTAAAACACCTGTATATTTAGTTGTGGCTCGGCGGCTCAGTGGTACAATGCCAGATTACTCCAAAGGTCTGTGTTTCGGACCCCCATCAATCCTAGGATTTATATTTGTCACTCATCACTTCTTCCATCACTGGAAATCTTTGTTGATGCGAAAAATGCCCAATTACACCGTGGTTCGTAATCCACGTTAAATGTAGATTCCCCTGTAACTGGTTGCGTAAGTAATTTCAACGGCCGGCGGGAGGCAACGGCATACCTCCTCCAACAGTACCTTGCCTGGCAAAGCACGTCGTCTTTTATTTAGTTATATTCAAGAACACAAAAACAAATACTGTAAGGTACAACAATTCATACAGCAGAGAGCGCTTTTTAGCGGCAGACATGGAACTCCTTGTTATCGGCACATAGTACATTCTAAGACAACAGGTCCGTGATCAGACTAACCCTTATTAAACTGAAGCCTAGCCCTCTCTTCTGCAGACTCCTTCGCCTGTGACAGGACCATTATTACCGATATAATGTTCCCGAGTTTCCATTCGCATGAGTTCGTCGGTGTGCTGCAACGTTTCGCCGAGTGTTCCCATCATCTACTGGCGAAATGCTATAATGGCCAAATTGACGAACTGATCCGGCCTCAAATCTGAAAACTTTTATGTTCGCTTAACAAAGGAAGAGCAACGATATTTGGACCGTTATTGTTCACGACAAAACAAGATTTGCCTAATCGATACTATTTAATTGAGCTCACAAAATCTAAAGGGAGCTTTCCACAAAGACTGCAGCATAATATAACGAGTATTGTGACGTGTACTTTATTTATCTGCCGACACATTAAAACAACTGTTTTTATGAACGGAAATGTATACTTCTCTCAAAGGTATTCGACAGCTTGTTAAAAAGGGATTACAGCTACATAAAACATATATAAACTGATAGTAGAGAACCTTTTGGCAGAAAAAAATTTATACACTATTCTAATAAAGCCTGCCGGCAAAGTGCAGTTGCAAGTCCATCTCCTTGTGAATAAAGCTTAAATGGACTGAAACCGCACTGTGTCGGGATATGAAGTAGAATGGCATATTTTTTGTAAACACCATGTCATGTAACCTAAGTTCACGAATGGGACTGTACCTATTTACAGCGACAAGGCTGCTTGTTTTATTGTGTATTTGCATTTTAGCCGAAGCAGTATGGGGGCTACATGACCATCTTCAGTGGTTGTATAATTTACTATTGAGCCCTCACAGAATTTCCGTAAAAGTTTTTGGAAATTTAACTTTTAATAGGTTTTAATACATCCCCGTTGTGTTACTTGTGAGGCAGCGAGCTTTACATGTATGTAAGGCACTCTGCCACATCTTTTAACAAAAAGTCTGCTTTGGAAAGTCATTAAGCGCGGAAATTTGACTTACGTGACCATATGTACCATAATGTGTATCGAATGAACGAACTGAGTGTGATACCATTTTGCTCAACAACCTGGACTGAGAAAATTGAAAAC